>NC_091123.1:145919993-147233743 GCF_040183065.1 Periplaneta americana
CGGGGGTAAAAGGCGGTCAGAGCGTGGTGCCGACCACACCACCTCATTCTAGTGCCGAGGTCATGGAAAGCATGGGGCTCTACCTCCATGCCCCCCAAATGCCTTCATGGCATGTTACGGGGATACCTTTACCTTTACCTACAGGATATTAAGTTCAGTGCTCTAGTCACTAGACCAGCGTGGCAGCTATATTAAAAATACTAAACACTACTATTATACCATAAAACACTACATGATGCAAAATTTCGCAAGTTTATTATTTGAGTGTAAAACCACAATTCTTCAAACAATTTTTCCTTTTCACAGTCACTGGTGCTGCTACCTATGCACATAATGACAAAAGGGTTTCAGGTGTTGTTTAGCCTATCTCTAAAGCACCATACATCCACTCATACAAATTCATTGAGTAAATACACAGATCTGAAAGTTACAATGCAGAAGACTTCGATCCACCTCCTCTGCGTGGTGTGTGACAGTAGAGTATTTTACTCTCATATTACAAATGTAAGGTGTGTGTGTATATCCATCCAATGCCCGCCCACTTGACTTGCGTGATTCGGGTTCCGCATGCTGCGGATAGATGCAGAACTGTGACCCATTTTCTAGTTGTACACCACTTCGGCAGGTCACGCTGTACATGATGTGTATCTGTAGAGAGTTATGTCGTGTACTAAGGTGAGTGTTTGTGTGTAAGTGTTCGTGTAAATGTAGTGTCTGGAATAAGTGATGATGATGAAGATAAGGAAGGGAGAAGGGGAAACCTGATGTCAGCACGTAGCCTACTCCTGTCGAATAGCACCAAGGGGGCCGCCAGGCTTAACGTCCCCATCCGATGGACGAATCACTGTCAACAGTGACATATGTCTTCTCTTCATATGCACTGCAGAGAGATTTGGGATTTAACCCAGGCATATTGGTGCACAATCCAGTGATTAGAAGCTGTGCACCACCATCTCTCCTAATCCCAAGGTATAAATTTTTTTACATTAAAATCTCTGACCTGGGCCAGCTAGTCTGGAGGCAGACACGCTACCACAGAGCTAACACGGCGGACTACAAATTTAAGGTAAAAAATTAGAGATTTTAGATAAAAGTCAACACTGTGTTACTTAACGCTGTTATTTGTCCACTGGAAATTCACGTCTACTCGAAAGAGTTGATGGCTTGTGAACATTAATAGTCAAGGATAAGGGAACAGACAACCTTCTCTTAAAATGTGTACCTTCTTCCCATGACAATGCCAACCTGTGGTATGCACTGCTGAATGAAGACCTTCTGTTCAAGGGTGGCAGCAGTTGTAAACACAGTGCAGCCTCTGTCGAGGGCCAGGACGATGGCAGCCAGCCCCACTGCATGCCAACCCTCGTGGACTAGCACAGTCTCCCCGCTCTTCAGCTCAGCTGCCAGCATCAGAGAGTAGTATGCCTGTGCCAAGAGGAGGCGATCCAAATAAAGAGATCACGATATTTCTGAAGTTACCTACTTTATGGGGACAATACAAATGACAAAATTCATCTGACTGATCAATCACAAAGTACACAAATCATGAAATTATAAACAAATAGGGAAATCCAAGAAACAATTGTATGAAAGACAAGTTATTATTAATACAACTTTGGTACCCACATAATATGTATTATGTATTTACTTAGAGATGTTGCCTTTTCTCGAATTTGCATTCTTTAAATTTTCAGTGCTCATAGCACTGGAAACAAAGATTAGGGTACATATCGTAAACATCTTATCATCATTCCCACTTTATAATTTATCTGTCACACATGTGTTAGAAGTTAGCATATATGTAAAGTAAAATTATTCTCTTGAAATTTATCTCATATAAATTGTCATGAATTAAATGTATAACCCTAACAAGCCTAATTCGGGTAAAATAAGGTTACTTGTATTATTGGTTATCTAATAGCAGCAGCAGCAGCAGCAGCAGCAGCAGCAGCAACAACAACAACAACAACAACAACAACAACAACAATAATAATAAGAATAATAATAATAATAGGCCCTAATAATAATAATAATAATAATAATAATAATAATAATAAAAATAATAAGTAAATTAAGAATAGGTTCAAGGTACTGTATGCACTCACTAAGTAGAACAGATTTGTTTGGCACATTCGGATTTTAATTCTTTGCACTATTTTAAATTAAGCAATGCCCATTTGGTGATATCGCCTTTGCCCATATAACTGGATTCTGTCCAGAGAAGTCTAGATGGATTTCCGTATGGGCTAAGATCAAAATAAAGAAAGTCATGACAATATAATTGCAAGGCCTCCAATCACGGTAATACTGAAGGCATAAATTAAATGGATGATATGAAGTATATTTTGTTTTTTCTTCTTCCAAAGCTAACACATTAAAACAACAACTGAATAGACTACAGTGGACTATAGTGGACTTTATGTTGTCAGCAAACAGCTGGATACATTAAGAAGATTGATTCCAAAGCTAACACAATTAAGAATACATCCTTCTCATTTCTACTCATTTTATTTACAGGATTAGTCCAGAACACTACAATAAAGTACTACATTTGCTCTAGTGGTAGATAACACTATTAAGCTATAGTTTATCTATAACGATCTTCACCGAACAATCTTCGCTGACAATTGGAATCGCCAGCGTTCATCGTCAGAGAGTGGTTTCTTTACCAGCGAACTTCGTAGGTGGATAGTAAATTGTTTTATATAGTTGACCATGCCTGATCAGTTGATAAATGGATGATAATCTGATAATGTTACAATATCAGTTTTGCTTTGAAAAACAAGTTTGGATCTTAAAAGTAGCTAATATCATATTTAGAAATAGATATACAGAGGGCTGTTTTAATTCATTGGTATTGAGACATCTTGAAAATGATCCCACCAAATTTAAGGAAAATTTCACTTTCTCCTGAACAATTTAATTTTGTTTTAAGTTTAATTGAAAATGATATTGTAAACTTATCCACAATTTCATTACAAATGAGGATTGCTTCAGTAAAAATCCAACTTCACACAAAAGCACTAATGAGTACATAATTATATACAGTAGGCTTTCTTGTTTCTTTTTAAAATGCTAATGAAGGAAACACCTATGATTGTATCTAATCTAATCTAAGTAGGTTGTACTGATACATTTTAATAAATTAACACAGTCTGTTCATTTATTAACTATTTAAGGTGTTAATGTTGAAAGTACAACCATCTTATAATACATACCCAAAGAGTTGGCCTCGTTCGGCAATGTATTTACGACACCTCACCAGCATATAGCACCTGACAATGGAATGTGTCAAGTATTGCATTTTGCATTTCAAATCTAATTATTATTGGTATGTGTTTAGGAATTCACTATTGATGTGCGGAATTGCAGTTTCGTATAGAGAAGGAGCAGGTGATTTGGTACACTATAAGCTTACACATTAGTTTGTTGCTTTTTTTCTTATTTTTAACTTAGCCTTAATATGTTCACCACTATTTATTGTTGGTGTGTCTGTACGGTTAGCCCAGCTACTTTTTGCACTTAATTGCCATTTTGAAGTATCTTTTTTCATGTAATTTTCATTTAAACTGTAATAGATAGACTTGTGGAATTCAAAACATTGCATTGGTAAATGTAAGACCCAAATATTGTTTTATGGTGTGATTTTGTATCACAAATTGCACTGACATTGAGAGGTCTTTATCTTTCTCACTCCCTGTTCTTATCCAACTATAGTTGTATATTATGGTAGCTTGGACAAAATAAAGTTATCCGCTCATGGTGGGATATGGTAGTGAACATGTCAAAATTTATGTTCTTTCTCGAATTGTTTTATATTTCCTCATATATTTTCCACTAATTATATACAGGGCATATCAAAAGTCCGGTAACACTTTCAATATTTTATTACACAAAAACTACTATTGATAGCACTTTCAAACACACGTCAGTTTAAAGTCATACTCTCAAAGTTCTGTTTACACCTTACAGAGATTCAATGTGTGAACCACGAGTGACTCAGCAGATGTCCAAACGATAATCAAACTCTTCCCATACCCTTTTCAACATATCCTCTGTGACCGTGGTGGCAGCTTCTCGAATTCTGGTTTTCAGTTCCTCTAAATCACGTGGCAAAGGCGGTACAAACACACGGTCCTTTAGTTACCCCCATAGAAGAAAGTCACATGCAGTCATATCGGGTGACCTTGATGGCCATGTCATGAAACATCTGCCCCTTACTCCAGCACGTCCTATCTAACGATCAGGCATCTCCATCGCTGAAAATTAAGCGGCTGAATAAGTCATCGTCGTCTGCTGCCTGTTGTTGTAGCTGGCAAGAAAACTCGTAGCGCTTGCGTTTGTCATCGTCATTTAGCATATGCAGAAGCTGCAGTGTGTATGCTTTCATAGCCAGCCTCTTACGCAAAATCCTCCACACAGTTACTGAAGGAAGTTGAAGCTCACAGGACGCTCTATGGACTGATTTCCTCGGGCTCCTTACGAATGCTTCTCTGACTCGCTCAACGTTCGCTTCATTCACCCTGGGATGGCCACTCCTCTTTTGCGGACACAAGAAAATATCTCTATGACAATTTCATCTTTCAGCAAGATGGGGCTCCGCCACATTTCCACAATGCAGTTCGTGTTTACCTGAATACGGAGGTGTCTGATCGTTGGCTAGGACGTGCTGGAGTAAGGGACAGATGTTTCATGACATGGCCACCAAGGTCACCCGATATGACTGCATGTGACTTTTAGGACCGTGTGTTTGTACCACCTTTGCCACGTGATTTAGAGGAACTAAAAATCAGAATTCGAGAAGCTGCCACCACGGTCACAGAGGATATGTTGAAAAGGGTATGGGAAGAGTTTGATTATCGTTTGGACATCTGCCGAGTCACTCGTGGTTCACGCATTGAATCTCTGTAAGGTGTAAACAGAACTTCGAGAGTTTGACTTTAAACTGACGTGTGTTTGAAAGTGCTATCAATAGTAGTTTTTGTGTAATAAAATATTGAAAGTGTTACCGGACTTTTGATATGCCCTGTATTACAGATGTTTAATTATTAAGGAGGATCAGAAACTACACAGACTGACAAGGATTTTATTCATTTCAATACATGAACACGTAGCTGAATACATTATAGTCTGAGATAATAAGTCACATAGCCAACCACTGATATTACTCACAATAGCATATGCCAGGGGAACTGTGGCAGCGTCCTCTAGACTCCAGGACTCAGGTACGCACCAAGTGAGGTGTGGAGCAAGGACTTGAGTGCTTGCTGATGCCACTCCCATGAGCCTCTGTCCTGACTCTGAGCAGCCGGAGAATTCCACGGCACTCAGCTTAGCCTGCAACACAGGGAATCAGTGTAAGCAGCCAACCCTATCAACAGCAACAAGATCAAGAACAAGGTTGAATCATACTCACGTGAGCGTGTCCTGTGTCATTCATATCCAGGCCCACGTGTGACAATCTCACTCCACTCATACTGCAACACAGAAAGGCCAGCCAGGACTCAATCATTTTGCAATAATCCACAAGGAAACATTGCGATTTGAAGGGTAGTTCCAGAATACCACGCAAATAAAAAAAAAAAAACTAAAATTTATCAATCAATACCGTAATCGTTTTATATCACAGACTAGTATGAGCAATGTCATAAGTTCGAATCTTATCATTCGTATTTCGTTGCCAACATATACTACTGAAGCTAAATGACAACTGTGAGGAGTATGGAATGAAGATAAATGCCAACAAGACGAAGACCATGGTTATAGAAAGAAAAGTAAAGAAGGTAAACTTGCGAATTCTAAATGAGGCAGTAGAGCAAGTGGACAGCTTCAGATACTTGGGGTGTACTACTGCATGTTCAGTTCAAAGAGTGTCATGGCTCGCTGTATGACGTCATGTGGCTAGCCGATGAGCCTAGACAATTCAATCTTCCTACACTTCTGCAGAGGCATATTACCTATGTGCTAGAGAAGTTGCCTAGCAAGTACGGTGTTCATTCTGAAGAGTACTTACCGATACATACGGTAACTCCAGTAGTGGCAGGAATGTGAACTGTTTGGAAACACGTACTGGGGTGAGTTTTTTTTACTTACTGTCGGGATATGGGGAGAGGGTTAAGACGATTATTTACGTACAGTACTTGTTGACATTAACTTCGACTGTCAACATGGACACGGAGCATTTGATTTGTGTTATGGAATGTTGCCGTACGTAACCGATGATAACAAATACCCTGCGTACGACTTGCCCGCGCAAAATAGAGTTCGAAAGAAGTTATGGTAGCACACAGACCGTACAGTCTGCCATCTGTTGCTACGACGTTCAAGTTATACCGTACACATTCTCAAGTTCAGATTGAACGCCTTGATTAATAGACAACTTCTCTGACATAAAAGCTGAAACTCGCTTCAAATCGCTGACTCACAACAGTGACATCATGACACACTTTGAAATGAACACCCAATATAAGCAGTAACATGAGCTGCTGCCAAGAAGTCAAAAGGAGAATATCAATGGCAAAGGAAGCTTATAATACAAAAAAGAGCATTTTCTGCGGACATCTGGAGAAATAACTGAGGAAGAGACTAGTGAAGTGCTTTGTGTAGAGTGTAGCATTGTATGGGACAGAAACATGGACATTATGACGAAGTGAAGAGAAGCGACCAGAAGCATTTGAAATGTGAATATGGAGAAGAATGGAGCATGTAAAGCAGACAGACAGAATAAGAAATGAAGCTGTGTTGGAAAGAATGAATGAAGAAAGAATGATGCTGAAATTGATCAGGAAGAGGAAAAGGAATTGGATGGGTCACTGGTTGAGAAGAAACTGCGTTCTGAAGGAAGTACTGAAAGGAATGGTGAATGGGAGAAGAGTTCGGGGCAGAAGAAGATATCAAATGATAGATGACATTAAGATATATGGATCATATGAGAAGACAAAGAAGAAGGCAGAAAATAGGAAAGAATGGAGAATGCTGGGTTTGCAGTGAAAGACCTGCCCTTGGATAGAACACTGAATGAATGAACATATACTTTTACTACATATATTTACCATACAAACAAAAACCACTGCACGAGTTTAATTAAAATAGTTTGCATCCTTCCCTTGTGAGAAATCATGTCGACTCTTGTTAGAATGAACGTTATTGTCTTGTTCTACCATATATAATTGAAAATATATAAACTATAATAGTACAGTAAAATTACATTTATGTGTTTTATGGGGGTCAGAAGAAAAAAAAAGGCATAAATGAAAAAAAGAATGCAGCCTATAACTGAAATAACATTTAATAACATCTGAAAATCTTCTGATTGAAGTTCTGGCTGATATGTACGTCTATTATCAGGCAGTACATCTCACTTGACGATATGTATCAGAAAAAGAACAACTGTTAGTATGCATCTGAAGTCTGATTAGTGAAATATGAAGCTAATCGGCGATGAATGCAATGAAGGCAGAAAGGAACTGGCCACCCTACTCCATTATCTCCTAGCCTAGTTGCCTCATAAGTGAGCCTTCTTGGTATCACTTGTGAGGTTCAGACCTGTCTTTGGACAGTTGACACAACAACAACATCTGAAATGGCATTTGAAGACTATAGGCTACAGAAAGAACAAGTTGACTCATTTAGTACAATTGCATGAGTCACTTAGAACTTCATACTTAAGCCATCTTTGATTCTATAATACAGTACTCAAATTTATAACATGTATTCTTGAAGAATATAAAATTATTTGTAGGAAATTTTGCCTGCTTAAGACCACAACTGAGTATTGCATTACATTTCAAACTCTAAAGCATAAAATTTTACGAAAAAAAAAAAGCCAGTTATTTTGGACTGCTTGCACATAAAAATAAACCATTTCCTTCAAATTGTGATAATGTTCATAATTTGTTCAGTTACAGCATGATGTGTTACGAGACATTTCACTATTTCTAAAGCAGTAACAGCGTCATTAAAGGACACAAGATTGTTGGAGGCAAACATGGGCAGCTTCGAATTTTCACGAATTCCAAAGTGGGTCGCATCTTAACAATAAACACATGTTGTGTTTCGCGTTCTTACATTTTCACAACAAAACTAAATTCAAGCAAACTTGATTTAGAATATGTAAATGATGTTTTGTGTCCTCTGGGAGTTTAAAATACGATGGTATAAGTGTAAAAATCGAATATACGAAAAATGTATAACCGAAATAAATTAACATGGAAAGTATAGGAGTTTTGCATGGACCTCTGGAAAAAACGAATAAGTGTGAAAGGTGTAAAAGAAGTTTTATTGTATAGCAATATTTGAACTACCTCTGCAGTGATAGCAGTTGTGCCTCTTGTATGCTTGCTGCCGAATGACCAGTGCTGTCAAGGGGCACACGGTAGAAGCCACCCCACTGGCCAGTATACAGCACATTGACCAGCAGATCGCGATGCAGCATCTCCTGCTTGAGAGAGAATGTGGGTGCACATCTGTCCAGTACGAACATGAACCTGCAACACAAAGACTAATCTATACAGCAGATATGACAAAGTGAGCCATAGATGGCATTTTCCATAGCCAGGGTTTGACTCTTTTACAGTGGCCAAAGATTGACAACTCAGCTGGGGTTAGATCGCTGGAAATTAATTTGCTAGTCCCATGTCATAGTAAACATACTAAAAACATTGGTTGTATTATGTTTCAGAAGAAATAAAGTTTTATTGTTTCCGTTTTACTATTGATTGAGTTTACTTTTTAAAAGTGTATCATTACTGTAACATAGTAGTAGTAAAGTGATATCAAAAACTTTTTCTTTGCATTTTTGACTATGTCCTGATAGTACCTATGCAGTGTAAAATATTACCATGGCAGCTAAAACTTACGATTAAGCAAAGCCTGGATGGTATAGTCAAAAACAAGGTACAATAAAAATGTAAGGAAAAAGCAGCAGTAGCAGTAGCAGTAGTAGTAATCTAATGCCCAAATGCTCGGATATATTTCACTTGCTTTCTTGCTTTCCAATAAAGCCCAGTCAGCGTTCTTGTAGGTGATATCCTGGGAGCTAAACAACTCGAAAGGTGAAAGGTAATATTATAATACAGTTTTAAAATGGAAGCTAAAAGTACAAACTTGATAATTTATGAATACCGAAAGTTTTTTTTATTTTATTTAGGTCTATATATTTTTTCTTTTAATTTTTAAGTAAAATTACGTGCTGTACAATGCTTACGAACGAAGTAGACATTTTCTTGTGCAATATCTGAAGTGTGAGATAATGTAATTTTAGTGATTTCAAAAATCGAATGTTTATAAACCTGTTTCCATACTTCAAAATATTAAAAATATCAATAGATCAGAATGCATCATTTATTATGTGAGGGGGAAAAATATATCATGTAGAACTAATTAGATATTTTACAATAAGCATGTTTAATATTACAGTATCGGGGTAAACTGCTTGTATGAATCTACTTCAGTACCAACATATTGTACACAGAGTTCTGGATTTTATGTATAGTATCATAAATTTAACATTTAGTGTAAGAACACTGTAACATATGTAAGTATTTCAAGGCTGTAGTTTGTAGTATATTATTTCTATAGGAGACAGCTACTACGATTTCCATGTGAGCAACAACCCTCTCGTAGTGGCCAGTGACCTTGACAAAACTGCTGTACAGGAACCTTGATTTAAGCAATCGGCTAAGTGAGTGTAACCTAATGAAACAAACTTACAAAAATGCATAGCCATGTTCTAAATTATACGGATAAAAGGCAAGGAAGTTTTTAAGACAATTATGAGAAAACAACGCACAATCAATAAAATTTGTCACTCACTGAGCTAGACAGGTATACTTGCTTTTTTGAAAGATGGGATATGACGGTTAAGCGGCCGAGCTTGGAACTACAGCGCTATGTTGCCAATATGGACTACCACACTGTCAGCTAATGAAAGCTAGCAATTGACGTTAAGATGACTGATGTTAAAACATTCATTGACAATTGACGCGAAGTTAAAAAAAAATACAAAAATCGACAGAGAATCAAAGACGAACCATACCAATGCTAAGATTGTGTGCACAATAAATGTTGCAAAGAGAGCTATTAAGCACTTGCCACGTGGAAACTGTAAGTTTGGCAACTCAACCGTTGTTACCATAGCAACAGGCCTACCACACTATGTGACATTCAGTTGTTTTTCCGATCGTAGCGCTCCTGTCATGTCCCATCTTTAAAAAAAACAAGTATAGATCGATGGGTGGAAGGGGGATTTGGTGGAAGGTGGGTGGATGACTGGAGGAATGGTACAGTAACTATGGGTGGATGGATGGATGAATGGATAGGCGGATGAATTGATAGCTGGGAGAGAAAATAAGGACTGGATGGACAGATGAATAAGCGAATGGATGGATGGATGGGGTGGAAGGTGGTTGGTTGGAGGGATGGGTATGGTGAGTGTGGGTGGATGAATGGATAGGCAGATGAATTGAGAGAGAGGGGGAGAGGATGAGGGGAAGGGGAATGGGAGAGACGGAGAGGGACGGGGAGAGGGAGGGTAGATTGAGGGGGAGTTAGAGAGAGAGAGTGGGAGGAAGGGAGGGGGAGAGAAGGGATAAGAGATGGGGAAGAGAGGAGAGAGGGAGAGAGAGAGGGACATGGAGGGGGAGGGGATGGAGAGAGAGTGTATGTGTATGTGTGTGGCTGCAAATGGATGAATGGTTGAGGATGGCTAGATGAATGGATGGTTGACGATGGCTAGATAATGGATGGACAGATGAATATGCAATTGGTTGGATGAGTGGGGGTTGACTGGATGAGAAATGGATGTGTGGGTGGGTAGACGGATGAATAGATGGATGGCTGGATGGATGATGTATGGATGGATGGGTGGGTGGAAGCAAGCATGGGTAGGTGGTTAGGTGAGTGGTTGAGTGAATGGATTACCACCATTGTTTCCATCTTCGTCAGATGTTAATCAACGTGGTTAATATTAGCTCAGGGAGTTGATTTATATCACTCAGCATAGATTACCTCACATGCTTCAATTCTGTCTTCTTGTTCATTTGCTGACAGAAGACAAAGACTCTTTCCAGTCCCTGTAGATCTGACTCCACCACAGCATACACTCTGCTGCTTGAAATGTAAGCCTCCAGTTGCTGAAGCCAAGTGGATGTGTGTCTGCTGAGGTGAAGCACTTTAGTTGCGTGCATGTCCACGGCCACTGCCTGCCACACAAACACCAACACCAATGCAAAGTGGCATTCATAGCATTTACACGAAATGAACTACCAATATGTCTATTATATACAGAGTCTTCCATTAGGAACGCAACTGGACTCGAGTTACCAGTGAAAGGGAACCACACTATAACATGCAAAGGCCATGCAGGCTGCATGGACCAGTCACATTCCTGTGTAACTATACATCATAGGTAATGAATAAGATCTATGTAGTCTACAAGTTTTAAAAGTTTTTAACTACTTTAACTATTTCCTGCGTCCATACCACGTTCTGACTGCTTACAGCGTCATATTTTCACCTGGTGTCAAGACTTGGAACTATTTTTTTTTTCCATAATTCACGAGCACATTGTTTAATTAGCATATCTGCGAGGTTTCACACTCCTACGATCATTACAGTCCGTGCTGTGCCAAGCTGAAAACCGTCAGTAAGAGTTGCCAAAAGACACAGCATACTAAACTGATAAAAAAGCTACCCCTGTGACGATATATTGGTAACCCATATGGTGAACACTTCAGAAATATAGTCAGTTTTGTGGTGTTAAAAGGACTAATATTAATCATATGTGTGCAATTCTGAATGGTATACAAATAGTAACATAAATACTTTGTGGGAAACGCACGAGATGTTGTTGTGCATTACTATTTTGACATTATTCTCTGTGATTTTAAAATCATGCAAAATCATCTTGCATAACTGACGGCACAGATTTTAGCATCCAAAACTGAAGAAGGCTATTAGATGAACTTCGTTCATATTAGGCATGTACAAGTCAATTCAATCAAAAATGTTCCAACATGAAGTACACTCATTTTTATTACAAATTAATTATAGGACAGGATATCTTTTGGTTGAGAAAATCTGTGTGATCACAGGAAATTCCCTTATAAAAAATTATTGGATCTGTATTTAAAAAAGAACACATAATGACGATTTAGTCGAAATGTTTTACTTTTTATTTTAAAATAATCTTCACGTGTGTTTATTGGAATGGAACATTGTAAATGTGTGACATTACACAAACACAAACAGGTAATTGTGATTAAACGTGGCAGCACTTTAAAGTTCAATTTCGTAGCACCAAGTCGTTTCAATATGTTCGGAATACACAGCACCTGACTGTGGAAGTAGGCTTTGCATGGTTCAAAGTACTATCTAAAAATTCTCTTACTGATAATAAATCTCTTGTTTCCTATTGCTGGCAAAATATCTCCTGCACAATTGAGCTTGATTTATCCAGCATATATTATTCCCACCTTTCTGAGCAGCACCAATGTGTGAACATCGAAATGCTGTACAGCCACCGTGATCAATGCTGGATCTTCATGCCAGGTGTCGCCTGCATCAACCCTCATCAGTAGGAAATCAAAGGTGACATTCGCAGTCCACCACAGCTCAGATGCGGGCACTGCCAGCACATTACACACATCTCCTGAGCGCAGATCTTTTGTGCTGTTGCAATGCAGCGTCACCTGTCACATACCGGTACAAAGGTACTATAAACAGCAAAACATCTGGAAAACTGTTGTTTGGTCAAAAGCTATACGTAACACATGATCAGGCAGTCTTTGATGGTCATTTGTTACAGTAAGGAAGGAAAGAGTCAAAGGGTTCATTGCAAGAAGATGGTCGTGGTGGTGGTGGTGGTGGCAGTGGTGGCAGCAGCAGTAGTGGTGGTGGTGGTGGTGGTGGTGGTGGTGGTGGTGGTGGTGGTGGTGGTGATGATGATGATGATGATGATGATGATGATTATAAGAATGACGACGACGTTGATGCAGGTGGTGATAGTTGTGGTGTAAGACACTTCTCCCAACATCGTCTCTTACAAGGGAAGGGTTTCGGCTCGAACAGGAATTTTTGGTTAAAAATTTGTACAGAGGCTTACCTCACAATGGTGATGAAGTCCGTAAAAGCATTCATTTGTGTAACTCTCCGTTTGGTTGGTATTGGTCAATACACTTCTTTAAAAATGTACATGGGGATTCTCTATAAAATGCATGAAACAGCATGGAGCAGAGCAATAAGCACAACACATGAAAGCAACACTTGAACAATCTTCTGAATGACACTCCATTGCTATAAAATGAAATGCCACCTAAATTACATTTTTGAAGTCTGAGACTTGTTCAGGATTCACGTAACCATTTGACTGCCAGGAATACTGAAGCACATGGCAGTATACTGGAACAGACAACTGGTTACGAATAACAGAGTGCATTTTCATTATAAACACTCGATTTCCCAAGTTAAGTTCTGGATTCTCAGGAAGAGTCCTTATGTAATCTGTTATCCTCTGAGCATATATTTTGTATTGTCTAAGGAAATATACATTCAGAGGCTGGAAATATTTAGTTTTTTAGTTGGAATGATCATACATTCTATGTCCTAGCCTTGGAATGATTCACTTATTAAGGTCGTGTCCTTGTGCGCATTCAGTGACTCACACAACAGTGTACATTTTTGATTAGCTGCAATATTTTCAGACAGAACGTTGGAGAAAAATGTTCTTAAATGGGCTTTAGACATTTTACCACTCGCACTAGCTTCTAGGTTAGGCTAGGCTAGGCTTACGGGTAAGGTGTCCCATCTCCTTAACTTGTGCAGTGCTCTTCCCACCCCTCAACTTGTACAGCGCTCTAACAGACAAACCACACATTACACAAACGAATGCTTTTGGGAGCTTTACAGAGATGTAAAGATGGGCCTGTATACAAATTTTGGATACGAAATTCCGTTCGAGCTGAAACCCTTCCCTTTTTAGTTCATAACAAATTAGACATTCACTTGCTAGGATTTTAATTCGAGTTTCCAATGGCAAAAAATGTACCTGTGTGAAATGTGGCAACAAAGGCTTCATGCACTCGGCGAGGTTTGCCTCTGCAATAACAGTCACGTCGTCAACAGGGCTGTTCTCCATGGCTAACTGTAGACTCACAGCAAAAAACTGTTGGGGAGACTGTAAATCACGAGAAATGTGTCACTCTAGCATCACAACATATACGAACTGCTTCACCTACAGTCTACTTTCATAACAATCACTCACTTATAGAGAGCAATGGCAATTCTGGAGCAGGAATTTATTGTACACTGTTTCCAGTGGCGGCTCCTGTGTATTTCTTAAGAGGAGGAAAGAAGTTAACAGCACGAAATGACACCTTCTTGAATGGAACATGCTATAAATTAGCCTACATACATACATGTAAGACCAGGTAGTGTTGGGGTTGGCCTTCCCTTCTGTATAGCAATAATCTGTTTTTGTAAACTGAATTTCCTAAATTTTCCAAAATATAATATGTTTTCACTTCCATTCATTGTTGCATAATTGCACAAATTAACAATTACAAGGAAATTCACAACCTCGCAACTTTTTTCTCGCACACTACAGCATCACACGTGTTGGAAGAGACCAGCTACTAACACGTAACCGGAACCGTTTTACGGAAATGGGAATGGGAAATAATCTGAGGAAAGCGAGAACACTGCACCCACCCACGTGATCTGTGTTGCCATATATACATTTTACAAGTTCAGTATCACATACTTTTGAAGAATATCAGTTCTTGTAAAGTCATACTACCATTATTGTTCAAAGCTGCTGGTGGCCGATTAATTTTTTATGTTAAAAATAATGCAGTTTGGAGTACCTACTTTCAATTTCAAATATATTTGTACAAAACTGACAACTTGGCTGTTACCCTGTCTAGTAGACAATGAATGGAAGTGAATTTCAGGGGCCAAAAAGATCTGCGATACTAACAGAACTAACTACTTCCTCTTAGTTTTATATAAACCCAGCTTTAACTTTCAAATATCCTTGAAAGTTTCAAACCATGAATAGTAGCCTATATAAAATGCAATGAATAATATATTTTGATTTATAATTTTAAGAAAGTTTATATGGTGTCTTTCATAGCTTTGCGTTAAAACTGTTTTTATTGTGTCTCCTCCTAGATGTGTTATAGTCTGGTTGAATGCAGCACCGTTAGATGGCAGCAGTAGCGAGCTTGCTGCAAGACCAGTCGGTTTCTATTTCTCGCCCATGCGCTGATTCAGAGGAGGATCTCCTCCCTATCCTTTCATTTACTTGCTTTAAAACTCTGCTTCTTTCTCTGGCCGCTAGTGCGCTGTTGTCTATGTGTGTTAACTACAGTAAAGGAGGAAAGGATTGACTTTCCTCCACACAAACAATCTCGCATCTTTCTAACAGTTTTCTAGCAGCACATGAGCACGCGTCGTTTAAAACTCGAGCAACCGAGGTTTTCTTATAGCTGAGAACTTAAAAATTATCGAATCTTCCTCGAATTTCAAGGCACATATTTTATTTGGTATTTACTTTCAAAAGAAGAAAAATGTGAGGAGGACGTTCCTCCCTTCCCTCCCCCGAGGAACCGCCACTGACTGTTTCCATTTGATATCTCATTAGGAGCAAACACCAGTTACTTGGATGGCAAAGTTGAAGCCATAAACATTGTACTTCGACAATTATTCCACAGGATAACACTTTTCAACAAAGATTCTACTGCAGCCATTTAGTCAATAGGAAAGGTAGATACCTTCTTCAATGAAAACATTAAAGAAGTACATAGGAACTTCAATAATATATTTACAGCAGCTAAACAAACTGTTTACTAAAGATATTGCACATTGTGGATTTGTTAGAAATGAGACAGCAGACATGTTAGTAAAAAAAAATTAACAAATGACCATCCAAAAATTATCGTATCATTCCACAACACTCGAAGTTAAGAGAAATTACAAACAGGAACTATCTAATATATATCTCACGAAATGAAAACAAAATCTGGAAATCTATTTTGGAAGACACAAATGTAAAACCGGACGAACGTAGAAGAACAGCAGTAACAATATTCAGATTTTTAAATGGACATGATTGCATAGTTACCAATCTGAATCATTTAGGAATTTATCCATCCCCAGCATACCTTTGTAAAGAAGATTCATTGATGGATTTTTTTTTTAATTTTAGTTGGTTATTTAACGACGTTGTATCAACTACTAGGTTATTTAGCGTCGATGGGATTGGTGATAGCGAGATGATATTTGGCGAGATGAGGCCGAGGATTCGCCATAGATTACCTTGCATTCACATTACGGTTGGGGAAAACCTCGGAAAAAACCCAACCAGATAATCAGCCCAAGCGGGGATCGAACCCGCGCCCGAATGCAACTTCAGACTGGCAGGCAAGCGCCTTAACCGACTGAGCCACGCCGGTGGCTTTCAGTGATGGATAAGGCGCATTTCATGAAATGTAAAGTTCTAAACCAGAAGCAAAGAAATCAGTGAACTATACTGAGATGCCAGGATGCATATGGAGTTATACAAAGCTTTAGCATCAGATACAACTACTACTTTTTTTTTGCAATTTCACAAGTAGAAGCAGAGTGTGACTTTACTTCGAAACTTATTTTTTAGTGCGCACTATGAAAAATAAGAAAATTCTCAGTGCAGTATATACTATCTGAATGTTAGTATGACTTCTGACAAGCATTTTTCAAGCTCCTGTAGTAATTCTATCAAACTGCATAGTTTACTTAGAAATACAGAACTTACTTATTGGTAATGCACATTTATGAAAAATTACCACCAGCCACCACTGTATAGTCACAACACACTCATAGACTCATAGTTTAGTATTGTGACACACTCACGAACTCAGTGCATCAGATTCAAAATGTAGTATTTGACACTCACATTGCAATGACATACCTGGAGGTCTGTATTGCCATGTGTTACAAATCGTATGGCCTCCAGTGAGAGGCTAGGATCCTGCTGCAAGGACAGGGATGGCGCTGTTTTAAATCCCATCAACTCGATGATCCCGCAACGCATAATTTCTGTGCTGTAGTGGAAAGTTGCTTCCAACTCTATTGACACACAAAATTCAGCTCAATTTGTGCCTGGTCAGAGCAAGTTTGAATGGTTGCACAGTATGCCTTAATTCTCCAGAAAGATTGAAATAAAAAATGAAAGAAACGATGTAAAAAATTAACTTATTACTGAAAAAAGACAGAAAAACCATTACATGCCAGAATGGAATGACTTAAAAGGGGAGGTACACCTTTTGCTAGTATAATTTTACTATATTTCAACATTTTGTCCCTCAGAATCTATAGGTCCTTTGGAAATAAAAATTGTCGTGCTCAATATAATTACAGTAGCGTGCAAATTAATCCGAACAATGTAATTACTTATGTAAAAACACTCAAACGGGATAAAAAAAAAGGATCTAAGACATACCTCAGTAATCTATGTGGCCTCCCTTGTTCCTAATAACAGCTCTGAGACGATTTGGCATGGATTCCACTAATTTCCCACAAATATTCTTCATTTCTTCATCACGAAACCATACACCAATGAGGGCAGAAATCATCTTCTCCTTTGTAGAACAACCCATTTTTTGTATTCTTCTTTTGCAAATTGACCACAAGTTCTCAATGGGGTTGATGTCGGGTGAGTTGCCTGGCCAGGGGAGTACCTGAATATTCTTCTTGTTGAAGAATTCTGTAGTTTTTCGAGACGTATGGCATGATTTTATTTTTTATTTTATTGGGTTATTTTACGACGCTGTATCAACATCTTGGTTATTTAGCGTCTGAATGAGATGAAGGTGATAATGCCGGTGAAATGAGTCTGGGGTCCAGCACCTAAAGTTACCGAGCATTTGCTCGCATTGGGTTGAGGGAAAACCCCGGAAAAAACCTCAACCAGGCAACTTGCCCCGACCGGGAATCGAACCCGGGCCACCTGGTTTCGCAGCCAGACGCACTGCATATGGCATGCCAGGTCTTGTTGGAACACACCTCTGCCATCCGGAAATGATTTTTGCAGCTGGGGTACGATTCTGGTTTCCAATAAGTGAATATATTTGTCAGAATTCATCATTCCCTTGATAGGTATTAATGCTCCAGGCCCTTCATGTGTAAAACAACCCCAAAACATTACTTTAGAGGGGTATTTGGGTGCTTGTTGGAGATGAGCTGCTGTTACTTTTTCGGATCCTTTCCATACGTAAGAAACATGGTGGCCGTGGACCTCGAAATGCATATAACAGGGGTTAGCAGTTGCTTCTTAATAGGCTTACGAGCCCTTCGTCCAGCTTCCAAAAGCCTACGCCGCGCCGCACTGTTGTGACGTGAAAATTCGCCCCAGTGGTAGCCATTAACTCGCGGGTTAAGTCGACAGCAGTGAGTCTAGGAATTAATTTACTTTTCCTGACAATTAAACGATCATCTGCAGGTGAAGTCTTCCTTTTCCGGCCACAGTTTCCTTTTTTCTGAGGTGTGATGGATCCAGTCTCCCTGTATCGTTTTATGATCGAATTAACAGTAGCCAAATCGATGTGACATTCTGCAGCAATTTGCCTCTGTGTCATAGAAGAATGCTCTGCTAATGTTATAATTTTAGACCATTTTCGTGGAGTTGTATCCATTTGTGAAGACGACAGAATGTACACAGGATTGCAGTATTAAGTCTTCAACACAACTGAAATGCTTATAAGTACAAAACGACAGGCAAAATGTCACATATTATAAAAAAAATAATAACGACAGACCTTCAACAATGGAATTACACGTACTACAGATGTCAATTAAAGCGGTATGAGCAGCTGTGAGGCCAACAATGACAGAAAATGTAAAAATATGTCATGTTCGGATTAATTTGCACGCTACTGTATACTATCTGTAAATTACTAAGCAATTTTAATGTTTTTTGAAAACCTAATAGTTTTTTATTATGAAAATTTTGTGAAGTATTTTGTTCAAGTCAAAAAGTATACTTAAAATATTTTTTGCTCGACCATATTATAGTACACTCATTACATGTGACGAAACTGTATCTTAATGACATATATTACAGTACTGCTGTTCATTATGTTATTGCAACTATCGATTTCCAACTAAGCATATGAGATATTTATTAAAATCATACACGCAACATCTCGCAATTCAGCGGTTTTCCTGCTAAATCTGGCATTTCTCAATGTTAGTTAAGTGGGTAAAATTTATGAAATTTGTATTGCTGATATTGGGATTTAGTGGGTATTTATAGCCGGTACAGTGGCAAATTAATCCCATTTACATTGACAAATTAGCAATTTAACGGTTTTTGCTCTGTTTCACAGGCGGTTTTTAAGAATCGAATTGACAACAGTGCTCGCAACTCTTGAGAGCACCAATTCAAAATGGCAGGCGCGAGTTTTGAAAGTGACATTAATCGAATCACTCAAACAAACATTAACCCAACTTCAAACATTCCACTGGGAACTTTTCCCCAGATAAATTTCACAAACTGCATAATCAACAACATGTATTTAAAATAAAAGAAATTCTGTTCATGTTAATTTTAATATTCTAATAAACTAAGTTCATTCCCTGTGTTTTAATGTGTGTTGTTTTGAGTTAAAATCTCTATACCAAGCCCTGCAAAAAATCAATAAATTCGGCGTACACGCCTGTCATCTGTTGCACTACTCGAGAACACACTGAAAAGACAGTCACACTTGTGCCATCTGTTACAATAGTCGAAAACACACTGAAAATACACGCATGTTCATCATTTCATTATCACTAAAGTAACAAGGTAAGATAGTACCGGTATTTGGAAAAACTTAAAACTTAAGACATTTAATTATGGTTGAACAAAAACAGTCGTATGCATCTTGCCTGTAATGGTAATTAAGATACTCGTACGAAAATTTTGAAACTCGCTTACACTCGTCTTATATGCATACTACCATTACAGGCTCGTTGCATAATATATTAATAAAAATTTGCATGCATGTATAGTTCTTCCATGTAAACAATATAATTTGGAATCTTTAATGTAGAATGTATAGTTTATTTGAAAGGAAAATATATTTTCATAATACATTTAAGTTAAAAAAAAATTTGATCAATATTATTTTAATTATTTTTGTCTCTCCTGAAGATTTGAAATAGATTAAACCACACAAGTTAATTGTTGCTCGGTAGCATCTTTAATTTTTGTGAATGAGCCACATTTCAAACCATTTGAGATCACCACCATGTGCTTACCCTGATTGGGGGCATCACAGCACTTCAGGGGATTGATTACGACTTTCTGCAGGCCTGCAGGCAGCTGCAGACTATGGCTATGCAACATCACCAGTTGCATGAGTGCTTCTCCAAGTACCACCCAGCTGTCAGTCCACTGCAAGTTCGCCACGCAGCCTGCAACATTGCATTTCCTTTTCACCCATTTTTCATGTTTATACAGTACTGAGAAAGTGGTTAAACATTCAATAAAATGGATGGATTTTAAGACATTATTTTTGAAAATGGCAAAGTAGTGATTTATAATTTTGAACTGTATCTCTGAATATAACACACAAACAACTGCAAAAACAATCAATTAATTTTAATATAAAGATAAACCAAAAAAAAAAAAGCAACAATGCTATCAAAAAAACAGATTGAAGATCGAGAAAAAAGTTCACCTTTTGAATGTGGATTTGACCCAAAATTTTAAATATGAATATATTCACAAAGAAAACTAAGTTCATGGCTTTTGTTGATATTAGTTAAAAGATAATTGGCCAGTTTTTCCAAGTAATGTTTAATTTGGCTTAACAAATGTTAAATTAACAGTTGGTTTATTTTTAACGTTTTGTTAAGATATTTTCCATTTTTCCAACATAATTTTGTTTAAAATAACCAACACTTAACTTTAACTGTCGTTAATACTATTCTAACTACTCAACAGCAGTTGGTAATGATTTTGCATATATAAGACAACTTCTTATTGGCTGATATTATTATTTAAATTCTGTACTATGGAGTAAGTCATGAAACATGTGTAAAATCGTAACCTATTACAGTAGCCATGATTCATACAGTACAGAGAATTGATAAATGAAAGTTGCATTGACTGCTATTGAATAATAATAATTATTATGTATGGTTACATTTTATAATGCTAAATATGAATTTCTGTTTAGAAAAATCTCAGCATTATGACCACCAGGTGACAATAATTACACGAATGTGTGTGTAGTCAACTGTACAGAAAACCCCGAGGAGAATTCCGTATCATATAAAATTCTCTAATTTAGGTTCATGTATAAATTATATGTAATTTCGTCCTAAAGAAGCAATTGCTGCTGAAACATTTTATTATTTACTCACTGCGTATTTTGAAGCACTATTGACATCGGCTGTAGTTGAAGAGCTAGTAACATAGAATCTAGAGTTAATAGTAGCTAGTGAATTGAAACAAGTGGCCTATTTCAACTAGGTAACATACAACTGAGTTTTATTTTAAGACATGAAAGTGATTATTATAACTACATACCGGTACCTAAGAAATATTAATAAATTAATACATAATGTGCATTCAAACATAACGAAACTTAATTGGTATATTAACTTTCATTTATTAGAATTATATTATAGCTAGCGATAAGATATGTTTGCACTGGCTTTAAAACAGAAGCGAAAGAGCTGGATTCTTGGAATTTATAATCGTTTTCTTTCCGATGGAAATTTAATTTTCCAGCAGGATAATCACCCCGCGCACACCGCCATAAACGTTCAAAGACGGTTCACGGAAAAGCATGAAAAAGAGGATTGACAAATATTGAGACATCCCACCTCAAAATCCAGATCAGTTCTGGGATCAAGTTCTGGTTACCTGGGAAGATTTCGCTAAGGACCAGAACTATTTCCGCGATCTGGTGGACTCAATGCCCCGAAAATGCCAGGCAGTGATAGACGCCGATGGCATGTGGACAATGTATTAGATTCACATGTGTATTTCTTTTATTTTTCTTTAATTTGTTTGTTTATCTTTGTTTTATTTCGGGAAGAAAATTGATCTCCCAAGAGTTTTTTAAATTCTCCTAGTGGAGCCAGAGTTGCGAAATAATAAGTTCCACTACACAAAATTATAAAAATGAAGAAAGGTAACATGTATAAAAATTAGTTATGTTAAAAAAAAAAAAAGTTATCGCCGAGAACGGAACACGGGTCCCTGGGATAGCAAGCCAACACGCTACTGACTACTCCATCTGGGTACCATGACGTAATCAGCGCGACGAGGCACATATAGCTGCTAGGCTTGAAGTCTACGGACACAGCTCACATACAAACGTAATCGTGTAAATATTTCTATGTTCAGTACTAGTTAATGTTTCATTTGGACTGATTTATTGAAACTTGGTGAAACCGTCCCTTACTCTAGACATTCCTCAAAGAGAAACATAACATGTTACTTTCACAACTTTTGTCTGAACAGCTGTGGTGTTATCCGCCATGTTTAACTGTTTGTTAAATGAGTTAACAGCCTGAAATCCTACATTTAAAGTTAACAAACGGTTAAGAATCTGTTAAGCCAAACTGGTGTTGAACAAATGGAAAAACTGTATTTAACAAACTGTTGAAGGTTTAACAGTCGTTAAGTCTTCTAACAATACTTGGACAAACTGGCCAAATAGAAGACAATGTAACTGAGAAAGTGAATTTTTTAAATTAATCGAAAATTTTGAATAAACATGAATATTAATTTGAAAAAAATATATATATAATGTAAATTCACTTATCAAGCGGTACTCTGTATCTGTTATTATGCGAAACAAAACCGCTATGAAAGAGGAAGAAAGAGTATTGTGCGCCTGAGCACAAGAAATTTTCACATTCTCAAACTGCTGTGTGAAAACATGGAGTTCCATGCTGAACAAGTGGTGTTCGTATGTGAAAAACGTCTTATTAAATTAAAATACCTATAGGAATTATAATAGTAAATTATGAATCAGTTTCATTTGCGATTAGTATGATTAATAGTATACCTTCCCTTATGAAGTGTTAGTGTGCAAATACTTCTTTTTACATAACACCATGCATATTGACTTGTAGCAGTAGCCACTTGTGTCTCTGTCTACTTTTTGACTGTTACAATGAAGAATCCTGTTCTGAGTCTGGGGCACACATTAGGTCGCATTCTGTTAGCCCCCTATGATATGAGTATGGAAATAGGCAGGATGGATCAAGATGAAGGTAGTAATGACGGCGAAATGAATCCAGATTCCGGAGATGAAAGTTACCCTGCATTTATTCCCAATAGGTTGAGGGAAATCCCGGAAAAATCTCAACCAGACAACTTATCCCATCAAGGCTTTGATTCTGAACCCGCTAGTTTCTCAGTCAGACATGCTGACCACTACTTCAAAGTGGTGGACTAGTGTGCAAATAATGTAGCTGAATTTGAAGTCAAAATATATTCACGTAGGTACATTACGTGTTAACATACGCAAAGAAGCATTCCTTAAATTTTATAAAGTGATGTCAATTTCGAGTTCACATAATTGCTGCGAAAATTTATTAAAAGAAATAAGAAAAGGAAGATCAACTGAAAGGGAATGAAGTGGCAGGAATATGATCCCTAACAATAGCTCGAGGCTGCGAACTACTGGACAGGAAACAAAATGATGATAATATTTAGATAGTTTAGATTTAGTTATTGACAACCTAACTAGCATCATCTAGATATATAGGAATAACTGGAGAAAGGGAAACTTGTTCTGAAAGCAAGATTTTCAACTATCGAAAATACCCAAACAAAACGATCAAACGAACAAAAAAGACCAGGAAATCCTGACAGGTTTTCCGATAGTAAACTTCGTGTAATCATCGGTACTGGTGTTGATTATCATCATCATTATTATTATTAAGACAATCTGAGGAAGCATTAATTCAGTAATGACTGCTAGAGGAAGAGACTGGGACGTTGGCTATGACAATGATTTAAAAATGCTACTTTTGTCTCTGTTTCTAGTTTCAATTAAAGTAAAAAAAAAAAAAAAAAAAAAAGAAGTGCAAGTTCTTACTATGTATAATTTGCCATTCTAATATTCCAACATTTTTATTTTGATATTTTAATTCTTCACGACTGAGCTCCTTCATGAGTAACTCCAAAAGAAATAACTTCGAAAGATATAATACTGAAAAGCTTTCCTTTCTTACTAATGGAGGGTATTTGACTGTTCGTCATTCATCCGGGATGGGGTGGGATAGGCTGGGCTGGGTTGAAGTGGAGTGGGGTGGGATGGGATGGGATGAGCAGGGTGCGAATTAACTGGGGGGATGGGGGGATTTCCCCCCTGTTGGAAAGTTATCCCCCTCTCATAAATTCATATTAACATCCCTGCCATGGATAACTTCTATCCCTCCTCACAAAATATAATTGTTTTAATACGAGTATAAGTACTTTACAAAGTATGAAGTAGGCAAAGAAAATAATATTGATCATCACCGGCAAGCTGACAACAATCAATAACTTAGGAATTACACATCTTATCTTAAGCCTGCTCATGGATATAATTATTATTATAATCAAGATGCAAGACAAGCAACTCAGTGCGACCAAGCATTGAGCTGTGTCGAATGAGGATAATAATAATTTTATGTATGGTATTCTATATCTAGGATTCTATTCCCCCCCTCATCAGAAATCGTAATTCGCAACCTGGGGATGGGATGCCACAGAGGAACCGGAGCTCCTGGAGAATGTGTCACCTGAACTACGGATTTGTCCAATACAAGTCATAAACTGAGGGTAAGCTGGGGATCGAACTCAGGTCCACAGGATTATGAGTCCAGCGCTCTAGCCACTGGGCCACCATGGTGGCTAATACTGCAATATCTGGTCGCACACCTTCACGTGTTAGAGTCACGTGTTTCACGGCTCTGAAGAAGTGGCTGCAGTTGTAACCATATTGCTCCAGCTCCAGATATAGATCTTCACTCGTCAGCTGGATGTCGTTGGCAGTTGTACAGATGGGGGGCTGTGTAACGAGGACGTCGTCTATGCAGTCAGGCACGTGTACACGCCCAGTCACCAGCAGCGTCTTGTCACTGCTGATCTCGAACATGCCACTGCCCCGCTGTACAAGCACGGACAACTCCTGCGTCCCTGCATACAGACATCACGTTAAGCTGCAACCATGTCATACTACTCTGAGGAGCATGCCGGCTATCAAAATGCATGCTGTCACTATTCACTGACTCGCCTGATCACTTACTTCACTTTTCTCGTCCTCTTCACTCGTCATCAATTGGCTGAATGTTTTTCCTAATTTATAATTTATTTCAATTAAGTTCAGTGTTGCCAAATTGTGCTATAACTATAATTCCGTACGATATTTTTGTCAATCCGACATGAAACGACTTTAACTTTCGTTTTGGTGGCAATTATTATTATTATTATTATTATTATTATTATTATTATTATTATTATTATTATTATTATTATTACACATTATCCTTGCCTCTCTCCTCGATATATAGTTGATGCAGGAAGTACACATCCTCGAAAACCACTGGCAGTCTACTTGGTACAGTCTTCTTCAATGACGCCACTGTATCCCACACCATTTTCTGCAACACGCCAAAGACATTGTTTTACATTTTCAACTTTGCAATTCTAGCTCTCAAAATTAACTTTGTACATATAGTACAGTAAGTCTATAAAAATAGATTCATAGTTCACAATCTACAATTAACAAGAACAAATTAGCACAAATGAAAGAATAAAACTGGGCTACTAATGGTTCCCACATGGAACCCATTGAACAGTGGCAAGAAGAATATTAAAATTATTAGTGCAATTGAAATCCTTACACTTTTTCCTATTCCATCAGGAGTCTCTTGCTTCTATCCTTCACCTTCTTATTTTTTCCATAAGAGCTCTTCAATCGCCAACTCTCCTTCACCTTTTACCCTTTATTCTACCAATCCATTATAGAACTATCTGCTTTTCTTGCAATAGAGGCTGTAATCGGCTGAGCTCTGAGGTCTCTTCTGGTGTAGCCTCTTCTTTGTTGTAGATCACCTGGGAAGTAGGTAAGTAGCACTTCGACCTTTTTTTTTTTTTTTGTTATTTTTGTTTTAGTGCATAATTGTAAATTGTGTTACTTGCCCTCATGTCACCAGCGACTCTATTTATTATACATATTGATTACACAACTTTTAACATTGTATCACTTCGGAATATGTATGATAAGAACTTTCTTGTGTTAAATTTTAACGTACCTTGTTAACATGTTTCGACCTATTTTCGGTCATCTTCGGAACTGGTCGTTGTTGGTCTTGGCCCCTCTTGTTTCCTGTGTGGGTGCGTTCGTAGTGTAGAGTCAAAGAGTGTATGTGTTTCGAAATTGAGTTGTTAATTAATCTTGAAACCTTTTAAAATTTGTATTATCATTATAGTTTAAAGTTTGTTTGGTAATTGAATAACAGAAATGGCTGTAGTGGTAGTAATAATGGTGGTGGTGGTGGTGGTGGTGGTGGTGGTGGTGGTGGTTAGCAGCAGTAGCAGCAGCAGTAGTAGTATGTTGTTGATCTAATGTTGTCTTCTAATGTCGGACACTTGGCGATGAAGCCATTCATCCTCTTGCATTCCAATATTTTTCCTAGATTGTTTTTTTCTGGAGGATTGGACATCGGCGAGGTGCACCCAATCCATCTCTTCATTCAGCAAATACAATGAATGGATATACAGGTGACTGGAAGGCTCCTATTCTGTATAGGAATTTTGCTATGCAATCATGTTGATCTATGTTCAACATTTTGATTACATCAATTTTTCTCTAGCTAACGAACAGGTATAATTGTTGCAGGAATACACAGTCTTTTCAGTTCCAGGCATTCCGTAAAATTTTCGCCATTTTATATTTTGCCAGTGGAATAGAATTTTCACAAACTGTTCTCTATAAATTCTATTCTGTAAATGTTATCCTGAGTAGTCATGTCTGTAGTTAGTCTAAAGTCAGCACTGCTTCCTGGTTTTAATTTAGTTGTATGGCCTTAATTGTTTTCGTTATGTTGGAGTAGCTTTTATTTTATATTTATTTGTTGAGAATATCCAAATATTTCTTTCTATCCCGTGAGTCCAAGTGAAATAAAACTGCATTAAAAAAATATGTCAGATATGTCAGGCTGTAAGGGAGGATGAATTTTCTTCAATTTGGAAACAGACCAATAGATGAATAGCTTCATGAAATAAAGTGCTATGAGAAAGAGAAGCAGGTCTAGAATAAACTCACCAGGAATGCAAACGCTGGGAACAAGATGTGGCCATTAATGACATGGCCTGCATATGCCCGGTACTCCTCCTGATTCAAGCTGACTGACACCTGCTGCTCGCCAGAGATCAGTTCTGACTGAAAATGTACACCAAATGCATTGATCAGTAAATACCAGAATTTTCTATACACATTTCGATTATTATTTATTTGAAAAGTTCCAGTTGTGCCAAATATATTATCATCACTGTGCATAACCGTTTATTTTCAAAGCTTAAAACTGTAATAATTATTCGTACACATAACAGCAAGAAGAATATGGTGACCAACACACTTACTTTAGCTACAACCAAGCTGTGGTTGTTTGAAAGCATAAAGCTGAACTAAAGGGAGGGGCTACTCATCAATTAGCACTGGTCAGCTTGATGAGTTAATGACTGAATTTGGTATAATTTTCCTCTATTCAATACCTAATTACCTCTTTACCCTTTCCTATCCAGTCCTCTGACTGAACTCTTACTTCCTTCGACCCCCGATGGCATTAGAGCATTCGAGGCCTAGGGGTTTATTTCCCTTTCCTTCCTCCTCTTTCTACTTTTCTGTTCCTAGTGCTGACCTGCTATAGCACTAAAATCGTCCTCCAGTGGCTTAAGGAGGGAAAGCTGGTGATCAACAAGATCTCCCAGCTAAGTCCAATGGACCTGTCGACCAACAGCAGGTGTGGTCCTCCAGACATTCTGGGGGTTGTGTGTGAATGAAATAGCCACCAAAACGTTAAAATATGGTGTTCACTTAAATCGGCTACAACTTCCCATTTTCACTCTCCAATATGAAATGAGTACCATTAAGGTAAAATTATCCGGAGGTAAAATAGTCCCCCAATCGGATCTCTGGGCGGGGACTACTTTAATGGTACAGAATCAACTAAACATCTTTAGTTAATTCCCGATTTACCACGAAAATCGTCTGTAGCTGCATTTAGATTGGCAACAGGCCATGATTGTTTGGCCAAACACCTGCATAGAATTGGAATATATTAGTCCCCTAACTGCCCATTGTGCAACTCAAACCAAGAAATGGATTCGGAACACCTCAAAATCTGTGCTTCAGTGGCTGGCCATGATAATATCTTTGAAAAATATTGGAGTGCAAGAGGTCAAATGACTTTATTGTCAAACGCCTGGCATTAGAAAACAACAACAACATATCTGTAATACAAACATTGATCTAATACTAGAAATTCGGAACCCATGTCCCTTCTCAGAAATTAATAATTGCTCTACGTAAATCACTCACAATGTCCAATTCCCCCACAGTGTACCACGAGTCTGTGTGATCCCATCTCACAAAGGGGGATATAGACGGAGTGCCTCTGCTAACTGGTAGTTGTACAGCCGGGTATAAACACCTCACCTGAGGCAACAATCCCACCAGATACATCCTGCAACGTGGATAAGTCACTGTTTTATTATGACGAAGGTGAAAAGTAACATGTGAGACAGACATATTCTATAGGTCAATTATTATAGGCGTCACCTATGAAACATATAGTAACTAAATTTCCATTCACTTTTTCTGGTACTGTAGATAAATTACTCAACAGTGGAAACTGTTCCTGTGGTCGTCCGTGATTTGTGACTTAGGTTAAGTCTAGATATAAGGCATTTAAAACAGCAGACAAGATGAACCCATGCAGTAACGATGTGGGACCCCTACGTCGGAAAGAGAGGACAGGGAAGACCGCAGCTCAGATGGTCTGACATGTTTACCAAAGAGGTGGGGAAACAATGGTTGAGGACAGCAAAGAACAGAGTTTTGTGGAAAGAACTAGAGAAGGTCATTGTAAATAGATAACGTAATCAGTGTTAAGATATTGAAAATAGTAAAGTCAGTATTAGTGAAAGTGTAAGATAAGTTTTGTAAATAGTAAAGTCAGTGTTGAGAAAGTATCAGGTAAATAGTGTAAATAGCAATCAGTGTTTGTCAAAGTGCCAGTGTCAGTATAATGTGTGTAGTGCAAGAAAAAAAATGAACAAAGAACAGAGTGCTGAGACTAGTTAAAGTTGAACAGGGTTATTAACCATGTCACAAAAGTAGTATACACGACAAGCTCGCCTGGATTGGCTCACCAAGCGAGTACACTTGAGCCATCCCTGTCGAGGGGGTTCTAACCCCATCACAGGAGGCCTGTGCCCAACATGGGACATCATGGCTAACATTCATTCATTCTAGATTTAAGATCTCTCTTGGCACTACATAATCATACATAATCATCCTATAATATCATCAGGACAAAGCAACTACGCTTTTCAGGTGCCCTCAGAAGCAGGTTACACATATGCCACTGCCAGAAGGGAAGACCAGAAATGTCTAACGACAATCTGATAGCAAAGGGGGGAAGGGGGAATTATTTAACGGTTACAATTTTTATTTTTCACTTATGTGTATTTTACATCTAAATCTAGTATCATGTAATTATTTTAAATTTTAATCATGTTCAACTAATTTTAGAATTCTAACACACAACATAGTAAATGACCTGATGATGCATATGTAGCAAAATGGGGGCGAAAACGTTTGTTAATTAAAAACTACATAGTAATGATAAGGTATTTGACGGAAATATAATATACATATCAGTAAATGGAAATTTTAATTATAACTTATCCCAGTAACAAAATTAATATTAAAATAAACACCGAGTAGTTATGCATTTTATAACCAGTGCCGTGATTCTAAAATTAATAATTATAGTAAAGATATGTTGTTGCATAATTTGAAATAAGCATTGCAGAAAGCAATCCAGACTTGAATGAGTTCTGAATTACGATAATTATATTTCTACTTATCTCTGTCTGTATGTATGGTCCTTTTCTCTGATCGATATTTGTAACAGAGTCTTCAAGATGTTGAGCATTGCGCGACATTTTTAGGACTCTTAGACCATGTCGCTGTGTCCAACATTTCAAAGCTACACTTAGCTCCAGCATCAAAAAAGGTAAGAAACTGGGAAACTAACTGAAAAATGTCTCTTTGTAAAAAAACGATGTTTAGGTGCCATTTTACTTGCCATTAATGATAATAGAGTTGATATATATCTCTGAACATCTATACCATCAATTGTAACAGAATATGTACTTTAATGCAACAGAACCATCTTTCAATAAACAGAAGGTCAGGCGTCAACAAGAAACATATTGAATCAAAATACAAGCACGTATACATAACAGCATGACACCACTGGCGTAACTTGGGTTTAGAAGTTGGTTTCCTAAATCAAGGCTACTCAGGCGTGGGTTCCAAACCCACTTGGGCTGATTACCTAATTGGTTTGTTCTTCCGAGGATTTCTCCAACAGTAAGCGAATGTCCAATAATTCATGATAATCTTCGGTTTCATCTCGTCAAAATAACATCTCATATCACCAATTTTACCAATATGCTGCAAGGTTATCTAATCTTGCAGTGAAACAGTGTCGTGAAATAACATATTAAAGTTTGTATGATGGAAAGTTTCATATTCATAACTTGTGCTGGCAGATTCAATTACAGGGTTTACAGATATATTCGTTTCTGGCTCTTATAAAACTTCACTGGTTTTAAATTGAATGTAACAACACAATTTTATTTCTCAATTATTTTTCATATTACGGTATATATTATAGCCTATTATACCATGGTAAATCCTCGCATGGGAAATATTATTACTTACCATTCCCACATTCCAAGACATTTGTTGCCACACGCAATAATTCTGAGCGTGTTCTTGTCTTGATGGAACTCATGTCGTCAGTGTCATGGTATTTGTATTCAGTCAGATTCCTCTCCCCCTTACCCACACTTTTGAAATATTACAAATCATTTTTCTGTTTTGGGATTTTAAGTTTTCACGCTGAATATGTCTGAAGAAAAGTTCTGGTGCAAAAACCCTAAACTTTTCTTCTAAAAAGTTGTTTAAAGTAAGCTGTTATATCTGAAGTGCTTCTTTGGTTGACATGAAGCTAATCATCAGACTATTGAATCTAGCGTTCATTGTCATACATGAAACAATCTGGTTAATTTGAATCATGACAAAGATCATTGGTGATATCTGAACTTTAAAAGTGTCCAGTCTTATGCCAACTAGGCAGCTACATGCCTACTACCGGTACGTTAATAATGGAAAAATATATACTTGAAATTAGAAATAAGAAAAACACAAATCTTCAAGAGACAGAAGCAATAGCACACCACAAACTTGTTTATACTGTTTCATAGAATTGCTTCAGAGGTGCACTGGTAACAAAACATAAACCTATAATAGAATAGACAGGTCAATTTGTGAAGCATTCTCTTCCCATCACAGCTGTTTAAGTGTGGCTGTGATTCTCTTACTCTCCCACAATGAGAAGTACAAGGGAAAGTGGATATTGAAATTAAAACATTTCATCCAATTGAGTCAAGCATCATTATATTGTGGTCCCTACTTGCCAATGGCAGACAGCAGGAAGTGAAGGCCTTGTGGATGTGCACGCCGAGTCAAAGCAATGTGGGTGCAGTCAGGTCCCAGGGAACGGTGCAAGATGGCTTGCAGCAGCCCGTAAGGTGCCACCTCGATGGTGATTGCATTCTTTGGGATGTGCCTACTGGCCTCTTCGAATAACACCGAGTTCAGCAGGTTGTTAGTGTGGTATTCAGCAGAGCAGTAACGTGCCAAAGGCGAGTCCCAGGATTCCTCCGGCACTGATGTGCATATCCAGCGTGATGACCGGGGTTTTGGCTCTGGAATCAGCTGAAAATCCGTAAAGTTACTGACAATCCTAGAGCATTATGCAAATCTGGCTTTCAGGTAGTAGCTCCCTGTAAAGCAGGTTTGAATAATTTCAAGGAAATATTGTTCTGGGGCCTAGTATCGATCCCGGGACCCTTCGCTTAGCGCACAAATGCTCTGCCAACTGAGCTACTTCAGGAACCATACAGGACATCATCACAATTTTTCCTTTATATCCACACAACTCAAATGAGCTGACAAGACGCCAGAACCCAACTTTGAGCACACACAAATTCTGTGTGACTTAAATTGTGGCTTCTTGTTAATGTACCTCCAGTAACGAAATATATTATGCAAATTTGGTTTTCAGGTAGTAGCTCCTGTAAAGCAGGTTTGAATAATTTCAAGGAAATATTGTTCCGGGGCCGGGTCGTGTATGGTTCCTGGGATAGCTCAGTTGGGAGAGAATTCGTGTGCTAAGCGAAGGGTCCTGGGATTGATACCTGGCCCTGGAACAATATTTCCTTGAAATTATTCAATCCTAGAGCATGATGCCAGTTGCCTACTTTCCCCAGTCCAGCATCATTCTTGTTTCTAATGTACAACTTTCAAATGCCTTCTTACTTCGCTACTGTATTAAAGTTATTTAAGACTCTACAGGATTAGAGGTGTTATAAATTAAAAGTATATTATTATGATTCTGAAGTTCTTATTTTGAATAGATGGGCTTCCAAATAATCATACCAGTTGCTAATATAACAACAGCAACAGCATCTCTTCCCATATTGGATAGCATTAATGAATATTGCTTACCAAGTTTATTTAATGATAATAGTTCTATCTGATTGTTTTATATTTTTTTATGCGAAATGTGTTTCGGTTTTTGCACTGTATCAAAAGTATAGAAACTAGAAACAACTACAGAAATATACATCTTCAAGGAAAAATGGAACCTATCTGTTGGACCCATTACAGGGAGTTATTCTAGTGGAGAATGATGGATGCTTTTCTTAATAACTGCAAAAAATAAAGAAAACAGCTGTTGCCAATTTATAACTGAATATGCAGACCATGACTACCTGGTTGGTCCCTTCATGCAGAAGACACACGTCAGGAATAGAAGGATAAAAACAAAACTCATAAATGGATGAAGAACAGTTACAAAATAACTTCAACAGTCCAGAAACCTAAGAGGACTTCACTGAAAGACAAAAGACAAAATATGAGCAAAACAGAAAGCAACCAACCAATTTCTCTTAATTTCGTTACTGAAGGTTTGAGGATTGTCAAATAGATGTGACTAATAAAACCCAAGTTATGCCTTAGCTTGCAATTGCAAGTGATACCTATAAATCCTACCATTTGGATGGGTGAAGGCTAATTTCCGGTGTCATAAAACGAGACCTTTCGGCTAAGGTATGGTAACCCCTAAAAGAGAGTCCCTGGTCCTCCTGGTAGGAAGTTGGATCGCAAAGCTGACAACCTTGCATCCGTAAAACAACTATTGTTGAGAAACCCTATGATGCAAGCCGGACTGATATGAAACGACGTCCTGGCAAATGTAAACAGATTAACGGTTTGTATCTAGCTACATGGAATGTTAGAAGACTTAATGAAAGCTAGATACATGTCCAAGAAAATTCCAGAATGACATAATGGAATTCAAGGTTAAGAGATGGAGAATTAAAGCACATGATCGGACAGAAGAAGAAGAAGAAGAAGAAGAAGAAGAAGAAGAGGAGGAGGAGGAGGAGGAGGAGGAGAGGGGGAGAAGAAGAAGAAGAAGAAGAAGAAGAGGAGGAGGAGGAGGAGGAGAGGGGGAGAAGAAGAAGAAGAAGAAGAAGAAGAAGAAGAAGGTTTGAGGATATAACTAATGAGAATCATTGTCTTACTGAATAATTTGAATTCTAATTGAGATCTGAACAAATTGTGCACTTTTAGAACAAAGAGATATTTAAAAGCTTAGAAGGTAATAATTATATCCTCATAAAATCTAGACTCACCTTTTGCAGAGCCTCGAGTAGGAGTGGAGCAGCAGGCTTGATGTAACGACTGTGGTATGCTATATTGGCAACATTGATGGAACGAGCAAATATCTTGTTATGTTGCAGGTGATCCACAAAACGCTTCACGCTCTCAGCTGGTCCAGAAATGGTGCAATTGTCAGAACTATTATGGCAGGCGATATCCAAGTCTGATGGCAAAATTTCCTGCAGTTGTGTATGCCCGATACCTGGCAATGAATGCACATTTTACAAGCATAAAGTCCTTAGTTTGAGAAACTCAAATAGAAGTAGGCCTACAGAGATAGAATATAGTATCTGGGGGACTATATTGTTGTTTAAAAATGACACTTCCATAAAAAATATAATGTAGTCTACCTACTACAATCCTTTTGCATTCTCTGGAAACTAATAATAATTATGAAATACAATTCGTCACATTTAGTTCAAACTTGACTCAGTATCTGGCTCTGAAGAAAGGGCTGTGGGATGATTCTATACCTTGTGAAAAGTGAGCTGCAGAAAGAACTGATCATTACTATAATAGTTTACAATGGGTGAAGAATTTCAGCGTTTTATGTCTGTTGATATTTAAAATATTTTATGATTCCACCACAAGCCAGATTCAACCAGGCAGGTTTCTGTATGTTTGATTTCTTATTGTTTAGTATTTAGTAAACTGTTAAAGTGAAGGAATGTTTCGGTACTGCTATCACATCACAAAAAGCACAAACACGGCGAAAATACTTACAAACTTGTAGTTATAAATAGAAGCTCCAGAATGAAAGGATGAGATGTTATCAATAATTTATTGTGTAAGGCTTTTATTTGTATAGACGTCACACACACGATAATTTGTTAAACTTCCAGCTGTTCACTTAAAGCACATAAGTACATCTTTTCTCTGCCATTTGTCTATGCCTATTAAGTTTATATGTCGTGGTCTTTTCTCTCTTTCGTCAATTAATCACATTTTCTTCCACACGATAACTCACAATATGCTTCAATATGAAATTACCACTCATGTTTTCGTAGCCAGCAGAGATGTTGATGCCACTAAAGCATATTATGAGTTATCGTGTGGAAGTAAATGTGATTAATAGATGAAAGAGAGAATTCAATCTTCTTAATGTATCCAGCTGTTTGCTGACAACATAAAGTCCACTATAGTCCACTGTAGTCTATTCAGTTGTTTTTCACGAGAAATGAGGGGTATTTTGATCGGTGTTCATTATAGATGCCTGTTGCTAATAGCCAGAGTTGGGGTGTAGACAATATATACTGCAGGGCATGAAGGAGAGAAGAGATCGCGACATATCATCTTAATAGGCATAATTAGTCTAAGAGACAAATGGCAGAGAAAAGATGTATAGTCTTGTGCTTTAAGTGAGCAGCTGAAAGTGTAACAAATTAGGAGGGGGAAACGGCCACTTGAAAAGCAGGATGTACAAACTCAATTGTAAAAACTGTAATAAAGTACTTCGGACAAACGAAAGAAAATTCCAATACTAGATATAAAGAACACAAAGCAGATTTCCGGAATAATCGAAATAAATCTAAATTGCCTCCCACCTGATAGAAACTGAACATGAGCTAACCAATATCAGTAATGCATTACAAATTCTAAAAATAGTTAATAACTATAATATAATCAACACAGCAGAAGAATATTATATTGCGAAGCATCATAATCAAAATACACAATTACTTAATGAACAGATATTGAACCATCAAAATCAACTTTATTGATTGACCATGAATACAACTTACTGACTAATCCTGCCAGTCAAGTGACTGGCCCACCCCAACTCATAAACCAACCTCGATGTAAAACTCTAATGAACCAGCAGTGCAGCACACCAATCAACTACTCAACTCAGCCATAGTAAGTACGTAAAAACAATCTTTATACAGATAGAAATATATATACAAAACTTAAAATTCAATATTCTAAATTCTTCACATTAATTTTCCAGATGCCCATGAACACGAATCACCCGAGTTAGCAGTCCATACATAACATATGTAATTAGCCTACATTTATTACAATTAAAAAAAAAATGTAAAACTTGACTAAAATGCTAAAGACATATTGAAACTGGTTTTAGTTTTCTTTAAAGATGGGACATGACAGTTAAGCGGCTGAGCTTGGAACTACAGTGCTATGTTGTCAATATGGACTACCACACTGGCAGCTGATAGGAGCTAGCAATTGATGTTAGATGGCTGACGTTAAAACATTAATTAACAATTGATGCAAAGGTAAAAAAAAAAACAATATAAAAATAGACAGACAATGAAAGACGAATTGTATCATTGTGTGCATAAAAAAGTCGCCAAGACAGCTATTAAGCACTCGCCACGTGAGAACTGTAATTTTGGCAACTCAGCCTTGTTACCATAGCAACAGGCCTACCACGCTATGTGACATTCAGTTGTTTTCCGATCACAGTGTTACTGTCATGTCCCATCTTAAAAAAAAAGTGTAGTCACTGTTTGATCATTATATAATGGCTTTTTAGTCCATTAACTGAAATAAAGATAAGTTTATAGACTGAAGATATTCAACATTAAATATTTATTCACTGTTTAAGTTACCCAAACTGAAATAAGCTACTCTGCTTATGATACTTATACTAAGATAATCTAAAATAAGTTACAGGTATCCTAATCTACATAACTTATTAATATAACCTATTCTATATCACCTACACTATCTCACCATATCTAACTTAACCTATCCTATCTAACCTAACATACTTAAAATCCAACCAACCTATCCTTCCTAACCCACCCTATTCTATTTAACCAAACCCATCCTAACTAAACTAGGTCTACAACATCACACATAAGTTGGCATACTGTATACCATCTACCCGTTTGATCCCGGGCCAGGTTGATGGCATTTAAGTGTGCTTAAATGCGACAGGCTTATGTCAGTAGATTTACTGGCATGTAAAAGAACTCCTGCGGGACAAAATTCCGGCACATCCGGCGACGCTGATATAGCCTCTGCAGTTGCGAGAGTCGTTAAATAAAAAAAAAACAAACCATCTACCTTATCTTACTTTACCTACCGAATCCTACCAAACCTAAGCTAATATAACCTAAATTACTCGATTACACCTGATTATACAGTAACCTACCTTACCTAGCCTAACCTATTATATCCTACATAACCTAACCCGACTACCCTATGTCACTTAACCAAAGCTACCTAACCTAACTTAAACAAACGCTATTAAAACTAACCTAAGATCATACAAGATTATGTTAGTTCTGTAAAACATTTCGTACAATGATAATATAATTCAGACAACATGGTATATATATTTTTTATTACTGAAATGCAGTAGATTTCGTAGCCAGTTGCGTAGCTTAAAATGACATTCTATTATTAATAGTAGCTATTATATGAATATTATGTATATATCATTTGTTTTGACCCTCACTCACCAACAGCTGCCATACATCCCTCTATCAAAGTAGCATCAAAAGATGCTCGGCCCCGATGATATGCAGCAAGGATCATCTGCTCTTGAGTGAAGCAGCTATCTGCATAAGCGCAGCCAAGCTCCCCTACTGAATGTCCCAGGAAGCCATCAGCAGTGATCCCCAGTGCATTCAACAGGTCTACGAGAGCTAGCTTCAGGGAAAAGAGCTCAAATTACAGTGATGTCATCTGCACAATGCAGTAGCCACAAACACCAGTCTCAAGAAACTCACCTGCACAGCAGCAATGCCTACAAAGCAATGCAGGATACTGTCGAACACGTGTGGATCATCAGTTGTGATGATGTGCTTTAGGTCCAGCCCCTTGTGTTTGAGGATGTCATGGCACTTGTCAATGGTGGTAGCACACACTGGCAATCTCATCAGCTCCCGCCCCATGCCAGGCCACTGGCTACCCATCCCCGAGAACACGAACCATACGGGCCGACTGGATTGGTCGTAGTGCTGAAACCAAGTATTAATGTCTAAATATGCTCTATATATGGTTCTGTGTAGCAAAAAATGACTTTGGAGAACATATTTTCTATCACATCTTCATAAGAGTCAACACAACCCTAACAAAAAATCTTCGCAACAGCTAAGAATAAGTTCATTCTTAAACAGTCATTCCTAAAAATAAAAACCTGAAACGTTTGAAGAAATTTTCAATGAGATGCAAAGATGTGTATATAAATTAATTATTCTGACAAAAAACTTTTTTCGAGACATGCTCAACCTAGTTTGTCCATCACAAATATGACTCTGTCATCAGCAGAATTTCAACCCAGACCCAATCATTGTAAGCCAGTGCTTTGCCAGTTAAGATATCAAGGTGGCTATCTTGGTATGTTATGGATTATATTTGGAGTTTTACACATATTTTCCTAAGTGAAAGTCTCAGGAATCTTCTATGCCACATCAGTAAATTTAAAAATGCAGTTATATTGTCAGACTCCAAAGCAGCTATTCTATCAATAGTCTCTAAACACACACCTTCATCTCAAACAGCAGAAATAACTAAAATGCTCTCTCAATTAATATCACTCAATAAAAGAATTGTATTCCAATGGATACCATCTCATTGTGGAATCCTGGGAAACGAGAATGCGGATGCTTTAGCAAAGAAGGGCAGCACTGCTACTTACAGACCTGTTACTAAATCTACGTATTACTCTGTGAAAAGATTTATTAAATCTACATACTTAGACTTCAACAAGCAAAATTTGATAACACAATCCCAAGGGAAAAAATGGAACTCTCTGCATCAAAATCCACAGTTAATTCCCGATTTACCACGAAAATCGTCTGTAGCTGCATTTAGATTGGCAACAGGCCATGATTGTTTGGCCAAACACCTGCATAGAATTGGAATATATCACTGTCCATTTTGCAACTCAAACCAAGAAATGGATTCGGAACACCTCAAAATCTGTGCTTCAGTGGCTGGTCATGATAATATCTTTGAAAAATATTGGAGTGCAAGAGGCCAAATGACTTTATTGTCAAACGCCTGGCATTAGAAAACGACAACAACAACACATATTTTCCCCATTTCTTCTATTAAGGGAGCTTTCGATTAATATTTTACTATCTCATCAAATGAATTACGAGGAGATGTGATGCTGCAAAGGATCGAATTCGAAATTATTATGGAAATACATATTTCTATACATACTGTAATACATATTCCGAAACATATTTCCAACTATTTTCTTTTTTCTTACATAAAGTTATGTATCATTGAAATGTTCATGAACAGATCATAAGTGATCAGAGAGTGCTTACTTGCCTATGACGTTAGTATTACCCAAACTTTCGGTACCTGAAGATCGTGCACTGGCTTCTTTGCAGCAGATGGAAGTACTGTGTAGCAGCGGTACAGGTGCTTGGCGATGTTGGTAGAATACACATCATGCAGCAGTCGAGCCATCTCTGCATCCACTGGCATCGACTCCAGCTACAAAAACGTCATAACGACCATGATACCATCTTACCATGATAAGCTTTCATGAAATAGACACATCATAAAATATGTAAACAAATTACTGAATTTCTCTCTACATATAATTGGTCATTTTTACTGGAGTCAGTGACTCTTCTCGATTGGTAGCTCAATTTCAATTTTCCCATCTCTTATATTATGTCATTGCACATTTACTGTAACACTGTGAACCGGTGAATGAATGTTTTTTTTTTTCTATCAGAGGACTCCATAATCATCATAGCAACGTCCGTTTCAAGAGTTGAAGATAGAGCAAAGATAGCCCTGGACATAGCATGTTACACCTCTACTAGAAACATCAACAACCAAATTTCTTGGTTTGCATATTAATAATACAATAAATTGGAAAAATCATATCAAAGAAATAACCCCCAAACTTAGCTCAGCATGCTTTGCAATTAGGTCGTTACAACAATTTCTAAAAAGCAGTATCATAAAGACAATATATTTTGCCTATTTTCATTCTATTATGTCCTACGGAATAATATTTTGGGGAAATTCTGTAGATAGTAAAAATATATTCTTATTACAAAAAAGAGCCATTAGAATAATACTGGGTGTTCATTTCAAAGTGTGTCATGACGTCACTGTTGTTGGGTCACCGATTTGAAGCGAGTTTTAGCTTATATGTCAGAGAAGTTGCCTATTATTTAAGGCGTTCTTCAATCTGAACTTGAGAACGTGTACGGTATAACTTGAACGTCGTAGCAACAGATGGCGGTCTGTACGGTCTGTGTGCTACCATAACCTCTTTCGAACTGTGTTTTGCGCTGGCAAGTCGTACGCAGGGTATTTGTTATCATCGGTTGCGTACGGTTACATTCCACAACACAAATCAAATGCTCCGTGTCCATGTTGACCGTCGAAGTTAATGTCAACAAATACGTAAGTAATCGTCTTAACCCTCTTCCCATATCCCGACAGTACGTATTTCCAAACAGTTCACATTCCTGCCACTACTGGCGTTACCGTGCGTATCGGTATGTACTCTTCAGAATGAATGCCGTACTTGCTAGGCAACTTCTCTGCCTCATAGGTTATACACCTCTGCGGAAATGTAGGAAGATTGAATTCTCTAGGCTCATCGGCTAGCCACATGACGGCATACAGCGAGCCATGACACACTTTGAACTGAAACCCAGTAGTTGCAGCAAAGGCTAGAGAATCATGTAGATTATTTTTTTAAAAATTAGAGATCTAACCTTAACAAATCAATACATATACTCTACAATAAATTTCCTCTTATGTAATAAAGAAAATTTTCCAACTAACTCAGCCATACATAGTATAAATACCCGCAGAAGGAATGATTTTCATACGCCATCATCAAATTTATCATGCTTTCAATGGGGAGTACGTTACATGGCAATAAAAATGTTCAATAGTCTTTCTGAAGACATTAAGAATCATAGCCAAAACCCTGCATTATTTAAGGTAAAACTAAAAAACTACTTAATATCTCACACTTTCTATTCTATAGAGGAATTCTTGACATTTCACAGTACTGTGTAAATATTATAATACTATTAAATGGTAAACATATTACATTGTATAAAATATTGTTATTAAGGTATTAATTCTGTACATATTTCATATTTGCATTTTATATGTATTGCATTTTATTGTTAAACGTAAGAATTGGACATGTTCTTTATTCTATGCTATAAAGCAAATGTATTTATTACCTGCAGTAAATGTACTATGTACATGCTTATTTTCATGTCCTTGTTTCATACTCACCTTCCTCAAGATCTCTCGCACACCCTGCTCCGTCCTGCTGGACAGTAAGATGAGCCTTGGTAGACTGTCACTCGTGCTTTCTGATTTCTCTCGACTGTACGAGCGCAGTAACGTATGTGCATAGGTGCCTGTCATGCCCATACTGTTCAGTGCCACCAGCCCTCCATGCCATGGCGTGCTTTCTGTCACCACCTGCATACACATAAATGCCATTCAATGCCAGGAAGCAATTCTTGAACATTACGAGGATAGTAACTTTCTTCAGCTCTTTGCTTTCTCCTGTGTTCTGAAATATCAAATTGTTCTACCATTCCTGCTTAAAAAGAACAAGTTGGTTATTTATGCAGTATTAATAATTTCCCTCGTTTCTTTAAAGATAACTATACTTTTCAAATAATTAAGAAAAATAATGAAGACATTTTAAAGGAACTTCAAGTGATACTGGTGTCCATTTTTCCACAGCAAATGTAAGAGAAATGGTAAAACCGTGTCCAGTACAGATGACTGAAAGAAATTGTTAATTACTGACTGGGAGGAGAAGAACTTTAAAAAAGACAATATGAGCGTAGTGATACCACAATCGATCACATGCATGAACTGGATGTGATAATAAGAAATTAATCAATCTGAATAATCAGTTACAACTTTATTTTACGATGAAAGTAGATCAACTTTTGAAATATTGTATATTTCATGCAGGTATAAGGTAACTGAAATATTGCAAAGAAAATATTTTACAAATAAAAGTGTGCACAATATGGCGTAAAAATCGCTATATAGTCTAAATTTATAACAGGTGATGAATATTGTTCGCAAATATTAACTTTTCATGTGATTTACAAGGGTCATACTTTTCCAAAGGAATAGTAACTGGTGAACCAAGGGGCATATTTGGGAAGAAGGAGCTCCAATCTACAAATAAGACTGGTGGGAAAAGCAATGATTTTCTTCCTAAGAAAAGAAAAGTCTTTCCCTACCATAAAAAAATGTTCTTTCAAAAGCCTGACCATCATATCCTGCCTAGATACCTGGACAGGCAAATGGATGAAGCCTACTATTTTTTTTTTGACAAAGAAGGGGCCCGAAGGCTTGCACCACAGACTGAGGCTTATTGTGCTTACCATTCCTGTCCTGTGAATGATTGTCACCAAATGGCTGCACTCTTGTATGAATGCAGCACACTGCACTGTGAACTTAGCCTGGCCTACAGTAATGATCAGACAGTCGATTTTTCGGTCCCTACATAGCGACAAGATGTTACGTTCCTTGGCGTATGAACAGAGCATAGCAGTGAGTTCAATGACCTCCATGCAACTGACGTACATCTAATGTTCAGTATCGGGACCAAAATTCGCTGTCTAGTAATGATGACAATAATATTGAAATAAATGATGGCGAAATGAGTCCAAGGTACAATGCCGAAAGTTACCCAGCAATTCTGCTTCAACTGGTTGAGGGAAAATCTCGGAAAAACTCCCCAGGTAGCTTGTTCCAACCGAGATATGAAGCCATCTGCCCGAATCACAGTCAGACATGCTAACAATTACTCCACAGCAGTGGACTAATCCTTTCTTTAAATGTCACATACGTGGATAGTGCATTCAACAGTGTGTTGATCGATAGCTGCACCACCAACGTCGATTTACTTCATGCTATTGAGGTTAACATAAAGACTTGGTGTATCCTTAGAGCATCGAGATTGATGACAATACAAAAATATGTACGTGGGTACGAAAAAATGTGCAGAAAGACTTTGAAATGACTAGGTGAAAGAATAATAGAAGTTTAAGTTGAACAGTTACAAAGGCAACTGCGTGAAAAAAGTTCGAACTTGGTGCGCTTCAAGATGTTGCTCACCTTTGCTCTGCCCTGCGTGAGTGCGGTGATCTCCACTGCTGGTGTGTGGTAGTGCAGGGTGGGAGGGATCATCCCCGTCTGCATGGCTATCAGCACCTTGGCAACAGAGCATAGATTGGCGGCGGCATTACTGTGTCCCATGTTGGACTTGACAGAACCCACAAGCAATGGAGTCCTGCGCCTTTTCAGAAGAACAGCATCCACTGCACGCATCTCTTCTACATCAGCCATCTGCAGGAAGAGAACTAACCTAGTTGTGTTCCTTTAGTCTAAAACCGCTTGTAATATTTTCGAATCTAGTCACGAAAGCCAATTTAATGTAAAAAGAGAAGACTAATGCTCACTTTCACTACAAAAACCACTCAGACATGCAAATTAAATGGACAGGAAGGATCCTGAACATGTGCTTCAGAACTACCGTCTAAACAGACAGTGTTATGCTATGGAACCAATACAACTGCTACTAACATCTATAATGACTAATATGTATATGTAATAACTTATGTATAAATGCAATGTTTGTGCTCCAGTGATAAGAATTGGGTGGTGCATCTGGTTGCTACAGGTATGGTGTACGAGATATTGATCAGCGTCGTCAGAGGTGGGCTCTAGTACGTTCCTGTGAGCTAGGGAGGTTTGCCATGAAAATTGACTAATCTCAAAGCTTGAATGTTGCATAGCCATCATGTCAGAGGTAAGTGTGAGACATGATTTAAATAAAAGTCACATATATGTGTATCTAGCAGAGGCTGATGAATTTTGTAAGAGTAACAAAATTTCTTAGGATTAATTTGTAATATACTGTCAATAGAGGACAGTTACGGGAAATTATAACCAGTAAAAGCATTCCAAACTACCTATTCAAGACTATTCAAAGTATTATATGAAAAACATAATAAAATTATGTATTGTAATGGCAGTGTTTTTCTTTTGGAGAGAGGGATGGTGAAACTCTATGTAGGATATATTATAACAGACTGAGAGGTGATTACTATTCAGTGTCGTTTTTAACCTCCTTTTTTCCCAACTTTAAGACTTTCTAGGCCTAAGTGGAATTCAAAGAAAAATTAATTATTAACACATTTCTCTGGCTTCATGATGAAAAATACAACAAAAAAGTAAATCGTCTGTAGCTGCATTTAGACTGGCAACAGGCCATGACTGTTTGGCCAAACACCTAAATAGAATTGGAATATATCAGTCCCCTAACTGCCCATTGTGCAACTCAAACCAAGAAATGAATTCGGAACACCTCAAAATCTGTGCTTCAGTGGCTGGTCATGATAATATCTTTGAAAAATACTGGAGTGCAAGAGGTCAAATGACTTTACTGTCAAACGCCTGGCATTAGAAAAGAACAACCACAACATATTAATGACTAAAGAACTGGACAGGCACAACGAATGTGTTAGGAAAAATCGCAACTAACTAGTCTACCAGAGTGCTGCATTGGAGTTAAATCGCTTGCTTGAACTCGGTCGAGTGTCGCACCCTCGAGTGAGGTACAATCGGTCGTGATACGCTCGTAATAAATAGAAGCACAGTACAAGGTCATCTCACCGACATGTCTTATCTTGTATGGAAGGCGACAGATAAGATACGCATATGTTTTGCTCACATGATAAAAATAAGGCTTTATTTTCTGCGTTTATGACAAACGTTTAATGGAACGGTCAATGGAACGTACCAAAACAGGAACATGAAGTTATAAATAAAATAGTACGAAAAACTTCGATACACAGTTATTATTGCTAATTAATAATTATTCAATATTTGATTTACCACATATATAATATGATAGGTCCATACATAGTGTTCTGCCTATATACTGCGACAATGTAGAAACGTTTTACAAAATATTATTGATATAGCACCAGATTAATAACAATATTAGTACAGAGATAACTTCACAGAAAATATAATAAAACGAATAATCATGCTGCACAACTGTTACAGACGCAAAGATTGATACACTAATTATTAGAGATTATTATTATTATTATTATTATTATTATTATTATTATTACTACTACTAGAAAACTTGATACAGTTCTTGCATTATCGTGATTGTGTTCTCCGTTTACAATAATTATATAATTACATTTACATCCAATAACATCTATCTGATGTGGCAAAAAACAAAATCACTCCTGTGTGGAAAAAAAAAAAAAAAAAAAAAAACATTTACCTACAACATTTATATTACATTTTAAAGCAAGTTTTGTAGTTGTACTATGGAGAGGTTAGTTAAACACTGCAAAGTTTTGAAATGATAAACATCTATGATGTTACTACACAGTTCATCATTGTAACAAGAACGAATGTCCAACGCTCGGCTTATACCGTTCGAGGATTTATCGCTCGTGACAATTTTACCCATCATGCATGTGCACTACTTATCGGATTATGCTATGAACTACTTGGCGCTCGAGCGAAAAGTCCGATGCAGACCTCTGTAGTCTACATTATCCAACCTCTATTCATTCAAACATTAAAATACATTTCCATCCCCCACTTGCGTATCTATCCATTCACCACACAACCATTCACCAATCCATCCATTCAGCTATTCATTCATCCATCGAAACTTCCCTATACGCAATCAGCCATCTATCAACCACCCTTTCATCTATTCATTCACCATCAATCCATCTATCCATCCATTCACCTGTAATTCTATTTCTATAAAAATCTAAGCACATCACAATATATTACAAGTCGTGTAGACGTTGCACTCACCTTAATACCGCAGCCCTCTGCCTCCAGGTAGTTGATGTCAGCAGGATCAATGCCACACTCACTGTAGAAGCGCTCCATTAGTGTTTTGAGTGGTGCTCCAAAAGGCACTGTATAGCGCACATCACGGTCACCACAGCCATCCACTTCTGAATGCACAACAGTTGCGTAGATCCGCTTCGCATCACGTGCCCTTTGCAAAAACAGCACCACCACACCATCACTGCGTGCATAACCATCCGCTGAAACATAAACGAACTTGTTTACATGCTGTGTAACCTCCCACGGAAATTATACTCTATCAGTGAATTTTATACTGAAGAATTTTGTACTTGGCTTATGATGAGAATAGGAAGTATCAGTAAACTTGACAAAACAACCTCTAAGTAGAAGTGTATTAACCAGTGACTTGCATATAATGAGAAAGATGTTCACATTAAATACAACATTTTTTTATGTTACATGTATTGCTTTCTGACACAAAAATACAAATTTTCATTCAACTCGTAAACCAAATATAACCAGACAGAATTAATTTTAAAGAAACAATTAAAGATATGTTCAAAATCACTTGCATTATTCGACATAAATTCCCCTAACTTCGATACAGCAAGTGGCATGGTTAATTGACAACTGAAAAGTCGTGTGGTAGTTCTGTTTGGAACAGCTTGCAGACAGCTCGGCACTGAGTTTTGGATGGATGTGATATCATTAAAACTTCTTCATTTCTGTGGCAACTTTGGTTTCAGGAATAGCAATAGGTAGAGTTCAAAATATCAAGAATATGGTGGGTGACCAACTACGGAATTAATATCTGGTATATAATTTTTCGATCAGACACAAAAATCTGACTTATTTCATCCCCCCCTCACTGAAAGAAATTATGCATAACCCAGTCGCTCTTTATGCAGATTTTTTTTTAATCTAAACAATCCCTCTAGTTGATCATGCATAGATCATAATTATTTACATTAAGGCAAATACTAAAAAAATGCAGAGTTCAATCAGAAGTAGATTTGGTACCGGTACTTACAGATTTAGAAAAAGGCATATGATAGTGTACCAAAGAAAATGTTCTGAGTGTCACTAGAAATAGCTAATGTCGATGAGCCTCTAATTAAATAATACAGGAGATATATAGAGATTACAAGTGCAAAGTAAAATCCGGTACCGGTAATAGTAATACATTACAAAAATCTTAAACTAACAAGAGTCTATTACAAGGCTGCAGTATGTAATTGACGGTTTTCAAGATCTTTATTGTAATAATGAGATGAAGGTCTTGCAAAGTGAAATGCTGGGATTAGAGATAGGAGAAGGAAACTATCTACATCTATATTTTGCTACTGATGATCAAGTTCTTATAGCACAAGATGGAGAGGACGCAAATAATATGTGTAATCAACTGCTTAAAGAATAGGCCTTACTGAAAATGGGATCTAAAAACAAATTAAAAACCTCTGTTTTAATTTTTTCCTTTAAATGTACAGAAATTTGATCCAAACAAATGTAATATTTAAAAATTCCTTTGCAGAACAGAAAGTCACATTTGTTCGGATCAAATTTCTGCTCATTTCAATCATTCATTATCATGATGCAATACTTACTTACTTACTTACTTACTGGCTTTTAAGGAACCCAGAGGTTCATTGCCGCCCTCACATAAGCCCGCCATTGCTCCCTATCCTGAGCAAGATTAATCCATTCTCTATCATCATATCCCACCTCCCTCAAATCCATTTTAATATTATCTTCCCGTCTACGTCTCGGCCTCCCTAAAGGTCTTTTTCCCTCCGGCCTCCCAACTAACACTCTATATGCATTTCTGGATTCGCCCATACGTGCTACATGCCCTGCCCATCTCAAACGTCTGGATTTAATGTTCCTAATTACGTCAGGTGAAGAATACAATGCGTGCAGTTCTGTGTTGTGTAACTTTCTCCATTCTCCTATAACTTCATCTCTCTTAGCCCCAAATATTTTCCTAAGCACCTTATTTTCAAACACCCTTAACCTATGTTCCTCTCTCAAAGTGAGAGTCCAAGTTTCACAACCATAAAGAACAACTGGTAATAAAACTGTTTTATAAATTCTAACTTTCAGATTTTTTGACAGCAGACTGGATGATAAAAACTTTTCAACCAAATAATAACAGGCATTTCCCATATTTATTCTGTGTTTAATTTCCTGAACTGATGATGCAATACTTTCTTCAATTGAATGAACATATTTGGAACTAAATCAATGGCTTTCAGAGAATACGCAATGCAATGTTTCATATAAAACAATTTTTAGCTCGAAAAGAAAGCAAAAACGAGCAAAACTATATTAAACTTTTTTGTTTGAAATATCTCAAAGAATAACCCCCTGAAATTAAGGACATTACATACGGTTCACTCTGTCTAGGGCTCCTGTAAGCAATAGTAGCAAGTTGCGTGTGAAAGATTGCAGTCTTGCAAATGGTGTCTCGAATTTCTCTTGCATCCCAGGAAACAGTTTTATAGTGGGATTGCCAGTTCTTCATAGAGTTGTCAATGCTAAGTCAGTAGCGGCTGGTGGTCAAAATAATGAGTGTGCTACAATCTCTATATCGGCCTACTGTACACACTTATATGTATTTATCTTAATTTGAGACTCGCCTAGTGACGAAATATGAAGTCCATACGATGTTCCTTCCTACTGCAGAACTTGTCAATTACCCTGGTGTTAAACCCCTCCATCTTGGACATCATACTCTTTTCTATTGACAGTATTGCAAGAGCAGTGAGGCGATCCTGGGACATAGTGTTCCTTAAAAGCGTTTTTATGCATTTAAAGAAAGAAAAACATCTTTCTGGCTCAGCAGTGGTCATTGGTGTTGTAACCAAAATATTTAACAACTTCGTTACATCACAGAATGGATCCTGTGAATTGTTAGAGGCTATGTATTGTAACAATTGAACAGCTTCATCTATATTTCGGAAGTCGGGTCTTCCATATAGAACTACAAGTTGTGTCTTTACCACTGTTTTGTTCAGTACAGTATAGCTGTTGACAGCAACTTCAAGAACGCGTTCTGGAAAATCACGAGAAAAATTGTCAAAAAATTTGCTGTTTAACAATTTTGTTGCGTCTAGGTAGCTTAAAGACTGAAACGATAAGTAGTTTCCCGAATTATACTGTCACATAATTCCTTGGCTTCAATTTTCTGTACTGACTGATTCAGGAGGAACCTCAAAAACCAGGTAGATGGCAGCAGCGGTCGGACACTTGAATTACCAAACACATTGTACATAGTTCCGAGTTCTTCCACAAACAAGCATTCTTTCGTTACGCTTTACTTTTGTAATCTCCAAGCTGTGTTGTGCTGAAGCTGACTACAGCACTTCTCCGCGTAAAAATAGCCAATCAGAGCAGTGATTTCAGCTTCGCACATGCGCATTAGTTGTCTACATTCTCATGTAGAGTTTTGAGTAGCACAACGTACCGCCTGAGACACCAAAGAGCGAAGCGCAAAGACTAAACACTCTATAACGCGTCGTGAACATAACCACGGGAAATTGTCAAATGGCAGATCAAGTACTATAGTATTGCAAATACATTATTTGAGCAAAAATTATCATTGTGCTGTAGCACATAAGGACAGGCCGCCACTGTGCTAAGTACAACTATGAGAAACTTAATTACTGTCTGTACCGTCACCTATGTCTAAGATGGGGACTGCACTGTGCATACTTAAAATTAAAAGAAATTAGCGAATGATAGTGAAGTTACTGAAGCATATGGACCTCTCTCACCTTGTGCATCGAAAGGCCTGCATTTTCCATCCTTGCTGAGCACGCCAAGTTCGTTGTAGTGGTACGACACCTCCGGATGCATTACCAGGTTTACAGCACCCACAACTGCTGCATCGCAGCGCCCTTGCTTCATCTCATTGCAGGCTGCTGATAATGCCTCAAAGCCACTAGTCTCTGTTGACACTATAGAGATGCTCGTGCCTGACACATATGAATACTTATACTATTAACTGGAACATTATCAGTCTTTAAACGTCTAGAACAAAAATTGTTTCCTAGTTCATATATATACGCACACATACTGATATAACTGTGCAGACTGAAGGAGGCAATAGTATACATTAAAATAAATAAAAAACCTATTATGAATTTTGTAATTAAGTGCATGGTTAATTAGAAAATAGGCTCAAAGTCTCAAATAGGCAGTTTGGCAACAGTTCATTGCTAGCACATTTACGAATACACACACGAACAGGTCTCAACAGAAGCATTCCCTTCCTTAGTCACTGCAGTAGGGTTGCCAGACTTCCTAATGGCAGGAAATAACAATTACGTATTAATCTTTTTATTTAATTTGCAAGAAAAATCTGCACAGTTATATTACATCCACCCTGTATAAGATGGAAGGGAACATATTACATTCCTTCTCAGTTATGATTCCTAGAAGAGTAACAAATGAAAATGTACCAAATTTTCATTCTCTAAGGTCTGTTTTAGAAAAAAAAAATGACATTTTATGTTAAAATTCTGATTGAGGATTCTATGAAATTGTTTTTTTTTTTACTTGGTTATTTAATAACGCTTATCAACTACTGGGTTATTTAGTGTTGATGGAGTTGGTGATAATGAGATGAGGCCGAGAATTCGACACAGATTATTTTGAATTCGCCTTACAGTTGGATAAAACCAGAACTTCGGAAAAAAACCCAACCAGTAATCAGCCCAAGCAGGAATCGAACTCACGCCCAAGCGAAACTCTGGAAAAGCAGACAAACGCGCTACTGCCTGAGCTACACCAGTGGCCATGAAACTGTTTACAAACATGAGTCTTTTTTTTTGTAGGGTAGTACAGAATAAACTGGTGTTTTACTTTGCAGAAGCAAAATGGAAGAACTAATCTAATTTGGCACTTCAACTAGGATCTTTGAATGTTCATAACCTTCGATAATTATTGGGTTTTCTAATCATTCAGAGATCAGTAAGGAGCGTAAATAGAGGTTTATATTGACATTACCATGCACGTTGAGCCAGTATGAGATGCGGTTCGACACCATGGCACGGCTGTTGCCCATCACTGCCAGATTGTTCTTCTCAGGGACGTAGATATAAGTGTTCTCTGACTCGCTTATGTTGGAGCCTGTGTACACAGCTGTGTTGGTTCCACGTAGCTCACTGGGGTTGAAGCCTGCATCCACTATGGCTTCGAACACCTTTTCCAGTAGAATGCGCACGTATGGGTCTGTGGACGCGCAATGTTTCGGATTCACGCCGAAGAACCCTGCATCGAACTTGTTCTTGTTACTGACCTGCCCCACGAAGGTCGGCGCACCCATTTTCTCTAACAAGATAACAAATAACAATGAGTAAATAAATACATTAATTAATTATACATAAATATCTTATCAACAGAACAATTTTATTGTAAAACTTCCCCAGTCCTGTTGAGATTGTCTCATTATTACTATGTTTACAGGCCGGCTTGCTTTGGCAGTTGCATCGTTTTAATTAAAACGTACTGACAATCTCATTGTGATGAATTCAGAAAGTGACCTCGGAAGGAAATGTTCCCCAAATCTCAAAATTCCCAACAGTGGAGATTTCAGATGCACCTAAACCATTTTGCTTCAACTTAACTTAGAAAAACTGAATTCAAATTAACATATCTCTCACAGATGAAGATATTTAAAGCTATGTATTAACATAAACTATACATATTGTAGCTTTACTTAGTCTTCCAACTTTAAAACAAGTATTGAAATGGTCTACACTGGAAAAAGTTTGAACAGGCACATAAACATAATGACGACCCAGTTCGAACTGGAAACAACTCAAAATTTAAAGTTTTGAGAAATCTGCATTTAAAGCTTTATGTTGCTGTGAAAAATCAAAGGATCGTTGAAATTATTCCAAATTCTGTTAATGATGTTTCATATACGGTATATAAGTTTCAAATTACAGTATGTTAACTGGATTTTTCACAGTAACATGAAGCGTTAAAATTCAGTTTCTCAAAACTTTAAATTTTGAGTTCTTTCCTTTTTGAACTAGCTCGTTGATATGATGTAGTAATGATAGAATTAGTAGTAGCAAATAATAATAATAATAATAATAATAATAATAATAATAATAATATTATACCTTATGGCTTACTATCTTCATCCATTTCCCTCAATTTCATTTATCCTCCTCCCCAACCCTGAGAGAAATAGACCGAAATCGCGACAAGTAAGGAAAGAACAAGCTTTTGGGAACAGTAATATTGACAATACTGCTTCGAATTAATGTAAATTGTGTAAAATTAAGTATAGTAAAGTCAAATTTTACAATGCTCAAAAATTACGGAGTTACTAACATCGAAAGTTGTGACCTGTCAACTATTAAATGCAGGTCTACATACTTTCACACCACCGGTAATGCAACATAGTAGCTCCAATAGTCTAAAGTGTATATGCCAGATTGGTAATTGAGAGATTCAGTGTTCGAAAACCAGCTAGTTTTTCTATTATTAGAATTATTGCCATAATTTACTTATCGACTTGTTTCGCATGTGTTTAAAATAGTAACAGAGGGTATTTTTTCCCCCACTACAGGCTCATCTGCATTATGCTCCAGATGCACCACAGTCTATGACTTATTATGCTTACCTGAGTTATTTACTATCAATTCCAACTCATCAACCCTGTATCCTTAATTAAGAAATAGTTCTACTAATGAAACTTGATCAAGATCCTCTGGTACTAAGCCAAGGGTGCCCACAGGGGGTAGGGGGGGGTAGCCAATTGCTACCACTGAGATTTGTTATTTTTTCTCGTTTCTACCCCCCCCCCCAATTGAGCAACCTTTGACATTCTCCATCACTTTACTCTGCACTATGCACTACATGTACAGTGGAACAGTCATTCAGGTAAGTTATGTGTAATCATTATTATTATGTTCGTTTGTTATGGTTACAGCATTTATCAGAAAATATTTATATGCATTCCTTGCATTTATATGTTTCAACACCCTTCGGAGAGTGAAAAATGGCTAAGGAACACCATGCGAGATGACCATCTTTCCTCTCTATGTATTCTGTCCACACATTGGAAACGCATAGAAGAAAACAGAGAATCATTTTTGCATAAAGTGATTGATATCTATGGATGAGTACCTAGGCGACTGCGAATTTTGTTTCAAGCTCAAGAATCAGAATGGTGAAATACTGCTAGCTGGAATATTATATGTAGGTACAGCAGAACATTAAAATTTGAATTATTATATTATATAATATCAGCGATATCTTTGCCTCCTATACAGCGGTAGGCACTCATAGGTCAGCTTATGACGGTGAAATTGAAGCTATCAGGGTAGCCTTAGCTCAACTGATATGTCAGCAAACTAAATTCAAGAATGTCGTCATCCCGTCAGACTCCAAAGCAGCCATAGAATCTGTAGGTTCCTTAGACCCTGAGTCTTCATCAATCCAAGACTGTCAAAATGCCATACAACTATTACAAGCAAAACACAAAATCATGGTACTACAATGGGTCCCCGAGCACTGCAACTTATCTGGCAATGAGCAGGCCGATGCCTTGGCAAAAAAAGGTGCTAGAATTTTACAAACATTTCCTAAACCAACATCCTTCCAGACAATAAAATTATACATCAAAGAAGTTGCCCACAACATCCACTCCCATAAGATTGCAAAAAGAACGTATGGCAAACACTGGAGAAGGGGCCTTCTATCAATACCTAACGGACCAAGAAGATTGGCAGTCGCACATTTCCGCCTTGCAACTGGCCATGACTGCTTGGCGCAGCATCTCCACCATTTCGGTATTTATCAAAATCCAACCTGTACCCTTTGTGACCTTCAATAAGCGATTAATAGGGATCATCTCCAACGCTGCCCAGCTCTAAAATCACTGACTGAATGTGCCAGATACTGGGAAGCGAGAAGCCTCATACCTCTTTTTAGTTCTTTAAGAATTTTGTTTAGTTCTTCATTAGATTTAATTTTAAGTTGTATTAAGTTAATTGTTTTAATTTTGAGGTTATGTATAGGTAAAGGATAAGTTATCTATGTACCTGTCATTTGCATAAATAAATATTATATAATTTAGAATTAAATTTTCAATTTAGGGTAATTTATATTTCAGAACTGGCTATTTTTCATGTTCAATTCTCTCTTTACTTGTCCATCCGTTTCCTCTAATTTTCTAACCATCTTGCTACCACTGAGATTGAATCCTGCGGGCGCCCTTGTACTAAGCTGAAACAGAGGGAATTACTTCTTTCCTTAAAGCAGTAATATGCGACATTTTACAGCAATATAAAATATATCTGAAATAAATAATCCCCACTATAAACATTTATGTAATTGTTCTTCAGAAGTTTCTTTCATTCATCCCCTGGAGACCCAATTTCTACCCCCCACCCCCAGAGTGAAATAGATGACTTCAACACTGACAAACGTTGTTTTAATAAAATTACTTTATCTTTTGAATATACTGTATTGCTTGTAAATAAGCTCTTCCTTAACGTGACAAAACTGTTGCATCCACCTCTGTACAGGCATAAAATAAATTGATAGAAATCTACTAAAATGATTTCCAACAAAGTCGAGAAATAGATTCTTTTACAACATTATTTATATGAATCATAGTGAACTCACCATTCTTCCAGTTGCCATCCTCCTTGGGTCGCACTAGGTGTTCCTTACTGAAGAGTTTGTCTCTGAACTCATCAATATTGTCTGCATCTGGGAAGCGTCCACTTATCCCTGAGATCACAATGTCATCATCTGTTGGGAGACCTCTCTCCTTCCCGTCTCCACTACTCATCGTTCAAATGGCTCTGTCACATCAAATTCAAACCAAGTGTATTTGTATCTTATGTTTTAAATCGCCTTAATGAAATATTCTAGATTTTCACGATATTTTGATTTTGAGATTGATATAGAGTATTTCTCTTCAACATTTGGAACCACTTACAGATTCCATTAACAACCACACCACCCAAGTCATGGAAGTGTCGCTCACTTTACTTTGTCTATTATGCTTGGATAGTCCAAACAACTGGACAAAGAAAATCACAGTTGACCATCATAATCCTGACTTCTTTGCATTGAAACAAGCAAACAAATGTAAAATAATTCTGAAGACAAAGTATACCTCATTAAAATTTTTTATCCTCATGGGGTTTGAATATAAAAAATGCACGCGGTAATAATCTCTAAACTCGTATTTTAGCCAATACACCATGAGGTACAGAAAATCATTCGATAAGGAAAGCTGTATCAATTATTTATTAGTATAGGTCATAGGTCGGCATTCTGTGACTCGTGAGCCAGCTCCTGGAAAACAAAGCAAGTGAAGGGGAATAGTAGAGGCTATACCCCCACCCACAACAGACTTGCAATTCATTGTGCGCAGAGTATACAACATAACTAATATCACTGGTGGCTTGGCTTTATAGTATCATGTCATTATCAAGACCATTGAAAATCCCAAGGAAACGTGAATTTCGACCAGAATATCGATCCTTGTAAAAGATATATCAATTATTGTTATAATTATGATAAAATTTACAATTTATTTTTCTGTAATTTCACAATTAAACATTGACAATAATAATATAACTTTCATCCATTCTATAATTCACCAAGAGGCACTACGGAACAAAGCAACAAAATATGAAATATGTTAAGGACTTGGTTGTTGACACCATGACCCAAATAAAATCAAAGTCAAATTAAAACACCAGAAATTCCGAAAACTCCTACAGGATATGGGGGGGAGAATATCAGATTTTCCTTATTATACAGCTGTAAGGTGACTCAGAATTTGAAAAATGATTCGTCGGTTTTTGGAAAGCATAAAATAATTTCTGCTTTTATAAAGGAAAAGGTGCAGTAATTTTCTTTAAGTACCGGTAATAAAATTGTCGATTATGTTTGAAATATATCACACTGCCCTAGGATTTCAATATGCTAATAAATAATTAGTGTTATAGGACCAGTAAAGAAGCGTGACAAAATTTTTGGGTTAGCTGGGCTGAAGACAAGGTTCAGAAATAGTGATCTAGGCTATGCTTTATGTCGCTAAAAGATAAACGAAACGTGGAAACAATTCTGTTTTTAATTAACTAAATTCTAAATTGATCTTGTCCCTTCTTCGAAAATGTTTGGGAAAGCTCAGCTTACCCTCCTTACCCTGATGCTTTGGCACAGTATAGGACACAGAAATTCCCAAGTTGGCCAAAAATTGGCTGCTAGATTTGATACTCCTTTCCAAAATTTCAGAACATTTCAACAATTTAAATCGATAGCTTCAAAGGAATAATAAAAAATATAGTACATATGTATGACAGCATCAATTCTTTCTTTTACTTATAGATTTATGGAATCAAAATTTATTAGAAAAGAAGACATTTAATTTTCCTTGCTTACTCATTTGGCAATACTGTATATGATATATCAAATTACAATTACATTGATGTCTTAAATGAACTACAAATAGATTTTCATAACAAAAGATTCGTTCAATTTAAAAAACTGAAACTGATTTCTAATTGCATTGAAATCCTTTTGGCTTAGAAATAATGATAGTAAGACCTGAATTACAATAGAAGTTGTATATATTTTAAACGACATGTTTTTTTTTTTTTTTAACATAGAATAAAGATTCCAAAGGTGTTAATATTGTCAAATTGCTAAATAAATTAAAATACGCTAATCTGAGGTTTTACACAGGCATATATGGCTCCACATTATATTATATGTGAACAGTTTTTTACAAAAATGAACATTGCAAAATCAAAAAGAACCCGTATTACAGATGAGCATCTCACTTTACAGTTAAAATTAGCCATATGTAATTTTACTCCTGACTGATCAGTTACTCAAATGCCATTTCTCTTTGAATTACTGTCTCGGTTTTGTTCTGTTATACTTTATCAGTCATTGTTCAACGAAATTTGTGAAAAGTGACGAAGAAAATAAATGAAAACATACCAATAATAATCATGGTGATCAATGTTTTACTTCTAAGATTACAGTCAGGCACTATACAGTACATTGAACACTGTGGTAAGGGGAAGCATACCCACTCCCTTTCATCCCTTCCATTTGAATGCTGAGTTTGTTGTGTTCTGCTGATGTATTCGGAAAGTAAGTTTTGCCGATGTATGGTGTAGGTTAAAGTAAAATTGGTATTGCCACTTCAAAGTAATTTATCGCCTTTATTTGATTATAATGTCATTAAAGTATATATTACTGTTCTATAGCGATGAATTTTAATAGCACCAGTCCTTTTATCAAAGTTAAAATCTCGTCCATTGTAAAACAAGCTGCAAATACAGACTGAAAATCCATATGATAATATATCCATAACTATATGGTGGAACTTGAATTCTGGAAAAACAGGATGGCCAATTTATCTTTCCATGAGTGCACTTGTGGGGTCCTGTACTTGCACAGATATGTATTTTATTGTCATTAAGTAAAATAATGTGATTATTTAGCATCTGTTTCTAGATTATGTTGCCATATTGATTTGAAGAATACGTTCTACATCATGGTCGTCAGCACTCACTGAAATGGGTAATGGGTAAGGAGTGTATCGGTGAATGCACCACGGTGCATGCTCCGAGAAGTGGAGAGAAAGGAAGCTACCTTAAGTTGATGTGGGTGATCAGTGGAGAGTAGTCAGTAGATACTTGTGAGTGTGGTGGCTGAAAATTCTGATAGTTGTTAACGTAGGTCTTCTACCACTACATTCTTTAACCCTTCGTAGGAGGAGGCATTTTTTACAGAGTTTGAAAATATTGCGAAATATTTAATTTGCAATAAGAACCTCAATGTGATGAGAAAATATAACCTGCAGTGCCACTATGACAAGTCTCATGCTAATGATTACAATAAATTGAAAGACAATGAAAGAATCGCAATGGTGGAGCAGTTAAAAGACCCAACATACTATGTGCAGACAGTCAGTTGTTGGGAAGCTCCTTCACTGGTTTTCACTTTGTGTGAAGAAATCGCCTTATTCATGGACATTAATGATAGGCAAGTTCCAGAGCTTGAAGATGATAAATGGATCAATGACTTATACTTCCTCGTCGATTTGACTCATCATATCAATCCTACATGCTTACCTAGAAGATGGAGATCATACAATTGTTCAATTGTTTGGAAACATGAAAGCATTCAAACAAAAACTACTGTTATGGATAAATCGACTACTTGACATGGACACATACATTTTTCAAATCTCGTCTCTGTGAGCATGTTTGGCAATAATAAATTAATAAAGAAACATAATCGCCAAGAAGAAAAATTGCAAGAAGTGTACAATGTGTACATATATTCTAAATTAACATAAATATGGATATTGTGAAAATAAAGTCTGTATTTATGATTGATTTTTCTAGAAGTTTTTTTTCTTCTTTCGACCAATTTTTGTACATATATTAGACACTAATGTTTGAGCACAGCTGAGACTCAGCCCCTCAATTGTGTTAATCCTTTATGTGATGAAGTGTCCAGTCAGATAATGAATAAGTCACAATTAAGATATTTACATAAACTGGAATGCTCTGCCATCTGTGCTCTTAAATCCCAAATTTTACAGAAGTGAATTACACCATTGGAATAATATGTTGTCATAGAGTTTAGTCTGAAAGTATTATTTTCATCACATTCCAGTGAAATAAGGAGATATTCTACACATCAGGATTTGTGGTTTGTCCCCTTCTTCCACTGGATCCCTCAATTTCAAAGGAGACATTGATATATAAACATTTTTTTTTTAAGTTACTCACATTATAAACGAACATGCGAAGTATTTATTAATTATATAAAATATGTTTAATTAAATGCTTATGTGAATATTGCGTACTTGATTAAACTATTATTGCTGAATTCCACTAACAAGTCACGTAATTCCTGGCACAAAGGAAATGCCGCCAATGTACAAGCAATACTGCTTACCCACCAGCAGCCATGGATGCAGCAGATGCTCGCTTGAAATAGACACCAGCATGAGAGTGCACTGTGCTGATTGCTGTTCTACATCACCCAATGAAAGGTTTGGATTTGGAGGTGTATACACATTAATAAGTGATATGGATAATTACTTTCAACAATGTTGTACTGATCTATTTGGCATGTTCTTCAGTTCTCTGTTTCGTTTCAAGTATATTAACAGAACAATTGCGTTGTGGGTCATATCAATTCCTCCACCATCTTTATCTTCACGAAACAAGTTAAAAATTTTGTAATTAGAAAATTTAGCAAGTTTTGAAATATCAGTATTCAGTAAAGATTCTTCTTGTATGCAAATTACCAAACTTTTTTTGTCTTGAATATCCTGTTTTAATAATTCAATTTTATTTCTTAAAGATCTGGAGTTCCATTGGTGAAATTTTAGTACTGATATTTCTATATCTTTTTATATCAATATTTCACGATCCTTAAATGTGGTACTCGGTGTTATGAAGAACAGATTTCGCTTCTGTATTTGACTGACACACACCATATTTCAATCTGAGATTATATTTGCCACTATGCTGTTTCTCATTCCAAAATTGAGCTTTGTTCTCAAGTTCTTACACAGTATTGTTTTTGATTTCCAAATATTTAGTCATTTAATTTCTGGTCTCCCCAATGCAGACCCTGCCCAGAGATCTGGATGAGGGGCTATTTTACCTATGGAGAATTTTATACTGAAGAACTACATAAATCTATAAATCAAAGAGGACAGTAATATTTTTGACTTAATGTGTTTTACTTGTAAACCAACGAACTATTCATTCTGCTACAAGAGAAGATAAGTCTCTTATTGGTATTTACCGACTTCTCTGACCATTAACCCAGTTTCTCTTTCAGATTACTAACTTTTCTGCAATGTGCAAGTATTTGGAATACACAAATACTATTGCCTCACTCCTCAGTAAATTAAAGGAATCAAATAAGGGAACAGATACTGAAAGGTCACTGCTGCTTCAAGAGGCATTAAGTCATGGGGAGCATTGATAGTCACAAATGTAATCAATATGCGAAGAAAGAGGAAACCTTTTCAAGCATATAGTTGTTGATTAGTCAACTGTCCGAAGACAGATTTGAACCTTGCAAGTAATGCCAATAAGGCACCACATATGAGGCAACCAAGCCAGGAAATAATGAAATAGGGTGGCCCGTTCCTTTCCCTCTCAAACATATTATGGAATTGGATTAGGATTACTAACAGTTCTGCATCCAAGAAGTTGAAAATACTGTTCCTTATGCACATAATTCTAAGACATAAAAAATCTACACAGGTACTTTACATTTGCTTCAATAAACATTTTATTAAAATAAACAAGAAAGTAGTTATAAGTTACCGACCTATGGTTGGCAACATATATGCAAAATATTACTAAGGGAGCTTCTTCCCAAAAAACAAAATAGAGCTGTGAATGATTTTTTGAGCTTTTACTATACTAGCCTAGGTTATTTAGAAAAATCACACTCTAGTTCCCTGGTGATAACACTCTCAAGCGAATAAAGTTTTAAGGTTTACTAAAAACTTTCAGTATTGGTAATTCCAAACAGGTAGCTTACCTCCAAAGAATTATGTACATGATCATTTATTTCACATTGAACATTTCGAAATCAAAATTATTTTGAGCAAAGTGTTTCCTTTTACTTAGTTATGGCTTTTAAGGAACCTGTAGTTCACTGCCGTCCTCACATAAGCCTGCCATTGATCCCTATCCTGTGCAAGATTAATCCAGTCTCTATAATCATATCTCACCTCTCTCAAATACATTTTAATATTATTCTCCCATTTATGTCTCAGCCTCCATAAAAATCTTTTTCCCCTCCCAACTAACACTCTATATGCATTTCTGGATTCGCTCATACGTGCTACATCCCCTGCACATCTCAAACATCTGGATTTAATGTTCCTAATTATGACAGGTAAAGAATACAATGGTTACAGTGCAAAATGTTTCCTCAGTTAAAAAAATGGAATAATAAAATTAAAATTGAGTAAAAAAATTCTAGTTCAAACATATCGCAACTATAATTTTCATGAATATTTTCATGCTTAAAGCAATGATGTAACAGATTTTAGAGAAAACCAAAAAATGAACTAAATATAGTTTTGAAATGACTGATTCTTCAGTGCTTTATGTGAACTATTAAACACAAATTAAAAGCTAAATACCGTAATTTTCCCTATGATCCACACTCCACAGTTTTTGTGTATGTGTGTATATATATTTTTTAACAAATAAATCCACATGAGTAACTGAAATTCAACGATATTTTGGCTTTGGATAGTTGTACATCTAGGTGAAAGAAGTTCCACACAAGAATTGAAATAACCTTTGTTAACAATTTATTAAAAATTGTTTTAACCACTGGTACAGTACATAGTTGTTTTCTAAGTTGCCAAATTATGGTCTGTTAATGTTTTCTCTATTTAAACTATCATATACACTGTTTCTTGGACCATACTTACATTTTTCCTTTCTTCCTGTTGGGATACACTTTCGTAAGTAGTTTTAACAATCTCTCCAGTTCTAGTTCTTTCTGTCACTTCCATTTCACTCTGTACTACTGTTAAATCATGTGAGGCTGTGCTCAGGTATGGACTTTATAATCTTGCTTGGGTTAATTAGCTGGTCACGTTTTATCAGAGGCTTTCTCAAAATGTAAGATGAATATCGGATAATACCATAACAAATTTTCAGACTTACCTCACTATCAATTCCACTGCTACCAGGTACTTAGGCCTACATATATTATGGCTGTCTCCACTCCAAGCTATAGCCTACATGTCCTTTCTCTGTTACAAGATTTCTGTGCCTGTCATACACATCTCTTCCTCAATTTCTTACATTATTTTTACTGTAATCATGCAGACAAACGCTAATAGAAAGTTAAGAGACTGAAAATTAGGAAATTACAAAAGACTGACAGAATTTCACATTCTAAATTAACAATATTATAATTCAGCCACCACATTGGTAGGTATAATGATTAGAGTGCTGTACTTTCGTGTGGACCCAGTTTCAAGCTCTGGTTCCCCTCTGGCATCCCAACAAATCTCTATCATCATCTCATCTCACCATGTGTGTAGCGTAGACCAGTCTCCAATTGCACACCCTGGGCAAATTACTCTGTCAGTAAATTGGTCTACACAATTGGCTTCACATGGGTGAATAACAAACAGTCAAGTACCCATTATTAGTGAAAATTCCACAATAAAAAGAAGACAATTTTTTTAATTCCCAACAAAAGTTTGCATTTATGTCCATTACATATAAACCATAAGTTTTATATTTTTAGCTAATTTAATTTTAATAACATACACTTTTTGTTCGTATATTCCTTTACTTAAGGGATATGGGTGAAATTTTGGTAATTATCAATCAAAAATCGCATTTTCGATTTCTTGTGAAAAATCAATCAGCAATGGTGTGTGGATAAGCTTCAGGGCTTCTACCGCGTTGTCTCAGTGTTGGTGGCTGACATTTTGACAGCTGTGTTGTGGTCATCTTCAGAGCAGTTGTTGGATAAGGAAATAGTCTGCGAGCTCGTACGTATGTATGTATGTGTATATATATATATATATAGTAGTCTCGATGGAGGGAGTACTTGCAGTGATAGGTCGTAGGTTCTCCTTCTGGCATCTGATTGGTCCTATGTTGTCCAATCCGGTTGAGGTCTGTATGAAGGGGAGTATTCATATTAAATACTGGCCCTCATAAGGTCCGAAAGAGTGACCTTGATACCGTGCCCAATGTCCGGATGAAGGGCGTACATGTGGAGACCTGGTTTCTTGTTCCTATGTATGATCTTGGAATAGACTTCCCCATGAGTTGCTGAGTTGTAACCCCTCGTCCTTGTTGATGTTGTTGGGATGTTGTTTGATGTGGAAGGCTTCTTTAACCAGTCTTCTGTATAAGTTGCCTTCTTTATCTATTATCTTGATATTGTCGAATTCGATGGCGTGGCCTGAATCTGCTGAGTGTAAGGCTATTGCTGATTTTTTGTATGGTCCGTATTTGCAGAGTCAGATGTGTTCCTTCCTTCTATCTTCCACCGTACGTCCAGTTTGGCCTATGTATTTTAAACCGCAGGAGCAAGGGATCATGTATATTCCGGCTGATTGGAGGTATGGAAGTTTATCTTTGACTTTGACAACATAGGACCAATCAGATGCCAGAAGGAGAACCTACAACCTATCACCGCAAGTACTCCACCCATCGAGACTACTATATATATATATATATATATACAAGCTCGCAGACTATTTCCTTATCCAACAACTGCTCTGAAGATGGCCACAACACAGCGGTCGAAACGTCAGCCACCAACACCGAGACAACGCAGTAGAAGCCCTGAAGCTTATCCACACAGCATGTACACCAACCGTGGAAGCCTATGCGAACACTTAATCAGCAATCTCTTATTTATGTTGAGCATGTTTCAATGCTCTGTGGCGCTTGAAAACATAAAAATTATGCATTATATAAATGGCTGCAACCTTGAACTTCCAATTCCATCCGAATTTTACAAGGTGTTTTCTCACACTTTGTTTTTCCAATACATTTTGTCAGATTCGAAGTGTAAAGGCTCTTTACAATTTCAATGCTAGGAACATGAAATTTTTACTGCATGTTCTATATACTGTGGTTAACAACATAGCATATGGGTTTTATGATTAAATGAATACTTTTTAAAATAGAAAATGAAATACTTATAGTAGCAATAGAAAATTTTTATTTTTAGGTATACAGTGGTTATAAAAAATGTGTTCCTCCTTTTGTAGTATATATATATATATATATATATATATATATATATATATATATATATATATATATATATATATAGGAAAACTAATGCGTAATGATTTTCTAAATATGCTACTGATCTTGCAAAAAAAAAAAAAAAAAAAAAAAACAAACATTTTACTGAAAAATTGAGCGACCCATTTCATTTTGAATTATGCAAATTTTTCAAAATATTTTTTGTTAATTACTCGAACTAATTAACTCACAGAAATGAAACTTCACCACATCATTATCTATTACACGGAGATTATGTCTACTGCGAAATTGACAAATCATGTGCATTACTATTACAAAATATACAATAAAGCAAAGAAAAATAGCACCCTGCAATTGATTACATGGTGCAAAAAATGCAGAAAAAGCCCACAGAAATAACGGAAACTAGCGATTCCAATAAAATAAGGTGAAATACAGGAGTCCAGGAATTCTGGGAGAGATTGCAAACCTAGTATACACTATGCTCTGAATCACCTGATTTCCATTTTGAAGAGTTAAAAAAATAAGTACAGTAAAACCCCGACAAGACGCTGTTCAAGGGACCGGGTGTAAGCCACGCATTAGGCAGGTATACTAATTTTGACTTATATACAGTATCTATTAGCATTTTTCTTTATTGAACTACATGATCCATGAAAGGTAATACAGTATTACTTCATTATGTAATTACTGTACTGTACGCCAAAGACATTTACAATATGTACTGTACTTAATTCTTTCGGAAAAAAAGTCATTTATACATAGTTGTTTGCAGTGTGCGTGTTCTCCAAGTCCTCATGTTTACCACACTTCACTTTCCTGCTATTACATCCTCCTGACGACGTCGCAACTGTAGTGATTGAGTCGCGATTTTTTATTATCATTCTTAATATCGATGATGGGATTCCTAATGAATCAGAGAGTTGTTTCTGAGTAAGAGTACTGTTTTCATCGTACATGAGCAACATTTCCAATTTTTCCGACACAGAAAGCACTTTTTGTTTGACAATCATTGTAATGACATTCACAGACACTTCAATACACTAAAGGATAACAAACTGCCCAGCAAAAATTTCCAGAATTTTATTACGGCCGAGTGAGGAATGCTGTTTGAGAGTGAGAGAGGGTTAGCAAGAGGGTGAGGTATTGTAACTGTATGTAGGCTTTAAGCACGCAGGTTAAGAGTCGAATAAGAGAGCGTAATACGAGGGTGAGGTATACTAAGGTATGAATTATGAAGGTTTAAATGTGCAGGTAAAGGGTCGAATACTAATAGTTTTCAGGTTAATGGCACCAGTGAGTTCAGTGACCAAGATGTTTCATTGCTGTTACAGTACATTGCTGAAAATTACATCGAAAATATTCCACAAAATCAGAGTATTATGCGGGACTTGAGCGCAACAAATGGGGTATTTTATAAAGGTGTTATATATGAAATCTGCAGGGACCGGACAAAAAAAGCGTATTACACGGGATAGCGTAATAAGCGGGCTGTAATAATGGTTGCCTGTATCAACTGTGAGGACATCAAGCACTGATAGAAATAGTGATAGCAAGTTGCTAACTTGAAAGTTGAGTTTGACAATTTGTTATGATTACCTGACATTTACCTTAGTTTGGGAAAATCTTGGAAAGGATCCAACCTGATAATCAGGCAAAGCAGAAATCCACCTCATGCTCAAGCCTTAGAACATGAGTCCTGCTTGCTTCCCCTAGACTATGCCAGTGGCCAGAGATGTTTTACAGAGGATTTGTTCAAAGTATATTTGGTACATATTTAAAACATTTGTATTAGATAAAATTCCACATAATTTATTATAATTTATGAACACAAAAGTGTGTAAGACTTACCGCAACAAAAAAACAAAATGTTCTTCTCTAGATCAGGTACGTGTCACACAGTCAATCCAGCAGCACCTTACCTCAAAGCAGAAAGTTGTAAACTAGGGACCAGGTCGATATGTCTATCTGCGTCAGCTCACCACACAATTGCAGGAAGTTGAGAGGGCATTGGCTTGGCACCTTAGCATAACATGTTCCGATCAAGCGAAGCGGACACGAACCAGGAAGCATTACACAAGAATGACGACAGCATGCAAAATCCATTTATAATCAATATGCTCAGCAACCAAAAAGCCTCCATTATGAGAAGGAAAAGGAGGTGGGAGGGCAGAAGAGTACTGGAAAATGAAACATTCTTTTCTAAATATACACACTTTAATAAACAAAACAAACAGTACACAATGTGTTAATAGTAACAGCTTACAAGACAGCAGTACATGTGCAGTTCTAAAACTTGTCTTTTTATGCCTGGTATTTTTTTTATTTCTTTTACTTCAATATTATTGCCCTTTACTTTTAACACTATTATATTAGCAGTAATAAAACATCTTTGATTTCTGATTCTTTTTACTTTTCCGAATGAATGACTACAAACATATTCTCCCCACCCATTTCAGCTTGGAGAACTGCATGTCTCTCGACTGGCCTTGCCTTGCCCACTTCTTCTATTTGTACTCCCACACCACCAAGCTGAAATGCGCAGGTTGTGTTTCTCTCTAGTAGCAAGCAAGAAGCACTAACAACACAGAATTTTATTTATAGTAATATTTCTTTTTGATTTGCCGTGTGATGACAATAATAAAAGCATCACCCTGAATAATAATATTATTTACAAAGATTCCCCATCCTTCTCCCCTCCCAATGATGTTTTATTAAATACGTTTATTAACCTCAATCCCTGATTGATGGAACACATGACTAGCTCTCATTGTATCGTACGTGTTGCCACGTATCATACTGAGGTGTCCCTGCTGTTCCAGTACACAAAAATTTGGCACCTCTAAGAATGCTAGTCCTCTACCCTCCCCATTCAAAAAATGTTAAAAACACATAAAAAACAATACTGATTTGAACAACCACGCTCGCATATACGTAGTCTCATTCTTACACAACTACTTATTATTTTTTAATTATTTACTTATTTAAATATGTTAATTATGACCCTGTTCATTAAAGGCTAGAAAAATCTTCTGTTCGCTCACACGCACTGTGGTAGCCTTGGTTTGGGTTTTAGATAGGGTGTCTCGTTTTCATGTTCAGACGGTTGGATGTATCAGGAGGGTTCGGAGGTCTATCAACATTCATTAATTTCTCGACCTCACTGTGTTCTTCTTCCGTGCCAAATTCGTCATGTCTTACCTCACACTAGTCCTGCAGGTACTGTCTGGGACTGGCATGGAAGACGCCCACAAGAGGCCAGCAGTGGGACAGGTACAGACAAGTTTCCTGAGCTTTGCGTTACGATGACACGGGTCCCCCGTGCACCCGCACGATGTGATCTGGGATTTGGCACAGCAGAGTGTTTGGCACGCTAATTTGACTTGCGAACCTCGAAGGTTCTGCCCATCGCCGGTGTGCTACGGCTGAAGCCGCGTCATCACAGAAACAAAATGGATGCCAAATCGTCTCCTGAAAGACTCCATCACAAGGGAACTACCCACGCATCTAAAAATCAGTGAAAGTAAAAGAATTCGCAGCCGCACTAGAAACTAACAGTCAGTCAGTCTCTCAAGTTGGACACTGCGTCAGGATATTTACAATTGTCCCAACTTGTAAACAAATGACTACTGTCGGCAGCGAGCGAACTAACAAGCTTCTGTTCAAAATACAAACAGCATTTTTATATTATCAATAAAGAATCAACATTGTTAAATACTTTTAAGGAATCTTTTCTTTGGAAGAAAGGTATATTATTAGTATTACATTACTTGATTGCCTTGCGTACAAATGTCCAAATGGGCGCACATTCAATGGAAAGGAATAGAAACAACTGAAAAGCTTTTTGTAAAAAAAGTAGTTACTGTTTTAAGGCCCCTGTGCTCCATGACTTGTATCATCCGATTCAACATAAACAGTTTCTGATTATTGCTCTGAGCTCATTAATAACTACTCCCTGCATTGGAAAGTAACTCAAACGCCACAAAGAGGGGTGTCATGGGTATGGGCACAACACGTCGTCTTCACACCAGTTTGCTTTAGAATTGTCTGGCTAGAACACAGATAGGGGGGTAGAGGGATGGGCATCTACCGGATGTTTTTGCCTTCATGTCACAAGGACAAGGTTCGAGAGAGACTTCACCACCGTCTCATCATCTTAAAAAAATAGCAACAAAAAAAAAGAGAGAGAGGGAGTCAATTATGTTACCTATCTGAAACCACAGCCGTGAACAGTGGTGGAATCACTACATAATGAAGTACAATGTTACTCACATAAAGATATGTGCGGAGGAGAAAAAAGCTGTCCGTCAAAAGGCAACAGCCTGCAATATACAAAATAGTAGTGAGCTTTTTCCTCCTGCCAATTATATTTTATGCATCATGATGGAAACTATTTACCTAAGATATTGTAAAATTTGGATACCTCTTCAATCTAACGTGAGTCTGGAAACATGAAAAGAAGCCTCAAACAGCCACCCGAAGTATGACGGGTATCTGTTCAAGGGAGAGACAAAAGTGCATCATGTTATAAACTAACTCTTTAAACATGGCAAACGATGTAAAGGTGCAAGAGAGAGAAAGAGAGAGAGAGAACGGGCTATACTACGTTGGTGCTTTGCATTATTGGGGCAAGTTTCCTTGGTACACATTATTAATAATAATAATAATAATATTAATAATAATAATAATAATAATACCGTTATTAGCTTAGATAAAACCATTTGCTCTTTGCACAAAAATATCTTTTCAGTCAAGATATTTCATTTTATATAGTACAAAACACTGGTACATAACAATTATATTATTCTGATTAAAAAATTGCAGAACATTGCAGATCTCCTAAACAAAACAAAAACAACCTACATCTCTACAAGTGTAACCAAGATACCAACACTCATTCATAAAGAAGTGCGACAACACACTAATCGACACAGAAAACAATATGCAGATTGTCCGCGTTGTTACCATGCTCCTCCTGCTCACCCTACCTGCTCATCAGGTTCGATTGATTTAAAGCTTATCATTTGTATCAAGCTAAATTTCTTTTAAAAGATATGTCTTTATCTTTGCTATATGTGAGCATAAAAAACTTTGTTTATTCTCTGGAATCATTTTAAAATGCACAGAAAAAATGTATATTTTGACATTTGTATTGAATCCGCATCACATGTGATAGACACATTCTACTCATTATCACACATCATCACATGTGATATGTCCAAACACTTTTTTGTCATCTCTCTCACATAAAAACTCACTACCATCATCACCACTACCATATCCACCTTTGTTGGATAGAGCAGCCTCATCCCATCCCGTGCATCTCGCCCAATAGATGACGATAATCATAATAATAGTAATCGTAATCATAATCATAATAAGCTATCTCTAATCACAGCAACAGTGATTTGCCATCGGCTAGTGCTGTCAGTTTATGTACACAAGTGACTTAGTCCTGACTAAAACAACAATGATACATTTGTTAGACAAAGAACCTGCACACAAAATAAAATAAATATTTCCTAAAACTATGTTTTTTGTTCATAAATGGAGATTCCTCTAAAATGTGATCCTTTCAGTTTCTTAAAAATTTATGCCTTCTTTCTTAAAGATGAGCATTAAATTGTTACTTTCTTATTAAAAACTGGATTATATTAAATAAGATTTGGCACATTTCAATATTAAAAGGGTATGTATGATATTACATGGAAGATATGACTGAGAAGCTTTGGAAGAAAAGGGATATGTCCTACATATGGCGGGTCACTTATTGTCCCACATGTGGTGTCTACCCGTCTGATATGCTAAAAATATGTGATGTTTCAGAGCTCCTCTCCACCACGTGAGCAAACGTCCTCCAGGATATGCCTGGGCTGATATGGTCAATTTAGCATCATTCCATCTCGAGATTTGACTTATTACTTTCTCAGGAAGACACTAACTGAGATGATATATAAGATTCAGCAGTATGGGTAAATCTAATAAGAAACCTAAGTCTGCGGCAAGAAGAATCCACATCAAACTACTGGCTACTGTGAGAAAGACTTCACTCCTAATAAGATCACTAGACTAGGTGTTATGCAAAATCGAAACACTCGAGGGAAACAAATCGATACAGATACCTTAATATATATATAGTAGTAATAGTAGTAGTAGTAGTAATAATAAATAATAATAATAAATAATGTATAACATTTCTAGTATATGATTATTAATAAAAAAACAACAAAAGAATCACAAATCTTTGGCTTGATCCCTTTACCACCATCCAACTGACTTGCCTGCAGTCCTGGCATTCAGCGAGTATTACTTTCACACTATATGCCCTTGTCCTAGCTTTAAAAATTGTCCCATGCCTGCAAGCATTGTTTATACCAGATATGCTCTACTTTCAACTTGGAAAATACTGCATGAATTTGCCCGAACATTGTTTCAACCAGTGAAACAATTCTTGTTTTCTATCGACCTGGAAAACAATGCTTGCCTCCTTGTTCTCTACTCGCATTATTTCCATCACAACTCGTTCTCACACAGATGAGTTTGTTACAACAAATTTTCCCAATACAAACTTCTGCAAATCCTACACAAGTATTCCCTCCTCTCCGCAGGAGCCTGAGAAGGAAACAGTTGGGCAGAGCTCCTTACACAATTACAATATACTTTACATTAGTGTATCGGAGCCTTGACAATGTGATTGGGTGTGATATAGTGGTACCCGGGCATCGGCATGCCAGCTGTCTCCATTGATATCCTGCAACAAACGCAAACAGAATGTCATGTAGCAGACATTAAACAGCTCCAATGCTGCCACATGTCTACATACCCAACATCGCGCATCTGCAATAAACCTGTAACTGGCTGACAAGTCAGTATCTCAACTATTTCAGGACAGGAAATCCATGTTCGCTTGCAACATACATGAATCATATGCCATCATTATGTGGTATCATGATAACTAATGTTATCGTAACATCAATCTTTCAAGAAGCAAACCTCCTCCATTACAGTCTGACAAATGCAGTAAGTACAATATTTTGGCTCTCATCAATCTGAAAATTCAATACTGAGAACACACATTTCATTTTCCACACAAAAGTATCGGTAGTTTCACTCACTTCATCTGAAGGCAACACCACTAGAATAAGTTAATTACAGTGAACAAAGAACAAATTAGCCAAGAAGAGCCAACATATTTACCTTCAGCTCAAGGCACCCTCGTCCATGAGGTTAGTGTTTATCTTTCACATTTAATGATGCGATGATCTGACAAACAATTTCCGTCTGTGAGCGATTCTTGCAAGGAGCAGAGGGTGTCAACAACCTAGCAATAGGTACAGGGGCTGTAAACTGCATGCAAAACTGCAACATGGGCACTACAGCTCCATGCAACAGAGGAACCATTTGTCCTGTCTTCAAACAGGGAGTACCACTACATTACAGCAAGTAATTCAAACAAATCAGTAAACCAGTGGTGGTACTAATAAATTAAGTGTTGTGTAACTTCCAACCATTTTCACTTACATGTGATGCCAGAAAATATTACTGTTTAAAACATTTGGTTCACATGTGGTATTACATTCATTATCAAGATGATTTTTATTAAGTTCACACTGACAGAATTTCTTCAACTAAGCTACACATAAAGCATCATTGTATATAGGCTCGCAACTACAATTTCATGTAACTGTAACCCTTCCATCCTCTCTTCAGATTGTATTGTATATATCCTCATCATTGTATATAGGCTCGCAACTACAATTTCATGTAACTGTAACCCTTCCATCCTCTCTTCAGATTGTATTTTCATAGTTTTCCGACTACACGAGTATTATATGTTAGCCACTTTCATAAAGGACGTCAAAACATCTGCTAGTCACCATAAAAACTGTTATTAAGAGATTTAAAATTTATATAGTTTTCGGGCAAAGGTGCCTCACTCCAACTGTGAATTGAATAAGTAATGTTGAAAAGAAAGAAAGCTTTCTATTCTCTAAAAGTTTCTCCTGAGCATTTTGATGTAAACACCAACAAACTTGCTACTAAAAAATTTAATTTACTGATAAAACAAAATATACTTTTCACAATAATATTCACTGTATTTCTGCTGTGGATAACATAACCTGAATAAGGAACAATAATACATTCCAAAATCCTTCCATTTTGTAACACTAGAAAGCCACATTTCAACTTCCACTTAAAAACAAAGCAACCCCATGATACTTCATTAATTTCAAGGTTGTTGAAAGTAGTGTATAAATGGAATTTTGCATGTTTACAAATGCAATCACAGCACAAACATTTTACATAAAAGAAAAATGTTGACACACGATGTTAAGTGCTCTGCAAGCACATCAATGATATTGATGATGAAACATCACAACTTTCCAGCAAGAAACACTTTTTTGATTTGCACAATATATGCCAAACAGAAAATTGGCCATCTACTATTCTTACTACATTGAAAAGCCAACACAATAGCAACTAATCCTTATTTGCTTATTGCCTACTATAAAATATAATCTACATTTCTCTCTCCTTTTATTTTAATATTATTTAGATTGCATTCTTAAGAAAATGTGCAACAGTGAAAGCACAACTCAAAATATTATTTACGAAATGTCGACACTGACAAACAATTTTACAATTTCCTCCAATCTGTGTCATTTAAAAGATACTTTGTTCCACATTTCAGAAGCTGTTATAATATACACATTACTGATGTGCATTTGAAGAGAAAGGAGTTTTATATATAGTGAGACACTTTAAATTTTAATTTGTTTGTTTTTTTAACTAATGTCTCAAAATTCTTAATGATTTCTCATTGAAAAAACTCCTTATTCATCTTTTAACCTACTTCAGTTTCATACACTTCTGAAGAAATGGGGAATGTGTATTTTTCGGTTTCTAGAAAATTAAATTAGGTAAAACACATAACCATACTATGAAAGCTTTCTTTCTTTCTTTCTTTCTTTTTTTGAGGCATTTGATATTATATTTCTCTAAATGAAGCTATCCCTCAACCTTTCCCTCATTCATTCATTCATTCATTCATTCATTCATTCATTCAAAGTTTTCTGCTCAAGGGCAGACAGGTCCTTCACTTCAAACCCAGCATTCTCCAATCTTCCCTCTTTTCCACCTTTCTCTTAGTCTTGCTATGGAATCCATATATTTCTCATATTTGGAAACAAATATTCTTTAATTGTATTTAGATTCATAATTAAATTTATTTCCCAAATTTTACGTCATAGTGTTTATATTTTTACACTTTATTTGAATGTGGTCATGTTTTCTTAAGAATATTCAACAAATTGCAAATCTGAACTGCCATACATTACTCAATCATGACATGTCTCCAGGTACTATCTCTAACTACAAAACATCATTCAAATGGAAAAAAAATAAGAGATTAGAAATTCAGAATTAAAAATCTTGTGAGAACATGAACCTAATATAATGGAATTAACTTCTAAATTAATTAGTAAAGTAATGTTATGATATCAAACACGAATTCTTCTCACCAAATTATAAACATATACTTCAGTTTTGTGGCCGATTTTATTGCATTTTCGTTATATCTTAAAATAGGTATATCAAATCTACCTTATGTTAACATTAAAACAATATGATTGTCGAAATAGAGTTTTCTTCTTATTTTGTAGGTTGGGGGAGAAGTATGTTACACATTATATGAGTATTTCCAAATGAACTAGATGTTTTCAACTCGAAGGCCATTGGATGAAGACATGCTATGAACATAGTAGATGTACTTTAATCTATTTATTCCACTATGAACTAATGATGTCATAGCATAATTTGACAAGTTTCTGTTGAATGACACTTTGGAAAACAATGTTGTAGTTTTTCAGGAACATGTAGTATAATTTTTAACATGTGGCCATTCAGATATAATTTGTCATATTACAGAATGTTATGTATTAGGAGCAAACAAGTTTTTTAGTAATATAGGGAAATGAAAGGAACAAAAAAGCCTTATGTATTGCGCTTAACTTGGAAGTATTTTTACACACTGCAAATATCCAATGTTTTTAGCTTAAACATAATTATTTTGCATGGTTGCATCAACAGTTAATGATATAGAAGTGAGTAACTGATCTGCAAGATATTAGTAGTAGAACAGGTACTTGCCTCAATGTGACAATAAATGTTTTCCTACAATAAAAAAAAATAAATCAATAAAACTTGAGTATGAGTGTCAGAATTCCACAAGCCTCTTTATGCTCTCATGAAGTACTGTTGTGATCATACTCAAATAAATAACTTTAATATGTAACAGCAATGAACATATAATTAATCAAACAGTGCAATTTTGGTGTTGGGAATAAAAATGTAACAAAAACTTCAACTAAAAAATAATATAACATAGTAGAACCTCACGTATGCAGAATGCTATGCTACGTTATTTTAGTCTTCATACTTCTTTGTAAGATGTGTGCAGCTATCTGTAGAGCAGGGATGCAGAACTGGGGAAGAGAGGTGTGGAAGAATAGGGAAAGACTTTCTTCCCCTGTCCACAATCCTTAGCCCTCAATGATGTCTCTGTGACATTTGGCAAGCACAGTTTTGCATCCCTACTGTAGAGTATGCAGCACCTCATCACCTTGCAACTCTGTTCGGAGGAGTATAAGTGTGTAACGGTACTGTGTGCAAATTGCTAGCAGATCTTGACATTTCAGTGTATCATTTCAATAGGTAGGCCTTTATACGAAATTTTGAATTTTGGGGGTGAAATTACGCACTTTTCTGTTTTTCATGGAGTTGAACAGAACTTACTTTAATCCCAATGTTCATAAAACATGTTACTGGTATTAGTTAGTAGTTATGCACTACAGTAAGAGCATCCATAACACCATGTTTATTAAATTATATTATAAATCTGTTTCCCGATTTTGAAGGATCTAAGTAGTTATTTTAGTTATTGTTTTATAATTATTAACAATAATTATTATGTGGATCTATTGGTGGGTTAAATCAAATTTCAATCCGAAAAATTCTGACATACTCTTCAATCAATCATATACGGCAGTAGTGTCAGAGTTCTAAGCTCCAAAACCGGTTGTGGAGCTAGATCGGAGCTTGAACTTGCTTATGTCTGTGGAAACACTGGAGCACGCAACCAGTCCAGTGGAGTGCTCCGCTCCATTTAGTCCCTGTCTGACATCGCTGGTATAGGGTGAATATTTCTTAAAGGTATTATTTGTGGAATAGAAAATTATTCTAACGAATAATTTTATCTCTATATACATTGCTATCATTTCTAGCAATTTCGTGAATTTTTAGGTTTAGTTATTGATCTGCAAACATTTGAATAAATCTGTCCCTCCCTCACAATTTTACCAAAAATTACTGCCATTTCGTAATACAAAACATTTACATTTCTATGCCAAAATTATATATTTCTAGCAGGAATTGGCAAATTTACACAGCAATGGGATTCATATACTGAACTATGTGCAAAAACAATAATTTTGAATTTAAAATGTGAAGAGATTAAATCAATAAAAAATCTTTATTCCTCAGTGTTGTAAAAAAAAAATTATGTATAGCACATCCTTTTCCAAATTCTCACTTGTAATAACCAGATAAAAGTGCATACAACTAAAAATCATTATGAGATGGTGGAATGGTTAACAGTAAGAGGGGATGAAGGGAATCTAGACTTGTATTCTTTCTTCAGAATGGGCGTATAAACTAAAATTAGATTTGCTCTTTAGTTATATTTTCAATTCTGAAACTATATTTTAAACAGCACATTTATATCTACAAAGAACTATATGCTACTGAAACTGGTGTAAGGGAATTCGTATTAAAACTTTCTTCTCAGCAGGATGAGTATTTCTACAATCCATCATTCCAATAATTTACAGAACTCGAGAATCCATACTGGAAACAGTATAACAGAGAACCGACATCTTATTTCAGCATGACTGCAATGCTTACAGTCGTGATTCAGAAACAAGATTCTCTGAACTTATAAAATTTTCGAATAGCAGCTGCGAACCACATGTAAAATGTGAAAAAGTGTTTGTGGTCTCACACCGAAAAATGAAACACCTTCAGTTCAAAACACACGTAATTCTGATACTGAATCAAGCTGGCAGTCCAAATATATGGTGTAATCATTAAGCACACGATACAGACTGAACTCGCAACAATTAAAAATACTAATGGGAGCTGACTAGAAGGTCAAAATTGATTATTCTGACAAATGAATTCAAAGAAAACAATATTATATTCTTAGTGCTACACTGATACCATTTAATGTGCCCACCTAATGCTTCTTTTGTGAGAATAACAGGTATCAATTTTCACTCAGAAATTTAATTTTCTATTTTGCAAAATAGAGCCTGAATTAGATATATGTGCTTAAGACTGAATGAAAACTCTGTCTAATTCAAGACCACACATGAGTGAAGGGGCATACCGTGTCATGCTAGCAAGGACATGATTCATAAACATGCAAAACAGTTGTACAGACTTCAAAGCAATGTCTGTATTGCTGTAACACAGGAAGTACATAGAAGAAGGCAGTCAGTGACCTGGCACATGAGAGCTTTGTATGCAAATTTAACATTGGAACAGTGTCAACTTGAGAGCAATGTACCACAGGGTCCTTTAGTGAAATAACCTATGATAGTGACCTGCAGTTGTCCAAAAGGCTGAAATCTAACTGTGAACATTCAATCAACTTAAATTATCCTTTTTAGCAATGAAGTTTATCTGTGAGAACTCTGCACACTGTGCATACTGGTAATTTAGCTTAATATTGAAAATAAAACAAACTGTACTCATTCAATCTACGAAAGGTTCCTCATATTCAAGCAACTTAATAGTGGATATGGAAGAGAATGAGGCTTGTTTAGACAGAATCTCTTACAAACGTTGCAACACATCAGCAATTATCTGGTATCTGATCAAGTAATATTGTTACACAAGTACAATTTGCGAGATATTATGATTGCTGATGGACACGTTGTTAAAAGACCACTCCTTGAATACAAAGATAACTTAAAACGAGCATTTTTACACAATCTTTCTGAAGGTTTTAATGGCATCACAAGGCTTATGTTTTCCTATAAACTCACACCTGAGTAGCGACATGGCTATTCGTAATTTCAACTCTGTAATATAAACAGTGGTTACTATGAATATAATACTAACTTGGGGAGGGGATGCTGCTGAGTCATTGAGAGAGAACATACGAGTAACATCTTTGCCTGACAACGACCTCACTCTTGCAGAAGATCTCATCCATTCTGTTTCATCTTAAGTACAACAAAACCCCAATTTTGTGTGACTTCGAATTAATGTAAACCCACATTTAACATAAGAAATTTCAGACCCCGAAAATGATTCCATAACAATGTATTTTCATACTTGATTTCACGTAATTCACTTCAGAATAAAAGCCGCATTTAGCATTACAAAAAAATTAGGAATTCTCGAATTTTTATTACCAAGAAATTGTTTAAATTTGCCTTCAACGCAATACATACCCAAGCAGTCCTGGAGTTTCTGAAAGAACAGAACTGGAACCTCTGTGAAAGGTTATGGGGTAGCACAATAAGCATTGAAACTCATGTGCGAGAGTAATAAGCTCGTAAATAATCCTCATTTATTACTATTACCCAAGCAGAGCCAAAGACAATGTTTCACGTGGTTTGAATCCAGGTCGCTTGGCCTTTGGCCTTTCTGAGTTTCTGTTATGTATTTGACATTGGCAACAGTGTAAGTTTCAAGTTTGTCTTTGTGTGCTTTAGCAAGACTATGTTTCATAAGACTGACTTTAGTAAAGCAGTAAATGAAGAAGAAGACTATGAAGAAGTGGACTGCCCAGATTGGATACAAATATTTAGTGATGTACCCATTATGTTTGATGAATTTCTGGTTTGTTATGAGTAGGGTGCGGATTTTAGCTTGTTTTATTCCTTGGTTGCAAATCATATGCTATCATTATATAAATGTGTTTCAAGTTATTTACCAAGCGTTAAGATTTTATAGTCCATATACAGTTTATGTATATTTAAGGGCTTAATACATCATATTTCAGCTTTAAGCACACATAAAAGATTTTTTTAGCAATGTGGTACTTAACCAAGATCAAGAACACGGAAATTTCGAAAAATGAAATATAGAAGAAACACACAGACATTGAAACACATTAATTATATTTTATTTATGCAATCTAACAACATCCAGACAGTGCACTGATGTTGGCGAATGACTGTGAGCAATTCTGTTGCAATCAACAAGCACTCCATAATTAAACACATTGCTGAACCTGTAATGTTGAAAGGAGTTTTCGTCATTTAAAAAGATTCTTGCATACAATAGAAAAAGCTTTTTGCCTGACAATTTAGAAAAATATGCAACTCAGCAGAAACAAAGATATGTCCCAATATGTAACAGAAAAACTACCAGCAATAGTAAATGGCTTAAAATAAAAGAAGTTCCCCTTCCCCCAATTTTGACAGTACAAATTTTATTATTTTTAGTGCATATATCCTCGTTTTTAAGTGCATACGTGTATGTATATTTTGCCGCTTTTAGTGCATATGATAATGTATTCACAACAGGTATCTGTGATGATCGAAGGGATGATGGTGATTATTATGATGATGAAGGTGAAGAAGATGCAGAAAAAAAACCTACTCCAACATCCAGTAAAGCTATAGCCAATACTGATATTGTAAAAAAATATGTAAATCATTTAAAGTAGATGACCTTTTTGTTGTACAGGTAAACCAACTGGAAAGGGGCATTGTGAACTTGAAAAGCACAGTTGTACTAAAAAGCAAACAACACTTTTGGACTATTCGAAAAATTAAAATATGTCTAGTACATATGAAGGGTACACGGGAAAAACGATCAAGGTCCATCAAAAATCGAAATTGAGTTAATAATGCCATCTTATAGTGGAAAGGAAGTACTATCATGTGGTCTAGCTAGTAATAAGAAACCATCGTTCTTGACATTCCACTACATCAGTTTCTATTAAATACACACATAAGAAAGTATTAAGTGCTTAAACTTTAAAAGTCGTTTTTCTCGAAACTTTGTAAAATGGACCTTGATCGTTATTCCCATGTACCCTTTATATCTTTTGTGTTAAACCCCATTAAAAAAAAGTGCCTTGAAAAACGTTAAATAGAGGTTTTATTGTAAATCTGTGGCTTTGCACACAGATGCTAGGATTCATGAAATTTGAAATTTTTTGCATTAGTTTTCAAGTATACTTTTAACATTACTTTACTCTTTATCACACGAAACGGCGGTATGGCTGAAATAGGTTATTCTTTAAATATGCAACCGTTTGCACCAACTACATTAAATTCTGTTGTGTTCTGAAAATACACAATGTATGAAAACTTCGCAAAAAGAGAAATGGCAAACATTTGCTATCATCAAAATACATCTTACAAATGTTCGCGAATTCTAAAGCACTGTTTTGCAACTGTACCTGTGAAAACAATCGCAAAACATTTCATGTTGGCAATCCAAAAATTCATAGCTTTCCTTTCATAGGAGATCAACTACTGACTTACCATGTATCAAGGCTGTTACTGACATGCTTTCGGATTTAGTAAGAGGACCCAACTAAAAATTATTTGTGAATAATTAATATCCAAGTTAATTTTTTGTTTTAATGTGATAAGAAGACTAGTTTATGACATGAACTGAAAATAAAACTGACGGCAAATATTAGAATTATGAAAATATATTTGCGAGGATGAGTACTAGTGTCCTGCAGTGTTTGAACATGAGAGAGGCAATCGAGACATTACAAACTTCGTATGAAAAACTGAAAGCAAGATCTGTGCTAAATCCTTGTGCAGTTAAAACATGAAAAGGTGGGTGTGAAAGACAGCGAATACTTTCATAACAAGGTGTAACAAACACGACAGGCTTTCTTCTGCAGAGCAAATATCGAACTTCACCATACTCGACAAACTTGAATCGAACATATCGCCTGTAATGCACAGCACTAATGGATACAATTGTAATCTTGATGTGCTTTAGCAAAGATGAAGTAACACAATGCATTTTGTTTTAGTGTTAACTATCATTTTTTAAGCAGTGTTCACTATGCATTAAATATTACAAGATGACGATAAATGAATATTATATGAACAAGAACGAAAATGGTACATGAAGAGTACCAGCATTTCAAAACACACATCTCTCAGTGCGAAGTACAACATGCACTAGGCTTCTATCACCAATGTACAGCTTATGCTTATGTAACAGAATTTGCAAGAGAAGCTAGAATCTGGACGACTTTGGGTTGCTTTCTACGGAGAGCAGACTGTATCATTACGAATATAATGCCGATTCACTTCTGAGCTTAATTTATCTACACTCATATAGTTTTCCAATTTCGACATTATAAAGAACTGAACACTTTCTCCTCTCCCACTGAACTGCTTGTTACATGTAACTGTACCTACAGCAAGATACTGCATCACTCACCACAGATGACGAGCATTATACAGTAATGACTCAGCAGTACCCATTTCTACATCATGCTCAAAAATTCTCTCCTTTACATTTCAATTTCATTGCACATGTAACATGTTTAAAATCTGTAGAAGAATTAGTAAGGAGAGAATTCAAGGATGGAACAGGAGAAGAGAAAGAAAAGACTGTCAATGTAAAATTATGGAATGGGAAAGCCAGTGGCGTGCACAAAGGGGCATGCAGGTATGGAAATGGACAACCCTGAAGGACAGTTAATGCAATTCGATTCATCAGCCCTTTTTATACTGTGAGGAAAAGGAAACATCAGACACTAATATGACATTCAGTTCTCTCTGCATCATGAGGTGATTGATTCCCATTTCCATCCCTCAACACGACAGAAATAGTGCTGGAGTCTCAGAAGGATTGGATAGGATATGCAAGGACACGTTCAGACAGGAAATTGAGGCAGAGATTTGGCATCGTCCTCGCATTTACGTAGAACAACAGAGACTTTCGTGTTTTGTTGCTGCAATTATCCAATTGCTAACAAATTTTATTTCAATTGCCACAAGGCAATTTCATCAAATAAAAATGAGCCTATTAAATGTTTCAGTTTATTTTCCTTAATGAACTAAATACACATGACAAAGAACCTTAAAAACAAAAGCAGTGATCTAAACAAACCGATTCATGATATGTTCTCTTCACTTCAGCATTCTTGTAAATATTCAACACAAAAACTTCACTTTGCTGGTCACTTTACAGAAATCAAAACTATAAAATAATAAAAAAAATCAACCCAAAACATATCACAAAAAGTTTGGAATCGTTACCACTTTCGCAAAACAAGAAAACACTGACTTGCAAAACTTTCTATAAAAATCATACTATTGATTTGTCTTCAGGCAGCTTGCTCTATGTATCATGGAATAATAGAAATTGTACAAGAAAAATATAACAGTAATAATATTAATAATAATAATATAGTAGTAGAGTAATAATGAACTATTGAGACGATGATCCTAATGAATGTATCTAGAGTGAGATTTGTAAAGTACTTCGCATTTCTCTGCTGCTGAACTACAGAGAAGAATCACACTTACGTCAAACTTATGGCTAATTTAACTGTTCTGTCAAAAGACCTGCCACGGTAAAACCCCGTCAATAAGTGCCTGTTACAATTCAGTGCCAACCAACATTAAAACGAGGTCCTTACAGTGGCCCCCTCCATGAACAAATTTATACAAATCCACATATTAAAGAGGTTTCACCGTGCTCTACCCCTCTAAGTTGTGAGCTATTATTAACGTAAATAATATTTTGTCCTGTAATTATGTAACCTGTTGGCCGACACCCCAGCGCTGCGGAGCAGATGGTCGGGTGAGCAGGATAATGGGTGGACTCTAGTATGGAGCAAACTTGCTCCTCTCAGATTTTATCTTGCTATTATCCTGCGGGCCCAAACCTCCACCCGGGCTCCGCAACCTGGGGGTATAGGTCTTATGTGAACGGTGAACGCCTGTGGTCTGGACGGGGGCTGAGGCGCCCGTGCCCCCCAGAAGCTCCGTGAGCCCCCCCAGGGCGCTCAGACTCGAGAGTGCGTTGAGGGCGCCAGGTTTGGACAGCAGCTGGGCGAGGGGAATAGCACTGGCCAGAGGGGAGGCGGCCGCGGAGGAGGGACCACTCGAACTTGAGCCAGGGGTTGAAGTGCCCGGACCTCCGGGGGTGGCGGGATTTTGGGCCTCAAGGTTAGCTTTCTGCAGTTCGACACTGGGGGAAAAGAGACAACGGACATAATGGCAAGGATTAAAAAAATATACGAAATAATGTGGCCGCCGTGGGTGTATTTGTTGACCAGGAATCAGGAACAAGTCGCCCGGATGCGGCAAGGTGTGCAGGAAGGTGGTGCCTCTCCGTGTCTTGTCCCTAGACCCCAGAGCAAACAAATGCAGCCGCGAGCACCCACAGGAACAACACCATCTAAGAATGCCATTCAACCAAACTTTCTAATGCACTGTGTTATGCGGCCAAAACGAGCATCAACTGAGAGGCATTCTTAAAGGGGAGTTGGCACATGGCATTCGAAAAAAACACGACCATGTGCCCATCCAATTCTACCGAATTTAACTGTACAAACAGAATGAAGAAATACTGCAAAAACAGGTAACCAAAAACCACAATTTCAGCCCCCAAGCTGTGACATTAATTTTAGAGTTTAAAAATAAGTCATAGCACCCAGTGCTACTATAAATTTAGAAACCTCGAGGTCACACTTCAATGCAATGCTCGAACACCTCCCCAGTCCTAACTTCAAAACAAAAGCAAACAACACAAAAGGGAACCATGAGGAGGGCGAGGGGAGCACTGCAGAAAAGTGAGGGGGCAGAGATCGGGAAGAAGTTAGTGTTTTGTAACAAAGAACGGGAAATTGAGAGGTCCTCAACGCTGCAGAGTCACCGCTGTCTTGAGCTGCAAGTCTACAACACACTACTTGAGGACTGGGCCCCTACCTCATGTTGATCAGATACTGCGCCAGGGCCACTGCATCAGGGTTCCCCGTTATAGTGATGGTTCTGTCTGTGGCGCCACCTTCGCGCTCTTCACAGTTGGATATGCGGATCATGGCCCCACTGATTTGCCTGCAAAAAACGATAGCATTACTAATAAAAATGTACTCTGCTGTCAATGTAGACATTACAACTTGTTTTTCACCTGAAATTGCTTGTGAAGTTATTTAAGATGGTTAAATGAACTACTATACTACAGTAATTCTGAAGATATGTATAATTCATCATAATCAAATAGCAATGGGAGGCACTTCAACAATTCAAAACCAAGGGCACTAGTATGCTAACTACTTCAACAATAAAAATTCTTTTCTTCTTGGCAACTGATATTTTCAAATTACATTTTTTTTTTGGTTTGACTTGTCCATAGAATAAAATCATACAAATTTTCACATTAGTAGTACAATTTTTTCTAGATGCAGCTTTCAGGTTTAAAGAATAGGAGTTGCTGTATTAAAGTACTCATGAATAACGTTGTGTGTATATCACATTTACAAATAGTCAAAGCATTGTGGACTTTCACAAAACTCTACCACAAAAGATACTTTTCCTTTATAAATATAATAATTCTAAGAATGACACAAAGAATATGCATTTACTGTCAGCCACAATTTAAATAATTAAATTCACCCCATTCAGTGCTCTTAAGATTTGTGTTATCTGTCTGGCCTATTAAAAAAAGAAAAAAAAAAGAAAAAGAAAGAAAGAAGAATTTTCCAAACTGTTTCCCAATTTTTCTCTATAATTAATTTCATTGCTGAAAGAATTATGGCAATTAGGACAGAAATAAATATCTGCTAATATAATAAAAAATAATCTCAAATTGAAACATACCTGATCTCTGCAATCTTGGTGCCACCCTTGCCAATGATGCAGCCAATAAGTTCATTGGGGACAGTCATTTCATGTGTCTGCTGGTTAGCACCAGGTTGGTTGCGGCTCTGATTGTTGGTGCGAAGTTGGCTGCCAGCAAGAGCGGCAAGAGCTGTGCCAACAGAGAACACTGCTCAAAGAAATATCATACTTGTTACACCATCGGTGCAGCAAGCTTGCACGCCTTTTTGCTCAATATCACAAGTGGACAGCATAATTACCTGCAGGATTCAGGCCTCCTGTGTTGCCCGTGTTGAGGCCTCCCAAACCAAGAGCTGCCAAGCCGGCCAGTGGCGAATTGCCCATCCCCATCTTCTGGAAATATTCAAATATGGCGCACCTCCATACATCTCCGCCATATGGCAAACATCTGCACCGACACTCAGCATGCATTGCTCATGGACACAAGCTGTCAGCTACTGTCTCAATTGCGAGAAAACAGGGAAAGGGAAGGAAATGGCAGCAATGCAAAACTGCTTCTATATGTTGCACAATTTAAAATAAAACAAGAATCTTCTAATTAGCATCATCTCCATCATTTCTTAAGATTTCTGTATCTGCCTATTATAAACCTGGAACTACTTATTTTCATATGCTACATTCCCATAAACACAGTTAATATTCACCAACCCTCTTAACCACCCACCACCACTACTACTACTATGCTACTGTGTAGTTTCACTGTCCACAGCTATACTACAGTCTTCATCATGCAGTTTGTAAGATGGTAAAGGACAGTCATTCATCAATACCACTAATTGTTGTTTGTAAAAATACAATATTTGGTTTTATTAAAAACAGTCTAGACAAAGTGCTATCTAAATGGGTCAGAGTTTCCTGGGTCAAAACATGTTGACTCCTCACACAGTTTTTGTCTTGTACACTAGTCTCAATTTTCTAACCAGATTGGGCACTTTAGAATGACTAAGAACTTTCCCATTTGGAAAATTGTCTGTAAACCTTCTTTTCTCTTGCCAGGCAGAGTCCGTCAGTGCACAGGACAAATAACACTTACTGTTGTGTAGTAAACTGAGAGAAACCCATTCCAATCACATAATAACTACAAAAGAATTTTTGGCCTATACTGACTGTTAGCCCCAGAAGTAAATTAAACGTCCTTTCACAATCATTGAGTGAATGCAATTGTTTGTGTTTGTCTTGTATCGTTATTTCAAGTTCTGCAGAATAAGGTGCATAAGGGAAATTTGTAACATAGATGTGGAAGCAAAAAAGAAAATGAACTGAAAACACAGTGATTTGCTTCTTTAGAAGTACCAACTTTACGCCATAAAGTCACTATATACAGTCAAACCTCCATATAAAGATATTTGCGGGCCCTAGCAGAATGTACTGTTACATCAGGTTATTTTTGTATGAGGGTCTGTGATTTATTACATAGGATAAAAAGTGCAAGCAGAGTACCATTTAACCTACAGGATAATACTAGGAGGTAACATGTAAAGGAACTAAATACAATAAATCACACATTTATGTACTTCCATACTGCATACATCTATTTTTGAAACTTTTCTTTGCTTTTTGCTCTTAATAGCCTCTTTGATAAACACCGACCTTAAAGATTCCAAAGCAATTAGTTGTTCCTTTGTAATACATTGAAGACAACTTCCAACACACTGAATTGTTCTGTTGAGTCCAAGGAGTTCTAAATAACATACTTTTTTGGTTCCAACATCACCATCATCACAATCATATACGGAATCTTTATCTTCGCTGCCTTTTATCTTCCCATCCCTCAATTCTGCAATTACAGACTCTCCATAAACACTGATTCACCATCATCCACTGACACATAAACTATTTTATTGTAGCACTGTCTACATCATCTGAAACTGCCGTCTTCAATTGTTTTCGTGCGAGATCAAATTTGCCGCTCATAACACCGTCCTCAATTTCTTTCATTTTTGTAAGAAAAGTAGCCAATGTAGATTGTGAAAATTTTTATTTTTGTGAAACTGCTGCCTGTTTCATTCCTTCATCCAAATCTTTAAATGCAGCCAATTTAGTTTTCAAACTTGATTTCCGTTTAGCAGAAGCCATCGCAATGCGTACTCACTCCCAACTCATCACCTGTACACTGGAAAATAACTAGAAAGGCAGATTACACGTCCATGCCTTTGAAGAAATTTCCACTCTTGGGTCAAGAATGTTTTAACTGTTACCGTCCTCAAGACCAAGCTGCCAATTTACAAAAAACCTTGAAGTTAAAAATGCATATCATTGTAACAGGGCGTTTCTAAAATTGCTTCATCACTATAGTGAGGGATATTTAATGTTATTTATATAGGAAATTTGCCGGGACCATAAAAAATATAGTTTAATGCAGGTTTATCATTATATCGATCTTCATTATACGAAGGTTTGGCTGTATATATAAAATTTGTATTGTAACGATAACGGCACATACACACATCTTGAACTGTCCTTCTCATTTGATATCTTGTATGGTGTTAAAAATGACCTCCCCTTTGACATTCAACACTATTCACTCTAACATTTCAAATATGGCTATAACCTTTCGGTGTATTTAACTGTGACTGTGGGACACTTATTTTTGTACACTTTTTCATTAAGTAGGCCCTAACAGAAGAAATCTGACAGTGCTAAATCTGAGTACTTTTAAAAATTACACAGATAAAAATAAATTATGATCAGATAATTTGTCTGCGAGACCAGTCACACCACACATTAACTTCTTTCCACTGTAAAAAAGCATATTCTTCATCTATGAAAGAATGAAAGAAAAAATCTGCAGAATTTGCAGTAACAAACACTGAAACCATGGAGGGAGGGAGAGGGGGAGGGAGGAGGGAGAGGGAGAGCGAGAGATACATTTTTTGTGGCCCTTGGAAGTAATACTCGATTGAAATGAACATCACATATTCTGGTCTCTAGTTTCACTTTTTCATAGCTCTTTGACAAACTGAATATGTTTGGTCTCCTGGGAAAGTCTTAATGATTCTAATGGTGATACTTTCAACAGTTCCTTTACATTTCGCATTCTATGATAAGATGGTTTCTGGCCTCCTGAATGCTGAATGACAAATCTTTTGAAGTAAATTTGAGATTGACTGTTATAATAGGGGGAATATTCCTTCCATCATCAAGGCAACCACTATTCATCCCAACTGGTTTATGTTGTCATCATAACAACTGCGCAATATCTGACTGCCTGCTTCCCTTACAACATTTTGAAGGCATACTTTGTCCACAAAAAAGGGTTTCGAAATGCCCTTTGGCATGATTTAAATAAACCGAGTTAAGATAAGAACTACACTGTTCATTTGTGTATATCTTTATTACACAACAACCAATGTTATAGTAAATTAAGTTTGAATGAGTCAAAATCAAGAGAAGTCTAAGTATGTTGAAAACTATATAGATCTATCATAAAGTTCAAATTTCGTGTATATAAATTTTCATTACCAATTAGTATAACTGCTTAGTAATTTCATTTCAATTCATTCTGTGTTACCCAACAGTACAGTACTACAGTAGTTTTGTCCTCTGTGGGCTATTGGATACCGTGCTTCCATCTTCTACATTCAACTATAGTTAAGAACAAACGAAAACAATTCGAAGTATATTATAACTTCCTATGAGAAGTGTATGTGGCCTAGGCCATACTTCGCACGAAACTGAGTCATAAAATTATTATTTGAAAGAAAGCAATAAGCACTTCCAATGCCACATTTAAAATACATGGCGATAAACTTCAAGAACAGAAGGAATGTGACACATAATGAATAAGAGAAGAAACATTTCCCAGGTTTTGACCTAACATCAATCTCTGAACAACTCATCCAAAATCCTTCAATTTCCTCTACACTACACTTTTCTGCTCAAATCAAGTCATAAGATCAGCATGCAGGATTCTTCTTATGTGGCAGGGAAGCAAATCTGCAGTTACTGAAAAAAATAAAAAATATAAACCTCAGACAACAGACTTGGACCCTGTTTCTATGATATTTATGTGTTTTGAATCTTACAACCATTATCACTTCATGGATTAGCAGACACACACATTCCGTTCACAATTCACGTTTCACTATCAGGTACGAATTAATAGTGCAAAGACTGCAATTTCCATTCTTTGTAAATGACCATCTGTTTCCACAACAGAATTTTTTTTTAAATTTAATGAATAAATTTTTAAATTATTGTCTAATATTTTTGTTTCCTATTTTGTCCATCCTTGTGTATCACATCTCCATTCTTTAGATATTTAAATTCTGTGCTGTTTCCTTTGTTTATATTTAGTATATAACAGTCTGAGGCAAATATACACACAAAATTAACCATTTTATTACAAAATTAATATAAATTTGGAGGAGGGAAACGAGAACAATGTTGATCTGTTTCATGTAATGAAAATAGTATAGCTGACAATACGTCAGAGAAATTAATTATCGTCTTAGATCTAGAGCAATAACTGATCTTCATCTTTTCATTTACTACCTCATTGTATTTGATGTATATTTTTCGTGGTCCCACCTAAACCAATAAAAAAAAACATACTTGAAGGATGGTAAATGTTAACGCACTTAACAGTACATCTGTGCTTATACTTAGCTACAGAGATAAATCAACCTCAGGAGAAGCAGATACAACACTATATGCATGTCATCACTAACATAGAGTCTATTTCTTGCTTTTTGTTTTAAAATTCGTCATTGTTGCAAAATCCTTCCAACACAAGTTGTTGGAAATATTCATGCAAATAAAAAGATCACAAATGACAGTAATTTTATAATGACCTAAAAATTTAAGTCTGACAAAACATTTTGAGGGATATTTCTTGGAAAAAAGCTGACCACAAATCCTCCAGTCTGGTGTCATGACTTACATATCCAATGAAAACAGATTTCCAGTCCACTCTGTGACCTATCCTTATAATTTCGGGGGGAAAAAAATGACTTGATTAATTTTTAGAGCAATTCTAAGTGCTCGTCCATACTTGTAATGTCATCAGTGTAAATGAAGCATTTTCCTACAAGAATTCACATAAATTCCTAAATGGATCAACATTTTTACTTTTTATCTTTGCTGCTTTACCAAGATAACTGGCACAGTCATGTCAGACTATGCCTACAGCAAGAATCCCTCAAACAGTCTTGAATTACATACCAGCGGGCGAAAGATCACTAGGACGCCCTATGAAAATATGGAACGAAAATGTTGTAGGCTGGAACAGTTCTTTTTAGGATATTACCTGTTAGGAGGAGGAGGAGGAGGAGGAGGAGGAGGAGTAGGAAGAAGATAATGATGATCTTTGCTGCAATGCTAAGACCTCTTTTTGGAATGAATTTTCTTAGCATGATCAAAATGAGAGAAGTAATCTCTTTGCATTGATAAACATGAAGATTTAAATTAAGTATGTCAGCCAAGTAGGCTAGGTTTAAAATCAATTTTGAGTTAAAAAGGGTTTGTGTATGGCGAGGCTTTACTGCTTAACATAATAAGAAGCACTCATGGTGTAGTTAAACTCCTTGAAAGACACCTTATTCTTGAAAGCCAAGGAACTTCTAACTTGCTACTTAAAGACTTTCCTTGAACTACTAGTCCCAACTGCTTTCCACTAAATGTATGTAAATTTAAAAAATCTTTCTCCTGAAGGTTCTGAAGCATGAGTCATGACAATGGCAGTGAAACTTGATGTAGTTTGGGGAATTCTAAGGGCTTCACTCTTAAACTGAAGTGACCAAAATGCACAGCCTTCAATCCACTGCACTTGTCTGAAAGTAACTCAGTTTTTGTGCCTTTCAAACTCATTTGTACACCTCTTCGAAAGACACTATATTCCCAAGCCATATGATTATTTCGGTTAATATACTATACCAGTAAACATGCACATTTTAACGCAAAGGATATAGTAAATATCTTCAATAGAAAAAGAGTAACTTCATTTTCAGTGATAGGTATTCAGATTGCTATCTCAACTCTTGCATGTAGGAGTGACTGGAAATAAGGTAACTAACAATTTTACAGAGTGAAGGAGAGAAATGCACTGAGACAGTAAATCGAACCACACTTAGCAAAAATAAAATATACAAGAATTAAATATCTTGTCGAAATTAAAAAAAAAAGTTTTCATTAGTCCTACTACCAGCTAGTGACATTTGACATGAGCAGCGCAAGTACTTTCAAGTGCAGATGTGTCGGTGCAATGTTTTACTTTCTTAACCTCCTCAACACCCTACATAGTTATCTATCCGCTGGCTTCTGGCAGAAAGGAGAGGTTCTCGGCGGATAAAAACCAAGGCTAGGGCAGAAAAATTCCACACTACATCATAACAATACTAAAGTAACACAACCATGTAAATGTCCACACTTGTACAAATAAAAAATACAACAGTGTTACCAGAACATAAACTCTGTTAAGTGTGTTGGGTAGGGTCTAACAACAACGTCCTGGTGTTCGCTCCAGATGGGAGATCTGGGCTGTCCCTCTGTGAATAGACTGTGCATCAAATTTATCAACTCTCTGTCCTAGTGAAACCTCAGTAATCCAATCTAATGCTGGTTGTACATGCTGGTCACACATGCAGATTAGAAAGGTTTCACATCTTACCTCCTGATCCGCCATCTCTACAAGGACACGTGCACTTGCTACGCTTACCTGCAGTTGGGAGAGCAAGTCTACAGGGAAGGGGCACAACAAACAGAAGTGTGGACACTTACATGAGCAGAAACTAAAGCACTAGAATCAGTCATATCCTGGCCTGCGCAGGCTGTCGGCCGGGCAACCCCGTTGGGTGACCCCTCCCCTCTGAGGTCAGTGCGATCGGCTTACCGAACAGGTAAACAAATTTCACCCCACTTAATTTCTTGTGCCACTTAACAAACAAGAGATGGTGTGCGAAAAAGATCACGGAAAAAAAGCCATGCACAATGTATGTTATCTGTTTCCCCATGTATAAATTTTCTCGGTCACTGGGAACAGGTGGACCTGCGTGGAATGGGTCGATTGAGTGCCAGAAGAGGAGCTCCAACAAAGCAGCAGAATTTGTAACTAGAAAAAAGATCCTTAAGCTGACATGACACCACAGTAAGCTAACTTAAAACACATCAGTCTCACACTACCATACCAAACTAGGGGTCTCGGTGAGACGGTGTATTCACGGATGCCACACCAACAGCACAGAGGAATGCGCCGCCTTTCATCTTCTTGCGAATACATAGTAGGCTCCCGCCCCACTGCGTGTTAGAGTGGCATCCTGTCAAACTGTACAAACATGAGGGCGGGAAGGAAGACACAAGTTTGAGCGAGATGCAAACTCCTTGCTGCATGGCAGAGGTCAAGCGAATCAGCATGCAATGACGGGAGTTGGCACCTCCGACTAATACGTTAACAAGCTCCAGGTCCCAGGGCCACACAAGACTAGCAAGCAGATGTTAGTTGCACCACACCCTGGAAGCTGCAGCAACAGACACCGGAGGAAACACTCGCCACGCCATGTCTAATGCAGTCTTTGTGGCCTGCAAGTGTTTCCTCCGCTTGGCATTCTGGGTGAGGTGAGGGGTTATAACAGAATAGTGTGTACATGTGTGTGGGGGAGGGGGTTAGCTGCACCCAAAGACTTACGTCGGCAGCCGCCAGATGCGCGGGCGGTAACGCAGCTTGCAAGTGTCCGTTCTTCAGCAGCGGATCTGCCGCCAGCCCCGCGGTATGGAGGAGTGGGGAGGGGGGCAGGCCCAACGGGGTGTGTCCGGCGGCAACCGGAGCCAAGCCCGGGAACAAGGGCATTGTACTTACGTCGGCATGGGCAGGCACGGCATAGTTACCCTGGATAGTGTAAGCTTGTCCGCCGGCTAGGATCACTGGCCCAGCCACTTGGGGTTTGGGACGATAGGGAATCGTGGCACCTTTAGGAGGGGACTGCAACAGATAAACACACACAGTCAGTTAGGGAACTGTAGTGGCAGCAGAGCTCCGCACCCATTCTTTAGGACTCAAGCTTACCTCGAGCATGACACAACAGATGTGATAGATACACTGTGTGATGGCCTCACTGGTGCCGGATATGGTGACAGCACGCTCTGTCGAGTTGGGCAGCATCTCTGATGCCACCTGTATTGACGCTCCTGTCACCTCGCGGATCTCCTTGATTTTGGAGCCTCCCTTTCCAATAAGGGAGCCACACTGTGATGCAGGTACAATGAGACGTAGAGTGATTGGGGGACGAGGGATGCCCGATCCATTTGGAGCCCCCTGCATCTCCTGGAACTGGAAACACCACTGGGGGTTCACACCACCTTATTAGCAATGAACATCGAGTTTCCACCTTCACTACTGCAAAGCCGAGGAAAGTGAGTGAAACCAAATTAGCACTGCAATCGGTTTTCAATGTAATAACTGACCTTGATGAGAAAAATAAACTAAAAGGTATCGTTCCAGTTCATTAAGACATTACAGTACTTTCCCACATCTTCAGTACCGCGCATCTTTAAGCCTTACCTCTTCGAACTTCTTGCAGATAAGTGTGAACGCCTTAAAGATGGCATTTGTCGGTCCAGTGACTGTAACAATACGTTCAGGACACGAGCCATCGGAGATGTTTATCTTGGCACCTGACTGTAAAGCAACATTACAATTACATTACTTTCATCCATAATTCCAATCTGCACCACTTAATAAGAGAAGTGAAGCAATTACTGTACTCTGATGATACCCACTACATCACCATCACCATCATCAATACGAAAAAAAAAAAAAAACACTAGTCCAAACAGTTTTACCTACTTCGTCAACAATATCAGCAATGAATTTAATTAACATTCTTGTTATCCAGCTTTTCCCCTTCCCTTCATTTTAAGCAGTGTTGCAGTTTACCATCACATGAGACCACACCAAATAAAATATTGCGTAACTACCACACATAATGCAAAGCAACTTATTATTTCTTCCTACAGTGACCTACTCAGTATCCTATTGGAATTTTAACTGACAAAATTATTTAAAATGCACACAAATTCAGGAAATCTAAAACCTGCCACACACGCACAGTCTTGAAATAACTACTGAAGCTTTCCTGGCGACGTGATAATTCGAAATTTTCTCGGGCTTCCAGCCAGGTCATAAGTTGGTGATCCACCGACGTTTCGAGGATGTTCATCTTCCTCATCTTCAGGGTTAAGTGAAGCACTTAACCCTGAAGATGAGGAAGATGAACATCCTCGAAACGTCGGTGGATCACCAACTTATGACCTGGCTGGAAGCCCGAGAAAATTTCGAATTACACACAGTCTTGTTCATAGATTTACTTGTACATTACTTGTTGTCATGCATGACGGAGTGTGCAAGACGATTTATCAGTTGTGTTTCTTCAATTGTTTGGCATGAATAGAATCAAGCTCTGCCTGAAATTTTGCTGCATGCTGCATGCACATGCACACTGAAGAGGACGGAGCTTAATAGGCGGTAATTACGATTTGCATCTAGTCTTTTCAAGGGATATGACTGATTTAAGATTAATTTCAAGGGAATTTTTTATTGATTTAATTAATTTATACAAAAACAACCCATGTCTTTGGAAAATAAAGTAAAATGAATATTCAGTCTCTATAAGGCTAAAAATTGTGTAGTCTATGCGGACGACATAATATTAATGGCCAGAACCCAATCATCTTTAATTGAAATTTATAAACTACTAAAGAATGAATACCTACAATATGGCCTAGTAATAAATATTCAAAAAACAAAATATTTAAACTGTATAAGAAATAAAAATAACCTAGATCAGGGATGTTAAAGCACCTATATTACATGTTAATATTACAAGCAATACAAATCCAACAAGATTCACTTTCAGCAAGATAAAGTACAATCATTGCTCTTAAGAAAATGTGCAGGTCCTTGAGAGCATGCAATGCAGGTGCTTTGACATCCCTAACCTTGACAATTTACTGATTAATAACGAACACACTGAACGAATTAATTCTTTTAAATTTCCAATTCACTACAGACTAAAGCACGGAGATACACTATCACCTTTACTTTTTAACTTTGCTCTAGAATATGTCATTAGGAAAGTCCAGGATAACAGAGAGGGTTTGGAACTGAATGGGTTACATCTGCTGCTTGTCTACGCACATGACGTGAATATGTTAGGAGAAAATCCACAAACGATTAGGGAAAACGCGGAAATTTTACTTGAAGCAAGCAAAGCGATAGGGTTGGAAGTAAATCCCGAAAAGACTAAGTATATGATTATATTTCGTGACCAGAATATTGTACGAAATGGAACTATAAAAGTTGGAGATTTATCCTTCGAAGAGGTGGAAAAATTGAAATATCTTGGAGCAACAGTAACAAATATAAATGATACTCGGGAGGAAATTAAACACAGAATAAATATGGGAAATGCCTGTTATTCGGTTGTGAAGCTTTTGTCATCCAGTCTTCTGTCAAAAAATCTGGAAGTTAGAATTTATAAAACAGTTATATTACTGGTTGTTCTGTATGGTTGTGAAACTTGGACTCTCACTTTGAGAGAGTAATAGAGATTAAGGGTGTTCGAGAATAAGATGCTTAGGAAAATATTTGGGGCTAAGAGGGATAAAGTTACAGGATAATGAAGAAAGTCACATAATGGAGAACTGCACCCATTGTATTCTTCACCTGACATAATTAGGATCATTAAATTCAGAGTTTGAGATGGGCAGGACATGTAGCACATATGGGCGAATCCAGAAATGCATATAGTGTGTTAGTTGGGAAGCTAGGGGGAAAAAGACCTTTGGGGAGGCTGAGACGTAGATGGGAGGATAATATTAAAATGGCTTTGAGGGAGGAGGGATATGATGGTAGAGACTGGATTAATCTTGCTCAGGATAGGCACTGATGACTGGCTTATGTGAGAGTGGCAATGAACCTCCGGGTTCTCTAAAAGCCACAAGTATCTAGGCACAATATTAAATGGTAATAACTTCATTGAGGTAAAAATCAAAGCAAGAGTAATATCAGGAAATAAAGCCTATTAGGCAAATTTACATCTGTTCAAGTATATCTAGTAAAGCAAAACTGATGCTATAAAGACATAAAAAGACTCACAATAGCATATGTGTGTGAAACATGGGTACTTAAAGAAGCAGATACCCAAAAATTATTAGTATTTGAAAGGAAACTATTGAGGAAAATATATGGGCCAATGAAAGAGATGGAAGTTGGAGAGTTCGGAGAAATAATGAATTATATATACTATATAAAAATGGAAACACTGAAGAGTTCGGGCAGAAGAAGATGTCAGACGATAGACGACACTAAGATATATGGATCATATGTGGAGACAAAGAGGAAGGCAGAAAATAGGAATGACTGAAGAAAGCTGGGTTTGCAGTGAAAGACCTGCCTTTGGGCAGAACACAATGAATGAATATTAATTTCATTATATCACAAAGATTAAGATGGTTCTGTCATATAATCAGAATGTCAGATGACAGATTAGTCAAAGAAATATTCAAATGGACACCATTAGGAAGAGCAGAGGAAAGATAAAAAATCAGATGAGAGGATGATATAATAAACCACCTGAAAGAAATAAAAACTTGAAGAGTATATACAGAAGATGGGCCATAAATATAAACAAAAGGCTTATGTGGAAAATGACAGAAACAATTAAATGTTTTGTGGACTGCACTGTGGTCGTCTTGCACTGCAACTTAAATTTGTACATGTAAATCCATGATCAAGACAGCAGGTTTAACATCTTCTCAATATGTCTCTTGTTCGTGGATATAATTTCAACTAAAAATTCGTTTTGCTGTGCTAAAATCTCATAAGTCACCCATACAAGTAAAGTTAAATTGTCATAACGACTGAAAAGTGCAATGTTGTAGGCATTTGGCAATCATGTCAACTGTAAATAGAAGTTGCAGAGACTGAATAACACACACAACAAGACTCACTGTAAGAATTGCACTATTTACCATAGTAGAATTCTAAATTTTCTACATTTATTTGTTCCCAAATCACTACTTTAATCAGAGTGTCGACCACCGTGTGAGCCACTTGAACACCTACAATGGAATTTATGGTAGATTTGAGATTGCATTTGCGAAGAGCTATAAACCTCCATGTGCATCAGCCTAATGACTATTTGTATGCCTCTGAACACCAACACTGTTAACCCACTTCCAAGTTTTAACATACTTAAAGTCTTTTAGAACTTGCCATGCAATGCTCAGAGGTAATTTATATATTCATAATCCCAGCACCACTGATCACTGTGGTAACATCTGTGAGGAAGTGGGTTATGTAAAGGAGATCGAAACACAAAAATTCATTTTTCATTCTTAATTGATAAATTTAAAGGAGAAGAAATTAACTGCAATGAGTCTTAGTTATGCACTTCTGGATGCAGTAGATCTCCAAATACAACGAAGATAACAATTGTAGTTTGATGTCATTGGATCAGACTCCACACTGCTTGTGCTATAAAAGTTCACAAAGCAGCAGTTTCTCGATCAGCTGCTTCTACTGACAGCCAATAGTAAATTACCATGGCTTCAAACCAAATTTGTCCATATCAGTATCAGTCAGAAAGGAAGACGGTGATATTACATTTTTCATGTAATGTTGATCAGTTTATTAACTTCTCACAGTCTGCTTTTTCCAAATCACCTATCATCATTCTCCTCTGCAATAGATCAAAATCAATTACTTTACCCCAATTTAAATTAATAACTGAATAAATGAAATACTTCACTGAAAACTTAGAGGTCATACTAACCACCTCCTCCTAATCATATTGATTTATAATCATTTTTTAATAATGTAAACACTTTAATCTTTATTACTCCCAACATTTCGTAATGACTGGGAGGTGTTATAATGTGGATAAGACTTTGAAAATTTTGATAAATTTATTGATTTACAGGATTGAAATTGGTTCAAACAATATTTCAGAAAGTAAGTATGCACTTGGTATTATTACATTGCCTTCTGGTTCCCCCCCCCCCCCGACTTTTTTGTGAATGTCATATAAACACATTGTCAAAATCACAAACTGTTTTAACACGCATCATGTCATTACCGTAATAAGATTTTATTTTAATTTTGTTTCTACATACAGGGTGATTCACGAGGATTTACTGCTACTTACGGAGCTTATTTCTGAAGAGGTTTTGAGCAATAAACAAAATGTTCTATTCTCAATATTTACAGAGTTACGTTTCGTTATTGGAATGGATTGCTGTGAACAAGGCGTGATCTTGGCTAGCGAGCAGCCAGTGCGAGCACGTGACAATGTCTTGTCAGCACCGTTTCACTGATGGGGTTTGTGGTCAATGAGACAATGAGTCAGATTGTTGCCTTCGGTTGCGAATGTTGTGGAGTTTGTTCCAACAAGCAGTCCATGTATCAATTCATGTACGAATCATGGATTATCTTATGCGCATGCGCTGGTTGGGCATCTGCTGTGGGCTTGAAACAGAACTGGATGATGTTGGAACGCTTTTTTGGATCACTGTGTACTAAATCCAGAGATGCTATAGCTGTGATCATCTTTGACTGAGAAAAGGCTGCATAATTATCGTTTCACAGCTAATTCAAATTGCAGAAAATAGAATTTCTATAATGTTCTACAAAAAGGTAAAAGATATGGAAAGTAAGAATTCCGCTTATTCGATGTCGTGTAATGGGGGATTCTTTTATCTAAAGAGAAAAAAATAGTTTTTTTTATTAATTTATGTACTTTAATCAAAGTTGCATGTTCAAAATGTAATTAACTATTTCAATACCCAAATACTTTTCATTCTCTTTATTTTTGGCGAAATTTAAATTAAATCTCTAGTTTTATTATTCGTCTGCACTATCATTTTCCATCTTAACTCATTGATATGAACAGAAAATCATGTTTGTCTTTCTTTAGCATCCAGGAGATGTCGGTGAGCATATACATAGGATGGATGAAGGATCTTGTCTACCAAACGAAGTCACAAACACATGATAAGATACTTGCACACGTCATGCATGCCGCTACAGAAATCAAAGATAGCCATATGCAGTTACGTAGAGCGATGAATGCTGTTCACAAGTGTGCAGCCAAGTGTATCAAAGCAGACGGCGACATTTTTTAAAATGTGTTGTAAACTCTCTAAGACTATACATTAGGATGCAAATTTTAACTGCATAGAATCAAGCCGGTGGAAGTGGTGTGATTTGTACTAATTGTTGTCATAAGTATGTAGCAATAACGTAATTTTCTAGTTAAAAATTTAAAAAGATATTTGTACGAAGCAACTAAGGAGTTCACAGCACATTTTTAGCTTCAGAATACTTGCCAATTAAAGAAATGATACTTCTGAATATTTTTTCACCTTAAAACCAAAGAAGAAGGTATTTTACAAACAATTTCACATTAGTGTAACTCTGTAAATATTGAGAATAGGACATTTGTTTATGACTTTTTTGCTCAAAATGTCTTCAGAAATAAGCTCCATAAGTGGCGGTAAATCCTCGTGAATCACCATGTATATTACACTACTTTAAAAGAAAGAGTAACATGTTTAAGTGACAATAAAATATTCTACTTTGGGTTCAGTATCTTAAGACATTTCTAATGACTCTTCTTCACTGTCATCAGGCAATTCTGGATCACAGAAGTTAATACTTAAAACCTTATGCTGTAAACAATCCTCTAATATTTTCTTATTAATTTCTGGCTCTGATTCAAGGAATTTTCATGCAATTTCACGGTTTCACGACATATGACTGTATTTCTGCAGTCTATGTCAGCATGCCCGCATACATCTCACTTGATATGTGTCAGAGGAACAACAATTGTTTGTATACATCATTCTGAAATCTGATTAGTGTAATATGTTACTAGTAAGAGATATATGCAATGGAGGGGGGGAAATGAACTGACCATCCTACCATCCTGGCTTAGTTTCCTCATGAGTAATGTCTTGTTGGTGCTACTTGTGAGGTTCAGACCTGTCTCCAGACAATTGACTAGACAACTAACCATACTATTCCTCGTCTTTTACTTTTTGAAGGACAAAGTTGATGCTGGGAGCTAAGTCTATCTTCATTCTGGAATACACTCAGTAAAACACTATCTTTCACAGTCTGATGGTAAGAAATGCTCCTGGCTTAATGACATTTTCATTTTACAATAATTTTATTTTCATAACTAGTCACCTTTAAATATAAGCAACACATTCGAAACCTTTCACTAGAACAAATGTTTTTTTCTTTTTAAAAAATTCAACCCAATTTTCACAGCTCTTTGGCGATTTATATCAATTCGGAAATCTATGAAAATTGATGTTTTTACTTTCACACCCCTCAGATTTACTTTTTATGTTACAGCGATACACACAGTACAATGACATTTTCTCCCCTCATTTAAAACATAACTAAAAAGTGACACTTAAAACGTAATTGAAAAAAATAAGATGGAAGGTATATACTCTAGGTATAAAAGTTGCAGCAACACAACTCTACAAGGAAACATTGCCTAGCCAGCTGCATACCAGCGGTCTTGGATCCAATGACGTCATGGTCACTTCCATTTCCTCTTGTCATTGGCAAACACATAGAAGAAAAAGTATACTAATCTATGTAGGTACAGTAATTTTACAAGCAATATGATTATTGTGTTTCAGTCTCCTTTAACCTTCTTTATTTTGGGATACGGTTCTTCTACACAACGTAAATATTTACGTCACTTACTGAACTCAAACATAGTAAGCATTGTCCAGCAATGTTGAAAGAAGTCAGGAGTCGTATTTGTTAGAATTGTAACAGAGTACAAGTAACTAAAACTTCCAACACAACAGTAATTAAAACTATTCCAATATACAGTGTAGTTAATAAATGAAAATTCATTAAGAACTTGTGTTCAGTTTCTACTAGTGCTGTCAATCGATCAAAATATTTAATCGATTAATTGATAGACTAATCAAGCTTTGATCGATTTAAAAAAAGTTTCAATATACTGTAATACACAATTATTGTTGAATTTAATTTGTGTTTGGTGATAAATGTAAGTATAAAATGTATATTATGTATATACTGTATGGTTGTATTACAAAACAATATTATTGTTATTTACCAACATATTTATTATGTAGATTTATACTATTTATTGTGTCAATTCTTCAGGGATTTTTGAGACAAACACAAAATAAGTATGAAGACTCACCTAATTAAAACTGCTTCATCCATGATTTTAAACATTTGAGTGCAATACATACTCCAAATTAAGTGTTGTTCTATGTTTATTAACAATATTTCCTGCATCACTAAACACGATTTTTCTTTTCTGTAAAGCACTTCTCCACGATCATTCAATTTAAATTTAAACGTTTCACCAAGTTTACTTCTCAAATTCTAGGTCTATGACATAACGGAGTTTTCACTCTTTTCACAGACCATAGAAATCTGATTTTTTCTTTAGCAAACTGAACACACAAGCTTCATCTATAAACTCAGTATTAAAAAAAAAAAACTGCAACAGAACAGCAGATTGGCCCCAAATATAATCGAGTTACAAAATTCCAGGAAGAGAAGAAGATAGTTACTCTCTCACTTGCACAGGGCGAAGGCATGAGGGGGCGAATTCCTGAAAAGTATGTATTTCATATGCTAGGAAGACGAGATGACAAACTTAATAAGGGTTTCGCAGTGTGTTTCAACTTTCAATAGGGGTACACCAGGTCACTGTCACATCTTAATCTCTTTCTGAAGTGTTTGTGCAAAGATTTGTCCCATGATATACCTGCTATCTGCTTTGTAGTTACAAAATAACAGTATTATCGTATTCGAAGCAAGCAATTTCTGAGAGACGAATATTGTCGGAATTTTTACTCTGAGTTTGCATTAACAAAATAATAATTAATATCAAGTAAAACGGATTAGTTTTAATCGACTCGATTATTCGATTAAATATTTTTGATCGATTAATCTTACAATATAAATTGATCGATTAAATCCCATAATACTAGTTTCTACACAAATGTAACAGTATAACATTAGTTTTTCAAATACACATCAAGTTAAATACCAGTACATATTTAAATGCCTCTTGTTTTAATAATATAGACCAGGGGTCGTCAGCACAGAGCACGCTGGGGCTAGTGTCTCTTACCCGCGGAAAATGCAGTGCACTAGGGTGCACTCCGTAGCTGCTAGCGGGTATACTCTTTATCTCTCCCTGTTGCACGACGGTGCACACGGGACAGCACCGCGTACCCTTTGCACATTTCAGCGAGTGCTGACGACCGCTGATATAGACAAACGATTCCTACTTTGATTTACTATTTTATTTCATTAATTCCGTTTTGAGAAACTGCTGAGTAATATGTTATTAAAACTTGACTTCCAGTTAATTCAGAGATACCTTCCAATACCGTGATAGTTCTTACGTTATTTCTTCTGGAGAACACACAATGTCATTTAATACACTTTTCTTACGAAGTGATTTTTGCATACCGCACACCAAGCATCATTTAACATAACATTCCATTGAGGATTGGACCTATTGTATGTTGTTTTTGTCTATTTTGATATTTTGCCACACAAACTTTAGCACCCTGCTTCTTCCTCCTCATGTTTTTGCATAGAGGAGAAAATAGCATCTGTGCTATTGAAATTTAATGACGGAGACCTTTTCTACTGGTTTTATGAAGTAAGTAACATCCCCATATTCTAATATAGGGCCTACAGCCAGTTAATCTTTTGTGCTATATATAACTTTCAGGCTTTAGTTCACCAAGCAATGCTATACTAGATTAACTACCAAATCATTCGATTTTAAGCAACATACCTCTTCACGAAATCTCTTCACTATTTCACCCTTTTTTCCAATGATGCTGCCAACTTCCTGCAACAAAGCAAATACTGAAATTATTGAAAGTTCCACAGATCACTTTTAAGAAATCAGTTATGCACTACCACATTCCAAGCCAAATCTGGTATGCAACCAATATTCAATCTTTGTTATGCAATTCAAGTAGTGCAGCATGCTACAAGCGACATAATCTAACTAAAGAAAAACCCTCAAAGTAGTGAAGATATCAAGTATGTCTTCACTTACAACTATGTTATCGAAATTAAATATTCTTGTGACAACCCTGAAGACCCTATCAAACAATCGATGAGAATGCTGAACCTTGTCAGCCTGCCCGTTGTTGTTCTTTTGTTCCCATGGAATGTGCTGGCAGAGAATGTACCAGATTGACCTGACCCCAGCCGAGTTATATTTAGTGCTGCTGTAGGTAGAATAAAAGTTGGCTGTTGTTTTAAATTAGACTACATGGTGACAGATACCTTCTACACACCGAAAAGAGACATAATACCACAAAATACTGCCGCATGACCGAGACAAACAAGGTGACTGTCCATCAAGCAAACATAACCTTTCACATGCAGATGCATCTGGCTCTTCTCCAAACATCCTGCACCACTCTGCTGCTGGGTGCATTTTCGCCAAGCTCTACCAACTTCTATTACAAAGAATTCAATGTGAAGAGCTTTATTGCAATTAGAAACTAATACAGTGTTAAGTGCTTCGATTATATACACCTGGTCAATTTCAAACACACAACTCTCTGCTTCCAAATCAACCACTACTATTAAATATACTCTTTTTGAATCGTAAGGTATTAACGACACTGAGAAATACCTGAGAAGAAACAATATGTTCTTTTGATAGATTTCTGTTGTCCCATTACCAGCGTTTAAGGATATGGCTCCCTGCCAGGAGACAAACTGCCAACACGCCCTACCACAGCATCAGTGACACAAGCATCACTCATCCCTCATGTGCAGAGCACAATCTCTATTCAAATTAAGAAATCCATAGGAACTTGCGTAAACTACAAATTGAGGTGTTTGGCAAAGGGATTCTTCACTAGCTTCCAGGTGATACAAATGGGGTCCTTCATGCAAGGCACAAGCCACATATGCGAAAACAAACAGAATATTGCGAACTGGAGATAAGTGGAAACATACACCAGAACTGTGTCTATACATTTTCCCATTAAGTATAAAAAGACTCTTCTACTAAGCGATAGTGATGTTGGATAGTTCACTTTCACTTGTGTCACTCTTGTGTAAATATACTACTCAGAGATCCCAATCAAGAGCTCCATCTCCATAACCCAATTACACAAAATCCTGATATTCACTCTCTATCTAAAATTAAACCACAAGTGAATAGAAGAGTTGTGAAGACTGAGCCAACCCTTGGCTTGTAATACCAACCAGAATGACATACGTTTCCCATTCTCAACAATGTCCTACTCACTACAGCATCATGTACTTCATCCCTGCTATGTTAATTCAAAGCTAAGATAATAAACTAAACCTGTCAACAGTTTGGTCTGACTTTGCTACTCTGCTCTACCCATAAGCATGGAAAGCAATCTAACATGTAATACATTAAATCCCGAATGTTTTGTTTAGTACCAAATGGGGACAGCATTCACTCCACAGTTCTTTTGAACATAAGAAATGTATGTTATTAAAATTTATCATCGTGGGTATTCTGAAGAAAACAATTTACCGTTTATTGTAAAATTTAACAGAAACTGTAATTTCATAAAAATAATTTCTTTCGGAAGTTGTCCTTCGAAATCAAATGCATTCCATTCATGACTCTGTGCAGTCATGTGATGCCATCACGCTGAAACAATGTAGTCTTCGAATCAATGTTACTATTTTGTAAATGAGACAAAAGGTCATTTACCCACCATAAGCACACATTCATCAGATGTTACTACGTGACAATTCTCATTTACATGCATGCACACACAAAAAAAGACGTAATCCCATACCATATTGTAATTATGAAGAGATTTCATGTGAAGCTCACGAGGATTGCAATCACTTCAATTAGGCCTATAGGAAATTTTGCTTGTTTACTCCGATACTTGAAAATTGTGCTTTGTTGGATATTAACAAGGGTGACAAATCAATCAGATCCTCGCAAAACGTTTTCTTAATGCATAATCATGTTCAAGCAATTCTTGAACAATATGTAATTTATATAGGCAGTAATGGAAATCCTGGTGCAGTATTTGGTAAAGAGAGATGTTTGATATGGCATGTCTTTGAATCAATTGCTTAGAACTATGAGTGATTGCAATACATATCATTTTGATGATTTCAGGTGTTTTTACAGTTTTCTCACTCTGTCCAGCATTAAAGTTGAAATGCAGGAATTATGCTACTACAATTTTCGTTGCAGCATCTTATTGGCTACATAACAAAAGCTCGAAATGTGAAACTCTGATTCATAATTTACAAAAATGATTTTTTTTTTCAACCATGCATTTCCAATGTTAATTAGTTTCAATTTAAGTTTCGATTGCAACGCAGTGCAAGGGCAAATAAAATAAAGAGGGAATGCTGCCCCCCCCCACGTGAAATTACAATCTACCAATTGAAGATTTGATACCAAAACAAGATGGAAAATTATTTGCATTCTACCCAGACAATTGACACACATACTGGGTACGAATAAATTCATTCAAACACAAACAGACAATACGTAAAAAATATGTGAATACTTAAATAAAAATGTATAGCATATATGACATTCATGCACATGTAAAGCAGAAATTAAGAACAGTCCCTACCAGTTTACTGGAGGGGGAAACAATGTACAGTAGGTACTGCTTGAAATGTTGGGGTTTAATAGTGTATTTTACAAGAATTCTTCTTACAACCCTGCCGTCCTGATCTCAGTAACATTCCTACATCAAACAACAGACGAGACCAAGTGAAGTTAATTCATTCAGAGTATTAAATACTGGATATGAACAAAGTCAACGCATTATTCTTACATGACAATTGGCCTAATATATATTCACTTAGCATTATTACTACATAAAGGTCCACCCACATCCACTGTTTTCTATACCTAGATATATGTTAAAGCACACTTCATCTGGGTTCCGATATTATCCTCATTACAGAAAGCTTACAAAACCTAACCTAACAAGATTAGAGAAGCCCAACAATTGCTCAGAAGCCTTACAACACGGAAGAACGAGGAAACCCCTAAGCATGAAGCAAGAATGCTGTTAAGCATCACTTACCGAGTTACAACTATGAATATAGGGTCATCGGACAGGGTGTGCTCCTTACCTTGCCCTGCATGATAAGCCTAATGGTAAGGGTGACTGTGGGGTCATCATTGGGCAGAGGCTTGTCCATGGAATCCATGCTGTGGTGATGTCTGGTCAGTACAGAGGGGTGGCGACACTCAACTCGCTTCAGTCTGCAGATAAACAAACACACGGCGAGTTAGTGGGACTCGGGCTGGGAGGGGACCACACTCTCAAGCCCATGCACTGCCACAGAAGGTTATTGCTTAAATAGACATTACTGGTGCACAGAACAATTTATTAGGGGAGTCGGTAGAAATGTGCTAATTCAGACTCCACTTTTCTACCGCTTCAGATGACACCAATCTACATGTCCACTCATATAGATAGTGTGAGAATAGTGCTTTAAGCAGACTTCCGTTGTTGCCATGAATAATAAATAAACTTGTACTTAAATAAAGGTTTAAAAAAAGTAGCCTGCTGATGCACGCTCCTGGTACTATATACCATTAATACAACTTATCTGATAATGTCCAACATGAGAAAATCACCTTATATCAACTGTGTCCATCACCGTACATCCTGAACAAAATCACTGATATTTGACATACAAAATAATAATGGTAAAGGAAATCACAAAGTCTCAAATGTCAATTAAAATCAGACATCACTAATTCTGCTCTTTTTTAAATCTATCGCGAATATGAATATAATGTTTGGAATTCATGAGCAATTCTCTTAAGAAGAAATCCACAATACTTCCGAAACAGTCTTAGTTCCAAATCTAATCCAAAAAATGGGAATTGCGAAGTTGCTAGCAATAGTAGTAATCCTATTATTCATCACAATTTCTAATTTCAACGCTTTGTAAAAGCAGTCGCAATATTAAATGTCTCCTGTCCGAATTTTGTAAACATATAATACAATAGGATACCATCCTATAATTCTCTGATATTTCAATTATACATTTCAATAAAAATAAGCAAAATGGACGTAAAAGCTTTTACAAAATCTATGGTGCTTTTATGCATAAGGGTACGTACACGTTGGAGCGACGATAAACGATCAAAGAAGCAGCGATGCTATATCAGAGAGAATTGAAGCATGCATTGTCATTGAGCTGTGCATATTGGAGTAACGATAAAAGCGAAGATTCACGATAAAAGCGACGAAAAAGAAAAGTTCCATTTTCTTCGCTCTTGTCCTTCATATGATTTCTAATTAAGATAATATTAATCTGTATTATTACCAGTGGTTATCAATATATCCGAATATTAATCGATTTATTACTATTTCGGCATATTAAATTAATTATTGTAGATATTGACAAATTGATCAGTTGTGTATTTATTCGTCATATGTTATGTGATCACAAAAACCAATCACAACACAACGAATTTATACTATCTTTGGGATGAGAAACGGGTTTAATTTTGTACGTATTTAAGTTATATTAACCTTGAACTTAGCAGCTGATATTTCCTATAATCTTCTTTCATTAAGTGGATGCATAGAATATCTTCTACTGATGCGTCGCTAGGTCATATCGTTTATCGTTGCTCCAACGTGTACGTACCCTTAGTTGGTGCCTGGGAATCACACGTATGCACTGTGAAGTGGGCAGTAAACAGCTTACAATAATAATACGAGTAATGCACCTTGTTCCTGGACACACTGGTGTAAGGGCGTCATCGTCTTATAGCCTTCTGAATCAAGTCTCGTCACAAGTGTTGGAATGAAGCTACAAGCTATGAGACAGGCTATTACTAAACAGGAGGAATTTATGGTGATAGGTCGATGTCGCCTACAATCAAAGAATGATCTGTGTGTCGACAATGAGCAATGTAAGAGTAAACATCTTCACATATCCTTTTTCTGGTGAACTAATTTGATATTACATTGTTCTTTGAATACTGAGGCCTTACAGAAAAGATCGACTTGTGTACGGTTAATATTTGCCTGTCTTTGAACCCTATGGATGAGGAGCACAATGGATCAAATTAATAGACGAGAGTACTTCAGACCAAGTCACAATAATCCAAAATATGATTAACGAAATAGTGTAAACCATGTATAGAATGAATAACAAAACTGGAAATGTGTAACATGTTTCAGCATGATCGCTCCATCTCAGAGATTTCACAATCCAAATCTTGAGAAGTGTGGACGTGTTAGTTACCATCTACAAGAACTGCATGGTGTTATAAAACATGTACCAATGGTAAGGTACATAATTAATTACTAAGTTAATGTAGTGCAACACATATTCACTGCACATGGAAGCAATCTCAGTCATGAGAAGTTGTTATAAGAGTATACTAAATTAAATTAAATGATTAATTAAAAGCTATCAAGCAAACTAAACATGATTTCACAGAAAATAGTTCTACACCAATGTCAAACATATAGGGCTACAATAATACTGTCACAGATTTGAAAAAAGAAGCCAAAACTTATCACACAGCACGAAGAATACAGCATAAGGTGGAGATGTGCTCTAAATCAATATGAAGCGTGTCTAAGTTAAATTATACAATTTAGGGCAAAAACTTGAAAATAACAGATTAAAACAGTCCTTCATCATGATTCCATTTCCACAGAAAAGGGCAAAAGAGTCGCTTGCGCGAGTATGTACACAACCCTGTATGAATGATCCAACTTCCAATTTAATGAAGATGCCTTTAGTTCTAGAGATATTACAACTCAGGGTGAGAATTGGTGGGGGATCGTCACTCCCTTGGATAATTTGGTATGCCCTGCTAAAAGGGTGTTGATTTGTCCTTGCCAGGGACACATTTATCCCCTTCGGGTCATAATTTACAGTTTCCATATTTTTATGTGTTAGGCTTACTAATGCAGTACATAATAATGACTAATTTCTTTAATATAATTTTAGCACGACAACAATACGTATCGGGCAACACTGCTATTATTATGAACAAAATTTTTATAGACAATGAAAATTTTAATGTCCACCCCCCTGGGGAACATATTCAATTTGCATCTTGTTAATATTTATATTATTGGCAGGAAGTTCTCGTTAAAATTATCTTATACAAAAACATATAACATAGGTCATGTCCCAGTTTTGTCACACAGTGCAAATCGTCAATAACGCTTGGTATATGTAGCAGTTGGTTTCAAATCTATATATAGATGCTGTGTTTTGTTCACATTACTAGCCAGGCAAAATGAACTACATAAAAGGGTAATACCTCATACAATATTAAGGACATTAACATGGAGTTCCTTTTAAAAATTAAATTATGGTTTATTTAACGAAGCTCGCAACTGCCGAGGTTATATCAGCGTCGCCGATGTGCCGGAATTTTGTCCCGCAGGAGTTCTTTTACATTCCAGTAAACCTACTGACATGAGCCTGTCGCATTTAAGCACACTTAAATGCCATCGACCTGGGCCGGGATCGAACCGGCAACCTTGAATACAGAAGGCCAGCGCTATACTGGCTGCGCTACCCTGGCCGTGTTCCTTTGAAACTCTATTAAAACTAATCCAGTATTTATTCATATACACTTGAGTTTTACAAATATTTCCTCTAACATCGAAATCGTAATTAAAATTGGTCAATTTATACTAGGCCATAAAAAACAACACACATTTTTTCTACATAGTTGTCTGTGGTTGCATTGTTGCATGCATTTCATCAGGAAGGCTGTACCAATCACCTACGACGAGTAGAATTGGCACAGACAGACTCGACTGCTTCATGTTGCCCCAACCACAGGGGAAGCACCGACATAGACACTCGTCTTCAAACATTAATTATGTTAATATTTGTTATGCATGTAACATTATATTGCTCAAATGTGCGACTATAATAAAAAACTTATGTTACTATACTGCTGACGAAGTAAGTTCCATGTGATTGGCGAAAGTGACAAATAGTCGATATGTATCTAGAGAACTGGTGGCGAGAAAATCATCACGCATGAAATTTCTTTAGCAGGAATAGAAGTCAATTGATTTCAACATTTATTTCTATATTTACGAAATTCAGAGACCAATTATTCGGTCTGATAAGACTTGTCCATGAAAGTGTCCCCAAACATTAAGTAAACCTGCTCCTTGCAAAAAGTAAGAGCCTTATTAATAGACATTCTTAGCGCGGGCTTCCGGTGGATGATCAGCGAACTAACGTTTTTCGTATTCATAAACCAGTGTTAGCGATATGATATGATATGATGTGATATATGATATGATATGAATCCTGTACAAGTAATCAGTCGATAGTCGGGGCTAGTTTAGCACGCTCGTAGCGTGGGCTAGAGAAATGTCTATGCATAGCACCCTAAATGTTTTACTTCCAGTTTATTTTGTATTTTAGATTATTTTTGGGTCACAATAAATTGAAATGTCATTTATAGTCGATATTGTTATAAATGCGTATTTTATTATCAATTTTATTCGAAAGGATGTCTTGTTTTGTTGAATAAGCATAGCAAATCCTTCATGTCTGTACCATGAAGACGGTGAAGGTAGTAATGGTGTATGGTATGGCAATCTGGAGACTACAGCAAGATCAATACTACACAACAGCTCTTAACATTGCTGAGCTGGTGGAAATCAAGAGGCTGATGCCACACTTTTCAATCACCGCAACTGCATCTTAGAGACGAGATGCGACAAAGGCCCATGAATAAATTCAAACCTATTTATTATGAAGCAACTAAACTGAGAGCCCATCGAGAACAGACAATCCTGTCAGTGTACCTGTGACAAAGAGTTAAATCCATCCTGTTTGGGGAAAACAAAAGTTAACTAGTACATTATATTCACAATCTCCACAGTTGTTACAGCTACAAATGTGGAACTCCTTCACATGCATTTACGTATATTCTTCGTATTTGGTTTACTAAAAAAAAAAAAAAAGAGTATCACGAACGTGACACATAATTTCATACTTTTACGTGTTTCGCAACAATTCTGTTTCTTTATCATGTTGCGAATTATTATGTTGTTCACATTGTAATTTTTGAGCTATCGGTATTATTAAAAAAGTACTTAACTGGAATTATTTAATATGCACTGAAACAAAAAGAAACTTTAGTTGCCTCCTTTGTACAAAAAAGACCTTGAAGTTCATTCATGAATTGTACAATTCAAGTAAAGGCAATTAATTTTCCACGAATTTACATGCAATAATTTTATAATAATTATTTCTAACACTTTTCCATTTACTAAAATTACAATTAAACAATTATGCTAAAATAAATTACTTTTCTTTGGTTCACTAATACGTAAAATGAGTTCATGACATGGGATACTAATCCTACGAAGATGGCTCAGCATAGCTTCACCTGGCTGAGAAAATGGTAGACAATAACTCTATATACAATAATTTTTTCTAAACTTAATGGGCTGCTCATCTTGTGTCAATTTCGAATTCTTAAGTTTGTGTTTCTGCTTTCTAACAAAAATCAATAAATTATATTTTATTCACCATGTGCCCAAAACCACTTTTCCGGGATAGTTACCTATTCCAGCAAAAAATCGAAATCGATCTCGAGTCACTGACATATCTCAGGGTGGGTTCGATTCCCTCCTGCAATTATTACCTGGTTGGATTATTTTTTCCCAACTGCAAAGCGAATGCCAAGTAATGACAAGGTAAATTCTCGGCCTCATCTCGCCAAATATCATCTATCACTGACTCAATCACGCTAAATAATCTCGTAATTGATATAGATCGTTAAATAACAGAATAAAATAAAAAAATCGCTCTCTTACAGCATTATAATATTTTATGTACTGAGAAAGTAAAAAATGAAGTGAGCTAGATTTCTTTCTGGGATAAGAGATTTCCTACAGTGTCTTCGCTATATGCACAAATTAACATTTCCAGAATTTGATCAGGAGTTTTTAAATGTGTTTGGGTTCTAACGAACAATGCCTATTCTTCAGCGAATATTTAATTACGAAAATTGACAAAGGGCAGTAAAAAAATTTGCCAAATATTCTCATTTAACGATAACTGATTCATAATAAGCCAACTCTTTCAATGTATGATTCTTGGCCAATGTTTTGTACTCTTAAGTAGAAACTTTGTACTGTTAATCTTCGTTTCATATCGAGGAAGACGGAACCATGAGTCTTACTTCATATCATGTATACAATTAAATTAAATATCATGTTAAAACATAATCATGTTACCCTCTCCGACACAGAAAGAGATTACCTCATAATGAATCACATTATTATACGTGAATTTCATGTCACAAAAAGCTAAAAATATATACAAAATAAATGTCAGTGATCCGTCCTTACGCTTCCTGAACTGGAACTTAAACACAAATCCAATGAGCCCCGAGTTCGATTTCTGGAAATTACTGCGAGACTTGTATAGAACTTTCTCTCTCAAAGAGACAGCTAATCCATTTGTTCATTATGTCATCTACGTTAATTATTTCAGTGTCGTAATGATTAGTTATTCCGGAACCTAATGACATTTTGATGAAGCGATGTGCAATTAATGACAGGTAATCAGCGTGAATACAGTACTTATTATCAGTAAGCCTTCATATTCGTTATTACATATAAATTGTGTTTTGAGCTACATTTTCACATTCAATTATACATCCGTAATTAAATAAGCGAAAATGAATCTGCTATAAGCGGTCTGTTCTCCGATTTGAACTGAATGTTCGTAATTTTTGCTACAGTGAGGAAAGTATTTTGGGTAAGCGAAAAGTTGGAAACCTATGACTGAAAGAAATCCGCTTGGTTTGTTCTTACCGTTGCAAAGTGTATAGAATGGCTCGCAGCTTTTTGCCTTCTTGTATCATACCGTTTTGTATCGATACCATAAGAAAAAGTGTTATTAGTAGACAGTGGATGCGGGATGACTTATCGTTGAATGTAGGTGCACATTTACTATATGTTACAATTTTTTCATTCAGATCATTGGCTGAACAGGTTTTAAACGTGAACAGACGACGTCAATAAGCTACTGTATCTCCGTACAGTCAGAATGAAAAGAAAAATGATGTACTGTAGCTCATACCTCGTCATCATTGATGGAATTACTAGCGTTGCAGTAAACGACGATATAGTCTCGCAAGTTGTCGAAGCTGAATCGTCTTCGCCTATAACACAACTGCACACATTGCGTTGCAATGTTACTATGAAAGGACCGGGGTTCCTTCGTTCTGTACGCTGCTATACTCGCCAGGTACACAAAAGACGGACGACACGGCACGTGCCATATACTATGATACGAAACAATTTCACTTTTCCTTAAGTCATCCCGCATACACTGTCTAGTTATTAGTGATTGACATGAATTTGAAACTCCAAGGTATGAAAGAGAAAGATTGCACTAACGTAAGCTTCAATTGTATGAACGACATACAAACCTAGCATCGGTATGATTGTTAATTCAATACTGGGGAAAACTTATAAACTTTAGTAGAACACAGTGTGCCAGTTTAATTCCTTACCTAAGAGGCACGTACGCCCTCAGCTGGGTTACGAGTTCCTTTTACGCGCATAGTATTGTGTACCCCCACTAAAATCAAGACCATACAAGGGAGATGTTCATTTGTGAGGCTCTCAGCACAATCGGTGGATGAATAAAAAAAAGTCTTCAGATACTGATTGAGAAATTAAAGGTTAATTAAAGGCTACCGAAAAAACTGAGCAGCTTGCAACCTTGAGTAGTAGTGCTCACTTAGCTGGCGAAGTATGTTGAATGCTCAACCTTCTCGCATGTAAAGTGACAAGGTATGCATTCACGGATGGCAACGCAACTACTCTCTCCAAGTAAGCACAGTTGTTTATTAAGCCTGCTCGAAACATGGGTACGCTGCGAACCTTATTGTAGTCAGCCGGTGTGGGTTTGGAAATGTGCCTAGCTTGAGGTTAGCGTAATAGATCATGAAAGGTCGCAGTGCTGGGTCGTAGTGGGCCCCTCCATAAGTATAATTCGCGGGTGCTCGTGTAAAGGGGATTAAGTATGAATTGACTAACTGGAATAAGTTTAGATTTGAACTATCCACAATTACTTTTCTCTTGTGTTGAAGGGGTTAAGTAATTCTTCCATCTATGATGCAGTTACAGTGCTTCATATTTTGTAACAAAGGGGTCTTGTTCAGTGCCAAAGGAGAGAAGTTTACATACCTTACAATTTGACTTAACCCTCTTTACATGAGCACCCGCGAATTAAAATTCAATTCACACCTTTAGTACGGATAGAACATTTGTATGTGTGTGTGTCTATCTGATGTGGAGATCTACGTACACAGTTTTGGGCAAGGTTCCGATATGAATTCCTTTTTTTTATGTAAGTCAATACAGGACTAGTTTTCTGTCAAAAAATCTGAAAGTTAGAATTTATAAAACAGTTATATTACCGGTTGTTCTGTATGCTTGTGAAACTTGGACACTCACTTTGAGAGAGGAACAGAGATTAAGTGTGTTTGAGAATAAGGTTCTTAGGAAAATATTTGGGGCTAAGAGGGATGAAGTTATAGGAGAATGGAGAAAGTTACACAACGCAGAGCTGCACGCATTGTATACTTCACCTGACATAATTATGAACATAAAATCCAGACGTTTGAGATGGGCAGGACATGTAGCACGTATGGGCGAATCCAGAAATGCATATAGAGTGTTAGTAGGGAGGCCGGAGGGGAAAAGACCTTTGGGGAGGCCGAGACGTAGGTGGGAAGATAATATTAAAATGGATTTGAGGGAGGTGGGGTATGATGGTAGAGACTGGATTAATCTTTCTCAGGATAGGGCCCAATGGCGGGCTTATGTGAGGGCGGCAATGAACCTCCGGGTTCCTTAAAAGCCAGTAAGTCAATACAGGACAAACTAACGATATGATTGAACTATCCCCTATGAAAGCGACGTAAGTTTCCTGCTGAATCTGACAAGCAGTGCGAGTGAGAATTTATTAAGTGTGTTCGTGTGAATGAAAGTATGTATCTCCACTAACTATACAGCACCGAGATTTCATTTATGTTTCTCATGTACAAACTTGCTCTGCCCGACAAGAGTAAGGGTAATTTGAAGAGAATTTCCCAGGTGTCAAAATCGATCTACAGTGCATCTGAAAGAAAATTTAGCGGATTGGGAATGTTCTCCAAGACAAAAAGCATAGAGACAGCGACATGTTTTGACAGAGGAAACTCTAAGCGGTGTAACATTTCTGTAAAGCTGCAATAATAATAATAATTAATGATAATGAAGAGTGACTGACTGCCTAATAGCCCTAATAGGTTCTTGCGGTCAGTGAAAGTGCCACTTCAGCGGTAAGAAAATAGGTACACTGTACTTCACGTAAAAAAATAAAACCTTCACGCACAGAAAAACGTCATTAAATATGTGGCAGGGCCCATTAGATTTTTTTATCTTTCCAGGATGTTGGGAAATTCGCTACTACGTAACATTCTGTAATACTAATTCGCGTCTAGAGATACAAACCCATTATTATAAAGAAAACTAAAATCTGCTTAGGAAGGCACTCAAAAACACATACACGGAGGCTAGAGAAGCTTTCATTTCTTACACTGCGAAATAAACGTTGTAAAAGCAAAGGAAATAAAATAACTGCAAAGTATACCACCGCGACAATAAACTCTATTCCTTTAGGAATTGAATGGTGTTTTATTTTTATGACACGATTATTTTTAATAAAGTTTCAAAGATTTCAAAAGTGACATAACTTTAAAGCAAACATGTACTTCTATAATAAAAATGCTTTACGTCGTAACTTCTGTTTAATTACTTGTAGTTTTTTTTGTCCCCACGCAAATTTCCCGCTTAAAGTACAGTGAGAACATTGTCAATATTGAAGCGCACAATAAAAATGACAATGCCTGAATTATAAATTCCTACACACACATTTTAACACCTTATCACTAATTCGTTTCTATCGGACGGAACTTTCCCGAAGCTGTCTAGAATAGATTCTGCGAGTTTTAATGCGTTTATTAGAGGGTGGTATGTTATTATCTTATTTAAATCGTGTGTTTAAGAATTTTATCAATAATTATTCACGTAAAATAAGACATATAAAATAACAACCCGTGTTATTTTTTACAACATTTACACGAACGTCTTGCAACATTTTATGTTTTGTTTCTGTGTATGTATGTGCGTGTATATATATATATATATATATTGTTTTATATAATATTTATTCAGATGTTAATGAAGTGTCACCTCCATCCCAAAACAATGTCGAGGTCGTGAAGCGAAACAAGTAACTTTTGGCAGGCCAGATATACAGATTCCAGGACAGTTCAGCTAATCCTACTTACTGGGAATAGAATTTCTTACGCAAGTTTTCACATGGTTGGGCACTTCTCCCTTCGCTTGATTAAAAAGATACAACTAAACCCAAAAAATGTCGAATATTTTTTATTCTCATTTTCACAGTCCGTGATGACATAACGGTGGCTAAAAGAAACGAACCTAAGTTAATTAAATTCGGAACATGATTTTATTAGAGACCGGTAATGCTATTTTACTGCTAAAGTGGCCAATTTTAGGAATGCTCGTGTGATCTACTGAAATTATCGTCTTCCTAAACAGAAACACTTCACTGTAGTTAGTCTATGCTGATACCTGAAGTAGTACCTTCAATGAATGATCTTATGTTCTAAAGATCTTAATATTAAGAATATATCATGATAGCACTAGAACTCATTATTGCAATCCTTACAACTGATCGATATAGACCGAAGATTACCTCTCCACCACACACAATTGAAATTACAGCGGTCAATAAGTATATGGGAAGAGACCTTACACTTCGTTGTCCTGCACCATAGCGTCGTGGTCTAAGGACTCCAAGACACAATGCCTGGATTCGCGTTACGAAATGAGCGTTGGTTCACAGTCCTCAGCTGGAAAGAATTTTCTTATAGAATTTCGGCCAGTATTTAGGACCGGTGGTAAATTTGGAGAACTATGATGGGTATCGGAATCCTGTTTCCCAAACCAGCTGAAACGCCTGGGAAAGAGTACCAACGTGCTGACCATACGTTACCACAGTACTGATTGGATGATCGTTCGCTTCTAATGAGGCATATGAACGTAAGGACAGCAGTCGGCTGGTCGACGTTGACCCTTCATGGGCTATCGCGTCACGCTTTATATTTTGTTACTGCCAGAACATACAGAGTTCTCTTAGGCTTAGTGTTTGATATATGGAACTTCTTAGCGTGATGAAATATTGTGAAATTAGGTATTCAACGAGAAACAACATTTTCAACCAATTTCATAAAAGAAAAGCACCAAATTTCACTTTAACAACAAAATCAAGAATTGTTACTCCATTCTCAGCAATTTTAAATTTTTCGTTGTGTGGGATAGACGACGAAAGGGTTACTAAGGTTATAGGGACTGCTGATAGGTGTTTTGTAGCAATGTGACAATAATAAAAAAAAAAATAAGAGAATTTTCTGCCTATTCAACGTATTTACTCAGTCGAATCAACCTTTGTCCAGGAAATAATGAAATCTAGTTGTGTATTTCGGAATGTCTGAACTAATAAAAACAAAAATAAAAGTGATCCTGATTGAAACAGTTGAGGTCACAGAATATTGTATTCTTGTACGGACAAACCCGAATTACGTGAACTCGGACTTACGTAGTAGAATATAATATACGGAATGCTACGGAACAACGCGGAACGTGAAGAACGAAGATTACGAGAAAACGTGTGAAACAGTGGTATAGGGAAATCATATTTTAAATTTTATACAGTACTGTACATCAGATATTACAGTAATGTTTATTCTTTAGTGTAACCTGCTTTTGTTATCAAGCGCGCACGCGCATATATACACACACACACACAGTTTATATTTTTTTGGATTCAGCAATGTTAGTAGACAACATATAACAATAAAAAAAAGCCGAGCCATATAAGCTATGAATGCATCACTACTTTTTACACAGCATCCAGCAAAATTCGTATTTAAAATTTTTTAATCCGTATTTAACAACGCTGTAAATTGCGAGGTTACTTAGGCCCGATTGTATAAACCATTTAATCTTAGATCAGAGGTTAAATTGATCCCTGTTTCAGTTGAACTTGGAATTTTGTGTTGTATAAAGTCTAATCTGAGATTAATTTGTCTCAAACTAAAGTCAACTTTGACTGAAGAAATTTCTCCGATTAAGTTAGATGATCCAAGTTCAGTTATTTCTTTCCTGTTTGAAATATACGAGTGACAGATTGTGCAAATAAAATATCCATTATTATTAATATCAATAGATATGATAGGTAGGCCTACATTTATATATAAATTTCTTTCAATTTCTTGCCTTATACACAAACATTCTTATATTTTATAAGGCTCTATCGTGATCAGCAGTATCAAATAACATAACCTATAATTATATTATGTTTATAACAACCATTAATTATTAATGGATATGATAGGTACATTCATAAATTTTCAATTTACTGTATTACTAAACGAAAATTGTCGTTTTATAAAGCTTTATTATGTTTAGCAGTATCAAACACCATAACATGATAACAACTCGGAGAACAGTCAACCTTCTTATTGTCCGCCATTATTTACATTGCACAAAAAACCAGTGTCTCCAACAGAGTATACGGAAAGTCGCCAAAAAGTAGTTGTAAAGTCGCTAGATTTCTCATTATCAACAAAGAAAGATTAAATTTTGTCACCATTGGGGTGCTAAAAAGGTCACTAAATCCCTATTTAAGCAATATAAAAGTTAAAAGAAATTGTTGTTGAAAAAGAGTTAAAGTCGCTAGATTGGCAATACTGAACAAACCTGTATAACATGGTCAGCGCGTCACGTATTTCACCTGTTTATGCGATGTTGCCAGATCCTTTTCACGTGAACTTAGATTGCATTTGAACCAAGGTAATTTGATCGCAGAAAAGTTTTATACAATAGAAGAAGTGTCTGAACTCGGTTCACTTTTCTATCTACGATCAAAGTTGATCTTTAGTCAGGGAGTTTTATACAATTGGGCCCTAGTGTCGCTGAACTGGAATAACGACATTGTAATCGGAGAGAAGAGTTCGAATATGTTATAGAATATTGTCTAACATTCGCCATACGGTTGGCGAAAACTTCGGTGGGGGGGGGGGGAGCATACCAAGTAATCAATCCAAACGGGATTGTAACCCATGCCCGAATAGTTTCCAATCAGTACGCTAAAGCAGAACTACCGGCAGAACTAAATCAGTGGCCTATTCGAAGTCAGCTGCTGATAAAATTACATCACCAAACATTTATCTGGGTTTGATTCAACGCTGTACGAAAGAAAATTAATACAATCTAAAGTATATTACATGAGCTTCACCCCGACTTATTTCTGCTCCAGAATGCTTATTTTTCACCGAAACTAGACTCATACAGTGGCATAATTGTATCATATAGCCCCATAATACGTATTCGCAAAACATTAAGATTCTTTCTTCATTAAACACACCAAAAAGCGATATATTTTCAAAAACATCACGTGAGTCGAAAATACCACTATTACAGCAGAATAACACGATGTCGAAAATACCACTATTACAGTAGAATAACACAAAAGAATAGCATGTTTTCGAGTATAATTATATACATGTATATGGAAATATTCAGTCTCGAAATGCATTTTGTAACATCGCAATACTTCGTATCATAAAGTAAAATGTAAACGTAATCTTATGTTCATACAAGATTATCGGGACGTGAATGTGTGAGCTCGAAGATTACAGACCACTTGACTCACTCCCAGAAGGACTTAAAAGCCACAAAGGGGGCGTAATCCGCTAGAACACACCAAGAGAATGAGACAGATCCTGGGGAACAGCAAGAATTACGGCAGAACCTCACAGTCGGTCATAAAATTGATAAGAAAATTTCTTGGCACGTAACGAAGCAGAACACGGGATCTTCTTGTCACAGATTGAAGACCCAGACGGAAAGAGTGCCCTTTTTTTTAATCAGAGAAAAGTCGATAGAATGGTATCTTCTCTGAAGTCCACAAATTCTCCGTTGCATTCATGATGTTCAGTACCATCAATCTGTGTGTAGGGTTTTGTTCAAGCTAAGTTTTCAAACGTGATACAGCATATTAGTTTACGTTGCTTTGCAGCTATACGTTTTGCAAAGTCTGGCTCAATTCTAGATACTTGAAGTCACAAATCTAGCTCAACATTAATTTCATTTCTGTATTTTCTCTTCAAGACCAGGGCAAAAAATAATATGCACTCACACTAATACGTTTACGCAATGTAATTAACAAAAGTGTTGTAATGCAATTCGGGAAATATTGGGATACATAGTCGTGAATACAATATCCTGCAAACTGTTGTAGAAAACATGCTTTTTTAAGCTCGATCAGAATATAATCCAAGGGGTGAGAATGAGATAGCTCAAAGCCAGGGGCGGACGCACGATTTTTTTTCGGGGAGGGATTTGAGGAGATAGTAAAAATGGATTAATGAGAAATAAGTTTATATACTCACAATTTGTTTCCGAGTCACAAACATTTACAAATTGTCCTGAGTAGCGTAGTCGGTATAGCCTTCTGTGCTAGAAGTTGCGGGTTCTACCCCAACCCAGCTCGATGGCATTTAAGTGTGTTTAAATGCGACAGGCCTCTTATCAGTCGATTTACTGGCATGTAAAAGAAGTCCTGAGGGAAAAAATTCCGGCACACCGGCGACGCTGATATAACCTCGGCAATTGCGAACGTTGTTAAATAAACCATAATTTTTTAATTTTAACATTTACAATGACTGCAATACAAAAACAATGACAGAATGACATTTATAGAAGAAGGCGACGAGGCTTCTTAGACATTTCATCCAGTACTTCATGAGCTTTTACGTCTACATTTTTATGTATATACATCAAGGCCAGTCCATTTAATCTGTCTGCTCCCATCGTGCTCCTCAAGTAAGTCTTCAAACACCGCAATGTTGAGAACGACCGTACTGGTGTTGCTGTAGTTACAGGCAACGTGCAGAAAAGTTTCAGCGCCTTGCGAGTGCAGGGAAAAATAATTTCATTGCACCTGTTCAGAGATGATATAAAATCAGTAGGTATTAGGTGAAGATTTTTCTGATCAAGGAAATTTCTTCTCCACATCTTCAATTCATTGAAGAAAGACTCTGGTGATGCATCAACATCATTGGGCCACTGATTTACTACAGCCTCAACAGCAGTTTCTAAATCTTCATCTGATACTCGCACTATGTTTTTAGGCAGAAAAGTTTGTATGGACTTCAGGATTCCCTTATGATTTAAAAACCAGTCCTTGAGCTGACTAATGAAATAGTCTAAGAAGAGAAGGAAGATAATTAAAAGCCTAAAATACTCTTCATGACTCTCTGTCTTGAAGTAAGAACGCTGTGTTTGTCTTCCTGCAGTTCTTGGAATTTAACATTTTAGCAAAGAGAATTTACGTGGAAAACTCTCTAATTCCTATGTACATTCACGAATTAAAATTAATATTATTTTTGTTTCTGGTTTCGTATTTTTCTCAAAATTTCGGGAGGGGATATATCCCCTTAATCCCCCCCCCCTTGCATCCGCCCCTGCTCAAAGCTACACTTGAAAAAGGAACATATTCCCTTAATTTTAATTTCAACGAATCAATATAACACTTTATACTTTCAATGCAGAGGGGACTATCTGTCGCTAGAAACGAACTGGGAGTAGGAAATTAATTCTCAATTGTCAACTCAGCAAAATCACAGGTTCAATTTCTTTATCGTTGCTTCAATCTTATTCTGAAGAGCAAACACTGTTAAATTCCAACCCTGAAGACCGAAAAGTAAAGAATTAATTTTAAAAGGTAAAAATAGCAGATACTGTAGGTAGGCAAAACATGTAAGCCAAGAGAAATCCCTCAAATTATCTCATCCCTGCGTCTCCATAGTCTGAGATAAAAAGGAAATGTTCAGAGAAGCTGAGAAAAATCAGAGAACATGATGACATTAAGCTTAATTAAATTACTATTTGAAAACCCATCTCGGTTCCGCGGGTCCCTTTCGATCTGTAAATCCGAATGACTAGCGGACCACAGGTTGCTAACAATTATTGGTATAGGCCAGCCAAGTTCCGATTACCGACGTCAGGAGTCCGAACTACTGAGCTCGTTGCACGTTTCCTGTTTGTAGCGATAGCAGCGACCTCATCTCCAATCGGTAATAAGAAGTCAGTGATCTTATACAGAGCAAAACATTGCTCATAATCCGTAACAACTGCATTCATTTTGATATTTCCTGAACACTTGTGTGGACTTGTCTTAATTCGAAAAACTCCACATGTCAGAAAATCAGTAAAGCAATAGCTTCATTACACTTATATATATATATATATATATATATATATATATATATATATATATATATATATATATATTATATGATCATTAGAGCCCGAATGTTTGGCAAAATGCCTTTTTTACTGGGTGGAAGTAAATAATTATTTTCATAGATATAAATGTGATTTGGGGTAAATGAAAGTGATAGAACCAATTTTTATTTTACCTATTTTGCCTCTTTAAGGTGTTTCTTACTAATTCAATAATAGATCCCTGTCTTGTAATTTTAAAGCAATATTTTTTTGTTTATTTGCAATTTTCTAATATTAATTGTAATGTAGCCTAATTTGTATGAAATTTAAATATATGAAACAATGACACACTTTAGTAACAATAGTAAGTAAAAGTAATTTATCTCGGTGTTTTATCTGCTAATAATCGTGCTTTAATACTATCGGTGTAATATGAATAATGATTGACAAAAATATAATGTAATGTCTTCATAATACCAACAATCAGCTTTATAATTTTAAATATTACGCCCGTTCTCATTGAAGTTGTCACGTAGCATTTTCAATTGTTTGCTTTCATATTTTCAAATCTTAGTGTTACAATTTTGTGCTGCACATGTTTATTATTGTAGGAGAAAGAAATTTGAGTGAGGAACAGTCAGTTATGTCAGATGACAGAAGTATAAGATCGGTTAGCTAGAATGCCTGAATTCAGTAAACCATTGAAAAGTAAACTTCATGCTCACGTTAGTGAATTTGGTGCCTATGTATTTTCAACTGATGGAGCAGTTTTGTTATGTAAGGTTTGTGAAACGACTGTTAGTCGGGGGGGGGGGGGGATATTTTATAAGTCAGCATGCGTCAACTACGAAGTAAAAATGTGAGTTATGTTGATATAATTTAAATTTATTGCTAAAATATATTATGCCTTTTTAAAATTTATAACGCATTTTTTTTTTCCAAAATTTATTGTGCCTTTTTTACGCTTTTATTGCCTTTTTTCCCATGCCTATTTTAACAATTTATAAATGCCTAAACATACGGGCACTAATGATCATGTTTGAGACCTGTTATATTTTAAGCTTGTTTTCTCCCAAAACAACGCCAATCCCTGTCTAGAAGTTCGTGTTATTGTGCATGTCACTTGAAAACTCGCTCAGTCCTTAGACCGGTGGATAAAAAAACTAGCCTAGTCCTTTAAAAAAATGGACTTAAAGCGTTTCAGGATCACACTCTTCAATAAACTGTTGTTTTTAACACGTTGCCTTTCACACCAGTGGAGTAACTGTTAGCGCGTCTGGCCGCGAAACCAGGTGGCCCGGGTTCGAATCCCGGTCGAGGCGGGTTACCTGGTTGAGTTTTTTCAGGGGTTTTCCCCTCAACCCAATATAAGCAAATGCTGGGTAACAATCGGTGCTGGATCCCGAACTCATTTCACCGGCATTATCACCTTCATTCCATTCAGACGCTAAATAACCTGAGATGTTCATAAAGCGTCGTAAAATAACCCAATAAAAAACACGTTGCCAATGATCACAATTATTTTCTATATTAGCCTACTGTTATTCGAAAGAGACACGTACATAAAGTCATCCTGTTTCTTTCTGCGACTGCATAAAAAAGGTCTTTTTAATCACAAAATGTAAGGAATGACAATTAGAAATAGTAAATTAAGTACTACCGGCGCGTTTCCCTGCTGATCCGAAACTGCGCTCGGGCATGAGTCCGATTTCCGCTGGAGTTGACTACCTGATTGGGTTGTTTCCGAGGTTTTCCTCAACTTTACGGTGAATGACAGGTAATCTCAGGCGAATCCTCGGCCTCATTTCGCTATAATCAATTCCACCTACGCTACATAACCTAGTAGATAATACAGCGTCGTTAAATCATATGCGTAAACTCGATAAGTGACTGGTAGATACGTAAATACCGCTATGCAGAGGCATGTGGCATTCCGAAGACCATTTTCTCAATATCGGGGATGAAGAAAACGCGTGAACGTGAAAATCTCAAAATAAATTTTCTGCAACACTTTCTTTTCCTATTGAACTTAATTATAAACTACTTCGCAGTAACAAATTTCCACAACACTATCATAGTCTGAAATGTTTTCCTTTCACATAGATTCTATGCAGATATCGCGCGGCGTTTATGATCGTTGACCAGCTCCGTGCGCGCTGCCCCATTTTATTTTTATGAGGCAATGATTCTCAGTGGCACTTTTATAATGGCCATAAACGAACACACAGATAGCAGCACTGCAGTTCAACGTCTTGTAGACACTTCGATAAATTCATTTATTGTTAATGATAAACCAACATACCGCATGTAAAGCAAGCGTCATTCTCTCGGAGGAGGATAATTACTATTCAAGATCGATGTTCAAAAATTAAACAGCTCGCCGTCCACTAGACTTCAAAAATTCATTTAGAAGAAAAAAAAAAAAAAAAGGCAACGTGACGAAAATTCCGTCTACTTTCTTATATGTTTTACGTATTTCGCAATAATTATTCCATATTGTTGACAATAATATTTTATCATTTATCATTCAGACAGCATGCAAAAATTATACAATCTTAGAATGTAGACCTTCACGATCGATGTCGGTTTTATCCGGGCTAGAGGATCGTGGTCTGTCAGTAACGCAACCAAACGTTTCCTCCACTACTCCGGTGAACATCTTCAGTGGACGGCCCTCTATCCCGCAAAAAACCAATCCTATACTTTCGTTTCCTACATTATGCAAAAATGATTTTCTTTACAATTCAAAATGGACGTAGTAAGGTATTTAACCTTTGTGCGAGATCGTGCATATTTGCTTGGTTTCCGCACAAAATCAATCCGCGGTAAGTCTAAAATTCCACATTCAGTATTCCCAACCTAACACACATAACAATTTCCCTCTTCTTACCGCTTAAGTGACATATTGATTTTACTGCTTTAGGCTTCTAACATATTATTTTTAGAGATGTTCAATATATTAATAATTATAAATTGGAAACTTACCACTGCAATTTCACCTAAATTGCACTGTGAATTATTGTTTTTAAATATTTGCAAAAATTAAGTAAACTCTACAACTCCACTAAAGTTACTGGATTCATGATGCAAGTAACATTAAGGAAGCCGTGAAAAAATCAACAAGATTCCAGATGCCGATGTTATTACTGCAATATGTTATATAAATAATATTGTTAAAATATTAAAATGAAAAATAAATCATTACATAACCTTACCGTTTGTTTTAAGTTCGCATTTATGGACTGGGGGGAAAAAAAGACAGACGTTCTATATCACGGCTTGCTGGAGTATAGTAAACACAGAAAACATTTTAAAGCAACAATGTTGAAGACAGATATTTTTGTTTTACAAATTTGCCGTCATTGAACAGAAACCAAGATGGAGATTTCATTGCAACTAATTGGAAATTCCTCTTTCAGGTATGTAACAAACGATCTTCGCACAAAATAATGTACGATACACGAGCGGTATGTTTTCTTTCAAATTCTCCGAAATTAAAAAAGCTCAAATATGTTTCGCTTTTTCAAACTTTTCCTCGAACATGAAAACTTCAACATTCCGCTCTTGTAACGCATATTACTATTAAATTTATAACGTATCCTATAGGATACAACAGATTAATAGGCTAAATGCTATAATTGTAATAGAACAATAGAAAAAAATTGGTACGAAAATTAAAATTTCACAATACTATAATACTGCACAATATATAAAATATGAACATTGCGAGAGTTGTTTTCTTTACAGTCCGTCACAGTTTAATAAATAAACTTGTGTGAGAAATGAAGTTTTGCCAATTTAAGAGTTAACAACAAATACCTTATAAAATTACTATACGTATATTGTATTCACCTCTAATATAGCATACAAAAATGATACAATGTAATAATATCAAACCACAATAAATGCTGTACATCTTTCGTTTCACAGAGTATACAAAAATTATTTTCTTTAGAATGCAAAATTGGAGTAGTAACAACTTTCATAAATTTTGTCGTTAAAGCGGAACAAAATATTACTTGTACACTGTATTGTCTAATATTCCATTAACGAAAATCGCTATTTAAACGTCATATGAACTTTAAAACTGAACAACAAGATTTTACGCATATTCCATTCTATTCCTCCCAGACAACCGGTAGTATTCCAATTACAACCTTTAAGACTGATTACTTCTGTGTAAAATCGCCGAAGTATTAATAATGAGGGTACCATAGCTTGTGACAGCTAATCAAGACTTCTATTTGTGGAGCGTGGTTTATTTGCAAGTGAAATAGCAATGAAAAGTAGCAACTGCATAACTAAAAAACATTTCCGTCAGTCTATCCCAGAAATAAAATATACTGATTTGATTCTGAAGTAAAATCATTGTATGTTTTGATTTCCAATAAGGACTAGTCAATTACACACGTCAAGTGAACAAATGTGCCCGATAGCTTAGGGAGACATCGCTGTACACAGGTAAACACAAAAGCACTCGGACACAGAAACAGCGTATTTTCAAGCCAATCTCGAAATAATTTTTTGCAGCAACGCAATACAGTCTCTTTATACTTCGGGCAACAACAAAGTAAAGATGCAGAAACAGTGAAGTAGTAGTAGCGCCTAAACACAAGAAACGTCTCAATTGCCAAAAAGTGAAGTCTGGAAGATCATCTACAGTATTATGAGGTGCTGGCATATAATTCAGCGTATGTACAATTGTAATTTCTTCAACCTTCAAAAGTGGCGCCATTCTTTTCACAACGATGATAACGTTCACTACGAAATTTCACTAGGCTGACCCTCGGAAGGTCTTGGCTCGGCCGGTTGATCTTTATTTAACCCTTTTAATTACGGAAGCCGAGGCCAGTTCATAAACAACAGTACACAGAGGCGAGTAAACAACCACATTCAGAGACGTATTTTGTGGTAACAATCACTTATTTGAAAGCTGTAATGTAGTGGATAAAAAGTAGAATGATTAATTTAATTTACAGAACGGTCTTTAAGCCACTATGGCATAGCGTGGTTATAAAGCTGCAAGCGCAAGACAATAAATAATATTACAGAATGTTGGCTGACATACGTATGTTCAATGAGCAGACTTAATCCCTAGCTACATAGTTCGCGAGAGGAAAGAATAGATGCAGTCAGAAATGGAGGAAAGATATATAGGGGTGAGGATTTCATACTACTGGTGCTGCTACTACCGAACCTGAAGATATCAAGTTAACTGAGCTACAGACGTGTGCAAATTATTAGACTCAAAAGATAATATATGTGATTCAAGTTACATCTATTCTACAAAACTCATTTTTATTACACACTGTTTGCAACAATTAATATATATTTAGTATGAAACTCTTTGTTCCTTATCATCAATTTTATGCGGTTTGACATGCTGTTCATGAGATTTTCACATTGTTTCTCGATGACTTCATCCCTGTGCCATATTTGGATAAGTGTTTTATGGTAATCATCGTGTTTTTTAGTTTTCTCTTTATGATAGACCAAAGGTTTTGAATTGGATTTGGGTCTGGGCTGTTACCTGGCCAGGGAAGGGCATCTACATTATTTTCAGCCAGAAAATTAGTTACTGATCTGGCTTTGTGACAGGGTGCTCCATCCTGCATGAAGACACATTCACCATCAGGGAACCAGTCCCTCATTTGTGGAAAAATTCGTGTTTCTAGGGTTTTTTGTACTGATTCTGTCGCATAGAGTTCTTCAGAGTTATTTTGTGGCCAGTAATTCATGATAATTATGATAATGTAAAAAATGTGGTGCTGAGTCCAATAATTTGCACACGTCTGTTGAAATTTGACAGTTCCCTCTATCCAAATGTTCTAAATAAATTATTATATACTATTATGTTCATTGTTTGCATGCATCTGAAGTCTGATTAGTGTAATATGTATCTAATCGGCGACATATAGAATGGAGGAGAAAAGGAACTGGCCACCTACACCATTATCTTCTGGCCTAGTTGTCTCAAGTGGTACCTTGTTGGTATCACTTGTGAAGTTCAGACCTGTCTTCAAACAGCTGACTGAACAACAATTATGTTCAATATTGGTGAGGACTCGCCTAGAAAACAAGTTGAGACAAATACGTGATGGACTGGTGTTTCGTATAGGTTTACAGGCTGAATTTTTCGCATTCAAATTATTTTATTACCAGAAACAATTCGTCTCACAATATCAAAACTCACATCTATGCGACCATCTTTACTGTGCAAGAAATTCCGTGTCTACAGAAAATAATTTTACTATTTTTGTGATTTTAAGTAAGTTTAAGAATTTTCTATATATTTTTTTTAAAAAAGGACATTAATTTTAATTTTAGCAACTGAACTTTTCAACACAATATTATAGCTTCTTTTAATCATAAGAGATCCTCTTTAAAAACATAACATGTGTTTTGACAATTTTAATGTTTTGTTCAGTGTGCATGTCTTGAAAGTGATTGAAAACTGAGTCCCGATTTGGAATCCTGGCAGTCCACGTGTAATTTGTTTTCACAGGATACTTTCATATCACAGTCACAGTCATAATTTCACATCTCCGTAATGTAGGTATAATAGGTAATGCGGGCATGGCGGTGCGGCGCGATGCGTTCATTGCGGCTGACGTTCATGATCAAATTGTGTGTAATAAATGGAGTTGTCCAACGTGAACACGTGACGCGTGCGATTCATACGATGCTGTGAAGCCGCGCCGCACGCATTGTTTGCAATTTAAAACGGTTTGATTTTCACCGCAGTTGTCATCCGGCAAGCAATAGCAATGGAAGTGTTAATTTCCGAAGTACAAACAAGAAATGTATTGTGGAACAAAATAAATCCTCAGTATAAGGATCGTTAGCTACTGACAACGAACGGGACTCTGTAGCTGATAGTATGAGATATTCATTTAAGTTTAAAATGAGTGAATATGTAATTATATAGGTTTTAAGCAATGTTTATTGCAGTGGCGTAGCCAGCGGGTGGCCAGGTGGGCCCAGGACCACCCAAAAAATATGTGAATTTTTGTGTTTTTCACGGAAAATACTCAACATTAAAACTAAACCATGGATCCAGAGCAATAGTTACAAACGATAGCATTATGGTAAGAAGTCGAAAATGCGTTCATTTCTTCAAGAGCCAATTTAACTGTGTTGGGTTGGGCCTAAAAATTGCCTGGCAGAGATAAAAAGAAGGAAGCAGTGGAGTTAACTGAATTGTTACATCAGCTAGAAACATTTGACACCTTATTTTATTTGGTATGTTCAGACGATATTCTTGCTCTTGCAAATTCATTATCGGAAGCACTGCAGTCTCCAAAAATGGGTAGGCCTATTAGTAAATGTTCGTCCTTCATTAACTTTTCAAAGCTCTGAAACGAAGAAAACTTCGACAATCATGTCAAGCACAAGGCTTTGTAATCTAGCAATTTTATTCTATCCATTGAGAGAGAGAGAGAGAGAGAGAGAGAGAGAGAGAGAGAGAGAGAGAGAGAAAGAGAGAGAAGTTGGGATTTGTTGAAGGATCCATCATCAGCGATCGACAGATTCGTTGCTAGAAAATCTCGACAGCTCCAGTTCACTTTGTGAAGCGTTTGTATAGGTATGCCTTCCATGATTGTTTATCATAATTTTGCATATTATTAAATAAGACTTCCGAGAATGAGTTTCAAGAGAGCTGACGGCAGCGGCATTGTCAGGAGATGGGCCAGGTACTTTCTAAATCTAAACCTTGCATACCTGGCCCACCCAAAATAATTAGTCTGCTACGCCACTGGTTTATTGTTTTCAAAACCCGTGATAATATGATTACTTGAACATTAAATTGCTTTCAATTAAAATTATTGATAAAAGGTGTCTCGCACATTTTCTGCTGCTCTCGATATACGATTGTTTGACTTCGAGTGCTAGAAGTTATGATATCCTTGAGCCACATTATCTTCCGAGACACTGATAGAAGTATCCTCTTCGTTGTCAATTGTAGCGCTATGGAAAATGATTTTACAACTAATCGTATTGTACGCAGTTACATTGGACACCTTCGCTTTCTCCGCAGATATCTGCGACGAGTGTCTTAAACACGGTGCCCGCATCGCTCGTGCTCGCATTTACTTAGGACACGGGGTAATACTTCTCATCACTACATGAACTACTCCACCGTTTCATCTTGCCAAAAGACAACTTCATGAAGTCCAATAAGCGCGTGACCAAAGGAAGTCTTTAATTGAAAGAAAAAAAGGGGTGAATATAATGTGTGTATGTGTGTGTGTGTGTGTGTGAGTGAGAGAGAGAGCGCGACAGCGTATTATGTAAGCTCAGACAATCTGCTGTTATTTTGTTGAGATAAGAATGCGGGATAATCCAATTTTATTATTTAAGATGAAACTATAAAAGATCTAAATGATTTGAAAAAACGCAGTGGAATAAAGAGGCTATCTAATAGCTATTTAAACATCTTGATTGGATAGATGTTTTCCCAATTGACGAACTGGACAGCAGCTTTTTTTTTTAATTGTCAATCAAAATAGCCGACGCTGTACTCCCTAAAGACCCTAATGCGTGAAAATTAAGAAAATAAATCCTGAGAGATGGAAGGAGACGCGTAACAGTGAACAGAAACATCTTCTCTAAGAAACAGTAAAGTTGTGTTTGGTGAAGTTTCTTGAGATTCATTGCTATAAAACAGCTGTCAGATAAAAACCACGTTGCAAGAGAAATATATTAAAGACAGACGTGGGGGGGGGGGGATTGGGAAACATAGAGGCGTAACAGCAATACATTAAATCATGCAGTACGATGACGACCAGGATACGCGAAGTTGCATTTTTAACCATTGCATTATAGACATAAAAAAGAGTTGGTTTACAGATGCAAAATACAGAGTTTGGTATTGGGAATCTAAAGCGAAGGATTCATGCTTATAGTCCTCAGAAATGGGAAAATCTAATCAGGAGTGCAAAGAAACGGAACCCATTCGCTCTGTTTTAATACACATAAATTCTGTACGTCTGTTAAAAAAAACCGTTCCGGTATAAAGTTGGACTTCAGGAAAGTGCCCATTTTGAGATTCCACTGTGGACATAAAGTAAATGCGGAATACATACAGTGATATAAGCCCTTACACGACTATTAGCTTGCAGCAAGGTGAAGGAAACCCACAGACAATAACGGACACAGCAATGACACCTAAGTACCATAATGGAAGCCCCATCGTATCTGTAACGGTAGCTGTATTACGATACAATTTGTTTGATATGAGAAGACTTTTGAGGCAGACATAAAAGTTTCAGGGATTTTAATACACTTATAACTGAGTTTTTTTACACTATTCTAGACTAGAATGCCCACAATAGAAATATGAGATTTAGTAATAAATTTAACTACAATTGTAGAAACGAAAATTAATGTAAAAATGAGAAATAATAATAAAATATTACAAAAAAAAAAAAAGGTCTCCAGAACAATAGTCGCATACAAATGCTCCAAATACTTCGTAACTTGATCTTAACTCATGCCACCAAGATGAACACCTTCCACACTGAACCCACTCTTCATCGTTGCTCTCCTGACACTCAAGGCATTTAGTTAGTTCCTGTGATCCAGCCTGCTTCCTTGACGGTTTTGAGGTTCGCAGCCCAAGTCGTCGAGAAATAACGTTTCTCTTTTTGCTATTTGCTCTCTCAGCTTTTGCGCTTCTTTTTCCCTTTTATTGTCTCTTTCTTCCAACTTTTTTTTTGTAAGGAGACGATGAATGGATTTTTTATATTTGAGTTTGTTTCTGCCTCTTCTTTTTCACGCTGCATTTTGGCAGTGGAGATATTTCCGCTACCTTCTCTTTTATTCCCACTGTGGTGTTCATTTTCGGGTTAATATCTTCATTACCATTTCCTCCTTTTGCTGTTGATTCTGAGCTTATATTTTCATCATTGCTCCCATTCTCGCAATTTAACAACGTTTGTGGCTGTGTGAAGATCTTCTGAACTTCTGAGAGTGACAAGAGATGGAACAAACTGATCTTCGGTAGTAACATCAGGATTAAATGGACTGATTATTTACATACCTTTCTAAATAGGCATTCTTCTGCGGCTTTACCAACGTATATCTCACCCTTGTCAATAATCCATACTAAATCGAATAATGCAAGCCAATTTCGCAGCAGGCAATACCAATTATGAAAACTTCACTAGAGCGTTCTTATCCGACCGCGCACACTTACCCTCCGTTACCTTACACCTTCGGAAGCTCAAAAAAATGTTTAAATAGCCCATCTCTACGATCTAAAATGTGAGACTAGAGGATTTCACATTAAGAAAAAAAGCATTGAGGATATGGGGTTATTCAATCAAATGACCAGTTGCCATAGAAACTCCAACCTTCCACATAGCTTCTGCAATGTATTACACAAGGCCCATGAAACCAATACTTTTTTTTCTTAACGTGGAATCATCTATGTCAACTGACTTGGTCATTTAAGTATGGACAGAACTTCTCATCTTCTGTGAATTTGTCACTCATTTCCTGTAACTTAAGTTTTCCAAATCCGTTTTCCTCATAACTTCCACATTTTTTAGACAAATTCATGAAATTTTGGACGCGAATAAATTTCATATTGGGGAACAAGCCCTGCCTTTAAGCACTTTTTCATGATTTCAAGTACTTTATTAATTAATTCTTTATGTGAAGTAATTAAATTTTACATTTCATAACAAAAAAATCACAAATATTTTTTTATTTATAGGCTATATTCAACTGATAATGGCAGGATTTCTTAACACTGATTATGAACAAAATAGAGAAGAAAGCATTATAAATATTCAAAATTGTGCAAGGTATCAGCGAAACCAATTTTCCCTGCACAAATTGCAGCCTTCCCAACTTTATTGAGGTTCTAAAAATATCATTGTGCTGAATTCCAGCGCAAAATTAATTCCGCATATGTTTGAAGTTTACTAAATTTATACTAGCGAGTTTGTATGGTGTGATTTCATGTCTCCATGCATTGTCACGTTTTCTGGTATGTGGCTCTACCAAATGAAGGTGTAAATAAGTTCCATTGTCCACCCTTAAATAAATGTACCAATCACCCGATTCGAGAGTAAATTTACATACTATAGGTTATCACGTTTAAGTAACCATGCATTTGCCCATTTTGATCTAAACCTTTTCCTTTCCTTTCCTTTTTGTCTCAAATCTGAAGCTAAAGCAGTGTAAATTAAAAGCTCCTCCAACATCTTGTTCCATGTACGATTCGCTAAAACGGTGCGTAAGACTGGCTACAAAAGGGAACATGTGTCCTCTTCCGTGTTCCGTCTTACATCTTAGAACTGCGGATAGTCTATGGGGCCCTTTAAATATAAAACCCACTGTCTTAGTGCGCGCCTTAAAAATCATCCACCGACTACTGAAAATCAATTCCTTTTTATGACAGGTAATAGTTACCAGTATTACGGTATTCTTCACGTGGATATAAAAATCGTCTATAATAGCTTTTATGAAGTGGCAATCGAAGTAATCGTGGGAGGCTTTGTACTCCTCTACACGGGATCTCTTCTTCCCTGAAGGCAATTTCTCAATCAAGATGGTATCGATATTCTTTTCTTATGTTCTTAATAGTACACTAAAGCACCGTGCAATATTTAGTTGCTCTTTCCTTTTCGATAAATATGCATTGCGAAAAGCAACGCATTTCCAGTTTTTTCTTGTCTCAGAACTCAGCAATTCTTCTATCGAACACCTTTCTTTTCTACGAGTACTAAAACCTTTTCTGCGAATTTCCGACATGATAGCAGGAATTCGCAAACGTTATAACAGCCTCCGACAGCAAAATGTTATGCTTATACAGCAAAAGTTTACAGAGAATCACTAGTAGTAAGCAAGCAGGAAGAAACGGTCTAGATTCTAGATACATCAGGGTCTCTGAAAAGTGAAATAATAATAAAATCGATAAATACAAAATCAACCGAAGCGAATATGAACAGAAACACCACGTATTAAGCCGAGCCGATAGTAACAGTCATAGCAGCGTAAGTCGTTACGGCATTGGTCTATTGAACAAGTTGATAGTTGTAGCTCAAGGTTCGAATCTCCCCCCAACCTTCTTTTTTTTAATTACAGCATTTCCATCATATATGTCTCGCAAAGCTATAATTATGTGGCGATATTTCTCTTAGAATATGCCCAAACTCTAATAAATGATAAACCTCCCTCTCTCTTTCAAGCAATACTTCTACCTGTTAATAAAACATTCTGTCTCGTCATTACGCTTGAAAATGGCACAGAGAATAACTCACTGCTTTGGTTCGCATAGGTTATTCTGTGTATGCTATTCTCCGACAGCACTTCGATTGGAGAAATGTCATTTTCTCCGACGAGATAATTGTCTCCAATAGCAACGATAGTACTGCCCTAGTTTATTGTATGAATGGCCACCGATACGATAAACGCTTCGTGAGACGAATTAACAAGTCGGGTTGCGTGTTCGGGGTGGATGTCATACGATGGGGCTGGACTTCTGGAACGCATTCACGGTCGGTTTACGGTAGAAGTCTATGAACACATTTTGGCAAATGTAATGATCCCTTCCGCCCGAAAACGATATCCAGAAGGAACACTTTTCTTCCAGCAGGATAATCATCCGATACACACCGCCAACCGGATTCAAAGATGTTTTACGAGGAGGCGTGATGTCGACCCAGTCGACTGGCCTCCAAATTCACCAGATATGAATCCGATTCAAAATTTGTGGACTGCAGTCAAAAGGATCCTACGCTCTAACTGGGCAGAACCACCACCCGTTCGGACACCTGAGGAATTGTGGGAAAGACTTCTAGATGCGTGAGAGGAGATGGCCAAGAATTTAGACCTGTTCCATAATCTTGTGGACTCCATGCCGCGCAGAATGAGGACAGTTGTTGACGCAGGTAGTTTGTGGACAAGATACTAGTCCCCACCACAAGCCCTTTTTTGTTAATATATTAACAAATTGTTTGCTTTTGTTTATTTATTTATTTGTGTTTGATATGTGTCCGGTTTTTTTAGGATGTGAAACAAGTATTTTTGTTTATACAGACCAGGTCTCGCCTATTAATAGCCCACAGGTGATGGGCAATAATATTTTTACAAGGCAGGCATAACGAAGTTTATTAACAAATGCCATTTCACATTTAAACTAATAAATTAAGTAAAAATTAAAATAAAAAATAATTTTACTGTACCGGGAGGCGAACTCACAACCTCTGGTACGGATGTCAGACATCTTACCACTGGGCCACACACAGGTCATAAGGTTTATTACATTATAGACGGATGACTGAATGAAGAGGCACCTCAGCAATGCCTTGCAGTGCGTTACGTTTACACGAGTGAACCGCGCGACAGAACTTAGCATTTCTATCGACCAAGAGTCGGCCCATTCTTTTTGCCGTTAAGTGTACGAATAATAGCTACTTAAGACGAAATTCTTAAAATTAATAATTTCCACTTATTATTTATAAATTATAAATGGAATGAATTCTCTTTTTTCACGTTATAAAGCACGTGTTTTGTATACAATAAAAATTACGTCATTTAAATAAACAGTAAGTCTGTTATACTATAGCTTAATGCATAGCGAGAGCAATTCCCAAATAAGCAGTCTGTGGTTCGATTACCGGCGTGAAAGTTTTTCTCCATTGCACGGAATTAGATGTTTGTTTCTAGTCTTGTACTCGTCCTATAACACCTCCACTGTGGTCCTACGTGCTTGCTGGCCACGAGGTCAGCGAAGTTCCGTACTGTGAAAGAGTCTGGTGTTGGTTCAAACACCCATACACTGCACTGGATTGTTAAACTGATATCAAAGAGGGAGTTAAAAGATCAAGATAGGAATATGTAAATTGGTCCAAGAAAAACTGTAAGCAGTAGTATCATCACAACTTGACAAAATTAAATATTTGCGAAACGCTTGATTAGAAGCTACGTGCCAATTTCGTGACACTGATATTATTTTATTGGAAGATGAGCATCGTGTCACTCACAAATTGAAAACTACGCTCATTAACTGGTACATATTTTGCAGCCGCTCACATATTGATCACAGGCGGCTTGTGTGGTGGCGGCAACGAACAGCTCCCTCCGCAAGCAATGGGCTAGACCCAATCGATCGTGCGCCGAACCGCGGGGGCGACGAGACTCGAACCCGAGCGAGCGAGAGCTCAACAAGTACAGATCAAGACGGGTACCTAACGTTGGTCCAAGAGAACTAGGTATCAGGACAAGGTAGTAAGCCGGCGGGGTCGCAGCACCGGTTATAAATAACAGGAGGCACAGCAATTAAAACAAAATCAACTTGCTCCATACACGATCTACGTACACCATCCAGTTAGTTACAGGCTTACAGTGCAGTAGGTTCCCATTATCTCTGAACCTGTGGAATGCTGGCTGAGGAAGCAATGAAACTTCATACAGTGTCGATGGTGACAAATGTAAAACTAACACAGCAGATTAACATCCCGTGTTTCAAACGGCGTTGCGTCACTTGCACATACTTCCAGACAATAAAAAATACAAATGACATTCCTTATAAAAATTATCCGTAACCGCAATCAGCCAGAATCAAAGATACTAGAGTCGATGTAATCCAAGGGCTGAGTCAATAACATGCCCATAAAATATAGAAAACAATAACAGACTGGATAACCAGCCATTTCGTGTCTTTAAATAAGCCACTTCTTTCTATTCTAAAAATGAACTGATTCGCAGGTACTGAATACGAACAAATCCCGTGCATTACTTAGAAATTCTGTACAAAGCAACAGACATGTCCTGATAACTTTAACGGTACCAGAATGCCGAAAACGTGTACTGCAATGAAATTATCTGAATTTATAGATGCAACAAAAATCTCTTTTTTTTTAATGGGTTTATTTTACGATGCTTTTATCAACTGCTATGATTGTCTAGCGTCACAGTGAGATGAAGACGATTATGCCAGCGAAATGAGACAAGGGTCCGGCGCCGAAAGTTACCCAGCATTTAATCTTGTGTTCAGGGAAAACCTCGGTACAAACCTCAACCAGCTAACTTGTCCCAACCAAGGTCTGAACCAGGACCCGCTCATTTCACGGTCAGACATGCTAACCTTTACCCCAAGCGGTGGACAAGTCACTTTATAATTTATATATTGAAAAGTAAAGTATTTACAACAATAATAACAGTGACTGTACTTCCATATATTAATTAAAACTAGTGTATTCACCCTATTCTGTCCTCAATATAGTACAAAACAGGAATGTGCTTTCTCAGCCCTACTAAGAAGCCAAGTGCGATTTATCTATATTTTTTCAGTAGGTGTAGTGTGTATCTACTAAGATGATAGGTCGGCCTGGGTGGCACAGTCGGTAGACTGCTGGCGAGTTCGATCTCAGCCCAGGTCGATGGCATTTAAGTGTGCTTAAATGCGACAGGCTCAAAATTTACTGGCATGTAAAAGAACTTCTGCAGGGAAAAATTCCGGCACACCGACGACGCTGATATAACCTCGGCATTTGCTAGCGTCGTTAAATAAAACTTATTTTTTTAAAGATGGTATTAAGACAATTCATGAGGGGTATATATTTATATAGTACATCATCATGAGTCGTTCCACGGTAAAAGATTCCGGACGTAAACTATCCCCCATTCGGATGTCCGGGAGGGGGATGCTGGGGAAAGATACATTATGAAGCAACCCAAAAGAGACAAGGAAAGAAGTTTGAGGATTGGAACGAGGAATGTAAGGACTCATTTGCAAGCAGATATGTTGGAAAACTTGAATGAAGAAATGAGAAGAAACAGAGTGGATGTGATGGGAATATCAGAAATGAGGTGGGAAAACAGTAGTGAGTTGGTGATGAATTTAGGTTGTTTTATTCAAATGGTGAGTGCAAAAGAAATAATGGTGTTTGTGTATTATTGGGACCACGTGTGAAAGATAAGTGATATCACTGAGCTATGTAGATGACCAGATGATATTGGTGAGATTACTACGGAAGAAAATAGACTTGCAAATTTACATGTCACATAGTGGGTTAGCAGACGAAGTGGAAGAAAGCTATGACAAGATAAAAGACATAGTTAACAAGGAGAAGAAGGGAGTATGCGTAATCTTAATGGGCTATTGGAACCCTTGTATTAGGAGAAGGGCAAGATCGAAGAACAGTTGGAAAATGTGGATTGGGAAAAAGAAATAGAGGAGAATTTTTTGTGAATTTCTGTAATTGAAATAAAAAAAGAATGTTGGAAATACATTATTCAAACAACATAAACGAAGGAGATATACGTGGACATGCTAAGGGACGAAAGCACATATCAGACAGACTATATACTGGTACAGGAAAGATTCCGAAATTGCTTAAAAATGCAAAGACTTTACCAGGAGCGGATATTAACTCCGATCATGTCCTGCTGACAGGTGAAGTAGATATTAGTCTGAAGAAGATAAGAGGAAAGAAGAAAATCTGCTTCAAATTTTCAAGAGAAAGCCGCTACTTTGGAATCCACGCCTGAGAGTAGTAATGAGTACTGGACTCATCTAAAAAGTTGTATACAGATAATAGCAGAAGAAACAATAGGATACATAGAAGGTGTGAGAATGAAGAAACTTTGGGTCACAGAGTAAATGTTGAAGATGGAGGAAAGGAGAAACTGGAAAAACATCAATACAGAAGACGGTAGAAGAAACTGCAGGAAGCTTAACAACCAACTAAAAAGAGAAACTGATTAGGCGAAAGAAGACTGGATGAAAGAGAACAGTAAAGAAGTAGAGGATCTAGAGAGAAAAGAAAAATGCGATTTAATGTACCAAGAAGTAAAACGTTTGGACTTCACAAATAAGAACAGGAATTCCATGTGGTTCATAGAGGACGAAATCGGAAATGAAATAACAAATAAGGAATAATGAACAGAAGAACGAAATGCGTAGAACAGTTATATGAGACAGAGAATTGTCCAGATGAGTTAGCCATTGGAGACGAAGCAGCCGTTATCAGAAGAAAAAGGATTTTCTATTTTAAGAGAAGTTGAACTAGCGATTAGGAAAATGAAGAATGGGAAAGCAACAGGAGTTGATGGAATCCCCAATGAATTATTAAAATGCTTAGGTGAAGACAAGAAGGAAATTCTGTCATTATGCAATGAAATACAGTATATGAGAAAGGCGAATGGCCTAATGATTTTACGGGGACAGTGTTGGTGCCAACACCGAAGAAAAATAATGCCAAGAAATGTAACGAGTTCAGGACTATCAGCCTGATACCGCACTCGGCGAAGATTCTCCTGCGAATACTGAATCTACATTTAAATTCCAAGATGGAAGGACAGTTGGAGGAAGAGCAATTTGGCTTCAGAAAGGGAAAATCTAACAAGGGATGCAATTGGACTACTACGAACAATCGCCGAAAGATACCTAGACAAGAATAAAAAGTGTATATAGTATTTGTGGACTTAGAAAAGGCGCTTGGCAAAGTGGTTTGGAACAAACTGATGAATAACCCGAAGAAAATAGGCGTGGATTGAAAATACAGAAGGTTGTCCAGTAATCTTTACATGAAACGAGTCAAAGTCAGGATATGGTAAGAAATGTCAGAAAGAAGAGGAGTACGACAAGGATGTCCTTTACCACCTACCGTGTTCAACATCTACTTGGAAGATTTGGTGAAGAACTGTTTTCAGGACAAGGAGAAGTGATAGTAGCAGGAAGAATAGAGTGCATAAGATTTGCTGATGATTATGGCGTTGCTAGCAGAAGAGGAGACGATACTAAGGGATATGCTACTGGAGCTAAATGACAGCTGCCAACAGTATGGGATGAAGATAAATGCAAACAAGACGAAGACTATGGCCATAGGAAGAAAAATAAAGAAGGTAAACGTTCGAATTCGAAATGAGGCAGTAGAACAAGTGAAAATCCCCAAATACTTGGGTTATACTATATGCAGTATCATGAGCCGCTGCCAAGAAGTCAAAAGGAAGATAGAATAGGCCAAGGAAGCTTTTAATAGAAAAGGGAGCAGCTTCTGCTGTCTGGAAAAAGAACTAAGGAAGAGACCACTGAAGTGCTTTGTGTGGAGTGTGGCCTTGAATGGGTACAGAAACATGGACATTACGTCAAAGTGAAGAGAAGCGGCTACAAGCATTTGAAATGTGAATATGGAGAAGGAAAGAGTGTGAATTGTACAGACAGAATAAGAAATTAAGCTGTGTTGGAAAGAGTGAAGAAAGAATTGTGCTAAAACTGGCCAGAAAGAGAAAAAGGAACTGGTTGGGTCACTGGTTGAGAAGAAACTGCCTTTTGAATGATGCACTGGACGAAATGGTGAACGGGAGAAGAGTTCGGGACAGAAGATATCAGATGATAGACGACATATGCAGAGACTACAAGAGGAAGGCAAAAAATACGAAAAATTGGAGACTGCTGGGTTTGAGTTTGGGCAGAACACTATGTATGCATTTGTTTATTTATTTATTCAATTGTTTATTGACTTTCTATGATAATGAACACATCAATCTGGGATTTTCTCAGGATTTTAAAGAATTACAGTGGACAGTGCTCCTGCAGTCCATTGTAAAATGTCCAGATGTTTAATAGCGTCCTTACAAGGGCGATTATCATTAACTTTCATCATCTTATTAGTTTATTCAGCGCCAACATTCAGACCATTAAGCTGCATTGTACACCAAAGGGAGGTAGGTCTATCTTGCACCAACACAATTTGTAACTCAGCAAAATTGCTTATCCCAAGAGGTTAAATGTCTCCATGTAAGTGTTTTGGTCAAGTGAACTTACAAAGGTCAAGAAAAAACGTGAACACGAGGAAAAGAGTCGAGTAAACAAAAAAAGTGTCAAAGAGTATTAAGACTGATTCACAATAAACCGAGAACGGAAACGGCAACGAGAATGAGAACGGAAATATTGTTAAAATAAATGTATTTAAATGCGAGGATTCACAATTAACTATTGTGAACGCTCACATTTAAATACATTTGTTTTAACATTTTTCCGTTCTCGTTCTCGTTGCCTTTTCCGTTCCCGTTTTATTGTGAACCAGCCTTTAGACTTTAAAGAAGGCAATTTGATAGCGAAGAGACGAGATAAATTTCTCACATCTGCAAATTAAAAACAAAGCAAACAAAAAAAAACACCAAAATATGCAGATTTTCAGATAATGTACAAAGTAAGAGACAATAAATAAAAAGACTTCAATAAAACACAAGGATACAGACTTAATAGCAGACATCAACACTGCTAAACCTTTCTCAAAATTCTACTGTCAAGCTAAAATAAAAGATCCACAGCTACAAGAAAAGGTCCACGTGTCAAAATGAAGTCTGAAGTTGTTAAAAGAAAACTCACAATAAAGGAGCTAACAGATTCAAACAACCTTTATCAAAGTTCCATTTTCAAATTATGATATTTCTGAATATTAACTCCTGTTAGCATTTAAGGACCTACAGAACAAATTGAATTTCCTGAAGAGAATATCCATGCTGAGTTTATCAACTACCTAGGAAAACATGCTAGCACATCAATATTCAAGTGGTTTAATAAAATTTTAAAGGCATGTAACAGCCCATCACAATGAAAGAAGGCAATTTTATTGTTATACCTATTCTAAAGAAAGACAAGGAATCTTCTTCTATACGTAACCTATAGACCCATCTCACTAATAAATTAGCATTATAGCAAAGCCAACAGAAGGCTAGAAACAAACTACATTATGGAAAATTAACAAACTGAATTTAAGATAAACAGCTCTACTAGTTAATTTAGTCAACAGCAATGGACGCACTACATAGGAGAAACATTCTCACAGCAGTATGTGGACCTCAGAAGTGCTTATGATTCAGTTTGGGAAGAAAACCTTGTAGCTACAACTTTCAAACGCTGGTATTCGCTTCCATATGCTCACACAGATCGATTCTTACGCCGTGAAGTATATTTTGGAGCAGCTATAATGAGTCATGGTAATGAGTACTTCAACCGTTTTATCACAAACTTGGTCCAAAATAGTCGTCTTTTACGAAAACAATCGTCATTTATTCAATAATTTATAGTACTACTTTGGATCAATGCAGGATAGCAGATATTTGGAGTCATATGTGGATTCCCAGTTTAAAACTAATAACTCCAACAAAAGAATAACCAAAGAGCTGTTACCACTGCTATAAGTGTGTGTGTGTGTGTGTGTGTGTTATTTATATGTGTATGATTTGATAACAAAAGTTAAACCGAACCCAGGAATCAGCTATCTTCCCGATGCAGACAATTCGATATTTTGGACAGACTCCAAAACTGAAAATAGCAAAAACTAAGGCAGTACTAAACATGGGCCTAACTCTTGAAGCCTAATGTGATAAAAATAACATACGCAAATTTAAACTTGTCAAAAACAAAATTTCAGTATTTTTCTTTGACCCACCAAAGCATTAGCTCTGTGCTGAAACACAAAAACGCCAAAATCTCGCAGACATCTTCACATATCTTCGTTTCACATTTGACAATTAACTAAGCTAGAATCCCATATGGAAAAACTCGCATCACGATCACAACAACGTAATGCCTTGAAGCCTTTAGCAGGAAGCATATGTTGGGAACAGCTCTCGCAACATATCAGTAACATCATACTGTTAGCTATACTGCTCTGCAGCAGATAATACTATCAACAAAATTGAAACAAACCAAAATCAAACTTTGTAACTGATATCAAGAGGGGGGAAAAAAAACAAACTTCAGTGGATGCAATGCTTATGCTCACAGGGATGCAACCATTGCGCATTAACAATACAAGAGAGGTCACTCTTTCTCTACGAGACGTATTATATCCACAGACGTTTTATCCAGGTGGTCTCAAATACAACATTTCAAATATCTATAAATCACTTCCGAAAAGCATCAATGCCACCGGAAAATGTAATTCAGCTGTGTACTAGGCATACCATGTCATGTACATAGTCCAATAATTCAGTGCTAAAAATGAAATGGATGGAACTTGCTTAGATTTTCCTGACCTCCTTCTAGAAGGAAGGAATGCTTGGCCTAAGAAATAGTTCAGGAACATCTGGGTTTTAATGTTACTGGCCCTTAAAACTATATTACTGAAGTTACCCTGAATACCAATGGTTCCATATCTGCACTGATGGGTCAAAAAACGCAAACTACAAAAGTGGAAGCAAAGATGTATAGTAATCTTTTTCTGTTTTATATGCCAATTGGAGAGCTTACGATGATGAAACTGATGTTATAAGAATAGCCTTAAACCAGCTCACCCAACATCCAGAGAAATTCCGTAATGCTGCCATCCTTTCAGACTCAAAAGCAGCTAATCAATTCCCTTCCTGCTTCAGTAGACATTCAAAGTTGCCACCGTACTATCCAGTTCCTCAAGCAGAAAAACGCATTGCACTACAATGGATACTAGGTCAATGTGAAATATTTGGAAACGACCAAGCAGACAGACTAGCAAACAGGATGCTTCACTATCTCAAACCTTCTATAAATCCAAGTCATATCAGTCTGCAAAACTATGTATCAACAGACTGTACGAAAAAAAAATCAACCTACAAGAAATAGAATCCAGAACATCTCAGAAGTTGTGAAGGATATCAGTCACATCAACACTAGATAGAAGAAGAAAGGAAACACTGACACTATTCCACCTCAATACTGGTCATGATCTCCGTGCAAAAAATCTTTTTCGCTTTGAGATTATGCGAACACTGGTGATGATATGGACTTCCTACACCTTCAAGTACAGTATGTTCTGCCTTGCGCCTCCTCAGAAGTAGAAATACACCGATAAGCTAGACTCTTGTTCATATTTCTTTGTTAAATATGCTTATTTATGGTTAATGATTTTTATTAATGTACACTGAACGGTAAAAAGAATGGGCCGACTTTTGGTCGATAGAAATGCTAAGTTATATCGCGCGGTTCACTCGTGTAAACGTAACCCACTGCAAGGCATTACTGAGGTCTCTCTTCATTGAAAGTCGTCCGTCTATAATCTAGTAAACCTTATGAGCTGTGTGTGGCCCAATGGTAAGAAGTCTGGCATCCGTACTAGAGATTGTGGAGTTCGCCTCCCGGTACGGTAAAATTATTGATTTTTACTTAATTTATTAGTTCAAATGTGAAATGGCATTTGTTATCAAACTTTTTTATGCCTGCCTTGTAAAAATATTATTGCCCATCACCTGTGGGCTATTAATAGGAGAGACCAGGCCTGTATAAACAAAAATACTTGTTTCACATCCTAAAAAACCTGACGCATATCAAACACAAATAAATAATTAAATTAACAAACAAACAAACAATTTGTTAATATATTAACAAAAAAAGGCCTATGGTGAGGACTAATATCTCGTCCATAAACCACCTGCGTCAACTGTCCTCTTTCTGCGCGGCATGGAGTCCACAAGATTATGGAACAGGTCTAAATTCTTGGCCATCTCCTCCCACGCATATAGAACTTTGTCCCACAATTCCTCAGGTGTCCGAACGAGTGGTTGTTCTGCCCAATTAGAGCGTAGGATCCTTTTGACTGCAGCTCACAAATTTTGAATCGGATTCATATCTGGTGATTTTGGAGGCCAGTCGACTGGGTCGACATCACGCCTCCTCGTAAACCATCTTTGAATCCGGTTGGCGGTGTGTATCGGATGATTATCCTGCTGGAAGAAAAGTGTTCCTTCTGGATATTGTTTTCGGGCGGAAGGGATCATTACATTTTGCCAAAATGTGTTCGTGGACTTCTGCCGTAAACCGACCGTGGATGCGTTCCAGAAGTCCTGCCCCATCGTATGACATCCACCCCAACACGCGACCCTCACGCAACCCGACCTGTTAAGTCGTCTCGCGAAGCGTTCATCGTATCGGTGGCCATTCATACAATAAACTAGGGCAGTACTATTGTTGCTATTGCAGACAAGTACCTCGTCGGAGAGAATGACATTTCTCCAATCGAAGTTCTGTCGGAGAGTAGCATACGCAGAATAACCTATGCGAACCAGGGCAATGAGTTATTGTTTCTGTGCCATCTTCAAGCGTAATGACGAGACAGAACGTTTTATTAACAGATAGCAGTATTGCTTGAAAGAGAGAGAGGGAGGTTTATTATTTATTAGAGTTTGGGCATATTCTAAGAGATATCGCCACATAATTATAACTTTGCGAGACACATATGATGGCAAATGTGTAATTAAAAAAGTAGGATTGGGGGAGATTCGAACCTTGAGCTACTACTATCAACTTGTTCAATAGACCAATGCCGTAACGACTTACGCTACTGTACTTTTTATATCGGTTCGGCATAATACGTGGTTTTCCTGTTCATATTCGTTCCGGTTGATTTTTTATTTGTCAATTGTATTATTACTTTGCTCTTCAAGGGCCCTGATGTATCTAGAATCAACCCGCCATTCGATTACATATTTTAGACTCTTAAACAAAATACAGCAAATTTAAATGGTTTAATTATGTGTTACCTAGTGAACTACGGCTTTGACGAGACGAGCATGCGCAATGTTATGTCTCTGGAACTCATAAATTGTCAGCGGCTCATTCTTCTTGCCGCTAAGTGTACCTATCACTAGATAACAAATAAATACATACATTTTACCGCATTTTGAATGGTAATTTATGATCAACGTTCACGTAAAGTCTGGCGTAACGTATGATGCCTTGAGGAATAGTCCTGTAGCCTGAACCGAACCGAATGTATGAAGCATTCTTTTTGGACTCTGTATTTCATACAAGGAAAAAAATTAACCATCTCCATTCTTGTAGCGTTTCACGTACATCACTACAATTATGTTCTGGTACTGAAATGGCTCACAGATATTGCGCACGAAACAAATCCAAAGGGAGAGCGGGCAAACGATCAGCTAGAAGCCGACAGTTTTTTTCGATAAGATTGATGATTTCAATTATTCATGTGTCATTGAGTCAGCATACATCGTGCACATGTGTATTTGCACAGTTTCAGATCAAATCCACAAAGTGTTCAAGAGTATTAAATAAGTGCCGTACTTTAATTATCCTCCATCGTCATCCACTTTCAAGAAACGAACCCGTCTACCCAGAAACTCGTAATTTTATTAAATGATATGAAGTATAAAGAAGTACAGTAGTTTCAGATATATTACCTTTATGTCATCTCTCTTAAAATAATGGACGGATTTTGTTCAAATTCAGTACTTCGTTAATGAACATGATATATAATAATTATAGTAAAAAAAAGTGAATCTATATTATATACCACAGAACACCAATTAATCTGTCACACTGGCAGCAAACAAAAGTCATTGTCAATTCAGAGATCTCAATACCACGTGCAAGTATTTACATCCCTTAATTCTTTCGTTGGACAGATTTTAGTTCATTGGAGTACACAAATGTATAATAATTAATAGCTATTTAACACTTTTCTGGGCCTTGCACTACTTCAAGATAGTGTGAATAAAATTGTTGGCGCTGTAAGATCTTCCATAGGCCTACTGTCATTATGTCACTTTCTCCATTGTTATGTTTCTGATGCTGCTTCCACTTTATTCTCAATAGCATTAAGACCTGTTCTTCTAGGTAGGCGTTTTGATGCTGATGGACCTCAAGTTTTTATACTGAAATCCTAAGTATAACCAACAGTGCTCTTTGTAAAATTAATTCCTTTTTTATGGACTTTCGTTCATTCATAAGGTGGAGGACATAGAAGAGTGACCGCAAATATTTTTAAGAGCGATTCTTTGATTATCCTCCTGGCGCAGGTATTGTGGCCGTTCTTCTATACTGGAGGGTGTGGAATTTTTTGGAAAATCACAGCTAAGAGTAGAAATGATTATGGTTTATTTTACGACACTTTATCAACTGCGGTGTTATCTAGCTTATGAATGAAATGAAGATGAGTCAGGGAAATGTGACAGGGGTCCAGCATCGAAAGTTACTCAGCATTTGCTCTTAGTGGGTTCAGGAAACCTCGGAAAAACCGTCAATCAGGTAACTTTTCCCCAAAAAGAACTTGAACTCGGACCCGCTCGTTTCGCTTTGTGAAAGTACCGAATGAATCATGCTACAGTTTTCGTTCGGTGTTCTTTTTACACTAATATACTACGTAAACCAAATCAATTCATCCGATTGTTTCCAAACTATTGTGAGATTAGATCCACCAAATACGAAAAGTTTCTGCTTTGCAATGGATTGTAGTTACCGTGGTAACAAACTTCAGCCGAAAGTCGTTAAAAATCAACACAAACGAATCTAGGCCAGAAAGTTGTATGGGATAGAGTAAGTCAATAGTAACGTTTCATCTCGCACCCAAGAACAATGCGAAAATAATTAACATATTTTACACAAGACTTCATCGCTGGGAATTCATCTTCAACAATTACTGCTATATCCGTGCTTTATTAAATAATCAACGAAGGGCACAATCAGTAATTTTACAATCTCCTACTGCAATATTATTCAATACTGCTGGGATCGGCGCACACCCAGCTACGTGATGAATTTGGAAAGATACGATAGATAGCTATTTCCCGTTACAGAAACCATCTATAACGGCTGGGAGGATCATCGTGCTAACCACAAGATTCCTTTGTTCTGGTTGGACGGTCACTTCTGCTACGACATGCAAACGTGAGGCCAATAGCTGACTGGTCGGCCTTGGTCCTTCATGGGCTGTCGCGCCACGGATTTAATTCAATTAATGAACGGCGAAAAGTCCTGAATACCAACAAAAATGATGGTAAATCAACTCTTTGGACTCATACACTGACCGAAATTTCATGAGAAAATTCCTTCTCCACAAGCACTCGAAACAGCGCACATTCCGCTAGGTATCTTAGTCCTAGGCATACCTTAGACCACGACGCTACGGCGTCTATCAGGCCAGTACGGAATACAGTCATGTATCAGTCCAGTGTGTAAGGCTGAACGGTCAAAATCGGACACGGGTAAAATGTCCACAGAAAATTAAAAATACACAAGACCTTCATCGCATTGTTACACACGATTTCTTTTGTGAAACCATCTCGGTTGTAAGGGAAAAATGTAAGGTTTTAAGACTACAAAAATCCCGATAACAAAACCCCACAATTATTTTTGCTAGCTTTAATTTATATATGTTGTTTAGTCAACTGTCCGAAGACAGGTCTGAACCCCAAGCGATATCAAGAAGGCACCACTTAGGAGCCAAGCAGGCCATTCCCCCTCCATTGCATACATCGCCGATTAGCTACATATTACACTAGTCAAACTTCAGATGCATACAAACAACAGTTCTTTCTCTGACATATTGTCAAGTGAGATGCACTGTCTGATAATAGATCTACATATCAGCCAGAACCTCAATCAGAGGATAATTTAGATAATAGCATTAATAAAACATCAGATTGAGAAAATGGGCTTTTTAATATATTATTTAACGATACAATGACCTACGAGATTACCTACCGTCGATGGAATTGTTAATGGCGAGTCGAGACACAGGATTCGCCAAGGAATTGCCTGACACGCGCCTTACAGTTGGGGAAAATGCCAATAAGAGTCAGCCAAAAGGGATTCGAACTCCCGCCAACCGAAGTCTCCAATCACGAGTCCAACTCGCGACCATCTCAGCTACTCAGGCGGTTGAATATATTCATTAAGGAAGAATTCAGAATGAAGTCTGAATGCATGTAGTGATTCTGTACTCTTCTACGGCGCAATCTAATAGTGATACTAGATACGTGTACACCTACGCAGTTTCCAGTTCATGAACACCTACCCTCTTTCTTCAAAATTCCATATTAACTTTACTATGTCCAAGAATTGAAAGCTGGATTCTTTAGACAGGTTCAAAACTAATAACTTCAATAAGGAGTCTGAAAATGTGTGACGCGATCGATGCTTGCATAATAATTTTTAGATCCTTCTACATTTCAGCCTATTCTACGTCAGTTTTCATTATCAGTCACGTGCTTCGCTTTCGCTGTTTAGCATTAAAGACTGACAGTCAGTCACAGGCTCGGAGAGCGAACTATGTTAATATGCCTACTCACGTTAGAGCTGCTTCCCATAGCAAAACTGTGAGGTACGATATATTATTATGTTTTCAAACAGATCGGTAATTTCACTGCAAATGCACCGAACTGTATATCAGATTTGATTTTAGTGAAAAAATATTTCTGCAATGTACAGAGGAAATCTTGCTATGACTACGGTATATTGTTGGTCTTGAATATTACACGAAGAAAATCAGCAAACCTATAAATCAATTTCATGTTTTAACGTTGCCAACTTCTACACCGGGGGGGGGGGGGGGGGTTCTAAAAAAACCGCGGCGCGAGGAATTTTAGCTACCTTAAATTGCTTCAAATCAGTGTATAAGTTATAAGTCCATTTAACAAGACTGTTTTAAATGAAGACACTGGATTAGAAAAGAACGCTTGGGTCGTCATCCTGGAGGACTTAGCATTTGAGTTACAGCAATTCCAACAAAATTATACATTAAGAGCAAAACAATATTACACAGACAATTCCCGCATCGTAGGGCTAACGCGAATTCAAGCGTACAGCAATTTCGTACGTTTTCTCACTATCTGCGTTAAACTACGTTTTCGCCTCCTTCCGTAGATCTTTACTTTTGCATTATACAAAGTATTGTGATGCTGCAAAAATTGACTTCGGGATTCGCGAAAATACAAGCTTTAAGCATCACTTTTTGGGGTTATATCGTCTGCGTGAAGTACGAGATGAAAGAATAGATCTAAGAATGTGATGTAACATATGGGATGAAATTATCAGAAAACCGGTCCGTTTGAGTCATGGAGTAAATTCGTAACTTGCAACGGCATCCCCTGCTTGATGGTTTCTTCCTACTTGCTTAGTAGTTCCCTCTTAACCCCTGCTGTGTAGGCCTAACGTGGTGCTACCAGGTCGTGTTCAAACGTTCGTGAATTCTTTCTTGCTAGCATGTCGTACAAATAGCTCTACAATTCGTAGCAAGGAAAGACAGTTGATTAGGAGAAATGGTGAACATTGCGGCCAGCAAACATCTAAAAAGACGTTACTTATCCCAACTGACAAAGTAAGAGAGAAAGCAGTGCATTACTGTATTTTAAGGTTTATTACTCTGCTATAAAAAATCAGAGAAGAAAATCGGGAGTATTCTCATACCCTAATCGGAGTACAAAGTTTTCGTCACCATGCTATACAGTAAAAATTGTAGATAATTGTTATAGCTATCCATGACAACAAAGCATCACCATGCCGGAAACTATCACTTCTCTTAAAATGGGAGGGGGGGGGATTTACAGTATAGTCAATGAACTATTATAAGACATTAATAATACTAATAATGATAACATACCGCTCCTACTAACGTTTCATAGGTTCAGAGCATAAAATTGCTATTAGCATGGAAAAAAAATGACTTGTTTAAAAATTAGTGCTGTTCATCGATCAAAATATTTAATCGATTAACTATTTGAATTTAATCGATTAATCAAGTTTTGATCGAGTTTAAAAAATGTTTTAATATACCGCTACTGTAACACACAATTATTGTTAAATTTAACTTGTGTTCGGTGATAAGCATAGATATATGTATTGTATCGTAATATTACAAAACAACTATTTCAATTATTACTAACATATTTATTATTGTGTCAATTTCTCCAGGAACTTTTGAGACAAACATAAATAACAAAAATTATGAAGACTCACCTAGTTAATACTGCTTCATCCATGATTTTAAACATGTGAGTGCATTCACATGCTCCAAATTAAGTGCCGCTTTACGTTTAGTAACAATGTTTCTTGCATCACTAAACATGAAAAACATTTTTTCTATCAAGCATTTCTCCACGATCGTTCAATTTAAATCAAAACGTTTCACCGAGTTTAAATCTCAAATTCTCATAGGTATGACATAATGGAGTTTACACTTTTCACAAACCACAGAAAATTGATTTATTTTTCTTTGTCAAACTAAACACACAACCTTCATATACAAATTGCGGTCGAAACAGAAGACTGGCCCCTATTGTAATCGAATTACCCTGTTTTAGAAAGAGAAGAAGATAGTTACGCTCTCACTTGCACAGTGTAGACATGGCTATTTTATAAGGGATGAGGGGGACGAATCCCAGAAAAGTATGTATTTCATATGCTAGGAAGATGAACTGACAACAAAGTTTTCTTGGAAAACCATAAAACTTGATAAGAGTTTCGCATTGTGTTTCAACTTTCAATAGAAGTAGACTAGGTCACTGTCCTCATATCTCCATCTCTTTCTGAATTGTTTATGCAAAGATTTTCTCTACGCTACCCGGTTTACAGTTAGAAAATAACAGTACTATTGTGCTTTTAAGTAAGCAATTTCTGAGAGAGAAATATTGTCGGAATTTTTAGTATGGGTTTGTATTAACAAAATAATAATTAATATCAATTATAACTGATTAGTTTTAATCGATTAATATTACAACAGAATTAAACATACATATGGTGACAAGAGTTACTACATGAAAGTCTCTAACAATTCATATGTGGATACTAATTCAAGAACTTCAGTTTCTTTTTAGCGACGAGAAAGATTTGCATAAATTACGGGTAACTAAAATATGACTGTGTAATTTCCGCACACACTTTCCAAGACTCCAAATGACGACTCAACATTAAACTGGTTTCAATTCACAGTGCACTGAACACGTTACTAAAATTGACAAGGTGCATTTACGTTTTCAAAGAGCATGTTTTATGAATAAAAAACGAGCAATAAGATGTTTGAAAGTTCCCTTGCTGAAATTCTAATTTAATGTGCTACTTCTAAAATACAAAATAAGAGAAATAAATCTTAAAATCACTCAAATGATAAAACTATTTCCTACTGGCATCGAAAAATACAATCTTAGCTTCAATAGTAGCAAAACTAGTAGCACGAAATCCTCAACCCCCCCCCCCTCGCCACGTACCTTTCTACATTTCTGACCGCGTCTACGTATTACTCTCGCGAAACGCGATTTCTCCTGAACTACTGGAAGCATTTTATCCATATTCAGTATCTACAACTGAATTTACCCGGGGATAATGGCTTGAAATGTAACATTTTTGTGAACAAATATAAAGTAATACATCTTCATTTGAAATCAAAAGTACAAAATGGCGATGAACTATAAATCTATCCTAACGATTGATTAATAAAGTCTTTACGGTACTATAACAAAATTAACCCTCGAGACAATTGTTTTTCCTTCTTCTTGCATAAAATGAAATGAACAATCCAGTCAGTCTACAGACCAATATGTTTTTGGAAAATTATACGCAGAATTATTAAAACAGTACTTTTACCTCCGAATATTACAAGTTCAAACAGTTTCTTTACTACCATTAGAGGAGGGCTTCATTGATATTGTAGTAGCATACGCTTAAGTGAACCAAAGGAAAATCTGTAACCTATACGTAGTTTAACATTCATGTCGTAATGCCGACTTTGAAAATAGAAAATTATTGGAAACGTATACAATATAGTTCACATATAGGTCTAGCTATTATATGCAATTTTTTTTAATTATGCACATCTAGTTAAACAGTAGTTTATAAATTTAATTAAATATCTTTTTTTTATTTTTTTATCATTCCTCCTCTCTAACGCTTTCTTTAGTCCCTGCTTTCTCATCTTCCTGACACTTTTCTTTTAGCTATATCTGGAATTTTCTTTACCGAAGTCCACGTCTACATCATATGTCGCATGAGCATAAGACGAGGCCTTTATAAAATTTTGTACACAATCTTGAAAATCCCACTGTCCCTTTATAGAAGGAATGCATTAAGTTGTGAAAGAATAGTTTTAAATCTACCGATTTTTGTTTTATCTCGACAAGCTATGTAGTATCGATGTCATATTAGTCCACACTGGTCAACACCTAAATCCTATGTTTCGTGTTGTAACACAAGTCTTCGGTATTTTCAATCAGTCTCATTCTCTGTCCGGTTCACAGATGGCCCACACAGAAGATTGATGAAACACCGTTCTAACGGGATTAAAGTAACATTAACTCAACTTTTCTTTGAACTCGTTGGTGTAACGAAATGTGTGTGTGTCACTATTGTATTGATTAAGGCTGGTTGAGTGCAAGAGAAGGCCTTATAGCCTGAAATCTGCCAGCGAAAATAAAACATTCTATTCTATTCTAAAGACTGAATATACACATTTAAAACTTCCCATTTATTAACAATATTCGAATTCTCAAGACTGCATCAAAATTATCAACAATTTAAACGGTATTACTTTTAAAGTGTGCGCAATTTTAAAATGCAATAAACATTCTTTAGAATGGTTTCTGAATCCACTTCCAGAACATTGGTTGTAGTTTTATTTGACATTAAGAAATGGTAGACCCACTGAAGACATTGACACGTGGTTATACGACGCAAAGGGAAAGAAAACCGAATTACTAGCGTAATGCCTCAATGTGCAAACATGCATCAGACTGAGACCAAGTATGACAGCTCCAAGCTTGGAGCTGACGCGTAAATACGAAGGACAACGCCATACGTTCACCTCTTCAGTCTAAAATAAAATTGAATTCGTGAACTTGGAAGAAGATAACTAGGCTAACCAGTAATGAGTTTCGTATTTGGAGGTCCGAGATACCCGAGGCTGTATATTCTATCGATTTAAGCAGGGACATAGGCCTACATGTTCGATTCAAAATCCTACTGTTTACCAATAATAATAATAATAATAATAATAATAATAATAATAATAACAATAATAATTATTATTTAGTTCTTATAGCCCATTTCGTTTTCTCATTGCTGCAACAAAAGAATTATAAACATTATGCATTTACAAATAAAAGGACTCTCGTAATGTGGTCAATATAGCGAAAGGACACCGTTTAAGAAGGACAAGGAAGACGAAACGTATCTAATCAACCCTATGAGAAGGGGAACAATTCAACTTTTGTTGGGGACGGAAATAATAATAATAATAATAATAATAATAATAATAATAATAATAATAATACCGGTAATTTAGTTCTTATAGCCCATTTCGTTTTCTCATTGCCGTAACAAAAGAATTATAAACATTAGGCATTTACAAATAAAAGGACTCTCGTAATGTGGTCAATATAGCGCAAGGACACCGTTTAAGAAGAAGGGCAAGGAAGACGAAACGCATCTAACCAACCCTATGAGAAGGGGAACAATTCAACTTTTGTTGGGGACGGAAATAATAATAATAATAATAATAATAATAATAATTTAGTTCTTATAGCCCATTTCGTTTTCTCATTGCCGTAAAAAAGAATTATAAACATTAGGCATTTACAAATAACAGGACTCTCGTAATGTGGTCAATATAGCGCAAGGACACCGTTTAAGAAGGGCAAGGAAAACGAAACGCATCTAACCAACCCTATGAGAAGGGGAACAATTCAACTTTTGTTGGAGACGGAAATAATAATAATAATAATAATAATAATAATAATAATAATAATAATATGGAGCACGCATGTCGGTGGGTACCACAAAGGGGTGCGAATACCTACCCTAAACTTGAAACACATTAATGCTACTGTAATTATATTCAATACAAGTGGATGACGTCACACGCGCGTCATACGGCCGACAATCAATGCGCGGTGCTACCATGGCAACGGATCACATCTCGCGTTGCCAGGCGACCGCTCGGGAAGAGTTGGGGAGGGGGCGCCACCGATACATAAAAGCTAATACAGTGCACACAACCTGATCGAGTTATGCACGTGTGCGGGCCAAGCCGGCCGCAGCGCCCACCCACGCGTCACGTCGATCGATTATCACACGTGCTCAATTTTATGCGCGTCAATTATTCCAACTGAATTGCTTCAAGATTCACAGCTCCTAGGCAATTCAATGCGAGTATGACAGCAAATCGCCCCTGGAAAAATATTACGCACACACGCATACCCACTCAAAATACAATTATAATGACCTCTGATAAATACAACACGTGCTTGCTAGATACCAATTTATACATTCAAACTTACGTAAAAACAATATTACTGTAGAGTTCATTTAAATAGAGTTACTGATCTTTAATATTTTATGTGACATTAAATACAATCTAAATCAACTGTAAGTGGTTACTAGGATACGAAACCGTGATAATACTAAAACTGACGAAGTTCATTTTTTTACTTGATTAAATACAATTTTATTGAATCTGGTCTTATTATGTATGTATATCAATACAACCATATTGCAATGAGGTTGCTGATATATGTATGAAATCGTGTTAATATCAAAACTGACATTAGGAAATCTCTCTTAAGTTCACTTTATTTACATTATTAGTTAAAACTTAATCTCAAGAGTTATCTTGCGATGTGATTGTTATCATGTAAACTGAATATGATTGATAAGTCGCGTCCGTACTAAAATCGCTGTAGTGTTCATTGTAGTATCATTATCAATTAAAATGAATTTTAGAGTTCATCTTTATGCGTTTACTAAAAGACGAAATCAAGATAACACATGAAACTGACATAAGAAAACTGACTTACAGTCAGTCTTATTATGTGCCTTACTTACTAGGATACGAAACAGTGCTAATACTACAAGTAATACACAAGTGTAGCACATAAAAAGTCGTTTATCAACGCTGTGTGTGCTGCTGTGGGATGTCAGGTGACCGCGGTGGTTGTGATTGTCTTATGCATACTACCTGCAATTCCAACACCGTCTGACGACGCCTTCCTTCCTCACACACTATGCCGGTAGCAATCACACTGTATTTACAAAGTTATCCAGAATCAATGATATGGTGATATGGAGCAATGGTGAAATGGAAATGTATGACTAAACCTACCACAACCGCTTTTTGCACAAATAATCCGAAAGGATATGCGCAACAAAACGCTTGACACTTAACAACAAGTACATACATACTGACCGTGCGAGTGCTGAGTCCACTCGGCGGTACCTGTCTGCCACACACTGTCACACGCTCACTGCACTCACTGCACTGAGTGGCTTGCAGAGCGCCGCGACCGGCCGGTCAGGGCACGGGGCGGGGGGAGAGGGTCGCACAACAGGTAAAAATAAAACTTGTGTTGTTGAGGCGAGCGGCTCTCGCTCTCGGATGGAGGAATGAATCGCGCTGGCTTGGCCGAGGACTGAACCTACGTACTCAAGGTTGTACGTGCTCGCTGCCCCCACTCTCGTCGCTACGTATCCCCTCCATCCGCCGCCTCGCTACCCTGGACCGCGCGTCGCGTCCCGTCCCGGCCCGGCCAGACGGTAGGTAGCTGCCGGATCAATGTCTACATGGAGCCCTGGATCAATCGCCCTATCTTCAGGACTCGGTCGCCCCACGAACCCACGTTCTCCCGTCTGCGGACGGGACACGAACCCGGCTATCACACATGTCCTCTCTGTACATAATAACCTCTTTATTGACTTCGTAGACGATGCATTCATCCAGAACAAAAAAATTTATTTTTACGCTGTAAAGATAATTTCGAGATTTTTGTGAAAATATGTAAATATATACGTGAAAGTTACCCAGCATTTGCTCATATTGGGTTGAGGGAAAACCCCGGAAAAAACCTCAACCAGGTTAACTTGCCCCGACCGGGAATCGAACCCGGGCCACCTGGTTTCGCGGCCAGACGCGCTAGCCGTTACTCCACAGGTGTGGACACGAATTATAATATTCCATATTCACGAGCCAAAAACATGCAAATGCAAAGTCATAGCTTTTTTTTTTCATTAGAATAAATTACATGCATAAAACTGTTGTTTTCTTAATCAACTGTAACTGCTTCCATCCTGATTGTATATTTCAGTCAAACGCAGAAGCGCTGGGCTGAACAGGCCTCCTGCCCTCATTACACCTGACAAATGGCACATGGGGACGTGCAGCGGGTTCACTAACCAACACACAAGTGCTAGTAAAATACATACGCACGCGAAAAAAAAAAGTTGCGTGTTCGATTCCCAGGAACAGCTGTATTTTCACAACATTTCTTTTATGTTACACATTTATTTAAAGATTTTAGGGGTTTTATCCATTATTCCGATGTTTCAGGGTCAATTACCAAGACATACAAAGGTCAACCGATGTGTTTTACACAACCCAACAAAGGAAACCTGCGTCATTCATGCCCTTTCTACAGTTATAGTAAGAGACATGATATCAGTTAGCCATCTAGTACAGAGGTGTTCAATTATTTTTAAACAATCGTGAAATTATAACTTCTGAATATGTCTACATAATTTGACAAACGTAATTTTAAATTCTACCATAGAGTATGCACAAGACGATTGTACACAATGAACATATCCAACATGCATATTATATCCATGTCTAGATGAATGAGTAACATCTCATCTGTGAGATTACTACTAGCAAGTTACGTATTGCGTATCTTTCATAAAAACAAACTGATGAAATTATGAGGCAATATGGATTAATATAACTTATAAATGTCCATTAGAATTAATATGAAATACAGTACATACAAAACTCAGCGACTGTATGTCTTGGTAGGTTGCTCCTCAAATTAGTCGGTGTGATTTCATAGTGAACTAAACGCCAGTTCTGAAAAAAGGAATGACTTAGGTCTACTACCCTGCCTTAGTTGAAGTTATTTTCAACATCTGCTTGTGCCTAAGTAGCTTTTTTTTCAAAACCAACATTTTGGCACTTCGTTCAGTATTGACGGGGATTCAGTGTGTGCACAATAAACATACAAAACATTTAATTTCCGCAGTGAGTTATATAAAATGGAAAATGACTGTGTATTTAATATTTAATGCCAAGAATTCTAAGGTAATATACTTATTGGGAAGCTTCACACCATTGTCAACAGTTCAGTTCAATTCTTGTATCATTGTTTCACTGTCCATGACATTTGATAATGTCTATGATTTATTTTCTTGTATTCAAAAGATGTACCTAAATGAAATAATTTAATACGTACCCAAAGAATATTAACTTTCTTTCTCTGGATTACACTAGAAGGCATTCTGTGTAACCTCAGAATTACTCGTATATTCGAGTTAATTTATAAACGGCTATGACTTACGTAGATGTTCGTATTTTTTTTTAATTTACATAATGTAAACTAAAATAATATAATATAAATTTACGTAACATAATATGATTATTTAATAATTTGTAATTATTTTTCTATTTACTGAAGATCAGCATTTAAAATCGACATGAATACTACATTTTATAAGAATCTGCTTTGGTTCACTAACGTGAAACACGTGTTTATGATGAGAAACGCCAATACTGAATAGATGTTAGTGACTGGCTGGGTCTCACCTATCTGCTACGAAAAGTTGAGATATTTCCGCATGTAACAATTTACTCTGCGAAACAGATGGGTTTGGAGGATATACTAAAGAGCTCATTCCATTTATTGATTTCACCTTATACAAGAAATTAAATAAAAAGAAATCCTTTGTCGATTTCAATGAAAAGCAGAATTATAGGCCCTAAAAATGGCATTTTAGGCGCCTAAAATACTCAAACTCCTTTATTTAGGCTCTGTAAAATAAAAAATAGGCTTTATTTCTGTTAAAGAACATCACTAATATAAGATTCAAAATATTTATTTAATGCAAAATTCTAGGATTAAAAGAAACTTCCACACATTTCACATTTTACAACGGTACACATGCATACACAAAATGACATTCTGTCTTTGAGTTACTGTTTTTCATTCACCAATCACATTTCCATAGTGTGCTCCACAGTAGATGATTAGCACCTATTGTGGCTATTGTGTCACTCACTGCTGTACTTAGAAATGGTGGGAAAAAAGGAAGGAGTTGTTATTTGTCTTGGAATGTAAGAGAATGCTTATTCAGGTACAACCCAACGAGTTTATGTTAAATTGCTGACAGGCAGAGGAAGATGATATAATAATAATAATAATAATAATAATAATAATAATAATAATAATAATAATAATAATGTGTCCCGCAGGAGTTCTTTTACATGCCAGTAAATCTACTGACATGAGTCTGTTGCATTTAAGCGCAATTAAATGTCACTTATCCGAGCCGGGATCGAACCCGCAACCAGAAGGCCAACGCTGTACCGACTACGCTATGCAGGCCGACTAAAAGTTGGAATTTTAGGATTGAAAGATTGTAAGAATGAGAAGGGGTGGTCCGGAGGTACTTCTCTATTGTGTTGTTCACTGCTAGGAAGGAGTTGTTATCCGTCTTGGAATGTAAACGATACAGGATGTTAAGAAAACAGTAAGCTGTTAAGAAAACAGTAAGCAGTAACGAAAAATGATGCAAAAATTAAAAAAAAAACTTAAGAATAGGCACTAATGTCGAAATAGGCATTTTTAGGCACTATAAAACCTCTTTATTTATACCTATATTTCCATGAAAAATGTAAATATTAAACCTCAAGCCTGTATGTATCAAGGAAAAAAATGTTTTTTGCCTAAATTCCGCTCTGTAGTGATAAGTTACTACTGAGCAGTGTAGGCCTACGCCAAAAATTAATAAAATTTGACATATTATATATGGTGAACGTGATATAACTATGCAGACTGAAGGGGGCAATAGAATACATTGAAATACAGTGAAACCTCTTCTTATGGACACCCCCAAGATACGGACACTCATATACGGACAGATTTTTATGTCCCAACTGAAATAATATAGAAATAACGATAAATTTAACTCTCGTTTACAGAAACTCTCAGACACGGACACGGACAGCTGTTTCACAGCTTGCTTTACCTCCTGACTGCGGACAGAACTTGGATTTTAAAGACCCAATGTGTTACAAAAATGGAAAATTTGGTTTTGAGAACTCCACAGAAATTCCTTAACATGAAAGAAGACAAGGGTCTCGTAGGCTACCACTAGTCCAGCCGGCTACCCCTTGTTAACTGGAAGCGGGTGGATAAACAAAGTCATAATATTTAACCTGTCTGATGGGTCCAAGGTTTCCGTGATCGTGAAATTGTATTCGACACATGATAGGGTTAGTAGGATTATTCTCTTCACTTCAAACAGTTCTGTTTCGAGAGCCATGGCACCTGAACGTAAAGGTTAAGTTGAAAACTGTAAATTACAGTACTGCATAACTGTAGACCTAGAATAAAATTGCATGACACAGTACTGTATTTTCCTTTTTCGGTCTTATCTACTGTAGTTCAAAGTTGGAAAGAATTTACTGTAGCACAGTATACTTTATTTAGAATTAAACTGCAGTAATATACTTTATTTAAAGCGTGAAGGGATACATATTGCATATAATAAATTTACTGTTACACTGGGGAGCCTCCCTCCCAATAAAGGACACCTCCCAGATGAGGACAGATTTTTACGTCCCTTCGATGTCCGTAAATGAGAGGTTTCACTGTAAATAAAAACCCACTATGCGTTTTGTCATTGAAAGTCTGCGCAGTTTTTCAAAAGATATCGCCGCGTCAGTTCACCTACGAATATACACAAACTCGGGTCTGAATAGCTGCATTCCGTTCCTCAGTCACTGCAGTAGGATTGTCAGACTTCCTAATGGCAGGATATAACCATGTGTTATTCTCTTATTTAACTTGCAAGAAAACTGTCCATTTTATTTTAAAACTGCAGAGGGATGATAAAAGTAAAATTCAGAATCGTACGAATAGTACCTATCGAGTAAAACAGTGTCAACATTTAGGGGTAAATTATTTTATCTGAGAAAAGTACTCATTTGGAGCTAATACGGTACTACAATTTTGTTGTACTCCATCCAAGAAATAAGCTATTAAAATCTGCACAGATATATTACTTCCATCTTGTATATTATGTATGCAAAGGACCACGGATGTATTTCTGCCCTGGAGGCTCCAGGATACTGTTTTTCGAGGTCAGGCGGCGTCAGGACAATTCTATGACTTCCATATTATCGTCAAATTTTGCATTTATAAACAATAATATTTTATTCATATAAACAATTGCATAGTGATGTCTACTCCGCATACCCAACCATCTCTGTATCCATACTCGCACAGCTATGTATTTTCGTCTGGCATTCCATAAGTATTTCTGCGAAAATGACGACGACGACGATGATAACTACTACCGAAATCCCAGAGTCAGTGCACTTTTTTATTTATAAATACGCCACTGCAAAGAACAATAGTTGTAACAGCTACCAGTGATCAGAAAAAGGTTCTTCACACAAGGGGCATTAGTCTCAATTGCGTAATTACGAAAATGACAGGCCTTTCAAACATAGACACTCCGTATGAGAAAGTACATCTACGATTCCCTGTACTCCAACTATCGGAATGACGCAGCACTTACCACACGGCACCTGGTACTCGATGATTAGCTGTACTTACCGCAGTCCATTGTTAAGTGAGACAAGTAGACTACCGCCTGTTATTAGTGAATATTTTTGCGCAAAAGTAATAACCGTATCGTGAATATATAATATACAGTATTTAAATTTGCAAAAACATTTCCTGATGTAAATGTTCCAAACAAGCCAATGATAAAAAGATTGAACTTTTGAGCTACTGGTTCGGTGTTGTACAAGAAATCACAAGCGGCCTGTTCTAACAGAAGAGACATTTGGACAAAATTGGATCATAAGAAAGAAATAGGAGGAAATCTCTCAATAGTCCAGGTATACAATGTGCAGTTTCACATAGATTCGCAAATACAGTAACAAAATTACTCAAATTGCGACATAATAAGATTTCAGTGGTTCAAAGACGAACCCCAACAGCAACACTAAAATTCGGTTTTGTAATTTTATTGGTTCCTGCAGTATGTTGGCCTACATGTCGGAGGTGAATATCCAGAACCGACTGGTTTTTTTTTTTTTTTTTTTTTTTAACAGATGAAGGGTCGCTATATTTATCGGTTACGTAAATTTCCGTAACAATCGGTATTGGAGTTCGGAAGCACCTAATCTTCAACAATTACACGAGTACCAATTACTCAGTAAAAACTGGGCTCAGTATTCAACAATTTGTTAATGTAAAGCTTATTTACGAGCAGATGGACACCATTTCAAACATCTGTTGTAATTAAAACAAAGATTAAATACCATGATAGAATTTAAATACACTCTTACCCCTGCAGTTTAATCACAAGATCCAAAAGCCGTTTCTATTTGCGTATATCATTGTGAAAGCGGGTCCCATTATGGCGCAGCGGTCGAAGAGCTAGCAACAAAACGGAAAACGGCAGGTGGGGACGCTCGAGGTTGGATACCTTACGCTCATATACGTACGTACTTTCCGTGTCTTCGGATTTTTTCTAGCTCCACGGGTTTAAAATAGACTACATGTAGTCTTGTTTGTTACATTCACATGTGCACTAATCACAACGCTTTTGCTCGTAATGATCGCCAACAGTAATCGGCATAATGGCATTCCATTTGCTTCGGTGATATTGCTCCATAGTAAAGGTTGCCGCCATAAGCGTCGAAAAAACGTGACTACGCTATTTTCGGCACAATTTCCCCGTTAAAGTATCACAATCAGTCAATGAAAGAGTAATGGAACGGAGAAAAATTCTCTCCGGCGCCGGGATTTGAACCCGGGTTTTCAGCTCTACGTGCTGATGCTTTATCCACTAAGCCACACCGGATACCCACCCCGGCGTCGGACAGAATCGTCTCAGTTTAAGTTCAAACTCTTGGGTTCCCTCTAGTGGCCGCCCTCTGCACTACGTCATAGAGTCTATGAACGTAGGACTGAAGTCCACACATGTGCTGAGGTGCACTCGTTATGAGTGACTAGTTGGCCGGGATCCGACGGAATAAGCGCCGTCTTAAATCACGAAGTATTTACGCATATCATATATATTATTTTAATGCACCGAAGTACATATGATATTTCCATGCAGATATTCTGCGTCATCATACGATGAAAGAGTAATGGAATGGAGAAAAATTCTCTCCGGCGCCGGGATTTGAACCCGGATTTTCAGCTATACGTGCTGATGCTTTATCCACTAAGCCACACCGGATTCCACCCCGGCCAACTAGTCACTCATAACGAGTGCACCTCAGCACATGTGTGGACTTCAGTCCTACGTTCATAGACTCTATGACGTAGTGCAGAGGGCGGCTACTAGAGGGAAGCCAAGAATTGGAACTTAAACTGAGACGATTCTGTCCGAAGCCGGGGTGGGTATCCGGTGTGGCTTAGTGGATAAAGCATCAGCACGTAGAGCTGAAAACCCGGGTTCAAATCCCGGCGCCGGAGAGAATTTTTTTCCGTTCCATTACTCTTTCATCGTATGATGACGCAGAATATCTGCATGGAAATATCATATGTACTTCGGTGCATTAAAATAATATATATCACAATCAGTGCCTCACAACACACAAGAAAATACAGCGAGTAGAAAACCAAGAAAGATACGTTAACAAGTTAACGAATATAGTATTTACATGGATCGGAAGAAGAGGATTTGTAGAGTGGCCTGTAAGATCGCCGGATCTTCTTTCTCTTGATTACTTTATTTGGGTTATTTGAAATGTAAGATATTTGCTACGAAGCCTGCTGATATTGATGAATTGAAAAGAAGAATACGAGTGGAGTGCAGAGAAATGAAAATGTTAAAATTAAATTTGTTCTGCGTCTTTCACATTGCCAGATCGTAAATGGGGAACATTCTGAACATTTAATTAATTGAAGATTTGCTTCTCTAACACATTTACTTTAACTAGTTATTTTGTTACCATAGCAACGTTTGTTGTATAAAACAATTGATAGCTTATGTAACCATGGAGAGTAATAAAATCTTTCAGATGGTATACAGAAAAATACAGGGTGTCATTTAAAAATGTCTCCGATGGCGTCACAACTCGCACAGCAATATCAAGAATGGTTTGTTTTTGTGAAAAAGTCTTTTAAAATATACTGTTTGACGCGTTCGAGCGTTTTTCGAAAAACATTTCCATTTAGCTGTAGCAGAAAATATGCGTGATTTCTTAAACGCACTACATATAATTTTCATATTTTAAGCGTGTAGTTTCTTACATTCCCGAAAATGGGTAACGTATTCTACGTGCTGGTATATCCCTGATACAGCGCAGATTATTTTTATGAAACTATGAGTATATACATCGACTTCAGTATCAGGGAAGACAAGTTGAATTAATTACGAAGCTAGGGAAAAGTTCTTGGTAACGAAGTGATGATTAAGACAAACTCCTTTAAGTTTTTGCATTAATGCAACACAAAAAAAAACATACATACATACATCGCAGTACGTGTAATATCTACCATAAAGTTTTGAACTGTAGAATATTAAATTACTGTTGTATTCTAGGCATTTCTCCAACAGTCCTGGTTGGCGAGTTGGTATAGCGCTGGCCTTCTATGCCCAGGGTTGCGGGTTCGATCCCGGGCCAGATCGATGGCATTTAAGTGTGCTTAAATGCGACAGGCTCATGTCAGTAGATTTACTGGCATGTAAAAGAACTCCTGCGGGACAAAATTCCGGCACATCCGGCGACGCTGATATAACCTCTGCAGTTGCGAGCGTCGTTAAATAAAACATAACATTTTTCTCCAACAGCGTGGAGTTGCGTTTTGTATTCAGTGAAGTATTGTTTTGTAATTGGTTTGTAACTTGACATGTCGAAATGGATATCTTCTAAAGACTGGCCTGTAGGTGTAAATACTACAAAAAGATTCTACGGGACTGCCTTTAACATAGCTTGTGCTTAGCTGTTCAGCTCTTCTTCCTACAGCGAACGAGGTTCGACCTCAGAACTCAGTGCATGTTTCACACGCAAGACACGTATGCACCGCTCCGACTACGTGAGCGGATTTGGGCCGCGTTTTGCACAATTTCGGAAACAAATGCCATCGCAAGTTCATGCCCAAATGCCACTGAAGTAGGTCACGGACCGACGATCAATAAACATCAAGAGCGATTCTTTTGTTCTACTCAACACTGTCAGATCGTCGTCATGGCGACGCCGGCCGTCAGCGCCTCGCTTGCTTTATCAACTGAACCATTAACTTCATCGTAACTGGCGTCTACGAAACACCGCCCAGTGGTTAGCATCGCACTCTCACCAACGCGAGCCGTTGGTTCGAATCGCCCTGCTTGCATTTTTCCCTTTTATTTTCAACGTCATATTTACTGTTCAGTGTATCGCATTTTTAACGTCAGTGGTATCTTCCGAAATGTAATAACCTTGTAAATACGCTTGTGTGTGTCTTTTCTTCTTCTGCAACTTTTATATTATATTCAGAGTCGGTTCTTGATGTTTAGCCACTGAGGAGAGTTGTGATTTTGTAAAGATAAGCGCATTACCTACTTGAATTTACACTCCATTCATATCCGCCGAGTGAAGTCGTACACAATCGCTTTCAAATAAAGTCTGAAAATCATAATTGGAAATTCATAACCTCCTGCGTGAAGAACTCCTTCAAACTCTGCCCGAGCGTGCATACTGCGTGTTATGTAATGCATGTAAGCACGCGTGGATACCTACACGCAAATATTTTGTTATGCTTCGACTCAATGAAAATACGCTCGTCAAGCAAATAAGAACATTTAAAATTATTTCCACACAGAGAACAGCAGTCCAAAGCACTCCTCGTCTCGCAGAATTACCACAGCGGTAGGCAAGAGTTTCATTTTATTTGTTACAAGCTCGTTAAAATATGCATTTTCAGATAGTGTCCGGGTTTCCCCCCCCCCCCACTAGTCGATTATCAAATGTCTATCGGTTCGTCCTAAGAGAACTGTCCTCCTTACCGAAACTTGAAGAAAGACTAAGAGAGTCACCTGGTCGCGAAGAAAAGAAATAGGGTGGAACACTGTTAACTCTCTATTGACTAATGTTGCTTTTCTTATGATGTTCATATTTGTTTATTTAATGTTTATTTTGTTTATTTAACTAGCTAGCTAGTGAGTACGAATTAAATTTATAAAACAATTATTTGATGCATTTGGATAATGTATTAGTTCATTTTATATGATATTCAGATCATTAAAATTATCTAATATACAGGGCTTTCATTTCAAAATTTCCCAGTCTAGGTAACTATAAAATGTAAAATGAATTTAATTAAACAAAAAACACGTCAAACCAATCTTAACTGCATATTAGGTTTCACCTCCCTCATTCCCAGCCACCTTCACTCTGAAATTTCAAATGGCACCCCTATCTTGTGATTTGAAAGAGTAGTCAATTGTTTATACTCGTACATCTCATTAATTTGCTTTCGCATATTTTATTTTCTATCGTTGCCTGGCAACCTGGATTATTGTTACTGTTCATTAAAACTGAAGAGAATAAAGCTAGAAACACTACTGAGCAGTTAGTTCATGTAATACTTCTGTTTATATATTATATTATTTTAAAATGGTGTATAACCTTGAAGATAGAACAGAAATCATATTTTTTATGGAGCTGAATATCGTTGTGCCCACAGAAGTGCTAAAGCTTTCAACGAGAGGCATCCCAAGAAAAACAGAGGCCATCGATTTGTGATAAATCTAGTACGTAAATTTGAAGAAACCGGTTGTGTGCAACAAAACAAATAACCAACCCAGAAAACTCGATGAAACTTCGCAGATTCCAATACTAGGCCACTTCATTAATGAACTCACCACCACCACCTTCATTCCAAACGTCGCTGCTGTAACGAACATTTCGTTTGGTTCCACACAAAGTACTAAAAATGAACAAATTTGTCTCCTACAAAATACAAACTCTCCAACAGCTCAGTGAACACGATTGTGATAGAAGAGTAAAATTTTGTAAGCAGACGTCTCAGATATTTGAAGATAACCCAAATTTGTCAAAAGATATTTGCTTCAGTGATGAAGCGATTTTTTTCTTGAATGGGCATGTCAACAAACACAATTGTAGGTACTGGGACAATGAAATTCCGTGTGTTTCGTGACGATCATACACAGTTTCTTCAAAAAATCATGTGTGGGATGGAATTTGAGGATGACATTGATGGACTGATTTTTATTGAAGAAAACCAGACTGGAGAATTGTATCTGAACTTATTAGAAAATGTAATTGATCCCCTTAGCACACTATTGCTAGAAAACCAAGTCAATGAAGGAAACCTGATGTTTGACGAACAAAAAATTGCATTTTCAACGGGACAGAGTTCTTCCAGGCTATGCAGTACCTGTGCGACAATGGCTGGATACAACATTTCCTGGAAAATGGATTGGTACGAGAGATGCTGTAGAATAGCCGGCGAGATCTCCAGACCTGACGCCACTTGACTTCTTACTCTGGAGCGCATTTCGAACATTTAGTTTAGTACAGTTAATCAATTAAATTTAGAAAATTACCCAGATTAAACTGCGTTTTCATCATACAACCGATTTATACTGTAACTTATTTGTTAAAATTTAAACGGTTTCAGATGTCAGGCAACGATAGAAAAAAATGGAAGTAATACTAAAGATCACTGTCCGTAAATTCTTCGCTGTAGGCCAGTTTTGAGCCCGTATACTTCGAATCTAAGGCGATTATATTTACAGCTCATTGACATTTGCTCATATTGATACAAAGTGTCTCAAATAAGAGGAAGTTTCTAAATACAACAAAATAAATACGCTGCATGAGATAGAAAATAAAAATACAAGAATTGTAACATTACATACTGAAATTTGTGTAACAACATCTATCACATTCAAGTTTTGAAACTTATGTCAGGCAGACGACAACCTTAAAGATGTTAACATTCGGAGAGTCTGAGATGGAGATCAATCATGGCATGTTCCAACATCGCAATAGGAATGGTTTCGATTTCAACATGGATGTTATTCTTGAGCTTTTCAATAGTGTGCCGCTGACTTGCATACACTTTGCTTTTCATGTCCCCCACACGAAATAATCACGCGCAATTAAGTCAGTGAACCAGAATCAATGTCACAATTCTTAGAGATGACGCAGTTGTGGAAAATTTGGCGCACTGCTTACATAGAAATTGTAGCTGAATGCAACGTCTTGCCGGAACTAATATGGCCTCTGTGTAAGGAATCTAGCAAGTTCCCGTACGCAGGACATCCCTGACAGATGTTATGTTGGACAGGACCATTTCTTCCGATATTAAAATAACGATATTTTCCTTCAGCATCTGCTAAATTATCACCACTTTTATAAAAAGCTTTAACAGCTATTGCTCGTTGAGATCCATTCCATCGATCCAAATTTCTGACTTAGTATTGTTAAACAGATGGCGGTCAAATATTGTTTCTGCAAATGGCATAGTATTGTTAAATAAACGATGGTCAAAAATTGTTGGTAACAATCTCGGTAAGTCAAATGAGCTTGCATTATTTCCGCGAGCGCGAGCGACACCTGGAGCGTCTACTTCCCGCCATTTTCAAATTACACGAACACTCCTGGCTATATTTTTTGTCTAATGACTGGCACTTGACTGTCATTCACCCACATGAAGCTAGTTGTGTAGACCAATTTACCGACAGCCAATGACCAGAGTACGCCATAGGAGGCTGGGCTATGCTACCAGCAGTGATAAGATGATATTTGTCGATATGTCACAGGGGAACCGGAGTCCCCGGAAAAGACCCGTGTTATCTGGACTACGTACTTCCCCAACACGGCATAGCTCGAGGTACGCCGGGGATCTAACCCGGGTCCACAGGATTATTTCAGCGCTCTAGAACGCCTGGCATACTCCAAACATTTTCAATGTTGTATAAAACAAAAACTATGTGTGATATCGTCATGCATTTTGCGCTGTTAGGTTGAGGAACTGTACAAGTTTCGATAAGACATACTGTTGGTACTACTGCGTTGCTTGTTGAGCTGATGCAAGCATAATAGCTAAGATAGCTATCGGTGATATCGACAAGCATTTTGCGCTGTTAGGTTGCCGCAACTGCATAGGAAAGTGGGGAACTCTATCTTCCAACAGGATGACTGGGACCATGGTGTTATAAATAATCTGAACGGAACATTTCCACAGAACTAGACTGGCCGTACAACAGACAACTGCGCTCTCGCACGATAGCCACCAAGAAGCCCCGATCTCACACCGTGCGACTTTTTTGTTTGGGGATTTGTGAAACACTTTACTTCCCCTAGTGATTTATATGAATTGAAACAACGCATCATGATTGCTGTGGCTAGTGTCTATATGTTACACCGGGTTTGGGATGAATTAGACCAGTGGTCGTCAGCTGAAATGTGCAATGAGTACGCGGTGCTGTCCCGTATGCACTATCGTGCAACAGGGAGAGATAGAGAGCATACCCGTTAGCAACTACGGAGTGCACCCTAGTGCACTGTGTTTTCCGCGGGTAAGAGAGACTAGCTCCAGTGTGCTCTGTGCTGACGATCCCTGAATTAGACTATCGCTTTGATGTGTGCTGTGTGACACAAGGAGCCCATATTGAACATTTGTGAGTACCCGAAGTAAACTTGAAGAATTACTTTATAAAACAGTGTAAACTAAGTCCTGATAATTTTAATGGTTTTATATTTATTGAACATTGAAAGTGTATATTTCTTTTGTACTAACCCTGTATATTAAACAGTAAATGTAAAAACCGTTTGAAAATTAACATCCTGATTTTATGAAAAAAAAACTGTATAATTTCAATAAAAATTAGGCCTACTGTAAATATATACTGTGATTACGGTAACTGCATCTGCTTTAGTTAAACACGTATTTGTCTTCCACATGCAAACAGAAATATACATATTGGTATTACAAACTTCAGACAATACAGGAGCAATGTAAGTATTCGTAATGAAGAATACGCAGCAAAGGGCTCAGAACCGAATAATATACATTGCACTGATCTATGATGCACTGCATCGTAAAAAAAAAACTTCAGTTACGTAACTCAACGTGCAGTTCGCAGTTAAAATGGGATGTAAAAGAAAAATGTTATGTTTTATTTAACGACGCTCGCAACTGCAGAGGTTATATCAGCGTCGCCGGATGTGCCGGAATTTTGTCCCGCAGGAGTTCTTTTACATGCCAGTAAATCTACTGACATGAGCCTGTCACATTTAAGCACACTTATATGCCATCGACCTGGCCCGGGATCGAACCCGCAACCTTGGGCATAAAAGGCCAGCGCTATACCAACTCGTCAACCAGGTCGACGATGTAAAAGATCTGAAACAATTGAGGAAGAGTCAAATTATAATTATTTACCTTCAATAATCAGTTTAGAATTTTACCTAATGATTGGTAGGATTACAGGCAGGGGTAATACTGCGATGGACTACGACCTTAATTCTACGTAAAATATACCAAATAGTGCGCAGACGTAAACCAAGCTCGAAATAATAATATATTGTTATGGTGAATGAAAGTCGTTTAAAATACGGATAGGTATTGACGTCTTAAGGTGAACCAAAAATACAAACTTTAAACCATAGTAAACACGTTGAAGGTTCCGTCTTAGTGTGGGGCTGGCATGGGATCGCCACATTTCATCGGTGGAATAATGGATCATCGTTGTTACATCAATATAGTGAAAGAGAAGCTGCGCGCCAATGCTGAAAATATAGCCATTCTAAACAATTTTCTGTTTACGCAGACAATGATCCCAAACATTATTCCTGGGAACATCAAGATAATTATAGTGTTGTATACACTACGCCCTGACACGAGAACTACCGATTCCTATGCTGGATATTACCACCGATGTCTAATCATACTGGGCCGTATTCATAGACATTCTTAACGCGGCTTCCGGTGGATGATCAGCGAACTAACGTTTTTCTTATTCATAAACCAGTGTTAGCGATATTATATGATATGATCTGAATCCTGTACAAGTAACCAGTCGATAGCCGGGGCTAGTTTAGCACGCTCGTAGCGCGTGCTAGCGAAATGTCTATGAATAGCACCCACTATGACTTGGGGTCAATGTTCATGAATAAAAAAAATACATAAGCAGTCAAATAATGATCCTAAAAACGTAAAATATTACCAACTTTTTAAAAATAAAAATAACCGTTAAATTAAAAAAAAAACATCGGAACATACAACTATTAGGCCTACACTAGGCCTACTCGATCGATATCCATTTTTTTTTTTTAACTTTCTCTGTGAGTTACTTGTTATTATTACGAGTCAGGACAAACTACGCACATTTGGTAGAATATTTAATCAAAAAAGCCTGAATAAAAAAGGTTTAACCAGAAACCTAACCATGACACTTTCATCACTAATGTTACCACTGCCATGTCAGAGGAAGTAATTTAGTAACCATTCTGTAAAACAATTCGGCGTGAATTTGCGTTGTACTGCATGTTTACGAGACGCCGAGACAATGACGAGAGTACTTTTGCGATATCGGAGAAGATCGAAAGAATATTCCCGTAAAAATATAGACATCAATATTTTGCAGCATCAGAATACATCTACACACAAGGCAGAATTCAAAAATAAAAAACCGTGCGACTGCGGGTACCCGACATTGCTTCTGTAAAAAGGTAAAGGTATCCCCGTAACATGCCATGAAGGCACTTGGGGGGCATGGAGGTAGAGCCCCATGCTTTCCATGACCTCGGCACTAGAATGAGGTGGTGTGGTCGGCACCACGCTCTGACTGCCTTTTACCCCCGGGAAAGACCCGGTACTCAATTTAATAGGAGGCTGAGTGAACCTCGGGGCCGTTCTGAAAGTTTGGTAACGAGAAAAAATCCTGTCACCACCTGGGATCGAACCCCGGACCTTCCAGTCCGTAGCCAGCTGCTCTACCAACTGAGCTACCCGGCCGCCACATTGCTTCTGTGGGGGGAGAAAAAAATGTTACACTTGTATGAGAAATAAAATTGCACTGGACTGTTTCTGGGGTCCTCCGCACTGACGACGCAACCAACAAAGTTCCGCCCAGTTTGCGTCTCGGCATGTTGAACGCCGGCCAAGTTGGGACAATGCGCAGCACCGACCCGCCGCCGCGTCTAAGAATGCGTGACTGAGGGGGCAACAGCTGCGGCGAGTGACAGTAGTACCCGCGAAGGACCTCCAGCACACACGTCCAGGTTACGTTTGGAACTCGTGCAGACGAGATAAAGTCTGAATCTGGATTTGTAGACTCCGACCTCGCTGTAGTATTATTTAATCGTATTCTAGTAGTAGTGGAGTCACATGGTGTGGGATTAATGGCGAGTAATCATTTCATTACGTTACACGGAAATGTTTCCACGTAACTATAAAATAACGTATTAGTATAACAGTAGATCACATTAATATTCAGTACGCGTTAGTGCCATGTCTTAAATTAGGTTTTTTTCTCTATTGTACGGAGGAGAAACCCGAAGGGTTATACTGCAGCCTGAGGCTTATTGTGCTTACAACTCGTATTCTGTAAATGATTGGTAGCCGACGGCCGCGCTCTTGTACAAGTACAGCACGCCGCACCGTGAACTTAACCTGGACTATGGTATGGATGATGATTATGATGATATGTGGATTAATGATAGCGAAATGAGTCCGAGGTCCAACGCCGAAAGTAACCCAGCAATTCTGCTTCGATTGGTTAAGGGAAAGCTACGGAAAAAAACCCCAACCACGTAACTTGTTCCAACCAGAATTTGAACCCGCGCCCGATCGTTTCACTGTCAAACATGCTAACCGTTACTCCACAGCTAAATTAGGCTTACTCTACACATGCCAAAAAGTTTTTGGGGTACCGAAAGTGACGAACAGTGACAGAGTCCTGTGAGGGAAGGGGATCATATGCCATTGAGGTCACACAATTTCTTGCATGTCTTACGCTCTCAATGCAGTTCCTTTAAAATGTTGCGAATTATATTACTGTCCACAGTATATTTTCTTCAACCATTATTTAAAAGACATAATTCGATTTTTTGGCTCCATATTAAAACGAGCACTTACATCATAACGAAATACATTAAATTTGGCTTTACATACAGCTTAAATAGATATAGGCCTAGGTACAGTAATTAATTTTCACAAATTTGCATAAATTGTTGCACATAGATTGCAATCATTTTCCATAATTTTTTTAATTAATAAAACCGAAAATAAAAAGAGATTATATGCTTTAAAAATATACACTGACCGACAAAAAAAAAAAAAAAAAAACGAAACACCTTGAATACTTCCAGGTAACATTTAATTATGGAAATTTCATGATTATGAAACTAAATTGATTTTTGAGGTAAATTAAATGAGTCTATGATACAAATATCGTAAAATATAAAACAAAATATCATAAAATTAAGGTCTGAATTAAATTTGTGTGAATACCTGTTCACACATTAAAACAATTTGTTGCTGATAGAGTAACCCGCATCAAGGACACAACCTAGTAGCGGGTGTTTCCTCCTCTGGCTCTGAAGACAGCTTCCATTCAGCTTGGCATGCTCCTTACCATAGCACTAATGTATTATTGTCCAATGTTTTTCAATTCCTGTAGTAAAGCTTCCCTCAATTGTTGCATTGTTTCTGGAGGGTGATCTCTGCCTCTAACACTTCGTCCTAGATTATCCCATACGTGCTCTATCGGATTTAAGTCCGGGCTGCATGAAGGCCACCCAAGAGACACGATACCAACTTCATAAAAAAAAATCCGACACACACCGAGCAGCGTGAGGACAGGCATTATCATGCGTAAGGATGAAATTTTCTCCTGCAAATATCGAGAACGGAACCACATGATAATAAAGAACCTCATATTTCGGTGCTGGACCCCGGACTCATTTCACCGGCATTATCACCTTCATCTCATTCAGACGCTAAATAACCTAAGCTGTTGATAAAGCGTCGTAAAATAACCTACTAAAAAAAACCTCATCAATATATCGTACTGCATATATCGATCCATTTTCGATGAGGACAAGCTCCATTTTCTTGTTGGTAGACCATAATGGAGCCACATCTAAATGGTGTGCGTTTAGAGATGCAGTCAAGATAGCGTTCTCCTGGTCTCCTCCATACTCGATCCCTTCCATCTGGTCCTCTTACACAGAATCTGGATTCGTCTGTAAAGAGTACATGGCTCCAGTCTTCATGCGTCCAATGTTGGTGGTTCTGCGTTGTTCTGCAGACAGCAGAGAACCAATTGCGGGCTTGCGAGATCTCACATTTGCTTCATCAAGCCTTTTTCTAACTGTCCTTTCACTGATGTTGATGTGCGTGGCCAACTGAAGTCGATTACGGGTTTCGACAGCGGTGGTGTGCTAGTCCTGCAAGATCTGATTCACCAAAAATCGATCATCTCTGACTGAAGTTTTTCTCTTACGGCCTGAATTCGGTCCCCTAGTGTACTGCTGAGTTTCCCAAAAGCGATGCAGTGCCCCATACACCATAGAGAGGGCTGCATTCAACGTCTAGGCAACGTAACTACAAAATTGATTTAGTTTGTACTAAAGATTTCAAAATGTTCCGTTTTTTTTTCTCTCCGGTCAGTGTATTTATAACGAGATACTGAAAGCATTTCTCACCCTCCAGTATAATTTTTTAAAATCCGGCGGCCGGGTAGTTCAATTGGTAGAGCAACTGGCTGCGGACTGGAGGGTCCCGGGTTCAAGCCTGGGTAATGACGGGATTTTTCTCGTTGTCCCGAAGTTCACTCAGTCTATCAAATTGAGTATCGGATCTTTCCCGAGAGTAAAAGGCGGACGGAGCGCGGTGCCGCCCACACCACCTCATTCCCTAATTCTAGTGCAGAAGTCATGAAAGCATGGAGCTCTATCGCCATGCCCCCGAAGCGCCATTATGGCTTGTAAAGGAGGATACCTTTAAGAACCTGCTTCAGTGTTTCATCGGGCGTAAAATATGCTTTATGAACCAGCAGTAATGCTTCCAAAGAATAAAGAATCATCCGCCAGTTCCTTACCTACTTACCGACCGAGGAGATGGGAAGAATTCGTAATGAAAAGTACATGTTTATAAAATTCAATTCTCCTAGAAATTTTTTTTTCGTCCATACTAAATAAGTAACCCTCTTAATTTAATGTTAACAAATTTTGTTAGTTTATTTTATTTAAAATAAAAAATCATAAAGAAATCTCAAATTCTAGAATCTGAGCACCGTTTATATTTCATAATTTTTTGTTACTAAAAATTACATTTAACAAACAATTTCCAGGTAAATTGACTCGTTGATGCTGAATAAGAACAAAATACAGCTAATAGTTTAAAAGAAATAGCTGTACACAGAGAGGCGACGTATCCAAAACCATTTTTTTCGGTAACAGGGACACTGAAACGTACATTTTCGCAAAAATATCTACATATTTTTTTAAGCATCTCAATATTACTACTCCTTATATGTCGTACATTGACCCATTTGACTTTATTAGCAAAATTATTATTATTATTATTATTATTATTATTATATTATTATTTCTAATAAGTGAGAGAGATGAGAGGAACGAACACGAAAAAAAGATTAATAAAAAATACTGAACGCGGAACTTGCCTTACTATGTTTCTTATTTTTGTTCTGTGGCCATTATTGTAAACAAAATACTCTTTCTTAATAAATTCAATTTTCAAAAAATGACTATAGCATGGAAGTATAAGAAAACTAGATATCCACAGTCGTCCAACTGATCTCGAGACGCCGAGTGCAAAATGTTCAACTGTTACATCTCCGCAAGAAACTACTCCGTCCATCTCTTCCTTGACCTTTCCAGTCAAATATGGTATACCAAAAAATGTTGGTTATCTTTTGTCCGATACGCTCAACGTATTATCCCTCGAAGTTTCGAAATGTCACTGATGCTACACATGTAAAATCCATTTCTATTCCTGCAAGCCGTAAGCAATCTCAGAATTCTTATTGCTTCTCGTGATATTCTCGTCTTTCCTTATTGCACTCCCAAGTAATTCAGAATCTATAAACTTTTCTCACGAACCTTTTTCCCCAGCAAGCTTTTAATGCCGTCACAAAACACCTAAATGATTTCTACAACTGTATGCTTTGCTACGTCGGCTCTCAGCCAAAAAATTAAAGACACTAATCTAATCTACAATAACCTAGACTGTGTTGACTCCATTCTCTCTTCTCTGACGGTATTTGCTTTATCAATTAAGATCATGGATCGCTTCTTTGGCGACGACTATTATTTTGCTAATAAAAGAGTTATAAAATTTATACTTCTTAGTATGAACTTTATTTTCAAATTTCTTGGCCATATCTGTAAGGTTTACTCAATACAAAACAGAGAGCTTCCTTGCCTCACTCCCTGACTTATTTCAATAGCAGCAGCATATCAAACATCTGGCCAAGGAAATTATTACAATAAAGTCAAGTAATATGCTGCTGTAGTCTTTACATTGACTTCAACGAACGTTTTCTCAAGTTCCCATAACCTACCCTACATCGCACTTGTACAGAAGAGAATGCAAGACCTGTCATGTGTCGTGGGTATATCACCAATGGATGTGGAGGGGGAAATAGTCCGAGACGAACTTCCGTCTCGGTAGATTCCTATAATATTAATCATAAATTAAACTCTCTTTCTGATAGCTTATTCTTTCCTCTATCGCACAGCTCACATGCCAGGTCTCGCCTCCTGATTTATACCATGCGCATTACAAAAATGGTGCAGTCATTGCCAATAATTGCTACCTACCTCCTTTCGTTCTTACTACGGCAATTCAAAGTTTTCTATTTAAAGAATTTCGACCTTACAACTCATTGATATTAAATCGCAATGGCGTTCACACGCAATAATTGCTACCTACCTCCTTTCGTCCTTATTACGGCAATTCAAACTTTTCTATTTAAAGAATTTCGACTTTACAACACATTGATATTAAATCGCAATGGCGTTCACATGCACTGTGCTGATATTCAGGGGGTAGAGAAATATTAGCTAGTTGCACAATAGAAACATGTCGCTCGTTTAGCATATGTGTATGTTATGCGCACACAACCACACTAACACTATTAAATGCGTCTTGAAACCTCGGTTTGTCGGTTCAATATCCCAAGAAACGCTTCTATTAGCGCGAGTTTCGAACCTTCGGATTCGTCATAATCGCGAAACAAATGAATCGGCTAATAGAGCGGGTGCCATATTAATTTGGCTCGAGACCACCACGTGGAGCGACGCCAATTTGGCAACCGGGGGTCGATACAAAATGCTCCAGTACGACAAAGGTCAGCCGGCGGCGGGCGGGCGCCCTGGAAATCAACAATACAAACAAGCAACTCCAAACCGAGCGGCCTCGGTTCGACTAATAAGAGGTGGTCTGTCTCGCTCGACACGGGCGGGATGTGTTCCTCGCTAAGGGACGCTGCAACATGCTGACCACAGCACTTACCGCAGACACCATTCTTACGTAGCGCTAACGAATATGCCTACAAACGACCGCCTTAGAATGTGTCAAATGGGCCAATGCTTGAATGGAAATAAATGTACAAAGTAATTTCTTACGACTGGGAAAATTTGGAATAAGAGATGGAACCGACGGACATATCTATGTCACTCTTCGAGATAGTGATAGAACCTTCCTCACTAGACGACTTAGGGCCGATTGTATAAACCATTTAATCTTAGATCAGAGGTTAAATTGATCCTTGTTCTAGCTGAACTTGGAATTGTGTTGTATAAAGTCTAATCTGAGATTAATTTGTCTCAAACTAAAGTCAACTTTGACTGAAAAAATTTCTCCGATTAAGTTAGATGGTCCAAGTTCAGTTATTTCTTTTCTGTTTGAAATATACGAGTGGCAGACTGTGCAAATAGAATAACCATTGTTATTAATATTAATAGATATGGTAGTCACACTTATATATACTTTTTCAATTTCTTGCCTTAATACACAATCATATTTTATAAGGCTCTATCGTGTTCAGCAGTATCAGATAACATAACCTATAATTATATTATGTTTATAACAACCATTAATTATTAATGGATGTGATAGGTACATTCACAAATTTTCAATTTGTCGTTTTATAAAGCTTTATTATGTTTAGCAGTATCAAACACCATAACATGATAACATTTTGGAGAACAGTCAACCTCCTTCTTATTGTCCGCCATTATTTACATTGCACAAATAAACCAGTGTCTCCAACAGTGTGTACGGAAAGTCGCCAAAAAGTAGTTGTAAAGTCGCTAGATTTCTTAATATCAACCAAGAAAGATTAAATTTTGTCACTATGGGGTGCTAAAAAGTTCGCTAAACTCCTATTTAAGCACTATAAAAGTTAAAAGAAATTGTTATTGAAAAAGAGTTAAAGTCGCTAGATTGGCAACACTGAACAAACTTGTACAACATGGTCCGCGCATCACATATTTCACCTGTTTATGCGATGTTGCCAAATCCTTTTCACGTGAACTTAGATTGCATTTGAACCAAGGTAATTTGATCGCAGAAAAGTTTTATACAATAGAAGAAGTGTCTGAACTCGGTTCACTTTTCGATCTTCGATCAAAGTTGATCTTTAGTCAGGGAGTTTTATACAACTGGGCCTTAGCGACACAAACAATCGTAGCGTCTGATTAAGAAGGGACAAGTATAGTATTGAAAAATAACAAGTCTGCATTTATGATCTTTGATCAATATAGGAGGGGCAGAAAATATAGCATTGCCTTATTTATACGATATTAATGCTGAGGAAAACAGAATAGAAGAGGACATATTCGAAATAGTTGATACAACATAGTTAATTGACTAAATAAAAAGAGAAATCTGCTATAATTACTATGTAAAAATAACAAAGGCAGCTCTTAGGGAAAATAATGAAACATTAATAGGCGAAACTTTTCTACGAAGGCCTTAGTTCTCAGGCTATGAATTTTAAAAAATAGTTTCGTGCCACAAATGATTTAAAAGGCCATACGTAGAGGCCCATTCGTAATGTTATTTCGTACTTAGTTTGTAGTCGTTTTTTGTGTATACAACATAGAAGTACTCGAGTGGAAAACTTTAAGGAAAGCGTCTGGAACCTGGAGTGCACAAATCACTGTGTTTAGGGTAAAATGTTTCGAGATAAGGAAATTTAAGTCGACATGCACTGTTACTGCATGGTTAAAATTACTGCATCCATTGCAGCAAATCCAGAGCTTCAGCTGGTTGATACGGGAAGGATTAGTAATGCCACCAAGACTTCGTTAAGTAAAAAGTAAGCCTTGGCACATGTCTGCAAAAACTCCAAAAATAGTGAACTAAATCCACAGTTATCCAGCTTATTAGCTGTCATGCAGGATCTGCAAAAGCAGATTTTGTACCATAACATAAATTTGTATTTAAGAATTGACGCTCTATTTCACTTACGATTTCCACTATGAAAACTAGTCGAGCACATTCTCGGCCTTTGTACTTAAAAAAACTAGAACAGACATAATACGACATACGAACTACGCATCCAAGTGAAATAGCGGCTGTCGTTTTGGTCGACACCCAAAATGCTTTAGAAACAAAGCGCTGTATACCTGGGCTGCGAGTCTTTCAGTCTCATCTGTTGATGCTACAGTTGCTGGACACTGATAACATCGCGCACCATACTGTCGTTATTAGACATATCAACTATTCAAGCCCCTCCAGTTGCTTTCGGTATTTCAGAACATTGGAGCAATGGTCTATCGACCATATCACAGTTCTACAACCTTCATAGTATAGAACCATTTCGTAATGTTGAATCCTTTTCTTGCAGACGTCAGTTTAAATAAGGATCGTTTCAGCAAAACAGATGGAAGAAATGACAGATGATTGCTTAGTTTATGAAGTTTTAAGAAGGGCGTATATACTTCGTCGAAGCGAAGGTTACTTATACAGAAGTGTCCTCATTCGCCAGCCATACTGAGAATCGTTTCCATTATAAAACGTATTTGTTGGAAATAACTGCTTGATATTAGGTAGGAATATAACAGTGAAAATGAACCTGATAAAAATATAAAAAGAAACCAAACTAGAATCCAATGATATAACTGAACGTGCGTATATACAAAGCAGCATCGTACATTAAGAAGTTGTATTTATGGCAAAAAGTAACGTCCAGGGAGGGGGGAGTGAAATGAACCTGTTGCTTATTTTAAGTCAGTAACACTTGCTGTGAACTACTAAGTGACCCATTTCCGTAGCTAAAACATAATTTCGTTCAACTGTAAATTATGTTTGCTTTGACAGAAGAATTCATGCTATAGATTTATCCTTATTCAGCGAATAATCCATCATACCTTTCTTTTAAAGGATAATAGAGTCATATATTTTCTAGGCATTCGAAGTACGTCACCGAAAAATTTTACATTTGTGTGAGAGGTTGGGAAGAAAAAAAACCACATTCACTTTCATCTGGTACATTCAAGGCGGCTAACTACATATAATTTCTTAAAATGATTTGACGATAGTAAACTCGGTGACGACAGTAACCTCATCTTCAAATTTTACCATTTAGGATTGGCAGAGATAAGAGATAATGAAAAGAAAATAAGCTCTTCGACAACCGTTGAACATCTAACACTGATGTCGTGATTAGTGAGATCTGTCGAATCTCGCATATCGTGACGTCAGGTCTGAACACCCCGTTTCCTATAGGGCTACTCAGACGGTCTGTTACAAACTCAACCAGTACTTTCCACACCCCATTTTAACCTTCAAGAACATCGTTCTCTCTATAATGAAAAAAAAAAAAAATCCAAACCCTTCTATAACAACATTATCTTATTCTAGGTTATCGATGAAAACAAATAAACCACGTTCTTGTGCACGACAACAAGGAAACAAGGTAATTCCGTTGTAATGAAATTATTCCTGCACAGACCCCCAAGGATTCGTATCTCAGATATGAGCCGGCGATTATTCAGCTTAAAGCCATAACATAAGTTCCTTATAGGAGGCAGTGGGTACACAGGAGAGTAAAGGGTTACAAGATGGTGTCCACGTAGGTAGGGCAGGTGGCGTTGCACGTCTCCTGGTCCCAGGCCCAAAAGCAAAGCTATCTTTGGGGAAGCCCGGACAATTCCTTAGCCCTGGCCCCGGCTAAAAATAACAATCAAAAGACAAGATGCATTATAATGTCGTGATGGGGCGGCCGCGCGACGACATGCAGGGCTGTCCACAATTAAGTACCGACGCCAGACGGCCACTCCTCTTTAACCACTGCTCCATTCTCGCCTTAGCATCCTGAGAAACAAAACTTCTACCATTACGGGCTTAGTAAACGCTTCTTCCGGATATTTATTGCAATCGACAGTCCACAAGAAAGCGCAATTACGGACTCAAGAATTAATAAAAGATATTACACTCCTGAAAAAATGTTTACAGAAATACAGTATGTGATATCGAACGAGCAGGGTATTTATCACAGAAATGTATGAACTGATTACGCCACAAGTTTTGTTCGAAATAGAGACGTATTATTTGAAACAAGTGGCGACTTCATCTATTCAGCTTCTTTCGAGTGTTCGATAAATTATTCCGTAAAAAAAAGTATTCGTTACTTCCCTTAAATCTTAATAAATGATAATGATACTTAAATGTTAATAAATGATAATTGTAGCAGTAGTAGTAGTAATAGGTTCAAACCTAGCCGAGTGTGATGATTTCGCATGACTTCCTCGGAGAGGGAAGTAAAGCTGCGAGTAACGTGTTGTATATTAAATGAGCCGTTCAGAACAAAAGTGGTGTAAGTCAAAATTGGGTAATGAGGTTTAAAGTAAAAATTCTGTAAATTACAGCGCAAAGTAGCAATTAATATGGCCTTCTTGCTACCACTGACTACAAATAGTTTAAATAAATTGAATATTGTTACTTTGCGCTGTATTTTACAGAATGTTTACTTTAACCCTCATTACCCATTTTTGACTTACACCACTTCTGCTCTGAACGGTACAAATAGTACAGACACGGAAAAAAAATTGGAGCTTATTGTGTAAGTTTCACTTACAACACACTGCGCATATGCTACTTGTGGACAGTTGTACGAAATTGTTGCATACGTACAGTTGGACCTCCCATCAAGACTCGCTCCAAATTTTAATTCCGTATTTGTATATAAATTAAACTCTGTCACAGTCAGCCAGCTCAAGCGAAATGTGACGGCCATTTCTCGGAATTTTGATGTTGAATAATATCTAGTTGAAAGTCGCTAAAAAATACTATTATTACACCATTAAGAATTACGTCCCCAGGATCACCGAGATTATTAGACTACTTGTCTGTTCATTACTTTTGTTTATGACTATATAGGCCTATGTATGTTAGTATACTATGTATGTTTTCGGGTAGTTTTTCTTTGCATCACCGTAAACAGTAGTCTTTGCAATTTCCCATCAGCATCTTATTACAAACGCTTCTGTTATCTGGATGATTTTCCAGCTTATCGCAGACATCCTAGCTTGAAGAACAATGCATTATTTTTTCTGGAGATTTCCTGCCTACCTAAATGTCTGTTATGCACTGAAACTCTAAATAAAAAAAAAAAGCGAGAAATAACGTTTTCTCGTTAAGACAGCGAACCCGCTTTATTAAAAAAAACACACACACAGACACACACACATGACGTTCGCAACAACTTCTGTGCAATTTTGTCTTGCACACGTCTTTCAATCCAATAGACTTTGTAAACACCAGACACCACGTGCTGGAAAAGGGAAGGAGTTCTTCGGAATGCAATAGTAGAGGCTAACTTCATGCTTTTCGCATTATCGGAAGAAGCATCACGCCTTCGCCAGTCATCCCTACTCTTCCAACTGCGACCTGTTTATAAAGCGTCAAGTCTAAAAGTTGTATTTTTTTAGTAGGTTATTTTACGACGCTTTATCAATAGCTTAGGTTATTTAGCATTTGAATGAGATGAAGGTGATAATGCCGGTGAAAAAAGTCCGGGGTCCAGCACCGAAAGTTACCCAGCATTTGCTCATCTTGGGTTGAGGGAAAACCCCGGAAAAAACCTCAACCAGGTAACTTGCCCCGACCGGGAATCGAACCCGAGCCACCTGGTTTCGCGGCCAGACGCGCTGACCGTAAAAGTTGTATTACAAGTACTATATTACAACTGTAGAAAATATGCTTCATAAACAGAATTATTCCTACAATCGAGTTTGCGAATTTCACAAGTTCGCCTATTTTAGTGTTTACGAAGACAGCCAAACATGAAATTATCAATAGTTCTAGTAATTAGTTCATTGTAGATCAAAACTAGGATGAATTTCAAGCAAGACCTTTACTGTGTTTAATTGTTGTGGTCTGTATGTTTTCGGGTAGTTTTTCTTTGGATTACCCATCAGCATCCTATAACAAACACTTCTGTTATCTGGATGATTTGCCAGCTTATCGCAACATCCCAGCTTAAAGAACAACGAAAACGTTAAGACAAATATTTTACGTGTACGAAACAAAGCAAGATATAACATTTTTTTCGTTAGACATTGAACCCGCCATACTCTGTCTGTGTGTGTGTGTGTGTGAGTGTGTGATTTATTAAATTACACATACTTGCGTAACAAAGCTCTCCAATAACTTTTGTGCAATTTTATTGTCTTGCACAAGTCTTTCAATAGACTTTGTAAACATCGGACACCACAATCCTTACTAAAAAATATCTTAGTAAATCTGCAGATGTGTGGAAATTTGAGTGCTGGAAAAGGGAAGGAGTTCTTCGGAATGCATTAGTAGACAACACACAATATTGCGAAGCGAATTGCACAAGTCTGAAGCATGGTCAGAAGAATTCGAATGACTAAGACTTCATTCATACTTATCGCATTATCGGTAAGAAGCATCACGACTTCACCGGTCATCCCTACTCTTCCAACTGCGACCTGTTTATAAAGCGTCAAGTCTAAAAGTTGTAATACAAGTATACTATACTGTAGGAAATATGCTTCATAGACAGAATTATTTTACAATCGAATTTGTGAATTTCACAAGTCATCGGATTTCAGTGTTTACGAAGCAGACAAACATGAAATTATCAATAGTTATAGTAATAATAGTGCAGTGATTAACATTTTAATTTTAGATAAAATATGCCAAGTGGAAAATTGTAATTTAATACTTTATAAATTTGTGTACAGGAATTATTGGCGAGCGTCTGGTACGCCACCAGCACGTGTGTGTAATTTAATAAATCACACACACAAAAGAGCAGGGTGAGTTCACTGTCCAACGAGGAAATGTAATTTCTAAACATTTGTCATAACTAGTGTTTCATATATATGCACTAAAAATAAAGAAATATGCATTTATATATGCACTAAAAATTCCTAAATATGCACATTTATGCACTAAAAACTGAAAAGCTGGCAAACTTACCATAGTACAAAATCAGATGAAAACAAAACACTAGTCATATAACGAGAAATATTCAAATTAGTGGGCTTAAAGGAAAACACAGTCACTGTAATTCCTTAGTCACAGCCTTAATGTCTATTGCTAATTTAATTGAAGCCAATTTTACACAGACAATTTTCTTTTATAAGGCATAATTGTATAAAACTTTGTTATACAGTTAATAATCTTTTCCATATTATCAGGAACCAATCTGTTTCTCCTGTCAGTAAATATGAACTTGTTCAGAGAGGAAGTTCTTTCCACATCACATGATGTGAGGGGACAAAACTTATAATCCGGCAATATGGTAGAGTCACCGTCCACATCACTATCGTACCCTTAAAGCACTTTGCAAACTTCCCTCATCTTCTTCAGTCCATTATTCTTAGCAAGGACGATAGCCAATTTCTCTTTGGAATTGAAACCTTCTTTACCTCCAGCTGCAACCACACATTTGATTGCAGCATCAAGCACCTTCAAAGTTTCAGTAAGCTGCAGGTCCTGCGTTTCTAATATTGATTGATGCTGTTGGAAAGAATGTAAAAATTTGATTTTATATATGCAAGCTTCTTATGCACACTGGGTGAAGCCATGGCTTTCTTCGCAACTGCAGCACATGCAGCCTCATCGTCAATAGAGTTTAGTGCCTGAATGAGTAAGAGTTAATGGCAGAAGGAAATTTGAGAGCAGTAAATAAATTACGTATTTCAAAATTAAAATGTCATACCTTTCTTATTTCACAAAAAAAAATGGTCACTGTAAAAAAAAAAACAGCAGACTCAAGCGAAGTCCCCCATCTTGCAATGAAAGGCTCTGGAGGTACATGAACATTTGGCAGCATCTCTCTGTATGTGCTTATTCTGGAAGGTGCTTCTAAAGACACTTTCTTCACAGAGTATATTAAACTGTTTACATCAGGAAATGAATTACGAACCTTCTCCGTAACCCTTACTAATACAAATGTTCCGTATTGGATGCCTCTGCTGCACAGCAACTGTCCAGCAACGCTAACGTGTCCTTTAAAGAGTTACGGTACATGTTTGACCAAAGTCCATACACTAGAAAACTGTTTTCGCTACAAAAAAGAAAAAAATAATAAAAAAATATGCACTAACGTCCAAAATATGTACATATATGCACGAACAACTATGCGTCAATCATCTTAATTTAACATGGAACATGTAATGACAAAGTTTCATTAAGATGTGCCATTCCGATACAAATATGCATTTAAAAATATTTCTCATTACTAGCCACAACGTTTGCAAATATGAATTCCAAACAGTAACAAATTGCTCACAAAAGTACAGTTATAAATAAAATCAAAGCCATGAAATAACTTTTATTCAGAGCTTTCAAAGATTTTGTGACAAAAGATGGAGCCCAAAAATCGAAAAATGTGGAGAGCGTAATTTTATTTATCTCTGCAGTTTGTTTCAAACAAAGATTTCACCTAAAGTATGACTTTGACATAATTTCGGTTCATGAAGATCCAACGAAAAGTAACAATTCTAATAACTTCTCAGTAAGACGTAATACGTTCTTCAGATGAAGGCTCTACTTCACAAGATGTAATCTGCTAACATACAGCCACTTTATTGCAGCCTAGTATCATTGCTTACGTAACAATGAGATTACAATCTCACACAAATCAGTGATACTATTAAATATAAAATAAATATTACAAGCCCTTCAGATATCTATAGGCCTACTTTGAGAATTTGCGGAAAATTACGCGTATGTAGGCAATACTAATTCCTGAAATTAGGAATAAATAGAAGTTCTGTCTCCTTACAAAGAATTATTTCATTTCTGTATATTATGTGAACTATATTTCAAGAAAAACTACAGAAAAAGAGTATCTTTGGTAATGTTATGAACTGAATTCTTGCGAAGCGCGTAAAACGTATGAGAAAGGTGTCATCTTCATAATACTAGTGGCGATGGTGTTCGTCTACAAGCCAGTCCGCCGCTGCGAACGCTCCAGTGCGCACTAAAGGCGCTTTAAATTAAAACCCGGCGTTTGACAAGTGAACCGACGAGCAGGTGAGCGAGGCAGATAACGGCCAGCCAATCACCACCTCCAGCTTAATGACGCTCATCCAAACAATGCACCATTGTGCAAAAACCGCAATTCAATCATCACAATCAACACTCGCCAGCGCCCGCCCGCCTTCACGCTCCAGGGGCGCAGTGCCCGCGCTGCGGTAGCATTTGAAAACCGGGGCGCTAGGTGGACACGGCTACGGAGTGACAGGCAACTACGGAGTCCAAAATCTTCCTTTGAAAAAGTGGTTCAACTTGCTTATACGCGTTGTTATGAGACGTGTAATGCACAGTGACAACATTAGCCCAATGGCACACGTATCTTTTGTTGTAACCAGACGCGAGACTTACAAGCGTGAGATTAAGTACACTCGAGAGGGAAGAAGTTCAACTTTCAACGTCGTCCTTCGCGGAAAGCAATACAAAGATATTAAAACAAAGATTTTAAGCATACTTCTTACTTTTCAAATTCAGCTATATATATATATATATATATATATATATATATATATATATATATATATATATATATACTGTTTTCGCTTTAAGAAAAATCCTAATGTAAACATAAGCACGTTGCTGTCATACCCTTGATTGGCTCCCAGTCGAAACACTCACATGACGCAGGAAAATATAGTTCGTATCTGGAAACCATAATCTTATATTATTTGATAATAAAAAAATGAATTCTAGTTGTTAAATACGATGAAATATATAACTTCATTCATGTGTATAACGCTATGTAAAAGAAAAAACTACTTTTATATTTTGTTATGTACTATGAACGCGGATGAATACCAACAGTAATACCGAGGTAGTCTGTTCTTATAACAAGCTGGCGTCACTTGAGCTTGTAGTTGTTCACATAACCTTCTGCATCCTCGGTGTGTGGTTTTTAAACATAAGAGTGGAAATCCTCTCAAAAGCGGAGAAAAACAAATAGTCTTAAATGTATATAATAAGTTATGTGAGTTTTAATTACAGTAATTATAAAGTAAATGTTTCCTAAGCAAGCGAATGCGTAGTAGTGAGGTTAGACCTACTTGACGAGTAAAGGGAAATGTTTAACATGAAACAGAATGTACAACAGTAGGCGGGAATACGTACTGAGAATCTATGGCGACAAACAGCGGCCAATGAAGCCTCACTTCAGTCACGTGCTATTGTTTATATTAGGATTTTTCTTACAGCGAAAAGATTATAGTGTCATTCGACCACTCTTTGTTTACAAATTGCTTGTCAAAATTCATCCACGTATAAGGAACATTTATAACTAGTCGCCGCTAATCCGTTAATAGAGAGATCCTTCCTTCCCTACCTGTGCAGTCAACTGTTCGGAGAGGGTAAAAACTTGAGACTAAACCTGCAACGAAAGGTATAAACAATTCTGTATGTCATAATTATATCCTCTAGGGAAATCGTTTTTCCTTTCACACGAAATATGCTGTTTCATTTGCCAGTAATACAAAGAATCACAAAGAAATCGTCAATTAGACCAAATAACCATTTTTGAATTAATTTTAAATGAAATCTTCCAAAAAACTTTCTTCAGATTACTGTAATTTAACATACACCATTCTCGGATAAATTGACGCGTATATCTACTGAACACGAGCAAAGCCTGTCCAAAAGGCAAGAAAAATCACTGCTTAGTGTAATCATTTATTACGGTATCAGGAATTCTAAAAACGTGCACGTCCATGAAAATTTCGAAATAAACTGCCTGCAGCATCCCAATACTTTTCTTCTATTTGAATGAATGTAAAAAAGGGCATTTCCAAAAGCATCTTTACCCAAAAGGTCAGACATATGGTTTTCTGCAAAGGACATCCGAGTTTCAATTCCAACTTTCCATGGTCAAAGACGACTTTAGGGCAGATTTGCTCAGAATGCCAGTTGCCATTCCACCACACTCGTCGTAATACTGCAAACCGAGAAAACAACGGTACGGTACCATCTTAACAGTATACCAACTTCACAGAGCAAGCAACCACATGCATCCCAGGAGTTGTAGCCATCGGCCAATGTCTCCGCAGTGATTATTTTTATTACGCCGCAGGCACTGGCGACCGAAAGGGCCGTGGGTTCGAACGACGCCTGCGGGAGCGCTGGGGCGCGTAATCTGGAGCCAGTCAGGTGTACACGTACTTCAAAGAGCCTGGCGCAAAGCGCCTTCAGCCGGAACAGCGAATGGACGGACGGACGCGCCGGCTATTTTTGCGCTTCCAGAGACTCCGCAGTCCTCCGGCTTCTGCGCTGGACTGGCAGGCAACTGGAGAGAATAGCGAACGAACCCGTAGCTATGCGACTCAAGACAGCTTGCAGTAAGAAAACGCAATTCCTCTCGATAAGATGATAATAGCACCGATTTTCAATATGAGGCACGCGTAGCTGTATAATTATGAATAAAAAAAATTTTTAGTAGTTTATTTTACGACGCTTTATCAACATCTTAGGTTATTTAGCGTCTGAATGAGATGGTGATAATGCCGATGAAATGAGTCCGAGGTCCAACACCGAAAGTTACCTAGCATTTGCTCATATTGGGTTGAGGGAAAACCCCGGAAAAAACCTCAACCAGGTAACTTGACCCGACCGGGAATCGAACCCGGGCCACCTGGTTTCGCGGCTAGACGTGCTAACCGTTACTCCACAGATGTGAACACAAATTAATTAATGATATTTCAAAGTAATGGAAACGAATATGAATTTGTTCGTTATACTTTAACAGTAGGTAACAGACCAAGATTCTTTAGGAAAAAATAAGAGCATTATTATTATCATTATTATGTTAGCATGATGTTAGAACGCCATCCTTGTATTCTAGAGACCACGGATTCGATCCTAAGGGCTAAGTTTTTCGTGACTTCACAAGTACCTCCCGAACAAAATGCCGCGACAACACCAATACAACAGGACCGAACAACCTCTTCCCAGGTAATCAATCACACTGTGTATGTGATTACTGATTAGCCAACTTCTTCTACAATAGACCAGCAATGACAGGTATGTACTGGGTGTTCATTTCAAAGTGTGTCATGACGTCACTGTTGATGTGTCAGCGATTTGAAGAGAGTTTCAACTTTTGTGTCAGAGAAGTTGCCTATTAATCAAGGCGTTCAATCTGAACTTTAGAACGTGTACGGTATAACTTGAACGTCGTAGCAACAGATGGCGGTCTGTAAAGTCTTGTGTGCTACCGTAACCTCTTTCGAACTGTGTTTTGCGCGGTCAAGTCGTACGCAGGATATTTGTCATCATCGGTTGCGTACGGCAACATTCCACAATACAAATCAAATGCTCCGTGTCCATGTTGGACATCGAAGTTAATGTCAACAAATACGTAAGTAATCATCTTAACCCTCTCCCCATATCCCGACAGTAAGAAAAAAAACTCACCTTAGTACACGTTTCGAAACAGTTCACATTCCTGCCATTACCGGCGTTACCGTACGTATCGGTTAAGTACTCTTTTGAATGAACGCCGTACTTGCTAGGCAACTTCTCTGCAGATAAGTAATACACCTCTGGGGAAGTGTAGGAAGATTGAATTCTCTAGGCTCATCGACTAGTCACGTGACGGCATACAGCGAGATATGACACACTTTGAACTGAACACCCAGTATATGTTTAGTCAGCAATCTGAAGACTGGTTGGAACTCTTACGCGACACAATAAGACATCACTCGTGAGGCAACTAAGCCAGGTAGAATATGTAGAAACGTCCAGGAAAAATTATTATTATTACTATTATTATTTACACCGTCAACCGATCAATTTCGTAAGTGTATTTCATGTTCCTCGTTATCAAATATACAAATGGAATTGGAAAAATAACAATATAATGGTGTGCATTTTGAAATAAGTAACTATGAGGGATATTCTCTCGAATCTAATATAAAAGGAAAGTATTTTCCAAAGTAAATGGATGTAGGCCCTATTTCATTAAATAAAAATGCATAATGTGGTAGATCGTTACACGTACAATGAATTTGGATATTCTTTGCTGCCTGAATATGGTTTTACATGCCGATCTTGGTTTCGAACACTCAAGTAACAGCAAAGGAAGTCCAATGTGTACTGTGATTAATATCTGTAAGCCGGATAATGTTAATCAAATACCTTTACAAGGGATCCACTTCATTACTGTAAACTCAGTTCGATATTGGCATAAAAACTCTACGAAAACAAGAGTTTCTGGCCATTAAAAAGTAGACTAGGCGCAAAGGAAAAATAAAATATCTGATACTCGACAATGAAACCAGGTATGTCTAGAAAATTCAAATACAGTAAAATGGTGTTTACTTCAATGTCCCTGGTGGTAGGAATGAGTATGTCAAAAGTAAAATTATCAAATATTTTACTGATTCGAGCTTCTTTGGAATTAGCACCAGTTTCAGACATGAGAGCTTCAGCTTCGTCACCAAGAAAGGTGAACAACCAAACCAATACCATAACTACGCAATATCTCTAATTTTTTCTTGCCTTTCAAATGATGCGCCCATGTAGCTCCGAAACATTGAATATTTCTGTAATCTAAGACAAGGTTAAAAAAAATTCGCATCACATCTAATTTCGCTGAAGTCTTAACTCCTAACAATTAGTTCTTCCCAACAAAGGACCAAGCACAATTCGTATCCCTGATTTCAACTTTATATATAATATATAACCGAAATTTAACTTCAAACAAGGTCTAAATGTGGCCAGGAGAATAAACAAGAAATTAGAACGATAGTAAAAGTCGGCAAACCTCCTCCCAGTGTACAGTAGTGGCAAAAAAAACAGGACCGACGGAATAATCGAAGTCCCCGAAATGAGCCACTGCGCATGCCACGCCCGCATTCACAAGATAGCGAGTAATCTATTGAAATTGTTGTTGTCCAGTGATACTTAAATTAAATTAAGAGATGTAACGGAAACGTTTGTTTTCACAAGTAATGCAAATTATATGAAATTCGTTCTAAATTAAAGCTACTCGTAGGACGTAGTCTCCTTTTAAATCACTTGTTGTATGACAGACTCTCAAAGAACGTTGGTTCTCAAGTGATTCCGTAGCACAGTGACAGCACGATAAACTGGTAACTAAGACTTTCGTGGTTCGAATCCTGTCTGAAAGAAAGAACTTTTTTTTGTTTGTTCCTTATTCAAATTTATTCCCAATACTTTTCGACTGCAGCAATATCTTACTAAATTAACTTATTATTCCCAGAACATGAATTTTACCAGCTTATTTTCTAATGGCTTTCGAAATGGGCGTCATCGAAAATGCGTGGGCCAGACTAAAAGGAAGGACGCGCAAACTGATTGCAGACAGACCACTTCGAAATCGTGACGAGTTCTGGGAACATGTTCTTGACGCCTGGGAGGACATCGCCCAGGATCTTGACTATTTTCGGAGGCTCGTCGATTCCATGCCTAGGCGAGCAGAAGTTGTCAGAGAATCTGAAGGGTATTGGACAAAATATTAGTAGTTCAATAGCCTATTTTATTTCATAATTTTTTGTAAATTTTTTTTAAATATTTTTTGTTTTGTTTTGTTAGAGGAAGACCAGATGCATCTTCCAAATAAATCTTTATTTTTTTAGGCCAAATAATAATCCACGTTTCACCAAAATTAAATTAGGTCCATGAGCTGTGACAATGAATATTACTGTCGTATACTTAAAAAAAAATGCCTGCCACGGCAATCGAACCTGCGACCGTTTGCACGATAGCGACGCGCCCCAAGCACCTGAGCCATTCAACGAAGACGAAAACAGTAACCAGCTGCGTGGCTGTTGTTCAACTGCACAGGTGGTTTCGGGTCCAAGGAATATGCACCGACGTTCTGCAGTGAACAAGGCTCTGAAATCAGCTACAAGGGTCGGTCCGGTTTTTTTTTGCCACTACTGTACAAATATGAAGGGAAAAAAAGAGCTCAAACGGTGATTTAAGAAGTAAAACGGCCATTTCCATTCACATAATGCTGGGATATTATTTATAAAAATTAGACATTGGAATTCGACTCATGACAATTTAACTGGAGTCAAAGAAGACCCGCAGTAGGTAGAACGTTATCGAGCAGAAATGGGCCTTAACATCGTAGTCCATGATTAAGAGGATGTGCTTTTACAATCAGACCAGAAAACACCCGGCCCCAGTAGTCTGTAAAAGATGCATCGTAACACGTCATTGTGCAGTTTGTGAAGTCGTATGTATGCGCGGATTACAGGGGCAAGGAAGCCACAGAAACGCATCACGAGCCGGATCTGCATTCTTGTATTGCGACAAAGCTACGAATTGCGTGTTCCATGTTAAATAACGACAGCAAGACTGTAAAAATAAATTAACCTCAGTCATAAGCTTTTTCGCTCTGAAATCCCGGTAAAATAAAAAAAAACATGTACCACAAAATATTCTACTCACAATTTCTTCCTACTGCATATAATAATGTATTTGAACCTAACAAGCTACCATTTAAATCTTTTATACAAGGTAGCCAACAAAGTGTTACTTTTAGCTTCTCTTAAATTGGTCAATAAAACTAAATTTTTCCAAATCCCATTAGAAGGGGGCCTTACAGAATGCGTCATGAACAGTATTCCGTTAGGCCCCACTTATGAGGCTCCCATATTTTGAATGAAATTATAATTATAATACATATCCAGAGTGAGTCAAAAAGTATGGAACAATGCTGGCAACTTTCTTATTTCTAATTTTATGAAGAAACTATTTATACAAAAGTTGTAGGGTATCAAAGAAGGAACATTTTGAACTTGTTTTCAAATAACATGCTTTACACTTATAAAGGTTGTGCCAATGAGTCTGCTTTTTTTTTTAATGGCACCATGTACTTATGTCCCCATTTTTTTATTCTTCAGGTCTCAATAGCTTACGTACATTTTTTTTTTTACATTTATGAAGTATTGTTTTGTAAAAATTACCTCTTTTGATGACAATGTATGTCTACTGAACAAAGAGAAATTTTAATGCTTCAGTACATCAATTTGAGGAGGCTTTGGATTAAATAATTGCAGACAAAAGCTAACAGAAACAAGTGAATAAAACTAATCAAAAACAAATGAATAACAATTTTAATCTTATTTAAATTTATAATTTAAAAAACACACGTTGTAGGATATGCACATTGCAATTTAGCTACAATAGTACTGTCAAAGCGGGCTACTTGGACCCTTAAGGTGTTACTTGAACCCAGAAGAAAAAAATGTTTTCGTCGATGTAAAATAACAGTTTGGTGTCGAAAGTTGTGGTTTTTTTCTCTGCAAACTTTCATCTGTACAAATATTTTACAAATATTTTCACCTAAGTTATTCCAATGGTAAGTAAACATTTTTTTTTTCTTCTGGGTTCAAGTAGCCCGGTTTGACGGTAATACAATACATGGATTTTAAAGCAAGAAACCCCATTAAAACCAGAATTAGCATTGTGTTGTATCACGTATTGATTTCAGTTCACAAAAGGTGCTCTAAATGGCCCCCATTTATTGCCAAGCAATTCATAAATCTGTCTTTGAAATTGTTTAATGTTCTCAACAACAATGTTCGATTCATTTGCTGTATTTCATCCCTAATTCTTCGTTGTAAGTCTTCCAGGTCTCGTGGTCAGTCCTGGTAGACCTTCCACTTCATATATCCTCATAAAAAAATCTAATGGATTCAGATCAGGAGATCTTGGCGACTATTCAATACTTCCTCTTCTGCCTGTGCATCTTCCATATTCATATTATTTGAAAACAAGTGAAAATATTCCTTCTCCGACACCCTCTCACCAACAATGTGGCCTCCGCGATCTCCAGATTTCAATCCGGCCGACTTTTGGTTGTGGGGTTACCTTAAAGAACAAGTTTTCCTGACACATCCAACAACCCTACTGCAACTGAAAGATCCAATCTCGCAAGAAATTGCCAATATTCCAAGATATTATCTGCAAAATGCTGTGCATGGTGTTGCAAACAGAATGCTGTAGGTACACGTTGAACAAGAGAACGGCGGACATCTCTCCAATGTTTTGTAAACCCCGTTGTTTGTCCAACACTGTGATGTTTTTGTGTGTTCCCTATCTCAAGAGGTTAATGTTTGAACTGAATACTAAATATGGGAAAACCCCGCTATGGTTTAGGAGATGTCGCTCTACACAGACACAGGCGGGATGCCCAAAACTACCCTTTCGATAACAGGAATGATGAAACGTCTTACGCGAATACTAGAAAATCATTTTATGCAAATCATAATACTTTATCAGACAAAATAAAAACGGACGACCATACAAATATTCAGGACTATAGCCTGATATCACACTCGGTGAAGATCCTTCTGCGAATATTGAACTGACGTTTATATTCCAAGATAGAAGAACAGTTGGAAAAAAAAAAGTTTGGCTTCAGGAAGGGAAAAGTACGAGAGATGCAATTGACTGCTACAAACAATGGGCGAAAAATACCTAGAGAAGAATAAAGAAGTGTGTATAGTATTTGCGGACCTAAAAATGTCGTTTGACAGAGTGGATTGGAATAAACTGATGGGGGTCCTAAAGAAAATTGGAAAGACAGGAGACTGTTCAATAACCTTTATATGAAACTAGTCAAAGCCAGGATAGGAGAAGAAATGTCAGAAGGAAGTGAAATAGGGAGAGGAGTACAAGGATGCCCTCTATCACCCACCCTGTTCAACATCTACTAGGGGGATTTTGGGAAGAACTGTTCCCAGAACATAGCAGAGGTGGTAGTAGGGGGAAGAAGAATAAAGTGTGTAAGATTTGCTGATGATATGGCGTTGTTAGCAGAAGAGAAAAGGATACTAAGGAATATGCTACTGGACCTAAATGACAGCAGTGAGCAGTACGGAATGAAGATAAATGCCAACAAGACGAAGAGCATGGTCATAGGAACAAAAGTAAAGAAGGTAAACTTGCGAATTCTAAATGAGGCATTAGAGCAAGTGGACAGCTTAAAATATTTGGGGTATACTATAAGAAGCAGTAATATGGGCTGCAGCCAGGAAGTCAAAAAGAGGATAGCACTGGCAAAGGAAGGTTTTAATAGAAAAAGGAGCATCTTCTGCGGACCTCTGGAAAAAGAACTGAGGAAGAGACTAGTCAAGTGCTTTGTGTGGAGTGTGGCATTGTATGTGGCAGAAACATGGACATTACGACGAAATGATAGAAACTAATAGACGCATTTGAAATGTGGATATGGAGAAGAATGGAGCGTGTGAAGTGGAGACAGAATAAGAAATGAAATTGTGTTGGAAAGAGTGGGCGAAGAAAGAATGATACTGAAACTGATCAGAAAGGGAAAAAGGAATTGGCTGGGTCACTGGCTGAGAAGAATCTGCCTACTGAAGGATGCACTGGAAGGAATGGTGAACGGGAGACGAGTTCGGGACAGAAGATCAGATAGACGAAATTAAGATATGTGGATCATATGAGGAGACAAAGAGGAAGGCAGAAAATAGGAAAGACTGAAGAATGCTGGGTTTGCAGTGAAAGGCCCGCCCTTGGGCAGAACACACTGAATGAATATACAATAACCTAGCAGTGAGTCAACCTAGTAAATAGAGCATTTCGTCCACACCTGTGGAGTAACGGTTAGCGAGTCTAGCCGCGAAACCAGGTGGCCCGGGTTCGATTCCCGGTTGGGGCAAGTTACCTGGTTGAGGTGTTTTCCGGGGCTTTCCCTCAACCCAATATGAGCAAATGCTGGGTAACTTTCGGTGTTGGACCCCGGACTCATTTCACCGGCATTATCACCTTCATCTCATTCAGACGCTAAATAACCTAAGCTGTTGATAAAGCGTCGAAAATAACCTACTAAGTAAGTACAGCATTTCCTATTGGGGCTCTCGTCTTGTGTGATTGTCGTACAGAAGCTAATTCTGAACACAATAGACTTGCGTTCGAACCCCGTCCTCTTGGCAGAAAGGAACAAGACTCTTTTTGTGGTTCTTTAACTAGGAGCACAGACGCTCAGAGCTTATGTTGTCCTAGTGACTTATTCACGAAGGCAAGGGGAGAGACTACGCACACCCGAAAAAATTCACATGGTCGTGAATCGTGCAGGACTGCAGAAGGGAGGTCCAAGCAATTTCGGATAGTGAATTTCACGTTTGATGAAGTGCATCATTAAAATGGCAACAGAGCGGGCGGCTGCATTGCTTGCAACCCTTCTCGCCTCCCCCGTCAAATCAATAGCAGTCTGGCAGCCCGGGCGAAGGCACCTCCCTCCCGCGCCTATCATCTCGCAAGTAATTCCGATGCATTTCATAAAGCCAGCGCAATGATTAAATTTCACGCGCGCCCGTCTGATACCTGCACAATGCCTGACAGACTGACGTATCGCATCGCCATTGTTCGGCAGCTCCGGCCACCTTGACAGCTCTGGAAATGTAACCGCATCCGGGGGCGGCGCCACTCTCGCCCAATCAATGCCGCCGCCATATCACAGTCCTGCGCACACCGCTACCTGGACACCCCTTCAAGGTCTACACATTTCCTTCAAATCCTACGCAACTTGGGTCACAGTTCCTTCGACAGCATATTCAAGTTTCCTGTTTCCCCTGCCATTCGCATTCAACTCACCCTCTGAAATATCTATCTCGATCCTATTATATGTAGTACTGAATTTTCGCATGCAGGATTTATTTCGGCATTTGTCTAAATCGAGTCAACAGCTCTCAGAATGCAGGACAGATGTGAAATTCGACTGTGATAACATAAAAAATTATTCAACCGTATACAACAATGAAGCAACAGGTAATGGAAGTACGCAGATCCGAACCAACTCGCTATGTCGTTAACGAATCGTCTAGAGACTCTTGGTAAACGAGATGCAAGGAGGTTGTCAAATCTGATAACATCGAATAATTTTTTTTGTAACGGCTGGTATGGGCTTCATTAAAATGTAGAGTTTTCCGTTCGCGACGTCTCCCTGTCACTTTCGTGCATTGAACACTGAAAAACTGCACGAGTCTCTTAGCTACGACTTTGGGTTCATACGTGGAAAACAGCCAGAAGTCGATACTAGTGCTGCTTATGATTAGGTTTTCTCCGGAGCGGTTGCTTGCGCGCTTTCAATCGGAGACCTCCGGTTACCTCCGATTGATGCCGCGCAGGTTGTATATGTGCTGCGGTGCAGACATACACTTTCCGCTGAGCATTCCTTTAATCGGATCAGGTAGTGATTCGAGTCCGCTGACGTCCGCGTATCTTTTAAAATAAGTTCTAATTTGTTGTTGTTTAATCTCTCTTTTATGTTAATCTCTCTCTCTTTCTTCGGCTCTTTTTTTTTGTGTTGCTTAAAGTGCTACGTTAGCTGACAGATTTTTTTTTCTAGTTTTGAAATTCATAGCATATGTGGATAGCCGTATTAGTTTTATGTCATTGATCAAATTAATAACATTCAATCTAACTGCAAAACTAACACAGAAGTAAAGCTTTTCAGTAGCTAATGTAAACATTTATACTTTAATTCTCCTAGAAACTCTCGTTTAATTCCAAACAGGGTTTGTCAATTATTATTCTAATCGGTTTAGTTAACGTAAAATATATTAAGGGAGCTTCAGAATGAAACAAAAGAAACGTGGGCCATCCATGGGATAAAGTTTACTGTCCAACATAATTTATTCAGATTTCAGATTCTTCACCGAACAGGATTGTGATTATTGTGTTAAAGGGTGTCAGCATTTGAACTGCCTCTTCTAAAACGCGCCACTCTTGTTCTGTAATAAAAATATAAGTGGATAGCAACTTAAGGATAATTGTAATTATATTATTACCAGATATTTCTTTAGTTTCATTCAGAAATATTTTAATCCACACAGTAAAATATAATTCAAGTTGTCTAAACAGTAAAATATAACTCAAGTCGTATTGTAAATATTTCATTTGTTTTTTTATTGCCTCGAAAGTTACGTTTTAGAGAAATGTCAAGACTTTTTCATGGACTGTGAGTCTTTGGGAACAATAGCACTAAAACAATTTAAAAAGAAATCGTATCAAATGTTTTGCGTAATTGTTTTCATCAAGTTCGCGATTGTGCGATCGCTTCAAATGGTTAACAAATTCGATGTTCCACCACCCTTAGACTAAATTCGCCCACAAAGTTTACAGTGTGCGACTTTATTATTACCTTCAACTAAATTAAAGAATTTCCATGCGACGGATATCCGATTTGGTGCCATTTTATTCCCCTCACAACTACAGTCAGTCCGTACGCGCCGGTCGTCCTTGAGCTAACTGTCGCTTCGCTCCGAACCCCCGCATCCCTCTGTATGTCCCCTGTTCCAACTACGGTACTATCGGAGATCACCGGTGGAGAGCTTTATTTGCAATCTCCGATTCCTCCGCAGTAGTAGTCACTCCGATGAGCAGCACTGGTCGATACTCCATGAAAGTATTGCGCCAAATGGAATCTGATCTTCAATATAAACTGTAGCTGATTTGTTCCAGTATCGAACTGAAGGTCCGAGAACCTAGGTTAGATTCTTGGATGGAACATTTCGGTTATCTTATATTTTTATTTAAATAATTTTCTTCCATACGGTAACTCACAATGTTTCAATGGCATCTACATCTCTCAATTGCTTGAATATTTAGACACTAGTACTCTTTCAGCACTACGATCAGTTCAGACGGCCTTTATGGTTCGTGTTCTCGGGGATGGGTAGCCAGTGGCCTAGCAAGGGGAGGCACTGATGGAGCTGCCTTGTGTGTGCTACCACCATTGACAAGTGCCATGACATTCTCAAACAGCAGGGGCTGGATCTAAAGCACATCATCACAACTGTTGCACCTTAGGCTAAAGTGCCCGCGCTGAACATGCCTAATTTAAGACTAATTTCACGGTACTCAACGCCAAACTAATTGGTAGACCAAATCAGCCAGCACAGCTACATGGCCGAGGAGACTGGCATCAGTAAAAATTGTGTGCCGAACATTTAACTTAGTACATTTCCGCCCAGTATCGACAAGGATCATCCGAGGAGAGTTCAATAAAATTGTAGTAGCATCAACAAGGACCATCTGAGGAAAGTTCAATACTGTAACTGGATTAGTTAACGCACACATAATCCAAATTTTCTTCTGAATGACATATTCTGTGGTCTTCTTTTTATGACTATGAACATATACAAAATGCAAGATAAAGGGTTCCACAAAATCCAAAACTGGATGCGTCCTTCTCATGAACCAGATTATGCTATCGTGTGGTATTCTATACGCCACTGTGGGTCCATACTTATTTGATGAACTTGTCGACGAACACACACTTACAAACATGCTTTATGGAGTTTTAATGGATTATTTCGTTATCTGCCACTAAATAAATGGCAAAAAAAACAGTAGTTTTAGCATGATGAAGCAACAATGTATTACGCTCTATCGGTTCGCCGAAAATTAACAAGCCTATTGATTTTTCCTCTGGGGCAAATGTGAAATGAAACATGTTTCAGATAAAACCCGAAATGATGGACGTCTTAAAAGGAAAGAATCGCCAACACCATTCAAAACATTCCAACAACACATTTATTAAACGTGGTTCGTGAAACTTTGGGTCGTGTAAGACATTGTCTTCAAATCAACGAAGTACATTCTGATCACTAAGAATGAGCTCAAGGACCTGTGCGGGGGAAAAAAAAATCAATGTTAAAACACAGACCATCCTATGAATAGGAAACCATACTCTAGTTCAAGTTCGCCGTGCTACGTAGGCAACTTCTTCACCATAACTGCAGTGCGGGAGAATTGCATAAAGGCTAGTTTTCCCATTTCGAACGTACGGCTTCTGAGACAGTATTAACATACTTTGTGCCACTGAAATCAGCAAACACTTTTTAAAACATACAACAACAAAAAAAAGTTGACATCATTTGCATTGGAATAATTTACCAGTTCACTCACATTCTCTTCGTAAACGTACCTTACCTCGTTTCACTTGTACTTATTAGTTTTAAAAAATGTCATACACTTATGACACTTTTCCCATGAATATAAAAGATCATTTTCTCTAATGTTTAATCAGTCATTCCCCCTCATACCCACCATTCTATATTGTTTTTGAATGGCCATAGTTATTTGAAGAGTAATTTTTTTTCGTTATTTGTAACGCTATTCTCTCTCTTTTTCAGCGCGTTTTTCTTTAACGGCACCCCTCCCACAAATCAAAGACAAACTACCATGCAACGTCATACGTAAAGAAATCATTAGGCCTGCTTCTGTGGAATGGGAGTGGTAGTTACTATATAACCAATATCACCATTTTTACTCTTTTAGACATAGCACCGCGTACACACATATTCGCCGTACTGCAGCAAGATTGGTTACTGAGAATCAGTTCAGTTTAGCTCAGATGGAACAGCATAATAATTTTCCACTATAGCAAAGTGGATATGCAAACATAGACGGGTGGCATGCTTCCTCGTGCAGGCTCCAGAGGTAGATGTGCTTCCACAGACGAACTACAGGTCACCAAACTCATTAGGGAAGCTGGAAGGAATCCCTTTCAGTCTGCTCTGACGTGTCTTAATTTTCTAGAGAGCAATCACACTGATAAGATGAAGGTGCTATAGAACTATAGATCGTCACAAAACCAGTTGTAACAAACGACCAGAGGATTTTGCGTTTGGCATTTGCAGAAAAAAATGCGTTTTTTTTTTATTTTAAGACGCTTATCGACATGTGGTTATTTAGCGTCTAAACGATATGAAAGTGATAATGCCAGCGAAATAAGTCCTGGGTCCAAAGTCGAAGGTTACCCAGTATTTGCTCTTAATGAGTTGAGGGGAAACCCCGGGAAAAAAAAAACCTCAACCAAACTTGCCCCAACCAGAATTTGAATCCGGACCCGCTCGTTTCACGGTCGGGAATGCTGTTACTCCACAGCAGTGGACGAAAATGCATATAATAATTTTATTGAGCGTGTTATTTTTTTCGGGCGAGACTATATTTTCCACTGCATTCAAGGGGAACACGACGCCATAATACCGTGTTAGGGATCGATGTGTCGCGGTGGCTTTGAAATTCCGTACATGTGAGCAATGACCAACATAAACATACTGGAGCACGTATTTCTACCTTCTGATCGCAAGAATTGTGTGGTATGTGTAAGTGGTTGGAAGATTCCAAATAATCTGTAACACCGTCTGATGAGAATCATTAAAATAAAGAACTTGTACTTTTAATGAATATCGTATCCAGTACCAGTATTACAGAAATAACTGAACCTTTTCCGAAAAAAGTGCTCACTTAAACATTCCACGTCAAAATAATTCACAAAGTTATGTCTATAAATGAAATGAATTTTAGGAGTTAATGACGTTCATACGATTGTTAACACTGACATATTTCCCACTTACAGGAAAAAATTTTATTTCCGTAAAAAAAAATGTTTTTTCGGGAACGCAGTCATGCGTACTTTTAAGAATTTCTTCCCTATCATAAATAATTTAAAATGCGTATGAGGGTTGCAAGGGATAGCGAAGTGCATTCCATAATCTCTATCCAAATCCTTTTACAGATGAGGTTCTGGGGACCGAATATTGGCGGTATAACCACAAAATCATATACAGATGAAACGCTGTATAGGTGGGAACCCCACCAATTCTACTCTTTCGGGCCGGCAACCCATTGGGCAGTAATTTTATAACTGCTTTTAAATTTCACAATAAGCCTCATATGAACCGGATTGATAATTCTATTGATGACAATGGCAAGGCTAAGGACAATTCTTGGTTTCTAAATACACCAAAACAATGGGAATAATTAACAACATTATGAAACCTTCCCTAGTACAAAGGCATACTAGAATTCGCCTATACAAGACCTTGGCGAGACCTGTACTTTGTTACGGCAGTGAGGCATGGACATTGACGAAGACGAAAGCAGAATAGCGGCCAATGAAATGAAATTTATGAGATATACAGCGGGATATACGAAATGGGATCATAAACGCAATGAAGATGTAATGGAAAAATTACAACTAGAACCTGTAATTAATCACATAAAATATTATCGGAACAACTGGATAAATCATCTGCATCGCATGCGTAGAGATAGAATCCACTATCGTCCAAACGGGAAGGTATCTCTCGGTCGTCCAAAGAAGCGCTGGATTCAAAATTCAACTGTGAGATCGTAACAGGCCATATGGCCTAATACTTGAAGGGAAGAAGAAGAAGAAGAAGAAGAAGAAGAAGAAGAAATGCGTATGATAGAAGAACTAGCCTCTCAGTTATTGTTTTGAAGGTAGTCGTCACAAGTTGTGGAGGGTGAATGTACTCCATTAGAAAAAAACACCTAACTCTTAGAGAAGGAATTTTTCAGTATCCTTCAGATAAACACTCTATTCATTAGCGACCGGAGAGCGTCATAGACGAAGGTAATGTGATTAAACCGTAATCTCGTATATAGTTCAGCGGTATGCCACGTGCTCCTCATGCAAAGATGGGCCTTTCAATCTAACTTAGTGATTTCGATACTTTTAAAACACTATACACTGGGTGGCGTACAAAAAAAAAATCAGCCCGAATACATGTAAAATCACAAACGTGTACATTACTGCTTCTGAATAGTATCGGTGCGAGTGTATTATAGGATTTGCCGCGCGTGATGAGTGGTTTTTCTCGGCCACGTAAATTTACACAACAGAAGTCATTGGGCGGCGGAGAATAAATACTCAACTCTGCACGAACAGCAACTCTATGACCCAAAAAAAAATATATATATATATATATATATATATATATATATGTTTCGTGAGCTGTGTCAAGGAAACGTATCATTCGACTGACATTCTTTACAGTCCCGTCAACACGGAAGTCTGCATTAACATTTTTTTATGGATCCTATGCTCAACTTACGAGGAAAGACAGAACTTGTTTTTCCAGCAGGAAGGAGCCACATGTCACACTTATCGGTTATCGGATATTTCTGCAGCTAGTCCAATGTATTTTCTTAATGTACACGCGCGCATAAACTGCATCCTAAGAGAAAGCGGTAGCGTTTTAATGATTCTAGAGGGTAATGGGCAACAGAACACACAGAAATAGCGCTTGTAAACAAGTTCTTTCCCTTGTAAATAAAAAAGGATTCTCCGCTTCTGAGGCAAGGTAGGCGACTTGTACCCAACTTCACTACATGACGATGAGTGAGATTATCCAGTACAGGAATTTAACACCGTAGAGAAGCTAGTTTTAGAAGAAGTGTCAACTTCTGTACGGGACACTGTTGCAGATCCGTAATGTTTTCAAACGAGCTTACATTCAATTCTGAACACGATGGGCGGCAAACAGTCTCATCGTTCACGGGCATCCATATACAAATCTAAACATGTGAAAACGCAATACAGTATTCTTGACCACGTACTGTAGCATGTTAGGGGTGGATGTTCAGTGATTGTCTAAGTACAGTGCGTTCGTAGCTCGGCCGGACCGTTATAACATAACATAAATAAACAAGTACTTAAAAAATTTTAATTAGGGATGACGAAATAAACAAGAAACCTTTAATTTAATTAAGGACGATGAAATAAAAAATAAACATGCATAATTTTAAAAGGAACAATTATTAAACGTACAATTTTCAAATGTGGATGCTTTAGTGGTCTGGCCGATCTACGAACGCACTGTATTTATGGAGAATTGGCGAACAAATGCCATACAATACAAAATTGGAACAAGTGACATCAAATAACTTTTTCCTTGCATTTTTAACTATGTCCCGATTGTACCTATGCAGTATAAATATTACCATGGAAACTAGATCTTACGGTTAAGCAAAGCCTGCATAGTATAGTAAAAAAAAAACAAGTTACAAAAAAAAATGCGAGGAAAATGTTTTTGATGCCATTCTGTGAGGATGATATACCCTGAGGATAAAATGATTCTGGTTGAGCATGATAATCATCCTGTCCGCTACGGTGACAAACTGTTTTCGGAGAAATCGGGTATCAGATGGACTGGCCTCCTAGTTCACCAGATACCTGATACGTAGAACTAAGAAAATCCATGAGGAAAATTGCGGGGAATCTTATCAGCCAACCACAAAGGATGTCCTCTGAAAAAAAATATCGAGTATGCCTGGAATCGTGTAGCTTCACGTCGATGTCCTAGGCGCGTGGTATCATATGTCATGGAGGATACAGCTATAGTAGAAGCGGAGGAACGGCATTTATACCATATCATATTAATTGGTAATTTTTTATTTAGTGTTTTTATAAAAAATATTTTAGGAGAAACATTTACATGGCCAATTGTGCCTATGATTTTATTCAATTACTGCATTACTAATACCTACAAAAATAACTTTGTCACCATAAATAGTTTATACTTGGGGGGGGGGGGGAAACTGTTACATTTGTAATGTGTATATGTATGTATTATAACTGAATGCACCCGAGCACGAGCTTTCGGGTTTTATATATCATATTTAAAATCAAAAGGAAATAAATTATTTATTATTATTATTATTTATTATGTATTATCCCCTTAAAATCGACAAAAACTCGCGTCACTTTTAAATAATACATAATAAAAAATTTTACGCTGGGATTTCAACACGGAACGTCGCAATTGCAAGCCGCGATCCTATCCCTAGACTATTATCAATACCAGATGATACTCATGTTTGTAAGTGGCATTTGAAATGCTAAACCATACTGTAACACAAAATCTGTTTATATAAAACTGACATTTACACATCTCACGTAGTTGGCTAGAATATCTCTGTACAACATCACATCATCCGGTACTTCAAAATAATTTAGTAGAACTGCAATAACATCCTTTTCTTTGCTCACTTTGGTGAAGTCGTGAATGTTAGCAATGCTTCATGACTTTTCTTGTCAGGATGCTAAAATTTCATTTCATTTTACTGATAGACAATATTCTGCACCTTTTTATAATACGTGATTGCACGTTCACTTATACATTTTAAATGGCAAACTCTTAGTACCTTCTGTGAACTATCTTCCAGACGTTTTATTCCAAAGTCTTTGCTCAGAACTTCCAAGCTTCTACATTCGTCTAAAATATTACAGTATTGTTTGGGAGACAAGATGCTTTCCTTCTTTAAGATTTCTCTTTTTACTAAACACTCAGAAGCCATGCAACTATGTCACGGAATTGGGAAAAAAAAATTAATATTTACTTTGTGTTTTATTATTTCTTCTTCTTCTTCAGCTACAGGGATTAGACCTATTGGCCTGTTCCGTCTTCAAGGTTTAAATCATCTGTCCATCTTATTTTCGGTCTTCCGACATTTCTATATCCTGTTGGTGTATAATCCATAATTTGTTTTGGTAATCCATCATTAGTCATTCTTGTAATATGTTGGTACCAATTTTGTTTCTGATTTTTAATCTTTTCTTCTAAATTAAAAATATTTAATAATTGTCGGATATTTTCATTTCTTTGATGATCCAATGTACGTTGTCATAGTAACATGTCCCCGTTTCGGCTGCTGCAAGAATCTGAGAATAAAATGTAATCCTTACAGGACTGTCATTTGTTTCTTTTCTAGGTCACGAAGTTCAACTTCTAGATAGGAATGTTTCCAGTAAAGTACAGAAAACTAGGTTCACCTTACTGTGCTCTTTAGAATGGATCATGATGCACAGATTGCATAACCATATTTTTCTAGCATAAGGAAACCTCAGTTATACGGAACTGGCTAGTTTTGCAGCATGTCAAAGCATACCTTCAGATCACCTGAATTTTCTTCCTTAGTTACACTGCAAACTATGACTAATTCTCAATTCATTCTTCTTCTCCAACACATTTCTGCCTTTATTTTCAAAAGACTCATCTAACAAGTGAAGCATGTATCGGTGCGAGAGTCTTGGTTTGCATTTTTGACAAGGATCATAGTTTCAGTCCTGAAGTTTTCTTTCTTCACAGAAGTTCCTCTACCTTTACTGACCAAGATCTGAAGGCAAATACAGTTTCTTAGACTTTCCTCTTTGATAATTATCATCTTTTCATTTGTATGTCTTAACATTTTTAATGGCAATGGTTAGATCCTTGTGTTCCTTTCTTGTTCTATTCCCTTCTCGGACCTACTTTGGCAACTTTCCTGTTTCATGAAACTTGCGTGCCAGATACGATAATTTATCCCTACACATGCCAGAAACTCCTTGAAAAGTAGCAGTACAGAGTACTTTATCTTTGTTATGTTCACTAATCCGGGTTGAGATGTAGAAAATTATGATAAACTAACAACGTGCAGTGATGTCTTGTTTAAAGACGTCACATGATTATGAAACCGGGTGACATCTTCATAACAGAGTTCAGCGGTTTTGCATTATTTCTTCCCTATAATTTCTGCATTTATATAGTTTTGAAAAAAACCCATCTCATTTTATTTAGGTGTATTTTAAATGGTAGTTCAAGAAAATATAAATAATAGCAACTAAACATTATAAGAGACGGAATTGTTGAGAATCGCACAAAATATAAATTAAGAAAATATGTCACTCTCGTTACACCAATTCATTTTGTCAGAGACATTATATATAGAAACCGTTCTAAATTTTCAATATTTGAACACAGATTTAACTTGCTTTCGAATTCATCGCGTTTATTTTTATCCCAAAATTGCTACTATGTAGTCTGCAGGACATACAAAAGAGGTGACTTAAATATATGTATTTGTAAATGAGCCTAGGAACCCAGAAGATGAAGTAAATAGTGGAACAAATTTTGAATACACCACTGGCACCCTCCCTGTCCCACAACTAAAATTGTTCTGAGAGTAGATTATTCGTAAATGCAAATATTGAATATCAGCACTAGTTCGCATACAACTCACTTTTCCTTTCCCTTCACATTAACGTTAACATTTACAACTCAGAACTAATTAAAGACATTAAAAAAATTCACGAGATTGCGGGTTCGATCCCGGCCCAGGAAGATTGTATTTCAGTGTGCTTAAATGCGACAGGCTCATTCAGTAGATTTACTGGCATGTAAAAGAACAGCGAAACAAATTCTGGCACACCGGCGACGCAGATATAATCTTAGCAGTTATGAGCATCGTTAAATAAACCGCAATTTTTTTTAATTCAAATATGAAGAACAAAGGTAGCCAGTGGGACTCTTTCTCCAACGTTATACTAGAACAGGTTCAAATCCCATTTGGGCTTATTAAAAGATTGGGTTTCTTTCTAGGTTTTCCAAATTGTACAATAAACTTCAGGTTACTCCACAGTGCATTCTTGGGCCCATTTCACCAAAACACCATCTCACTATTACCAATGCCATCAATGTTAAATAATTGTGCAGTTGTGTTTAATTAAATAACAAATAATAAAGGAAAGACATGAACTGCCAAATATAAGTTGAATGAAATAATTACAGTAAAATTTAGGTGGCAGGTATTCTGAAACACGTTTCAGCTGCACTTCCACCACCTGTTTGAAGAGGGGAAAATGGGGAATAGGGTGCGCACAGATTAACTTACAAGGGAGTACGGACACCAATTTTGTTAAATGTAATTAAATTCAATTTAGATATATGAAAAAGCGATTTCCACTCAAAAACCCTGCCGAATGAGAGTTAATTTTCGAGATTTTAGCTTCTGAATTTTCTTCTACACTTGTCACATTATCTGGAAAGATCATACCCATAAGCACATACAAACCTCAGCAGCATGAATAAACGACAACCTTCTCCTAATAAGAATTATTAAAATACAAGAACAGATAAGTGGAAGTTGTGTGAAGAACATTGCTAGAAAAGGTAGAAAACCTAAAATGCAGCACATAAAATTTCCTGGCGGAAAATCAAGTGCATGTGTATGACAGTATTTCTAAGTTACACTGAATCAGCCAAACAATTGCGGTTCTACAGGATGATCCTTAAAAGTCCAATCCTCTTTACATCCTCATCCATGATGTGTTCAACAATGTCAAAAATATGTACAGAGCACAAGCATATACGAGGGTCATTCCAAAGTAATGCACCACACTTTAAAACAACAGATTTTTCATTCACAGCTTTGCTACTTACAGTGTGTAGATACATTTCAGCTGCTTCTTTCTCAATTTTTTTTGTAATCCTCTTCCCGCAAGGGACGTACTGCAGCGTCAATTAAAAATAGCTGCTTCTGATGTCCATCAGAAGCAACATGCTGTGAGTTCCTTGTGTGCGAGAACATGACGGTAGAAAACATTCACAAAAGGTTATAGTCAAGTGTATATAGAAAAGATACCGTCAATTGCAGTGCAGGCAGTCTTGGGCACAAGCAATATCAAGCCAAAATGTACATTCCGATTTTCGCAACTTGCCTCAGAGCATCAGGCTACAGCCCACTTGAATTCATCGCGTTAACTGCTCTTGGCAGACAGGAATGTCAGTGTGAAGGAAATTTCTCATATACTGGATCTGGGAAGCAAATGTATGTCATACATTGGAGCTACGACATTCCAAAGTCTGATCTGCACAAGGTGAATTGCAAAACAGCATACAGATACACTGCAAGTCGCAAAACCATGTGCCTGGAACTTCTTGCAGGGTATGAGAATGATGGTGACTAATTCCTTTCAAAAACTGTCACAGAAGACGAAACGTGGCTTCATCATCACGAGAGACAAAGAACAGTGAATGAGCGGCAACACAAAGAATCTCCAAGGAAGGAAAAATTAAAATCTGCACCTTTGACAGAAATCGTGAAAACTTTTTTTTTGCCTCTGAACAACTTTCACCAGTAGACAATGCCAAAGGTGCCACTACAAATTCTGAATCGTACATAAACACGCTGAAGAAAATTTGTTCTCAACACTGTGTTCGACCACATCTGCACATGGAAGACAGTCTTCTGTTTCACATTGTCAGGTCCCTCGTCAGTTAACACACTGTAACGACAAAATTTCAAAATCAAGATGAAAATTTCTTCTCCACCCACCATACAGTCCTGATCTTGGTCTTTAATATTACCATATTTTTGGGAAACTGAAGAATCATACTCAGAGCACTATGTTTGAGGATAACCCTGAAGAAGTTCCTAAAACATAGTAGTGGTGACTTACCAAAGAAGCATACATGTACTTGTTCTGAGATCACTTACGGCTATTTTAAGAGAATGAGATCGTGTATAGAAAGTAGCAGCTTCTTCATAAAGTATAAAAGCTGTGATTTAAAAAATTGTGTTAAAAATGTACAGCACTTTTGGAATGACAGGCATACAAAATGCCCTTTGCTTCAGTCAAGAACTGCAAAAGACAATGATTTCATTACTGAATGAGTAGATGGAAATGGAGTGTAATTAAAAGATAAAACTAGTAAAATTTCGAAAATATAGAAGACTGGGTAAACAAGAACACGAGTAGGCAAGGGACGAGTACTGATAAAGAGTTCTTTCAAGTATCTAGGAATCAATAAAACTGAAATATCTAAGAGAAAGGCTCTCAGCTGCACTCAGTGAAGTAGACATGACAAACTCATATCACATATCACACACTGCCATGAGACCCTTCCGGGCAAAATCACTACCCACACTCATATTTGGATTAGAATAAGATTTGGGAGCATCTATGAAAAAACACAACTACAGCTTCAGAAAAAAGTTTAATGTGGCTGAAGGAGAATTTGGGCTAGAGGAACAGTAAGGATAGCACTGACAAAGAGGAAGAACGAACAAATTATATCATATCTCTCTTATAACTTCGAAAAATTAGACAGAGCAGAAAGACTTACCTGCCATGTCACGTGAGTTGTAGGCCAAATCATTGTGTACCACTGCTGTGTTCGTGTTGGATTATTACTGCTACTACCATGAAATTACCTAAATCTTTCATAATACATGTACTAGTAACAACCTTAATGGGTTGATTTTTGTGAATTATGCAACAACAAAGCCTCAACGGTTTCTGGTTAGGCTACTTCAAGTACTAAAATCAAGTACTTAAGGTGCACAAATTGAAAATGAACATCAATAAAGAAGAAAATAGCCAATGACTTAGTTGACAAATAACATACCTAACCCCAACCAACTTATCCAGGAAGAAAATATATGTAATGAAAATTTGTGAAAGTATTGACACTTACTATTGGTTTCTAAAGACAGACTGTGATTTCTAAGTGTATTGTGGATTAGAAATTACGAACATTTCACATTAAGTACATGGGAATAGCTTGATTTACATGTATATGGTATCTACCATGCCACAAATTGACAGTCGACACACAAAAACATCCGTGCACCGAGTAAATTTCAAATTGAAGGTCTCATATTTGGGATACTTCAATTTTCCATGCTATAAATGCATAGAACAAGGGATATCATTATCCCCACAACGCAAACATCATAGGCTTCCCAACACAGATAAACATTGGAATTTTAACACCAGTGAAAGGACTAAAAACTAAACTGTCACATCCAACTTCTTGATTATAATGGTTCCAGTCACATCCACTTGCACTTTCAACAAATCAATGGTGAGAATAAATGTTGTATACAAATTACTCTATATACTGAGCTTAACATGTATTCAATGGGAATATAAACAATTTCTTTTTAATTCATTAAATAGTGATTCTTAATTGGGAAGTTACAAAGTTTGATCAAAATCTCCTTTTATTGCATAAAATACTGTATATTATTGTTTTGTTATGCATCTCAAAATGATGTGAAATCCTAGAACAAGATCTCTATATTATGCAGTCTGTCAGCTAGCTAGCTAGCTAGCCAGTCAGTCATCTAGCAGGCTGTGGTTCAGATTACAATCACTTTCTGACTACACTGTTGACTGTAAGTGACGGTTTATGGGTTCAAGAAGGAGCAATCCATATCTATCACATGTAAAGTTTATATGTATATTAACTACTTTCATAATGCTTATGTCTGTCAAAATTAGAGGCATCAAGATCACAAGGAAAGTGGCACTGGTATACTCTCTTCATGAACCATTAATGTTGATAATTGATAAGATATTAGTATTTGAATATTTATTTTCCTCTAATAAAAAGTATTGCAGAGAACGTTATAGAATTAATGCTGTTGGAATGATTCACCGCACATAAAGTTGGAAAATGCTGTTGTGCTGTGTCATACAAATGACATGATTTGTGTCTTAAAGAGTCAGTTTTCTAAAGGAATGTGTTATGAAAAATCACATGAAAGTAGCTAGTCTTCTGAATAATCTATGCCATGAAGACGACACACACTTGTTCATAGTTATAACAATTCAATTCTTTATCATACTATTAATGATATTTTATATTACAGTGAATTTTCTTTATCATACAGAAATGACTATTTACTGTTCACCAAATTAAAATAACATTTTGATTGCAATGCACACATAAGACATTTCTTGTACTATAATCCCAAAAATTAAGATATGTCTTCAGTTTATAAATAGTATGTTTATGTCCTTGTAAGCAATTAATCTCGCTCAAATTCACATAATATACTTCTTGTTATACAGTTCATTGTTTGTAATATTACTTTGCTATTTACAAAATCCGTACTTAAAACTGACAAGTTATTAAAAGGTATTAATCGCTTATGAGCTCCTAAGAATGTTACTTGACAAATAACCAAACTGCACTACGAAAGCACACCATTCAAGAATGTTTATGTATATTCATCCACGTAAGAATAAAAAAATTGGTCATAAGAAAAACAAGAGATAAATCTTTATTACAATCAGCAAACCATCCAGTCCAGGTGTTTTCCTTGGCTTTTAAATTATTTGCACATAGTGTAATTTTTAATGAAAAACAGATCTTTTTAATTTCTTTGATGGTCAGAATTAACGTCACTTTACAAAATAATTCGTGTAGATATCTTTAAGCACTGTAAAAAAAATTTCTCAATTGAAGGCACAATTCCGAGGTAATTTTGGACAGAAAAAAAGTAGTTTCTTGCTCTCTCTGTAACTGCTAGAATTATCTTAATTTGAAAAAGTATTTGCATAAATAAGTTAAGACCCAAAAACATTTATGTAAAGCAATTTCAAATTGCAGGCATAATTATATAAATAATTTAACTAACACCATCCAGACTGTGAATGTACTGCCATCATCATTTATATTACCACATATCTCGTACAAGAAACATTGAAATAAATGCTAACACCCATTTTGAGTAACTCGTCATTTTGAGATTTTTTTTTAGCAAAACTGAATTGCATGTGCATCATTTGCAAGTGGACTAGGAGATACTGAATATGAACAAAATCAGCCGAACTGTATTAAGAGACAGATGGCATGTTAAAAAACCAACTTTTTGGTATCTGAAGCTGAACACGTATACTTGTGTGAAATCTTGGAGTCGATTTTGCAAGTGTCACAATATTTTCTCTCGATAATTCGTGTAATAAGTCTCCTTCCTATCTTCAATTCTCAACAAGTAGCCAAAAAGGTAACTCTGCAAATATACCAAATAGAGCTTTGGGTCACAAATCCAGTACTAGAGTTTTATGAAGCTAGTCAGCATATGTGCAAAGAATAAAATACGAGCTTCACATATTGGGAGCTACACTGTCTTTACAAGCCTCAAAGCCAAACAACAAAGCTGCATCAGCAATTTCTATCATGCTGCACTCGAGAAAATCACTGAAGAATCCCTCTGCAGTCACTCATTAGCATGAATCATTACACTATAAATTATGTACATATAGTATTAATCGAAAGCACTCATTAGCTTCATAGATATGTTGACCCTAACATCAACATAGGCCTATCTTTCACATCTGGAAAGAAATTTCTCAATTACATGGTGCAATTTCCTTTTTCTGGAGCGAATTTTACATATGTTTTCTTGCAGCTGTTCCAGAGTATGGAGATTTACCCTGCACACTTTGTCCTTATATTCTCCAAAGGTAAAAATTTACAGTACACAAATCAAGGTAGCCACAGATTTCTGCTTGTCATCTGTCTACTTACAGGAAGATTCTTTGGTAAACGTTCTACACGAAGTGTTGAATTATCTATTGGAATACTTAAACTCTCCCTTGTGTGTGTTATGCAATTCTAATAAACCCATGAACCCAGAACATTTAGAAAGATGTAGAACCCTGCGAAAAGAACTTACTCTTAATACATGTATCCAGCTATAAGATGATTACACGATGTCCACTGTAAATCAAATATTCAATTTTTCAGAGCTGTGGATGGTGAGAAAGTCACGTAACGAGTGGTTTTTCATTCTTTCCTGCAGTTTATGGTTGGTGTTATTATATTGACGTAAGATGTGTTCTATTGTTCCTTCTTCTGTTAAACATTTTTTACATAGCGGTTACTATGATAATTTAAAGCAAAGATTCCGTAACATGGTGTCCAATTCTAGCCCATGCAGCAAAAGTTCGTATCTGTCTGGAAACATCACAGTAGACTTTAATATTGTTGGATTGTTTCAAATTTTCCATAGTGCTCTTCCTGTCTGTCCACTTAATCTTCTGCAAAAAGAAGATTCTATACCTAAAAATATTTAAATGCAAAAGGACTAATGGCTTTGTTGCCAAACGTCTAGGCATTTGAACACAACATTAGAGTTTCCTGGGTCAAACATGATGCCTCTTCCTATATCTGAACACAACATTAGAGTTTCCTGGGTCAAACATGATGTCTCTTCCTATATCGTAAGTCTTTTGTACTTTCAGCCTTCAGCAAAAAAAATATCTCAACTACACCAGCTCTGTAAGACAAATACAGACTACCACTAGAGACTAACTCCCAGAAAACTCTCTTCAAACCTTCATTGGTTTTTATTTTTTTTTAATTTTAGTAGGTTATTTTACGATGCTTATCAACATATTAAGTTATTTAGCATCTGAATGAAATTGAAAGTAATAATGCCAGTGAAATGAGTCCGAGGTCCAGCACTGAAAGTTATCCAGCATTTGTTCATACTGGGTTGAAGGAAAACACCAGAAAAAACTTCAACAGCTAACTTGCTCAGACCAGGAATCGAACCCGGGCCACCTGGTTTCGCGGCCAGACACACTAACCGTTACGCCACAGGTGTGGATAAACCTTCTTTGTATTTATCAATCAAAGTTGGTGACGAGTATGAGAAAACACTTGCTGTTCTATAATAAACCAAGAAACATCCAATTAAATTATGTTATCACTACAAAATAAATTCTCACTCACATCGATTAATATCTAGCAGAAAACTCAACTCCCATCCATGGGTAATGAGAGAATTCAATTCTCGACTGTTTATTCTGTGTTTTCTCAATCTTAGAGTACTCATTCAGAGACATTTAACAAGCTCAAAACACAGCTGTCAGCAGAAGACGTCTTCGATGATATATTAAGGAGCATAAATCTGCAATAGTCTTGATTCTCCCTAGTTTTTTTTTTTATTTTAAGCTTTGGGGAAATATTAAAGACGAAGTGTGCAGGACAAATCCTCATATTCTGGAACTGCTGAAGAAAAATATATGCTGAGAAATTCATTCTGGAACAAGAAAGGAATTGCGAGTAATAAGAAATTTCCTTTGCAGATGTAAAATAGTATGGATGTCAAAGATCAACATTTTCATCGTCATCATCTTAAAGGTTTCAAGTGATTTTACACAGAACTATACAACATAGTGATCCTGCTTAGGAAATGGAACCTTAATTTGGAAAAATCAATTTTCTGTTTTTGTTTTATTCTACTTCAGAATTAAATTCCGAACATTAAAAAAAAAGTTTGAATAAAAAATTGAAGATCTTATATGGATTACGAGTTAATATTATGAAACTGTCCTTTCTGCAAAAATGGCTTTAAAATTAGGTGAAAGCATTGTATATCAGCATTGCTCAGATCAACATTCATATTTTTGTCGAGCGCACTGTGTTTATTGGAGGAAAATTATATTTTGTCAAGAAAGAGATATATTATTAAGGATTCAATATTTGCGGACCTTTATAAAAAAAAATAACATATTCGTTGTATTGCAAACTGCTTCCACATCGATGGCAGTAAAGTCACATAATTCAAAGTTCGATCAGATGACGTTAAGATCCAAAAATCGATTTTTTTCACTCAGGTCATTTTTTCGTTCTGTAAAATTACGAATTTCGAATTGGCGTCCCTTTTCCTAGGCAGGGTCACAATTTTTACTATATTTGAAACCAATGGAGTAGCTACAGGCAGTTAAAGTAATGCTTTAGTGGTAAGCTTTTAATTCAGGTACGGTACACTGTAACACAGCCTTTCAAGATAAAAACTCATAGAATTTTTAACATAGTCTTGGCTTTGAAATCTTCGAAAAGTCAAGGCCCACAGTGCCAGTCTAACCTTAAGTTCTCATACAACTACCTGATCTACAGGTACGTGTACAAACTTGAAGCAGCTGTGGAATCAATATCACGATGCGTAACAGAACTGTAATGAGAATATAATGATCAATTTAAATACAAAAAATGTTAATAGGTACGATAATCTAATTCAGGAATCATTATATAGTAGATTAACTGCTTGATATTCTCCCTATTTACAAGACAGTGGTTGCTAGAGAACAAAAGAATAGAATTGATAACTTGTTTGCTACTTTGCATACTGAGTATTATAATAGTAGGTGCAGATCTTAGTTTACTAACTATAAATTTTGACGTATTTTTCACTCAATTCTGCAAACGAATACAGTGAAGGATGTGAATTATTCCTTCAAAGATTACAAATAATGTACTAATATTACAAACAAAAGACATTACAGAAACTCCATTCAGAGCATGAATTCGCCACTGCAATAAAAATGATTCCTTAGCACACAATCCTGTTCAGTACATGTAGGTTTTAAGGTGATGTCATACAGAGTCCATATCGTGTGGTGACATTTTGAATTTGTTTCAGACAACAGTCAACAAAAGAAATATCTAATACTAGTCACAAAGTCAATAAAAGAATATGGTGACAAATTAAATTGCCTGGCAAAAATCCATCGCCCATAGCCTTAAAAGTGGCTGACAACTTATATAAGAACACAGAGAGGCATACATGTTTCAAAGAAAACTCTTCCATGCAAGTATACAAATTTCCTTAAACATTTTACACATGAAACTGGTCTTGGTACATTCATAACTATATTTTCAGGAATAAATTTAATACTTTTTTCAGAGAATTGTCTACAATCATTTTCTTACATACCAATCTGTTCAATACACAGAAGGTTCTCTATATGTGTAATTATCTTTCCTGGGGTTACCAGAACTTCTCATAAAAAATTAAGACATCTTAGTCAACATTTTCTGAACATTTTAAACCAATTAATGTCTGCCATCACACTGCAGCAGAGTTTAAATATACACAATAAACAAAAATGCTAATCTGATGTTGACATAAACTCTTAGCAAAATTTTCGAAAATAGGCTTTCATGGCCAGCGTCAATGGGTTGAGTGTTTTTCAGGCTAAGAGGCCATCACCTACTGGTGATGTTACGTCCAAATTTTTCTTCTACAGCTGCAGTAGACACCTTCAGTGGTGAGGCAGTCATGGGTGTAGAGAACTCAGTGTGCAAGGGATGAATGATGTTTCAACTGGTTTCGTGTCATAATTTATAGGGTCGATTGGGTGTGACTTACTATTGTCTGTGCAATCTGCACCAGGTGCTCCAACGATTTGGTTGCAGATTGTGGTGTTAAGACTGCTGCAGGTGAATGGGTTTTGTTTCTCAGCACTAGACACCACACCTTACCGAATTTCAGAACTTCTTTATGGTGAAATTTATAAACACAAGAACAATTTCAACCATAAAGAAGAGTGTCTAAAACTCAATAATGCGTAGTATTCGACACTGAGAAACACATGTAGTATCCGACACTGAGAAACACATGCATGAAACCCATTCACCCCCTGCAGTCCACATTACAGTCTGCAACCAAATCATTGAAGCCCCAGCAAAGACCACACAGACAATAGGAAGTCACACCCAATCTCCCGCATTTAATTATAACACGAAATCCGTCAAAGCATCATTTGTCCCTGGCAACCTGAGATCACTGCGCCCTTGACTGCCTCGCCATGTCTATTGCTGCTGTAGACAAAATTCTGGATGTAACATTGCCAGTAGACCACAGCCACTTAGCCCGGAAAACACTCACCTTCTTAAGAAAGTATTAGAACACAATACATATTGCCATATCCTTCACAAATATAAGACAACTTACTAGAGTATCGTTAAATTTGAAGTTCAGCAGAACTTATTTTACAGACATAAAAACGTATGCAACTAATGCATAATCATGCTAGAAATATAATACAAATGTAAAATCTGGCAACTCCTAACATGCTGTATGAGGCGAGAGTCATTACACCAACCCTTCCAATCATCTGTTAGCAGATAATATGCTGTCAACGAAAATACCACTACTAGTTTAACGTCTCTTCTAGCACGTCTCCAATTTAAAACATCTACTTGACTGAAGTGAAGTTTTTTTGAAGTATGCAAACATAGGCCTAGGCAGGACTTTTCATGTAGGTGTGCTGAAGGTAATTCAACCTTCCCTCTCACTGTAACATTCCCCTGTACAATGGTCCATCCAATTGCATATTATAAAAACCAGTTATTTCCGATCAGGAAAAGATATGATTAAGTTAACACTTAATTATCAAATCAATCAATTGTGTGGCACATCAAACCAAATAAGGTTTTTTACTTGTTCACATATCCTCCAGTCACTCTGTCCTCTGCCTGGTGTTCACATCCACCTATGAAGAGGTCCATTTTGACTTCATTTGCAGTTTCTGCCTGACAAGAGGTCTTCGGCCACCTGGGTTCTCTCCATGCACTCTCCAGTAAGGAATCATTCTTCTGAGAACATGTTGCTTATTCTCCAGAGCTGCTTTGATATCAGGATACTTATATATAGCCTTCTAATTTCTCTATCATTCTTAATTCTCCATACTCTATTTTCATTAATAGGACCAAAGCGGTTTCTTAAAATTTTATTTTAAAAAGCCACGGAGTATTTTTCATTCTTTTTGTAATTATTGTCCATGTTTCTGCCCTATATAGTAATTCTGCTTGTATTGTCTTATAACATTGGAGTTCAGTAATACTAAAACTATTTTGGAGGAAATGTTTGTAATGCTGGAAGCATTTGTCATCAATTGTTAATCACTGATGAATTTCTATTTCCATTACCAAGATTTTGTGTCCTGAATATTTAAAATCTCTAACCAACTCGCAGTTAGGATTACCATACACTTTATTTATTATACTGTATATTTCTTTACAGCACACAAACTAGCAAATATACTAGTTTAAGAAGATATATAGGGTGGCCTAAAAGTCAATACCCATTACTGAACTTAGATTATATTTTTAATCTTCCCATGAATTTCATGAATATATTGACTACACCCAAACTCTAGCTACTAGCATTTATAATGAACACCAATCAAAATTTCTCATGGAAAACAAGAACTGAAAAGACTACAATGTTGCTCAGCAAACAGCTGGATACATTAAGAAGATTGATTGATTGATTTGATTGATTGATTGGTTGATGAATTTCAAATTATCTGCCTTTCACTTTCATTCTGACAATTAGTCACTAATGTAAACACTAGAGTGCAATGCTATAATAATCAGAGCTTGTCAATAAAGTATCATTTTACCATTCGATCTGTATGTGTTTTTTTTGGGTCATTCTGTATAAAATATGCATTTAAGAAACTTCCGTTGACGTAGTCTTATTAGAGTGTGCAAAGGACACCCTTGCATAATTGTTTACAAAAAAAATACTAGCACAGTCTAGTATATACAGTCGCGAAGCTCAATACGTAGTAAATATGCAAACATTAGATAGTTGCTCACCACTAGGATCGCTAATATCGCCTCATTACAGGCAATGCAAAATAGTACCGTCACAGTCTATTGTTTCTAGCACCCTCAAAACTCAAGCTTCGTGACTGTATATAGTAGACTGTGATACTAGTAACCAAGAAATAAAAAATCTATTTAAGTGAATTGTTTTAATATACTACCAACACGCACTGTAGTTTGACTTTTAAGGAACATATTAGCTGAATGAAGTACCACGTAAATAAACAACAGAAGTCCTTTCAAACATATTTTGCAGGGGGAAGGAACGAAATGCCTCAGGGGTGATTATGATCATTATCATTATTATTATTATTATTATTATTATTATTATTATTATTATTATTTTGTCGGAAAGTGAAAAGTATAATTAATTCTGTCATTTCCAAGAAAGTCATTAGAGTCCAGGTTTTTTATATAATATTATGAAACATATAAACAGCATTAAAGAAATTGAGTAATTTTATAATTTTATAAAACTCCATGTTTGGAATATTACAGCTGTGGATGTAGCGCATTCACTTTGATCGAATAAGCGTTCTTATAGTTGTTTATAAAACAAAACTAACCAAAATTTTCGCGATCAGATTAAAACACTTGCTCTAAAACCACAATATGAAATCTACACCAATTCAAATGCAACAAAAATAAATAAATAAAAAGCTTTTTACAGCAACTAAAAATATGATTTAGGGTCTTCAGTGTGTTACAACAGATCTCAATGTTTTTTCCCCACTGTAATTTCAGCATATACTCTGACCCTCCTCACAGCTATAGCGGAAAGACGTTTCCTTACTGTAAGTTAATTCACATTTGATTATATTCAGTTGTAAAAAAAATAAATATTCTCTATAATGCATGCCATACCTGCAATTGTTGGCCTTCAAAAGGCATATTTATTAACTGAAGAAAGCTGTTTCAGAACATTAGAAGTCAAAAGTAGTACAAAAATAATGTTACATGTTAGAAGACAAAACTTCATCAATTTGAAAATTTTTACAGTATAAAATATGTAATATACGAACTCTGACTCCACTCATAACCTATTAAGGCAATAACAATAGAACGCCCGAAGCAAAAATTCTTAATTGTTGTATCACGTAATTAAATTTGAATTTCGGTATGACACTTTGGTAAAATAATTGGTTGCATCTCCTACTGTGGCCTGGATCTCCTGCCATTAGTATCTTGAGAGGGTGGCGGGCTTTTAGAAAATATCATAACTCTAGCAACAATGCCGGCAGGTATCAGTGCAGTCATGTGAGTTGCTCTCTTGTGTTCCTATTTGATAGAGGACAAGACACACAAGGCCAGATCCTGCCCCAAACAACCCTGGCCCTCTGACATAATCCATACTCACCTCTGTTGTCCAAGTGTTTAGGCTCTGATTTGACACCCTAATGACAAATTAATAATGCATTTAAATTTAGGTAATAACAGTTCCTGTCCAATTTAACAGACCGACTAACCTTCCAGGGATTCTCACAATGTGATATGTCAATCTCCAATAACTGCAAAATAAATAAAAATGTAAGAAAAGATCTGTGAACTCCCAGCCACATTAACGAAATAAAATCCACCCCGAACTATGCTACAATCGAAAGGAAGGTACGGTATGGACCCCAAAGATAAGACCGTGAACTGGATAGCAGGATTTTACCAGGTTCGGGATGAATCTTTACCAGTTTTTAATCATCAGAAAAACATCAGTTCACTGCCAGCCAGGCTTCTGTGGAATTTTGTAAGCACATGGGGATGATCACACATGACGGGTACCGCCAGCCCAGAAGGTCAGCGGGGGTGAAGGCTACATGCCAAGAGCGGGGGAAGCCATTAGAGGGCGTAGGGGTGGTTGGAACCAGGAACTTGCTTCGAGTGTCAATTCGTTATTTAAGTCTATTCCAACAGAAAAACATGTCTGCATTGTTTTTTCTGTTCGCAACCTCATCTGCTCCCGTAGAACAGCATTCAGACACGTAATACACCAAATTATGTTATTGCCTAACTGATACTTTTGTGTTCGGGTCAGTGCATCACGTTAGTGAACGCGATGCAGTGACTCTCATTCCTAGACAGCAATCACAACTACAAAGCCACTGGACCAACCTGGTTCAGCAAAAACATACAAGCTGGGTGGTACAGGCAACTAGGAACAAACAAAGACAGGTCAAGCACAACAACCACAAAGTCAATGCACAACTCTCAATTTCTGTATTAGGGTATACCCAAAACAAGGCAGGGTCCCCAAGGCAGAAAATAAAATACAAATTCTTTGTGGGAAGAATTCAATATGACAACTAAACAATATAGCCTCTATGCTTATGAGGGTAGGAGCACCCTAAATTAAACAAAATATAATGTACTCCCTATTTTGAAAATTATATATATGAACTAGTAATGAATATGTAAAAGTAGCCTGAAATGGGTTCCGTAACGATGGCCGATTTCATGGGACTGACTAAGGTAGCTTATATTGGTACAGAGGATAAAAATTTAATTCAATCACGCGCCTTGTTTCTGATATGATTCAAAACTGCCAACTCCATATGTAACAGACAATTATTAAATATACTAACAGAAACACACGTATAAATATACATCCGGCACTTAGGCCATGAACTTTGTTCTTACACGTGCAATGCACACCGATGAAGTTCAGACTCGTCACTCGAATTCAAAATTCAAAGCTAGTCGCAATGAAATTTTACGGCTCCAATTTTACTCTAGGTACAGTGTGAAATACTGATGATGAAAATATTTGCTACGTAGTAGCACATTTGAAACATAATTTGGATAGATCAATTATGGCGTCAATGGAGATGGCTCAGGAAGTTGTAAATGACTTTGTGCAGGGACTAGTATGTTAAATTCACATAAATGGTTGAAGGAATAGTTATAAACATACCTTTATACACTCGGGATATAAAACTGGCAGGTCCAGGAATACCGGGATTATTTCTGGGGTGTTCAGGTCACAAATGAAGGAACACTGTATGGATGGCAGCAGGCTGGCAGCGATGTTCCAAGGACAAAGTGGCGACCTGCAAAATGGCGCAGGTGACGCTGCTACAAGAAGTTATATCCCTCCGCGAATTTATGTAATAAGCATCACTAATATGCTTTAGCGCGCTTTCATACACCATAGCGTCAACAAAAGTTATATACATGCTATCATATTCCTCAAATATATAAATATTATCCAAGTTAGACGATAATTTACTATATACTACGATCTATTTTTTTGTACTCCATGATATGACAAATTAAGAGCTCTTATATTATATTTAAAAGTTAAAGGAACTTTTGTTTATGGACTGTAAAAATAAAATTATAATATAATTGAAATATAATAACAATATGTAATTGTTTTACTTAAAACAATTTCGCGATATTTATAAAAACAATTGAATAATAGTCCTCGGCCTGCGGTCACAGCCCCCTAGAGCTCTTCGAAAAGCTACATCAAGTGACATGAACAATATGGAAAATAAACAATAAACATGTTTTGTAGTCATAATGGTCACAAATCACAATAGAGCTATAAGGTTATCAATCAGAACTTATCTCTCCTTTCCTGTGACATCATGACATTACCTCAGTGTTTTTCGCTACACCATGCATATTCTAAGAATTCTGAACGTATAAAAATGTTCCAAAAATTGTTTACATCATCGGAATCCTACTGATAAGCTGTTAGCGATAGGAAATGTACTACATGCATGTAACATGTAACACATAATCATTTTATGTTACGTAATATCCATACAGAAATGGGAACGATAAGAAATGTCGAAAGACTATGTACTGTATATTTGCACCGCGAACAACAAATGACTCTCCCCTCTCTACTTGCTTACGTACTTATTGTTCGACACGAAGTTAGTTTCAGCATACGAACTTTATATTGAGACTAAGAGTAAGACGGAAGATAACATCAAGTATGTATTCTAAAGAACAAGAAGATAAAATAACAAAAGAATTTTCTAGGTTAGGAGGTAAGTATCGGCTAACCTTTACCCTTCTAAGATTACCTTGTGCAGAATAGAAGGCGGCAGCATGAAATGCAATGATTTGAAAGCCACGTGTTCAATACAGGTTTCTGTAATGAAAATTGGCTATGTGATTTGTTGTGCTAATATTTTGTGCTGGTATGAATTCGGGCTAAACTAGCGCCTAGATATTCCCTTCGTAAGTTACCCTTATAGTCTACACCTTTCATATACGAAAGTGACAGGTTAGGTTTGGGGGTGGGGGGGGGCAGAGGGAAAGAGTAGGGGATCCAAGAGTAGTATTCGTGTTTTGAAAGTTACCCCAAAAAATCCCTTCTAAATTGAACGATTTTCACTTCCAAAATCACCGAAACTCAGCGCTAGTTGCACTCACATAGATTCATCATTTAAATATTTTATGTAAAACATATTTTGCATAATAGCCCACATACACATTTCCGAAATGTTGATTTACAGCCACCAATCTTCGATATTGCCCCACACCACACACGGGACTGACATCTTAGTTATGTTTCTTTATGGGTTAAGTGAGGGGATAGCTTACTGACATCAAGGGCGAAGTATGTGGCAAGTTTAGTGGGTTAGTTGAGGGGATTATTTAAGTGATACGAGGCCGAGAAATGTGAAAATTATTTACATACCGGTTCGTTTTCTTTAGTGTGGGGGGATACAGAAGTTTCACCACAAATTTTTTCCTGTCCTATCTTCGAGATCTCCCCACACCATACACGTATCTGACGTTTGGTTTGTGTCTCGTTATGGGTTATAAATGAGGGTATAGTTGAGGACGAGATATGTGACAAGGTTATGAGTTAGTTGAGGGACTACAGTATAAGTTTTCAGTGATTTAAGTACGTTTTCTCTCATGTGTGTGGCGTGAGGAGATATCGAAGTTTCACCTTACTTAACTTTTCTGGCCCATAGCATTGATGTAAGAAGTAAAATTTCAAGTTTTCGACCAGATAAGATAACCAGTAAATAACGCTATAAAGTTATTTTTTAATTAAATGGGAGGCCTAATTACTTGTCCTATGACAAAAAAAGTCTATAAGTTAATGTACAGTCTTTATGTACACAATCCGGCACTTGGAAAATGGGACTGATGCTGGAAAAGAAAAAGAATTCATGTAAGAACAATATGAGCATTGTATATTTTAGCTTCTGTAGATCATGAAGCAACTGGAAAAACTAGCATTAGGTTGAAGGCCTTGTCTGGAATTCTGTTTACTATTCTCTTTACACTTAGGGCCTATAGTTCTTTGAATGGAGTTCACGCCATCAAGAAATTTCTGATGTATTTTGAGTTTTGGAAACAAATAGGAGTCATACAGAGCTAAGTTCAGAGCCGGATTTATCTCTTTCCTGCCCCTAGGCCAAACAGGCCCTGCTGCTACCTATCGTGTTTTTTTAAATACAAAACTCATAATAATGTCGTGCAGTACGCTATTAATTAAATTAGAGATGTAATACATACAAGACCTGCAAAATGCAGCAAAACGATATGACATAAATTATATAATTTATTCTTAACATACCTCGTTTTTATGAGAAGACCTTCCTCCTCGCTTTATGGCGAGCGAAGTCATCTCTCAGGCTATCAAATTTCATATTCTGCACCAACCTTCCTTCAATGTTGAGGAGTGCCAAAGCAACAAACAGCCTGGCGCTTAGGGATAGAAAGTGGCTCATGGGGTGGCATTTTATGACCTCTTAACATGATAAAAAAATATTGAATACATCTTTCCTTAGCCATAATGCTACTAAATTTAATAATACTCTCTCTGAATTGGTGGATTATTGACAATGATTCCGTTTTTACGAAGTGATCCACTTTTTTTTGCTGGTCAGTGTACATAGTATATAGGCCTGCCAGAGCTGTGGAGTAATTGTTAGCATATCCGACCCTGAAGCAAGCAGGCCCGGGTTCATATTCTGATTGGGACAAGTTACCTGGTTGAGGTTTTTTCTTTGTTTTCCTATCAACCAATTGCAGCAGAATTGCTGGGTAGCTTTTGGCATTGGGTCTCAGACTCAGTCTACCTTCGTTAAATTTCAATTTCATCATCTTTCAAAAGCTTCAGGTCGACCGAGGATGCAGTAGAATTTAGTACAGATGCAGAAACAAAATTCAGGTGGCCCAAATTTTGTTTCTGGGTCTGTACCATAACTTGCATGGCATCAATCTGAGGAAGCTGCAGAAGGCCCAGGAGCACGGAGGAACTCTCATAGCAGACTCCGTCGGAACTGGGTGATGTGTAGCTGAATCAATAGATGAGATCAAGTAGTGACTGACGATACCTACAGGAACAGTGTCTTCAAGTCAATATAGGTATGATTCAGCAGAATGTAGTACCATGGCTTGCATATAGTTAGTATTGATGTGAAGAAACTGCATAAGTCCCAGGGGGATGGAGAGGCTCCCTCAGACCTGGGTGATATGTAGCTGAATCGATAGATGGCATCAAACAGTGAATCACGATACTTACAGGATTGTGGTCCTATGGACTTCAATCAGTCATTTGTATTATGTGAAGGAGGTAAGCCTCAAGCTACAGTGCTAGCCTTCGAGCCCTGCTCAGAAAAGAAAAGTAAAATAAGATTATTATCTTCTTATACTGTCAGCCTGGTTGGCTCAGTTGGTATAGCACTGGCCTTCTATGCCCGAGATTGCGGGTTCGATCCCAGGCCAGGTCGATGGCATTTAAGTGTGCTTAAATGCGACAGGCTCACGTCAGTAGTTTTACTGGCATGTAAAAGAACTCCTTACTTACTTACTTACTTACTTACTTACAAATGGCTTTTAAGGAACCCGAAGGTTCATTGCCGCCCTCACATAAGCCCGCCAGCGGTCCCTATCCTGTGCAAGATTAATCCAGTCTCTATCATCATACCCCACCTCCCTCAGATCCATTTTAATATTATCCTCCCATCTACGTCTCGGCCTCCCTAAAGGTCTTTTTCCCTCCGGTCTCCCAACTAACACTCTATATGCATTTCTGGATTCGCCCATACGTGCTACATGTAAAAGAACTCCTACAGGACAAAATTCCAGCACACCGATGACGATGATATAACCTCGGCAGTTGCGAGCGTCGTTAAATAAAACATAACATTTCTTTGTATACTTAATCATTCACAGCATTTCCATCTGATATTCACTCTTTGGTCCATTCTTGTTTCGTGACACACATGTAAGAGAGACGAGTAGTTCAGTTCACATTATTTTCTCAAATGACGACAATGTATAAATGACTTTCAGTGTAGCATTTTAGTGACAGTACTTCTTTGGATTCATACTGTCAGATGGTGTCTGGCTCATAACACCAATCACGTTTTCCAATTGCCGCACTGTATTTTAACTGACAGCTCGTAATTGAAATTGTTGTGGCTATTTTCTTATATTACGTCAAAATATTTTGGTGACCAGTTTCATTTACATCTACAAAATGAAAAAGAAATGGCATCTATACTAATAATAAATCTGTAAGCGAAATTTTTCTGGTAATTTTCGATTTTCCAAAAATAATTGGTGTTAACATGTATAATTAATCATCCTGAAACCGAAAATCGCTTTTTTGAAATTTTTGTTTGTATGTCTGTCTGTCTGGATGATTGTTACCTTTTCACGCAGTAATGGCTGAACGGATTTCGATGAAAATTGGAGCATAAATTAAGTTCGTTGTAACTTAGATTTTAGGCTATTTGCCATTCAAAATACTTTATTTAAAAGGGGGGTTATAAGGGGGCCTAAATTAAATAAACCGAAATATCTCGCTTATTATTGATTTTTGTGAAAAATGTTACATAACAAAAGTTTATTTGAAAATGATTTCCGATAAGTTTTATTCCGGGCAAAATTTTGATAGGACTGATATTTAAGGATATACAAGAGTTTTAAAATAACAATACAATACATTTTCAACGCCGCCTCAGATTATAGTGTCGTTGTTCCGTAATTCCTATGTGCAAAATATAAAATTTTTCAGTAGGAAGAAAAAACAGATTTGTTCATTCTATGGCAGTGGTACAAAGGAGATCGTGAATTCTTACATTTTCGAAAGAAAGAAATATAATTACATATAGCAGATTGTATTATTTGCTGTATAACTATTTAAGTTATTTAATAGAGCAAAAATCTGAAAATCGATATGACACAAAGGAGTTATTGCAGGAACGACATCGATGGCTATAATGAAATTAAAACAAATGACTCCGTCTATTTAAGGCGGCCTTGACGTTTATCAGTATTAATATACAGAGAATATTAAATTTGTCTGTTTATATGAAGTAATCTCAAAAGCTAATTTGGATAATTCCTTCACTATCTGAAATTTCTAGTTTCTCTAGATGGATGTAATACTACATATGAGGACTGCGGTAAGATGAAAATAGATCTTTACGCACAGAAAAAATATCTTCATACACAATCCACTCTATTAATTTGGAGTGTTTTATTAAAGATGCATTCAAGACTAATTTAGCAAAAATGTTAAACGGATTATCATTGCATCAAAAACGGATGTTCTCTGAACCAAATGATCATATTTTAATTATTTGCATGTAATAACAAATAAGAAATATGTTAAAGGAATTATCATTGGACCAAAATGATCGCATTTTAATTACTTAAATACAATTTAAATTAAGTAACATATTAAACTATTTATCCTTCTATCAAACACGAATGTTCCCTGGGGCAGATGTCCTATTTTAATTATGTAATTACGGAGCGCACGGGTATGGCTAGTAAGATAATAATTTACTATTGTATCATTTGTTAGGCATATGCTACCTGGATCATGTGGGAGCTACATTGTATGCGGAGAGCCAGATTGAGGCAGTGGCACGGGATTTATGTGAAACTGTGTATGGAAATCCACACTCACTCAGCACCAGCAGCCGCTACTGCACTGATGTTATCGACCAGATCCGCTACAGGTGAGGTAACCAAGCACAATTAAGTTTTTATAGCAGCAGCCAGCTACCACTTACACACTGGTTACTTTTAAATACTGATTATGACCAAAGTCAGTTCAATGGGAATATATATGACATAACCACCTTCAACAAAATGATTTTTTTCACTGTCAGAGAAAATCAAAGAATGTTGTTGTTGTTTTCTAATGCCAGGCGTTTGACAATAAAGCCATTCGACCTCTTGCACTCCAGTATTTTTCAAAGATATCATGGTCAGCCACTGAAGCACAGATTTAGAGGTGTTCCGAATCCATTTCTTGGTTTGAGTTGCACAATGGGCAGTTAGGGGACTGATATATTCCAATTCTATGCAGGTGTTTGGCCAAACAATCATGGCCTGTTGCCAATCTAAATGCAGCTACACACGATTTTCGTGGTAAATTGGGAATTAACTGTGGATTATGATGCAGAGAGTTCCATTTTTTCCCTTGTGATTGTGTTATCAAATTTTGTTTGTTGAAGTCTAAGTATGTAGATTTAATAAACCTTTTCATAGAGTAATATGTAGATTTAGTAACAGGTCTGTAAGTAGCAGTGCTGCCCTTCTTTGCTAATGCATCTGCATTCTCGTTTCCCAGGATTCCACAATGGGATGGTATCCATTGGAATACAATTCTTTTATTGAGTGATATTAATTGAGAGAGCATTTTAGTTATTTCTGCTGTTTGAGATGAAGGTGTGTGTTTAGAGACTATTGATAGAATAGCTCCTATGGAGTTTGACAATATAACTGCATTCTTAAATTTATTGATGTGGTATAGAAGATTCCTGAGACTTTCACTTATTGCAACGATTTCTCCATCAAAACTTGTTGTTCCATATCCAAGAGATCTATAAAGTGAGAAGAGACAGCATGTAACACCTGCAGCGGCACCTTGTTCTCTGGAGATCAAGGATCTGTCGGTGTATGAATGAAGCCAGTTTTGTGGAGGGTACCTAATATTAATTGTCTCTAAAGACAATTGTTTCATTATTTCAGTGTTTACTACTGATTTCAGTATTTCTTCTGTTAAATTTAGATTATATTCTATATTTAATAGAGTTAAGGGTTTGGTTTAATTGTAAGTTTTCTTTTAAATTTGGGATATTGATGTATTTACATCAAACTTCCTCGTTAATTTTCCTCAAGATCGTAACTAGACCTCAGATTTTAGGTAAAAACCTATTTTGTTTCACAAGTAATACATGAAAATAAATTCGTATGTATACGATTTATGGAAATATATTATCGAAATTGGTGGTCTCATAGTACTTATTCCAAAATTGACTTTAGAAACTATTTTTACCTATTTTATTGTTTCTTTGCGAAAATTTATACCGGTTATGAAGTATATAAAAAAGTTGTTTTAAAATATGACATAGCCCTAATACTGTATAACTTTATATACATGTATGTATATACATACTGTCAACTCTGGATTTAGTGAAGTCGGTTATAGTGAACATTTGGCTATACTGAACTGAAATCATTGGTCTTGCAGTCAAGTGCAACGACCTTTGCTACGAACCCGCAGGGTAAATGGGAAGGGCTGTGTTGAGAAGAAGGACGTCAGGTCTACTGTGCTGTACTTGTCATTTTAATTACAGTTACTAGTGGAAAATGAAGTAAAAATGATCCTTTATATAAAGCTGAAGTGAAGTCATTTCCATTACAGGCCAAATTGACCCAGAAGCTAGAGGAAGGTTAAAGCCCCCATCTGTACACATAATCTGCACTAATGGCAGTAGGTATGTCCTTAGTGCCTGCAACCTTTACCCCCAAAGAAAAATCCCTTTGATGCACATTACTTTTAGAGGCTGAGTAAATGCCAGGGGCATAGTGCAGCCAGAAAAATTAAATCAATGAGGAAATTCCATGACTCCATCGGGAATTGAATCCACGACCTTTCGGCTTTGCAGCATTGTGCCTTAACTGTGACGCTACCGTATGCTCCAGTTTTTTATATACAGTATATAATTTCCTCTGTGTGCGTGTAAAATATACAAGCAGGAACAGTATAACTTAATTCGTACCTTAGAAAGTATACCAGGACTTCTAAAAGTTAATTCTTAGAAAAGAGAGAGTGAGTGAGAGAGAGAGAGTGTGTGTGAGAGAGAGAGAGTGTGTGTGTGTGTGTCTCTCCCTCCCTCCCTCCCCCCTCCCTCTCCCCCCTACCCATCTCCCTCCCCCCTCCCCATCTCCCTCCCCCCTCCCCATCTCCCTCTCCCCTTCCCCCTCCCCTCTCCCCTCCCCCTCCCCCTCCGCCTCCCCCCCTCTCTCTCTCTCTGGATTTAACAATGAAGTCATCATCCTCCTTGCTTCCCAATATTTTGATGGAAGGTCCACAAATGTCCTCAGAGTTTCACAATTAGCCAGGTGCTCCATCTCCATGTCCTCTTCTCTGGTGCACAGTAAGCATTTAGGTGAATTCAGTACTCCGATGGAGGGTTAGAAAAATATTGATGTGTTTATTATCAGTACAATTTTAAATATGTAACTTCCTTCTGTTGCATTATACTTTCCTGCATTACATCTCACATTATTTTAGTTTGTGATAATAATTTATAAATGCAATCAGAAAAAAAAAGTATTTTGTCGTTTTAGAATCTATTTTGCATTGGAACAGAACCTATTTTAGGTACCTAAAGGAACATTTTTAGAACCTAACAATCCGAGTTCTAATCATATCACTTTTTTCCAATTGCTGTAATGAGAAAATCATTACTCACAGTTTCAGTAAAGAAATATGCTCCTGGCAGTTTCAATTAATTCTTTCGTATCTGTTCTAATGTATTTGATCTAGTAGCAGTAGTGAAAATATTTCTAGTACACATAGTATAGTTTCGATATTCTACTTCCCATGAGAGTTCGTCAGCAGCAGGAGAAATTTCATCATAGGTGCCTTTCTTGTCTATAGATCCTTCGTTTTTGACTTTATACCCTCATAATGTTAGCAGAAAGTAATAATTGAATTAGTCCAGTTTTACTCGTAAAACAGTGTCTGTGTTTGGTCATGTTTGCAGGGTGCTGCAGCACTTCAACACAGATCCTGACACCTACAGCGTCATATTCACGTCTGGCGCCACCCAGGCTCTCAAGCTTGTTGCCGAGTCATTTGATTGGAGGGGTGGCACCTTCGTTTACCTGCAGGACAACCACACCTCTGTGCTTGGGATGAGGGAGCTGGCTGCACACTCAGGTGCAGCTGTACACTGTCTGTCTCACTGTGACGCCTTCCAATACCTCCATCAACGCACACAAGGCATAACACAGGCATGTGGGGGCAACTCCCTATTTGTATATCCAGCCCAGAGCAACTTCTCCGGTGTAAAGTACCCACTGTCGTGGGTATCGCAGGTGCAGAAGGGGCTGTTGGGTGGCGAGTCAACACACTGGTTCTGCTTACTGGATGCAGCTTCATTTGTGTCTACTTCTCCACTTGACTTGGCTCTAGTGCAGCCCGACTTTGTATGCCTGTCCTTCTACAAGATGTTCGGCTATCCCACGGGTTTGGGAGCACTACTTGTGCGCAATTCCAGCGCCCACGTCTTGCAGAAACATTACTTTGGTGGTGGCACTGTGCTTATGTCACTCAGTTCTCAGCGCGAGCATTTCCTGCGTCCAGCTTTGAGTGACAGGTGAGTGAGAGGCAGTCATACTAAACTGCTCTTTTGCGAGTTGACCATTCAAGTATGAATGTGAATCAAAAGACTCCGGCTTATTTTCCACACAGGTGGATTAGGGTCACTCAGGCTGATCTTACACATGAATAACTTTCAGTCAGTAACTAAGACATAGCCACCGGCGTAGCTCAGTCGGTTAAGGCACGTGCCTGCCGGTCTGAAGTTGCGCTCGGGTTCGATCCCCGCTTGGGCTAATTACCTGGTTGGGTTTTTTCCGAGGTTTTCCCCAACCATAAGGTGAATGCCGGTGATCTATAGCGAATCCTCGGCCTCACCTCGCCAAATACCATCTCGCTATCACCAATCTCATCGACGCTAAATAACCTCGCAGTTGATACAGCGTCGTTAAATAACTAACTAAAAAAAAACTAAGACATATCTTTCACACAGATGAGTTGGTCTGTCATTCAGGCTGATCTTTCACGCAGTTGAGTTTGAGTGAAATCCTGACTGACTGCAGTCCTCCCAACAGGTTCGAAGATGGAACATTGCCATTCCTGAGCATCGTGGCACTACGGCATGGGTTTGACACCCTGCAGCAACTGCCAGGTGGCATGAAAGGCGTGTCAGATCACACACATGCATTGGCCAAACGCCTGTTCCATGCTCTACTGATGCTGCACCACTCAAATGGGGCGCCTGCTACTGTGTTGTACTGTGATTCAGACTATGAGAGTGCATGTACACAGGGAGGTGTCGTCAACTTCAACATGCTGCGCCGCAGTGGCGAGTTCGTGGGTTATGTGGAGGTTCTGAACATGGCCAATCTGCATGGCATCCATCTGCGTACAGGATGCTTCTGCAACCCAGGGGCTTGCCAGCGCCACCTTGGCCTGTCAGACCATGATGTCAGGAATCAATTCCAGGTATGATCCCAGGCAACACCCACTGACAGCATTGGCTTACTATGCACTAGACAGTTGTTATTTGCGTTGGTAACTCTTCCTATGAAGAAACTGTAGAACTTTTCTGAACCAATCAGAACGTAGCATTTTCTATCAGCTGCTGCTATTACTAAGTAAAGCACTGCTATGTTGTCAGTTTACCACGTGTGTAATTTGTGTGTTAGTGTTATAAATAATTTGTACCCTTGCTGTGAAATTTCGCAAAAAAAAAAAAAGGGCATTCAGGGAATGATAAGTCACGGAATGAGAATCCTTTGTGTAAAGGCATAACCTTAAATTTAATAGTAAAGTGTCAGAATTGGTGCAAAGGACTTGTCAGCTGTTGTATAGTGGTCATTGTGGCAACATCGCATTTCTCGCTATCAACATTACGCAGAGCTGTCATGTGCATAGTTACAATGGTTCATGTATAGAGGATCTCAATGAGGTATAAGTTTTGAGCAATGTAGAACTCACAACACTGGATTCAAACCATAAATAGTATATAGCCTATCCATTACCTTTCTTACAGATTCTCAAAGTGAAAGCAGAAGAATAATATACGAGTGTTGAAAGAAAACATGTTGTGCTTAGAATCGAAAAAAAAGTATAAATAATTGAGAGGTTTGGGAAAGAAGAAACTGTAGCCCATGTCGAATTAGAAGGCGTTACAACTGTGCGCGATTTAATAAAAAGAACAAGGATAAAATATATATAGTACGAGAATGTAAACATACTATACGAGCCCTCTATTCCTATCTTTCCACAGATAAACATCACAAGGATTCCCTTGGCATTCAAAACCCGTCATTGACTACCGGACATAAATTAGTGAACTTAAGATCCACTAACTACTCGGAGCATGTTAAACACAAGACCACGGGGAAAATTACGAAGCTGTAGACCTAAGTATTAGGCACTTGAATGAATGAATGAATGAATGAATGAATGAATGAATGAATGAATGAATGAATGAATGAAATGAATGAAATAGCCTATTAGTGTCCCTTAGAAGGGCTGAGGCCTCCTGCAAGAGGGAAAGCTCTGGCTCTGTTTTGCTCATGTGTCGAGCTAGTCCACGTGGGCGGAGTTATGTACTACACATCGACAATTATGACTAAATATTAACACTTTGTCACTTAATTATAATTAAAATATTCAACACTTCTGTCATTTAGGATTGTACTCATTGCTGTTAGTCTGTTGTGCACGTTAGTTATCACATTAGAATATTTAGGCTTTGTCATTCAGGTGATTTCAGTTCCTACTCATTGGTCTACGTTTAATTCGCACTAAATTAACATATTAGGATATGTATCACTTTGTCCTTGGGATCCGTTGTCTCTACTCAACTAGCTGTCGCCCTAGCTCCTTCCATCCTCTCCTACATTGTGCTACTCTGCTCCAGTGTGTTCCGATCTGCTGCCTGAAGGAGTCAGCCCATCTGACTCTCGGCCTTCCCGGTCTTCTCCTTCCTTGCTAAGTGTCCCAAGTAGTTGTTATTTGCGCCCATTTATTCCCCTGCAGCCTTACCACATGTCCTCCCCATCTCCATTTTATCCTTGCCGCTTCATGAACTACCGTATTTGCTCGCGTAATTTGCGCCCCCGCGTATTTTGCGCACCCTAATTTTTAAGGGATTATTTTGAACTTTATTTTTGCTCCGTGTATTTTGCGCACACATTTTACGTACATATTTTTTTCAGTGTGGTAGGGATTACGTACATATTTTTTTCAGTGTAGTAGGGATTTTCCTTCCCTACAGTCCATCGTAGGTCATTCACCAGCAACTGAAGTACCTGCTTCAGAAAGAAACCCTAAAGTCCCGCTACTTTAACAATGCTTGTCCTTGGTAGAGACAAGTTACCAGTATAGAAAATTAGCCCTACCGTAAATACTTACCTATACATATACTAATTGAGATAAACTCAGAATAGGACCTCTTATTTGAAAAATCCGCATATTTTACGCACCCCAATTTTTCAGTGGCCAAAGTTAATTAAAAAGTGCGCAAATTACGCGAGCAAATACGGTATGTTCTTGGAGGATGTGATTTCTTGCAACCTCTTGTTGTTAATCCTGTCCTTCAAAGATATGCCGAGTATTTTCCGCTCCATTCCCCTTTGGCATACTGCTAGGGTGTTTTTCTGTCTAGCATTAGGGACTTAATTTATGAAAATCTTTTGTTACAGATTATCCTATTTTTCGATAAACCGTTCAGTCCTCCCCCTTCATTACCACGTCTAATAGAGGTTCTACTGTAGTTCAGCAATTCTGCACAACTTTCCTTTATGTAAAACAACTGTCCAGATCATGATGTCATACATTTGTGTATCTTTCTTTACAGGCGGGCCACGTGTGTGGGGACGAGCATGACCTTGTGAATGGACAGCCCACGGGTTCAGTGCGTGTGTCGTTCGGCTACATGAGTACACGGCATGATGTGGACTGCCTGGTAGACATGCTGACTCATTGCTTTGTGCACGAGCCACCAGTGCACAAGCTGCCAGTGTGGTGGCCGGCCTTCCAGCAAGAGTGTGCCACCAAGTTGGAGAATCATGTTACACCTGCCTCCAGCCCCAGACCCAGATCCAGCACTCCTTGCAATGGCTCTACTGTGCCCAGTATTCTTCCAGATTGCAGAGTGCCATGCACCCTCACACACATGTTCCTGTACCCTGTCAAGTCATGTGCAGCTATGCCTGTGGACAGCTGGTTTCTAGGTTCAAAGGGTTTCCTTTACGATCGTGAGTGGATGGTAGTAACACCTGCTGGCGTGTGTCTCACACAGAAACAAGACACGAGGCTGTGTCTCATCCAGCCTCATATATGTCTCAAGAGCAGGATTCTTACGCTCACATTCCCAGGTACTCTTGAAGTATGAAAATTACTGAGTCAAACTTTATATAGTTGTACAGCACATTCTACTGAACAAGAAAGTAAGTACAGAGTGGGCGAAAAGCCTGTATACCCCTGTCATTTACATAGATTTAAAACGATTTGACTTGCTTATTACAGATTCAAAATATGTTGTTGTTGTTTTCTAATGCCAGGCATTTGACAATAAAGTCATTTGACCTCTTGCACTCCAATATTTTTCAAAGATATTATCATGGCCAGCCACTGAAGCACAGATTTTGAGGTGTTCCGAATCCATTTCTTGGTTTGAGTTACACAATGGGCAGTTAGGGGACTGATATATTCCAATTCTATGCAGGTGTTTGGCCAAACAATCATGGCCTGTTGCCAATTTAAATGCAGCTACAGACGATTTTCGTGGTAAATCGGGAATTAACTGTGGATTATGTTGCAGAGAGTTCCATTTTTCCCCTTGGGATTGAGTTATCAAATTTTGTTTGTTGAAGTCTAAGTATGTAGATTTAATAAATCTCTTCACAGAGTAATATGTAGATTTAGTAACAGGTCTGTAAGTAGCAGTGCTGCCCTTCTTTGCTAAAGCATCCGCATTCTTGTTTCCCAGGATTCCACAGTGGGATGGTATCCATTGGAATACAATTCTTTTATAGATTTAAAATATTCGCATGTACTCTTCCATGGTCTCTGTACCGAAGGATGTGTTTCCAGGTCTATTTGCTCATTTTCCATAGTATTTGTAGCGTGACAGTCGTAAAGACATTGCTCACAGCATTCTTTAACTTGACATTCGAAACACAGTGCCTTTTGTGGACATCCTGCTGTATGATTCGCCAAAGAGAATTGTTTGGCATGGTGAGATTTGGGCTTCGTGATGATCATGTCAAAAATGAAGAGAAGTTCTCGAATTCCTAACGTGAAAAGCTCGATAAAACGTATTTTCACATTCATGGCGAAATGAGCTGGAGTGCCATCTTGTTCAAGCCATACAATGTCAATGTCTTTTTTTGGAATTCAGAAAGCAACTATTTGCTAATCATATGGAGGTAAGTTGTCTGATTCACCGGCCATTGCAAAAATACAGTACAGGCAGTTGATTGTTACCACCACCCAAATCATAACATGAAGTGGATTTTGTTCAATTTCTTGAGAGAAATGTAGATTCTCCTTCGACAAAAAAAAAGAAAAGTTCATGTCTTTATAACTTCGATGAATACCACATTCATCAGAAAAGTCGGCCTCGGTAGCGTAGTTGGTATAGCACTGGCCTTCTATGCTTGAGGTTGTGGGTTCGATCCTGGCCCAGTCAAGTGTGTTTAATTGCGACAGGCTCATGTCAGTAGATTTACTGGCATGTAAAAGAACTCCTGCGGGACAAAATTCCGGCACACTGGCGACGCTGATATAACCTCTGCAGTTGCAAGTTAAATAACCATAATTTTTTTTCATTTTTCATCAGAAAAAAACAACTTTCCCTTTACTTTCTCTATTTGGGAAATGGCTAAGAAGCAAGTTACATGCTTCTTTGCGCCATTTCAAATTCAAATCTGATAGCTCACTGTGACGCCACAAATACCAAGGAAAATGTGTAAACGGATCCGGAGATGCACCCAGAATACATGTGGATGTTTTGGGTCCATAACAGGCATGTCAAATCATTGTAAATCTATTGATGACAGGGATACCGAACTTTTAGCCCACTCTGTATAATGAAGCTCCCTTCTGTTAAGCATTTTCATTATTAAGGCATTTCCACATTTCAGTGGTTTCCATCATGCTCCATGTCAGTATAACCTCTTTTGCTTCTCAACACAGGAAAGCACACTCAATCAGCCAGTTGGTATACTTCCCACACAGACGGGTGGACTAATATCGAATTATGTGATAATGAAGGTTACAAGATTTGGAAAGGAAGCAGCTCTTAGTAATAGGACTATCCCAATATTCACTCTTAGAAAATTGGAAAACCACGAAAAACCCACAATAATATAGCTCAAACTTGGAATCGAATCCCAGACTGGACTTCCGAATACAAGAGACATGGTAACCTTTACACCATTGTGTTTATACATTCATTTTAATATAATAAAATATTATATTTGTAAAGTGTAGAGTAGCCACAGATTGCATCTTAATCTTAACCTCTGGACAACAAAAACAAGTGCTGAATATGCAGGAATCTGACACTGCAGAATTGTACAATTAATGTAAAAATTGTCATCAAACAGGACAAAAATCGAAAAAAAAAAAAAAAAAAATGCTCTTTTCCTTGTAAATTTTATATGTATCACTCTTCATAGCATTCTTCCTTCATACTTTGTTTCACATTTCCAAACCATTTTAACTTTTTTTTTTCTAATTTTTTTTTTTTTAGTTTATCTTTTATATTTTAAGGTAGTTTCTTTTCCAGACTCACCACCTATGTCCATCCCACTGGATGTATCGCAGAATCACAAGGTCGATGCATCCCTGTGCCAGAGCAAAGTGTGTGGGGACCGAGTACAGGGCTGGGATTGTGGTGACGATGTGGCCAGCTGGCTGAGTAACGCACTGGGACGCCCTGGGCTGCGACTCATTCGGCACTGGGATAGTGACTGCAGAATCAGCAAAGTCAAGAAAAAAGGCAAGTCATACCATGAAACATCCGTCACTGATGTACCTAGGTACTGTTTTTGATTAGGAACTCAGCACACATACGCAAAATCATGACCAGCGAAATTTGCAATTCAAACTTACTTTGTGAACATGCTTCGTAACAAATTAACCTTTGTAAATTGTCTGAAATATGCTGGTCATGTCTGTGACATCTGAAATTCAAGGTAATTTTCTAATGATGATTATGATGATAATCCTCCTCTCTAATCGTGTTCTCCGATTAAAGTTCAATTTCCTCCTGTCTTTATTTTTTGTGTAAGTAATTATTCCTTCGGATTTAAACTGCATGCCCTAGTCTAGAATCACCATCTAGATTTTCTTTGCATACATGAAAAGAGTAAACATCAGAAAGTTTATGCATGGTATAAGCATTCGTCCCCATGATTTTGTTGCTTTAGTATCATCCTTACTAATCTCTATGCAGAACCTAATATAGGACTTTGCTCCATGTTAGAGATGGGTAAAAAAAGCTGGAACAGTTTATTTGAAACTGTTTCACAATTGAAACTGTTTCGTATCGAAACAGTTTCGTGATATAACCTGTTCCAACTGTTCCAAAGATTGTTACACTGCTCTAGTGATAACTTCAACGTTCCACATGGTTCCAACAGATAAACAGTTCAGTTTCTAAACAGTTTTCCTCTTCTTTGTTGTCTGCAAAGGCCATGTGTAGCGCTATCATTGACCTCCAATCGAAAGTAGATATAATATCCATGTTCCACATGGCCTTCATGCAACAGTAGCCTATGTAGGATCGCGCAATTTAATTGTACGAATCAAATTCCCTGATAAATCTCCTAATTATTAGCTGTCCATTGATGGAGAATATGTTCATGGTGCCCTGACATAGTGTTAATTATTAATATACCGCGAAAAATATCATCAGCTAATGTCATCGTTATTAAACTTTCCTAGGGTTATAGGTGTTATTTTTACTAAAATCGATTTATTTTGAATTGTAGTTACTTACCAGTATGTATTTTTTCTGTATGTGATTTGATCCTGGTTGAGTGGAAGAGAAGGCCTGATGGCCTTAACTCTGCCAGGGAAAATAAAACTATTATTATTATTATTATTATTATTATTATTATTATTACTATACCCTTAATAGTAACCTACGAAAACTATCTTTCATTGTCATAATATGCTGAACAGGTGGTTTAAAGACGATTCAAGGGCCTTGAAACATGTTCCCGAAGCAGATGAGAGGTTGAAACAGTTGGAACACTTGGAACAGTTGGCACTGATGTTGTAAACATATTCTTATGAAACTGTTATTTTGGAACAGTTTCGTTCATGAAACAGTTACAGTCGAAACTGTTTCTTAAAAAGAACAGTTTATCCCATCTCTACTCCATGTTGATTTTGTGACAGCAGTTAAGGTAGTTAACGTTGTTGAGAAACAAAGAACAAACACAGCACAGACTAATGATAATTTTATATTTAATAGACTAAGTAAAAAGTTTTCTTGTCATGATGTTTTTAATATTTAAGATTAACATCATACTCATAAAACAAGTCATCATTTATTCATGGTCAAAAATGGAGGTTGGGGAAGGGTCACAATTAACACAAATAACTTACTGTGTACAGACGAGAGACAGAAGGTTGCCCTCTCGCTGTCAAACCAGGCTCAGTTCCTGCTGATCAACAGCAGCAGTGTCGAGTGGTTGAGTGACCATATCAACCAGGAAGAGTCAGACTGTCAGAAGGTGAGTAACCAACAGTACGTTGAGATGCACATTGAAGGTGAGAGCATGGCTGACCACCATCTGCCACTTTTTCAGGAAAGCCTATTGAAGCGATTCCGCAGTAATCTCGTGGTGCAGAGCTCTCAGCCTTTTGAGGAAAATAGCTGGTCACAACTTCAGATCGGAGATGCCAGATTCCACGTAAGTTACATGTGCAGTATTTCATCACAAAATATTGCACGATTGTTTTTCAGTGCCTTCAATATTTACGATTTATCTAAAAATCTTAGGATTTTACATAAAGTCACTACAAGAAAAGATATTTAACAAAAAACTATTCCCTAGAAAGATGTAATAGTTTCCCATATTTAGGTTACAATCCTTCCATTTTTGAAGAATTGGACATATCACAGAAAATTAATAAATATACAATAGCTATGGGCATTATAAATAGTGTAATGAAACCATCCTTGGTTCAGAAACACGCCCGCATACATCTCTACAACACATTGGCACGACCGATGCTCAGCTATGGCAGCGAAGCATGGACGCTGAGGAAAGCAGAATAATGGCTTGTGAAATGAGATTCATGTGAAGAACAGTGGGCTATACTAAGTGGAATCTGAAAAGAAATTGTGAAATTTTAAAGGAACTAAAAAATCGACCAGTTTTAGATTACATTGTTCAATATCAGTCTAATTGAAAACATCATTTGGAAAGAATGAGTAATAGTAGACACCCAAAGGCAATTTATGATTATGTATCACATGGCCAAAGATCTGTGGGTCGTCCTGCTAAGAGATGCGTGAAAATTTTATGTGAGACCGTAACAGGTCTTGTGGCCTAACACTTGTCAGGCAGAAGAAGAAGACTATTCTCTAGAAGACATTTAGATAAAATGGCAATAAATAATTTTGGATGGGCCTAAAATAATAATAATAATAATAATTCACAGTTTTCTCCCCAAGAACAGATTCTTCACTGCAAACATAGCATTCTCCAATCTTCCTATTTTCCGCCTTTCTCTTTAGTCTTCACATACAATCAATATATCTTAATGTTGTTTATCATCTGATATCTTCTTTTCCCCCGAACTTTTCTTCCGTTCACCATTTCTTCTAATGCATCCTTTAGCAGGCAGTTCTTCTTAGCCAATGACCCAGCCAATTCCTCTTTATTTCCCTGACCAGTTTTAGATTTATTCTTTCTTCACCCATTCTTTCTAGCAACCTTCATTTCTTATTTTGCCTGTGCATTTCACACTTTCCATTCTTCTTCATATCCACATTTCAAATGCTTCCCAGTCGTTTCTCTACACCTCGTCGTAATGTCCATGTTTTTGCCTTGTATAATGCCACACCCCATATAAAGCACTTCACTAGTCTCTTTTTTAGTTCTTCTTTCAAAGGTCCGCAGAAAATGCTTCTTTCTCTATTAAAAACTTCCCTTGCTATAGTATCTTAATCCCATGCTGCTCACATTTGTCATTTAGCTCCAGTAGCATATAATAATAATAATAATAATAATAATAGGTCCACCGCTATGGAGTAATGGTTAGCCTGCCTGACCATGAAACAAGTGGGTTGGGACAAGTTACCTGGTTGAGGTTTTTCTAGGATTTTCCCTCAGCCCATAAAAAGCAAATTCTGGGTAACTTTCTGACTCATTTTGCTGGCATTATCACCTTCATTTCATTCAGACGCTAGATAACCACAGGAGTTGATAAAGCATCGTAAAATAACCAATTAAAAAAAAATAATAATAAACTTCTTCTTCTTCTCCGCTTGAGGGATTAGACAATTTGCCTGTTCCAGCTTCACAGTTGTCTCCAGCATTTCCTGGGTCATCCTCGATCTGTACTTCCCCTTGGCATATAAATAATAATAATAATAATAATAATAATAATAATAATAATAATAATAATAAAATGTAATTCCAGGAAACATCTTTTCTCTTGATGCAATTACACTGTTTCATCAGTTAATTTTATTCTATGCAATACGAGACATAAAAAAAAAAACATCACTGGCCTTGATTCGCATTGGATCATAAGTGTGTGTTTATTTAAAGTAAAGCCCCCACAGTCCACTTCTTTTACTAAAATTATTATATTTCATGGGCATTATTCCTTACTTACTTATAGGTACTCAGCATCAGGAATGCTGAACACTTGTACTCGTACTTACGTGAAAATTTCGAAATTGATTTTTAGTTAAAAATAAGCCACCAGTCTAGATCTGCCTGAATTCTATGTTGCAGTGTGAGGGCCCATGCACACGTTGCCAAATGGTGTGCATTGACCAGACAACGGGCAAGAAGACAAGGGAGCCACTGCGAACCTTGGCAGCAATGCTTCATGGGAAGATGAAGTTTGGAGTTTACCTGAGTCTGCTCACAACAGACAGAATCAAGATCTCAGTCGGGGACTATGTCAGTGTGACCTATCCAAGCAATGGAGACATGCCATAATATTGATTGAACTACTGCAACTTTGTACACATTGAAAATCGTATTTTACAGGATGATTCACATAAAAAGGGTGGTTTTTTAAATCTTTCTACAGTATTTCTATTTGATAGAAGATACGAAGGTGCAAAGTTTTTTCTAAATATCTCTGGAAGAATTGCTTACCTTCACAGTAGATGTTCAAAATGACCTCCTCCTTCCTATACACACATCCGTAACCATTGCTCACAGTTTGTTACATTTCTTGGTTAATTTCATTGATTTCGGTCATTAATTTGTTCTTCAAATCATCAATTGTTCGTGGTCAATTCTTGTAAATTCTATTTTTAAGATAATCCCACAAGAAATAAACCGGTGATATTTGGTCAGGTGATCTGGATGGCCACGAATTTTTAGAAATTAATCATCAAAGTAACTTGCGATCAGATAGAGAACCACGTGAAGTTTAGGATGTTAGACAGCCACATAAGTGAACCCAGGAACAATATGCAGTAATGAACTCGTTTCTCATGACCAGGGTCTCGAAACTCGTGAACAACATAATTCTTTATGGCCACATTTTCGTTCCTTTGCCACTCTTTCACAGGTGGAATAGGAATACCCTGCCTCTTGAGACAAATGACTTAATGATTTCTAAGTAGATTGCTGCAAACAGACTAACATCTTTCGCTGTGTTAGCCAGATGGCTGTGCGATGCTTGCCAGTCTTGTTCAACGAAAATCCTGTTTCAATTTTCAGACTACGGCCAGTATTGTGTCTCTCTTCGGAAGAATGCGCACTAAATATTCTCTCTGTAATACCCTTTGTGTGGCAACGGTAGAGTTTGATCTTCAGTTATTTTTCACTAGAAACAGCTTAGGCATTGTGTACAGCATTTTGATCACATACAACAGCAAATGAACAACAATAAGTGAAACAGAAGATGATAGCAACATCATTCAGACATCTTACAAAACTTCCAACTTCCTGCATCATTCGAAGAAAACCAAATCTGAAATGGTGTAAAACACAAAGTTATGCAATTTTAGAGACCACCTGTTTTATATGAATCACTCTGTATAATTCAGTATCTTTAACCTGGGTACGGGAAAGAGAAGTATGGCATTAAAAGGGGCATGATGAAAATTCTGTTATAAGTAAATTACAGAGTGAACAAAACTTCACTATACCACCAATATCCATTCCTTCTTGAGTGACTCCTCATATTAACAAATGCATGTATTAAAAGATATTTTCTATTGGAAGTAGGATGATGAACCTCTTAATGAAACTGTTCCCTTTTTAAAAGCATACATATTTCATGATTTCATAGGAATTAGTTGATTTTTTTATGATAATTAAAGAAAAGGAATCTGACACAGTTGGTACAGCATTAATGTCGAAAAAGAACGTGAAATTTGGAAGCAGGGCAGTGGAACCGACTGCAGTCTTTATAATGAGGAGGTCATAACAAGGAGTTGTATTTTGTCAACATAATAACCCAAAATCTGGGGATTGGTGGGCAGTCGATTTCAATTTATTCCTCATTCCACCATAAAGCCAGTCAGAAGACAGAATGCTGAAGACATGGATTTGTTTGCTTTCATGGGAGTCATCCAAGAAGGAATGTAGACTATGCAGCAGTATGTATTCGTTCAGTAATGAAAAATGAACAAATATTTGTGTTGGTGTGTTCACTGATACAAAAATTCTCATGTAGTAGTATAACGAAGTTATACACGTAACTAGCGGAAATAATAAAAAAAAGTGTTATATCGATCTTAAAATAATACTGTCTGTTAAACAGCAAATTGAAAGACCACGTTTAAAAAAACGTGTATAATATGGCCTGATGTATGTGACTTTGATCAGTAATAATATCCGCAGTAGATTGGAGTTATGATGCAATTGGATCATTGGACCCTTTGTTTCAGTCACTCTGAGTTGCCAGTTAAAGCAGTCTCCTTGTTCTTACAGCATGCAATATTATTCAGTTCGGTGCAGATCCAGGCACTCACGTCCAGCTAGAGTTGCCAGATTTTCAGAATGCCACTAAGAGACAGTCTCGATATTTAGTTCAAGGAAAATACTAACTTGTAAAGAAATCCATGCACACCAAATATTAGCATGTTAAAGCACAGTATTAGACTCTTTTTCACATAAAGTGATACACCGTAGAATGATCTACTACTGCAGTAACAATAGGCGAACTAAAAAAAAAAACCCCTCACCTCCACTCACCGCTTGTTAGGGTTATGGCAACAGTTTTCGTTTTTGTGAGACTAGAGCTTGTGTTCACTACTTTTAAATAAATATCTCTTCACCTGTTTTTTGTGTGTCTGCATTGTTTTGAGCTCATTCATCCACCATATCACTAGAACTTAATATATAAAATATGTGTGTATCTAATGCTCTGGATTTAACAATGAAGTCATCATCCTTCTTGCTTCCCAATATTTTGATGGAAGGTCCACAAATGTCCTAAGAGTTTCACAATTAGCCAGGTGCTCCATCTCCATGTCCTCTTCTCTGGTCCACAGTAAGCATTTAGGTGAATTCAGTACTCCAATACGATGGAGGTGTTTACTGAGGCAATCATGACCAGTAATCAATCTAAACATGGTCACGGCAGATTTTCGAGGTAGATCAGGAATTAGTTTTGGATCTTTGAATGATTCTTTCCATTTTTAATTTTGATGTTTTGTTTGTTCGCTGTTACTTATTCTTTTTATGACTCGTTTTATTGATTCATATGGGAACTTGAAATTTGTTTTTAAGTTGATATCTGCTTTCTCGTTACCGTTCAGTCCACAGTGAGCCGGGATCCTATGTAAGACCACTTTTTTATTTAGCATTTGAATTTGTTTTACCATGCAATGAATTTCTTTTACTTTTTCCATTTTAGGGTATGTAGTTAAGCTGATGGACTGGATTGCAGCTTTGGAGACAGACAGGATGACTATGTATATATAAAATATACAATATGTTCTCCATTATTACAAAAGATGTATGAAGACGCAACCTTCCACAGTTTAAGAGTACCTCCCTTTACCCTTTCGCAGAAATTTCATCCATGTCAATTTTTTAGATAAGATCCTATCTACCTATTTGAGAGAAAAAACCTTCCAAACAGTAGTCCATAGTATGAGATCTAAAACACCATTCAAGAGTATTTCATTCCAACAAACTGATTGTAGGACGATCACAGTTGGGGATATAATATTGAAACGAGAAAAATTAAAAAAACTTTTAAGTCATGAATCTATATACTTACTTACTTACAAATGGCTTTTAAGGAACCCGAAGGTTCATTGCCACCCTCACATAAGCCCGCCATCGGTCCCTAGCCTGTGCAAGATTAATCCACTCTCTATCATCATATCCCACCTCCCTCAAATCCATTTTAATATTATCCTCCCATCTACGTCTCGGCCTCCCCAAAGGTCTTTTTCCCTCCGGTCTCCCAACTAACACTCTATATGCATTTCTGGATTCGCCCATACGTGCTACATGCCCCGCCCATCTCAAACGTCTGGATTTTATGTTCCTAATTATGTCAGGTGAAGAATACAATGCGTGCAGTTCTGCGTTGTGTAACTTTCTCCATTCTCCTGTAACTTCATCCCGCTTAGCCCCAAATATTTTCTTAAGCACCTTATTCTCAAACACCCTTAACCTATGTTTTTCTCTCAGAGTGAGAGTCCAAGTTTCAAAACCATACAGAACAACCGGTAATATAACTGTTTTATAAATTCTAGCATTTAATAGAATATAATCCTATCAGTACAATATGCGAGCTTGTAGATGGCACTGACAGTAATGTGAAGCATCACAGTCATCATCTACAGCGATTTTAGACGTTGGAGACTTTACCATACATTTGAAAAACGTAAAAATAATGTGTGATTAACTGATTGGTATGATTTAAAAATTTCAACATGTTACAGATTAAAAAGAAACTACATCTTGGGAAAAGCGGAACCCATTGACAGTAGTTCTCTAAAATGGATCCAGCAGGTAGATTGCCCTTTCCTTGCCTTCCCTGATGATCTAGATCCTATACGTTGAATGTTTCTGCATCTGTAACAAGTGCAACAGTGCAACACATTGCAGTGTGAATGACTATAGGCAACATAGCACTTGGCTTTTACATGCACACTCTTGATCACAAGAGCTCTTCATGATTACTCCTACTCTTTCCTCTTGCTCCACGCAAGATTGAACACAATCCAGCAAAACAAAAACTATTGTATAAAGATTGCTACGATGTACAGTGTTAACCACAATCACTTTATTGAAGTACAGACAAGAAAACAATGCTGATACGAGAGTGCATCAAATCTTAAAACTTAGATTCGAAACAATTCATTGACGAAATAAAATAAATGAAGTAATTTAATGTCGGTCCTTTGTGTTGTTATTTTTACAGTCTCATTAGAAACCTTCCAGATTCGTAAAAGCAACCTCTCATTATTGTATTAGATGGATATACCAATTCAGTACAGGAGGCCATGTTAGTCCTTGCTGCCATTGTTTTGTGTGAACTTTCGGAGAAAGAATGCATTTTTATAATTGTCTGTGATCGCACAACAAAGAATGGTTACATTCTTTTCATATTTTTAGTTTACCACTGAAATGCACATAGAATGAAGTATTGAAGACATTATTAATTCATCATCATGAACAAGTATTATGACATTCCTAGACAAACATTTTCATGTGCTTTGTTACTGTGATATTGAAATCGAATTTTTCTAAAGAGAACATGTGTAATATAATATATGAAATATTGTATATAACTTTTATGGATAAAAGTGTACTGTACTTAATTATTACAGATCAATACAAATCTTTTTAACCAAGTCTTCTCTCCTTCTTCCTTGTATTACTGCACTTTGATGTTGGGTGGCAAGAAAACTAAATATACAAATTAGCTTATTTTGTCACTAACATAAGTAATGAATCTTTGAAGTTAGTTGGTCATTAAATTATGGAGCACTGCTTAAGTATAGGGATGTGTAGACATCGGATTTATATGCAAATACATATTTAGTTTGTTTTTACTTGTGATACAGAATTAACATTTGCAATATGTTTCATGTTCTTCTGTTTTTGTACATGAAGTTTTATAATGCATATAATTGCATACTTCCGATGTTGCTGCATATTTCGCCATTTTTCCATGCATATAATACATGTATTTTTTTAATTTTAAAATTAATATTTAAACACATTAGTGACAAGATAAGTTTCCGAGTCCCATCCAGAGTTAATGCTGACAAAGAAAAATTTACAGATCTCCCATTACCCCCAGAGCCAATACTTACCAGCTGGAGTACATAGATTGAAGCTGCTCTCTCTATTCAGATAATTTCAATGAAGTTAAAGAATTCGTTGGTGCGCTAAATGCAACTGAAGCTTTGTCAATTCAACGTTCACAGAATATTTTAACAGTGAATATTTGCAAAGGGACTTAGCTGTAATCAAGCCACATTTCAAAGTTATAGTTGAAGTCACAAAAAAGAAACTCAAAAAATGTGGTTTGTCTTTACATGAATCTTTATCAATCCTCAATGAGGTTTAAAGTAAACTTCAGAGTGCTCCTTTAAAATATGCAGAAAAATTAAATGATAAATTGTGCGCTGTTTTAGAGAGAAAACCTGACATTAAAAAAAGTTATATGTTTAAAATAATACACTGCATTATAAGCGATAAGGTAAGACTGTTAGCAGAATATTACTATTACTTATTCAAACATCTAAGATTCTTAATAAAATTGTAGACATACAATTCTAGCCTTATCATAATGAATTTTTAAAATTATTATTATTACTAATTAATCTTGAGTGTTTCCCCTATTTCAGAAGCCACACTACGCCACTGGACACTACATAACTTCGTTTATGTGTGAAGGCATGTGTTCTGTGGTGTCATATATTTGTTTTTGTTTTTAGTTCTTCAATGTTGTTTACGTGTGATCCTGTGATGGAGTCAACAAGATGGTGCTATAATTGTACAAGAATGATTTATGAAAGATGGTGCTCCACCACATTATGCCACACCTCTGTGAAATTAGCTTGATGACAACTTCCCCAATCAGTGGATAGGCCGCAGAGGACCGAGAGATGAGCTCCCAGGTCGCCTGACCTAAATTCACCTGACTTTGCTTTCTGGGGTTACCTTAATTAAAAGGTTTACAAAGTGAAGATTCGTAACCTAAAACATCTACAAACGTAAATCAAGGAAAAGTGTTGTGATATCACGGCCGACATGTTACACTGTGTTGTAAATAACATGTTCTGCCTCCAGACATGTTTGGAAATAGGAGGGGTCATAATGAACAAACTTCATGATTTAGTCTGTGATGCGAGATTTGTTGGGTACCCTGTACTTCCCTTTTACTTTCCTCCCCTCTCTCCCAAATTTTCTAGCTTCTTCTAACCTGATATTGAAAAATTCCTGGGAATTATGTAGTAAGCATCGGCCAAGCCATCATCTTCTCGAATTAGACATCCAGGAAACATACTATCCCATCAGACTGTAAAGAGACTGACAATATGTCAATCATAAGAAAATATTGAAAATTTAATTAAAATTCACCTATGTATATATTTGGTAATGTATGTGTCCTGTACCTCTGTTGCTTGAAGGTGACCTGGCCGATTCTTACTACATCCTTAATCATTCTACAGTCAGTAGAGCTTACTGGGCTATATGTCCAGTCATTGGAACTCTTTTATTGTTACGAACCTACCATATTTAGATCATTAAATAACTTATCTCTTGTAACCCTTCCTCCATGTCCTGTTTTCTTTCACTACGTAGTCCAAAAATATGTTTCTAAACCCTTCTTTCAAATAAACTTAGTTGTCTCATTTGCTATTGACAGAGACCAGGTCTCTGCTGTACATAATAGCAATGGTCTCACAATATATAGATATGCTACATAATGACTTTATTTTTTCTACATCGAAATAATATTTAAGATGTATACTCTACGAAAATAACCGGATTAACAAAGGCAGCAATACAGTTAACGTATATGGCATCATTAACGTTTACTATTACCCAAATCCTTGTCATAGCAACCAGCACTGCTGACTGTGCTATGTTTGTAATTTCAAACAAACTGCGTAATATCTTTACATAATGTTTATTACATATTTACAAGCTATAAAATAATAACACTGCAAGAGTTTCAAGTCCTCCATATGGTTCATTCTTCCAATTCCCAAGTGAGTGCTGCCTCGTTACAAGATGATACAATCAATGGGCTGCTGTTTGGACACTGACTGAACCACCTTCCCATTTGCGGCATCATTCACAATGTCAGTCACATTCTCGAAGTCTGGAAATGCCATCGTGGACAGCTTGGAATACACGAGCGTGCCATTTACTGACACTTCAAAGGAACCTGCAAGCACAAATAATCTAGACAACACATTATCAATGAATGCCGCATATTAGACAAATAATAGAGCACTAGATTGGTCTAGGAGCAGCAAGTGTGACTTGTGCATTGAGACTGCACTCGGAGCCCGCCTGGGTTCGTTAAGTAGTAGTTGGGTCTTTTCCAAGGTTTTCCCCAGCTGTAAGGCGAATATCTGGTAATTCCATTGCGAATTTTCAGACTCATCGTGCTATCAGTAATTCCGTCAAAGAAATTTGCGCATGGGAAGCTCAGCTGATTATGGAATCGAAAATCATATTTTTAGTCGGGGGGAAATACTATTATTTTACGAAAACACTACATCGGTCACTAAAGGCATAAATTCGACGAATTTTCACGTCTTACGAAATCACCTGAACTTCCCGTAGTTTCGTCATTTCGTCGGCACTAGATATGACGCAGTTTACATAGCGTCATTAAATATTCGGCATCCTCTCAGCATTAAACTAACCTTTTTCCATGTGAATTTGTATTCCAGTAATTAATAGAAGTCGTAAACAGCTGAAAGACCAACGAGTTAGAAAGAGAAGACATTTAAACCACAATTGACAATACTATATTATAATGAATTGAATTCAAATCATAAAAAGCGCCCAACATGCTACAGGGCTTACACTACACACACATTAATTTCCCTGTATGATTTTATACGGAACTCTACGGAACATACTACTATGAATTGTAAATATGAAATATTTGATCTCTCATAATCAACCAATCTTACAATAATATTATATTTCCAATCAACTAATGAAATTTAATTAAATAGGAATTAGAAATGAACCACAAAGTAGAAATTATAATCGACTTACGCAACTATCGATTATATATCGCATACCTATCATTCGGTATTCGTTCGCGCCGAAAGTGTAAGCATAGCTTTTTGCTGTCAAAATTTGATGTGCGTGCTAAAATCTTAAGTATAATGCCTGGATTACTCGATTTATGTGAAAAGTATTTTGGAAGCAGAGACTTATATGAGGTCTTAAAGATTAATAACTCAGCAAATGAAAAACAAGGTGAACGCATTACAAATCTTTAATTCCTAACCTCTTTCTGAGTTGTAATACTTCGGGTACAGAAGCAATTCTGCAAATGCAAGTCCAAACACTAGCGAATTTTAGAACTGTTGTTTTCTCTGTTTTCAGTTCGAAAGGCATATCACAAGTTGTCACTTTTAGTTCATCCTGATCGGGTAGAAGAACATGAAAAAGTAGAAGCAACCGAGAAATTCAAAGTTCTGGGAAAGATCCATTCGATATTAAGTGACAAGGAAAAAAGGGCCATTTATGATGAATCTGGTAAATATTTACAACAGCAGTGATGATTTCGATAATCAAAGCACGTATATTTCAGAATTTCAATAACTTTTCATTACTTTTAGGCGACTTCGATGAAGAAAGTGATGAGATGGTGGAAAGGGATTGGAGCGAATATTGGAGAATGCTCTTCAAACCTATTACCGTGCAAGATATTAACAACTACGAGATAAAATATAAAGGTGAGTGGTATTTTAATTTGGCTTATTAAAATGACGGCCATTATCTGCTTAGTTTCCAATACGTTGTTTCATATGCATAATATTAGACACTGGATCATGGAACATGAAAACTTTTAGATAATGGTTATGTTAATTAAACGATCATTTTCAGTGTGTTAATATGGGAGACATTTATTGAGATATTGTAAGAATTCAAAACTTTAATGCAGTTGATGCGGCATTCTAAGACTTAAGACATCTACAAATTTTTACAGAATTTTAATACGGTGTACGAAATAATTTGATGTATGCCTACATTTCGTGATGCTCATTTCTTCAACTTAAATTTGTTGTACAGACTGGCTTTTGAAATTATTAATTAAGCATATCGGTAGGCGATAAATTTATATTAACAATTAGGCATACATCATAATGAAAATAGTGACGTTTTTAATAGATATTATTCGCAAAGTTGCTTTCTTTGAAATTTTCACTACATATAGCAATACTTCGTACAAACTTTTTATGAAAATTGGTCGAAAAAAATTATGAGAAATTATTCCTTTTGAGTATAGGCTAGCAACTGGAGGGAGGTCAATTCATGACATTCAAAGGCATTTATAATTTGAATTAGAACATGATGATAATCAAATTTACTGAATACATATGTAAACAGGTTCAGAGGAGGAGTGTGAAGACCTGAAGCGTGCCTATCTTGATGGTAAGGGTGACATGGACTTCATCCTGGAAGCCGTTCCCTTCACCAACACTGAAGAGGAACCACGGCTTAGGGAGCTCATTCAGCAATTCATTGACGAAGGAACTGTGCCAGCCTACAAGGCCTTCACTGACGAGTCCCCCCGCAAGCGAGAACGCAGGAAACGCAAGGTATTATATAACACAGCATTTACGGTATATTAAAAATAAGTCACGAACTTGAGACATACCTCCTTTCAGTAATTCGGTAGAAAACATTGGTCAATATGGCGGACATCGAGGATCAGTGACAGGTTAGTTTTGGTTTGTTCGAGTTTTTGCTATGCCAACCAAGAAACATATAATATGGAAGGCATAACAAAAACCTCAATAAAAACTCTTATTTTCTGGATTACACACAAAAGTATTTTCCAGAATTCCAAAGACATTTTTACATAATTTATAAATTGTAAGGTTTAAGTAAACATTTTTTATTTACAAAAATGGGAATAAGTGATGTATTAGCCTACAAGGCCCCAATCCTCATTTTATGTAAGGAACAGAGTTTAAGAAAAAAAATGTTCAAATAGATTTGGAGATAACAGGCATTTTGTGCTTTAGATATCAAGTAAAGACCTTCAGTTTTTAAATAAAAATTACTGCATTTCATGTGCATCATACCTGCATAAATTGACTGGTAAATATTAATGAATGTAAACAAAATCCGAATAATATTTTAGAATAAATCTCTGTACACGGATAGATGGTATGCTGGAAACATCATTTTAATATCACGGCAGTAATTATGTAGTAGGCCTAAGCATTGGGCAAGCCATCTTCTCACAATACAGGTCCAGGGCACATACATTATCAGATAATATACATAAAGTAAAATTCCATTTATAAGTTTTCATGCGGGTCTGAAGAAAAAAGTGTGAGAAAAACGTATATGAAACTGAAATGACATTTAATAACATCTGAAATAATATTTGAAGACTATATGGGAAGAACAAGTTAAGTCAATAAGTAGTTTTCACAAGAGAAATTTACAGTTACGCCATATTTGAGTGTATATAACGCATATTCTCGAAGAATGTAAGATTATTTGCAGGAAATCTTAGCTGCTTAGAGCCAGAACTGACTGATATATTACATTTCGAACTTCAATTCAGAAAATTTTATGACATTGACTTACCTTGTTCTTTCAGTGTAGTCTTCATTTAAAATAATGCGATTATTTTACAAAAGAAAAGGCAGTTATTTTGGACAGATTGTTCCTAAGGAATAAACCATGCCCTCATATTCTGATAATTACTATTAGGTTAACTGGAAAGGTGTATTTTCGCGAACATCTCGAAGTGTTACACCCCCCAAGTTAAATTTACGTCCTGTGATTGCAAGAGACAAGCGCTAGTAGCTCTAATTGCTCTGGTTGTTAGTATACTACCTACTGTTTTGTGTGTAAGTAAGGTCATGTTACAAGAGATAATGCAGTGAGTGAGGTAATATATACAATGTATATAAGAAATACAATGCATAATATTAACACTTGCACATATTTATAGGATAGAACACTTTCAGCACCTTCTATCTCATACAACTCGCTGGCACGAACAGTAAACACCTCTTTATCAACTTAGTATTTACTCATAAGTCACAAAGCCCAGAGGGAAAAAGAACAGTGATTCACATTCTTTCTGGATGCAGATTTAACTTGTGCGTGTAGTATATATTTTTACAGGATCATATAACTATTTCAAGAGTATTATAGTTCCTCATACGAAATGTTTAAGAAAAATAAAATCTCACGTTATCTTCTGAAAATAAATAAATTGTAACACTTCCTCCTTCAGGAACTAGAACGTGAAGTAGATAAAGCCAATAGCATTTGGAAGTGTTATTATAAACTTGACAATGTCGACAGCAGAGAGGAAGGCAAAGAACCTTGATATCTATGCTCACAAAAGTTTCACTGTTTTCAGTAAATACAGATGCCTGCAATAGACGTAAAGAAACCTTGAATGCTTACAAATTTCACAGAATCAGTAAAGATCTGTACAGGAAAAATATGAGAGAAATATAGTTGGTATTATTTTACTTATCAAAGGGGTTTTCAGGCTTAATGTTCAGAAGCCTGTCCATAATTTGAACCCTGTGGCAAAAAAAAAAAATTCTAAATGAGCTCCACATCATCTTCAACTAGATTTCATGATTATTTAAGTTTTTATAAAAACTAAAGCTTCTGCAGGACAACTTGTGACAGCTCCATAACGTATATCTTTAACTACTATCCACTCCCCAGATCCTCCAGCCAATGGAAACTGGATACGTCACTCGTCTTTCTGACATCACACAGGAAGTAGATATGATGTTGCTGCATAGATATATTGCCAAACCCCACACCCTCCACATCCATCTGCCAACTCCTGCCATTGGGATGAGGAAAGGGGGAATGTTGTTGGTTGCAACATTGCATTCTGGCCCTGCAACTTCCATGTGTTTCACTAGAGATGTGAGAATTCGCAGTTTTCTCCATGACCACTGTAGTCTTTACTTTTCCAGAAAATAATAATATTGTAACTTTTATTCAAAACAAGAATGTAACTTTATTGTTACGACAATAATAATCACTTTCTACAATTTAATTCTACTCCCGTCAACAATGGGATTTCCACTCCACACAGTAACACAGTATTCGTTGCACTCCACAGACGACAATGACAATTTACTTGGATTATTGAGAACAACAATGAACTGTTAATCTTAACTAATGTTCACAAAGCACTATTTACAAAACAGAACTGTCAGTTCTCAGTTCACAGTTCGTTTGCCTTGGCTAGCTCTTCTAGCTCAGTCACTCAAGTTCACACTATCTCGAACCCCAGACCTTCAGAGACAGTACACTGAACTTCGAACTCAGGCCCCCCAACTGCGGTCCACTGCACTCGAACTCAGGACTTCGGACGCTCACACAGCTGCGGACACACTCAAGTCGAACTCCGGTCTTGAAGCTGGCTTCACTGCTACACAAGACAGGCTGGCTTGCTGTCCAATGATTACAACAACAACAACTGCTCAAGTTCACTCGCGTGTTGTATTTATAACTAAACCATAGTTTCTGGAGAGTTTGCGATCAGTCGACAGATACCTAGAAGATGACACCTATCCAGACTTCTCTGGATTTCTCCCCTCAGTCACCAGGTGCTTACTTCCACTTCTCTCCCGCGGCCCAGCATGCCGCCATTTCTCCTCTCCTCTCCTCTCCACGCTGCGTGCCGCCCCCCTCAGTGCTCCGTGGAACCCGTGTCTACTCCCGCGCAACTCTTGCGGGATGCGTGTTCAAGTCCTGATGTGGCTTTCACAATATTCTTCAATACCAAAATAAGAGAAATTCGTAAAACTGTCCGAAATCCTAATGCTAATTGCTCACTGCTCTGAATAAAACTGATAGACAGCCCTGTGCATGTCTAACAAACTCTCCAATTCATTTAACTTAAACTGTGGAGTATCATGGGGCTATACTTAGGACCTGTTCTTTTTATAATCTTCACAGACAATATCTCTACAGGAATAAGTTCTGTTCATTGCTGAAAAGGAGGGAGTCCAGTGCTTATCAAAGGGGTTTTCAGGCAAGATTAAACTTCCAGTTGAGACTCGTTCTCACGAAGTAAAATAACACTTGAGTGGAACTTTTCTGGTTGAGGCGGAATCGGTTAAGAGTTGCAACTTCGATTTATTTTAGGAGTTGTACATCGATGTAACTCTCTCTCTTTGACACACAAAGAGAAATAACTAATAAGTAAACAGTATTTCTGATGGTAACTTGTGATTTTCTTTAATCGATTAACATAATTTAATTAATATTGCTCGTGTATATGTGAATATGGTGAAAGATTCCATTACATGAACAATTATGACTATAGTAGGGAGCAAAGATATTGGCGGGTCGTACTTAGCACATTTTTGCACGTACCACCCCCTCTCTTCTGACCTGTCCATTGGGATGACTGGCTGGCAGTGTGTTGATGCGTTCGGGTGTAGTTGCTTGCAAGCCAATCATTGTGTATTGAGAGAGTAGTCATCGTAGCTGTTGTCTGTTCACTGTGCACATATTCAAACAGTAATTTTCAATATTAACAGTGGAATTGCTTCTGTGCCTAGTCGAGCGACATGTCTAGAAAGGGAGCGGATACGCGGAGCCAAGCGAAAGGAATTATTTATAGTGTTTACGAATACTTAAAAAAACTTTAATTAATACAACAAATTAAAATTTTCGTAATATGATTGAAATTCTGGTTATTAAGAGAATGAGGAAAACAGGAATTAGGTCACTATAAGTTTAAGTGAAATATTTTAAGATCTGATAATATATTGGCAATATACTCATTGCAGTGAAGTAAATCTTTAAAAACCATTGTGTTATTATTATTATTAAATTTGCACTGATGGATTTCATTTAATATAGCATTACTAGCCATTGTTAAGTCAATTATATTATATAAAATAAAACCTGGGTACCGACACAATACTATTCACAAATTATTTACATTGTCAACACCAGTGATTTTACTCACGGGACTGGCTTCATCTTTTCTTGCAACCCTTGTTTTGTTCAAAAGGTCTCTGGGCACTGCTGTCAGTTGGGCACCTGCTGTGATTCTTCCTGCCGGAAGGTCCCTGTTGACTTTCTTTGCCGCAATTCCAGGACCGCTGCCATCATTTTTGGCCTCATTTCTGAACAGCTGGAGCCATTCATCACGACTTCTACTCTTTGTGAAGCTGATGACAATAGGACGCGTCTTCCCTGGCCTGGATGGTATGCGATGTGCTACGCTTACATCATGTTGCACCAATTCACTACCGTCTATGACTTCCGATATTTGGTCAATGACTTCATAAGTTGATTGTTCATCGATCTCCGGAACTCCAAATAGCATTATATTGTCTCTGCGTGTGTACTGCTGCAGATCACTCACTTCCTGTTTGAGATGGTCATTTTCTTGCACTAGCCTCTTTATCTCCTCCAGCGTGGAGTTGAGTTCATGCCTTGTGTGCGCCAATTCCTCTCTAAGACTGTCGAACTTGGAAGATATGAATTCAACTGATTTTCTTAGTTCATTCACCTCAAAATACGAATGCTATTCGATATCAGTATAGTAGTTATAAAATCATATCGCATATTGTATACCAGTAGTTTGTATGATAACAAATGAAGTGTTCACATGTGCTGTTGTTTAATGATGTAATTAGGCCTATAATGCTGCGCACAGAAATTACACTAAATACTGACACACAGACAGTGTTTATATATAAACACTACTTCGATGTTACAGACTTTAGGTTACGTAGTGAGGAGTAAAAGATGTTTCGGAAGCGACCCTTCGAAGAACGTTTACAGCTAAAGTAGGGGTGGAACGTGGGTTAGGTTAGTATGAAGGGTTATACCTCCATCCGCCAATATTCCTGCTCCCTACTATAATATGGTATTCAATTTCTCTCTCTAACAGTACACTGTTATGTTCTATGTCACACTGTGTACTTGCTGGTCACTGCCTTGCAACACAGGTACTACACAGAGCTTGCCTTCTTCTGAGTGACAGCATCAGGGCTTCCAAACTACTACTAATATTCCAAGTACTTTTTAACTGTCTTATAGGTCAATTTCGAAATTTTTTTTTTTTTTCATAGAATATTTGTTATAAATGCGATCTTTCAGTGTACAAAATTTGAAGGTCGTACCCAACCTTCCAGTTTTGAACGTTCCCTTGTGAGTTTTATTTTATCTGCCTCATTCCATTCTGTGTTGTGTAGTGGGAGAAGGAGGCGCAAGAGGCTGCCAAGATGAAAGAGGAGAAGGGTGTGGGAGACACAGAGGATGAACTGAAGATGCTGATTCAGCAGAAGCAGCAACAGCGAGCCTCTGAGTTCAATTCGTTCTTTGATGCCCTTGCTGACAAGTATGGGGGCAAGTCTGCTGCTGGTGCCAAGAAGAAGACGGCCAAACGCAAGAAGTAACAAGTGCTTTGTTTTTGTTGAGATTTTGTAACGATTCTTTATTTGTAATTAATATCTACCTGTTGCAGGAGCAAGTCTTGCAGTTTATATTTAAGGATTCCTTCTTGTATCGTAAAAATGAATAAAGAATACAATTAAATTCATTTCCAGAAAACCATTTTTTCCCAAATGAGGACTGGATAAAACAGGCTAAAGTGCCAATATCTTAGAAAATTAGTTTTTACAAAATAGAGTATATGTCTCTGGCTCAATCCAGTAAAAAAAAAGAATGGGGTAAGTTCATTGCAATTTCATTTAGAACCTAAATTCTTCCTTAAATGTGCAAAACATAATTCTTCACAGATACACATCATCCATAATGTGGCCGACAGAAGTGGTGTGCAACTTGAAAATTGGTCACAGTCCTGCCATTTATCCGCAGTATGCTGAACCTAAATCATTTTTAGTGAAGTGGGTAGACATTAGATACGCACATTTCTAGTTGCAACAAGAAAACCCAATCTAGGGCACTTGCAGCCTTTTTTATGTACAGTCTTCAAATGTGTAACACCATCTTTTGGTAATAATTGCAAATGGGACCGTGATTTTTGTCTATGTCAATAGAAAATCTAATAAAGAATTGTTTATCCCTCTGGCGTTTTTCAGTAGAGTGGACGGTTTTCATGTAAATTTAATTTAAAAAGCACTAATTTGAAGCCACTGTATGATGCAAAAAGCTCTTGCATAAGTATTAGAAGGAGAACCAGGAGTGTGTATTAGCATCTTGTTGATATTCAGTGAGGATGTTTATTGCATATCGCACAATTATCTTGCTACTTAGATTAATTTTTGCAAACACATCAGTCAGATAATCGGTTAGAATATCTGCTGTTTTGCTGGAACATTCATCAATTTCCAAAATTCGAACATGGACACCTTGTAACAATAAAAAGTACCTAACTGTAACAGGGAAAATATTTTTCTCCCCATGATTAGAAACATCTGTAAACACCGTAACAAACCTGACTTCATTCAATTCCTTCTGCAATATTTCACAAGAATGAGATGCAAGTATGTTCACAGTAATGACTTCGCACTTCATATGACCGCAAGAGAACTTCAGTTCAAACCAATTTCTTACTGCTTTCGAAGTACAGTCATTTGAGCAAAAACTATGATTTTCTTCAATTGTGTGCTAAGCCAAGGCTCCTTGAATTGCAGCCGGGTGCAATTTATTCATGGTCTGTTGCTGAAGTTGGCTGGAAAAATGAAGTTACACTTCTGGAGGACGCTGCTGCAAGTTCTGTGTTTTTATGTTTGATTTCAGATGTTGTTCAATGTCGCTCTTCCCTCCATGGGACACAGAAAATTCTGTGTTAAAAATGGTGCAACGAACATCACAATCGGTCAGCATTTTCTTTATGAACGTGTATCTATGATAGAAAATAAGTATTTGTTGATCTATAAATAATTACTGGGAGTTGAATTGCATTAAATTCGCTATAAATTCTAAGTCATAAGACACTTACCTTTCTTGCAGTAGCGGCTGGTGGTCAAAATAGTGAGTGTGCTACAATCTCTATATCGGCCTACTGTATACACTTGTATGTATTTATCTTAATTTGACACTCGCCTAGTGACGAAATATGGAGTTCCTTCCTACTGCAGAACTTGTCAATTACCCTGGTGTTAAACGTTAAACCCCTCCATCCTGGCCATTATACTCTTTTCTATTGACAGTATTGCAAGAGCAGTGAGGCGATTCTGGGACATAGTGTTCCTTAAAAACGTTTTTATGCGTTTCAAGCAAGAAAAACATCTTTCTGGCTCAGCAGTGTTCATTGGTGTTGTAACCAAAATATTTAACAACTTCGTTACTTCACAGAATGGATCTGTGAATTGTTGGAGGCTATGTATTGTAACAATTGAACAGCTCCATCTATATTTCGGAAGTCGAGTCTTCCGTATAGAACTCCAAATTGTGTCTTTAACATTCTTTTGTTCAGTACAGTATAGCTGTTGACAGCAACTTCAAGTTCGCGTTCAGGAAAATTATGCGAAATATTGTCAAAAAATTCGCTGTTTAACAGTTTTGTTGCGTCTAGGTAGCTTAAAGATTGGAAACGAAGAGTAGTTTCCTGAATTAGACGGTCACATACTTCCTTGGCTTCAATTTTCGAATTCCATTTTCCGTCGCTTGCTGACTGATTCAGGAGGAACCTCAAAAAACTGATAGATGGCAGCAGCAGTCTAACATTTGAATTACCAAATACATTGTACATAGTTTCGAGTTCTTCCACAAACAAGCATTCTTTCGTTAAGCTTACTTTTGCAATCTCCAAGCTGTGTTGTGCTGAAGCTGACTACAGCACTTCCCCGCGTAAAAATAGCCAATCAGAGCAGTTATTTCAGCTTTGCACATGCGCATTAACTGTCTACATTCTCATGTAGCATTTTGAGTAGCACAACGAACCCCCTGAGGCACCAAAGAGCAAAGACTAAACACTCTATAACGCGTCATGAACATAACCACGGGAAATTGTCAAATGACATATTAAATACTATGGTATTGCAAATACTTTATTTGAGCAAAAATTATCATTGTACTGTAGCACATAAGGATGGGCCGCCCCTGCTTTCTTGCAACGTGGTAGTGAACAACTGAACATATATTTTCGTTTCAGCATCTTTAATCTCGCATCTCATTATATCCAACTGTTGTTGCTGAGAGAATGGATTGAAGTGAACTAGTGAAGCGAAGGAAACAAATGCAGCCAGGGTAGCGGCATTGCAATATTCGTTGTTGTTCATATATCACATCTTCCTATATTCCCTCTTTACTCTTTGCTTAGCTCTTATGGACATAAAAATAGTTACCTTGCAATAAACGGATTTCAGTATGTATAATAATTTAAAATATTACATTAACGAAAATAGAGACTAAAATTAAATTCCATTTTCTGACAAAACTGGACAAAGAGGCATCCCAACAAAATCTATTGGGACACTGGGACAACAGGTTGAAAAATGGTACTGTCCCGTTCAAAACGGGATGCCTGGTCACTTTAGATATAAGTATGGATCATATGCGGAGACTAAGAAAGTCTGGAGAATGCTGGGTTTGCAGTGAAATACCTGCCCTTGGGCAGAACACTACGAATGAATGAATTATTGACATCATCAGAAAACAAAAATTCACCAGTCTTTGTCCAGTGTATAGGCTATGCAAGGCATAATATAAAAGCCGAAACTAACCTGTCACAGATTCGTATGCAAGATATAGCGTGAATGTACACTAGCGTGAAACTTTTGTAATGCACCAAACTTATGTTGGTATTACAGAGGGACAGCTGAAGGTGTGGAGGAACAAACTCAGCGCTAGTTTAGCCACCTAACCTAACCTGTCACCGATTTCCTTACAGTAGAACTTCGAACAATTCAATTACATTGGAAGTTTCAGTGTCGTGTGCTATAGAAAAATCCTATTTTTTTTTTCTAAATAAAACAGCTAGTCAAATGTAAACGATACAAATATCCCGCCAAAAGATCCTTACCTCTACGGCCCTCTTTACCCATCACTTCAGCTGTAGGCACACTGGATTTTATCTGGTTTGCCAATTCTTCGAAACGAGACCCATAGCCGCAGGAACCACTTGAACAGAAACACAGAAAGCTAAGTAACAAATGCGCTTACTGAAAACAAGTCAAATTAGTTTTACAATTTAGTAATTTTCTACAATTTTTACAATACTAAACTGGTTCCTGATTATGCCTGCTACAAAATCGGCTTTCAGCTAAACTAACGAAAATTAATGATTACATCAATATACATTCTTAAATGGAATATATTGTGTAAATTACTTTCATAACCTAAATCTCTCTACGTACCAAAGGCCTATTCCTTATTAACATGAAACATATACACATGGAATAGAAATCACTCACCAATATTCGACTTCAACTTTAACATCTTTCTTAATATTAACGTGTCTCGCCGGAGGATTATTATATTCATCGTCTGACGAACTACTACTTGACTCCATTTCATAAATTATAACAATGACAAGTATTGAGTAACAAGGCGCACATCTAGAAGGCTGTGATCAAGCCAAGGGATACCAACAACCTGCACGATCTGTCAAACTTGTAGCAAACGTGTTATTCTTGCTGATTCATTCATAGAAACAATGGAATTAATTACAGAATAAAGGAGTTATCTTGAAGGTAATGTAATAATAGTTCTCGATTATTAATATGTAACTCCTAAGCACTAAAATAAAAACAATTGTCATCTTCATACCTATCTAAAGAAATCATGCACTCTCGCCAATATTTCTTACGTAATACCGGGAACAATTATTTTGCGTGTGTTTTGTAACTTACGATATCGCCCATTGACGTAAATGCAATTTTTTTCGAAACTGAGTTACTGATGTCAAGTTGTTTGAACACACCTATCTGGGGAATCAAAAACAGAATTTATGTAATATTAAAATTTACAGCTAGATAATCGCCTAGATTTACTGTATGTGATCTGGGATATTCGTAATCAGGGATAGGGCGTATGTCGTTGTAAAATTGGCTCGCATTTGGTGCGTTCCTGTAGTGACAACGTCCGATGGGTCAGTAGCACTGCCTGCTCGATCGCATCCTATGGCTGTTTACACCTAAACCACAAACTATAAAAGTCTTTGGCTTACACTGACTGCTCAATCAGAACCTTCTATATTATATTAGAAGGTTCTGGCTCAATCAACGCATATGTGCGAGTAGTCGCTATTGGGGATAATGTTAATAACGGTTACAGTGACTATATGTATTCATACAGTCACTTAATAGCGGTGGCCACTGCCTGCCACCTAGCGGCGAAATAACTGATTGAGCAGGCAATTTACGCAGCTATAGGATGCGATCCAGCAGGCAGTGGTCAGTAGTCAGTAGTGCGCATATTGTTGTGGCAAGTGCGTGTGTGTTGAGCAACAATGTCATAAAGGTAATTTCGATAAATTTATTATTATTTTCATTTGAAGAAACAATGGCGTAAATATGCATTTTGTGGTTTTTGCTGCTATTATTATTCATTTCTCTATCACTAACTGTAGGCAATAACAACGCAAATGTACCATAATATGTCTTTGTTACAAATAATATTCATCCATAATTATTGAGAAATAAAGACGCAAATGTGTTTTCTGCTATTGTTATCTTCACTTTGGTCTGAAGTGATAATGATGGAATAGCATTTTGTGTCGTAATTGCTACAATTAATAGCAAACAATTAATGTGAGCAAAGAAACGTCCAAATGTTCCATGTATCTTCTTAACTCAGATAAAGTTATTTTTTATAAATTAAAATGGGTTTTGTGTCAGTGTTTCATCGGGACTTCACTATTAGCAAATATAGGCCTATTTTAATGTCTATATTGATGATAATGTCTTATTGATACTCAGTTTATAATAAATAATAACTTCTCACAAAGAAAGATAAGCACCTGCCTGACAAATTAGGTGACCATTCAGATCCAGATTACATTACAACTCAACACAAGAATTTAATTTAACTGATTAACGTGAAAACGGTATTGTTTTGAATTTCTTCTTCATAAAATAAAAATTCCGTTTACAATACGGTAATTATTAGGTTGTTTTCATTTAAAATCATCCTTCAAGGTTTGCCGTAATTGAGAGAGACAACAAAACCGTAGGGTAACAATGACATAATTGGGGGCTATGTCTTCCTTAAATTCCTCTTGAAAGGATTAATTTACGAAATATCATTAAAGACATAATAAAATATAAATGACAAATCATTTGAATCCATAGAAGTAGGCCTACTACTAGTGCATAATTAAGATATTCCATTTTAAACATTTGAAAAATCATTAAATGTCTCTCCTGAACAGTTTAGTTTTTTCACTTGCGTCAGTATTTCTCCGGATGGGTGATATGTAGCCTACAGTACTTTATCATCGTTACAAACTTAATTTTTGTTGATTCAATTAAATTAGTTATTTTTTTTTATTTAGAAATTTTGTACAGAACCCTTTAACAATTCTGCTTCTCCATAACTTCCTACTCTCCACGTCTTCTTCAGTCAATCCTCTATAATCCAGAGGCTACTTCTTTGGACTCCATGAATGCATTGTTCCTTACATCTTAGGTTTTCTCTGTCTTCTGTTGCCCTCTGCATCCAGTGCATACGAGTACATAGTGTTCTGCCAAATGACAGGTCTTTCACTGCAAACCCAGCATTCTCCAATCTTTCCTATTCTGCCTTCCTCTTAGTCTCTTCATATGATCCATGTATCTTAATGTCGTCTATCATCTGATATCTTCTAATGCCCCGAACTCTTCTCCCATTCACCATTCCTTCCAGTGCATCTTCAGTAGGCAGTTTCTTCTCAGCCAGTGACCCAACCAATTCATTCTTTCTTCATCCACTCTTTCTAACACAGCTTCATTTCTTATTCTGTCTCTCCATTTCACACGCTCCATCCTTCTCTATATCCAAATGCTTCTAGTCACCTTTCTTCACTTCATTGTAATGTCCATGTTTTTGCTCCATACAATGCTTCACTCCACACAAAACATTTCACTAGTCTCTTCCTTAGTTCTTTCTCCAGAGATCAGCAGAAGATGCTCCTTTTTCTATTAAAAGCTTTGGTAGCAGTATGAATTTAATTTTCTTTCTTCTATCACCTCAAAGACATTTTTCTTAACATACATATTTTCTAAGTTTTGTATTTTTAGCTATATCCCTCCTTGAGTTTCGTTAAGTCCTCCTCCAAAAATCCGTCTTGGTTACTAGTTTTTTCTTGGTGTCCATGATACCGCTCCATACAGTAATATACTATGTACTGATGAGTTATAAATAATCGAACTTAGCATTCCAATAATTTTTCTTCCTTTACTTACTTAAATATTTACCAGTGGCGCCAAGTTTTTGAAAACATTGGGTGGGCTCAAACACTTGAGTTATAAGTTAAAATAAATAAATCTCATAAATAATGACAACAATAATAACATGACGAACTATCGTGTGGGCTCGGGCCCCACGGGCTCATATAAGTTGGCGCCACTGTTACCTACAATAAAACTCCTGAATCTGAACACTATTGAAACATCTATTATCACAGTATACCGGTACCGGTAACTATAAATAAAATTGTTACGTAGTCTTTGAAGATATAAAATACTGTAGTCTAATTTAATAATAAATAGGCTAATGATTAGATTTAGCATTTTGTATTAAAATATATAAAAACGAAAATGGTTGAATTTGAATATTAAAACTATAAATGTAAGATGCTTGATGTACGGTATCCAAAATCATGTATACTTCTTAAGAATAAAAAGCCAATTACAGTACTGTACTTTATTCTGCATTATTTTCATTCAATGAAATGCAATAATTTATTTTATAGACTAATTCTCCATTTTATTTTGAAATCTTCAAGGAAATTTGTGAGTGCAATAACAGACCAAATGAAGGCTAGGTTCAATGATAACAAGATTGTTTCTCTAATAAGTCTAAATTTCACTTAATAGAAGGATTTAGCCATAGTCATCTCAAACCAACTTAAATAATTCAAGATGGCTTTGATTTAACATATTAACTCATAATGTTATCAGTATAAGTAGCCCTATAGCCTACTTACCTAAATATCAGTAATAAATATGCAGTGTGGGCAGTGGTGGTGCGTCCTAAATGGTTCAGAGAACCTCGAGGAAAAACAAGGTAAAATAATATAATTGTTCAAATAAATTTATTTATAATTTACACTACCATTCTTTGTTCCTTGCTCATCTTTAAGTTTACTTGCGGCTCTGATGTATTTTTGTTGTATGAAAACCTATGAATCGCAGAGATTGAATACCTACATGCTTGTAAGCTTCCGAGGTTCAATTTTCCTCTGAACCTCGCCAAGCCAGCTTTTGGACTTGCGTGCAGGGTGAGAGGCAAGGGGAAATGCTACATAGCAAACGTGTGGTTGTGCTGGTGTTTAGACTAGCGCAGCTATAGTCACGTAATCGTGAGACAGCCGACACGTGAAAGACTTCATGATGAAAACCGGAAGTTAGCTCCAATCTGTAGCTGAGATCCATGCTTTTAGCACATGTACATGTGTGACATTAAATTGTTGTATTTATTAATAGTTTCTTATAAGCCTTTAAATGTCCATTTAGTCTTTCTTGGTGTTTTAGTCTTAATATATTCATCTGTGAGTGTGATCAGTGTTCGTTTCCAAAGAAAATGAATAGTGTTCAATATATTTTACAAACAAATTTTTCAGTTTTAATCTTGGAAGATAAGTGTAAAATAAAGAAGCTTGGAAGGCCGTTACCTCAACTCGATTTGAAGCAAGCACAAACAAACCAAGATAAGACATTTTGCAGGGCTTTCAATGTAAAAGAATATGAAAGAAACAGCTGGATTTGCAATTTTGAATCTACAAATAAATTATTTTGTTTTCCGTGCCTGCTATTTGCTAAGGGTAAAGATACGAACTGGATATGCACTGGTATGTCATATTTAAGCCATTTGACACAGAAAATTAAGAATCATGAGAAATCTATTGCTCATAAGAATGCTTGCCTAGATTTATCAGTCCTTGGAAGAACAGAAATTAGACAACAACTTAGCTCAGCTTTCAGGCAGAATATTGAAACACAGAATGATAACTGAGGAAAAATTGCTATGTTCTTTCAACTGTAATTCATCATCATCATCTGGCTCATTTTAAGGCAATTATCTACTTTATAGAACTGTAGTATTTTTTTAATTTTTCAGAAATGAGATATTGTGTAAATTGTTGGCAAACTATGTACCGGTAACATCATAAAAGTAGTGAACACCTTGTCATTTAAGCACGAACCGCCACTAAGTCTGGGCACATATTTGTTCGTTTAGACAAGTATCTATTGGACACAGAAGAAATGAAAACCCTTTATCTTACATTTTTCAGTCTAATGTTGTGTACGTACTTTATGAACATCCAAAAGAGTTTTGTATCTGTTTTTGATACTTTCCAGTTTCCATGATCGCAATAAAACGATTATTCATCATCTCGGATTACAGGACAAAATGATTACCATCTCTAAGAGACATGAAATTAAAAAAATATACGAGTTAGGCCTATATAAATAAATAAAACATATGTTATTAAGTATAAGCCTCTAGCTTCAGAAATCTTCTTCTGGAGTAGGCCTACTGGTACTTAACAATATCTCTAGCTTCAGAAATCATTTTGTGGAGCACAGTTGGTAGGGCAATTACAAATTTCGTTGTAGAATATGAGATATAATTTCAGAAGTAAACTTTGAAAAACATTTCATCTTGCATCTGAAAGTAAGAGAAGATTTCTGAAAGTGGTACAGCAGATAAATTTTATTCGTTTATGGTCGCTAATCTAGTCATTTTACATAGATTATATTGTTTTCACTTATTGACAATCGTCACCAGTAATTTTTCTGGTAGCGTATGTACGCATTTTCCTTAATAGGCATATATTGTGAATTGTGAACCACTTAGTATTTTCATTTTATATGGCTTATAGTTTGTTTTGTCTCTCTTCCTTTTCCTTAATAAACCATCTAGAGAACTACACTCTGAATCACTCATTTTATTTAAACACAGCTCGATATAAAGTGATTATTATAGACCAAATATTTAATATACCAGTACCACAGTCTACTATATACAGTCACGAAGCTTGAGTTTTGAGGGTGCTAGAAACAATAGACTGTGACGGTTCTATTTTGCATTGCCTGTAATGAGGCGATATTAGCGATTCTAGTGGTGAGCAACTATCTAATGTTTGCATATTTACTACATATTGAGCTTCGTGACTGTATATACTAGATTGTGCCAGTACTGAGAACTAAACCTGCAGCTTAAACACATACAATACTGAATGGTACTGTAAGCTATGATTACAAGCCATTGCATGTTACCTCCTGAACATGACATGTTTTCAAACTAAATTAAGCTTTCGTAGTTCAATATTGGCTATATTTAATAGAAGGAGATGACTTGTTTTAAGCTCAATCAATGCATTTATCTCTGAAGAACAACAAACTGATCAGTATTTCATTTTTTATTCACTATTGTTTTTTTGCATCTATTAACTAACATAATATTTAATTAGTTTATATAGAGTGTTTCAAAAGTGGTGGTAAAAAATTTAGATATGGGAAGTAAAAATGAAGAGAAGCAAAATAGTTCCATTAAACATGAGTCCTCAAATTAACCGTTTATGAGTTAACGCCATTTTGTGCTGGTTGGGGCTTGTTAAATACTAAGTACTAATTCCAATAAAACGAGTGATAATTTTATTAATTTATCAATCACGAGACAGTGAAATTCATCATTTTGCCTTCAACACCACAGAACATACACAAAAGAAATATTTTTCTTTGAGCAACAGTAAAGTTTATGGATAAACAAGGTTCAGTACAATATGGACATGTTAACTGAAGAATTTTACAGCAGGTGTTCAAAATGTTGACCATGCACTAGTCTTGTCCACGAAGACCGCGAATGCACTCAAGCAATCCTGGGTAATTCTTCATTTGCTGGAAGGCGTCTACAATCTGATGCTGCAATTCCTTAGGTGTGTTACTATCTGTTTTGTAAACTAGGCGTTTTGTATAACCCCACACACAAAAATTGAAGGAACTAGGTACAGGTCCTCCTCTATCTATCCACTGTCTGTTTAGATATCATTGCAAACTCAGAAGAAAATGGGAATGAGGGAAGTGCGACATACTTACAAAGCATGAATGTTGCGACTATACCATATCCAGGCGCTCTGTTCACTGATGGCCTCAACGAGTAAGAAAAAGGCATTATATCGTAAACAGTTTTTTTTTACTTCACATCCCTAAACTTTTGGCCATAACTTTTGAAACATCCTGTAGATTTTAGTTTTGTATAGACCTACTTGTATAAAATTTTGTCATTATTATCCGTGTAATAATTGTTATTTTAATTTTATATTCATTCTTTCATAGTTTTCTGCTCAAGGACAGATTTTTCACTGCAAACCCAGCATTCTCCAATCTTTCCTATTTTCTGCCTTCCTCTTAGTCTCTGGATATACATTTTATATTATATTATTATTGTATTTATTGCGCTAGACTATTATTGGCCAACCGCTGTTGGCTAGTAACTGATATTAATATTAATTAAATAATAATAATAATAATAATAATAATAATAATAATTTATTATTATTATTATTATTATTATTATTATTATTATTATTATTATTATTATTATTAATTTGAATCCCTTAAGTCAGGGATGGGAAACAGCCTCTCCTAGCTTCTCCCACTACAGTTGCTATTATGTAGGTACTAATATGCTGACTGCTCTGTTTACAATTCGAGTTTCCCGCCCTTGCTTTAATATTAAAAGTTTATACTTTAGCTGGTACTTAGTCTATCAGATTTTGTGCACACAAATTCAGAGCCGAAATTTTAGATTGCATGGAGAGCACTCTGGCCTGGGCCGTGTCGTCGTGGTCTAAGGCATCCTGCCTATGACTCGCGTTATGGAATGCGCGCTGGTTCGAGTCCTCTTGGAGGAAGAAATTTTCTCATAAAATTTCGGCCAGTGTATGGGACCGGTGCCCACCCAGCATCGTGATGCATTTGGGGAGCTATTATAGGTAACGAAAATCTGGTTTCGCAAAGTAGTTATAACGACTGGGGGGATCATCATGCAAACCATACGATACCTCCATTCTGGTTGGATGATCGTCTACCTCTGCTTCGGCATGTGGGCGTGAGACCAACAGCCGACTGGTCGGTCTTCGCTCTTCAGGACTGAAGTGCCATGGATTTTTTTTTTATTTTTTTTATTTTTTTTTTTATTTTTTTTTATTATTTTTTTTTTTTTTGTGGAGAACACTATACAAGGGGACGAACCAGTCTCTGAACTGAAGCACCAACCAACCAACAGTAAAAAATAAAGTGGAGATGACTGATTTTCGGACTTATCGATTCAGTAATAAAGATGATAGGATCTACTTAAATGATAAAAATATATAAAGTGCATGTTCCATATTGTCGAAATTTTAAAATCTCATTGCATGGAAGCCTTTGATAGGAAGAGTAAGAGGTGTCGGACTTTATAGCAAAGTCACTCCTGCAATAACTAGATGTTAAACAAAGCAGGATTGTCTTCTTCAGAGTGGATTACATGTTTAGAGATGAACGCCAATGTAGCGACTGTATGCTCCATTCCCGGTTGGTCCCTTGACAGAAACCAGTGCACACATTGTCCAGACACTGGACAGGTTTTGGGACAATCTGAACGTGAAATGTTCTTGCATAATTCCACATACCATGTTGTACGATCTACATTGGCCACTGCCTTGAAGAAGAAGGGCTGGACTGTGGAAGAAGTTTCTTGCCTAGCTCCAAATTGATCAATGAGGTGTGTTGACATTATTGCTATTAAAGCTGATGACCATGGGGTTATTGTTTACCCAATGATTCGTTTAAGTTGGGATTCATCAAACTCCACGAAGAAAAGCAGAAAATCTATAAGCCTATAGTGGACTATTTAAGTGTATGGCTTGGTAATAGGTTCTCGAGGAGTTATTCTAAAATTCTTTGAGGGCTTTATAAAGACATTCATTCATAGTGTTCTGCTCAAGAGCATATCTTTCACTGCAAACCAAGCATTCTCCAATCTTTCCTATTTTCTGCAGTCCTCTTAGTCTCCGCATATGATTCATATATCTTAATATCGTCTATTATTTCATGTCTTCTTCTGCCCCAAACTCTTCTCCCATTCACCATTCCTTCCGGTGCATCCTTCAGTAGGCTATTTCTTCTCAGCCAGTGACCCAGCCAGTTCAGCCAAAAAAATTCATGCAAAGCCACCACTTCTATATTCAACATTAAAACCAGAAACTAATTCTTTTTCTCTTCCTAATCAGTTTCAGCATTATTCTTTCTTCACTCACTCTTTCTAGAACAGCGTCGTTTCTTATTCTGTCCATTCATTTCACATGCTTCATTCACATTTCAAATGCTTATAGTCGTTTCTCTTCATTTCGTCATGATGTCCATGTTTTTCTCCCCATATAATTCTACACACCACACAAAGCACTTCACTAGTCTCTTCCTCAGTTCTTTTTCCAGAGGTCCGCAGAAGATGCTCCTTTTTCTATTAAAAACTTCCTTTGCCATTGCTATTCTCTTGTAAAGACATTCGACTTCCAGTTTCTCTTAGGGATAATATAGTTGTAAGTGTCCTCAAACAGTGAAAGGCAATTTGGCAATAATAATAAATAATAGAGCATGAAAAAACGGCTTGGAGATTGCTTTTATTTGTTACCATATGGGCTCGCTTGTTTGAATGTACATAAGATTTCATTTTGCAAAGTAGATTCCAGAACCATTGCAGAATATGATTTTGTTTAGAGGGACTGAAGCCACCGGCGTGGCTCAGTCGGTTAAGACTATTGCCTGCCGGTCTGGAGTTGCGCTCGAGCGCGGGTTCGATCCCCGCTTGGGCTGATTATCTGGTTGGGTTTTTTCCGAGGTTTTTCCCAACCGTAAGGTGAATGCCAGGTAATCTATGGCGAATCCTCGGCCTCATCTCGCCAAATACCATCTCGCTATCACCAATCTCATCGACGCTAAATAACCTCGTAGTTGATACAGCGCCATTAAATAACTAACTTAAAAAAGGTACTAATGATTAGATCAAGTGTGAAGTATGTCTTTTTTTTCCCCCGAATAATGGCATAGTGTTGAAGTTTAAATATTACAGTGAAATTTGATTTATTTAGACAATGCGACCAACATTGCCATCATTCACTGAAAATTTTCGATGGGAAATATCTATTTATTCACTCAGTGTACAAAGAAAACAGTAAGGCATGAAATTCATATATTTCGACTGAGAGACGTTTACATAGTAAGTGCTCCGTCAGTCACGTTCATGAGCATCTATTCTACAAAATTCCTTAATTTATTATGTACTTTCAAAATGATGTCCAGTGTGTCGTTTAAGAGATGTTTTACTACACATTCCGAAATTGTGTGATCAAATTAGTGAATGAGAAGACAGTTTAAACATTTCATTGTCATATGCATAATACCGCTTATCTGAATTCAGTCTTTCTATCTCAGCGCATGCACTACACTTCAACAAATCACATACACACCCTCTCAGGGTTAGCACTGGCACACCACAAGTCCCCGAGGCGGGCGTTGCGTCAGCACACCGTGTCGTAGTCGGGGTTGGACGACGATGTGGTGCCCGAAAACGTGCCGTCGCTGCCGCTCTGAAGCTGCACATAGTAGAGGTCCTGCAAGTATAGGTCCTTGCCCTCGCATATCTCCGCGTAGATGTTCTCCTCCAGAGCGTCGGCTACGCGTCCATATGGTAGATCGTCTGCTGCAGGCAGGGCGTCAGCATCAGGTGGGCGCTGCTGCGAAGGTGTGTACGTGAAGGACGAGGACTTCTTGGTGCTGCGCCGCGCCTTTGTTTTGGGCTTGCTTGCCTTCTCCGGCTTCTTGTCGTGTTGCGACGGTAGGACGTAGTGCGTCACTTTGATTTGTCGCCGCCAGAAGTCACCTCGGTCGCGGCAGAAGGCCAGTGCCGTCTGCAGCAACGGCGATTTGAAGAGGCGGGACTCGAACTCGTGGTGGAATAGCGGCCTGGACAGGAAGAACCGCGAGTCGGCATCCATCTCGAGCAGCTGGGGCTGTGGCAGCGTGCAGGCCAGGATCACATCTTCCTCCTGACAGCCCTCGAGCAGCAGGCTCCCTGCAACACAGCCTACAGTTAATTATGTCTAATGTCTTCTTCCTCCCATTTTCATCAAGTAGCTTTCGTAACTCAGGCTTAAGCGCAGAACAATAAAAGAGCTATCGAGTTCCCTTTTTTTCTTTCGTAATTTTATTTTACGTTTAGAATTTATTTAAGGACGAACGGTATCCCTCACATATAATACGGTATAGAAGTATCACTTCCTCCCTTAATGCATCTCAACATTATTAGCTTATGGGAAATGATTGAAACTTCTCTGATTTTTTAAGATGATGGCACACATATTTTCGTTTTTATGGCAAAGTCATCTCTAATAGCACAGATACTTCTATGAACATAGGACACTTGTTATTGTATGTTGTATGTTTGTATTTATTAACACTACAATTGGGTATACACCCGGTGACAGTGGTATATAATATACAATAATAACAGTAATAAAAAATAAAATGAACGTAAATTTAAATTTAACTATAAATAAAGAAATGCAATTAACCTAGAACTAAAAATAAGAACTATGCTATAATAACGCCTACTACAAGCAATAGTAAACCTAACTTATAAGTACTTCTATTAAACCCAACTATTATCGACTTAAGTAATTACAAGTCACCTTAATTAACTGCATTCAACTCAATTAATTACATATCAACTTAATTAATTACATGACACATCTTAGATAATTACACTGCACCTACAATTAAATTTTCAGTCTAATCTTCTCAATCTTTCCTTAAATGCATTGATTTTGAGAGGACCACCCCGAAAGATTGCCGCAGGTAATCTGTTCTAGTCTACTATTGTGCTGTTGTTGAGTCATTGGAGATTCTTTCTATGAAATAGAATCGTTCGTCAGAGTATAAACACAGGTTAAGTACAGTATAATATATCGCTCTCAAGAAAGGCTTTCCATGGAGGAAAGAAGCGATACTTCTAACCCTCTATTATCATTTTAAACATGTGAGAAATATGTCCACAAATAAATGCATTATGTAAAATAGCATGACAAGATATAAACAAGCTAAACAGCCTCATGCAACGCTCTGAACTATCACGTCCACCTGGCGGAAGTAGAATGAAGGTACGTATTATGGGCTATTAACACAAGGCATCAGATCGAAACTGTCGCTGCCAAATTGGCGGTTTTTGAGCGTCGTTAGAGAGCAAGGGTCAAAGTTCCAAATGATTTTCTGTCTTTATGTTCTTCTGTCTGTTGGTTACATATTTCAAAGCTTCTTGTCTTCATTCGCCGAATGCTGTCCGCAATATGCTAACGGAAACAAATGAATTATGTGTTTTGTTAACGCCCATGATAGTATAAGTAGGTGGTTGCAAAGCCTCATTTCATTTGTCAACTGTAACGGTTAAAATGCTATGGTGTTGTCTTGGTGTAGTAAGGGTTTCCGATGCTGATATAGAAAGGTATTGCACAGTGGTTCAAAACGCGGATCTAGCGGGACAAAATTAAATTTGGTCACCGTGAAAATGCAGTTTATTGATGAGATAGTATTGTAAACATACTGAACCTTCATAATCCGTAATAGAAACTACAATAAACAGCGGTATATCAGCATCATGTTATCGTGAGGTTGGGTCTGCAAGCAACTCACCTTGCATCTCATGCGAGACAGTTATCCAGTGTGAAAGAAAGAAGGGGGTTGTTCGACAATGTGAAGAACTAAATGTTACATTTCTATTGCAGGTTTTAGCTTAATGTATGTAGCATGTTTTGACACATAGTCATCTTCAGTTACAAGCCGGAGCATGGGAAGATTTGGCAACGCTGAGTGGAGGCGGGCGAAGGCGAAATAAAGGCATGACGTTTGACGTTTTAGTGCTTTGATTTCGTTGTCACATGTATATTTTCGACATTAATTGATACAAAACTAGGTGCATATGATCAAGATTCAGTGTATTGATGTACGTAATTTATTACGTAATGGTATTTTATTTTAGTTTCAGAATACCGCGTAAGTACTTGCATACAGGCACTTGTAACTTTAAAAAATTAAAAGCATACGTGTTTTTTATTTATGGTACAAGGGAAAATAAATAAATACTTAAAGAAATGTTACTTGTACCAAAAATAATTAAAATAACGACGTACTTTTGCAGTACCCTATTCCAATCAATCAATTAACCATTATGTGGCTAGTAAATTCACAATGTTTTGCCGTTTTATGTTGTTTCACCTCTGACGTGAAAGGTCTAGGATATCATATACATGTTAATTTCATGTGATAATCTGTCGAGCTTTTCTATAAATATTTCAGATGCCCAGGAAGTCAGTTTTAGTTTGAACCTCGTCAGTCACCATAACAATACTGTTATTCTAAATTATTGCAGTTGAGCCAAATTTTCTAAAACATTATTTTAAATAGGCCAAGGCCAAGTATAAAAATCTATGAAAAAATGAAGAAACATACCTTCAACATAATACGTAACAAAACACATCATTATCTATTAAGTATGTGCCAATTAGCGTAAACTCAGTGAACTTTAAATCCTGCAAATACGAAGTGAAAAGAAACATGTTTACAACTACTGTAATTTATTACAAAACAAATAATATTAATAAATAAACCTTGAAAACCAACAAAGTGAGTGTATGCATCTACAAATTATAGGTAGTTCTGACGTATAGCAGCATTCCGAATCTTCAACAAAACTGAAACATTTATGGGATCACAAAACAGCTGTTTACAATGAACTTCAAAAACAACGGCATAACTTTATTGATATAGCAGACGAGACCCAACAATTTGGCTAGCATTCTGATACACCACAAACCACAAGTAAGACTATAAAAATGTAGTTTATGCAATATTTAAAATTTAGAAGAATTGCCAATCACTTTGTCATTAATAATAACCGGTAAAATTGCTGCAGCCCTATTTTCATTCATTGTCTTGTTTTCATCGCCAGCACGCACTTAGTTTATAATACATCAACAATTAACGTTTGGTACTACCGCGACCATAATTCCATCGACACACATTTGTAGTGTGACATTAATTTACATTGAAAATCAGCATTAGACCAACACATCAGGGGTTCACAACCAGAGTGGACCAAGTCCATCTGGAATAGTTCTGAGATATTGAGTCTTAAAGTTCCTGGCTCATGCTTAGCAACCTTCACCTTCCATAGAAAATGCTGCCCTCTGTGGAGTAACAAATGAGTTACGGACTTTGTTATGGCAATGAATAAATCTAAGTTTTCTTCATTCAAGATTGTATTAATCCACAAACTGATCACTGGTGAACTTGGTCCACTCTGGTTGTGAGCCCCTCACATGTTCTGGATAGTAGGCCTCCGTTTGACAGTTCATTAGGATGTTGCCGACGTATGGTTCCGGCTTGTAACTGAAGAAGGCTCTGTTTTGACGTAATATTGGATGGGATACAGGAACTCGTGTGTGCATGCTGATGACTGACAGTCATTGAAGAAAAGCAATAATTTTAAGTTGATTATGAATATTGACATAGACTTTTAAAAAGAATGAATCGGAATGGAAGGACGATTTTTTTTTATTCCTTGTATTCTATTATATTTATATTCCCTTGAACTTTAAAACATTTAAGGTGCTAGGTGCGGTAACCTGCGGGTTTCTTTACAAGACTGTCAAGAGTTGAAGGTCTTGCGAGTGAAATATAATTGAAGCTACTTTTGTATTATAATAATAATTATAATAAATTCCTTAGCTCAATAGAAGTTTTAAGTTCTTTCTCATTATTTAATATTATTCCTGCATGTAATTTATTCATATAATATCGAAATACTAATTTCTTTCGGACGAGATTATGTCGAGCGGAGGGATAAGGTGATTTATCTGTTGAACTGTGTGTTTATATACAAAAAAATATTACAGGACTGCAGTATTACCACTTTTAAATTATAAAAACACAATTAACCGTTTTAAATCTGATTTTCGGAAGTCCTGCAAACGATTGAGTAGGAACTAGCATACATTTTAATTGAAAACCAGGTTTAGTTAAATTGTGAAGTACAATTTCCTACAAGTATCACAGAATTATCGAAACCACTTTATGCCACTGAGCCTACTGTCTATTCTTAAAAAATAGGAAGACCGTGTAAATCTTTCCATGAAGGTAGTGACAAAACTAAGAGCAGACTGTTAGAATCCCTTGTCTGAGAAACTTCGAAAGAGGAACCATTATTATGTTTCGCAAGAAATTTGGCTTTGATAATATATATATATATATATATATATATATATATATATGCTAGCTGTCAGTGCTGAGGCATGATAGCCCACCTGTGAGTATTGGATTTGCGAATACCGCCAGGCTACCTCTGTCTTCCTCCGACGAGTTTAGCGCTGGAACCTGAGGTATTCTTGCCATCGGTGCGGGGAGGTTGCAGGTAGATTCTTTTGTTGCTACAGTCAAGCCGAGCCGAGCGGAGTTGGAAGTATTAATCGTCCAAAAATATGCAGTCTTCAAGTGTGTGAATATTTCATATACATATTGTTTACCTAGGCCTATATGGTTTTGTTATTAATATATTAAATATATTGTTGCAATTTTTAGTCAAACATCTCCCTGATGTTAATACTGGGTGTTCATTTCAAAGTGTGTCATGACGTCACTGTTGTTGGGTCACAGATTTGAAGCGAGTTTCAGCTTATATGTTAGAGAAGTTGCCTATTATTTAAGGCGTTCTTCAATCTGAACTTGAGAACGTGTACGGTATAACTTGAACGTCGTAGCAACAGATGGCGGTCTGTACGGTCTGTGTGCTACCATAATCTCTTTCGAACTGTGTTTTGCGCCGGCAAGTCGTACGCAGGGTATTTGTTATCATCGGTTGCGTACGGTAACATTCCACAACACAAATCAAATGCTCCGTGTCCATGTTGACCGTCGAAGTTAATGTCAACAAATACGTAAGTAATCGTCTTAACCCTCTCCCCATATCCCGACAGTACGTATTTCCAAACAGTTCACATTCCTGCCACTACCGGCGTTACCGTACGTATCGGTACGTACTCTTCAGAATGAACGCCGTACTTGTTAGGCAACTTCTCTACCTCATAGGTTATACACCTCTGCGGAAGTGTAGTAAGATTGAATTCTCTAGGCTCATCGGCTAGCCACCTGACGGCATACAGCGAGCCATGACACACTTTGAACTGAACACCCATTATTATATGAATTACTCATATCAAATATTTCACCGTTACAAGTCATTTTTAAGGAAACATGCTGTGGAAAAGTTTTTGGTTTTATTTTATTGGAATTTTAGAATATGTGTGATTGGTATCGTGAAAAACAGATTCCTATAATGTCATGCCAAAATCATTTGTTGGTGATATCTTAAAATACAAATGAAGTAGTGTTACTTCTCAAGTGAGTTCAGCAGTAGAGTATATTTAAATTGATAACTTTACAAATTTAATTCAATTCTACTAATCACTAAATTTTATAGTATGTTTCTTCTTTTCATTTATATTATTGTAGTTTTATTATGATTTTTCTTTTTATTTATTTTATTGTATTTGTATTTCTGGTGGTGTGATGGCCTTAACTTCACCAGAATAAACAAATAAATAAATAAATAAAATTTTCTACAATACTTCCCTTCTCTGAACACGTAAATACGAATGGCTGTATCTCTATCTCGCCAAAAATACGTCAGAAAACTAATAGGCATACTGCTGTCGTAAATTGGACGTTTTCAGTATGATTGAACTTCCTTCAAGACTGCCGCTGTCACTGTTCCCTCCCACTCCAGTACCGCGCTAGACTAGTCGGAACCGCATTCCTCTCAGCACTAAACTCCTCAGAGGATGACAGTACTTGGACAATCATCCCATAAACAGGCAGTGCCTGTATTTGTCCCGGGTCCACACTCGAAAAGCCAGGCCAAGCCATTACCTGTGAAGCCGACGGGAAGGGGCGCGGGCAGAGGCCCTGCCACGAGATGCGCCTTAACTGGCAGTCGGTGGTCGCGCAGCAGCTGCGCCAGCTGGTAGAGTGGCGCCTGGTGCGCCTCGCGGGCGCCACCCAGCGCCACCGCGAAGAACTGCCCCGTGCAGCCGAGCGGCACGAACACCGTCTGGTTGCGAGCACCAAGGCACTGGGCGTAGCGCTTAGTTGCGGCGTGCGCGCGCCCCAGCAGGGGTAGCGAGAGTCTCTTGTCGCCCACGTCCTCGAACACGGCCAGCAGCTTCAGCACCTGGCCCGCCGCCACGCTTGTCTTGGCATACTGCAGGCGCTTGCGCACTGAGGAGTCGTGGGTCGCCGCTTCCCCTGCACACACAGCAGAATCGCTTATTGTGTTCGTAGACGAATTTATTAAAATTCTTGCAACGCCCTAGATTATCACATTTCGCCATTAAATTAATGTCATGTCCTTCAGGCGGGCAAAGAGTTAGAAAAGGTTGTTAATGTCGTGCAAAGTTCGAACGTGAGATATTACAAATTTCGCCCTACTTCTTAGGGTACGTACACGTTGGAGCGACGATGCTATATATAGCGATGCTATATCAGAGAGAATTGAAGCATGCATTGTCATTGAGGTGTGCATATTGGAGTAACGATAAAAGCGAAGATACACGATAAAAGCGACGAAAATGAAAAGTTCCATTTTCTTCGCTCTTGTCGTTCATATGATCTCTGATTAAGATAATATTAATATGTATAATTACCGGTGGTTATCAATATATCCGAATATTAATCGATTTATTATTATTTCGGCGTATTAAATTAATTATTGTACATATTGGCAAATTGATCAGTTGTGTATTTATTCGTCATATGTTATGTGATCACAAGAACCAATCACAACACAACGAATTTATACTATCTTTGGGATGAGAAACGGGTTTAATTTTGTACGTATTTAAGTTATATTAACCTTGAACTTAGCAGTTGATATTTCCTATATATCTTATTTCATTAAGTGGATGCATGGAATATCTTCTACTGATAAATCAAAATGTTCTCTCCTCGCGTCCTCGTTGCTCCGATATAACACCTCATTCTTTGATAATACCAAAGCGTCGCTAGCTCATTTCTTTTATCGTTTAACGTTGCTCCAACGTGCACGTACCCTTAGGCATCCAACAATACGTATAAGTGAAGCATATAACTAAACTAACCGAGTTCGTTAAAAACTTGTAAGAGGCCTTATGTTCGGATCATATTTGCCGAATCTTTGTAGTACCTTTCTCCTTGCTCATGTTCGGTGCTCTTCGCCTTAGTTCCTTTTCTCCTATCCCTTTATGCTTTAGCTGCATAAGGATGTCAGGCACTTTATCGTGTGAAGTTACGCATAATAATGAGTAGACCTACAGGTAATTGTTGTTGTTATTAATATGAATAATCGTTCACAAAACTATACGTATAAGTAAAGCAAACAAAATATCTTTTTAAAAATGCAGTCTTCATAGTACCGACTATAAGGTATTGTGCAATCTTCTAACATGAAAGGGAAACCCAGACATTACAAACTTCGTTTTATTCCATATGAAAAACTAAACGCAAGATATGTGCTCACATCCTTAAGCGGTTTATGATGGGATTGGAGAGGAGGACAGCAAATATTTTCATAACACGGTCCAACAAAAGTGACTGGTTTCCTTCTGCAGAGCGAACATCGACGAATATCGAACGTCGCCATACTCAACAAAATGAACCGAACATAGCATCTGTCATGCATGACGTTAATGTGTAGTATGAAAATGACATCATTTATTTTATTTATTAACAAGTTGGATATTATAAGTTAAAATAATGTGTAGCATGAAAATGAATATTTTATTTATAAACAGGTTGGATATTAAAAGTTAAAATGATGTGTAGAATAAAAATTATACGATTAATTTTATGGAATTATACAATTTATTTTATATTATGTGTTCATGTTATAGTATGTATATAAATATTCACATAAATAATGTTGCCGAGCAGCTGTGAATATTATGTGAAGAAAGTAATTATACTTTCTGTCGGTATTTGGTACAGTAAACACTGTCATGTACAGTGCATACATTGTCTTTCCACACTATCATGTGTGTAGCTGCGTTGTGCTCTGTCGTGTCCGCTCTACATTCACGACCGTGGAAATATAAAATGTATGCACTATATTAAAAAATATATTGTAATTTACTTATATTTCTGTGAATGTTTAATCATAATGTTGTAATAAAAATTATTTGAACTTAGAAGTATATAAAACTCAAAGATTTGTTCTATAATTCTTACGCAATTAAAGCATGAAGGGAGGAGAGGCGAGAGAAGAGAGAGTAGGGAAGGGCAATGAACGTGAAGGGCAAATCCGAACGTATACATCGCAGAGCAGCAGCTCAGAAACAAAGTTCGGATTTCCCCAAACTCGACACACTTGAACCGAACATAGCGCCTGTAATGCACGACGCTAAAGGCTATTCATATCGTCGTTGTTCCTGCAATAGCTCCTATGTGCAAAATATAAAATTGTCCAGTAGGAAGAGAAAACACATTTATTCATCCTATGGCAGCCGTACATAGGAGACTGTGAATTCTTACATTTTCGAAATAAAGAAATATAATTACAAACAGGAGATTTTATTATTTTCTGTATCACTATTTAAGGTATTTAATAGAGCAAAAATCTGAAAATCGATAAATATGTCACATAGGAGTTATTACAGGAACAACGACGATATACAGCCTAACAGACGCATACTACCGTACTTCTCAAGTTTAGGTAGTGACTTTTGAATTTGCATTATGTCTTCTCCTGTGGCAACAGGGCGCTTTATGTATTTGAATATGACTGAGCCAAGAGTAACAGGGGTATAACATATTGCACTTATATTATTTATTACAGATTGGTGAAGAATCGCGGCCCATAAGTTGCCAGTCATAAGCCACCGACAGAATGAACATACTCAGGTCATCTTGACAGGTGGGTTTTTTAAATTCTGTTACATCGCCTGCTTTCGAGTTGCCGAGCTGTGAATAATTTATTGAGTAAAATGTTTGGTGATATAGTTAACTGCGAATCTTACGACAAACCACGAAATAACAGTATGTATTTATTAAATTAACCGTTACGGTGGCTGAGTGCTAGCGAGTTGGGCTTATAAGCCACGAAGCCCGGGTTCAAATCCCGCTGCATTCTGAATTTTATTAAAACTTGTATTGGACAACCCCATGGTCCAGGCAACACAGGAATTTTCTCCGGATACTCCGATTCCCTTGTGACATCCCAACAATTCTTCGTAATCATCATCATCATCATCATCATCATCATCCATTCATTACGAGTGTAATGTAGATCCACTGCCTCTATGATAAAGAAGAAGATTGGGATAAGAATGGAGTTAATTTCTTCGGCAGGTGTCAGAACTAAACAGGCAAAAACCCTGATCAATGTATTTCTTTTAATCTAGAAAGATATAAATGCATGTTACCTTTGCTGTCATTCAACTTGTAGGCCGCAATCTCCGTCTTGGTCAGGAAGCGCGTGACGCGAGCGGCGATCAGTTGCTGCATAGATGTGTAGCACTGCGCCACCAGTTGACCCTTGGGAGTTAGCAGCGAGAACCAGCCTGAGACACAACGTCCAATGTAAACTGATTTAATAATAATAATAATAATAATAATAATAATAATAATAAATACATTTTATTTTAGGGAATTTATTCCATATGCACATAGGTTTTCATTAGTTGTTTAACGGTTTGTTTTCCTTCACAAGTCACGATCTTCCTCCATAATAAACCTGCAGTTTATGAACAAAAATATTTATTAATTTTAATACAATTTATATTTACGCGTTAAATTTGTGATGCGGCAGCTCAGGATGATTTGTGATGCAGCAGTAAACATGAAGCCTGCACACGTCAGATTCCAATCCCCTCCACTGCACTACAAGCAGACTCGTTTCTTTCACGCATTCTTCTGTGTAACCCACCCCGCAGATTTTCCATCCCTTTCTAACTAAACTACCCTGGTCGCAAGGCTCGCAAGAAGCTAACTTTGGCATTGGGAAGAATTTAGCTTCCGAGTTATCCCTTTCGTGAGTTGTGTTCAGTTGAAGTGTTAGTGTGCACTGTGGTTGATATAATAAATATGAGATAAATAACAGTTCCTGACACTAATTTATGTAGTCAAAAATAACCTTCTGATAAAGATTTTAACGTTGATTGACGTAATTATACTAACACTGTATCTGTTGACCGTTAATATTGTGATTTCTCTAAATATGACAGGGAGTGAGCTAATGTTAAATTAGACGTATAAGTGTCTATTTGTTAGAGATATGGAATATGAAATCATATTTTACTATGTACCATTTGACGTGATGCCTTATTAGTATTACTTATGAGATTCTAACCAATCTTCGGACTACTTACTTGACATGGACTACTATTTATTTTAAGACTATATTTTTGCAATACGTTTTCTCATACCTGAAAGACAACTCGAGTTAGCTTCCCCTGCTCAAAATTTTATGCTATTCCACTGTTGAGTAGGCTATATAGCGGATGTTTCTCGGCTTTTCTGTCAACATTTTTTTGTGACACAGACCCTACAAGAAGATAATGACCACTCATTTTTACCCCCCAAACAGAATACAGGTATAACAATATAGCAACTTGTCTCAGAGCACCCTGTTAACCAAGGATATTTCATATACCATGAAAATTAAAACTTCCTATTTTGTCTCCTTCATCCGCTATTTAATAATGTAAATGTAGTGTCGATCTCCTATCTTTGTACGCCCCAATGTTCTCTCAGTATTGGCCGTTTTACACCAAAATTAGTAGATGCATGCACTTTTGATTAAAGTAACACATAACACTGCAGCGTATTCACAGAAAACCAACATAGCGCGGCGTATTATATCGCCGTTGAGGCTAGCCCCACATCCTGCTATTGAGTCGTAGCGAATCGATACCTCCTCCTCCTCGACCTCCCCTCAAGCTTGCGAGTGCCGCTACCTGTGAGTGAGGCTTCTGCCACAAGCCTCTCCCAGTGGGATGACTACAACAGTAAATTTAATATATGGAAGGATCGGCGTGAAACCAAGTGTTATAATACATCGTTATTACGAACTTATACTGTTACTAGATATTAACTCAAATTTTTTTGGATAGGCTAAGCCTCAAAATCCTTTTGTGCGAGATCGTGCGTATTTGCTTGGTTTCCGCACAAAACCAATCCACGGAAAGTCTAAAATTCCACATTCAGTTTTCCCAACCTAACACACATAACAATTTCCCTCTTCTTACCGCTTAAGTGACATATTGATTTTACTGCTTTAGGCTTTTAACATATTATTTTTAGAGACGTTCAATATAGTAATAATTATAAATTGGAAACTTACCACTGCAATTTCACCTAAATTGCACTCTTAATTATTGTTTTTAAATATTTGCAAAAATTAAGTAAACTCTACAACTCCACTAAAGTTACTGCATTCGTGATGCAAGTAACATTAAGGAAGCCGTGAAAAAATCAACAAGATTCCAGACTCATAGACTGGGGGAAAAAAAAGACAGACGTATATCACGGCCTGCTGGAGCATAGTAAACACAGAAAACATTTTAAAGCAACAATGTTGAAGATAGATATTTTTGTTTTGCAAATTTGCCGTCATTGAACAGAAACCAAGATGGAGATTTCATTGCAACTAATTAGAAATTCCTCTTTCGCACAAACGATCTTCGCACAAAATAATGTACTATATACACGAGCGGTATGTTTTCTTTCAATTCACGGAAATTAAAAAAAAAGCTCAACTACGTTTCGCTTTTTCAAACTTTTCCTCGAACATGAAAACTTCAACATACCGCTCTTGTAACGCATATTACTATTAAGAGTTTCGCCATTGTTGCATTCCCATGACTTGTCCATACCATCATAACTGTGTTTCTCCTATTTCTTATAGCACCCTTTCCTTTACTTTCATTTTGTAATTACTGATAATACAATGATGATGGCTATGATCATGATGGTAATGATATTAAGTACATTTTAGACATTACTAACAATAAGAGTTTTTCATAGACCACCCATAACACAGTCTCTTTAAACTAGAGATAGAATGTACAAGAGCTAGATATTCTCTACAACATTCGACAATAACTACAACTGCACGTTGTTTTATTTGCTTGTTCGGTTGGGGAAGACGAAGCGCTCAATTACCAGCGAGCAAGATAATCTGTAGCGAGAAAGACTGCGGATGAAGCTGAAGGCTGCCTCGGGGCACGAAAGTGGGTATTCACACGCCACATTCCTGATGAAAGCAGGAAATCGGGCGGGGTCGGTGCAGCACAGACTGCTTCCTACATCGTCACGCCAACTTCTTCATCACAATTATTATCATCATGTATTATTATTAACCTGTCATATATATGATAACCTCTGCAAATTCCATGCAATTATAAATGTAAACATAAACATGAATTTTTGTATTACTATTCAGTTTAATCAAAGTAATTCTCATTATCCTTCGTACGCCACATAAAAATTGGGTTGCGGAATTCAAGAGAGGAAGAACGGACATCAAAAGTGAACACCGTGCTGCAAGACCAGTTTCTGGATCACTCCAGATGCTGTGCGTGACATGATTTTAGAGGATTGACAAATTGGACTCAAACGTATATCAGAGGCTTTAAAAATTCCCCACGAATGTTATATCACATCTTATATCGTGATTTGGCTGTGAGATAATTATATGCTAAATGGATTCCTAAATGCTTGAACGCTGATCACTGATCAGAAACGATTCAGAGTGACGATTTCCAAGTTGCTTGGCCGCCGATTTGAAGAGAATTAGGGAGGGCAAAGGCTAATTGGGATTTACCGGTCTCTGATCGGGTCAAAAACCCTGATAGAACTGATATTTAACTCTTATGGTGAATTTCGGTGAGTCCGGAGAACCTAATTAGTGAAATTCACTTTTCTCAACTCCACGCTGCGGCCCCCTGGAATCTTTTAACCCTTAAATTCGCAAAGTATCCTATAGGATACAACAGGTTAATAGGCTATATGCTGTAATTTTAATAGTACAATAGAAAAGAAATTGGCAGGAAAATTAAAATTTCACAATACTCTAATATTGTACGACATACAAAATATGGACATTGCGATAGTTGTTTTCTTTGCAGTCCGACACGGTTTAATAAACTAGTGTGAGAATAGTAATATACGTTACAAGAGCGGTATGTTGACGTTTTCATGGTCCAGGAAAAGATTGAAAAAGCGAAACGTAGTTGAGCTTTTTTAATTTCCGAGAACATGAAAACAAACATACCGCTCGTGTATCGTACATTATTTTGTGCGAAGATCGTTTATTACATACCTGAAAGACGAATTTCTAATTAGTTGCAATGAAATTTCCATCTTGGTTTCTGTTCAATGACGGCAACTTTTAAAAACTAAAATATCTATCTTCAACATTGTTGCTATAAAATGTTTTCTGTGTTTACTATTCTCCAGCAGACCGTGATATACGTCTGTCTTTTTTTCCCCCAGTCTATAAATGCGGACTTAAAACAAACGGTAAGGTTATGTAATGATTTATTTTTCATTTTAATATTTTAACAATATTATTTATATAACATATTGCAGTAATAACATCGGCATCTGGAATCTTGTTGATTTTTTCACGGCTTCCTTAATGTTACTTGTATCAGGAATGCAATAAGTTTCGTGGAGTAGTAGACTTTACTTAATTTTTGCAAATATTTAAAAACAATAATTAACATTGCAATTTAGGTGAAATTGCAGTGGTAAGTTTCCAATTTATAATTATTACTATGTTAAACGTCTCTAAAAATAATATGTTAAAAGCCTAGCAATAAAATGAATGTCGCGCTTGAGCGGTAAGAAGAGGGAAATTGTTATGTGTGTTACGTTGGGAATACTGAATGTGGTATTTCACACTTACCGCGTATTGGTTCTGTGCGGAAAACAAGCAAATACGCACGATCTCGCACAATAGTAATATGCGTTACAAGAGCGGTATGTTGAAGTTTTCATGTTCGAGGAAAAGTTTGAAAAAGCGAAACGTAGTTGAGCTTTTTTTAATTTCCGAGAATTGAAAGAAAACATACCGCTCGTGTATCTTACATTATTTTGTGCGAAGATCGTTTATTACATACCTGAAAGAGAAATTTCTAATTAGTTGCAATGAAATCTCCATCTTGGTTTCTGTTCAATGACGGCAAACTTGCAAAACAAAAATATCTATCTTCAACATTGTTGCTTTAAAATGTTTTCTGTGTTTACTATACTCCAGCAGGCCGTGATATACGTCTGTCTTTTTTTTCCCCCAGTATATAAATGCGAACTTAAAACAAACGGTAAGGTTATGTAATGATTTATTTTTCATTTTAATATTTTAACAATATTATTTATATAATATTGCAATAATAACATCGGCAAGTTGATTGGTTGATTTTTTCACGGCTTCCTTAATGTTACTTGCATCACGAATGTAGGTGGAGTTGTAGAGTTTACTTAATTTTTGCAAATATTTAAAAACAATAATTAACAGTGCAATTCAGGTGAAATTAATATGTTAAAAGCCTAAAGCAGTAAAATCAATATGTCACTTAAGCGGTAAGAAGAGGGAAATTGTTATGTGTGTTAGGTTGGGAATACTGAATGTGGAATTTTACACTTGCCACGGATTGGTTTTGTGCGGAAACCAAGCAAATACGCACGATCTCGCACAAATGAAGTTTTGCCAATTTAAGGGTTAAAGCATTTATCTTTCTCAAGAAAAACTGCAAACATGACATGAGTCTTCTAACATCTTGGATCGTATTATAACTATGGAAGAAACATGGATCTATGAGATTCATCATTACGATCCAGAAACAAAAAGAAATCAGAAGAATAGAAACACACGGTTCTGTCTGTTAGTTGCAGATGTTACTCCAAAAAATTTCCAGTTATTTACAAGATTATGTAAGTTTTGTCGTGATATCGTGTGATGGACGCATGTGCCCAATATGATTGACATTTTTTCTGCGTAATTATGTACAACTTGGTACATTATAAGTTACTACTATGTTTTAATAATGTATTGCGCTTGCAATTTCCATTCAAAATTCATTGCTCCGACGACTTTTTGGAAAGTAAGGAGGGAGGGCAGGAACTCTCTTGTCGCACTATACTAATTTTTTTCCAGACATGGGTGTCAAAGCAGAGACAGTCAATTCTCACGGAGAGGGTAAAGCCCTTTCACGGGTCGCCGCGCGGTCTCTATTGGGCCCGGCCCGGAATCACTGCAGTCTCGCCTGGAGCTACCGGAAACTAAGCCAGATACGCTTTCACTTGCCACAAGAACAAGTCTGGCGCTGACGACAATGAAACTTAGGTTATGAATATGTATCTCATGTCACTGAAACAAGTCAGATTTTTGTCTATCTATCCATGTCCTTGCTGCCTAACCTATCATGCCCATCCCTCTGTAAATGTCTGCTCTACAGTAATACCAACAAGTGTAATGGGCTCCAATCTGGGTGCAGAGAAATGTAGTCCTCTGAAGTCCGTCGCAATAAAATTAGTGGCGTAAAAAACAGTTAAGGAGCGAAATTTTGAAAGTGGTCCACTTAACTTTTGGTATTCCTAGTTTAATCAGTACCTGTGGTTCTTGATGAAGTGATATTCACTTCTCTCGGGTTTATAGCAAAGTGGTTATTTCTACCACCACTACCATCACTGCGGGAATCTTTTGTTCAGGCCTCAATATGTACTGCGTCTCGGTCCCTACCATTTCTTTCTTCACACTGTTGTTTCTTAATGAAAAGTGTAATTGTTAATTTCTTATGTTTTATTTTATTTTAGTAGATTATTTTACGATCCTTTATCAACATCTTAGGTTATTTAGCGTCTGAATGATATGAAGGTGATAATGCCGGTGAAATAAGTCCGGGGTCCAGCACCGAAAGTTACCCAGCATTTGCTCATATTGGGTTGATGGAAAATCCCGGAAAAAAACCTCAACCAGGTAGTACGGTACCTGTTTCCTTGTTAGCACCTATGTCACATTAACAGCAAATCATGTAAATAACATGGCATAAGTTGGATAAACTGGGCTATGTATGGAAACTGAAAGTGTACTGTTAAGTGAAGTAAACTTTGACCATAAAAAATTAAACCATAATATCAGCCCTATTTCTGACTTAAAATAAAAGCAAACATACATATTGATTACACAACTTTTAACATTATATCACTTCGGAATATGTATTATATGTCTTTCTCGTGTTAAATTTTACTGTACCTGGTTAACATGTTTCTGAGTTCTGAAGAAGGCCAATAGCAGGCCGAAACATGTCAACCAGGTACAGTAAAATTGAACACGAGAAAGACATAATACATATTCCGAAAAAAAACAAATACTTGAGAAATGGAAAAAAAATCTTTAAAAAATATATTCAATGAATCTGATATGATTATATATTTTTACGGTCAAATTTGTCCCATAAAAAGTGTTTCCCCCCAGGCAAAGACTGAAATGACGTCCCTGTGCTGAAAGCTGTAATTTTTTATTTTTTCGGGAACCTACTGTACAATTACCCATCCCAAAGCCACGGCGATCCGTGGGTTAAGAACCTCTATTTAAAGGCTGGTCCACAATAAACCAGGAACGAGAACCAGAACGAAAACGGGAAGCAGAGGACATGAACGTGAATATTTTTGATTCACAAAAAACGAGAACGAAAACGGCTATACATATCGATATGTATGTCAATAACGATATGTAAAATTGATATTACGCATTCTGATGTTATTGTGTATAGTTGACCAATGGTGCGTTCTCTCATGAGTACAAACCAGCCAACATAAACACAGATTAACCAAGTTCAAAATGTATGAAACAGAATGCAATTCAAGTGTTAATCTGTCACACATACACGAAGCATATCGACGGTTTCTTGGTAAAAGTGACCAAGTCCAAAGTTCAAAATTGTTGTTAAAAGGCATTTAAAGGTTTAATGATCCATCCAAAGATAACTGTATTTCTCTAGATGTTAGTAACACGTTATTTTGAAGGTAAATGTGCTATATTATTAGTTTTTAATTTAAAATTATGTCTTAAATTTTCATAATGCTTGGAAGCCTTAGAATGTGAGTTGGTCACTTTTACCAAGAAACCGATGATATATTGAAATTGATTCTACTGACTTTCTGGGTTAGTTACAAGCAATGTATGAAGAAGAAATTATGTCACGGCCTCCTTCCTACAAAATATAAGTCGATCTTTCATGGCAACAGAATGAATCTAGTAGGCTGTGATCGGAAACGAGAACGGCAAAGTTAAAACTTTCACGTTTCCGTTCCCAGGTTCCGGCAAGCATGTCGTTAATTTTGAATGCTCACATTTAAATACATTTATTTTAACAATATTTCCGTTCTCGTTGTCATTTCCGTTTCCGGTTTATTGTGGACCAGCCTCAAGGCTCACCCTGGTAGGAGTCGGGTATGACGAGAGCAGGGCCGCGCGCTTTGCCGCCCGCGACGCTGCGCGCCTGCACTTTGGCGCTGCGATACTGGCGGTACAGGAGCAGCGGCTCGGCCAGCGGGCCCAGCTGGGCGGCGTCGTCCGCCACGACGCGCACCACGCGCGGAAGCGAGTACTTGTCCAGGAACTGACGCGGCGTCAGACGCTCCCGCCGCGCGCCGCTCTGCCGACGCTCCAGGCTCGACGAGTGCTTCAGAGACAACTGCGCGCGCGCCGGGTCACTGGCCGCCGTCGAAATCTCCGAGCACGACATCGCTACGGACAAAAATAGCAAACACTAATTAATTCAATGATTCTTATATTAATTTAACCCACTACATTTTACTTCAGTGTCATTCAACAATATTCATCTTGAAATGTATTGAATCTTCTTTTAATTTAACTTCAGTTTATTATTAGTTCCTTATTTATTTGGGGAGGGAGTTCACATCCAGATGTGCGCAAATATAAAATGAATATTAACCAGCACTGATATTTAACATTAGAAATTTTTCTCAATAATAATAATAATAATAATAATAATAATAATAATAATAATAATAATAATAATAATAATAGTAATAATACGACAGAAAACTATTAGTGCGAATTGAAGTAGCGACCTATATTTTTTAATGAGGTGCCTAAAGTTATCATTGTTATATAACAGTATTATCGATTTGCGCATAAGCGAAACAAAGAAGCAGTAGTTGCAAGATTGTGGCACCTCTGCACGAGTGTACCATTGGCGCACGTTTGTCTCGGGCTAGTAATGATCATATGAACCAGAATGTTTATAAAAGCTCGGATGCTGCCGCCGATAATTCTGTAGTGTTTGGTCAAAACATGATAATTCCAAAAACCTGTTTTGAGATACAAGTTACAAGCATTTTTATTTTGACTTTTCCTATATAAATCATAATTCGAGTTTACATACAAATGTGAATGAAAATAACATAAGAGTACATGGAGAGATCACGGCTATATCAAACGAAAGGAACTGATTTTATATAGGACTGCGATTTCAACAAAAAAAAAGAGACCATTTTTGGAGTTATCATGTTCTGACCAAACACCACAGAATTATTCACGGTCCAATCTCTAAAACTCGTGACAACAAAGAGAAAGATTGCCACGGAAGAATGGAAAATAATATATTCCAGCAAGCAGTATACAGTACGTTGACATTTCTAAGTTAATGCGCGTTGTCGTCTATCACGTATGTCTTAGTTAGAACCATATGATCTGTCAGAGTCTGAATCCAACATTTTACTTGGTTTGCTCAGGTTTTGAAGTTCTCATGGTAGTGTCACTAGGAGTGACACATTGAAAGTATCTTGAAATAAATAAACAAAATTGTGTTAAAACTCTGCGCTGTCTGTTCATACTTTCTTGTTATGTCCGTTGTTTGTTCCGAATGTTAACAAGGAAAATAAATTATTATGAGGGATTGAAGATAACCTACGTGTTGATATGATAGGTTTATTATCGGAACTGTAAGAAGAGCACAGGCCTATGACTCGATAAAACACTATCCGCCGATAAACGCGACTAAAAGAAACGTTGGAAAGCCGAAAGAAAATAAATTATTAACATAACAGATTAACTGTGCATGTTTAACTTAAAATTATCATACGAAGACTGAAATTCGTAACATTCACACGACGTCAGTGGGCTAGAGCTGGAGACGGAGCGATTAGAACTGTTGAGTTGCTCGGTTCTATCGGTTTATGTGCTTGGCAGTGGAGCACCGAAGTTACTCGGTTAACCGTAGCCGGTCAGTTCAAACAGAATTCACATGTTTTACTTAATTCTAGCAGACAGTAACGTTGTTACTGTTGTATTTAAATATTTTCTGCTGCAGGACAAATTATTTTCTTATCCCCAAGGCGGGCTGAAAGGCCTCTAGTATTGAAGAGGAGTTCATCCTATTATATGACCTGTCAAGTGGGCCTAATGAACACTGACAGTCTGACCATATTACTGTAAATAATAATAATAATAATAATAATAATAATAATATTATTATTATTATTATTATTATTATTATCATCATCATCATCATATTAGAGTGTTTCATTAATATTAAAATACGTCAAAAAAGGAAGTGCATTATATTTTCTTCTATTTGTGTTTATTGGATTTGTGTTACCTCATCAGTCATCATTTTATTTATATTTATTTCTACGAATTATGTTACCTAATTACTTTAATTTATCAATAATGTTACTCTTCACCAAAGATAACATGGTTGTATTGAAGGCTAGTAATGTTATAAAATAAATAAACATTATGTTCTTCAGTTTAAGATTCCAACGTTTTATTGATTATTTTATCCACTTTCCGTAATAGTAAATAATTCTGTGTGTTATTTTTAAGTGTTTTAGGCAGCGCTTCATGGAGCCCGTTTCTTTCTATCTTCTTTTTTACTTAGCTCCAGCGTTTAACGTTTACCTCACATGTTAGTATTATAAATTATTTTATCAATTTTATTTCGTCTGTCATATATAACAACACTGAAAGTTAAATAGGCCTTTCATACAAAATAACTCCGCAAATAGTTGTAATCACGCAAATGAAATTTGCAACAGCCACTTCGCAATGAAGAGAAGCACTTTTTTCTCGTCAATTGGCAAAGCGAAAGCGCTTTACTACAACGATTTTAAAATACGCTTGGTTTCACTTTCAAAGTACGTTCTAAAATCGATTCAATCTATCTAAATTTTAAATCTGCCGCCACAAATTTATACTCGGTACTGTATTCGGTTCAACCGAGTAATGACGTCACAGTAACTGCTCCGAACCGAACCGCTCCGTCCCCAGCTCTACAGTGGACGCTATAACTACCTCTGATTCCGCCTGCGAAACCTTTAAATACCTCCCACATGTCTCTGCTGATATTTTGGCTGCCTAAACAAATATTAATAAATAAATGACTTAAGTCGGACACTGTTGTACAGTACAGTACATACATACATACATACATACGTACATACATACATACATACATACATACATACATACGTACGTACGTACGTACATACGTATGTACATGCAAGCATGCATGCATACGTACGTACGTGCGTGCGTCCATACATACATACATACATACATACATACATACATACATACATAATACATACATACATACGTACATACATACATACATACATACATACATACATACATACATACATACATACATACATACATACATACATACATACATACATACATACATACATACATACATACATACATACATACATACATACGTACTTTAAATCCCTGGAAAGCGGAGAAGAATATTTTGAGCTCGAGTTCATCTCCTGACTGCGGATTTTATTCGACCCATTCCAATGTTGAGAGTGGAGAATAAGTGTAATTGAACTGGATTATATATAATTGTTCTCAGAATCACCCACTAAGTTTATTTTCCAAATTTATTATTATCTTTTCTACTTGAACGCGAGAACTTTTATGTCGGATCGGAAAATTTCAACCGCCTTGGAGGAGAAAATTCTTTGCACAACTGGCAATACTGACTGAACTGTCCCACGTGAGACCAACCACATCTGTCTACGAAACTGACAACACATTTCCACAAAACGTGACACCGATAGTCCCACTTTCAGGTCAGGGTTTTGTTACGGTTTTCACGGTCATGGTAGAGGAACTACTACAACACATAATAGAGTCCAGGAAGAGATAGCGGGATGACTTTGATTGGAGCAGGAACAGTGTGAGAGGCTCGGACCATACTGCGCACGATGCCACTTCTTGGAAGACTCACCGTTACCACTCAAAATGATGTATGCATGTATGCATAGACGGAGATAAGGGGAGGAAGGTATGCGGGACAATATCAAAGTGATATAGGCTACTGTCACTATTTAGCATTAGGTATGAAGAAAGCATATTTCTGCAATATACAAATCAACCTTTACATAAACGTTATGTTTCTGAATACAGGCACTCATTATGCGATTTATCTTTTTATAGTATGATCAAGAAAAATTGGGACAAACGTGGAACATTTTCTAGAAATCTAGAGAGAGTGGACTAAACATATTAGTAATATTGAAAAGAACCTGCTATTACTATGGATAATAATATAAGTATTGGTGCAACCTACAGGTAATGACCATATAAGTGGTGATAAGAAATGGCGAAGTGGACAAATACATGAAGCATTCTACAGAATCAGTGATGGCACAGCTCTCTAGTTCACACAATGATCTTAGGGCCGTGTTAACAAAAATCGACAATATTTATTTGATATAATTGGCATTTTGCTGTAGCTTCTTAGCTGAGGAAGGTATACGTTTCAGAGGGCATAATTGATGTTTATGTTTTCATTGTGTACATTGTGTTCATGTATTTATCTTTTTATGCGTGTGGTCGCTTTCGTATTCACATAATAAGAATACTTATTTGTGTAGCTTAATATTCTATTGTGCGGCCACAAGGAAGTCTATCTCTGCCATGTGTGAGTGTACCCTTGGGTGAATGTTTATAGGGATTTTCATACCACTACTGGGGAGGGGGCTTCTTGGCGTGTGGTCAACACGACACCTTGTCTCCATTTGAGACAACACAGCAGTGGGAGACATAAATGTCCCAAGTATGATTTGAAAGTACGTCCGTAACTTCCAAGTAATATTAAATCATATATATGACTAAATTTTAGGAATTCAAGTGAATGCTCGGGGCTATTGAAAGAGCTACTGTATGCCTGGTAATGGAGTCATGCCGTTCATTGAAGTGTTAGTCAGCGCGGTGACCGGAACGGGCAGCAGTTGTCAAGTGGCAAAACATCTGACGACCGCTACCCGAATCTCAGAGAGCTGCTCGAGTGGCCAGCCTTCATATTCCATTTCTGTTGAAAGTAAAGAGACCTCTGATTTAAGCTTCTAAAAAGAAATTTTGAGTCCCATTTTCATTGAAGTTATTTAAATTAGATAAGATGATATTTTATGACACTGCGAAAGGGAATGTGTGTTTCTGTATGGATAAAATTGTTCTTCTATGACGCGATAGTTCACAGTTGGGCCTTGGCCTACTTTATCAAGTATCTCCATTTTTCTCTATGTTGCGTATGGATAAATTCTTTTGACCTTCACTTCCTAAAAGATTGACATTGCGATATAGCTCATTCGAGCTTTTAATTGCAGTATAACACTAGCATGCCTTTATTCTTTCCACTATCGAGACTCTTGTTCATTACAATAAATTTTCACGCAGAAAATATTTCCACACGAACTGAAGTGAATGAATATTTTTTAAACATTAGATAATTTTTTCATATCCTCAGGAGATCTACAACGTGTTCAGTACCCAAATCCTTAAGTTCCTTGTTAACATGTTAGCACATTCGTCCACTCTTCGATAACTTAACCTCAACCACGTTTTATTTTCATATCTGCTTCCTTCACAACAGAAAGCTTCAAGCTTTATAAATAAAAAAATAAATATAAATGAATTCTAATCTACACAATGTCACTTTAAAACAGAGAAATTCACCGTAATATACAGTAGTAACTAGCGTCGTTCCACTTCGTTATAAAGATATTCGCTGTCCCCCATTTCCACCCCTTCATGTTTTAACCGTTTAAGGGGAGTCTGTACTTCCATATCTTACAATGTTTAATTCCTCAATTTTGGGTGCACTTTTTTCAGAAGTTATAAAAGATACAAATGTATAAAAAATATACCTTTATGTATACAACCGGTTAAATAAATTTAAAATTACACTGAGCGGTTGGCAAAAAAAAATCATTGATAACATTTTTTGCATTAAGAATCACTGCAAATTATTTTTTATTTTTTTCTAAAAATAGAAATCAACTTAATTTTTTTTAATCTACTGTGTAAAATGCCATCACATTGATATTGTATTTTAATTTCAGCCTTCTGGGTACAATACTATCCGAGAAAAGTGTACCAATATCACAAAAATAAGAAAGTGCAGAAAAATGGTGTCAAAGTGTCCATATCTTTTATTATTAAATTCCTCAATTTTGGGTGCACTTTTCTCAGAAGTGACAAAAGATTTTTAATTTTTATTTTTATTTTAGTAGGTTATTTTACAACGCTTTATGAACATCTTAGGTTATTTAGCGTGTGAATGAGATGAAGGTGATAATGCCGGTGAAATGAGCCCGGAGTCCAGCACCGATAGTTACCCAGCATTTGCTCATATTAGGTTGAGGGAAAACCCCGGAGAAACCTCAACCAGATAACTTGTCCCGACCGGGAATCGAACCCGGGCCACCTGGTTTCGCGGCCAGACGCGTTAACCGTTACTCCACAGGTGTGGACGATAAAAGATACAAAAGTAGAAAAAAATAAGGCATATGTAACATATTTTTATATATACAACCGGGTAAATAAATTTAAAATTTCACTAAGCGGTTGGTAAGAAAAAAGTTTTTATTGATAACATTTTTTGCATTAACAATTACTACAATGTTTTTGCTGAAGATAGGGTTAAAATCTGACAATTAGAAGAAATAAAATCATATTATTATTATTATTTTACACATATTAAACTACCGAAAAACAATAAAACCAAAATTTCATTTTTTGTCAAAATTCGGTGTACAGACTCCCCTTAAGAATTTTAGCATAGATCTTGCGGTTAGGTTTTCATATGAAATAAGACAAAGTTTGTAATGTCTTGGTTGCCTTCCTCATGTTCGAACGTTGCAGGATACTAATAGTAACCCGCCATGTTTTGCAATGAAAAATGTACATTCTGGAATATTTGAAACGAAAATCGACATCTTTATTCATTTTGCTTACCATTATTCAAGTCAATTCTATTATTTAAAAAGTCACATCAATTCTGCTGTTACCCAGTGGCGTAGCCAGCGGGTGAGCCAGATGGGCCCACCCAAAAATATGCGAATTCTTGCGTTTTTTATTGAAAATACTCAACATTAAAACTAAACCATGGATCCAAAGCAATAGTTACAGTCGATAGCATTAAGGTAGGAAGTCAAAAATGCGTTCATTTCTTCAAGAGCCAATTTAACTGTGTTGGATTGAGTCTAAAAAATTGTCTGACAGCGATAAAAAGAAGAAAGCCGTGGGGGCTACTGAATTGTTACACCAGCTAGAAAAATTTGACACCTTATTTTATTTGGTATGTTCAGACGATATTCTTGCTCTTGCACATTCATTATCGGAAGCACTTCAGTCTCCAAAAGTGGATATTAGTAAATGTTCGTCCTTCATTAAGGCAATGATATAAAACTTTCCAAGCTCTGAAACGAAGAAAAATTCGACAATCATGTCAAGCACAAAGCTTTGTAATCTATCAATTCTATCCATTGAGAGAGAGAAAAGTTGGGATTTGTTGAAGGACCTATCATCAGCGATCAACAGATTCGTTGCTAGGAAATCTCGACAGCTCCAGTTCACCTTATGAAGCGTTTGTATAGCTATGTCTTGCATGATTGTTTATCATAATTTTGCATGTTATTAAATAAGACTTCCGAGAATGAGTTTCAAGAGAGTTGACGGCAGCGGCATTGTCAGGAGATGGGTCAGGTACTTTTTAAACCCTGCATATCTGGCCCACCCAAAATAATTAGTCTGTCTACGCCACTGCTGTTATCCAGCGTCAGTGGCATTGGTGATACCAGCTGAGTACGATTATTCGCAATGGACTATCCAAATTTCACCTTACAGTTGGGAACAATCCCAAGAGATCCAGGAGATTCACTCACTACCAAGTCCACGTTGGAGGCTCCTTGTATTATAATTATTAATGTTTTAATTTTTCTATTGGCTTTATAACACTTAATTATTTAAAAACATGATAAACATTTTAAATATTAAAACACTTTTAAAACTTTACTGTGTTAAATACTTAAAAAGTAATATTCCTTGATATGCACGTACGACCGTCTCGGTGTCCTTCACTTCATCCCAAGTGTTATCAAACGAAAGAGTAAAGGACTCCGACTCTATGGAAAATCATTTAGCATACTAGATTTTCAGCCAGAAAATAAGAGTAAAACTATCTTTACATTTTTCGATCAAGGCATATGTATTTTAATTGAGATTTTCTGTAGCGAATTTAGGCCACTGGTACCTCCAAATTCTGACATGGATGACAAATGGCCGGCATATTTTGTCTGCAGCCCTTTACCAAGCATAGCTAAAACTATTTCCCTTCCTATTATTTTCCTTACAATCATTCGCCCTCGGACAGGTTTGAACCCGCGAATCTCTGAACAAATTGCAAGTATGATAACCACAAGACCACGAGGACGACGACGTTTTCATTTGGTTGTACTAACAGCGTTATGAAGCTTCTACGCAAGAAGATTTACAAAAACAGTATATCACTTCTCTGAAGTAAGCATCTAGCTAGTGTACTAGTGATCATTCAGACTGCAGTAGACTTGTATTTAAAGTCTAAAGCGTGTCAGGCTCAGATCACAGGTAAAGAACCTTTCGTTTTTTATATTCCTTTGAGCTCAAGTGTTCATTTTGGCGTAACTGTATTAGAATCATTAGGGGTGAATTTACAAAGGGAACGATATCTGCTGGGCATTATAGTGGCATCGGTACGAGAACGACTGTGACATTTCCCTGCGATGTTGCTAACAAGCATCGGAGCGCGCCACGTGTAAGAAACTTCATGTTGTCCAATCTTGTGTCTAGAATTTGACTCTAAAAGCAGTTGTCACAGACGTTCTCTTATAGACTGCACTTTAGTTTGCACTATAGCAATTTTATTAATTATTTTTTTCTCCCTTGTACAGAGAAGGAACCCGAAAGCTTGCAATGCAGCATGAGACTTATTGTGCTTAACACCCCTATTCTGTAAATGATTGGGTAGCCAACGGCCGCGCTCTTGTACAAGTACAGCACGTCGCATCGTGAACTGAACCGAAGCTATGGTATGAACGATAATTACATGTGGATTAATAATAGCGAAATGAGTCCCAGGTCCAACGCCGAAAGTTACCCAGCAATTCTGCATCGAGTGGTTGAGGAAAACAATCGGAAAACCCCAACCAGGTAATTTGTCCCAACCAGGATTTGAACCCGGGTCCACTCGTTTCACAGTCAGACGCGCTAACCGTTACTCCACAGCGGTGACTTATTAATTGGTTACTGAGTAAAGGATTATTTACATGACAGTATTTATTTCATTTGCGTAATCATGAGAACTTGAGCAGTTAAGGATTGAAGCTTTTTTTGCTGAATATTTATTTATTTCTATGTATGTATGTATGTATGTATATATGTATGTATGTATGTATGTATGTATGTATGTATGTAAGCATGCATTTATTCATTTATCTATCAATTTCTGTATTCATATATATATATATATATATATATTTATTTATTTATTTATTCATTCATTCATTCATTCATTCATTCATTTATTTATGTATTTATTTATTTATTTATTTATTTATTTATTTATTTATTTATTTATTTATTTATTTATTTATTTATTTATTTATTTATTTATTTCCAACAAGCTATATTCGACAATACAAAATAAACAATAAATACATCAGAATGAATTAAAGTAAACAGTGAAATTAGGAGTAATCAGGGTCCGTCAGTGCTTATCTGCTTAACAAATATTAATTGTTAGAATACTTGTCACATTAGTTTATTCAGTTTTTTTAACATTTTCGGCTTGAATAAGCCATCTTCAGAAAAGTTATATGACTAATTACATGAATGAAATTGGTACATGTGTGTATGGTACAAAACAGATGAATCAGTACAAGTCTCTGTGGTGATAATATTAAACATAAATCGATTAAAATGTTAAAACAAGGGCTATATGAGCAATGGCCATAGATTATTAAAATACTAAAATATTAAAACTGTGCAACATTGTTACAATTACAATATGTTGGACCATCTGTGGCAATATCCAATGTTGACTAGAGTGAAGGTCAGTAGGCTCTGAGGATGGTGTGAAGAAGCACCGAAACAGCTGTAAGCCGCACATACTTACACAATTAACACGAGTAAGATCGCCATTTAATCAATTATTTATATTCAAGTGTTAAAAGTAGTGTACGAAAGATTCAACATGAAATATTAATTGTTAGAATAGGCTCTGAGGATGGTGTGAAGAAGCACCGAAACAGCTGTAAGCCGCACATACTTACACAATTAACACGAGTAAGATCGCCATTTAATCAATTATTTATATTCAAGTGCTAAAAGTAGTGTACGAAAGATTCAACATGAAATATTAATTGTTAAAATAGGCTCTGAGGATGGTGTGAAGAAGCACCGAAACAGCTGTAAGCCGCACATACTTACACAATTAACACGAATAAGATCGCCATTTAATCAATTATTTATATTCAAGTGTTAAAAGTAGTGTACGAAAGATTCAACATGAAATATTAATTGTTAAAATAGGCTCTGAGGATGGTGTGAAGAAGCACCGAAACAGCTGTAAGCCGCACATGCTTACATAATTAACACGAGTAAGATCGCCATTTAATCAATTAATTAATATTTGTTAAGGAGATAAGCACTGATGGACCCTGATTACTCCTAATTTCAATGTATTAGCTTATCGGTCCTCACTAAGTGTCTTTCAAATTAAAGTAAACAGCATAATTATTGCTAGAAAAAGAATGGACAATGTTAAAATCAAATACAAGAAACAAATATTCTAGCTTGAATCAGCTGTTTAGCTACGTAGCAGTAGACCTATTCGACCCTGTGCTTAAGGTGTCATTGCTTAGGATATTGCAGGTAATACTTGCAGTTCAGAATTTTAAATGAATCTTGTAATGAGGATATTCTCCTCTGATAGTACAGTACAAGCGTATGTAAGATTCATATAGAGTATAGACGGAAGTGCAGCGTATCAAAGCGCTGTCCGTCGATTCAGTTTAAAATCTTCGCCTGGCGCAGCATCTGTGCGCCTTGACCTATGAGCTGTAGTTCGTTCACCCGCGGCTGCGTAACGGTCGCGACAAAGAAATACCAACGCCACTTCCGAATCATCACCATCATCATCATCGTCATCAACTCCGGAGAATTTCGCCCTCCATCTCTTCCATCTTCAAACGTTTTTAGCAAAAGAATCCTCAATCAAAGACGATTAACTCAAGCTTTACAGGGGAAAGAATCAACACAGAGTATGCAGTATATTCACACGTAATGCACGAAATAAAAACGAGGCAATAGAATCGCTTTGAGAAAGAGATAAGTTTATAAAAAGGAAACATTCCTGGAGCAAGTCTCTAGAAGAACGGAAATAAAAGAAGAAACGAGCTTATAGCCTGCAGTGGCTTAGTACAAAAAATCCAGCAGATAAAATTATATAGGGTAGACCAAGGTAATTGTAATTTTCACTGATTTCAAATATATTTCAACATTACACAACCCTCAGTTTCGGTAAGCATGACAAAGAAAAATTGTGTTATTTTTAGATCTTTCTTTTCCCTGAAAATGGGTTTAAAATAATAAGGTTCACTTTTTTTCATCTTTTAATTGCTAGTTTATATTTACCCCACCTGTTTACATTTACCCCTTTGAGAGGGGGGTAATTGTAAACACCAATTTTCGCACGGCTATCAGACACTGAACATTTTTTGTTCTGTTTCAGAAGAAAGAGCTGTACTCCTTCCAACTCCAATTTTGGTCACTGGTACATTTCGTCCTTTAACCTATGATATATGACGGTATAGGAACTCAGTAACTCTCCTAAGTTTCACGATAACTGTAATTGCTATTTTTCACATCTGTGACAACCCTCTCTAAATCCTCTACAGTGTAGTTTGGTGGGGGTCTCTTTGATTACTGAAAAGTACGAAATGTAACCATAGTAAAACATGTTTACAATTACCCCCAAGCAATTAAAAATATGGGGCAAATGTAAACACGTCATAATTTAATGAACTGAGGTTATGGGAGATCTCAAAACCATTGTAATAAATGTTAACTACTATGCATTACTCATAAAAACAACATATTCTTAAAAAATAGCACTGTACGTTTACTTGCAATGCCAAAAATGAAGGTGAACAAAATTCTTTCTCAACTTTTTTTTGTAGACTCTTACAAAACATTCGGTCACAACTAAGCAGTTACTCCTATTTGGCGCCAAATTGTTTAGGTTAGCCAACATGTTAATTTAAATATTCCCCCGAATTAAAATTGTTATATTGACAGTTTTGTATTTCTCACTGCATTTGTTTACAATTATCCCCTGTTCACAATTACCCCCACCTACCCTACAGAGGAAAGATTGCAAAATTTAGGGAATAAATAATAGTTGGGAAAGAAAATGCAATGAGATTGGTAGGTACTTAGGAAGCACAATATCATCAGAAGCCCAGAGAATTGTTAGCAATTCAATAACTAAAGAGCGGAAAATCAAGTGTCTCAGAGGATATACCAGCAGAATTAATGAATGGGTAGGCCAGTGAAATTAATACGTTCTTGATCCACCGCTGTGGAGTAACTGTTATCATGCCTGACTGTGAAACTAGCGGTCCCAGGTTCAAATTCTGGTTGGGACAAGTTACCTGGTTGAGGTTTTTCCGGAGTTTTCCCTCAACTCATTAAGAGCAAATGTTGCGTAACTTTCCGCGCTGGACCTTGGACTCATTTCGCCAGCATTATCACCTTCATCTCATTCAGATACTAGATAGCCACAGCAGTTGATAAAGCGTCATAAAATAACCCATTAAAAATAAGTTCTTCGTTGTTTTTATAAGGTCATAACTCGTACAGCAATAGTATAAAAACATTTTTGTTTCCATAAAAATAATATTCCTTTCTAAATACAGTGCGTCTAGAGATGGAGTGGACCGCGGCGGTCTTGGACTGGGAGAGAGTTGCCGCACCTACTGCCAGACTTACATGTAAACAGCCGGCAAGTTCACTCTACCTCTAGACGCATTGTACAATACAATAAGACGTCTGAACTTTTTGACCAAAATACCCTTATTCAACATGAATTGCAATTATGCTTTATTTTAGAAAAATCCTGTATAATTTTGACTTGTAACATCTATATTCAACCTACATTAGTATAAAAACTGAAAGAATTCGGTAAAACGTTTTATTACGCTGATGTAACTCAACTTTGATCAGCTTGAAAATGCTTACGTCACATGCGATAAACCCGTGGCTCGATGCCACCTCTTTTTTTTTCCCTACACGAACCAAAATAATGTTCTCTACTTATATTAAATTTTATTCTGTTGAATAGCGTCTCCGATTCACGGCGACAGCGCATGTTTTAATCATTACCGTGGAAACATACAAGTTTACGACTCAAGATAGACATCAAAGTCATATTAACCGATGGCACTGTAGTTAAAAGTATTTGATGCTATAAAGAACTTCACTCAAAATGAATAAGACAGTAGTGGCAAAAAAAAATCGGAATATTGTGGCAAATGTGTCCGATTGCCCTTACCTCAGGGATGTCCGAACTCCTGCACTGCAGAGCGATGATTATACTTTATCTTGCCGAAAAGTTAGCCTTGCTGAATTTGTATTGCTTGTAGTATGAACACGTAATAAAGGCGGTTGACAGCCCTGTTGTATCTCGTTGAACGAGGTATTGTGCTTTGATGTGGTCATAGGCTACCGGTATCTGTCTGCGTGTGTACCGTACAAAGATTTCTCCTAAACTATTAAAACACATTCCTATCGATATCTACGAGACAATCCATGCGGAAATGTTGTATATGACAACAATAAAAAACAACTGACGGGTCTTTATCGAAAGAGACACGACAGAGTGATTTACAGAAGGATTTGTGTCAGAGACTTATTAAATAGGGCGCATTAGTTCCTATAGCGCTCCAGTTCCCCAGTGACAAAATTCTCCATCATCATCATGATTAATAATGAGTGTAACGTAGATCCACCGCTTGTGGTGTACTCTGAGTAGTCTCCGACGAACGCGTAGAGGCCTGTATAGGCCGAAATTCTTAGGCCCAGCCTAGCCTGATTTGAACCGGACCCGAACCCGATTCGAAACCCGATATTAGCTTAATTATTATCACCCGGACCTCTGGAAAAAGAACTAAGGAAGAAATTAGTGAAGTGCTTTGTGTAGAGTGTGGCATTTTATGGGGGGCAGAAACATGGACATTACGACGAGATGAAGAGAAACGAATAGAAGCATTTGAAATGTGGATACGGAGAAGACTGGAGCGTGTGAAGTGGACAGCAGACAGAATAAGAAATGGAGCTGTGTTGGAAAAAGTGGGCGAAGAGAGAATGATGCTGAAACTGATCAGAAAGAGAAAAAGACTGGATCACTGATTAAGAAGAAACTGCCTACTGAAGGATGCACTGGGAGGAATGGTGAACGAGAGGAGAGTTCGGGGCAGAAGAAGATATCAGATGATAGACGATGTTAAGATATGTGGATTAAGATGTGGATTGGATCATATGCGAAGACTAATGGAAACCAGAAAATAGGAAAGATTGGAGAACTGTGAGTTTGCAGTGAAAGATCTGCCCATGGGCAGAACACTTATGTATGTAGGCCTCTGTATTATCAACCCCGGTCCACACCTGTGGAGTAACGGTCAGCGTGTCTGGCCGCGAAACCAGGTGGCCCGGGTTCGAATCCTGGTCGGGGCAAGTTACCTGGTTGAGGTTTTTCCCGGGATTTTCCCTCAACCCAATACGAGCAAATGCTGGGTAATTTTCGGTGCTGGACCCCGAACTCATTTCACCGGCATTATCACCTTCATTTCATTCAGACGCTAAATAACCTAGATGTTGATACAGCGTCGTAAAATAACCCAATAAAAAATTATCAACCCAGCCGACCCAAAGCCCGAGATTAGATTAGGAAGAACCGGAGAAGTATAGAATCAAAACAGTGGGTGTAGAGACAAAATGAGCTACAAACTTACTTATTTTGCTACTGTCAGCACACTAGCAGATAAAGCAGAGACAAGGACCCACAGGGGTCAGAAACAGAGATTAGGCTATCATTCCAGTGGAAGCATGAGAAAGAGTGATCCCTCAGTCTCCCAGAAACAAATAATCAATGCTCTGTGTCTATGAGAGTAGGGACGAGACAAATGCCGTTACGAAATGCAAAGCCGAACTATGCGATAACTTACGATACAGGAGAGTACTGTTTTGGATGGGTGTCGGGTGGACATCTGATCGTGCATGCATTAAAATCTTCGTATTATTTATAATCAGCATAATATAATTCGCGGGGAAAAAATTATTTGCGTTTCTTTAAGGCCCGAGCCCAGCCCAGCCCAGCCCAAACCCGACAAGCATTAGTGAATTTCAACTCGAACCCGGCCCGGGCTTAGGTCCGCGGTCTTGACCCGAGCTCGTGCAGACCTCTGTGAACGCTAGGCTTCTCGATACTAGCGACATCCGTGAGGGACGCTCGTAGAGGCGGGGCGAATAACTGCAACAACTTTTTTGCACTAAATCTAGAGCTGAAAACTTATTCAAACTAAAATGTTTGGCCTTTAAGCTAGTCCATAAGAATTACTTCGAAAAATTAATATAACTCTAGCCGTTCCGGAATCAGATGAAGGGACAATTAATCCTTGTGAAAAATAAATACAGAAATACGCCCCTCATTCAAGTCTCCTTAAATATAAATTTTATGGCTTAGGCTTATAGATAACTGCACAATTTACTTTGAAAATATAACGTTACGCTAGGCATTACGGAAATAGAACCAAAAAGAAGTTCAATCTTCTATAGAAGATTTATCTTCATTTACATATTACCTTTCGTATGGTCGAAAATTTTAGGGCTTCGAAATACCTACAGGAATTACTATGAAAAAGAGCAATAGCTAAACGTTACGAAAACAAATACATAAATTATGTTATTTCTCTGTAAAATTATAGACCTACTCCTCATGGGGGAAGAAATTTTCTCATAAAATTTCGGCCAGTGTATGGGACCGGTACCTACCCAGCATCGTGATGTACTTGAGGAGCTACGATGGGTAGCGAAATCCGGCTACGAAAGTCAGCTATAACGGCTGGGGGGATCATCGTGCCAACCACACGATACCTTCGTTCTGGTCGAATGATCTTCTACCTCTGCTTCGACATATGGAAGTGAGGTCAACAGTCGGCTGGTCGGTAATAGTCCTTCATGGGCTGTCGTGCCTCTAATTATTATTATTATTATTATTATTATTATTATTATTATTATTATCATCATCATCATCATTATTATTATTATATTTAACAATATTAATAGATTTGTTCTCATGACAACAAACAAAAGAAAAATGTTCTTCTTTCTATTCTTTATACGCATATATTTTATTTGATATATTTGAAATCATGTAGGCTTAATAAAAATAAAATGGAAACATTTCGCTACGACTATTTTATGGAAAAAATATATGTCATGCGTCCATGGGTCAATCAGAGATCTCAAAATCACATGCATGTGAGCCATCGGCGTAGCTCTGTCGGCTAAAGCGCTTTCCTACCCATCCGGAGATGCGCTCGGGCGAGGGTTCGATTCCCGCTTGGGCTGATTACCTGGTTGGGGTTTTTTTCCGTAGTTTTCCCAACCGTAAGGCAAATGTCAGGTAATCTATGGCGAATCCGTTGGACTGATTACCTGGTTGAGTTTTTTCCGTGGTTTTTCCCAACCGTTAGGCAAATGTCAGCTTATCTATGTCGAATCCTCGGCCTCATCTCGCCAAATGTATGTATGTATTTATTCACACTGCAATGGGTATATACCCGGTGGCAGTGGTAACTAAATACACTCAATAATTACAATAATAAACTTATTAATTAAAATACAATTAATAATAATACTAATAATTAATACTAACAATAATTTATAATAATAATAATAATAATAATAATAATAATAATAATAACAATAATAATAATAATAATAATAATAATAATAATAATAATAATAATAATAATAATAATAGGGAATATCCTAAATTAAATGAAGCCCGATCACTTAAAATAACATTTAAAATAAATTTAATTTGTATCTTAAACCTAAGTTCGAACTAAAACCCACGAGTATGATATGTTCATATCTGCACAAGTACCTTTCAACATTACCCTCATTTCGCTGTCAACTCACTCCTGCACTGGAATTACGACACATTTCACTGATTCTATCCTGATTTCACTAACACTTCAAAAACATTTCACTGTTCAAATACTTTGCACTGCCACTATAAACTATAAAGCTTCACTGACAGAAACACGTTTCACTTACACAACACACTTCACTGACACAACATAATTCTTCACTGATACAACACTTCAAAAACAAAATATCATTTACACCCTTTAAATACTGTGTATAATTACCGTCTATTAGTAAAGTCTTTAAGCCTATTTTTAAATACATTTTTGGTTGTTGGTAAAGCCTTTAGTAAGCCTGCAGGTAAAGCATTCCAGTCCCTGATAGTACGATTGAGAAAAGAAAACTTTCCAGTGTCGGTCCTCTGTCATCTCACTATCACCAATCTCATCGACGTTGTTGATACAGCGTCGTTAAATAACCAAATAAAAATAAAAAAATAAAAAAAACGTGCATGTGTTAGATCACTTTATTCTTTCGTTTGACAGTTTTCAGTAGCTATTAAGTTTGCCATTGGATGAGAGGTTCGGCCGAGGACGAAGAGTTTTAAAGCATGCCTTCCTCCAGAAGAGATGTAAAGTCTTAGGTCCAATGTTGCAGATAAAGAACCCTACTATCGGTACTACTGCTACAACCAAAAGGCTTAAATTTACTAGTTTAAATTTCGTGCTTCAAAACTGTTTTCTCCTTCTTCTTCCATACATTACATTATTTTGTGTATTTTGTGGCAAAACAGCATGCACTATCACAAGAATTCCTCCTCACTTTGGCTTGGCAACATATTTATAAAATGGAGACTCGGAGAAAATTGGTGAGCAGCTGATGCATATCCCCTGGTTGCAGACGGATCGGACGTTGACCTGCTGCAGCTAGGAACGAAGCGCGGACCCAGCCTCACGAAGGCGAGCGTTGCCAGTTTAGCTCGGTAGTGACCCATGTTTACAAAGAGCCACATGTGTCTGCAGTAAAGTTTTACAAGTTTTTACCTCAACTGGACCATATTTATTTTACACCAAGTGTATGGAATTAGTAATGTTAGATAAGAAAAATCGACAGATCCATAGCTTTGTTATGCTCCATATCTTCACGTACAAAACGTGTGGTGCAGTCATAAGAACAAGAAGACAGCAAGGAGAACAAGGATAATACAAGAAAAACAATGGGAAGAGAATAAGAAGATGAATACTAGGAGAACACGGGAACAATAAGATGAAAAAGTGAAATACAAGGAGAACAACGGGAATACAAGGAGAGCAACGGGAAGACAAAGGAGAACAAGGAGGCAACAAGTTAAAAAAGGGAATAGAAGAACTAGGGGAATAGAAGAAAGACAAGGGAAAAATCAGGAGAGCAATGGAAAAACGTGAAATACAAAGAGAGCAAGGAGAAAAATGGAGAACAAAGAAACAACAAGGTGAAAAAGTGGAATGAAAGGAGAAAAAGGGGACGACAAGGAGAACGCAAGGAGAAAATGGAAAGACAAGGAGAACAAGGAGACTTCACTCCTCGTTTAAAAGGTTAATGATAAGACCTCGCATTTTGAAGAGACTGAAAATGGAATAATAATGTTTTAGATTATGCAATGATACCACAACAGCGAGCTCAAAACATCACATGCTGTACTTCACCCTAGTGTAATGCTATCTGCAAAAAAAATTCTGCGGCATTTTGGCTATGGGGTTATTTAGAACAAACATTGATTTTAATTGCAACCAGAGTTTGCTAAGGTAAAATCAAGCCTCTTCATAAACAACAACTGATAAAAGCCACTTCTACATGAATAATTTAATGTTAAATTAATCATACTCTTTGCTATGACAACAGACTACTTAATTTATCTGTAAAGAAACAATATTCGAAATATTGCATAAAATTACCCAAGCTATAATAGTTTATTGTGAAACAAGTTTATAATGTTACACTTTATTGAAAGCCACCGGCGTGGCTCACTCGGTTAAGGCGCTTGCCTGCTGGTCTGAAGTTGCGCTCGGGCGCGGGTTCGATCCCCCCTTGGGCTGATTACCTGGTTGGGTTTTTTCCGAGGTTTTCCCCAACTGTGAAGAAATGCCAGGTAATCTATGGCAAGTAATCGGCCTCAACTCGCCAAATATCATCTCGTTATCACCAATCTCATGACGCTAAATAACCTCATAGTTGATACAGCGTCGTTAAATAACCAACTAAAAAAACTTTATTGAGTGAGTCAATTTTTAGAAAATAACGAAGCGAGTTTCCTAATTTAGACAATTGCAATAATTGTAAGCATTATAAACTTGTTTAATGCGTTATTTGTTTTTTTCTACGACATAATTATAAAACAACTCATAATAGTACATTATGCAACGAGCCTATAATAGTAGTAATTAAGACGCGAGTATGTTTGTTTATGAAATGAGCGCAAGCGAGTTTCATAATTTTCATACGAGCGTCTTAATTACCATTATAGGCAAGTTTCATACGACTTTTTATGCTCGACCATATTTCTAACTTGAAATTATTCATAAGTATTCATGTTATGGTTATGTAAGTGAGGAGCGGAACTGACCTTCTAAATTGTGAGATGTGTGCAGACGCGAACGTATTGATTTTTTTCCGAGGAATGAATGCCATTGACCTTGATATAATCTAGAGAATAACATGAACATTAATCTTGATATAACCTGGAAATTGATTTGGAATTGAAAAACGAGATGAAAAATTGAATTTATTTGAATATTATTTACATTTAACGCTAATTGTTATAGTAACAGAACATAACCTTCTGCAACAGTATTGGATTTCCAGCCTCCGTGAAGTTTTGCTAGTTGTCTTTCGATTGCATATCCGAGAATAATCGATACTTGCGCTTTTATAATGCTACAACGGTGATTTCTCATTGGCTGAACAACTGAACTATAATGAATTGGTGTACTTTAATGAGGTGCATTAAAGGGCTACTACCAGGTGTATAATTACTACATTTCGGCATGGTCGAGCATAAATAAATAACATAAAATCTGTAGGCCTAATAGTGGGTAGTTGGATATCATGGTCTATGAAGATAGGGTTGTTATGATAAAATTGATGTATTAAATATCGAAGGAGCATATCAGAAGGCCGTATCAACAAAACTCTAAGCTTATATTAGACCAATTTAAATATAGAATAATTTTTCCTATCCTTGTCTACTTAAGAGGATACTTTCTTTTATTCTTTCTCATGCCCATTGTAATTCCCAAATGATTGTTTTCAAACATAAATAGATTTCATTAAAATATTTCAATAACTCTGCATTTGTTGATACGCCCTTCTGGTATGATGTCCTCGATATTATTGCACGGAAAATCGTTTCGTATTATGCACAAATTATGCCTTCGCAATAGAAGTCATTGCCCCTTTTGTTGGCATGGTAATATTTTACGGCTCTAGTACAATAATGCGGCACAAATGATTTTCACCAACGATAAAGACTGTTTATAATGTTGGAGTACAAAAAGCAAATTCTTCTCGAATAACTTCTATTTCATTCACTTCATGGTCATATTACAAACCTGCGGAATTTAGAGATTATTAACAAAATTGATGTTTTTAACATCTGAAAACTGAATTTTGAAATGCATCTTGCGTGTCCTTCCTCAGTACTTGCAGCTAGTTGTTGAGAAATTATGCACATGTGTGGGTTTTCTACTGACTGCTGAAAAATGATTAGATATCAATTAAAACAGTCAATAGCAGCGTAATTTCCAACAATGATCTCCAATTCAAAAATATTCGAATAAGCAAAGCGGCATATCTATTCATTGCATGTAATTTATTTATCCGTATGAAAAACCCAATTTCACACTTTCTCAGCCATTTTCACTTTCATCTCTCTAAAAAAACATTTGTGTGATCTTGAAAGCGAGTGAAGTAATACTGACTTCTTGCTATTATGCACTCGGTAATCAATGAGAGACGTATTTAATATCTGTTGGAAAATGGATCAGCAGTGACACTTTCACATCTACATTGATTTGTTTATGTTTTACTCTTACTGCCTATGTAATGAAATGAAGCCGACACATATGAAATTTAACTTATTGTTTGTTAAAAATTGGATGGCTGTGAAAAATTATGTTTCAAGATTTTATAAGGATATTGATGAATATGTTCTGTTAGAGCATAGTACACTATCTACCAAAAAGTAATTGGGCACTGTTTTTCCTCCTTTAGAATCTCGTGGTACTACCTCTTGTTGCTGTAACAGCAGCCACCCTGTCAGGCATGCTCTCCACCAGTTTGTGTAGGATATCCACTGGAATGCGTCGCCATTCCTCTTGCAACATGGCACTCAGTTGGTTAGTGGAAGTTGGCCGCATCTCCCAAGACCTCAATCGTCGGTCCAATTCGTCCCCAAAGGTACTCAATGGGATTGAGATCAGGACTCTGTGCAGGCCAGTCCAACCGGTGAACATCATTGTCTGCATACCACTGCATAATAGCCGCCGAAACATGGGACACTTCCATTGTCCAACTGAGTGCCATGTTGCAAGAGGAATGGCGACGCATTCCAGTGGATATCCTACCCAAACTAGTGGAGAGCATGCCTGACAGGGTGGCTGCTGTTAGAGCAACAAGAGGTGGTACCACGAGGTTCTAAAGGGGCAAAAACAGTGCCCAATTACTTTTTGGTAGATAGTGTATAATAATGGTAGTAATAATCAAGGTGTGAATTAACGGGGGATGGAAAGTTATCCCCCTTTCATAAAATCATATTAACATCCATGCCAGGGATAACTTTTATCCACCCTCACAAAATATAATTGTTTTAATACTAGTATAGGTACTTTATAAAGTATAAAATAAGCAAAGAAAATAGTATTTATATATTATCATCACCAGCAAGATGGCAACAATCAATAACTTAGGAATTACACACAAACCAATTTAAGAATAGACTAACGAAATATTTTTCTAACAATAATAGCTGTTTCAGGTTTCTCAATGTTTAATGGTTATATAGGCTTTATCACAGAATAAGTATTTAAATTATCTCATTATTATTATTATTATTATTATTATTATTATTATTATTATTATTATTATTATTATTATTATTATTATCACTATTTCTTACCAATGTTTATTATTGTCACACTAACATTACTTATCCAACTTTCATTATTTACTTTCATGTTGTTTTATGGTCTAGATATTAATGTAATAACTATGTAACCAATTGTATTCAATTAGAATTAGAGTCTGGCTGGACGGAAGAGAAGGCCTACTGGCCTTAGCTCTGCCAGATTAAATAAATAGATTATTATTATTATCATCTTATCTTAAGCCTGCTCATGGATATTATTATTAATACTATTATTATTATTATTATATTATTATTATTATTATTATTATTATTATTATTATTATTATTATCAAGATGCAAGACAAGCAACTCAATGTGACCAAGCGTTGAGCCGTATTGAATGAGGATAATAATAATTTTATGTATGGTATTCTCTATCTAGGATTCTATCCCTCCTCATCAGAAATCTTAATTTGCACCCTGGTAGTAGTAGTAGTAGTAGTAGTAGTAGTAGTAGTAGTAGTAGTAGTAGTAGTAGTAGTAGTAGTAATAATAATAATAATAATAATAATAATATATAACGTTTAAAATACTGATAATGTAAATTGCATACAATTTTAATAATGACCCTCCCCCTTGACAAAATTCTGCGTACGCCACTACCTGGGAGGTAGACGTATATTTACGTACAAATTTAGTATGTTATTTCTCTGAATAATGAAAAAAATTCCTACGTGAAGTGAAGAAGCGCTTCACAAATCCTTAGTAATGCAGCAAATCCTTGTCAGGTTCGGATTACTGTTCCTCACCCCATTGTTATATTCCATCAAACAAAAATGATCATTTTGGATCAGCTGTGTTAAAATGATGGAAGAATTTTTAATTTGAGAAGAGAAATACATATCTTGTTAGACATAATGGGCCATATTCATAGACATTCTTAGCGCGGGCTTCCGGTGGATGATCAGCGAACTAACGTTTTTCATATTCATAAACCAGTGTTAGCAATATGATATGATATGCATCCTGTACAAGTAACCAGTCGATAGCCGGGGCTAGTTTAGCACGTTCGTAGCGCGGGCTAGCGAAATGTCTATGCATAGCACCCTAGTTGCCTAAGTTAACTTAGCACGAGCATTTCTATTAGTTACTGCTAAAACTCATGAGGAAAAATGTGTCATTTAAATGACATTGTTTAATATTACACAAAATGAACTTGAAACCCCTATGGCTCTCTTTCCGCAAATCACTCCTTCTTTAATTGCCATGTTGAATGCTATGAGCTGATATGCTAATATTCTGAACACTCTTTCCTGTTCGTCAGTTGTTTTATCTTGTATACAAAGGAATCTTTGCGGCAGTTTATCTCGGCTGACTGGCTTGCAGTCGGAGACGAGATGCTGGGTACCCCTGACAATATCTCGTTATGCTATGCGCTACAGCTAATTGACCAGATCAAACAAGTTCCCGTGGAAAAAGAAAAAGAGGTGCGCGCAGCCTCGTGGAAACAATGACCTGCTACTCAGCGGCCACCTGGGGGGCAATTAAAAGCAGCTCTCCGGTCCCGAATTTCATCCGATTGTCGGATTGCAATACACCTGCCATCTCTGCACGCAGTGTTGCCAATACTGCCTAGAGAAAAATTGCTCATTTTACGAAATAAGTAAACAGATATACAGGCACATCATTTTATTTTTACTAACATTTCTAATATTAACCTGACTATACCTTTTGCTACCCCCTTCCACGACTGGAGTTCGATTATACTGGCATAAAATACAAACAAATCACTTTACTAGGTATAGGAGGTAAGAAAAGTAATTCATCCATTTACGTAAACTAGGAAATATCGTGATTTTGAGTTTGATAATTTTCATTAGGTTTTTGTTTAATCAAAATACAGTATAGTATTAACAATGAGTGTTTTTACTCACGAACTGAGCTATCCATTCGGACGTATTCATTATGCAGTGCATATTATACTGTCTACAGTACATTAGCGTACAATATAGAGAATGAAGTTAAATCGATAAATAATTATAATATGGATATTTAAACACATTTTTGAAAATGGTGGCCGTTCATTTCTTTACAGGCTTCAGTTCTTTTGTACATATTATCGCACTATAGACTATTGTATCCAATTCCAATTACCAGTTTCGTCCTTCGTACTAGTAACTCACGTTGAAATAATTCTGTACCTACTCTATAAAAGATTACCTTACGTACTGTAAATTCAATCTTCACTTCTGACCGATCCGAAAAGATAAAATTACTCAGACATGCTATCTATTGTCCATCCAAGTGGTTTCGTCGTAGAAAGGAGGGAAATCACGTGACAGTTAATTACTCAACGAGGCCCTTTTACTTACGTTATTTTAAACAGTTGTATAATATTACATAGAAGTCTAATTCCTAACAAAAATTAATGTTTTCAGAAAAAGCTAAGACAGCCTAGCCGTTAGCCTTTACAGAGGGGCGAGCAGAAGCGGGTGGACAAAACCGGGATGCGACATAGGCAAACGGACGACAGTACCTGTGCGAAAATATGATTCAATATTGAAAGCTCTTTCGTCACTGGAAAACGCGAACATATTTCTGGAACGTACTATACTTACTAACTCAGTACTGTTCAGGCGTCTTTGACTGCATACGCGTCCTTGGTTCTGTGTGGTGGACGGTTGTAAGTTTACTAGTAGAGAGGGTGGGAGTGAAGTACATTCAAAAACTCAGGTACAATAAAAATTGAAGTAAAAATAAAATGATGGCCCTGTAGCTAATTGCAAGTATTGAGTTTGTACACAAATTCGTAGTATTCTTTATTAAATTAAAAGTTATTTATTTTACATAAAAGTAGATAAATTAACCAATATTATACATCTGAAGTCTGATTAGTGTAATATATAGCTAATCAGCAATGGTTACAATGATGGGGAAAGGAACTGGCCACCCTATCCCTATATCTCCTGGCCTAGTTGCCTCATAAGTGGTACCTTGTTGGTATCACTTGTGAGGTTCAGACCTGTCTTCGGACAGTTAACTGAATAACAATACATTTTAAAATTTGTACACCCAACAAACTAGGTTACGTTACTATGCAGAAGTAGAATATATTTATAGTGAGGGTCACATAAGAACAGTTCCTAAACAGCAAATATTGCCGTCTTGTCAGTGTTGCCAACTGTTACCAGATATCACACGATCCTTCGTACTAAATGACTTATTTACTTACAGTTCTTTATGTTGGAAGGTTATTCTAAATAATTCAATAATTTGCAACATATTTTCGTAGGCAAACTATACGGGAAGGGATCAACATGTTAAGTATTTTGTCTGGCAATACGAAATTCATTGGTTTGACTAAACAATTGACTCACAGGACCTAACCTAAAAATGTATTTTGTTTGACCATATGAAATTATTACTACTAACTCCGAAAACTTAGCTGATTATAGTCTTGAATTATAACCACAACGCAACACATAAAATAACTGTTATGTATTAATATTAATACTGATATTAATTAATTATTAGTATGTTCAAATTTCACTAGCTTCCAGTAACCGGCTCAGAAATCTAGTACAATTTTAATTTCATGTAACTCCAGTACCGACAAATATTGTGGATATTTGTCCCAGCTGCCAACATACCAGTTACAAAATCACTACCATTTGTAGTATTTGTCAGTATCGAAATTCGAAACGAAGTTGGCAAAAGAAAATTCAACCTGCAAACTAGAAAATCACCATAATCCACTAGCATATTTAGTAATGGGGGAAAAAATGGTTAGGTTTCACCCGTAAGGTATGAAGTAAGCTGACTCGGACTATATTTTGGAGACATTATTGTATCCTTTCTGTTGCGAGATATCATGCGTAAGATAAGTACGTATCAGAGTCGTAGACTACTGGTGAACTAACGCCGGCAGTGATTGCATGTGAAGACACGCAGATCCGTGGTTGCATTGCGACACGTAGTCCGTTTCGTAAGAGTTTTCTCTGAGAAACGGCACGTCTGATTAAATCTGCATATATTATGTGTTATTTTATGTTCTCTTTTCACATTATATGGAGCGACGTAAGGTTTTGTGACCGTATTATTGTTGCTGCAAGCACTATATTGAAGTCGGCTTTTTACTTTGCAGAAGTAACACAATGAAGTAGTGCTCCTAATTATCTCCCTTAGTCATCGCTGTAGGATTTCCAGACTTCCTAATGGCAGGAATTAACGATATGTCTGTATTTTTTTTATTTAATTTCCAAGAAAACTGTCCATTGTATTTAAAACTGCAGTCCCTTATCAGTTTCTCTTACAATATGAGTATAAATCAGAATCGTACAGACAGTAACTACTTATCGAATAAACAGCGTTAACCTTTAGAGGGAAATTATTTTTTCTGAGAAAATGATTCACTTTGGACTAATGTGGTATTATAATTTTTGTTGTACTCTGTCCAAGGAATAAGCTGTTAGAATCTGCACAGTTATATTACTTTCAGCCTGTATATCTCGCCATAATCTCAAATGTCACATTTACTCGCTAACTGAGTAACCTACTAAGATAACTCGAAAATTGTTGAGTAGTTAGAGGAAACTGTTGTACCTTTAGCATAGTGTACCTGTGAACATTTCTAGTTTTTTTTTTTATTTTTGCTGCTACCTAGAGGACTCAAACTGAAGTAGATTGTAGAGAAAGCCGCTAAGTAGCTCCGGTCGTAGTTTCGGTTTGATTTATTGCAAAGTGTGAGTTCTGTGGACAAAAGAAGTCTTTCAGTACCAAAAGTAAACATTTCGTTCATTGATATATGTTTTCTAACACAAAACCAGATTGTATTTGTTAATATCTTTCAAGTACAGTGTGTTCCCTATCATCTGGTGAGTAATAACTTATTTTAATTTCCGTGATTTATTCGAATCTCTAGTTCTGGGAGCTATATTTGTTTAAAAATGCACCCTCTTGTACCTTTGAACACAAAACGTGTTGTACCATGGAACATGTTCCAACGTACAAGATACTATCGGTTTTTGTTTTTGTTTTATTTTAAGATAATGTCACGAAGTAAATCTGGAGTTAGGTCCCCAATTGATCCGGATGCCTTGAAGAAAGCTGTTGAAGCAGGTATTGCTCCTCCAGGAAATAAAATCTCAATCAGAGAGGCCTGCTCTGGTTTATGATTGCAAATACATTTTAAATAAGATTGTCAATTTTTACAGCTTGTATCCCCACCTATAGTCCATGTGTTCCAACTTAAAAAAGAGTAGCCTATATTCCAAGGTACATGAATCTGTTGTACCTTTCAACGTATTACATATCCCTACATTTTATTTTTTCCATAGATCTGTAAAGCAGGAAAATACATACAATAAGTTGTAAAGCAATCTTCAATGATTATTTCAAGCATTTTTTTTTATTTTAAAAAATTTCATTTCCCAAAATTAAAAAAAATTAAATGTGAAAAGTGTTTAGAGGTACAACAGTCTCCCCTACTTCTTTCTAACTAATTACTTGTTCTTTTATTCATTTGAATAATCGAGAAATTACTCTCGTCGGAACAACTATTCTGATTGTGAGCAAGTGTTCGTGATTGAGCAAACAGAAATATTTATTCTTATGGAATTGAGTAATTTCTCCAAAATTTCGATAAAAGGGTAGGTACTTACCTACCTTTATACATTTTATTTATTATTCTTGGAAAACACTGTCTTAGAACAAAAAAAGAGAAGGAGAACGTAGTGATCGGAACTGTGCTGTTCAATAAGAAAGGATGCATGAAACCGTATTCGAAGTGGAGTGTGTGTTCTTATCAGTGGCATAGCATGAAATTTTGAGCAGGAGAAGCTAATTCGAGTTGTCTTTCGTGCAATATGAGAAAACGTATTACAAAAATATAGTCTTAAAATAAATAGTAGTCAATGTCAAGTCAGCAGTCGAAGATTGGTTGGAACCTCGTAAGTAACACCAATAAGGCATGACCTCAAATGATACGTAGTAAAATATGATTTCACGGTTTACACACAAATAGACACGTATATGTACTATATAACATTAGCTCACTCCCTGTCATATTTAGAGGAATCACAATATTAACGGTCAATAGATACAGTATTACTATCATTACGTAAGTATGTGTCTGTCTTTTGGTTGTGTCCTTCAGTAACAGCAAGGGAGTCGGTCATTTGTTTTTTAGATCACACTTTTGTTCGTAAGTCAGTCTTGATAATAGAATTGTCCTACAAAATTCAAGTAAATTGGCGTCAGGAACTGTTATTTCACTCATTATTTATTATATCAGCCACAATACACACTAACACTTCAACTGAACACAACTGACGAAAAGGGATAACTCGGAAACTACTTATTTTCATGTCAAAGCTAGCTTCTTGCGAGCCTTGCGACCAGGGTAGTTTAGTTAGAAAGATATGGAAAATCTGCGGGGTGGATTACACAGAAGAATGAGTGTAAGAAACCAGTCTGCTTGGAAGCTGGTGTGTGCAGGCTTCTCGTTTACTGCTGCATCACAAATCATCCTGAACTGCCGCATCACAATATTTAACGCGTAAATATAAATTATATTAAAATTAATAAATAATTTTGTCCATAGACTGCAGGTTTATTATGAAATTATTATTAACTGGGGAAGCTGAACTTTTTAGCTTACATTGACGCTACGCCACTGGTTCTTATCCGGAACTACTTCTTTTGCGGAACTATTCAGCTACTTTTTTCCTCACCTCTGTTCTGCCTAATCTTAAAGGCATTGGAATGTTGTCACATAACATTTGTAAGCATTATCATGAGAAGTTTACTAACGGCATGTAGAAAAATGCGCATGCAACTCCCTCTCTGTGCCCTCCATACGACACGCATTTGAGTCTATATGGACGCACGCGCTGTCTTGGATTCGTGTCATTTCCGTAGACTTTCCATTCCAACGCTTTGTTCTATTGTGCTCATACTACTGGAAAGTTTCACACGGCGTCCAGGTGGTCCGCTACTCCACCCTGGCCCGCGAGCACGACACACTTGTGCTTCAATTAATTACCTGCCATTAACTAAATTCTAATAACTGAAAACTTATTATTACACATCGGCTTTTCAAACTTCAGAGCTAGGATCAATTCCACATCTGGACTAATGGAAGTTTTGGCGAATTAAGGTGGATTTCTGGGAGAGTTTTTTTCTCATAATTCACAGTAGATGTTGTTATCACATCCATTTTACTCACAAGTCACGATGCTTGATATCCCGAAAACAAAACGCTCCTAGAACTTCATTGACTTACTTACTTACTTACTTACTTACTTACTTACTTACTGGCTTTAAGGAACCCGGAGGTTCATTGCCGCCCTCACATAAGCCCGCCATTGGTCCCTATCCTGAGCAAGATTAATCCAGTCTCTACCATCATATCCCACCTCCCTCAAATCCATTTTAATATTATCTTCCCATCTACGTCTCGGCCTCCCTAGAGGTCTTTTCCTCTCTGGCCTCCCAACTAACACTCTATATGCATTTCTGGATTCGCCCATACGTGCTACATGCCCTGCCCATCTCAAACGTCTGGATTTAATGTTCCTAATTATGTCAGGTGAAGGATACAATGCGTGCAGCTCTGCATTGTGTAACTTTCTCCATTCTCCTGTAACTTCATCCCTCTTAGCCCCAAATATTTTCCTAAGAACCTTATTCTCAAAAACCCTCAATCTCTGTTCCTCTCTCAAAGTGAGAGTCCAAGTTTCACAACCATACAGAACAATCGGTAATATAACTGTTTTATAAATTCTAAGTTTCAGATTTTTTGACAGCAGACTAGATGACAAAACCTTCTCAACCGAATAATAACAGGCATTTCCCATATTTATTCTGCGTTTAATTTCCTCCCGAGTGTCATTTATATTTGTTACTGTTGCTCCAAGATATTTGAATTTTTCCACCTCTTCGAAGGATAAATCTCCAACTTTTACAGTTCCATTTCGTACAATATTCTGATCACGAGACATAATCATATACTTAGTCTTTTCGGGATTTACTTCCAACCCTATCTCTTTACTTGCTTCAACTAGAATTTCCGCGTTTTCCCTAATCGTTTGTGGATTTTCTCCTAACATATTCACGTCATCCGCATAGACAATAGAACTTCATTGACACAAAATAAAAACCAGATCTGTATTGCATGAATATTGTACTTACAGAATCAACTGTCCACCACTGTGGAATAACGGTTAGTATGCCTGACCGTGAGACCAGCGGGCCCGGATTCAAATACTGATGGAACATGTTACCTGGTTGAGGTTTCTCCGGGATTTCCCCTCAACCTCTTAAGAGCAAATGCTGGGTAATTTTCGGCGGTGGATCCTGGACTCATTTCGCTGGCATTATCACCTTCATATCATACAGACGCTAGATAACTGTAGATGGTGATAAAGCGTCTTAAAATAAACCACTAAAAAGACAAGTACAGGTGATATAACCTACGTGAACTCGTCATAATATAAATTCCGATAATTATCAATAACCCCTTATTAAGTTAAAAATGATATTTCTTGTTGGTATTACAAAAAGTCACTTTTCTACATAGTTACAGTTTCTGTTCTGACATATTTTGTCCCTACTTGCCTCAAGTATATTGAAAGAGGTCTAACTCCAATGATGACATAGCACGGACGGATGTTTTGAATTCTTGAATAGTTTTTCTTTCCAGCATTTCTTTGTGGGCCCGAAAAGTCCGTAAGTCGAAAGCTTAGTATCGAAATTGAGCATGTAAATAGTAGACAAAGTACACTCATGCTCCAATTTCAATATTTGGTTTTGGCGGCGCGTCATTTGAACTCTTACTTATGCTTGGATCGATGATTGATTGATCTCTGATGTTCCCTTTTTTCTTCCTGTCCAATATCTTCTTATAATCCCCGTCCTCTTCCTTGCCCAAGTAAATGACGTGTGACGAATTTAATTATCCATTTGTTCTGTTTTCTCCTTCTTCCAGAGAGCTCTGCCAATCTGTAGCGCTATCTTTGTGGCTCGATGTGTAAGTATATTTCTTCTTTTCCCTATTTTATTTCGAAATTTTTAATTACCTAACTAGCATAATGATCCTGTAATATTTTCTTCCTGTAAATGTATCATAGTTCAGTTTCTGGTATATCTACTGAATTTATGTTACAATGTTGAAGCTCCCTTGTGCACACGCCTAAAACAGCAATGTGTGTCATTTTTATATTTTCTAATATTAACACTTCATTGTAATCATTTTATATCTAAAAAGATTGATTTTATTCTGCGAGTTGTAGGTTAGACCAGAGATGGGTATTCGTGTGCATTTACACCTACTGAGTGCCTCTTTCACTCGATCGTATGCACTGTTCTGAAAACTGCCTAACATCCAGGCGCTCTTGACTTTCTTGTCTCGACAAAGTTAATGATCGACAAACACCGATTGCAGCACTTAAAAAGCGAACTAAAATATGCGATTGATCAATGTTGTGTTTAAATTAGTTACAGTGTATAGCTAGCACGAGTGATATTAAACAACGCTCAGGGTCTCGACTGAAATCTTCTTGAAAAAATTATTATTTATTTTCGGAGATAGAAAGTGGGGCACAATATTCAGTTTGTTGAAGAGTTATTACCATTGTTAGAAATTTCATTTAAAGCGCCATTATAAAATACCATATCAGTTAGTATGGAGATTTCGTAGAATGAATCGTGAAGCTCCACTGAATGATCTTCGTAATGATAAGCTTGCGAAAAAAGTAAGGTATTTAATCTTACTATATATCATGAATGCATTTACAAAACAGCTATATTACCGGTTGTTCTGTATGGTTGTGAGAGAGGAATAGAGATTAAGGGTGTTTGAGAATAAGGTTCTTAGGAAAATATTTGGGGCTAAGAGGGATGAAGTTACAGAAGAATGGAGAAAGTTACACAACGCAGAACTGCACGCATTGTATTCTTCACCTGAATAATTAGGAACATTAGATCCAGACGTTTGAGATGGACAGGGCATGTAGCACGTATGGGCGAATCCAGAGATGCATATAGAGTATTAGTTGGGAGACCGGAGGGAAAAAGACCTTTAGGGAGGCAGAGATGTAGATGGGAGGATAATATTAAAATGGATTTGAGGGAGGTGGGATATGATTATAGAAACTGGATTAATCTTGCACAGGACAGGGGGCTTATGTGAAGGTGGCAATGAACCTGCGGGTTCCTTAAAAGCAATAAGTAATTAAGTAGGCTACATATTTATCTACATATTTTGCCATTTTTCTCATTTTCATATTACATTAAATCCGGACTCTACTCATTACGAGATTACGAACAAAACAATTATGAAATTAAGGTAACAAAGAAAAGACACAAAACTACTGATTCCTTCCCCTCGAGGACTCGAACCAGCGTGCATTACGTAGCGCGAGTCCTGGCATGATACCTTAGACCACGGTGCTACTTCGTATGTGTTAGTAAGTATAAAGCGTTTAATGAATCTTTGTTAGCAATGTTTAAATTTACGTGATTCTTTCAAATCTCGTTTGACGTGCTCGATTTAGCTACTACACTCCCTCCTTGAAGCTACCAGTAGTAATTTTTTTTTATGATGAAAATATATAAAAACAGTGATTCCTTTTCCCTCTGCGCTGGCCATAACAGTATGCAGTACGGGAACTGCGAAATCCGTAGAACAAGTTTACTTTGGCCCTCCCAACGATAAAAGGAGGCTAATCTACCAATTAACACATTATTTGATACAATCGTACTTTTGCTTGACTGCTTATTGGTTCGAACAGTGAATAAGTCGTCTGATTGGTTATCGTCTTATGTTCTGTCCAATAGAAAATAGAAACAAACTGGTTTTTGTACATATTCCATCCCTTCACATTCTTTATTATAGTATTCATTTGTCACCCAACAGACCTTGAGACCACGCCTCACAACCTTATAGTTCCACCTATACAAACAAAGTTGTCACACCGTACCAAGCACGTAAGATCATGATAATAATTATGGACCATAATTGAAGACTGACATAAAGAGTCTGTAGGCTATAGGACATTCGGTGGATAAATCGCAATATAGCGAACGCCATTAGGGGAAGTTATCCCCATCCACATGAAATGTGCATTCGACACAACACTCGCCTATCACGTAGAGTGTCTGGTGAGCTAGTAGGGGAAAAGTGGAAGGGGCCGTGGGCGGAGCTTCTACGTTCGCTATATTGCGATTTGTCCCATTTAATATTGTTTGGAAGCGCAATTAATAATTAAATATTTTTCCATATTTTCTGCTGTCATTGATCGTCTCGTCAACGGCAACCCATACATAGGAATCATCAAGTTCAGCTCTAATCGTTTCCATTGTGTCAGTGTAGCAGGAGTTCAAATAATTTTTCGGGAATGTTGATTCATGCGAAATATTGAAGTTGCAGTATTTGCGTAGGAATGCTTGAAACTTTGACACTTCAAGTTTATACCATGGTATATTTGCAGCAATCATTGTCATGCACAAATTTTTATTAAAGTCACTGGTAGAAGACGAAGAATTTTTCAGCACCACTTCTGTAAGAAGAACTTGTTTCTTTTTTTCGGAGCACGTTTTTTATTTTTCACATGAAGTTCAATTTTTAAATGCTGTTCTAATTGTGACCTCATGGAGCACCCAATGCGTTTGTCACACACTTTGCACAGAACGATTTTACCACCGCAGTAAAGGAATCGTCAATTGAAATCCAGTCTTTTAACTTGGATGCGAATGGCAGTAGACTAGCTACTAAACTTGTAGACTATCACCTGATGTTAAAATAAGCTTCTCAAGAAAACAGAAAAAACTATTGTTTTCTTTCAGAGCAACTGATTGGGGGTGTTTGTGCAAAACGGTCATACCTAAAGGGTAACTTTCACTCTTTCTTCCACTGCGTTAGCAGTACAATGGCCTACTTTTCGCATTGGAATTCGTTCCTACTTTATCGTTACTTCTTAAGGGAAATAAAAACTATTAGCATTGGAAATAGATTTCCATTTTTGACAGAATACGTTATTATTTTCAATTATTAAGTTATATTTATGCACTAGAGACCAAGGGATAAGCTTTATTTTAAAACCTATATAACCTAAGAATTAAGTAGAGGGAAAATTGGTGAAAAAAAATGTGTATTCTTTCAGAACATGTAATATCCTTCAAAATATGTAAAAAAATATGTAATATATGTAAAAATATTTATTATGCACCAAAATATGTAAAAATATGTAACTTAAAACTTCGGAATAATGATCTCTTTGATATGATTCGCAGACTTTTAGCTTTCCTTATAGATACATACTGTATATAGAAACAGAATATGTAATTACATAAAATCCGGACTCTAGTAATGAGTAACCTAACGTACTTCCAAATAATTACTTCCAGGTGTTTTAGTCTAATTTACCGCGAAACGTTTATGTTCGAGATTCAAATGATTAATATGTTAAGAAAATTTCAACATCTGAAGACAATATTGCTTAGCAACGGCAATGTATTACTGTAAGAATACGTCCCCTATTCTGACGTCAGTTGCTTGGCAACAGCAATGAGTTAGTCACTCTATTCTGACGTCACTTGCTTAGCAATGGATCGTTCAGATGACGTCCAATAATTGAATTGTAATCACTTATAGAGATGTATGGTATATAGGGCCTATTTAATAAAGAAATAAAGAAAAAATAATAATCATTAATAGGTCCTAAGACGTATAAATTGCATTAAATCTATTTCGCTCTCAATCGTATTCATAATTCTTATAAATAAACCCGATTCGTTAAAAATCTAGAAATATGTCGCCACTGTGGTCCAGTAGCTAGAGTGTGGACACATAGGCATAATCCTGCGGACCCAGGGTCGATCCCTGATTTATCACTTGTGTTGGGCAAGCCCGTTGTGCAGGAAACATAGGGGTTTTCTCTGATAGCTCCGGTTCCCCTGTGGCATCCCAACAAATCTCCACCATAATCTCATCTCATCGAGGGTGTAGCGTAGACCAGCTCCCTATGGCGCACCCTGGCCAATGATTCTGTCGATAAATTGGTCGGTCTACACAACTGGCTTCATATGAGTGAATGGCGAACAGTCAATTACTGTCATTAATAAAAAGAAAATGTAAATACAGTGTTACAGTAACACGTATCGGAGTACATAAACGTTTCACGCAATTACAGGAATTCTATGAATCCCCTGTCACTTCTTGTGGCGATGTCATTAGCATATAATAGTGTGGGTCCGTTGATGCGTTGTAAATTGTTCATTCATGAAGTCTCCTGTACCAGATTTGGTTTCATGCATTGTTTGTTATTCCGAGAATCCTCAATTTCCTATGAATGTCGTTTTCATAACGTAACGAATCATCGGAAAAGAAATGCATTGCATTGTCAATATCGTGTGTCCTGTTTCTAATATTGGCGTGTGGAACGGCAAGCCGAAGTTGCACGAGAATGCTCCTTGCGCAGTAGCTAACCCAAATTCCCGCCCCAGAAATGCGTGAGAAGTGTTCTGCTCCATTGTTCGCCGCACTGCCAAGTCTGCCATATATGAAAACACTCCCGTGATATGGTGATGCCACGACACACACAAGGCAGGATTCAAACTCACGCCCTCTTATCCGATTTGTTACGCTGCCCTAAGATTCAACGTCTCCCTTCGAAGCAGTCGCTCCAAAAGAATCAGCTTGATTGCAGCAGAGTTATCTCCAAAATGCCTGTGAAATATCTTTCCGCTTTTGAAAACAAACCTACATTTTATATCGCTTCCACCAAGAATTGCCGTATTCTAAGGAACATGGAGTAATAATTTACATGTTGCGATTTGTGTGATCCGAAATGCCGCATTTCTAGTCCTCGTTTTGCTTAAGGGAAGACTCCACAGAAAATCGTGGAAATTTTCCAAAATATTTTTATTCACTATTTCAGTTCTTTAGAATGTATATTTTTGTATCCCAAATGGATGTAGTTGAATTCTGAATAGAAATACGTTTACATTATTTTTAATTAAGGAAGAAGAGCTGTCAAAATTATTCTTTTGATTAAAGAATTCTTACTTTACAAATTTCTGATTACAAATCTAGTAACTTTTGTTCTGCAGTTGGCTCCGTGAAGTTACTATATGAATGTAGTAGAGCAGAATTTTAATAGGTATGTGTTGCATAAATATTAATTTTACTTTAAAATCCATTTTTCCACCGGTTTATTTTTCTTGATTGGATACCAACTTTTTTATGCCAAATATTAAACAATCTGGATTAAATTTTTAGCGCAAGTATTTATGATGTACCTACATGTTTCTATGCATTTATGTTGTAAGAAATGTTGTTAGTTTATTTTATTATTATTTTTTCATGAATTATAGAAAAAAGTAGCATTTTCAAAAGTTCAAAAATTTTTTCGAAAGAGAATAAACGAGATATTTCATAAAATGAATGCATAGAAATTTTTCTCTATGTCTTGTGAATGTAACCAAAAAAAGGAAGCTTAAAAATTGAGATCTTTTACTAAAAAGTTGGGTTTGAAAATATTTCTAAAAAAAAATAGAAAAAACCAAAAGTAAAAAACATTTGGAAGTTCAAAATTTGGAATTTGTTAGTTCTTTACATAGTAGGCTAAACATACTCTCAAAATTTGGTTGAAAAAAATGATTAAGGGAGAAGTTGTAATTTTCAGTGGAGTGTCCCCTTAAGTTGTCGCGAACAATCAATCCGGCTTACTTTCGTTTGGAACACCGACTATTTGAATGTCCTCTGGAGGTGTTACCACAGTCTAGTATATACAGTCACGAAGCTCAATACATAGTAAATATGCATACATAGATAGTTGCTAATCACTAGGGTCGCTAATATCGCCTCATTATAGACAATGCGAAATAGAACCAGCACAGTCTAGTGTTCCTAGCACCCTCACAACTCAAGCTTCGTGACTATATATACTAGACTGTGGTGTTACCATCACCCCAGTAAGTAAGATTGTCGATAGGGCTGTGTCCAATCTAGCTATCATAATATTATACTCTGTCCAGTGGAAGAATAAAGTGATTTAAACCATAGAATACCACTTAAAAATCGGAATGTATCACTCCGCCACATTTAACAATATCAATAGTTTTGTTCACATGGCAACAAACAAAAGAAAAACGTTTTTATTTTTATTCTATATACAGGGTGTTTCATAAATACTTTGACAAACCTTGGGAGCATGTTCCTCACACCAAAACAAGAAAAAAAGTTCATATAAACATATGTCCGAAAATCCGTAGTTTTTTAGTTATTAATTAAAGAACATAATGAAACATCTGTTAGATATTGTCAGCTTGGTAGCAAGTGTTGCAACTTTAATCAGTTCAGCAACTCATAACAAATGTTCTCCTCTTGCTTTCACACACGCATGCACTCGTCGGATCATGGACTGTCGCACCCTTCCAAATACTCCCACACGGTATCGACTTGTATCGATAACATCATTCGATTATCTAACAAGAGGAATATTATTATCGGTTACAAACTTAAGTTAAGTTGTTAGATTGCACCTCGAAACGCGTTGAACGTAAACTTTCATTGTTATGAGTTCCTGAATTGATTAAAGTTGCAACACTTGCTACCAAGCTGACAATATCTAACAGATATTTCATTATATTCTTTCATTAATAACTAAAAAAAAAAAAACTAAGGATTTTCGGACATATGTTTATATGAACTTTTTTCTGTCTTTTTTGTGAAGAACATGTCCCCAAGGTTTGTGAAAGTATTTCTGACACACCCTGTATATCACAAAATGTATTTTGAGAGAAGGCAGTATTCATAAAACAAGATAAAAAATGTATAATAAACATGTATCCTCGTACCTTAAGAGTTATAAACACTTGTTTATCGTCACTATAGGTCCATAGGCAGTGCCCTATGTGATATAACGCAACCTTTTGCTCTACTTCTTAGGGTATTAGGCACTCTTTGAAACACTCCTGGTTGGTCTCGTATGTACTGATAAACATTGAAGACACTTTCCTGTAGTGTCTGTATATTACTGATGAGAGTGCATACACCAAGACTTTTAAGTGTCTGCCAGATACTGACAATCATAGACAAAAATGTTTATTGCATTGCAGAAACAAATGACTTCATGCCTGTTTACTCTTTTGTTTCGTACATTGCAATAAGAAACGAGCAAAGAGATCACATTAGAAAATAATATGCTATTATTACAATATAAATTTCACAGTACTTGTTTCTTTAAAAAATATATTAATTTTTGGATCCATGTTTATTATACTTTTCTCTTGTCTTTTGTGAATACATCTTCTCAAAATATTAAACCCTTCTTTATCGCCTTGTGCTTATTTAAAAAGTTCTTAAAAACATAGTAGTAAAAATAAAATAGAAACATTTCGCTGACTGTTTTATGAGAGAAAATGTATGAATCTTCCAAGAGCCATCCAGAGATTTCAAGATCACGTGCATTTATTTACATCACTTTATTCTTTCGTTAGACAGACTAGCTTTCACGGTAATCCTAAATAAAGAGGTTCTTCCTCCCACTTCTGGCCGTTGAAATGACGTAATTAGAAATAATCTACGAGTCCTCAGCATCCTTGACATTATTGATGATGATTATGGAAAAGGCCTAGTTGGTAGGACCACGAACAAAGTATGAGTCAGAACAGACAACCTAAATTTACCATTGCATATCAGCCTGATGGTACAAGAAGTATTGGTCGAACAACAACACCATGCTGTAAGCTGTTGGCTTAAGGGCCTACAGCTTACAGCAGAAGAAAATGAAAAAGAAACAAACGCTATTTTAACGATGCTGTATCAACTGCCCGCTATTATCTATCGTTGATGATGTTGGTGGTAGCAAAAGGGTATATTTGTGGGATGAGTCCTAAAATTCGCAATTGATTTACTTGAAATGCGCCTTATAGTTGGAGAAAATCATCCAGGTAACCAGTTCAAGTTCGAGTACCAGTGCCACTTATTACTCCTAGACTACACAATTTATTGAAGTTGTGTTCTTCTGTTCCACTATTTGTGCTCGGATTTTTAGGTGCATAAAGTCAGGAAAATATTTGTTTTTATGTGTTAAAAATTGGTAAAATATGTGACAAAAAAGGAAAAAAAATGTAATTATGTTTCAACTATTTTATGTGAATATAAACAGTATACAGTACTCACTAGTATAAATTATGTTGTCTCGCCAACTACTGAGTAATTACAGTACATAATGAGATTCGTCCTCAAGTTGCCCATCACAAATGACTAACGATTATCGCGGAACACTGCCTTGTACTGGGAAAAAGAGCGCCCTGGCCATTGAGAAACAACGTACTCCCTAGAGACATGTTTATTATTGGAAACGAAAACAGAGACAGCTAATGTTTATGAAATTATGTTTGCTCCCTGAATAAGTGTTATGATAACTTACAAGGCACTCCTAAATAACATATCAATGTTTATGTGTGTTAGTTACAATACAATTTATTAGCCTACTTGTGGTGAGAAAGGAGACTGCAGTTCCACAGGTCTACAGATAGGCAATTCCGAGAAATAGTTGTCAGCTGTCACGTCAGCAACTGCTCTGAACATTCGAATGATGATTAATCTGAAATGGGGTTTTGGCGAAAATTATTTGATGAAAACTTAACTTTTTATGTGTTTTATGAATGTTTGAAAATAGGTATTTACATAAAAAATCGTTTTTATGTGAAATAAAATTTAAAATATATGCTCAGGTGACCTTGTCCGAAACTTAAAACATAATTAAAAGTTTCTATAACAGTGCAAATAAAATATTTATTTACTTAAGAATCCTAGCCCTAGTTATTATTCGATAGTTACATCTTAACGAAAAACTTTAACTGGAATTTTATATACGAGTGAACTCTTCTGAGGAGGGCACCAGCGGTGTTTCCGTGGCAACCAAAGGCCGTCATGCAAAGCGGTGGGTGAATTCCAGGAAAGACAGTCGGCTCAGATATATCAAATGAGTATTAAGGATTATATTTATTCCTATAGTATCAAACTGTGTGCATTTCCATAATCTAGAGATCGACTTGCGCATCACAGCATTTTTTCTCTGCTTCGTGCCATTCACAAAGTAAAGCGAAGACATTGACGCATGCAAATCTTAAAGTAGGCCAAACCCTTGACGAGGTTTTCGCTGTGACTCAACGCAACGAGCTGGAATGTACAATGAGACAATTAATCGCTCGTTCTTGGCTGTTCGGTCATTTGAGCACGTAACGACGTGCCGCAACCGGGAAAGTTTGTGTGGCTTGCGTAACTGGTTGATATCACGAGGCTCTGGGGGTCGAACACTTCTACCTGGAAGATGTATGCGCGCTAAGTAACCAAACCAAACGATGATCCGCAAACAACACAGATCATACAAATAAATATGTGTAGACAGTGGATTGAAGAGGCTATACTTTTGAACGCGAATGAAGCAAACCGGAAGACACATGCTTAAATGTATGATTCATGTGATAGGCAGGCGCCTAGGAGTGGCGAGTGGCGAGTGGCGGTGCCTGAATTATTGGGAATAACCACTCTGAAAGATACCTCTCTTTATTCGTATGTAACATGTGAGTTTGCATATGTATGTTCAGCACTACAACAAATACCGCATCAGGAATGCGTAGACATTACATGCATGCAAGCTAACACTTCGCGAAATTTTTCCTGGATTGTTCTTATTGTTGATTAGAGCTAAAGAGAATAAAGCTACAAAAACTTATTGAGCATTTCATGTAATAGTTGTGGTTATGAATTAAATTATTTTTAAATGGTGAGAGAGAACATAAATCATTCTTATTGATTAAATTTAGGATATTACACAAAATAAGCTGTGTTTTCATCCTACAGTCAACTGATAATAACAAAAACGCAGGTTGCCAGGCGACGATAGTAAACAAAAGATGCAAAAACAAATGAATGAGATGTATAAACAATTGAATACCCTTTCATCTACACTAATAATAAATCTGTAGCCGAAATTTTTCTGGTAATTTTCGATTTTCCAAAAATAATTGGTCCTAACATATATAATTAACCACCTTGAAACCGAAAATCGCTTTTTTGAAATTTTTGTTTGTATGTCTGTATGTTTGTTACCTTTTCACGCGATAATGGCTGAACGGATTTCGATGAAAATTGGAATATAAATTAAGTTCCTTGTTTAGGCTATATGGCATTCAAAATACATTATTTAAAAGGGGGCTTATAAGGGGGCCTGAATTAAATAAATCGAAATATCTCGCTTATTATTGATTTTTGTGAAAAATGTTACATAACGAAAGTTTCTTTAAAAATAATTTGTGATAAGTTTTATTCCTTGAAAAATGTTGATAGGACTGATATTTAATGAGATAAATGAGTTTTAAAATTAAAATAACTGCCATCTAAGGCCGTGTAATGAATTAAAAAACAAATGACTTCGTCTATAAGGGGTCTTGGACAGCAACAATCGAAATCTATGAAAGGTAGCCTACAGAGAATGTTTCTGTGTTTGTATGAAGTAATATCGGAAGCTAAATTAACCGATTTGTATAATTAATTATTATTTCACCATTGGAAAGTGTAGTTTCTCTAGATGGACATAATGCTGTAATGTTATTACAGTAACTTCTGACATAATATAATATAATATAATATAATATAATATAATATAATATAATATAATATAAGTTATTTGAAGGGTTCACAACCATAGTGGGCCAAACGCCATTTACTGAATACGTAGAAAACAAGGGTTAAAATTAAGTTATCATAATTCAATGGAAACTTATAACAAGTAAAATAAAATATACACATTAAATCTAAATGATGTCAATATTCATTAAACTATGGTTGCATGTAATAAAAATTAAGAAACATGTTAAAGGAATTGTCATTGCACCAAATGAGTGTCTCTAGACCAAAATGGTCGCATTTTAATTATTTGGATGCAATTTAAATTAAGTAACATATTAAACGATTTATCCTTCTATCAAACACGAATGTTCCCTGGATCAAACGTCCTATTTTAATTATGTAATTACTTTATATTTATTTCTAACGGGTGCAGCGGAGCGCACGGGTACAGCTAGTACTGTATTTAAGTATAAAAATATAGGGGTGCCATTTGAAATTTCAAAGTGGGTGTGGCTGGGGAGTGGGAATGAAATCTAAAATGCAATTAAGCCTGGTTTCAGACTTCCCCCTCAATATCTAAATTGACTTGCTTTTTTTTTTTTTTTTTTTTTTTTTTAATTGAATTCAATTTAAATAATTAGTTATTTAGACTGAGAAATTTTGAAATAAAAGCCGTGTATAGTGGACATGCTGGAAAGTGATTAGTAACCTATTGTTGACGATATAATATATTGGAAATGTAACTGAGAGTGATTATTATTCATAGCGATAATAAACACAATCCAATTTGATTTTCAACAATACATTCTTATTTATACAAGCAGTTAAATTTTAGAGTTTCATTGTGTAATAATGTAATACCGGCATTACAATATAATTATGCAGCTGCACACTTTCCTTTTACTCTCACCGCTACCGCGACAATGCTATAACAAAACAATATCCGACTTGCAAAGGTGTTCAAGAACGAACTTCAGAAAAGATTTATCAACAAGTGTTTTAAAAACAAATTTCTCTGTAAAGTGAGGGGGGGGAGGAAGAGAGAGAGAGAGAGAAAATGCCGGTCCCTGGAAATTGCCGCCCTAGGCAATTACTTAATATAATATTTTAATTGATGTAACAGAATTTATTTCTGCTTTCATACTTAGATCAGAGATAGACTGAAAATTGTACAAAACTATTTTATATTACAACTGCTTAGGTTGCCTAGGCATAAATCCGGCACTGGGTTTAGGCATCTATAAATGAAAGAAATTTAGCTCTATTTACAGTAATTATTGTGATAAATGGTGTTTTTTTTAATTAGGCTATTGCAATTTACTTGCTGTACGTATCAGAGATGAAATTCTTAATACGTGCACTGTAAAAATACAACCACTTCAATCCAATGAAGCTTATTACCAGTGTTGCCAACTCAGAATTCCATTTACCGCTACATAAGCTTAAAAAACCGCTAAACTGTACTTGAAAAACTCCAGATTTTTCTTAACACATCACTTCCAATTGAAATACAAAATATACAGTTTTAGAAACTGGAGAATTTTATAAAAATGTAGACTAAATTATGGAAAGTGTGTATCACTTCGTAGGCTGTATGTTCTATACAAAATCGTATGGAAAATTTAATCTGAATATTTTGCATTTAATATTACCTTACATCATTTACATTGAGCTTTCGAACTATCACCGGCAACTTCTTCTACCCATTCTTTCAATACATTGTTTTTTTTCGCACATCTCTAAACTTTTATTCGTACGAAGTTTTACGCGGCATATTTCTTCAAAATTGAATGAAGTAGATCAACATTAATATAAGCTTACTGAACACTTCGGAAAGAATCACATTCACAATCACACCAGTCCGTTCGAAATCTGATTTCACACTGAGTTGGAGACGTATCTGCAACAGTGAGTCTGGTTTTAAGTTTTGAGTGTGTCTGTGTTACATAAACTACAATGCGGAATTATAAATTAAATAATATATAATATTATAAGACGATATTAAGATATAAGTGTCATATGAGGAGATAAAGAGGAAGGCAGAAAGTAGGAAAGGCTGGAGAATACTGGGTTTGCAGTGAAAACGAATGTGACATACCTTATTTGTACAATAATGGATGAGGCAGAAAATTGACATGTTGTACGAAATCAAGTTATCATAAAACACTGATATTTTATACTCGCAGAATGAAAAATTGTGATAATACTATATTAATCTCTGGTTTATGATTAACTAATATTGTTGTCCGCAAGTACATATAAAACAATATAACATCTTTACAGGAAAAAAAAAACTTAAAATATCGTCTCCCCTTGCCGGAATCATAAAAAAACGCCAAATAAATAGCTAGCCGCTGATGGTAAAATTCTGTAGCTGACCACAGTCCTGAAAACACAAGATTTAGCTACAAAACCGATGACTTGGCAACACTGCTTATTACTGCATTACCGAGCATTGTTTAAAAAGAACGTTTGAAACATTTGAATGATCGATTTTCGATTTATTCAATATAATAATTGTAATAGGCTGGCGAAAACTACACCATTGATTGTTGGTTTGTTTATTAACGTTTCTAATTGGCTGGTGAAAATACTGTACAGTCTACACGCACAAGTGTGGCAACGTTAAGAAATTTGCTATGCGATAATGAACTATAAAACCGCCAGCATAAAGTTAAAATGAAACTGAAAACCACTAGAAAATTCGCTGTCCGCTATATAGAAAATATTCCAGCTAGTTTAAGGTCGCAATCCGCTAGACCTGGCAGAAATTCCGCTGTTCTGGCAACACTGCTGATAAAGTATGTGTTGTCTTCTCATTTTTGCAACAGATTGTGGGGTTTTTTGAAACTCACGCTTTAGTCGTTGACAACTGGATCACAGCTGCGCTCCTACGAGTGCACTGCCACCTGTGAGAGCGCCTGGACGGCCCATATCTGCGAACAAAGCGACACAATCAGTCAAGCCCAGTAGCATTTAACACAAATGAATCGTGAATTGCAGAAATCCCACATGTCTATTTGAGTAAATTTTACACGACACACAAAAAACTGCTTATCTTTAAAAGCGTTTGGTACCTTCAAATGACTATTTTTTCATTAGAGCATATTAAGATATAGTATTTGACGTAGATGATAATAAAAATAATAATCCATAACGCTACAGCCTTTTAAGGAACTAGACCGATCAGCCGGCAACTGACTCATGCCCACATGCAGCAAAGCAGAGGTGGACGATCATCCAACCAGAATAGAGGTATCGTCTGGTTAGCACGATGATTCCCTAGCCGTTATAGCTGGCTTTCGTAACTGGATTTCGCTACCTATCGTAGCTCCCCAAATTCATCATGATGCTGGGTGGACACTGGTTCCATACACTAGCTGAAATTTCATGAGAAAATGTCTTCCTCCATGAGGACTCGAACCAGCGCGCATTTCGTAACCTGAGTCCTAGACAGAATGTCTTAGACAACGGCGCTACGGCGGGGGACCTGACACACGTGAACTTGAATGATTTCCTTAAGTATTTGCTGGAAAAAAATCTGAATTGCCTGGACATGTGGGATTTTTGCAATTCATGACTGTATTATTTTATTCCTTCGAAACAATTTCTAAGTGAAGAAAGCGGAGAACAATTTTTTTTATCTTCTAAACTATTTTGAATATATATTTAAGCCAAGAAGTTGAAAAAAGTACACAAACAAACAAAAATTGGAAATTACATGATTGATATATATTTAATTTCTCAAATTCCTTCAAACCAGTAAAAATAAACAAAAGGAAGTAAACTGAGACATATTTTGGTTTCTAAAAAATTCTACATGTCCTGGATTTGTGATCCTGCAATTCACTGTAACATATTGCCGCGGTAAAATGTACACCAAGCATAGGACGTGTGGAGTTTCTGCTTCACTTGAAAGGAATTAACAAGTTATTACAAAAAAAGTGACTTGCTGTGTTTCTGCAATCATTCACGATTCAAATACAGTACCGATTTCCGGCAAAAAGGATTTATTCTGTATCGATGTGTGTTCTTCCCGTGTCCTCGTCATAGGTTACTCCCGTCATGATATTCTTGCTATCTATGATAACTATAGATAAACACAATATGAATAAAATTTTGTCAAAATACGAAATAAGTCCTATTTCAATGCTAAATATGAGTATCTTCACTCCTAAACCATTTAGAGTAGATTTACAACATTTTTACAAAATTATAAACAAATTGTAAAGAAAACAACTGTCGCAATGTTCATATTTTATATGTTGTGCAATATTATAGTATTGTGAAATTTTAATTTTCCTACCAATTTTTCTTCTATTGTCCTATTAAAATTATAGCATATAGCCTATTAACCTGTTGTATCCTATAGGATACATTGCCAATTTAAGGGTTAAACTTTTTTTAGCATCATCTAACTCTTAGCTGACTGCAACAACTAGGTAGTTCAATTTTGTACACTGAAGAGAACAAAAAAAAAAGTACCGGTACTTCTTACTCGTACATTGACTGGTTACAATACAACGCGAGTAACTTTTCTATATATATATTCTGGAAAAGATTACATCTTCTGTCAATTAATATTACTTAGTACAATGATAAAGATCGCTCCACTGGATTCGAAAGAATGAGGAAAGGTGGAATAAGAACCACTTATTTTCTTTTGGCTTCTCGAATTCATTGACGCGAGGTCAACAATTCTAAAGGGAAATTTGGAGATTTCACTTGTCCTTGGGAATCTCGGAATGTTGAAATGGGTGGCTTGGTTTTCTTTCAAGTGTTTTCTGGAAACATCTCTAATGTCTCCTTATAATGTCAGGAAATTCTGGTACAGTTGTAGTTGTAAAAAAATTGTGCAAATTATTTAAAATTGAAAATGTTTATTAAATTCACCAAGATATTATGAAATATGACATTTTTTGACGTTAATTGCATTCTACATATCGTAACCGTGAAAATTCCATCCTGCTAGCAAGAATGATTTAGAACATGAAATTTTACATTTTGTCTGCCATTAGTGTTAAGACTTCATCATTTCGAAACAGTAAATGTAGGCTATAACTTGTACGATATAAGTTTATCAGTTACTTCTAATGAGTCACGACTGCAAAGTCATCTATAACAGTACAATCTCCAAGGCAACTTAATATCTCACCAGGATTATAAGCAAGACCGTCTGCAAAATATCTAATTTGAATGTACCAACTGTAGTTAAAATTGCGATACATAACCTAACATATGATCTGAAGTCTGTTCACTGTACTTTTAACCCTGCTCTCAACATAAATTGCACCCAATCGCGAAGGATGTAATTGAAGCAATATCGTGGGGTACTGCTAGGCCTAAATTACTACTTTCAAATGTCATGTGGCAAAACATGAGTAGGCCTACTGCATCATTAAAATGATCCACAAACAATTCATAAAACGCATTCCCCTCCAACCATCAAATCTGTAAGTTATATCGTATTTCTGATGGTGACCTGGCATACCTCACAGTCATTATGTTCTCTTCATGTAAGTAAGAACCTTCGGTTCTTCGGTGCAACTTTTGCAGATCTGAGTCGTCTAGAATTATCCTTCTTCGATAATAATTGAATATAAGAGTTGATACACAGGATCTAAACATCACCTACCTTGTTGCATAATCCAGTAAGCACTTACAACGGCTTTGCTTCTAGGAAATACAAGTTAACAGGTTTTCCTTATTTCTCAGTTATGAACTAGCCGTAATAATTATTTTTATATATTATATACGAGAGTTGGGGCGCAAGTCATGGCAATTATTTTTTTTTTCAAAGTTAAGCAATAGTATCACGAGATGTCGTATGTCTTATGTGATATGGCATCCAGAGTATGTAGTTACATCACTATATGGCAGTATGACGTATAGTTATCGCACTGATAGCAATGTGAATTTAGTTGTGAGTCGACCGCTGTGCCATACATCCATAATACGGGTATGTGGTCACATCACTGCAGGGATGGCAATGGTTATCGCACAGGAAGCGATATTAGACATAATGCGTAATGCAGTTGTGAATCGATCCCGGGCAAGATGGTTGTGGGTTGGTATGTTTACTGCAATGATATTCAAATTACCGTAATAAACACGAGAAGCATGATGCTATGTCGTTCATGGATGTTTGATCGCTACCTTATCCTATCCTACTAGTACACATACCATGTTTTTTTCATTTGCATATTTCAGAATTTCAAACCGCGTCCATATTCTCACATTGCCATGATTTATGCCACAACCCTAGTATAATAATTTATATTATAAAATGATGTAATAAGTTATAAAATTAAACATCATATGTGTTTAATATCTGTATGCAATAGAGGCCTATCGTTTTTCTTTTTATAGAAGATTTGTTTTTCTATTTTCAGTGCTACCAAATTATTACATATTTTAATTGTGGATGGGATCAACGTCTCAACTCTTATTATAAAGCATGGATGGGCATTTAGTACTTCGCGAAAAGAAACTGCTTCGAAACTTCCCTCAAACGCGAAAGATGGAGCTATGATTTACAGTACTGATTTCTTCGTATCACTCGTCCTTTACCGTACAAATCAAAACAATTGAAAGAGACAGAAACAAAGGGATATAAGAGCAGTTTATTAATTTAGTTTTGGCAAAGTGTATTAAACATTTTTTTAAACTTTCCGTGAAGTTTTAATTTTAATTTTAATGTGTGATCTGGTTAAGTGATACATCCCTTTGCCACTATAATTGCTTATGCTTTAGCTTACCCTGGATGCAATTAACTTATTATTTTTAGAAATGTCACTTGTGTCCCTTTGCACCTGATCCCCTCAATTCTAGTTGAATTATTATCATGGCTCTTTCAAAGATAATGAAACAATCATTTAAACGCAAATTTCATGGTGAATGGGAAGAACAGCTGTTTTTCTATGTTGCCAAAGGAGAAACTGTTCTTTGCCTTTTATGCTCAAAAATTTTCATGGGTATCCACAAAGGTAATTCGCGAAGACATTACGTGACCAATCACAAACATCACAGGAACATTAAAAGTGTTACATTTTATCTTTTGAGACGCTTAGGTTGCATGGCCATGTCTAAAAGAATTCATTGAAATTTCTATGGTGAACGTAGCTGGAAAAAATATTCGGAATACCTACTTGATTTTAAAATAATTAAACAGTCCATGCATAGTATTGTCGGACGTTTCAGTCTTTCAGACAGAGCCTATTTTAAAAACATGGAAAGTTTTGTTCTCAATTTTCAGCTCGAATTAATATCAGTGCAAATAATACTTTTTTTAAATTCGAATTAAAACCTCACTTAATTTACGAAACAAACATTTTAATCACATTTTCTCAAAAGTAACTAAAGTTTTCTTACACCTCTTTGCTTGTGACTCCTTCAATTGTTTTGATTTGTACGGTACAGAACGAGTGATACGAGAAGACCGTCACTGTAAATCACAGCCCTATCTTTTAGCGTTGGAGGAATGTTTCGAAGCGTTTCCGGTCTAGTAAATGCCCACCCATGTTATAAAGCGACTACAGAGTCTAGACATTACAGATAATGAGGAATTTATTGCTTCATCGACGCAATTTATTTTTATTTGACTGGATTTTTTCTCGTTGCCAAACTTTCAGAACGGCCCCGAGGTTCACTCAGCCTCCTATAAAATTGAGTACCGGGTCTTTCCCGGGGGTAAAAGGCGGTCAGAGCGTGGTGCCGACCACACCACCTCATTCTAGTGCCGAGGTCATGGAAAGCATGGGGCTCTACCTCCATGCCCCCCAAATGCCTTCATGGCATGTTACGGGGATACCTTTACCTTTACCTTTTACGTAATGTGTACCTAGATTTAGTATTTGTATGTTAATGGAAGTCATGATTGAACTCAAACGATCAGGAGTATGCCTATTGTCTCAACTCTTAGGCTATATTCAATTATCAAGAGACTCTATCTAGAATCCACCACCACTGCCATCTACTATTACTCGGACAAATCGCGAGAAATACCAACCACGATGGGCGACCTATTCGATATCACACAAACACAAGTGGTGCCCTATTTTTCGAGACGGAGATGATAATGAAAGGGGAATCGTAGGTGTTAGTGGAATGACGAGGAATAAACGGGAGAATCCTGAGAAAAAAAAACCCTTAACCTTGGCTTTATCCACTACAACTCTACCAACGCCGAAATTTGAACTCGGGTCCGCTGTCGTCGTAAGCCAGCGCTCCGCCAATCTGACTAGCAAGGTGACAATCCTTAAGTTTAAGTTAGATTTAGTTGTACAATATATAGACCCTAAGTGTTAGGAGGGGACTGGCGCTTCCTAGAAAAATCCGCTGAAAATATCCCCTTAAGGTATCACTATGGTCGCTCGCGATGCACATAGTACAGCCGACTACATGAGCTGGGGACCGGTTTAATAGCGATTACCAGCTTCAGTAATTTGCCAGCTTGGTAATCAACAGTTCTCACAGTGATCGCAAGAATCCGAAAACCTAAGTCTCTAAATCTTTATTGCATTAATAGAAGCAGAAATTGCACACTCCAATTACCATCACCCTCATGATTATTAGTAATACTGTCTGACATCATAATGAGCTAAACTGCCCAGTGAGAGCATGTCAGTTCTACTGTAGAAGCTGAAAGTGAACATTTTTTCCTGACTTCAAACTAGTTTGCCACCAATAGCCTTCGAGCGTTGTATAATTTTGGCTTTGCTATACTTTGTTTTAACTTCCAGCATCCGAAACAGAATCATTAGAATGGGACACCCCAAAAGGATGCCTCTCATTGTAAGTTAAATTAATGCAATCTTGATTGAATTTAGACAGCAGATTGGCACTGGGTTTTCTTTACACACATCTTAATTGAAGCGGTGAGATCAATAACCATTCAAGTCCATTTACACAAGTTTTGAGAAAAATGCAAAAAACTTTTTTTTTATTTCTTACCTAATTATTATTTTTTGCACGTAATATTTCTGTTTTTTTTTTTTTTTAGAGATCAAGACAAAATAATATATCAACTTTTAAAGTCGTAACACTTGTGAAAATATCCAAAATTTAATTTCAAATTTGCAAAAAATGAATGACCAGAAGTGGACTTGAATAGTTATTGATCTCACCGCTTCAATTTTTACTAAACCTTTTACTTTAATTCATGGTAATTTTATGAGAACTACGCCATTTCGCGCGAAGCCCTCACATTTTCATTCTAAATCTCAGGGAGGTATTACACATTATGGTTACACAAATAGAAAGTATAACACAATAAACTCTTCCTGGTCACACGTTCCCATGGCAACGTGCTGGTTCTCTCAGGTTTCGGCGGTGCACAGTTGCGCTTGCATCACGTTAATTAAGACAATTCAGCCTACATAATGGCTTCAACAATCTGTGAGGCACCCGCCTTTTTTATTTTTGCAAGTAATATTCATGCAGAGTGCATGTTACTAGAAATATATTTTGATTAGTTAGTTGTTTGCTTGTATATTTGGTTGACTGTTTGGTTGTTTGGTTGGACGGTTGATTGGTTGGTCGGTTGGTTGGTCGTTTGGACGGTTCGTTGGTTCGTCGATTGGGCGATTGCTTGATTGGTTGATCGGTTGGACGGTTGGTTGGTCGGTTGGACGGTTTGTTGATTGGCCGAGTGAACGGTTGGACGGTTGGTTGGTCGGTTGGAAGATTGGTTGGTTGGTTGGTTGGTTGGTTGGTTGGTTGGTCGGTTGGTTGCTTGGTCGGTCGGTCAGTCGGTGGGTCGGTCGGTCGGTCGAACGATTGGTTGGTTGGTTGGACGGATTGTTAGTCGGTTGGACGGTTGATTGGTCGATTGGACGGTTGGTTAATCGGTCGGACGGTTGGTTGGTTGGTTGGTTGGTTGGTTGGTTGGTTGGTTGGTTGGTTGGTTGGTTGGTTGGTTGGTTGGTCGGTTGGTTGGTCGGTTGGTTGCTTGGTCGGTCGGTCGGTCGGTGGGTCGGTCGGTCGAACGATTGGTTGGTTGGTTGGACGGATTGTTAGTCGGTTGGACGGTTGATTGGTCGATTGGACGGTTGGTTAATCGGTCGGACGGTTGGTTGTTTGGTTGGTTGGTTGGTTGGTTGGTTGGTTGGTTGGTTGGTTGGTTGGTTGGTTGGTCGGTTGGTTGGTCGGTTGGTTGGTTGGTTGGTTGGTTGGTTGGTTGGTTGGTTGGTTGGTTGGTTGGTTGGTTGGTTGGTCGATTAGTTGGTTGGTTGGTTGCATTAGCTCGGCTGAATTAATCTAGGCTTAATTAATAACCATTTTCTCATGGAAGTTCATCGGCGAATATCGCTGCATGTGAAAGACTGTCAACCTGTGAAATTTTTAATAATTTAAAAAGTTTCATCTCCTCTCTAACACAGTCGTAATCGTAGTGACACCAGTGGAAGTCGCATTTCAAGACGTGCTTCACAGTTCTCGGCCGCGTTTGACCCTAGCTATTTGAGTCCAATCCTAAATAACATCTGATAATGGTGTCCCTTTGCTTGCTTTTTGGTGATTGAGACTTATGTTCCTGTATCTATGACACGGTTCGAAAATTCGACAGGTGCATAGCTTTACTATGCTGCATATCTTTACGGAGAACTTCGTATGGATGTTGCGAGAAATGAAACAAGGAGAACAAGGGGAGCATAAGAACAACAAGGAGAATACAAATAACAAGGGAAATACAAGGAGAACAGTGGGTAGACAATGAGAACAAGGGGAGGAAAATGAGAACAATGGGAATACCAGGAGAACAAGGGGAATGAAAGGAGTACAAGAGAAATACAATGAGAACAAGGGAAATACAAGGAGAACAAGGGGAATGAAAGGAGTACAAAAGAAATGCAATGAGAACAAGGGAAATACAAGGAGAACAATGGGCAGACAACGAGAATAGGGAAGGAAAATGAGAACAATGGAAATACAAGGAGAACAAGAGGAATGAAAGGAGTACAAGAGAAATGAAATGAGAACAAGGGAAATACAAGGAGAACAATGGGCAGACAACGAGAATAGGGAAGGAAAATGAGAACAATGGAAATACAAGGAGAACAATGGGAATGAAAGGAGTGCAAGAGAAATACAATGAGAACAAGGGAAATACAAGGAGAACAATGGGAATGAAAGGAGTACAAAAGAAATGCAATGAGAACAAGGGGAATACAAGGAGAACAATGGGCAGACAACGAGAATAGGGAAGGAAAATGAGAACAATGGAAATACAAGGAGAACAGTGGGCAGACAACGAGAATAGGGAAGGAAAATGAGAACAATGGAAATACAAGGAGAACAATGGGAATGAAAGGAGTACAAGAGAAATACAATGAGAACAAGGGAAATACAAGGAGAACAAGGGGAATGAAAGGAGTACAAAAGAAATGCAATGAGAACAAGGGGAATACAAGGAGAACAATGGGCAGACAACGAGAATAGGGAAGGAAAATGAGAACAATGGAAATACAAGGAGAACAAGAGGAATGAAAGGAGTACAAAAGAAATTAAATGAGAACAAGGGAAATACAAGGAGAACAATGAGTAAACAACGAGAATAGGGAATGAAAATGAGAACAGTGGGAATACAAGGAGAACAAGGGGAATGAAAGGAGTACAAAAGAAATGCAATGAGAACAAGGGGAATACAAGGAGAACAATGGGCAGACAACGAGAATAGGGAAGGAAAATGAGAACAATGGAAATACGAGGAAAACAATGGGCAGACAACGAGAATAGGGAAGGAAAATGAGAACAATGGAAATACAAGGAGAACAATGGGAATGAAAGGAGTACAAGAGAAATACAATGAGAACAAGGGAAATACAAGGAGAACAAGGGGAATGAAAGGAGTACAAAAGAAATGCAATGAGAACAAGGGGAATACAAGGAGAACAATGGGCAGACAACGAGAATAGGGAAGGAAAATGAGAACAATGGAAATACAAGGAGAACAGTGGGCAGACAACGAGAATAGGGAAGGAAAATGAGAATAATGGAAATACAAGGAGAACAATGGGAATGAAAGGAGTGCAAGAGAAATACAATGAGAACAAGGGAAATACAAGGAGAACAAGGGGAATGAAAGGAGTACAAAAGAAATGAAATGAGAACAAGGGAAATACAAGGAGAACAATGGGCAGACAACGAGAATAGGGAAGGAAAATGAGAACAATGGAAATACAAGGAGAACAAGAGGAATGAAAGGAGTACAAAAGAAATTAAATGAGAACAAGCGAAATACAAGGAGAACAATGAGTAAACAACGAGAATAGGGAATGAAAATGAGAACATTGGGAATACAAGGAGAACAAGGGGAATGAAAGGAGTACAAGAGAAATACAATGAGAACAAGGGAAATACAAGGAGAACAATGGGTAGATAAGAAGAATAAGGGCTATACAAGGAGAACAAGGAGGATATAAGGGTGATATAAGGAAAACGAGGTGAAGTCAAAAAGAACAAGGGGAATACATGGAAAACAAGATGAATAAACGGAGAACAATCGGAACACAATAAGAACAATAAGTACAGCCGAACGGGAAGACAAAGACAACAAGGAGAAGATGAAAACAACAAAGGGAAGACAATGACATCAAGGGAAATACATGGAGAAAAAGAGGAATACAAGAAGAACAAGGGGAAAACAAGGAGAAGATAAGGAGAACAAGAGCAATACAAAGAGAACAAGGAAAATATATGAAGAAAAAGGGGAATTCAAGGAAGTACAATACGAGGAGAACAAGAGAAATACAAGGAGAAGAAAGGGACGACAAGGAAAACAAGGGGAAGACAAGGAAAAAAAGAAGAATACAATGAAAACAAGAGGAATAGAAGGAGAACAAGGGGAATACAAGGAGATAAGGAGTTGACAACGAAAAGAAAAGGAGACAAGGATAGCAATGGTAATGCAATGAGAACAAGAGGAATACAAGGAGAACGAAAGGAAGTCAAGAAGAACATTGAGAAGACAACAAGGAGAACAAGGGGAGAAAAGGACAACAAGAGGAATGCAAACAGAACACGAAGATACAAGGAGAATGATGGAATACAAGGAGGAAAGGAGGAAGACAAGGAGACAAGGAGACAAGGGGAAAACAAGAAAAAAGGGAATAAAATGAGAACAAAAAGGAGACAAGGAGAAAACATGGAGAATAAGCTGAATATAAGAGTAAAAAGAGGAAGATATGGAGAATAAAGGGAATATATGGAGAACAAGGGCGAGAGGGGTTGCATTTTTAGGCCACTTCAATTTTCAAGTTACCTCCTTCCATACCTAGAGAGGAAAAAAGGTAGTTCTACATCTAAATCCAAAAATCCCTCACCATATTGACCTTATGAAAGTCTGAAATCATTCTTCAGCCACTCGATGATAAATATATGCAAATGAAAAAAGTATTTCTCTTCAATGAAACTGAACTTTGGTTCATTACTTTATGAATGATCCTCGTAGCTTTTGTAGCATTGTAATTTTGATCGAATCTGTATTTTTATTCAACTTTGTGTTTGTTTATATGTTGTAATGTAAACTAAAGATTGATAAGAAGAAATAAAGGTGAGCGCTTCACTTTGTTCGCTGCTAAGAATGCTAAACCTGAGATTTAAGAAGGTATTGGCGAGGCCAGGAACATAAACTAGAAAGACGGTGAGATAAAACAGAATGAATGGATTTGTTTTATTATTATTATTTAGCCGAAATTAGCTATGTATTATTTTACATTCGTCAACTACTGAACCAGCCGGACCAAGTTTAGTTCCTTTTAGAAGTACGTATGTGCCGTCATGTTAACCATGAAAATCCTAAGCTGCTGCATATTTCTTCGAGACATTACTATACAATAACTTCCAATAGTGTAAAATCATACTACAGAGCCAGCTATTAATAGAACTTGTCGCATTGCTATGTGAAAGGTAGGTTCATATAACCTTAGCACTACGACCTCCAGGATTTTTGTGCATCCCCTGACCTTAACCTCCTATTAGTCCTAATCATTGTAAGAAGGTTTTGTGTCCTTTTAAGGAAACTTGTGATAGACTGTTCAATATTGGAGAGAAAAATCCATATAATGATATTTTAACTGTGTGAGAACTTGTCTGATAATGTGATCATGGACATCCAAACAATTAGGCAATATGTCTAGACTACCCGCCACAAAGTCTACATTATTTCGTTGGAAACTGACACCTAAACTGTCATGTGTGTAATTCTCTTCTTTCTTTCGCTCCTTCTGCTAACAATGCTATTAACACGGCGCAAGGTCTTCCATGAGGTCGACGGAGTTTGCAACTATTGCCATTGGTGTCACGTTGGCCAAGCTAACGGGAGGTCCCTAAGCGTCTTATGTTCGCGTTTACTCTCGAAATAAAACGACTGTAAAATCATCATCACATTCTTCTGTGGGATCTGATCAACACGGCGTTGGGAAAAACTGTAACACTTAATACTAGGAAGTTTGAATTTTACGTGTAAACAATAAAACCGACTTTTCCTATAAGAAACCGAAAGCTACTTAGAAGTATCCTTTATGTATACGAATCTGTCGAGAACGCGCAATATCGCAGTTTATAAATAACAAAATAAATCGAATTTTCATTAAATTTGGGTTTCGCGGCAAAAAATGAATCTTTGTAAACTGGCGTGGTATAGATGCGACGGGCGAGATGTGCTCAGGCTTTAATTCGAACCCCGATTGGGCTATTACTTGACTTACCTTTTTTCAAGGTTTTCTCCAACAGAAAGGCGAATGTCAGGTAATCCCATGGCGAGTACTGAGCTTTATATATCGCCAATTTTAACGACGCTAGATAATAACGTAGTTAATACAGCGTCGTTAAATAACCAACTCAAAAGGAACACGAATGAGTAACTCGAACAAAATGTTAAGTTTTCATGTATTGAAATCTTCTATTTTAGACAAAAAGTTTGATGTACGTACGTTTTATGGCCGGGAAGCTAAGCAAAATATAGCATTGTTGACATCTAACATAAATGCCGTCTGACGGGAGTGTTGACAGAAACCACTCTCCACTTCTGTCTCTCAACGACACTCAATTTAGTGGGACGTCTTTGCGCTGATTAATAATACATTTGGAAAATGTTAATAAAGCACTGAACTTCAATTCCATCGTTTATTATTTACAATGTGATCATAATATTTTGAAACGGTAACGCCGAAACCCCTCTTTAAAAACACCGGCAACCTTAGAAAGTAGCACTGGAAAACTTGAAAAACCACACCGATCTTAAAAATAAAAAAATATGCAGCAGGTGTACATCGTCTGTTGCCTGGCCTCGACAAACACTGTAATGTAAGAGAACAGTACCGTGTGGGTTCCGCGGGAAGCTGCTCCTGCTGCAGTCGCTGTCACACTCTCACTGCGGATCCAAGGTTCTGCATGATCGCGCGCTGCCAACCCAGAGACGCAGTCATGCCAACCACATTTTCTGTAGCTTACGTGTGCTATGCTTGACGAAGCCAGTATGCGTCCCCACAGTTCAAGTCGGGTATCCGGCGTGGAAAATATTTCTGTTTGTCATCATTACGATTACAAGGGTGCTCCTGCTCGCTTTGTAACTACGACCGATTTGATGGGGTTGTGTCCCACATCATCGAGTTGGCAACTTTGACTCCTCCGAGGTCCGCACATGCGCATACAAGAAGGTCGCTCCTCTCCCAAGGCCAGTACGAGTACTATTTCCTGATGCTGAAATCGGTAGCTCAGTTGGCAAGGCTCCGGGTGGATGACCTATCCTTCGCTCGCAGCTGGATGCCCGGTAGTCGTCGTCACTCATCCGGAGGTCGTTCGGTAGTGGAGTTGCACGTCTGTACCATCATCGATGTCTCCTTGCCGGAGCGCCTAGCTATGTATGCAACTTAACGTAGCGTCACGTTGAGCGGGTTTGCTATCGACCTGCCCTCGTTGAAGGCCGAAGCGACACAAGGTGACCATCAAGGGGCTCTCAGAAATTATATTTAAGTTTAAGTAATTTTTTTGTATAGCCGTGTAAAATTGCAGTGCCTGGAAATGTTTTTACTATTAAACATGATGTTATTCTTCACAAATTAATTTCAACGTGGCCTGTAATTTTTGTCTTATTCAGAGTCGAGCTCCCTTTCCGTGTCTTAATTGTGCGACGGCCGCATTGAGAAGTATGACAACACTAGATACCGGACGACAAATCTGGCTATGGAGAGGAATTGTTTGAAAGAAAACATGTTCCTAGACGAATTACTTTGGTTGTGATGTGCACGTGATGTTCAGCAGACTGATCTGTTTACCTGCGATCCATAATGATTGAATAGACGTTTTATTCTACCTGTTGAACGTACATGTCTTCGAAATTACGAGCAGAAATACCTAAATTAAAGCTGATGTAACTCTACAACACATACTATGCACGTGCTCTGAAGCACCGCTCTGGACAGCCCTACATGTTGCCTTAACTCGTGGCATGCACCGCAAACCTTCAGCTCATTGCCAGCGCTGCCAACCTGATAGATAGCGGGGTCTGACTGCAACACTTTTTCAGATTCTTTCATTTTTCTCGAATACCGTAGTTCGGTCTTTCGTGCCGATTTCAACCACTGATTATTAAATCCTTAACTCACGATTTCAAAAAGAAGAAAAATATCAAATGTAGACGCGATCTTGCGTCCTTGCACTTGTGAGCTCCAACACTGTTGACCACTTGTCTCACTTCCGGGTACACAGCCGTACTGGAGAATATTCGTTCATGTTTGAGAGTGAAAAACTGAGAACAAAGCATTCGGGCATTTCACCAGTTTTTCTCACATTCTTGCTTGGTGAACGTCAAAGTAATGATTGTAAGTTTTTTATGTTTCGACAAAATAATAACTGGTCTATCAACACGACCAATAAATAACTGGCGACCACATGATCTACATATAGATCAAGATTTTTCGTATAAACAAGGGTCATTAATTAAATTTATTATACTGTATAGGTACAGGTTTTTAAAGTAAGTTTTTTAACAGTGAAAATGAGGGAATTGAGATTCTCATAGAGAGATTATTTTGTTACAGAAGATGTACACAACAAGAGGTGCGCACACTTTTTAACGATACTCATCCAAATCGGCCAACTATTTCTCTGTCAACTGTGAGTTGAATAAAAGCTAAATTCATTGAACATATCTGAGACATTAAAAGATCATTTTCTGTTAAAAGTATCTCGTATGAATAAAACTGCATCCATAGGACAGGGACTAACAAAATATATCAGCAATAAAATTGTTACCATAGTAACCGTAACTGTAGTGCTTCTGTACAAAACAAGAGAAATGTTACATATGCTCCTTCAGATTATATTTAAAAATTATAGGGTGTCATTTAAAAATGTTCTCGATGACGTCATAAATATAAATAGTAGCAAAAATTTTTTGTTTCGACAAAAATATTCCTTTCTAAATACAAGGTATGACTTGTCTGAGCTTTTTGACCATAATTCCCTCATTCAGTTTTAATTGCAATTATGCGTTACTTTCGAAACACCGTGTAGATGTGTCAGTCATATCAAGAATAAAGTTGGAAATAAATACTTAATTTCAAGTGAAAATACCGAAAAATAACGCATAAAAAAGAGGATACACTTCAAGACTTACGAGAAGGCACTGATAAATTTAATTGGAGAGTATAAACACGTACAGTAAAACCTATCTGAAAGACCACCCCTATTGAGAGACCACTCCTTCTAAAGACCGATTTTTTAAAGAACCGAATTAAAAATCCATACAACCAATGTAAATCTACCCCTTTTAAGAGACCACCTCTCTCCCCGACCACCAACCAGTGATTGAATAGCCATTTCCTTAATTTTACCCCTTTTGAAAGACGATACTGTATTTTTTAAATTTACAATTTTGTATTTTATTACTTTACTCTAGCCTAAATAAATTCCAAGAAATTCGTACAGTACTAGAAGTTAAAATGATGTTTGGCAATGTTAAGTGATACCGTATTCACGTTGAATGCCCATCTCTGTCCTTAATCCATTAAGGAATGTTGGAGATTGCTACGAAAAAGCTACAATGACCGTTTGTAAACGTCCTCCGAAGTATGACAAAGAGTCATTTGCACCGCTATTTAAAGTTTCTTGAAAGGTAAGATTTTTCATGCCGTATGACGGTTTTACTTTTCGTTTTGTACATTAAAAATGAAATCGTTACTTGTTAATTACAGTGCAATAATTTATTTTTTCTTCTGCAACACTGAAAGACTGTATGAATCGAGAACATATAAATGAACTTCTTAACATGTTAAAGAATAGTTTTGAAAATGAGATTGTAAAAAGAAAATTTTTAAAAAGTTAAGCAGAGTTCAATTTATGATTTTGTGAAGTGGAATCAAAGGAGAAAATAACGTAAAATCTGAAATAAAGTTCTGATTTCAAGCTTTTATTATTAGCAATATTTTCCACGTTTTTATTTGATTAACAAAGAAACGTTTCAACTCATTATTTGTGTAAAATAACTCCTCCTATTGAGAGACCATCCCTCTAAAAGATCAGTTTTTCATGAAACCAGCAGTGGTCGTTTAATACAGGTTTTACTGTAATTAAAATAAAGCCACTTATTGAAACACGTCAAATATAATGAACTTACACGAAAAGACAATGTCGGAGAAAGAAACTGTGAAAACGAACTTGTTGCCTGAAAACTTAAATATTCAATTGGAGTTACTGCTGCATGAACTAGTGAATGGTCCCCCCAGTTTAAAAACTCCAGTAGACATATCACCATCCAGGTCTTCGTGTAGATATTTTATTGTCGGGCCATCGGATCTGTGCCCCTTCAGCGCTGTCGTCGTTCTTGGAAAAGTTAACGCCTTACTCACTCCATTCCACCCGCTTTCCTCCCACCATATTAAACAGCAGGCCACGAACCTTGCCGAATAGGGATGTTGCCAAACTTCCGTCAAATGGTGTCATAATTAACTGGTCCTCCGTGCTACAATATTATTTATTTCAATCAAAATACATCTTGTATTTCTATATTTTTTAAACCTAAATCCCATGTCTCGAATCACTTTCCGTAGTTTTTCTCTCCAACCTTGGAAATTATTACTTTTCAGCAATTTATTCAATGTTGAAACTTCTTTCTGAATGGCATAAAGTTCTTGTATATTTCTTCTTAAAATACATCAGTTCATATCATCTACAATAATTAAAAGTTCCCTTGGTCTGTTCTTCTCTGATGATTCTAGCTTTTCATCTCCTACACAGACTCCCTCTCTCCTGATTTTCTTTATTAGGAGTTCTGACCTGTCTATATAAATTGCATAAAATGTTGTATTATTAGTATTAGTTAAGTAAATAATTTAAATATATAATCAATTGAAATAAAATAAGCCTCACCTGTGATATCGGTTGCTCTTTTCGTTGCCTGATTTATAGGAAACAGATATTGACCTGTTTGTTTCTCTTCATCGCAAAATGCTATTACGTACTTAATAATATTTCTTTCGCCACTCCGTGTTCATGTTGAGTTGACAACACTGGACTGCAAGTGCAAATATTGTAAACTGTCCCGCAAGAAGGCCAAAATTGTGAGTAGTGGGGGACAGAAAGGGAGAGAGATAGGAATGCAGGAAGAGAAATGAATTACCGAGGCTGAGAAGGAATTAGAGTTCAGTGCGCATATTTTACGGGGGCACAGATCCGATGGTCCGACTATATCCTTCTCTAACTACGAATGGGATTCCATTCAATCCAGGGAGATAGATAAGTCTGGATTCGGTGCATGGCATCCAACATGTTATGTGAGACTGATGTTCATAACCTTCATGCCCACCACAATTTCTCACACAGTCAGGCTTTAAACCTTTTCCCTCTCTCCCTCACTGGGAAGATTAGCAGGGATGGACTCTGCGCACAGTATATTTGGCATCCAGCATTTAGGATGATGTTACTAGTGACAATCATTCCCACCTCCAATCTCTTACATAGCCAGGACTCAAACCTCATCTCTTCCTCTCCTTCCAGGGATACTGATGGAACTTGACTCGGTGCATGGTTCACTCTGCGTCCAACATTAAAGATTGTGCTAGCAGTGACTGATGTACTGTCATCAGTACGAAGACAGCAATCATGCTCCTTCCCAATCTCTCTCAAAGTCTTAACTCACAAACCTTTTCTAGATCTTCTTATAATAATCATATGATAGTTCTTTCTTTAAAATATCAGTGTTGTCTTTCGGCAAATAGGGTAAATTTACTAGAATCAACGTAGCTGAGTCAATTTGCTTGGTCTCCTAAATTGAGGAGTTCTATGTATGCGGGGCCTATCTCAGAATATGCTGTTTTGACAAAATAAGAATTGAAATGTTTAGTTTGGGATCCCGCTTTACATGCTGTCAGTATAAGGCTATCTTGACAATCCATGTTGAATCTTTCGTACACTACTTTTAACATTTGAATATAAATAATTGATTAAATGACGATCTTACTCGTGTTAATTATGTAAGTATGTGCAGCTTACAGCTGTTTCGGTGCTATTCGACACCATCAAGTGTTAAAAGTAGTGTACGAAAGATTCAACATGGATTATCAAGACAGGAGGATGGTGTCGAATAGCACCGAAACAGCTGTAAGCCGCACATACTTACATAATTAACACGAGTAAGATCGCCATTTAATCAATTAATTATTGACAATATTCGTGTACTTATGATTTGATGCATTAGCACATTCAACAATGCACAAGAATGCTTAGAGTCACAATAATTATTAATATAAAGTTTCATAGACGGATCCTTCTTACATACATCAACTAATATAAGAAATTTTTACATTTTTATCTCTGTGTTTTTGGAACATTTTAATATAAGATTTATTACACTAAATGCATATTGATTTATAAAAAGTCTAAGTGTTACAAACATGCGGTATAATAACTAAAACTCAAGCTCTTTATGAGGACAATGTCAAACAGTAACACAAACATAAATGTTTTCTTCACATTAACATATTATCAACTAGTTCAAAGATTAATCTCATCATTTTGATTTGTATCCCATATTGATATGACTTTTACATTTATTTTTGGCAGTGGTAGGTTTTGGGCATAGTCGCATTCTAAGACCAATGTTCGGTTACCTTTATTCTTGCTACTCTAGTCTTATTCTTCGGTGAGTTACAAGCTGCAGTGCTTCTTTGGTAGACTCACTTAAAAATATTTCAATTAACCCTTAAATTCGCAAAGTATCCTATAAGATACAACAGGTAAATAGGCTATATAATATGCTATAATTTTAATAGAACAATAGAAAAAAATTGGTAGGAAAATTAAAATTTCACAGTATCTAGCCTGAAAATGACAGCAAATTTAGCAGCTGTTTGTTCCGTTCCCGGCAGATCTCTCAACGGTACCCGGTGCAGACATGGCTGCCCGGAGATTGAAACTTTAGCACACGTCTTGGGATTCTATGAACAGGGATTGCTCTTGAGGAACTCTAGACATCATCTTGTAAGATCCAAAATTGCTGTCGCATTAAGAAATAAGGGCTGGATAGTAGAAGAAGAAATCTCCTGTCTAGCTGAAAATGGGTCAACGAGACGAATAGATATTTTAGCGCACAATGCTAACACTAAACAGGGCATCATTGTGGACCCCATGATACGTTTTGAAGTAGAATGTCATCAGTCAGCCGAGGTCCACCTTGAGAAAAAGTCGATCTATGAGCCTACAGTCAACTATTTCAAGCTGAAATATGCCTTAATTCATGTTGAGGTATTCGGCTTGCTCATAGGTGCTCGAGGGACTATACCAGCTTTTTTCGAAGAATTTCGACGGCAGTTTGCTCTGACAACATCTCTGAGGGATGACATTGTGATAATTGTGTTAAAAAAATCCTGCCGAATCCTAATTAATCACATGGTGCCACATTAATAGCAATTGTAATTTTTCACGCCCTTTTCTTTGTTTCCCTTCTTTAAAATTTAATATCTATGTTTACATATGTATAATAAGGTATAATTTTTTTTTGAGGATATACTGAGTCCGTAAGGGCTACCCTCAATGGGGGGCAGTTTACTATTATATTTATTATTTATAATATTGTACAACATATAAAATATGGACATTGTGATAGTTGCTTTCTTTACAGTCCGACACGGTTTAATAAACTAGTGTGAGAAATGAAGTTTTGCCCATTTAAGGGTTACCGGTAATGTTTTGTTGTTTATAAATACACATTAATGGAATTGGCTACAAACCTTAGTTATCAAGCCAATTTTGATTTCAAAATGCTGTGCTCAGACGTCTGCGATTTTTGTACTGTATCAGTAGTTAAACTTAAGATCAATCCAAATGATCATTTAAGGAAATGTATGGTAGTTATCTCAGAAAGTGATTGTGAAAGAACTTATTATAAGTCTTGTAACTCATTTTCACTAGTTTTCCAATCTTCTCCTGAGAATACTTTCTGAATCTATACTAATAATAAATCTGTAGCCGAAATTTTTCTGGTAATTTTCGATTTTCCAAAAATAATTGGTCCTAACATATATAATTAACCATCCTGAAACCGAAAATCGCTTTTTTGAAAATTTTGTTTGTATGTCTGTCTGTCTGTCTGTATGTTTGTTACCTTTTCACGCGATAATGGCTGAACCGATTTCGATAAAAATTGGAATATAAATTAAGTTCGTTGTAACTTAGATTTTAGGCTATATGGCATTCAAAATACATTATTTAAAAGCGGGGTTATAAGGAGGTCTGAATTAAATAAATCGAAATATATCGCTTATTATTGATTTTTGTGAAAAATATTACATAACAAAAGTTTCTTTAAAAATGATTTATGATAAGTTTTATTCTTTGAAAAATTTTGATAGGACTGATATTTAATGAGATAAATGAGTTTTAAAGTTAAAATAACTGCCATCTAAGGCGGTGTATTGAAATAAAAAACAAATGACTTCGTCTATAAGGGGCCTTGGACACAACAATCGAAAACTATGAAACATAGCCTACAGACAATGTTTCTGTGTTTGTATGAAGTAATATCGGAAGATAAATTAACCGATTTGTATAATTATTATTTCATCATTGGAAAGTGTAGTTTCTCTGGATGGACATAATGCTATAATGTTATTACAGTAACTTGTGAGTGAATCGAGGACAGGTAAGATTAAAATAGCTTCTTATGAATAGACAACTTGATAGGTTATTCTGTATATTCATTTCCTGTATTTCTTAAAATAATGTTTATGAATATATTCATTTTTATCTCAGAGAATTAACGAACAACGAGAGTGTATTGAGTTCGTATGCAGTAATAGTATGTTAGCTTAGTAATCCATTATTGTATAATTCAAATTTTAACTATGCTCAATTGAATCGTGTTAAAATACATAAAATATATAATATGCAATAAATGCAATGCAAAAAAATTGGGTAATGAGCCAAGCAGATTATGTTGCGCTGTTGTAAAAGCTGTTCCTCCTGAGATTCAAGAGCTCCCACAACAAATTAAAAACTTTCTAATTCGAGTACATCCGTTATCAACACACTTTTTACATAATATAATATAATATAAACATAATAATAAATCTGTAGCCAAAATTTTTTTGTTAATTTTCGCTTTTCCAAAAATAATTGGTAATAACAATTAAGAAACATGTTAAAGGAATTGTCATTGCACCAAATGAGTGGTCTCTGGATCAAAATGATCGCATTTTAATATTTTAAATACAATTTAAATTAAGTAACATATTAAACGATTTATCCTTCTATCAAACACGAATGTTCCCTGGATCAAATGTCCTATTTTAATTATGTAATTACTTTATACTTATTTCTAACGGGTGCAGCAGAGCGCACGGGTACGGCTAGTAATTTAAATAAAGTAACAGTGTTCAGATTAGGATTTTCAAAATATAGTTTCTTCAATTTACTACTGCTGTAATGAGAATCTCAATGGAGTACCTATTTCTTGCAAATATGTATTTGTGAACAACAAGACATTAACTGAAATATTAAAGTGAGTCTATCAAATCGCTTCAGAGCATAGTGGTGAAGCATCTGATTATACACAGGTTCTTAAATCGAATCCTTGTTGACTGTACATAAGGTGAGCTCAGTTTATATATATATATATATATATATATACTAAAATTAAATCTAAGGTAAAGGAATAATAAAAAAAGGAGAGAGGATAAGGAGAAAGGAAAGAGAGAAAAATTAACAATTCAAAATTTTATTGTAGTAATATTTCTTATAAACAGAGTAGCTACCTAATCATTCACAAGAACAGGAGTGGTAAGCAGCACAATAAGCCTCAGGCCGCAGTGTTAAACCTTCGGGTCCCGCCTCTGTACAAGAGAAAAAAAAAAGGGTCCAACAGTTGTGGAGTAAGGATTAGCATGCCAGCGCTGGACCCTGAACTCATTTTATAGATAGATAGATAGATATTTATTAGCCTTAGGAAATACAATGATTTCATGGCATCGTCAGAGTGAATACATAATAAATATGCGGTTACATACATGTTTTTCCGACATACAAGATATCTACAATAATATACAAATAATATACAATCAATACATTCAGTAATGAAGTCAATTCTCCACAGTTTTCTTCAGACCATTACTTGTACAAGGTTCTTGGTTTCCTTATCCTCTTGGGCAGTCTCACCCCAGACATGAATCAGATAGAAAAGAAGAGCAGTAAACACAAAAGGAGATACTAACTACTGTAAGCTAAATTTGGAGTGCTAAACTAAGATACTCATTGACAGTAAAAGGCATGTGGAAAAGTAAAATATGTTTCACTGACTTTTTAAATCTAGCATAGCTAAGGGCTTTAGTTTCAACAGGGAGTTTGTTGTAAAGTCTTATCCCTGTATGTGATAAGCTATTGAGACTTTTGGATAACCTATGATGATTAAAATGTAAATTATTGCTAACATTATCACCATCTCATTCAGACGCTAGATAACCATAGCAGTTGATAAAGCGTCGTAAAATAGCAAATTAAAAAGAAACAGAGTAAGATAAGTGTAAAAGACTTTAGGAACATTGAGAGGTACTGGGATATTACTGAAATTATTTTAAATATGTACTATAGGTAGGCCTATATATTTTTATTTCGTACCAATCAATCTTAGTCACAGACATCTTATATTAAAATTATACATTATAATAATTTAGAATTACACTGATGTGCATTTTTTCAGTGATTTATTTCATTTATTCATTTATTTCGCGTTTTCTGTACTGTGAAATACTCGTATTGTATTGGCTATCCTGCTTACTGCGCTACTCTTGCGTCAAATATGAGAAACACGCGAGAGAGAAACAAGTGAAGGGTAACACGCGAAAGCGAGGCAAAGTGTCAAACACAGCTGCTTGGTACTTGGTAGTGTTTGAAACGGAAGCTACTATTTCATTCTTTGTATACTTTGCTAAGTGTGATAAGTATCATGATAGGTTTGAGAAGAATTTCCGCTAAATTGCTTACACCTATTCTAAGGAGTAATAGAACGTGTAAAAACTTTGTTCTTACGAAGTATTGCAGTTCTGTACCTCAGGTGGGGTTATGTAACATACAAACTTAAAATTGGTAGTGCCAGTGATACAGTGTACTTGATACTGCTATCATACTTTGTTAACAGGAAAGTAAAATAACAGTAAACGGGATAAAAATCAACTATGTCAAAGTGGGAAACGGTCCGAAACCTGTTCTTTGCCTTCCAGGAGCGATAGGTTAGTACAAATATCACTGTTGTCAAAGAGAAATGTGTAAAGTTTTTATTTTTGTACTGAACACTAATAATCTCAATTCTGTCATGATATTCATCGGAAGGAAAGGTATGAAACACTTGGCTCAGCTCAGCTGAAAAGTGTCGATGGTTGTGATAGTAGTAGTAGTAGGCTTAGTAGCTTTTAGTATTTTAGTAATAGAGGGATAATGGACCTGACATTCATGTGTGTCCGGTGTGTCATTTTGCGCGAACTACTTGTCATTAATAAATCTCTTCATCAACCTTATTTAACCTTAACTGACAGTAGAAATACTTGTTAGTAACCTATCGCCTCATTAATAATTCGAATGATAAGCTACCCAGGCAACTCAACATTACATCGTCACACAGATCATTGAAATTTCTGTACTTTGTTTTGGCATTTATTTTTCAGTCAAAAACTGGTCGTTGCTTTGCAGGGTCAATATGGAGTGATTTCAAGCCTCAAGTGGAAAGCTTGGATAGAACCAAGTTCACAGTGGTGGCATGGGATCCGCCAGGCTATGGGAACAGCCGTCCCCCAACTCGTGAGTTCCCCCTTAACTTCCTTGAGAAGGATGCCGACTGGGCTGTCAAGTTCATGCAGGTACAGTGGAGGGAGTCACATCCAAGTATTGTTGTGTTTGAATCTGGAATGAATGTGCCAATTTTACACACTCTGTTGTGTATTTTGGCTCTCCTTCCCTTTATTTGAGCAGTTCCTTACATTGTTTTTTCCACTGTCACAAAGTAACAGCATCCATAATCTCATATAGCAAAATTCAACATTTTGAGAATTTCGTGGTTATAAATGACTGTTGCATTCTCACATTATTTTGTTCTTATAAGAGATTTCAATATAAAATAACCTAGAATTGCTGAGACTTCATATAAATTCATGGGAAGTGTAAATTAAATGTGAATGTAGGAGTGGTTTATAACAACTTGCTGATATACCTGGGGTCCACTATGTATTTAAAGGTACGATCACACGTCGCTACTTTTGCAGCGCTGCAGTACAAAAAACTGCGCAACTCTCGTACTGCGACGTGTGAACAACAGTGCAACCCGAAAAGTAGCGGCTGCCAAACCTGCTGCGCGCAACTTGAAAGTAGCGACGTGTGAACAGGGTTCTCAGGGTTGCAGCCGCAGCATTTTTGATATCGGTTTTGTTGAAACTTTTGCTGCGGTTGCAACCAGTGTTACCACCCAAATGTGTCAATGATACTTTTATTGTTTGGATATATTTTAATGTTAAATGTGATGAAAATAAATTATTTGTAACAGTTATTAAATACACAACACAGTCTGAGCATAATTGGTGACGATATAATTCATTTTTTAAATTTTCCGTAGTGTAGTTCCAAACAGGAGGGTTGCCAACAATGATTACGTGAATATACTGTTGGTTATCATTTAAGTATATAGGCGTTTTTGAAAGCTTTATAGTAAAAATAATGTCAATTTCTGAATACTAGATACGACAGAAAAGCAAATAATAGATAAGTAAGCTTTCGCATGAGTTTCTTAATAATGCGAACATAACCACAAAATGTATATTGAGAAGTCAACACGGAGATGGGAACCTGCAGCATGACTGCGGCTGCAAAAGTAGCGCCTTGCGTGTGAACAGACTCACAACCTCCAGTTGCAACTTTTGCAGCACTCTGGTTGCGCAGCACGAAAAGTAGCGTGCAGCGCGTTACTTTTGGCTTACGTGTGAACACGACACGCAACTTTTGCAGCTGCAGTATAAAAGTAGCGCTGCAAAAGTAGCGACGTGTGACCGTACCTTTACTCTTATTACTCACAAATGACAGTCGAACAGATGCAGCAATATGTTCTAGTTCCTCCAACCAACACATCCTCGTTCTAATGTTGCACTTAAAGCCCAATAAGTCGACCCTTGGATTTGTGTGGAAATGTCTTCAAGCCCTCATCCACATCATCATCATCATCATCATCATCATCATCATCATCACCTGTAGCACTACAGCCCGGGCCGAGCCTCAGCTTCTTTCAGGATTCTTCGCCATTTGTCCCTATTCCTGGCTAATCTACCAATTCTTCACTCCAAGCCTTTGAACATCTTACAAATCCGTAAATCATGGTACCTTTTTCGTTTTTCTAGGTCGCCATAGATTGAACTATCCGGCTAAATTTCCTGTTAGTTTCTGAGCAATGGGTTTTTCCTGGGTGGAGCTGCCAACCACCACACCCAACCACGCAGCTATCCTGCGCGGACGATGTTTTTCTGTCGGGGTTTTCTCCCTTAACTGACTGTTCCCAAATAGAGCGTCAGGAACTTGCTTTTTCGCCCTTACATGCTTAGCGTTACCCAGGGGTCACTGCGAGGAAGTACATGTACTGGACTTGGTAGGAATAAATGGCATTTCTCAGGCTTTTAAATGAGGTATAACTGTCAGTAAGCTATACCCCCTCGAGACCACATACTACCTCTTTGCCCCCACCCTCATACACATAAAGCAAAATAGTATGAGCTGCATTGGATGCCCTGACATCAAGGCATAAAAGACTTTTGAAATGCTGAATAATTGGCGAAAAAGGAGAAAGTGCATTCTACCCTCATTTGAAAAATGTCGGCAGGACTAGCAGAAGTACTACTAGAACTGCAGCTAACATAATATAAACAAGGAATCAATATAAAACATGGAGGGCAACAATTAGACAAGTGCCAAGAACCAAACTACCTGTTCAGTAAACTGATCCATTGAAGCTGGAAGCTCTTGAGATAATTACTGGTAGTGACCATTCAGTATTGCTTTCTAAGCTAACAATGACCTCATGTATAGAGCATGTAAATAGTCGACTGAGACTGACTACACATTCTCCAAGGCTTAAAGGGGACAGGATCCATTAGGATTTTGCAAGATTGTGGAACTTATTAAGAGTCTAGAACTAAACTTACAAAATGTAGTGTGAGTGTCTTGGTGATTTTTAATCACACTCAACATATACATTTTTTGCTATCATTTACATTACTTGCCTCCGATTCATTCAAGCCAGACTCAGCATTATTATTCTCTAAAATCATATCAGCAAACAAGATGTCACCGTCTATCAATGAGACTTATCAGAGATAGTTCAAACTGACATTTGGCTGAAGAATGACTGAATGTTCAAGTAGCAAAGTGCTTTTCTTTTTAATATACTATTAGCTTCAGAACTGAAGAACTAATCTGTTGTATAATTTACAGAGAATCATCAGCAACATTGACAAATAAGGTCACACGAGATTACTTAATTGAATAATTGATTAAATGGCGATCTTACTCGTGTTAATTATGTAAGCATGTGCGGCTTACAGCTGTTTCAGTGCTATTCGACACCATCCTCAGAGCCTACTAGATCTCGGTGCTATCTCAACTTCGCTGCCTGTTGTGTGGGTGCGTTCGTGTGATGAAGAGTTGTGTCAAATAGTGTGTGTGTTCTAAATTGATCTGTGTGTTGAGAATTTGATTAGGGTGTGTTTTAGTGTGTCTGTATATTTCATATTGTTCTAGTGTGTTGAGTTTTTGGTTTTTGGGTTTTATGTGTAGGATTTTCATGTTTGTATTTATGTTATTGTATGTGTGGTTAGCATTAGTTATGTGTTCGGCATATGTAGATGTATTGTGTCCTCTGGTTATTGCTTAAATGTGTTCTTTGTATCGAGTTTGGAATGATCTGCCTGTCTGTCCAATGTAGAAACTGTCGCAACTATTGCATGTGAGTTTGAACACGCCTGTGTGGTTGTATTTATTTGTTTGTGTGTTGAGATGTCTTTGTAGTGTGTTTTCAGTTCTGTATGCTATGTTGTATTTCTGTTTTCTGAATGAGGATGCGATCTTGTATTTGTATTCAAGTGTTAAAAGTAGTGTACGAAAGATTCAACATGGATACTTAATTGAAGTGCAGCAATCACAAAAATGACCAGTGGATGGTACTGAGATTGTAAAAATAATAGTAAGTAGGCCTACCTGGATCCAGGGGTGTGCTGGCAATCATTTAACATAGGGATCACAGAAAAGTAGAAGGGTAACTAGTGAAGAGATACATAGGAGGGGAAGGGAAAAACATTGGTTTCTTTAGTAATAATAATAATAATAATAATAATAATAATAATAATAATAGTAATAATAATAATTTACCTTTAAAATAGGTTCCAAACTGCCATTTTGATGAGATCAACTCAGCTGCGGGATGCCTCAAGTATCAGTGGCTAGGTGATGATTTCACAAGCAGGATAGTACAAATGGGACCACATTCCATTCTTTCATAGCTTTTCCAATAATTTTAATAGTCATTGAATTTGGACGAGTGTGAGATTATAAGCTTACCTCTTTCACAAGTAGCAATGCCATTCATTACACTAAAACCTTATTTCAGCTTCCACGCTGCTAATGGTGATAGAATTCGCGATATTTTTTGGCTTTGACTATAGTTAATGGCAAAGTGGCATTGTTCTTTCCTAATAAATTATCTCGAAAGTCTTAACAGTTATAGAAAGTCTCATCTCCAACAAGCAGTGAAAAAGCCGCTAAATTCCTGTAGTTCAATTGGTCGCTCTAGTAGAATATAAAATAGGAGTTGGTTAAATTAAAAAAGTATGTTTATTTTATTGATTTTTCCTTGCTAGTTATTTTAACAAAGGATTCGGAACAAATATAAATATTTAACAAAGGGCTCATACAAGCTCCCACAAGTCCCTCCAGCGCAACGCAACCTGGATCTTATAAATTATCAAACTCCTTTGACACCGCCTAGCTTCTCCCATCTTCTTCTTAGTGATCTGATGTTGCAACAGCGATGTTTGCTTTTATAATTTTTCGAAATTCATATACCTATTATTTACTATATTTCAAAACATAAATTTCTTATAGAATAACTCTTCTCAGGTTCTCAGCCAGGTGAGTTGGAGATTAGATTCCAAGCTTTCAACGGCTAGAAGATGGCAGAGCTAGCCGTCGAAAGCTTGGAATCTAATCTCCAACTCACCTGGCTGAGAACCCGAGAGGAGTTATTCTATATCAAACGCCGGGAAAGCCTCAAGTCATACATAAATTTCTTGTTTCTAGAATTCAAATTCCTTATGGTCTGCAAATGTTATTGGTTTGTTGTTTATATATACAGTAGAACTTGGTTATAACGACATCCAAGGGACCTTGAAAATTATGTTATAAACGAGTGTCGTAGTAACCGAGATTCATATTATCAGTCTAGTGAGGTGGAAAATGAAAAATAATAAACATAATTAGGCTTATTTTAGATTTATGTATTCACTTTTAAGCATACCATGAACAGAATAAAATACATGTACAATTATAAATACAGTATTCTGTATTAAAACAGTTTGTTCATTACTCACCAAACTTATTTACTGAGGAGTGAAGTAATCAGTTATTTTACTCTGTTGTCTCCTACTTGCCCAATATACACTTTCTAAATTAAATTCTATGTTCATTATTTCAGTTGCAATTTCACTGCTCCTTCTCCTAGCTTCATACTCCCTCCTCTAGCTTCATAGAAATGTTCACAATTCTAATGGCTTCTAAAGTGTCACTCACTTCTTTTAGTGGCCATACTGCGTTAAAATGCGTGAAAACTTCCTGTCGAAACTGACCGCATGCAGGTACCATTAATACTGCATGAATTCGGGCACGTTACAATGGGATGGGGAATCTGCCTGCATTCCAGATGTCTATGATAGAAGGGAACAGTAAAGGATTTGCCAGATTTCAGCAAAATATTTCTTAAAATACTTTGGTTCTTAGAAAATTGTATTCCAAACTGAGGTTGAATATGATGTTATATGCGAGGTAGACGCATATACATTTGTCGTATTAAGCAAGGTAGAAAAGCATACGTCTTATGGGAAATTAGTTGGGACAACAGAATATTTGACGTTATAGGCGAGGTGTCGTACAAAACGAGGTCGCTATAACCAAGTTCTACTGTATATGCAATCCTATTTGTGTATCATCAGAGGTGGCAAAACAAATGACTCTCAGAGCGACACACTTTCCCCCTGTTACTCTGGCATATTATGCACAGTTTTCACTAACAATAAAGACTGTTTATAATGCTGTAGTACAAAAAATGTAGAATTAATTTATTATTACAAAGTAAATTAACATAAAACACCATTTCATTTTATAATGCATCAAATTTCTCTATTAATTTATAAACAGCACATCATTCAAGTGATGTCCACAATTTCTAACACACTCCTCCAGTCTTTCTTGCAAGTTTCTTAACACTCATCTCCTGACGTCTTCTGGATTTTCTGCAATTTCCTTCCAAATTACCCTCATGAGTTCTTCAGTGTGGTGGGATCAGCTAATGAAACTTGAGATTTGAGATACCCTAAAGGAAATAATCTGTGTGTGTGTGTGTGTGTGTGTGTGTGCGTGCGCGTGCGCGTGCGCGTCAACATTGGGAATTATAAAACCATCAGGTTCCTCTGCCGCACCCTGTATCTTGGTGTAATGAGAAAGTGAACAGTGCCTTATGTTATTCCTTGCACAACCATTGCTCAGTCAGCTGCAAGTTCAAAGCAGTGTTGGTTTGGTTCTGTGTTGCAGGCACTGTCCATCAATCGCTTCTCCATGCTGGGGTGGAGTGATGGTGGCATGTCAGCCATGATTCTGGCTTCCAAGTACCCTGACCTTGTTGACAGAATGGTGATCTGGGGAGGCAGTGCTTATATCATCGAAAAGGAAGTGAAACTTTTTGAAGGTGATTGAGGGCATTGTGTGTGACATCACTGTAGAATGAGTAGAGCATACATCGGCTGTTGTAGTTCAAATAAAACTCTTATTTCTACCACATGCAAAGAACATTTGCAGCTTTCCACACCACTGGTCCTATTTGATGTTAATTTGTTATTTTTGGAGTTATAAAGAAAACCTTTTTCTCTACAATCCATAAAACGGAAGTATAGTCTTCTTGCTTTGATGCGAAGTAAATTATTTCCTTCATGTATATCTTTTAAATGAATAGCTGAAGAAATCAAATCCTACACAATAATATTATTGGTAACGTGATAAAGGAATGGAATTTTTTCGAGATGTATACATAAACCAGTCCCGCACCGTGGTGTCGCAGTCTAAGGCATCCTGCCTAGGACTCGCATTACAGAATGCGCGCTGGTTCGAGTCCTCATGGGAGAAGAAATTTTCTCATAAAATTTTGGCCAGTGTATGGGACTAGTGCCCACTCAACATCGTGATGCACTTGGGGAGCTACGATAGGTAGCGAAATCGGGTTTCGAAAGCCAGCTATAACGGCTGGGAGGATCATCGTGCTAACCACACGATACCTCCACTCTAGTTGGATGATCGTCCACCTTTGCTTCGGCATGTGGGCGTGAGGCCAGCAGCCGGCTGGTTGGTCTAGGCCCTTCATGGGCTGTAGCATCACGGATTATTATTATTATTATTATTATTATTATTATTATTATTATTATTATACATAAACCGTATAATGGGAATCTTTACAACATTAATATTTTTACAAAATAAATATAATATATATTTTTGTAAAAATATTAGTGTTGTAAAGATTACACATACTTTGTCATTATATGGTTTGTGCGAGATCGTGCGTATTTGCTTGTTTTCCGCACAGAACCAATACACGGTAAGTGTGAAATACCACATTCAGTATTCCCAACATAACACACATAACAATTTCCCTCTTCTTACCGCTTAAGTGCGACATTCATTTTACTGCTTTAGGCTTTTAACATATTATTTTAGAGATGTTTAACATAGTAATAATTATAAATTAGAAACTTACCACTGCAATTTCACCTAAATTGCAATGTTAATTATTGTTTTTAAATATTTGCAAAAATTAAGTAAAGTCTACTACTCCACGAAACTTATTGCATTCCTGATACAAGTAACATTAAGAAAGCTGTGAAAAAATCAACAAGATTCCAGATGCGGATGTTATTACTGCAATATGTTATATAAATAATATTGTTAAAATATTAAAATGAAAAATAAATCATTACATAACCTTACTGTTTGTTTTAAGTTCGCATTTATAGACTGGGAGAAAAAAAAAGACCGACGTATATCAAGGCCTGCTGTAGTATAGTAAACACAGAAAACATTTTATAGCAACAATGTTGAAGAAAGATACTTTGGTTTTCCAAAGTTGCCGTCATTGAACAGAAACCAAGATGGAGATTTCATTGCAACTAATTAGAAATTCCTCTTCCAGTTATGTAATAAACGATCTTCGCACAAAATAATGTACGATACACGAGCGGTATGTTTGTTTTCATGTTCTCGGAAATTAAAAAAGCTCAACTATGTTTCGCTTTTTCAATCTTTTCCTCGAACATGAAAACGTCAACATACTGCCCTTGTAACGCATATTACTATTATGTATGTATCTCGTAAAAATTCCATTCCTTTATCACATTACCAATAATATTACTAGACTGCATCCAGTTATGGAGGGTAGCTGCCAATATACTGAATAAGCAGTCGTGGACAGCCGATGTTGGGTAGTCCTCCAGCTTGGGATTGGGCGAAGGGCTAACAACCCATCACTGTAAAAAAAAACAGCTTGTTACAAAATCACACAAAAAGCCCCAGAATTGGACTGATTCTCTTACACGACCACAGCAAATGACACTCGGGAGGAAATTAAATGCAGAATAAATGCCTGTTATTATTCGGTTGAGAAGCTTTTGTCATCCAGTCTGCTTTCAAAAAAGCTGAAAGTTAGAATTTATAAAACAGTTATATTACCGGTTGTTCTGTATGATTTGTGAAACTTGGACTCTCACTTTGAGAGAGGAACAGAGATTAAGGGTGTTAGAGAATAAGGTGCTTAGGAAAATATTTGGAGCTGAGAGGGATGAAGTTACAAGAGAATGGAGGAGGTTACACAATGCAGAGACAGTATTCTTCATCTGACGTAATTAGGACATTAAATTCGGATGTTTGAGATGGGCAGGGCATGTAGTATGTATGGGCGAATCCAGAAATGCATATAGAGTTAGTTGGGAGACCGGAGGGAAAAAGACCTTTGGGGAGGTGGAGATGTAGATGGGAGGATAATATAAAATGGATTTGAGGAAGATGGGATATGATTGCAGTGACTGGATTAATCTTGCTCAGGATAGGGACCGATTGCGGGCTTATGTGAGGACGGCAATGAACCTCCGGGATTCCTTAAAAGCCATAAATAAGTAAGTAAATCTAATAATTATGTGAATAAAATGTGTATTATGTAAACTTTAATAAACTTTAGCACTGTTTCATTGTTTTAACAAATGTCTTCAATAACTCCAGAAAACAACTTTTAGCTGGAAATAAAAGTTGAAGAGGATAAGTTTCGATGGTAACAGTCCATGAAGAAGAGTACTGATATTGCTGCAATGAAAATGTCTGCTTTTCCATTATGCAGGTATGCGAGATGTAAGTACATGGTCAGAGCGTATGCGGGCTCCCCTTGAGAAGCTGTATGGGAAGGAGGAGTTCGCTGCAATGTGGGGTCGCTGGGTGGATGCACAGCTGGGAATTTACAAGGAACGAGGAGGTGACATCTTGAAGGCCTGCCTGCCTAAGATTTCGTGTCCCACACTGATCGTACATGGCAGCAAGGACCCCATGGTGGCTCCAGAGCACCCTCCATATCTCGTGCAGAACATACGTAACAGTAGGTGAGTAGCAAGACACACACAGTTCAAGTAACATATTTGCATTTCGTAATGATAGGTAGTTAAAAAAAAACAGTAACAAATGAAGAGTCCACTGCAAGAATGATGGATGTCATTTGGAATATATTTTGCAGGAGAAGCAATTGAAAGTTTGAAATGCTTAGCGCTCAAAGCTTAACTGTGATTTTCCGATCATTACTGAACAATGAATATCAGTGTTAATGCCATATAACTCTGCATGTACATTCTATATGTCTTAAACTATGCATTGACAGTCTTGGTTAATTTTCGACAAGAAAGTGATATCCATCATTCTTGCAGTGGACTCTTCAATTATAAATGACACTTGGGAGGAATAAAACACAGAATAAATATGGGAAATGCCTGTTATTATTTGGTTGAGAAGCTTTTGTTATCTAGTCTGCTGTGAAAAAAAGCTAAGAGTTAGAATTTATGAAACAATTATATTTCTGGTTGTTCTGTATGGTTGTGAAACTTGGACTCTCACTTTAAGAGAGGAACAGAGGCTAAGGGTGTTTAAGAACAAGGTGCTTAGGAAAATATTTGGGGCTAAGATGGATGAAGTTACAGGAGAATGAAGAAAGTTATACAACACAAAACTGTACGCATTGTATTCTTCACCTGACATAATTAGGAACATTAAATCTAGAATTGCATATAGAGTGTTAGTTGGGAGGCCAGAGCGAAAAAGACCTTCAGGGAGGCCGAGTCGTAGATGGAAGGATAATATTAAAATGGATTTGAGAGAGGTGGATTATGATGCTAGGGACTGGATTAATCTTGCTCATGATAGGGACCAATGCGAGGGTGACAGTGAACCTCCTGGTTCTCTAAATACCATTTGTAAGTGAGTAAGATAGTTCAAAAAAATGTTGATTATCATCATAAGTATCAGTATTTTTTTGTTCAGTTTTGTGAATATTTTGAACCAACACTAATGCTGCCCCATCAGATTAATCTGAAATCCTATTTTGTCCTGTTTCACTTTTAAATGTAATTCAAATTGCTGTGTTCCTCGCAAGATGACATTGCAACATGAACAGAAACAAAGAACAATGCCCCAATATTTCGCAGTGCATATGTCATAAGAATTTCTTAATTTTCTGTTTAGGTTTATTCAGTTGAATTAGTTATTATATGTAGTAAACAATAGTATTCCGGGAAGGGACATTTTTCAAATTAATAATAATCAGACAATAATTGTATTATGCCAAGCTTTACATGTGCCTTAATTACTTTCCATTCCTTTCAGTACATGCTGGCAATGGAATTTTGTTGTTCTCGTTAATGTAATCCAACAACAACCAATTCTATTCTCTGTTAAGTTACTAAATATAGATATTTTAAGATAGATGTACTTAACCCAACCAAGTAAGTAGATCCTGAAATTGTCGACTTGGCAACTTGTGATGAAACTAAGCATAATTCATTATAGTTTCATTTGAAACATGGTTGCTATCTACATCTCCATCGTGCTCACATTTTAGAACTCACAGAATTTGCCCCTGTGTTCAGAATTACCAGGTTGCCGTTACTGCATCACAGTAATTTTAACTTCAATAATTTTCTATTCCTTTGCACAGAGCCATATGAGACATCCATTTGTTGTGAGATGCGCTGAAGCAATTTGGAAGAGGAATTTCCCAGTCAGAAGTCAGTGTCATCCAAAGTCTCCTTACCTCTTGTTCAGGTTCCTTTACCTGTAACACTTCTTCCCTCTCACAATTTATTCTCCAATATGTATACCATGGAACCCTGATAGTGAGAATTTCACAGGGTGACTCTGTTAACACTAATGAATCATACATGTGAACTTTGTGGATTGGAATACTTAAATTGAACAATCTCTCTTTGTTCAAAATGCACTTCAATCAATCTTCTTAATGTATCCAGCTGTTTGCTGACAACATAAAGTCCACTATAGTCCACTGTAGTCTATTCAGTTGTTGTTTTTCACGAGAAATGAGGAGAATTTTGATCGGTGTTCATTATAGATACCTGTTGCTAGTAGCCAGAGTTGGGGTGTAGTCAATATATACTGCAGAGCTGTGTCTTCTGCAACCGGTACTGATGATTTTAATTTACTTCTTTTGTGGCTTGGATGGACAGTATAGAAGAATGTGTTCCAGATCTTCATCATGATTATTACACCACAGACAAGTAGGATTATCAGAAATGTGAAATCGGTGTAGGTACAATTGAGTGACAATGTGACCTGTTCTGGCTCTTGTTAAAAATGTTTGAACATTCTTTTTGTACATTTCCAGGTCATTTGGTTTCTTTTGTACATACTGTAAAATTTACAAAATCCACTTAAGCGCAAAGAAAACTAGTAATTCGTCTTTACCACTCACACTCAAGTGAATGACTATTGGCTTGTGCATACAGTTGGAATATAAATCTATAATTGAAGAGTGTGATCCCAATGCGTTAAGTCAATTTTTATAAAAGGACTGAGCTATTTTTTGTATCCACCAGTCTACAGATTGAGCGAGTTTTCAAGTGAAATGCACTGTAACACAACCTTTTAGATAAAGATTGGCTTTGTTTTGGAAGAAAGCATGCTTAAAATATGATAGAATAATAAAGGCCTCAAACACAAGCCTATATATATAATCATTCATATAGCGTTCTGCTCAAGGGCAGGTCTTTCACTGCAAACCTAGCTTTCTCCAGTATTTCCTATTTTCTGCCTTCCTCTTTGTTTCCTCATATGATCCATATATCTTAATATTGTCTATCATCTGATATCTTCTTCTACTCCGAACTCTTCTCCCGTTTACCATTACTTCCAGTTCATCCTTCAGTAGGCGGTTTCTTCTTAGCCAGTGACTCAACCAATTCCTTTTCCTCTTTCTGATCAGTTTCAACATCATTCTTTCTTTACCTACTCTTTCCAACACAGCTTCACAGCTTCATTTCTTATTCTGTCTGTCCACTTCACACATTCCATTCTTCTCTATATCCACATTTCAAATGCTTCTATTCGCTTCTCTTTGCTTCGTCGTAATGTCCATGTTTCAGCTCCATACAATGCCACACTCCATACAAAGCACTTTATTAGTCTCTTCCTTGTTCTTTTTCCAGAGGTCCGAAGAACATGCTCCTTTTTCTATTAAAAGCTTCCTTGGCCATTGCTATCCTCCTTTTGACTTCCTGGCAGCAGCTCATGTTACTGCGTATAGTACACTCCAAGTATTTGAAGCTGTTCACTTGTTCTACTGCCTCATTTAGAATTCGCAAGTTTATCTTCTGTATTTTTCTTTCAATGACCATGGTCTTCGTCTTATTTGCATTTATCTTCATCCCATATTGCTCACACCTGTCATTTAGATCCAGTAGCATATCCTTTAGTGTCATTTCCCCTTCTACTAACAACACCATATCAGCAAATTTTATGCACTTTATTCTTCTTCCTTTTACTATCACTCCTCTCATGTTCTGAAAACAATTCTTTACTAAATCCTCCAAGTAGATGTTGAACAGGGTAGGTGATAAAGGACATCCTTGACATACTCCTCTCCCAATTTTACTTCCTTCCGACATTTCTCCTATCCTGACTTTCACTCGTTGTTTTGTATAAAGATTACTGAGCAGTCTTATCTCTTTCCAATCCACACCAATTTTTTCAAGGTCGCCATCAGTTTATTCCAATCCACTTTGTCAAAATCCTTATCTAGGTCCACAAATACTACATACACTTTCTTTAAGCCACTGGCGTGGCTCAGTCAGTAAAGGCACTTGCCTGCCAGTCTGAAGTTGCATTCGGGCGTGGCTTCGATTGCCGCTTGGGCTGATTACCTGGTTGGGTTTTTTCTGAGGTTTTTCCCAACCGTAAGGTGAATGCCAGGTAATCTATAGTGAATCCTCGGCCTCATCTCGCCAAATACATCTCGCTATCACCAATCTCATCGATGCTAAATAACCTCGTAGTTGATACAGTGTCGTTAAATAACCAACTTAAAAAGGAATACATTTCTTTATTCTTGTCTAGGCATCATTCACTGATGGTCTAAGCAGTCCAATTGCATCTCTTGTACATTTCCCCTTCCTGAAGCCAAACTGCTCTTCTTCTAACTGTTCTTCCATCTTAAAATATAAACGTCCATTCAATATTCGCAAGAGAATCTTCGCTGAGTGCGATATTACACTGATGGTCTTGAACCCATTACATTTCTTGACATTATTTTTCTTCGGTTCCTTCTTCCAGGCGCTCCAAACTCAGAAGTGGGTTACAAATAAGTCATTGCCAGGAGAGAGCAGAAATGTCTAATGACAACCTGGTGGCATTGGAAGGGTGGGGGGGAACATTCATGATTCATATTATTTGTACAAGCTGGTCTTTGCAGTGCATATGCAGTTTTTGATTTGAGCAAATTCAGATCCTATCTGAAAGCAAACAGAGATTTATGCCAACTATTGCAAGTACATCACTGCTTTTAAGACAGTTCATTATACAATTGCAGAAATGTATACTCACATGCACAAAGAACATTTCTCGCTGGAGGCATCTGCAGTAAGATTGCTTTGTGCAAATTGTATGTACAAACGAGTTTTTGCAAATTGCAGGAGTATGGGGCACCGACGTAGCTCAGGCAGTAGCATGTTTGCTTGCTGATATGGAGCTGTGCTCGCGCATGGGCACAATTCCTGCTTGGGCTGATTATCTGGTTGGGTTTTATCCGAGGTTTTCCCCAACCGTAAGACGAATGTCATAATCTGTTGCGAATTCTGGGTCTCATCTCGCCAAATACCATCTCATTATCACCAATTACATCGACGCTAAATAACCCAGTAGTTGATACATCATCGTTAATTAACCAAATAAAAAATATTGCAGGAGTATGCATGTAGCATTTAATGAACCAAAAACTCCTCCTGCTGTCCGACTTAAAATGGTCTTTTTATTTAATCAGATAATGCATAAACAAGTATAAACTTACATATTAACTGTTAACTTACTATTAATTGTTTGGCCAAATACCTGCATAGAATTGGAATATATCAGTCCCCTAACTGCCCATTGTGCAACTCAAACCAAGAAATGGATTCAGAACACCTCAAAATCTGTGCTTCAGGGGCTGACCATGATAATATCTTTGAAAAATATTGGAGTGAAAGAGGTCAAATGACTTTATTGTCAAACGCCTGGCATTAGAAAACAACAACAACAACATATTAACTGTTTTAATCTCTACAGATGGGCGGAAAGTAACTCCCTATTGGGAATCGCTAATAAATGTTGTATATATTAATGTATTGCAGGATGTTTTCTTTACAGTGGTAGAAATTGACCCATAATGGCGCCTCACATTATACTGCAGAAAAGAGTTAAGTTGGCCGCCCGTTACAAGTCTGACATTCCGTCGTACAGGTACAGAGATGGTGGTGGACAATGCATGGGCCTTACACTACAGTGGATCCTAAGATCATCTGGAATTGCCATTGGAAACTTATGAACACTGTATCTGTTGTGGTTACTCATAGAAGTGGCCAGAGGAAAATGTGCACTTTATACGGGATATGTTCAGTAGAAGTCCCAAGATCCTTCTTCCTATGGTCACAGTCTTCCACTGATAGTTCTTGACAAGAATGCATCTTCCATGGACAAAAATTTAATTCCTTCTTTAAAAAATTTCTTGTCGTGTTGACAATTTGGGGCTTTTGGTGAACATATCCCTTACCAGTTGCACATTTTTCTCTGATCTGGATGTCGAAGGATGGCCACTTCTGCGAGTATTCATCACAGATCCTGTGTTCATAAGTTTACAGTGGCAATTCTTGATGATCTTAGGATCCACTGCAGTGCCAATCCCATGCACTGTCCATTACCATCTCTACAGCACCTGTACGACGGAATGCCAGACTTGTAAAGGGCTACCAACTCAGCTCTTTCCCGCAGTGTCATGCATTATGCGATTATGGGTCACTTTCTACCACTGTAAAGAAAACATCCAGTAAGTTTGATGACCATTAATATTAGTGCTGTCGATCGATCAAAATATTTAATTGAATAACTATTTGAATTTAATCGATAGATTAATCGAGTTTTGATCGAGTTGAAAAAATGTTTTAATATACTGTAATACACAATTATTGTTAAATTTAACTTGTGTTCGGTAGTAAGTATAAATATTAAATGTTATATATCTGTATATATTGTATCGTTATATTACAAAACAACTATTTTATTTACTTACTAACATATTTATATTGAGGCTTATAATTTATTATGTCAATTTCTCCGGGAATTTTTGAGACAAACATAAATAACAAAAAGTATCAAAACTCGCCTAGTTAATACTGCTTCATCCATGATTTTAAACATGTGAGTGTATTCAAATGCTCCGAATTAAGTGCCGCTCTAAGTTTAGTAACAATGTTTCCTGCATCACTAAACACGAAAAAAACCTTTCCGTCAAGCATGTCTCCACAATCGTTCAATTTAAATCCAAACATTTCACCGAATTTACCTCTCAAATTCTCGTGTGACATAATGGACCACAGAAAACTGTTTTTTTTTTCTTTATCAAACTAAACACACAACTGTCATGTACAAACTCAGTACAGAAACTGCAAGCACTGCAAAAGTACAGCGGTTGAAACAGAAGACTGGCCCCTATTGTAATCCGAATTACCACATTTTAGAAAAAGAAGAATGTAGTTACGCTGTCACTTGCACACAGTGTAGACATGGCTATTTTTATAAGGAATGAGGGGAACGAATCCCAGACAAGTATGTATTTCATATGCTAGGAAGATGAGCTGACAACAAGGTGGAAGTTTTCTTGGAAAACCATAAAACTTAATAAGGATTTCACATTATGTTTCAACTTTCAATAGAGATTGACCAGGTCACTGTCCTCATATTTCCATCCCTTTTTGAAGTGTTTGTGCAAAGATTTTCCCTACGCTATTTGGTTTACAGTTAAAAAATAACAGTACTATTGTGCTTTTAAGTAAGCAATTTCTGAGAGAGAAATATTGTCGGAATTTTTAGTATGAGTTTGTATTAACAAAATAATAATTAATATAAACTACAACCGATTAATTTTAATCGACTTCATTATTCGATTAAATATTTTTGATCGATTAATCTTACAACAGAAATTGATCGCCCACCCTGTAGAATAAAAGATCTGTTTTCCGTGTATATATAACTGACACTCAGGTCTGCTTGGACTGATTACCTGGTTGGGTTTTTACCGAGGTAAGGTAATGGTAAGGCAAATGACCGGTAATCTATGGCAATTTGTCGGCCTCATCTCACCAAACACCATCTCACTATCACCAATTCCATCGATGCTAACCTAGTAGTTGATACAGCATCATCAAATAACCAACTTAAAAAAATAAATAACTCACTTCAGAATATGAAGGTGTCTGCTGAGGAGACTGACCAAAACTCATGTCACTGTTTTGGATCCTACTTTATTTTACATGTCAAGTTTCTGTGTCTTTGTAGGCTGCACGTGTTCGAGGAGGGCAAGCACAACCTGCACCTGCGATTTGCTACAGAGTTCAATGCCCTGGTCACAGACTTCCTCACCAAATGAATGTAAGTCACAAAAAGCTTCATACTTTGTATTTATAAAATGTTGTTCCACTCCAACTTTGATGACAAATTTAATAATCCTATTGGATGCTTCCAGCACGTGAGTTGAGAACCAACAAAAAGAGATTATACAGTGCATTTATTTTGCTTGGGCTCACTACTGTACTGAATACGGTGGTAGTAGTTATGCAAACACATGGCGAGTTGACTGTCAGCAATAAGACGACACGATACATGAATCAGTTATTCTGACAGACATTATGCAGTACAGTTTCAGTTTGCTGCCAAACAAAGAATTTTCATGTATTTAACTTTTTAAACAACGAATCATCTGCCCAGCATTATAGAATATTTCAGCGATATCGTGCCATTGATCCATATGTTAGGGGAGTTCATGAAATAGTGAACTAATTCAAAATTACGGGATTAATATTCGACAAGAAATGAAGTCAAAGACATCACAAGAAGAACTAGTCAACATTTCAGAAGTAGAACTGCAACCTATGAATCAAAATGTGTTTAAATGCTACAGCCCCTACCTTGGAGGAAATGGGGAACACTTTCCACATCATCTTTGTAAAGGTAAGTAGTCTTACTTTCATATTGCAAAAAGCTGTCCATTCCTGGTTTACCTCGCATTCTTGACTCACAACAGACTTCTCAGTAGACCACATGTAGGCAGCTGCACTGCTCAGTGCCTCATAACTGAGTTTCTGTGAGAGAGCTCTAGCAAATAAATGCACAGTATTTTCCATGGTGATGAAAATCCTTAACATGATAACATGATATCCTGAAATGGAATCAACCCAGGAATCCTATGTAGTAGTTTAGGACAGAAGTCTATCCTTGAAGAGAAGAACTGTAAACAAAATTATTATAATTTTCTCGCAGTACATGGCATATACAGTAGATACATATAATAGCTTTCAAGGAATCTACAAGATCTGGATTCATAATTGATCCCACTATGCATTTCGAAACGAATGAGGAACAGCTAGCAGAAGTGGATAAGGAAAAAAAAGAATATCTACAATCCTACCATTCCCTATTACCTCCAAAAGTACCAGCTAAAAGAGCTTGAAGTAATCGGACTTCTGGCTGGAGCAAGAGGTACCGCTACTCTCTTCATGAAAGATGTGTTTAAGAGGCTTGGAATACCTACATCTATTATTCCGATTGTAACTTTAGCTGCATTGAAAGGATCAATTGCTGTCCTGAAGCATCACCTATATTCGAAATGAAATCAAGTTCATTGGCATTCTTTACTTTTTTGTAACACTTATCTCTCTAAAACTAGGTATATTTCCACTAATCGTAAAATGTATTTGCAGCTATGTACTTGTAGGAGTTTCATTGTCAAAACAAAATTAATGGTTCACTGAACTTGTAAACATTTATATGGTTAAGTACTCTTTGTCCCTTGTGGCAGTGCACGAATAGTGAGAAGATTTCTAAATTAATAGAGGCACTCTATCTAAGATAGCAGTGGTTTCAGGTCTGGAGCCAGGAAATTGGAAAATGGTTATTGTCTATCCAAAATAACTACCACTTCTGAACAAATGAGCGTTTTATAGTAGTTAAACGTGATTGGTTGTGAGCCAAAACTCAATTGTCGTTTTTCAGATGTGTACAAGTAACTAATTTGAATCCTTCCAGTTTTAAATAAATTTATTACATAGTTGTTGTTGTTGCTGCCACTGCTCAATGCTTGGCCCTTGGCAGTGAAGCCATTAGCGCTCTTGCCCTCCAGTATTTTTCAATTATGGGTCCAGCAGGTAAGCTATTCTAGGTTTGAAAGTGGTCTTCAGTCATTTCTTCTTCTTGATCACATAAACAGCAGTTTGGGTTATTGTAAATTCCTATTTTGTTTAAGTGCTTTGCTAAACAGTCGTGCTCTGTGGTAGTCTCAGTTTTGCTACTGCAATTTTGCGAGGTGCTTTGGGGATGGTTTCTAGTTTATTCATAATGATATTCCACTTTTTGTCATTGGTTTTGTTGTGTAGTTCTTGGTTGTGTTGGTCTTTGTATCTGTTTTTAGTTATTGTTTTTATGGACATGAAGAATAAATTTTTATTCTTCTTTTGATGTAGGCCACAGACTTTCCTTGCAAGGAGATCAGCAGTCTCGTTGCCAGAGATTGATTCCACAATGTACTGGTATCCATTGTAATTGTACTTTTTTTTTCTGAAGTTGTTGAATCATTTGATGGCATTCTTTAATTTGAATTGACATATTTTTGTTTGAATTTATAGCTTGAATTGCTGCTATGGAGCTAGAGAAGATAACTTTTTTAATTGATCTATCCGATATAAAAGCTGTTGGAACGAGATGTGGATAGTTGTTATTTCTGCATCAAAGTTGGTTGGTTGTTGTCCAACTGGTTGGTATAATGAAAACAGTGGACATGTTATTCCTGATCCTGAGCTGTTGTTTTTCGTTGATCCTTCTGTGTAAACATGTAGCCATTCTTCTGATAGGTATCTGGTATTCACAACTTTCAATGCCAGAGCTTTTAATATTGGTATGAGTGTTTCAGATTTTTAACTGGTTTTTCTAACTCAAATTGAATGTGAATTAGTTGAGCAATTAATGGTTTTTTTTCTAGTCAAAATGTTTTCCTTTGATTTATGGAAATTATTTTTGTCTTCATTCTTGGATACACTCTTTTAACACTTATACAATCACTGATTAACTTTATACCTTCTTTACTGTGTTAATATTAGAAAGTTACCTGGCTGACTGGTTTCGAAGTGATATTCTTCATTGTCTGAACCCTTGTGAAGGTCCTGCGCTATCTTCTGGTTTACTGTTGTGGTGGTGTGTGTTCATGATTATGTCGAAAAGGGTGTGTGTTTTTAAATTCAATAGAGTGTTCAGAATGTGCTGTGGGTGTGTTTTTGTATATTTGTACCATCCCATTGTGAAATCCTGGGAAGGGAGATACTAATGCACTAGCAAAGAAGGGCAGCACTGCTACTTACAGACCTGTTACTAAATCTACGTATTACTCTGTGAAAAGATTTATTAAATCTACATACTTAGACTTCAACAAACAAAATTTGATAACACAATCACAAGGAAAAAAATGGAATCTGCATCATAATCCACAGTTAATTCCCGATTTACCACGAAAATCGTCTGTAGCTGCATTTAGATTGGCAACAGGCCATGATTGTTTGGCCAAACACCTGCATAGAATTGGAATATATCAGTGCCCTAACTGTCCATTGTGTAACTCAAACCAAGAAATGGATTCGGAACACCTCAAAATATGTGCTTCAGTGGCTGACCATGATAATATCTTTGAAAAATATTGGAGTGCAAGAGGTCAAATGACTTTATTGTCAAACGCCTGGCATTAGAAAACAACAACATTTCATATTGTTCTAGAGTGTCAAGTTTCTGGTTTTTTGGTTGGATGTGTAGTATTTTCATGTCAGTATCTATGTTGCTGTAGTTGTAATTGGAGTTTGTGATGTGTTCCGCATAGGTTGAATTGTTGTGTGATTTTGTTACGGCTGAGATATGTTCCTCGTAATGTGTTTGAAATGTTCTTCCAGTCTGTTCAATGTAGAAGTCATTGCAACTATTGCATGATAATTTGTGTACACCTGTTAAGTTGTATTTATTTGTGTGTCTTGTCTGTGTGTTAAGGTGTTTTTTATGGTGTGTTCTGTGTTCTGTATGCAGTATTGTATTTTAGTTTCTTGAAAGATGATGCAATCTTGTATGTGTTTTTGTTTTCGTGTGTTGATATGAATGTATCCCCCTCGTGGTTACTCACCTTGACGTGGTGAGGGGGCTTAAATTTGTTGTTTTAGCTAACAAGTAACAAAGAGGTACTCACAGAAGCTGCATTAACACCAGTGCAGTCCCACTATATTTTTCAACCCCTCATTTCTCATGAAAAACAATAACTGAAAAAACTACAGCTGACTACAGTGGACTTTATGTTGTCAGCAAACAGCTGGATACATTAAGAAGATTGATTTGATTTTTAATATGATGTATTTGTTTTGTTCTTGTGTTTGTGTTGCATTTTCTTGTTTGCATTTAGTCCTTCTTATGATGTTGTGTTGCGTTTTCTTGTTTGCATTTAGTCTTTTTTATGTACTTGTCTAACACACGAACAAAACAAATACATCACCTTAACATACAAAAACAAATACATATACAAGATTGCATCATCTTTCAGGAACTTACAATACAACATTGCATACAGAACACACTATAAAATCATCTGAACACACAGACAAGACACAAATAAATACAATTTACCAGGTGTATACAAACTATCATGCAATAGTTGCAACGACTTCTACATTGGACAGACTGAAAGATCATTTCAAACACGTTACAAGGAACACATCACAGCCATAACCAAATCACTTAACAATTCAACCTACGCAGAACACATCACAAACTCCAATCACAACTATAGTACATAGACACTGATATGAAAATACTACACGTCCAGCCAAAAAAGCAGATACTTGACATTCTAGAACAATATGAAATTTATAAATATACAAAAATACACCCACAGCACATTCTGAACACACTATTGAATTTCAAAACACACACGCTTTTTGACACAATCATGAACACACCCCACCACAACAGGAAACCAGAAGATAGCGCGGGACCTTATATGGGAGACACCGCCTTCAGATTTTCGGTTTAAGAAACATGCGAGCGACTGTCCTTGCATCTGCACAGCTTTACAGCATTTTCAAGAGCATTGGAATGTCTTGCAATACGGCATAACTGCACATTGTATGGACCAGACACATGGACATCACGATGAAGTGAAGAGAAATGAGTAGAAGCATTTGAAGATGGAGAAGGATGGAGAGTGTGTGAGATGCACAGACAGAATAAGAAACGAAGATGAAGGAAGAATAATGCTGAAAGTGATCGGGAAGTAGGGTTGCCAGGTCTCCCATATTTTACCGGTCTCACGTATTTGATAATATTTTCCTCAGTCCGTACTTTATTTATTTGTTTAAATGGTAAATATAAATAGTGCTATGATGCTATGAAAGTTATTCTAATTACGTATTAAAAATATTAACTTCTGATCAGTACAGATATGTAAGAATAAGTAAATCCCACTTTACTACGATCTTAAACTGCAGTGTGTCATTGTTTGCATTGGGATAGAATAAGAATATAACTTCATTGAAGGTTTCATTAATTTTATTATTTTCTTTTGAATATAAGCTGTATTGCATAATAAATGTACATCATATTACTGTTACACATTATGTAATATATTAATGTTTATGTTAATTAAATTTTTATGGCGAGTCATTTTCTATTGATGAGATAAATAATTAACTTTTTTTTAATTATTCATTCTTATTTTGTTCCTCAATTTCTATTACGTATTACGTATTAATGTTTAATACAAGAAAAAGAGAAGAGTAATTTTAATTTCTTTTAAAAACAAACTGCTCATTTGTGTTTATTATCTGTCTGTGTATAGTCTGGGGCCTACAGTTTGTTAACTTTTAATGCTCTTTGAGGGGTGGGGACATTTTGTGTAAATACAGTATGTCTTTTGAAGCCACTGTTGAACATCCACCTCTACTGATTAATATCTACTTCAGCTACATTTTTATATACCAGTAATCTGCAATGTCCTCAGTCCTTCAACATTGAACTATTCCACTGGGTCATGTCACATTAATCAGCCACTTTTCGTCATTCAGTGTTTAGAAAATTCTCCTTCATTTGAAGACTCTTTGGACCAGAAAATGTCTCGTTTCAGTGATATTTTCTGTTGTATTGTTGATTTCATAAATTTCTTTCATTCCCATGAACTATTTGGCTCAGTTGAATCTGAAATTGAGAGTTATGGATGCTATGGTGGTGGGAATAGTGGCGGCACCAGCAGCAATAATAATAATAATAATAATAATAATAATAATAATAATAATAATAATAATAATAAAAACTGGTTTTCCTTCCGAACTCCACTAATGTTCTTGATCACAGAAGGAGGTTTTGTACTTTATCCTTCATCACTGTTCCAGCTATTGATGAAAGGAGCATTTTGCACCCTATTGAACTTGTTTCGAAAGAAATATTATTGCTTACGATGGTGTCTTACTCTTTCTTAGGAACTGGAGGTAAGAAGAGGTCGTGGTATGGTGAAGTCATCATTTTTAAAGGCACAGAAACAAGTTTGTCTAACGAATTGCATTTACAATACAGAGTGCAAATGCTAAAACTAGGCTATAGGATAAAAGATACTTTCTTTAAATATATGACTCATTACTTTTAAACTGGATCCCATAGCAGACCATCAGAGATGCATTGATGATGATCTGAGAGATATTCTCATCTTCTGATGACTTCAAAAACATTCTCTTCTACTTGGTATAGTAATGAATTGAGCTGGGTGAACTAAACTGCCTAAATGCTATGCTATTCTTATGAAGGGCACAAGTCAGAAATGGGGCAAAACTGCAACATGTATTTGTACACTTGTTGAATATTAAAGTTGTTGAATTTTTAAAATTCTGTTTTTGCTTTCACTCCCACACCTATCTCCCGGAGTTGTTAATGCAGGTCAGAATATTGTTTCAGTAATCAAGCACATGGCTGAGTCGTGTGGTGGATTTTAACCATGGAAGCCAGTTTTTTGCAGAGAGATGACAGTGGATGAAGTGCCCTACATAGAATTTCTCCAGCTATCGTATCATCTTAATGCTTTCCACAATTGTAATTCAAAACGATTGTGCATTGAAGATGGCGCATCAACTTGTAGTACTATTCCTATCTGCCCTTAATTCTTCCATACTTCCTTTATCCCATACCTATTAGCTGAAATACTTGGACAAAGTAATTCTACCTCTGCATTTGGCTAATGGGTGAGAGTTTCTAAGGGATAGTGTGAGGAAAAAGACTTGAAGAAATATTACTTCACTCAGAGAAGAGTGTAAATTTGTATTTGTTCTACAGCAGCTCAAGCTAACTAGAATTTCCATTTATTTTTCTTCACTTCTCCAATGGAATTACCTCTCACTTTCAGGTTGACTCTAGTCTTTGTCACTCTACCTACCTATGTTATCCTGCCCATTGTCTTGAAATATATCACAGCCAGGTAGTCACCAGTTCTTGGCACAACCTTTTCATTCCTGCTCCAAGTCTCCCTTTATACCATGCGGTACAGTCTTATGTATTCTACGTGCGTTACTTTGTTATATTCATCTCTTCCTTGGTCTTCCATGCCTCCCATTCTACCATACAGCAACCTCTTATGTAATCTATTTGCGTTACCGGTACTTGTTATATCCATCTCTTCCTTGATCTTCCATATCTCATTCTACCGTGCAGCACCCTCTTATGTAATCTGCGTGCGTTACTTGTTATATCCATCTCTTCCTTGGTCTTCCATGCCTCCCATTCTACCGTACAGCACCCCCTTATGTAATTTACGTGCGTTACTTGTTATATCCATCTCTTCCTTGGTCTTCCATATCATTATACCGTGCAGCACCCTCTTATGTAATCTGCGTGTGTTACTTGTTATATTCATCTCTTCCTTGGTCTTCCATGCCTCCCATTCTACCGTACAGCACCCTCTTATGTAATTTACGTGCGTTACTTGTTATATCCATCTCTTCCTTGGTCTTCCATATCATTATACCGTGCAGCACCCTCTTATGTAATCTGCGTGTGTTACTTGTTATATTCATCTCTTCCTTGGTCTTCCATGCCTCCCATTCTACCGTACAGCAACATCTTATGTAATCTATTTGCTTTACTTGTTATATCCATCTCTTCCTTGATCTTCCATATCTCTCATTCTACCGTGCAGCACCCTCTTATGTAATCTGCATGTGTTACTTGTTATATCCATCTCTTCCTTGGTCTTCCATATCATTATACCGTGCAGCACCCTCTTATGTAATCTGCGTGTGTTACTTGTTATATTCATCTCTTCCTTGATCTTCCATATCATTATACCGTGCAGCACCCTCTTATGTAATCTGCGTGTGTTACTTGTTATATTCATCTCTTCCTTGGTCTTCCATGCCTCCCATTCTACCGTACAGCAACCTCTTATGTAATCTATTTGCGTTACTTGTTATATCCATCTCTTCCTTGATCTTCCATATCTCTCATTCTACCGTGCAGCACCCTCTTATGTAATCTGCGTGTGTTACTTGTTATATCCATCTCTTCCATATCATTATACCGTGCAGCACCCTCTTATGTAATCTGCGTGTGTTACTTGTTATATCCATCTCTTCCTTGGTCTTTCATATCTCTCATTCTACCGTGCAGCACCCTCTTATGTAATCTGCGTGTGTTACTTGTTATATTCATCTCTTCCTTGGTCTTCCATGCCTCCCATTTTACCGTACAGCAACCTCTTATGTAATCTATTTGCGTTACTTGTTATATCCATCTCTTCCTTGATCTTCCATATCTCTCATTCTACCGTGCAGCACCCTCTTATGTAATCTGCGTGCGTTACTTGTTATATCCATCTCTTCCTTGGTCTTTCATATCTCTCATTCTACCGTGCAGCACCCTCTTATGTAATCTGCGTGCGTTACTTGTTATATCCATCTCTTCCTTGATCTTTCATATCTCTCATTCTACCGTGCAGCACCCTCTTATGTAATCTGCGTGCGTTACTTGTTATATCCATCTCTTCCTTGGTCTTTCATATCTCTCATTCTACCGTGCAGCACCCTCTTATGTAATCTGCGTGCGTTACTTGTTATATCCATCTCTTCCTTGATCTTCCATATCTCTAATTCTACCGTACAGCACCCTCTTATGTAATCTGCGTGCGTTACTTGTTTTATCCATCTCTTCCTTGATCTTCCATATCTCTCATTCTACCGTGCAGCACCCTCTTATGTAATCTGCGTGCGTTACTTGTTTTATCCATCTCTTCCTTGATCTTCCATGCCTCCCATTCTACCGTACAGCAACCTCTTATGTAATCTGCGTGCGTTACTTGTTATATCCATCTCTTCCTTGATCTTTCATATCTCTCATTCTACCGTGCAGCCCCCTCTTATGTAATCTGCGTGCGTTACTTGTTATATCCATCTCTTCCTTGGTCTTTCATATCTCTCATTCTACCGTGCAGCACCCTCTTATGTAATCTGCGTGCGTTACTTGTTATATCCATCTCTTCCTTGATCTTCCATATCTCTAATTCTACCGTACAGCACCCTCTTATGTAATCTGCGTGCGTTACTTGTTATATCCATCTCTTCCTGGATCTTCCATATCTCTAATTCTACCGTACAGCACCCTCTTATGTAATCTGCGTGCGTTACTTGTTTTATCCATCTCTTCCTTGATCTTCCATATCTCTCATTCTACCGTGCAGCACCCTCTTATGTAATCTGCGTGCGTTACTTGTTATATCCATCTCTTCCTTGGTCTTCCATGCCTCCCATTCTACCGTAAGCACCCTCTTATGTAATTTACGTGCGTTACTTGTTATATCCATCTCTTCCTTGGTCTTCCATATCTCTCATTATACCGTGCAGCACCCTCTTATGTAATCTGCGTGTGTTACTTGTTATATTCATCTCTTCCTTGGTCTTCCATGCCTCCCATTCTACCGTACAGCACCCTCTTATGTAATTTATGTGCATTACTTGTTATATCCATCTCTTCCTTGGTCTTCCATGCCTCCCATTCTACCGTACAGCACCCTCTTATGTAATTTATGTGCATTACTTGTTATATTCATCTCTTCCTTGGTCTTCCATGCCTCCCATTCTACCGTGCAGCACCCTCTTATGTAATCTGCGTGCGTTACTTGTTATATCCATCTCTTCCTTGATCTTTCATATCTCTCATTCTACCGTGCAGCACCCTCTTATGTAATCTATTTGCGTTACTTGTTATATCCATCTCTTCCTTGATCTTTCATATCTCTCATTCTACCGTGCAGCACCCTCTTATGTAATCTGCGTGCGTTACTTGTTATATCCATCTCTTCCTTGATCTTCCATATCTCTCATTCTACCGTACAGCACCCTCTTATGTAATCTGCGTGTGTTACTTGTTATATTCATCTCTTCCTTGGTCTTCCATGCCTCCCATTCTACCCTACAGTACCCTCTTATATCCATATTTTCCTTGGCCTTTCATGCCTGCCATTCCATAGTACAGCACCCTCTTATATCATCTACGCCCGTTACTACTTGCTATACCCACATCTTCCTTGATTTTCCACGCATCCTGTTGTACCATACAGCACCCTCTTATGTAATCTACATACGTTAATTGTAATATTCATCTCTTTCTTGGTCTTCCATGCTTCCAATTCTGCTGTAGTAGGTATACCAGACTCTCAAGTAAAATGTAAAGTGCCATATAAATTTATCATTTTCACATAAGATTAAAGTCTAATGAATGGAAATGAACAGACATATTGTATAAATGCCTGGTAACCATTGACCCGAGCCATAATGATAACTTTGCCATGCTTCAGAAATAAGTAGGTTACATTAATTTTGACCTCTGTTATTGTGGACTCTCATTGCCGCGTTATTTGCATCCGACTGTCAATATGCAAGAGTGTAAAATGTTGAGAGTGTGGAAAAGTGGGAGTGTCTTTTAGGCAACACATCATTGTATAACACCACTGTTAATTAACTTCACCTTCTTCGATTTGACTTAGATTCTGCAATCCGTTTACAAGCTAACAGGTAAAATGAAATAATTGTTATGGTGATTATCGGCTCGTAAGATATTTTGCTTTACTACTGCGTCATTTTATGTAATATACGTACATTACTTTATATATCCATTAGTCCATTAGTCTTCCACGTCTCTCATTCTATTGTGCAATCCCATCTTACGTAAAGTACGTATATATAATACTTTTTGCGATGATTCTAATCTGACAACTGATTCTTAACAGATTTTCTGTGCTGAATTCGAAATTGACCTGCAAATAGCCCCATCACATCAGAATTTTTCACAAATCACAACGATATTTTGAACTGAAAGGGCTTGAAACCAAAAAATGTTGCTTATATCAGCTGAAAACCCGTATTTTTCGAATCCGTGGTTTGTGAAATAATAATATAAAAGATTTAAAACGTTATTTACACAGTACATTAGTCTAAAGTTGTCCATACGTTTCGATGAGGAGCATGAATTAATTTAAATAGTGTAGGATATTGATAAAGTTCTATACATTCTAAGTAAATTGTACGTTTCTTTCTTCCTCATCCACTGTTCTAATTCTACCGCACAGCACGCTCAAATGTAAACCATTTGCATTAATAATTAGGCCTACTTGCTCATCTCTTCTTTGGTCTTCCATACCTTTTCCCTTCATTTCATTATACAACAGATTTTCAGGTTCTCTGAATGTATATAATGTAATTAAATGTGTCATTCATAGATTCCCGCAGTTCTTCAATAATGCGTGAGACTCGTCACGACACGGCTGTGTGAAGTTTTCACCTTGTGTGCCGACTTTCACGAGTCGTGACCGTGGGAGATACGAGTATTGTGATACATTATTACTGCACAAGAATGATGATAATGTAGCACAGCTCATTGGGAAGAAGCCTTCTGTGAATTATTTCTATTATTGTAGGTCGACCAGTGTCTTTAAACATGTATCACCAGCATTTCACCTTATTTATCACTCTCCCATGTTTCTTATCCTCTCTCTAACACTCTCTCCCTCCCTTCGTTCCTCTCCAACAATTGGCTCATAATATTTTGTGTCTCTTGAACAGAAATAAATATTTCGTTAATGCGTAGTCACCACAATGAACAACATATTATTAGGTTTAATAATAGCCTGGTTTTTTTTTAATTCAAATCGGTGATTCTTGCAGCAGCAGCAGCAGCAGCAGCATTGGTACTCGTGGTGGTGGTGGTGGTGGTGGTGGTTGTGGCAGCAGCGGCGGCAGTAGGAGCAATTATTAGACGTTCCGGTACATTTCGGAATAATAATAATAATAATAATAATAATAATAATAATATACTAATTTTCTACTTCTAAATATTCTTACTACATTTTATGAACAGGATTTTTTTAAAGTAGCTTACATATTATACAATACTTTAATACAATACAATACAATCCATGGCGCTACAGCCCTTTGAAGGGCCAAGACCGACTAGCCGGCTGCTGGCCTCACGTCCACATGCCGAAGCAGAGGTGGACAATCATCCAACCAGAATGAAGGTATCGTGTGGTTAGCACGATGATCCCCCAGCCGTTATAGCTGGTTTGCTACCTATCGTAGCATCACGATGCTGGGTGGGCATCGGTCCCATACACTGGCCGAAATTTTCATGAGAAAATTTCTTCCCCCATGAGGACTCGAACCATCCCGCATTCCGTAACGCGAGTCGTAGGCAGGATGCCTTAGACCACGACGCCATGGCGCGGGACGCAATACTTTAATGTCTCTGGAAAAAGAGGCTAGTGAAGTACTTTGTATGGAGTGTGGCATTGTATGGGACAAAAACAGACATTACGACGAAGTGAAGAGAAGCGAATAGAAGCATTTGAAATGTGGATATGGAGAAGAATGGAACGTGTGAAATGTACAGACAAAATAAGAAATGAAGCTGTGTTGGAAAGAGTGGGAGAAGAAAGAATGATGTTGAAACTGATCAGGAAGAGAAAAAGAAATTGGTTGGGTCACTGGCTGAGAAGAAAATATCTACTGAAGGATGCACTGGAAGGAATAGTGAACGGTAGAAGAGTTTGGGGTAGAAGAAGATATCAGATGATAGACAACATTAAGATATATGGATCATATGAGGAGATAAAGAGGAAGGCAGAAAATAGGAAAGATTGGCGAAAGCTGGGTTTGCAGTGAAAGACTTGCCTTTGGGCGAAACACTAAATGAAATGAACTTCAATGTATCGGTAACCTTGAAAATTCAGACACCTTCTCGCTACGTAAGAAATGTGAGTCCGTTAATATAAACAGTCAGTTGTCATAGTAGCGAGTTTGTTTCAAAACATTTGAGTTTAATATTAATTTATATCCGTTTAATACTATAACTGAAAATCAGAATAATAGACAAAACGTTAATACTTCTCGACGTACAACTAAAATAATATAATCTAATAGAATTAAATATGATTTTAATAAGCTTATAATAATCAAATGTTCATTTTACACATTGAATTGCAATTTGCACACTCATTTGCAAGAACGAATCCACTTGCAAACACCTTCAGTAAGTTATTTAATTTAAAATATTTAGAATATGTACAAAGATGTAGTAGAAAGACTGATTGCTGTAAATATCTTTGCATCGTTTAAACAAACAAAATACTATAAAAGTTGTGTTGCGTGAACGAGTTACAAGGGATACGGGATATTTATGATCAATACTGGACTGTCCCTTACACCCTGGGACGTCTGGCAACCCTGGATTCCTATTGGAATGCGTTTTATTGATTGCCGTTTATGAAAAGAAGAAATGGATTTATCTCCGACCATTGGACTAACTGAATGTTATAACGTCTGTCTGCATGTATGTGCCGCGTCTGCTAGCACGCTGGCCTTTCATCCAGACGAGCCGCGGGTTCGATTTCCGATCAGGTATGGGTGGAATTTGTGATGGACGAAATAGACGTTTCAGAGGGTTTCCTCGAGGTACTCCCGTTCCCTTTTTCCATCAACACACTTCATTTTTCCGTCATTTCATTTATTATCTGGTAATAATAAAAATAGGTTGGGTTTATGGTTGGGGATAGTACAAGTTTCCGATTACTCATCTATGTTTTTAGGTAGGAACGGGAAACATCCACTCTCAGAGAGCTTACCTTCTCCCACTACAGTTGCTGTTGTACGTAGATACTCATGTTTACAATACAAGTTTTTCCTCCCCTGTTCTAAGAGCTTGCGGGTCCGAGCTCTATGTTCAGGCTTGTCGGTAGCTGATGGAACCTTACTATACCTACAAAATCCAAGAAGTATGACCCGCCTGTCAGCGTCGGATTCATGAATGCCGCCGTGCTGTCCATTGGGCCTAACTAGCCTAAGTTTCCAGATCCAGCCTCGTGATAACATTGTATATATGTACGTACGTGTGTAGTATGTACAGTATGCATGCATATACAGTATGTAGGTAGTTAGCTACATAATTATGTAAATATTATCAATTATCATCATCGTGAAATATAACAGGGAATCGTGTTGTATCAAGACACGGATAATTAATAATTAACTAAAAGCAGTACTAGTCTGAAATTGTATTGTATCTCTGCAATCTTCAAGTGTTGTGTAGTGTGACTTTGCTGTACTTCGTTTACATCATTAACTTGCATCCGAAACAGATTCTCTAAAATCAGTGGCATCAAAAAGAACTCTGACATGAATATTCTATTTCTTTCAAACGGCAGTCCATGCACAGTGCGTTTCATGTACTGACCCCGTTTGGAACATGAAGGATGTCCCTTGAAACGCTGTTGCACTCGCTGTGAAGCAGTTTTAACGCTCTGATGGGCGCAGACCCCCATTGACCTCGCAAGAACACCGCGGTGCCCTCTTCCCGGAGTGACGTCACACCCTGAGGAGCGGCGCGCCCACCATCAATCTGTGCTCAAGGTGACACCCATGCGGTGCATGCCGCGCTGTCAGATGACCACACAATTTATGTAATTGGTAAAAAAACTTCACTTGCATTGGAAAATATGTGATTTTAAGTTTAGATGTCAATTTAAAATTAACTGTTACCCATTTAAAGTAAATAGTGAGAAAGTGTTGTATGTGTTATTAGATACACTAACAGTACGAAGTTCTCCTTTCATCAATCACCTTCCGCGACAATGTATCTGTCACAAATTAGCTGTTATTTTGACGTTTCCTCGTGCTACATGTGCACCAGTCGATCACAACATTTCCAGCTGTTTTTGTTGTTTCCCAGCTCCCTTCGTGTAAGTAACTGAATAATATAGTTTGAAACGTGAAATTTTATTTCCTCACTGAATTCAGTTAAACAGCGAAGATGTTACAAGGTCTAGTTGTTGACGCCCACAGTCTTAATTATGCTGCTTTTGGCATTGTGTACTTTACATTGTGCAAATTCACCTCAAACCACGCGGTATCGGTGTAGATAACGTAATACAAAAGGGAGGTTGGTTGGGTAAAGTTCAAGATATTCTGATAGTGCTCAGTCTACCTACGGTACGTACAGTAGATATGTCGGCCTATAGCGTTGTAAAGAGAAGAGCAATCAGTTTGGCATATAGAGTCATTAATCCACATAGTGAACAAAACATCGCAAGTGAAGTTAATATTTGAGGAGAAAAATTCGCTCCGGCGCCAGGGATCGAACCCGGGTCCTGGTTCTGTGTACCAAGCGCTCTGATCACTTAGCTACGCCGAATTCAGTCCACAGCACTGGATCGAACTCTCCTCCTTCAATGTTTCCCTTTGTGGCCTGACTCCAAGTTAGGCATATACGTTGACGTTTTATGTCCAAGTCAACTGCCATTATACAAGGGGCGCACTCAACTGAGTGACTGTTTGGCCGGGATTCCGCAGTTAAGTGCACAGTAATCTGTACAGAACTGTGCAATGCTAGCTATGAGAATATTAAAGATTTTATTAATTTGTCCTACAGAATAATATCTGTAATATTGACAATTAATATTTGAGGGGAAAAATTCGCTCCGGCGCCGGCGTAGCTCAGTGGTCAGAGCGCTTGGTACATAGAATCAAGGACCCGAGTTCTATCCCCGGCGCTGGAGCGAATTTTTCTCCTCAAATATTAATTGTCAATATTACAGATATTATTCTGTAGGACAAATTAATAAAATCTTTAATATCGTAAGTGAAGGTTTTTTTTTTTTTGTTATTGGTGTTAAATGTTAATCAGCGTGAATCTAGCTTAACATGGCGCTGAAGGAGTATTTTCGTCTGCCATAGGCTAGAGCAAGCATCTGCTAACTGCTCGTCATATCAATCAGATCATATCAGATTACGTCATTTCGTGTTTCTGTGTCCGACTACAAGACAGACGTCCTTCCAAATTATTATGTTCAATAATAATAATAATAATAATAATAATAATAATGCATGTGTAAGACATTGGATTATGATCATTAAATTTACTATTTAGACGTATCGATGTAGAAGTGATTAATGATTAACGAAGGGTACGGAAAAAACAGGGAATGACCATTTTTAGCGATTTTATAGTGCGTAGCGCATTCTATTGGTCGCAACTAGGACTACAGAATTGTCCAATCATTACTATGGCTACTACTTTCAAACGCAGCGGCATTATTTATACCAGAGTGGGGCATTGCTTCTCCGTTTATAACTAATTATGGCTAGTTAAAATATTAACTTCGGTTAAACTAGTGCTGAGTTAGTTCCCTTCGTACTACGCTTATACATCTTGCATATACGAATCTGTGACAGGTTAGGTTTGGTTAGTTTGATCTTTTGTTATGCCTTGCATATACGATCAACAGCATTTCCAACAAAAAAAAAATCCCTTATCAATTTAAACGATTTTCACTTCCGAAAACATCGAAACTACCTCAGCACTAGTTTCACCTTCTAGTACTGATCTTTTTATTATCTCTCTTTCTCTCTGTTACGTCACAGTTTATGGTAAGGGGGACGAGAGATAGCAAAAGGTTATATTAATCTGCAAGAAAATGTAAGTCTAAACTCTCACCTACAGCAAGAAGTGACGAGAGCATTGAAATGAAGACAACCAGATATGTTTTGTTTTGCTTTTTAGTAACTTTTAATTGACTCATATCCTAGATCATAATATACCCACATGGCTCGGCCTTATGGGCTTTGACGGTAACAACTTTTGTCAGGTTTACTATGCTGCCATCTAGTTGTTACATAAGAAGTCACGTCATAATTCCCGTTTGAATTGCATTAGCGACTGTACTGCCATCTCGTGTTCGTTTACGGCGGACGAGTGCCGATCCTGGCGGTTATTCTCTTCAAAGTGCTGCCGATTTTAACATAGGGATGAGCTATCTGTTACATATATGATTAGGCTCATATCCAGCCTTCTTAAACTAACAGGTGATACGATAAAGGATCGTTGCAGTAGTGCATGTAGTTTTATTTCTCTTTAAATAGGCATTTATTTACACAATAAAATGTTTTCCCTTCAATTCTCCCTTCTTTGTTATTCATCCCTTCTTCCATATCGACTTACAGTTCAGTGTGACGTAGAAGAGAGTAGGCATATATACCCAATATCTTTAGACCGACACGTGACAGGGGACAAATACCCAGTCCATAGACGTAAGATATATCTCTTCATTTCCCCACTCGGAGAGTCGAATCACAGGCCGCTTGAATGGGAAGCACTTATAATATGCTATCCAAGGCAGTGGACACTATCGGCTCTACCACTAATGACTATTATGTAAAATCCAGGACCAACTCGTTATTTGGATATGCATGATGGTACCAAGAGAAATGCATAACCGCGTTATTCGATATTTTCTTCATTCTTGACGCAATGAGAAAGTAAAAATTAAGCGAACGCAGTTCGTGCAGCGTCTGCAAGAATTCGCCACTTCCTCTTGTTTTAATAAGGATAAGTTTAGTAAAGTAGGCTTCAAGGCCTTGCGGAAAATTATACATTTTCAAAAGTCGGTAATTGTAAAATGAGACCAATTACTTGGAAGCCGCTTTGCTCCAGGCCGCTCCTTTCTGGATGAAGGGAGTGGCGACGACCTTCAATCTGACATCGTTGTATACTGGGGGCTGCTCTTCCGCCAGGCCTACAAGGTCGACTTAACACTAGATTTGTACTGATTACTGCCGCGTGAACTGATGCTTTGTGATAAATTTGCGAAAGACATTCGTGCAAAAATAAATAAAAATAAAATTAACTCAGTGTCGGGAAAAGCAGATATAGTTACATATTATTTTCACTGGCATCATTTCTGGAGCTTGCGTCTAAAACCAGACAAGTCCGTAATTTAAAGAAAATGTGTTTATGATGTTTTCGTTATAATTTTACTGGATCGTATCGATATCTGCATTGGTTTTGAGCTAAACTTGGATAAATCCCATAAAAACTGCATTTGAAACGGGCGTACGCAAGGGGTGGGGCTACAGGGTTAGAACCCACCCTTGAACTAGAAAACATTACATATTTAGATTTGAGTTTTATTTATCCATAATCGTTTTCCCTTGTCTAATTTTTCACTGTGTAGACCTACTGCGAAAGGGTAGGGTGAACTCTTGAGCCGTGGTGAAGGCAACATCCTAGGAGTTGGATCTTCAAAATTAAGTCCCTGGTCCTCCAGGTTGGGGGTTGGATCATGGGACTGACAATTCCACATATGGAAAAAGAAACCTTGTTGAGAAGGTCAAAGAGGGAGGCCAAGGCTAGACTACAAGGGCCGTAGTGCCGAAGAATAAGAAGAAGAAGAAGAAGAATTTTTCACTATCAGACATAAGGCATAGTCCTCCTATCCGTCCAGTATATTCATCATGTTAGTTTCATTCATTATCCTTAGTGAGTTCCTTGTTCCATTATTGTGTTTAATTAAATTTATTTCAATATATTTTATTGTTTCCCTGTATTTTTCTGTTATGTAAAGTGTCTTACCTATCGTCAAATAACTGTTGACTATATATACACTACCCGTCAAAAGTTTTAGATCACCTATTACAACTATGGATTTGTGGTTAAAACAGGAATTTAGTTTTGAATATTCTATCATATCATAATGCTAGAGAGAAGATAAAATATTTATTTTATTGGTCTATTTAGTTTTTCCGATGTGTTTGTACATTGAAATAAAGTATATAGGCCTACTGTAGTTGTTTTCATAGCTGATCGAGAACTTTTGACCGGTAGTGTAAAAAAATGATTATTGTGTAAGTGTAATAATGACAGAAGCGTTTTTTATTATACAAAATTAAACAGAAGTTAAAAATTTGATGGCTGTGAAAATATTACGTTTCAAAGATTTTATAAAGATATTCATGAATATAATATTAATAAACATACCATAACATAATAATGATGATAATAATAATAATAATAATAATAATAATATCGGTACATAAAATTTAAAATACAGATAATGTAAATTGTAAACAATTTTAATACTAACTCCCCATTGGCAAAATCCTGCGAACACGTCCAAAGGTAACTTGAAAAATTAAATGTTAGCACATTTTCAATTAATACTAAACAAATCCTGTATGTTAGAGGACAGTAACCCATCCCTTTCACTTCTTGGGGTAACCAAAAGGATCTGCTGTTCACAGGGGAGCACTCTACACTTGTCTCTTAACTCTCTTCTGTTTTCTCCTTGAATCTTGGGACTTGCAGACTAGGTTTTTTTTCCTCCTTTTTCATACTTTGAATAGTATAAGAACCGAACAGTTGGAAGATTCACTGTTATTACGTATCCTACAAAAAATAATGAGGGCTGGAAAGCTCTAGATTATACATGTTAAATGAATAATTCAATAAAATTCTTCATAGTTGAGACAAACTTGTATTCCATAAATTAGTCATGTTTATTTTTAGCAAAAAATTAACATGTCCAAACCATTTTCGATCAATGCTGAACAAGTCCAGCTCAGTCAATCAAAACTGAAAAAGTCCTACAGATTTTTTACAGTAGCTTGAGGGCATTTTGTGCAAAGCAGAATCTGATTTACAGTATTAATTTGTAGGTGGTCCCTCAATGTCCTCACAAAATATTACATTCACAGTATTAATGTGAGGGTCGATTTCAGGTTTTTTTTTTTTTTTTTTCTGAAAAATTATCATTGATGGGCTTGTCTTGTTTTGGACGTAAACTTCACAAATAATGCCAGTGGAAATAATAAGTAACTACATCTAATTTTTCCGACAATGAGTTCATTTTACTTTTATTTATTTTTGCAGTCCTGACTGAATTAGGATAGTCCAGAGGACACTCGAAGATTGAAAGTTTATGAGTTGAGGATAACAGGGTGAGATTTTATCAGAACCAAGTTATAAATATAGTACTGTCATAATATTTGTAACTGCAGTAAACTTTCAAAATGAACTGGGTTTCGGAATGTCACGTCAAGTAGCTATATTGTATACCCTTCATTAATTAGGCTACTTCTCTCACAATAGACCCATACACTCCATTTGTAAACCGAAAAAACAACATTCTCAACACAACTGTAGTTTTACTCCTGAGACAGTGACGTATTCTAAGTGCCGGTGTATTCCTGACATGGTGAAGATTTTTTAAATTAAAAAATGAGCCCGTTTCTCTCACTTTTTTCACTAAATTCTGGATTTTTTAATCAGATGGTTAATGAACACCAGAATATTTCCGTATAACACGACACTTTATGTTCCATTTCTTCGTAATAGGCTATACGTAGCTATCATAAATGGAGATTCGTTGTTGTAATATATAACTCCAATGACACAAACTAAACTGAACTGCACTGAATGGAAATCAGCTATATACTAACGCTCTAACCTTTCTCGTCCCTTTAGCCTGTGTTATCTTTCCACATTACGTAACACAAGAATACTTTCCACACTCGATCCAGGAGAAATGTACACACTATTTCCTCGGAAATCGCGTTCGATCGATAATAGTAATAAGGTCGACGGCGTTTACCTGAGCGAACTCTGTGTAGAAACAGAGCACTGTCAGTTAAGACATCAGCTGCTTACTATCGTTCTCTGCATATTTAATCACTTTCAGTTGTTTTAAACTTCAGTAAGTAAAAGGTGACGTCACTTGTAGCTGTTAACAAATACCGTAAGCATATTTGCTAATAATATGAAAGATCTGTATACCGTGTATGTAACATTGAGGGATACAACTTTACAGTATGCCTTTTAGTTTACAAAGACATTTAATGTAACCTGAAAATTGTTAGTCATACTTCCGTGGAATATAGAATGACGGATATTCATGGCAGTAGCTGAGTTCACTTCTTAATGCGTAAGCATGAGTTTACCTCTTGTGTTTTGGGTGCAGCCGCAAAAGGTTGTTTGTATTCCGTCTTGGAGATTTCACATCGATTGAATCGTGAAGACCTGTTAATTTCCACAGCCAAACGGCTTTCCACACCCAAGACCAGGGTTCAAAGTCCTGCTAGTTCAACTGTTAGAAGTACGTTTCTCCTGCCATTGATCATATTGGAACGACTTGAAGTAAACCGATGCGAATTAAAGCTGTTGGATGAAAGATTTTCCAGCCGTGCGTCAATATATTTCTCAGACTGTGGATCTGCTTTACAGCTTCCATCGAAAGATCTTGTCGTCCATACTTGTTACACCCGCTGGTCCGCTCTGCATCCGTGCAAGCAATTCACAAACATCCATATCTGGGCACAAGGCCGATCTCCTTCCGAGAACCACCCGATATTCAGCCCTCATAGGCTGTTTACACACTTCGTGTCCTTTATAGTCTCAATGGAGATGTCTATCAGATAAAGCCATGACTACTCGTTAAGAACCCTTGCTTTACTTTCCTTGTGAAGGAAGCCGCGTTAATGATTTTAATCGTCCTTTAAATACCCCTTTGGGCTCGGCCAGGCTTGAGCCCGAGAACTTAAGAATCACAAGCGAACATGGATGAGTATGAGTTGGGGGCATCGATCCACAGATCGTAACATGTCGAGGAGGAGAGAGCTCCTGGAAGCAATGAACATTGAGACTGGGTTTAAATCCCAGCAGGTTTAAAGCTCCGTGCGACCTTATAAGGAGAGCCAAGGTGAGCGTGGGCCTTACTTCTTACTTCACCACCTACCAAGTATGGAGGCTGCCACGCACGGCAGAGCGTGAGACACCGTCAACGGAGACTAATGCACAGACGCCACAGTTTTTATTATTATTATTATTATTATTATTATTATTATTATTATCATCATCATCATCATCATCATCCAGCTAATACTTTGGACCGAATGATCCTTTGCATTCCATACCATCTTTCTGAGGTCGTCTTCCTTCCGATCTTTACCTCAAAATTTGTTTCCAGTCATCCGGATTGTGACATTCTCCATGGTGTTTCCATCTGTCAATATTTATTGAGATAAATGGTTTCCGAGTCGCTCGAATTCAATGGCGTATCCAGATCGTAGAGAGAGTAGGGTATGGTGACCTGGTTTCTTAGGATTCCTTAGCAATGCTTCATTGTACGTAGGGTTGCCAGGTGTCTCGTATTGACTCCACGAGGGATGTCCAAAGTTCAGTATATAGTTTATTACTACAGACTTCCCTTATTAAAGGGTTGCCACAATGAAAAAATGATATAAAACAATTAAATTTTGTCAGTGTAAAATGTTTGCTTACAAATTAAAATATGAGGCTTACAGTTTTTAAATTATACATAACATAATATTCAGTCTTAAATAAAACACATTAATTGTTAAACCCATAAAGATGGTTTCTCAAAATTGAAACAAACCTCTTAATAGCGATAATGGCCAATCTAAGGAGGAGTGCTTTATGTAATTCCATTGATGTCCAGAAACTAGAAAACAATTTTAGAGTGTTCCCCCGTGCTCCACCCATCAACCTCGTTACCGTCAAATTGTCTAGATTGTATTTTACTTTGTAATAATCGATTGTGGGTTCATATATAGCTTTTTTCTCAAAATTGACCTCTTCTGGCTGTCCACTGTAAGACTTAAACCGGACTGTAGGTCCAGGATTACTCTGGATTTGGAGTTTGGTTTAAACGCAATTATATATGCGCCGAGTACTGCCATTTGTGGCCAAGCCAGAAACTTCCTCATAGACGGTGAGGCCATGGTCCCTCAGAGCTCGAGTCATCGTGATACCTCCCCATACAAACAGGCACCCAAGACGTGTGCAAGGGTTTCGTGCTCTGCTGCAACGCCGACAGAGGGTACCGTTTTGAGACCTGCTCGGCAAGGAACGCACCGCAGACACACCTGCTGTAATTTTAATTACTTCTGTCCATTCGGAGCACGATAAACCCTTATGATCACGAATTCACTTGTTCGCTGGTATATATTCCCCATATAGTGCAACATCTTTGCCTTTGTGAGGAAGTTGGCTCCACAGAATTGCTTCTTGTTATTTAGTTTTACAGTAATTGTCTCTTCATTACCTTTTCTTAATCCATTTCTCTTCTGTACGGATATCATGTCATAGGCCTATGTTGAAAATCGCGTCGAAGATTATATATATATATATATATATATATATATATATATATATATATATATATATATAAAGACTACCACATTGTTCAGCATGTGTAGTTCCATATCATGCACGGTCTTGGTTCTCTACACGCTTCCTATGTTACAGCACACAGCAAATAAACTATATGCAGCAACGAAACAATGCAAATATTGGCACAATGAACAAACTAAACATTTTACTTGTATAAACATTTAATAGAATTCTTCAATAAGTGTGACGTATTGCAAAGGAATATATACAAGATTGCATACCAAATTTTAGAATGATTGAATTATTTAAATTTTCGTATGACGTGACAATTGTTGTTATTTCTCCATCTACGTACTATAAAATTATAACTTCCCGATCAAGGATTTGTTGGTGATTAGGTGTTAATTAATAAATGAATGCTAAGCCACCGCTGCCCCTGATTGAGATTCTGGCTGATATGTACATCTATTCATGCAGTACATCTCACTTGACGATATGTGTCAGAGGAAGAACAATTTTATTGTTTGCATGCATTTGAAGTCTGATTAGTGTATATGTAGTTAATCGGTGATGTATGCAATGGAGGAGGAAAGAAACTGGCCACCTTACCCCATTATCTCCTGGCCTAATTGCCTCATAGGTATGTCTTGTTGGTATCACTTGTGAGGTTCAGACCTGTCTTCGGACAGTTGACTAAACACCAAATCCACCGCTTTGAAGTAGTGGCTAGCGTGTTTGACTGCGAAACTAGCGGGCACGGGATCGAATCCTGGTTGGGTGATCTAAGGCAACCTGCCCAGGACTCGAGTTACAGAATGCGCGCTGGTTCAATCGAGTCCATGGCATAATTTGTGTTTTTTAATTCATATTTCAGAAAAATTGTTTGTTGTAAATTTTTATATTTAGAATTTTTTTTCCCTTGGGGATGATGTGCTTTTGTATCAAAATCTTTCACCTATTGTGTGTAGTTAAACGTTCTGTACACCCACAAACATTTTAGAGTTCTAAGTTGAATAGTTTTTGAGAAAAGTGTACCTTAAATATAAAAAATCAAACTTTCAGGATGTGGCAAAAAAAAAAAACAAAAAATAGTATTTTTTTAAATACTAACTAGAAATCTTTGATAGCAATGTACTCAGAAAACATTCCAAAATGGGCAGTGAAAAAATTGTTATCCTAGGTAATGTAGTTCTAGAGAAAACTAACTTCCTTTTCAACAGTGATTAATCATAAAATTGCCCTGCGAATTCTACCAGGTTCCTTAAATTGTGTCATCTTCAATGGTCTAGCAGTGGTCATTCTGTCCATTGAATCCAAGATTCGCGAGTTCAAACCCAGCTTAGGCCGATAGGTTTTAAATTGCGATGAAATGCTTAGCATGATTTCCTCCGAGAGAGAAATAAAGGTGGGCGCTCGGTGTCGAAGATTTACGGAACATTAAAGAACCTGTCCCTGATAGAGAGCTGCAGGCCATTCCTCGCCCGCATACAAACTTGGAGGTAATAGAATGGTGTGCGTGGGCTACCTCACCTTCCAGTAACTTCTAATCTAGGCCGCATATTGTAGCTTTCCGATTTGCTGCAAATCGTTCTAGAAGTTCAATTTTATGCAAGCACAGTTGGCGTTAATAATATTATTACTACTACGATAATAGAAATTTCACAACTTTTTAATATTTCATAAACCGCAAAATAGTAGTGACGTAAGGAGCCACATTTTTATGGTTCCAATTAGATGATTATAATGCGTCTTGCGAATGATGTGAAGAGCGCCTTAAATTGTTGTTTTCTATGCATTCAAGTATGGTATAGTCCGGTTCAGCTTACTTCATACCCAAGGGTGAAACCTAACCATTTTTCCCCCATTACTACATATGCTAGTGGATTGTGGTGATTTTCTAGTTTGCAGGTTGAATTTTCTTTTGCCAACTTCGTTTCGAATTTCGATACTGACAAATACTACAAATGGTAGTGATTTTGAAAGTGGTATGTTGGCAGCTGAGACAAATATCGACAATATTTGTCGGTACTGGAGTTCCATGAAAATAAAATTGTACTAGATTTCTGAGCCGGTTACTGGAAGCTAATGGAATTTGAACATACTAACAATTAATTAATATCAGTATTAATATTAATACATAATAGTTATTTTATGTGTTTGGTTGTGGTTATAATTCAAAATTATAATCACGTAAGTTTTCGGAGTTAGTACTAATAATTTCATGTGGTCAAACAAAATACGTTTTTAGGTTAGGTCTCGTGAGTCAAATGTTTAGTCAAACCAATGAATTTCGTATTGCCAGACAAAATACTTGACATCTTGATCCCTTTCCCGTATAGTTTGCCTATGAAAATATGTTGCAAATTATTGAATTATTTAGAATAGCCTTTCAACATAAAATACTGTAAGTAAATAAGTCATTTAGTACGTAGGATCGTGTGATATCTGGTAACAGTTGGCAACACTGACAAGACGGCAATATTTGCTGTTTAGGAACTGTTCTTATGTGATCCTCACTATACTCCAGGAAAGGTAGAAAGATGTTCCGTGATATTTCTGACAATTCAATAGTTTATGAGCTTCTTTCGGTATCATATTTCTGTCGACTGGTACAGCTAAATCAGTCATTCTTTTCTAATGGATGCAACAGTTACGCATCTTTTTCATACTATCAGGGTCACCCACAGAGGAGAGGGGACACCACTCGAGTAGGAGGGTTAGGTGTGCCCAGCCCGAGTTTTAGGCCTATATATTTTTTGTGGGGAGAGGAAGACACAAAAATTCACAAGACTTTTTCACATGAAATAAGAATTCTGTTAAATCACATATTGTTGATATAGTAATACATATATGTTGTTAATAAGATTAAGACTTTCATCACACTCCCTGTTAGTGTAGCATTTGATGAACGTGGATTCAGTAAACTGAAGTTGATCAAGAATCACTTGCCAGCACGTTTAGATCAAGAAAAACTCAACAGTCTAACAGTGCTATCCAATGAGCGTAAATTGGCTTCAAAGGTCAACTTTAGTGAGGTCATAGAACAATTGAATATCTGAGTGTAACAAGAGCGTTTGGCGTCTAACGCTGTTATTGCATAAATGCACGCATTGCATTCTTCAAACTATGAGCTATCAGCTCCATAAAAATTATTTCACTACCTCATCGCTAAATGGCAGGAGATCCATAAAAAAGTCATGTGCAACACTGTTCTTGCATCCTCGTCTTTCAGCGTGAAGCACAGCATTATAATATACCAAGCAAGAAGGTCGGGTATGATGAACAAATCATTACCTCGGATAAAGAAAGTGTTGACTGTGTTGAGAGTAAAAGAAAAGAAAACAAAATCCAAAATTGTGGAAAATAAATATTGCTAAACAACATCGAAATTGTGAGAAATATATGTATCTGTACATACAGGAAAGGGTTGGCCTGAGTAGTGCAGTCGGTATAGCGCTGGTCTTCTGTGCTCGAGGTTGCGGGTTCGATCCCGGCCCAAGTCGATGGCATTTAAGTGTGCTTAAATGCGACAGGCTCATGTCATTAGGTTTACTGGCATGTAAAATAACTCCTGCGGGACAAAATTCCGGCACACTGGCGACGCTTATATAACCTCTGCAGTTGCGAGTGTCGTTAAATAAAGCATAATTTAATTTTTTTACAGGAAAGGAAATACCAACCAAGAAATATAAGCCAATAGAATCACAGTTCTCCTTTTACCAGTACTTTAATTTGAGTGATGTTTCTAAACCAGAAATAAATCCTGATAAAAAAAACAGATGCGTTGTCTCTGTGTAAATTTTTTAAACCAGAAAATTGCTGATTCGGATAGGTACTTAGGTGTGATGTAAACATTAACTGTGCGAATAGCATTGACCGAAGTGATAATTCAGAACTTGAATCAGCATCTGAGTTGTAAAACATGTTCAAATAATTCAGTAAATAAGAAGATTGTAAAATTTTCAACATAAAAGTCTGGGCATTATGCCTTCTATGCAAGAACAGCGTTAATTATATTATTTCAAAAGTGCATATTTAAAAAAATGGCTTAATTTGATGTGATGGTACTTCAGGATGTTGACAACATATTGTATTCTCTTACTAATAAATACCTACTTTTTCAGTATATTCATATGTTACTGTAAGTCTCAGATACTATCAAAACTTTAGCTCCTTTTTTCTCAACACACCATTTTACCACTAACGCTCTTGTTGCACCCAGGTATTCAATTAGTATCTGCTAAAGTAAGATGATTCAAGATGTCATCCGCTTCGAAATCTCGAACATTAGAATTATATTCTGACTAAAGTAACCTACTTCTCAAGAGCTTCTATAAATGTGATATTTTAGTCAGGATGCTAGGGTAGGTACAACAATTAACTAGGTTACACTATTGTATATTGACTTAATTACATATATATTTGCATATTAATTCTTTTAATATATATCTAATATTGACATTGAAGTATGAATGCATTTATTGGTAAGATTAATTACATATATTTTTTTACCGATTAAAATATTGATTATTATTAAACATGTTTATCAACTGAGGATTTTATTATCTTGCTCAGGTAATATTTCAACTTCATTAACAAACAAGGTTGTTAGACATTTAATGAAATTTCCTTAGCTTGTTGTTTTAGTATTGTATTTCAATTATGAAATTTTAACATTCATTAAAATATTGGGCCCACAATTTCCTTTTTGCATTCATTGGTTTTTTTTCCAAACTTTAGTAATAATTTAAACTAAACTAAACTTCACTTTTTCAACAAAATAATTGAATATAATATACTTTATTGATTAATTTTGTTTTGAACAAGATAATTTCTAGAGATTAAAAAATAATTATGTATTTTTTGTAACGGATGTGGTAAGGATATGTAATGGATATGATAAGAAACAAAAGCATTTTAAATATTATTAATGAATTATTGTTTAATATATAGATATAATAATAGTAATATACTTGACATGAACGAAACAAAAAAACACAACTTATACCTATAAAAATAAACGAATGGTTTAAATAAGCATTTATAAATTCTTTGCATTTTTTTTTTTTTTTTTTTTTTTTTTTTTTTTTTTTTTTTTTTTTGTATATCAGCATGCTCCATTACATTGGAGTAATACTACATGCTTTACATAAAATATTACAATAATTAGTTACATAATTTATGAGAACAAGATATTTACAATTTTGATTGCGATCTTGAAATTCTTATAGATACAAGTGTTGCCTAATTGTACTTCTTCTATTTTAGGTTACCATAATTGTTAATATTATTTATAATTTCAATTCTGTTACATTTTGCCAAATTCTATGGATTTTATAAATTTTCTTAATAGATCTATTACGTATTGTACTGTCTGGTTCACTTTCTTCTGTCCTGTCAATTTGTATTGGGAAGCCCCACAGTACAGTGAGCAAGATATTCAATCTGACACCATATGGTCTATTACTTGGTGTAACCCACATGTCTGACTCTTCAGTGTCTGGTCATATGCTGCAATGCGTCTGTGCTTACTGTTTTATAGATATCTGAAAGATTCTTTGTTATCTATAAATTTTCCGTGCATTTCCAATAAGTATTGCTCATACATTTATATATTCTTTTATTTAGTGTAAATATCATCATTTTTTCTCAGAAAGGGTTTGAGTCAATGACCAATTTGTGGTTAAACATCCCGGAAACATGGTGTGCTGAATTCAGCATCCTACCAGTGCTCGGCTACTATATTTCCCACTGGGTTACTATTTTGTAACTTGCTCCATCCATCTTTTCTGAGAACATATGCTTATACCGTACTTTTTCACGGTGCAGACCACATATTATTTCTTCCAGACCAGTTCCAAACTGTACTGTAATATAAGCACTGCCAATCACTGTAATCTTATTCTCAGCGTTGTCATTCTGAAAAATCTGACGGAATCTTCTGACACATTAACATTTTAGTTTTCTTTTCATTTATGACCGCAATGTTGTAATCACTTTCGTCTATTTCTATGACTCAACGCTACCGCATTGGTCTTACTTGCAGGCGGCCCAGATCGTGGTGGACAATGCATACGTTCCAGAGGATATTTCTCGGAGTACTCCCGTTTTCCACTACCAACGTACTCCACATTTCTCTCATTTCTGATATAGGAAAGACTTCTACGGACCCTGGGGCTTATCAAGCTATTTGCGGCGGATAAAACTTGACTCTGTAAGCGGCTTAGGCAGAATGGCTCACCTGTCAGCATCGGATTTATAAATGCAACTCAGGCCACCTTTCAGATTAGGACAATAATGGCATATATGTAATAGGGCGCACAATGGGCCAAAGCACGCCTAAGTGTAAGGATCCGTCCAAACCCTCGAAAAGCCAAGGCAATTCATTCTTACATTCGTAATCTGCCTCAAATTGTTCTGTATCCCAACAATTTTGAAATCATTCATATAAAATTTCAGAAGTAATAATAGACATTATTATTATTATTATTATTATTATTATTATTATTATTATTATTATTATTATTATTATTATTAAATATACGGCATGTAGACTTATTTCTGATCAATATCTGTATGCCACGTTGTACTAGATGTAAATACATGGGATCTTCAGAGAGAAGTTCCGATTGTTATTATAAAGCCTTTATTAAGTCAACGATGAAATTTTCGTTTGTGAACAAGAACTGTCTGTCAACAGTCACTTCTCTACGTAGTCACCATGTTTATTCTAACATAATATTTTGTTTTATCTCTAACAAGACTGTTCATACCTTCTCGATGCCATTTACGCATGAATGTTTTCAACTCCTCATGACTCTGGAATTCTTTCCTTCCGGAATTTTTAGTGGTTCTAAAAGGCGGAAATCAAACTATGCCTGGTCCTGGCTATAAGGCTGAAAAATCTCCCATCGATATTGTTTCACTTGCATACAATATTCGCATTGCATTTTCGTGATGCAAAATTATTCAGTGAAATAATAAACGTGGAGTTTCCTTTGAATTCCAGACAGTGTATAGACTATACAGCGTATAGTATACACCGTCAAGGTCTCACAATTTCTGCCATTGCACGACCATCTTTTCACAAAATGCGAATGACTGCACGCACTTCATTGTTGCACCAATTTTCAAAACGCATAATTTCAAAATATCAACATTGCTTCTCATACACGTTGACTCTTGGACAGCACGGAAATTAAAACCCTTATCCCAGGCCTGCAGAACTTAGCTCTTGAGAGCGACTGCGTTCCTCCCCTTTCTTACCCCCACCCACCTTTTCTACCTGTGCGGTCAAGGCGTTCTAGTTACGCTCGGCTGTATCAACATTCATTCTCGGGGCGGTAGTCGATCATCCCCAATAGAAGTGGAGTGAGGCTGACGTCATAGTTTCCCTATTTTGTGAGTTCTGCAGGCCTGCCTTATCCTATAATATTTCACATAAACAAGTATACTGGGTGTGGGTGTTTCAATATTAGCAATGTAGGCCTACTGAACTTCAATCGTACTATTCCCATTTAAGTGTCTCTTCCACGAGATCTTGACTTTCTTCTCTTATCCATTTCTGTGTTCTTGTCCTGTATTTAGACACTACTTTTATAATTATTTTTCATTCTTTATAATGAAGCGCTTTATACATCCTTTGAATTTTATCGCCGCTGAAAAGGAAAAACTGCTTGAGTAGCATTCAACTGTACGCTTCCTATATGTTTATTAAATGTTTCGTAGTTGTACTCGTACAGAGTCGGCAGAGTTTCAAGTGTCTGAGATTTCTAAGAAAATATGGTGGTGTAGAACGAGGCGGTCTGACCTCGTGGGGCGGTCGCCCACGTCGGCCCGCGTCTCTCCTTGAAAGGCTTATGTCGGGGAAACAAGAAGGTGACAAACCCGAGAGCGTGGCTGAAACTACACACAGACATAACCCACTGGATGACGACATGTTGCGTTCGAGTTTAGAAGAACAATACTTCTCATTATGCGTTTTACAGTTCCTTTACCATTGTAATACTCAGCCTCCTATTAAATTGAGTACCGAGACTTTCCCGGGGGTAAAAAGCGGTCGGAGCGTGGTGCCGACCACATCACTCTTCTAGTGTCGAGATCAATGAATGCTTGGAGCTCTTCTTCCATGCCTCATATGCCATTCATGCCATGTATGGGACTACCTTTACCTTGTACCATTGTAGTCCCTGTTTCTAGGTCATTTTTAAATACATTTCGGAAGACATACGTAAATGCAAATATTCACTACGCACCCAGATAGACAAATAAACTTTCATTTCCCGACTTTCTAAATTTTATAAAATTTCATTTGTAAATTTATATGATTTAAGTAGGTGTAACTAATTTTCGACAGCGCTTCGTCTTATACAGGGTGTATCTAAATTCCCATTACAGACTGAGGGCTTGTAGTGGGTACCGAGAAGGTTACATTTTGCATAGGAACTCATGTCCGAAAACGTACCGTTTCCCCGCTACAAGCAAAATACCACTACACCACACGTTGAACTCTCCCGCGTTTTCGACTCTAATGACCAGGATGTACGTATGTCAGTCGATTATCACCTGATGTCACGTGTCCGACGGCTACAGGTCTGTTTGCATGCCATTTACTTCGTGAGCTGCCCGGAGAAGCGCCGATCTTTTGACGTTCTGTAGGCTTACCTACTGTAGTGCTTGTGGCGTCGATCTGTAATTCATTGGCAGTGTCGTGCTGTTGAACATGGTCGACTACACGTTTAGGGAATACGCCGATATGGCTTTATTGTACGGAGAAGCCCGGTATAATGGGAGAGCTGCTCATCAACTGTATGAGGAGCGTTTTCCACACCGCCAGACACCTTCGCATACCCTCTTCGCCAGAGAAATCGTTTCCGGTCATCAATTCCTAAGCAAAACGTAACCGCCTCGGTCCCCACTACAAGTCCTCAATGTATGTAATGGGAATTTAGATACACTTTGTAATTTCTTTTGCTATTTAAAAAATTCGGTTTTGAAGATTAATGAAATATTAAAAGGTATCGCGATGTAAATTGAGATCCCAAGTGTATTTTTTAATTAAATTGAATTTCGGAAGGAGGACACTACGACCCAACACTGCGACCTTAAAATATATATTGCGCTGATCCCCAAGCTATGCGCTATCCTACACCGGCTGACTACACTAAGGTTCGCTGCGTACTCAGGTTTCGAGCATCCAACCAACTCGTCCCCTAGGTTAGCCCCCTCCGTGCGTCACCAGTCGTTCGGAGAATGGAATGAAATGATGACGGAATGGATACCACGACAGAATGATATAGATGCCTAGGAAAACAAGAGAACCCCGAGAAAAATACCCAACTGATACCTTTTCCACCACAAGTGTCACCATGGATTTTTCACATGAAACATCCCAGGCCAGACCGGGACGCGAACCCGGACGACTTGTGTGACAGGCCACCACAGTGGTTTCTAAATGTAGTACTAACATACCAAGCAGTCAGTATTCATGTGACAACATATCGTTTTAGGAAACGTAAAAATATTCCATTATGGACATTTGCCCCCGCATAACAAAGGCACTGTGACCAGTGTTGCCAAACTAGGCTATGTGTAATTCCACAAAATGTGTGGAATGATTCGCTGTATAGATTTTGTGTGTAGAATTCTCACAGCAAGGCCCACAAACTTTTTGAGTTAATTAAAAAATAAATGTGCATATCAAAATACCGGTACAGTTGACTCTAGAGTAAACGTGGATGGATTATCTAAACCGCGCTTAAACTGTAAGGGAGCTTGGGTTTTGTCATTTTGTTTGAAAGTTTTTGAACCTTTCTTTATAGACTTTCTCCCGGGCTTTAAAAGTTCTGAGTGACAAGAAAATACTGGACACCGCTCAAGAACTCGGACAGCTGTTTAACAATGAACTTAAGGGGGATGATGTCGGCTTAGAGAACAAATTTTTACCTCTGTTGAGAGGATGGATGAGAAACTAACAATAAGCTCAGTCATTTGTTTGGTTTTCCCTGTCTCTCTAATCTACTCCATATACGGCCCGTAACGAATACATTTTCTAATTTTTATTATCTAAGATTAAATTCCTTAAAATACACCATATTTAAACAAATAATACTAAATATAAATAAAAAGATAACTATATATATATATATATATATATATATATATATATATATGATTATGCATAATACATACATAAGTTGAAACACTATTTTATAAATATTTTAATACAATGAAAGATAGGCTTATTTCTAAAAGTACTGTACGATAATCCATGTATTTTGGGTCCCTATAACCACGGCATGGCGCGACCTCAAATTGAAGATAGAGGAGACGGCCTCCAGATATGGAGGGTAACTGCGAATATATTGAATAAGCAGTCGCGGACAGCCGATAAGGGGTGGTCCTCCAGCTTGGGGGTTGGGTAAAGGGCTAACCGTAACTGGATTAATCTTGCTCAGGACAGTGACCGATGGCGGGCTTATGTGAAGGCGGCAGTGAACCTACGGGTTCTCTAAAAGTCATAAGTAAGCAAGTAAGTAGACTGTAGCAATAATAAAAAAGTGTGAATATCTGAAGGACACAATCGCTGTACTTGCCTGTACAAAGATTCGACGAACACACGGACGGCACACCAAGGATGCTGTAAAAGTGCATTTCTATGAAGAACGGGACCTTTTGTGTAATGAGTAGACATCGGATTTTTAGGCACTAAAAATTGCAGTTTTAGGCGCCTAAAATAAGCTCAAAATTTGTAAAATTAGGCTCTATTTTAATGAAAATAGGCATTTTAGGCACATCAAGGTATCATACTTATTTCTTTCACTGAAATTTTTAGTTATACACTAAAATACGCACAAAAAAGTATGTTTAAACATTAAAAAAGAATACTATATTATATTTATAAACAGAGCTGCACAAATTTAATATATTGAAACTAATGAAATAATGATTATTGATATCAAGATTACTCATTTTAAGTTATTGAAATTCAGTTCCATGCTCAGACTTTATTATAATTATCTGCACAGTACACCACCAGAATTTTTTCTAAATTCTCCACAGTTAACCTTTGCCTTTTGTCACTGAGAATCATTTTGAAAGCAGAAAAACTTCTTTCAACCGAAACTGATGTGAGAGGCGCAAATTTTAAATTTGGTACAATAGAAACATCAATACTTACTGGAACATTTACACTTTCCCCCGATATCACTCTTGATACTTTTTCCAACAATGAAAATCCTACATTCTTATTTAATACGTTGTCCCACTTATTTTTAACTTTTTTCCCAGTTTCGTCCAAAGCAGAATGTATGTTCACTTGAGCTTCCTTTACTATTGCTATTTGGCTACAAAGAGATTGTTTTTCACGTTCTAATTGTTCAATGCTTGCAGGTATGAAAAAAAAGTTTGATGTTATGTAGGCAATATCGTTTTTCACTCGTGAGTCATTCAGACAATCTTTCACTGCTTTCACACACGCTGCACTATCAGTTTCAGGTAATTTATCAATAACTGTGACCACTTCCTTAAAATACTTAGAATAATACACCACTGACTGAATCCAGGTTCCCCATCGTGTAACAGCCGGCTGAGGTGGGAGTGGGATATCTGGAAAGTTCTCTCTGAATATTGAAATCCTGGATGGGGCTTTACAAAAACATTTTTTTGTGTTAGAAATAAACGAATTGACAAGAGGAAATTCATTCCGGATTGTTTCAGAAACCCTGTGAAGGCCATGTGCTAGACAGGTTACATGCGTGAGGTTAGGATAAAATGTTTTAAGAAGTGGAGCTGCAGCAACCATGTATGAGGCAGCATCAGTACAAAACAACAGAACTTTAGAATCGTCTATATTATCTGAGTATAAAGACTGTAGGCCTTTATTTACAAAATAAGCAATGGCTTGGCTATTCACTTTCGAAAGTTCCTTAACACATACGAGGTGTGGAATCGAAGGTCCATCAGGACTAAGTTTTCCTACTACCATATTTGCTATATACCTATTCATAGGATCTGAGGTTTCATCCACAGAGACCCATATGTAAGAATCACCTGTATCCTCCCGAATGGAAGCTAAAGTTTCATTGTATATTCTGTCTAAGTAATTTTTTCTTAGGGTCGACTCAGATGGGATATTTTGTTTGCAGTATTTTTGTAAAAACTGTCTTAAAACTGGATTTTCAATTGCATTCCAGGGAATGTTAGCAGCAACAAACGCTCTGGTTAAATCAGCATAGAAATTGCTGCTGAGATTGGATGAAGTAGGCTGTGTTAGTAAAGTTTGTTGCAGTTGATTTTTCTGCTGAGCTTCAGCCTTATGAGCCGCTCCTTGCACATGCTGCTTTAGGTGGCACTTCTTTTCTTGCGAAATCTAAACATGTAAAGTAAACTGAATTAAAATAAAATCCTAATTGTTGTATTGCCGTATTTTATGTCACAAAGTTAGTGGGTTCGAACAATCAAAATTTTAATGACCTGCAAATACTTTAACTATCGGAATTTAAAAGGTTAAAGTGTAGTCGTCTTAAAAAGAATTATACCTCAGGATAGCTCAGTCAATGTATAAATATTATAGGCCTACTCATTAAAATTAATAGAATTTATATATTTCAACTATTGTTACATACCTGTTTGCTACAAATCTTGCAGAATATTATTTTTCCATCATAAATGAATTCTGAATATTCTGTTAGCCATTGCCGGATCAATGTAGATTTTGCACTTATATTTTTCGGCATTATCGCGTTAAACTCCACAGGAAAACGTCCTACCGCTCAAAACTTCTCAACACAAATAAGGTGAGGGAAAGAGCAACTGTTAACGAGCATTCAAATGAACCGTTGTTATTGAGATTCAATTGGACAAAAATACAAAGTTCCACTTATTGTTGCATTTCCTGGTAGTGTTAACACTAGGAGGGCCATTCTTTTAAATATTTTGTAACGGTTTACCCTACTAATTCGCAGTTTTACGACTTTTCATAAATATTTCAAAAACACTCTTTCTCCAAAAATTGTGATTTTATGACACTCTGAAGGGCAGTACAGCTAATCGGTTTCAGACCGAAAACAGTCATTTTTATAGTACGGTATAGTATATCTCTGAATCGGTAGCAGCACATGTTGTGATTGTTGCCTGCTTCAAAACTAAGGTTGGTTCTTTGTCGGCATTTATGCTTCCAAACATGTTAAATTCGGTGAAATCTATTGCGAATGTCGTGAGATTCAAAACATTTTGTTTCCTTTATCAATGGTTTCATGGCCGGTGTGAAGCAAACTTTCCACTTTTTAAATGCCTTAAATTTCGCAGTGAATGCATGTATAAATTATAAAAAGTAATAGTAAAATGCGAAACTTTACAGTGAGTTAGGCATTTTTAGGCGAATATTAACAAATTAGGCTCTAATAACCGTTTTAGGGCATTTTAGGGCACTATAAAACTCTTTGAATACCTTTCAATTTCCATGAAACACAAATATTAATAATTATTTTTACTTTTCTCCTAAAGAAACAAAATAGGCATTTGCCCTAGAATCCGATGTCTGGTAATGAGTAATGACTGAGGAGAAATCATAAATGTATTGCAGACAACTGCATGCTTTGTGGATACCAAGTAGAAAAGTGTATAAATCACAGCGGCGTACGCAGAAATTTATCAAGGAAGGGGACATCACTAAAATTGTTTACAGTTTACATTATCGGCATTTTAAATGTTGCGTATTATTATTATTATTATTATTAATTATTATTATTATGTTACGTATATTTATTAATATTATACTATGTTCTAATAAAACATGTTCATGAATATTTTCATAACATTTTTGAAACGTAATTTTCTCACAGTCATTCAATTTTTAACAATTTTTAACTTCTGTTTAATTTTTTATAATAAAAAATACTTGTCATTATTACACTTATAAACATATACTCATATATATTTAGTCAACAATTATTTGTATATGACGTTACACGAGTATAGGCTAACAGGAAAATACATGGAAACAATAAAACACATTGAAATATATGTATTTTTTTTAAGTTCAAGAGAGAGGTTCAAACCAGGTAACTCCCCCCTTTGCGTACGCCCCTAATAAATCACAACCTCGTTGAGCTTGGGGACACTTACATTGTTTTTTTCACTGGCATTAGGCCTATGTTTTTAACTGTGTAGGCCTACACATTTGCATATCTTTGATGATCTGACGTTTGACCGTGCTTGACACTAGAACCAAATCCGATCGAAGCCTATACATTTTTAATGAGCAATAGGGTTTCTTCGAAAAGGAAATAAAACCTGGGTCTTATGTAACAAATTTACGGCTCTACTCAAAATTACCGGCCAAATATGTTTCGTCTCACCTAGTCTGTGCTTTGCAGACAAGTCCTGCGGGTTGACGTCTGAAAAGAGACTGCAGATAGATCTGCATACATGTAGGACGACTTTTGAGACCACGGACAGCGCACAATATACGAGAGCGGGCACAGGCCCGAAATGGACATTTTCACGAACCGGAACGCTCTGTTATTTTTGTTGAGGCGGTGACGATGACGACAACGACGTAATTATTGGCTAGTGTGATGACGCAAGAGTATTGTCATACTATTGAATTGAATTCAATTGAATTTCGGGAGGGGGCTACTACTACTTAGTAGATCCATTGCGCTAACCCTCCAGCTAGGCTCATTCGCAACCCACACCGACTGACTACACTAAGGTTCGCTGTGTATCCAGGTTTCGAGCAGGCAATCCCACTCGTCCCTCTGGTGTTCGAGAAACGCTATAGAATGACAGAATAGAGATCACTTATCTTCGGAAATTTTTTATGCCTTTAAAACATTTTACACAGACGAAAACCATGAATAGTAGTCACTTAATACAGTTGAAAAAACTCGATTGAATAAAATGCATCCATCCTGAATAATTTGCTTCAATAATAATAATAATCATAATAATAATAATAATAATAATAATAATAATAATAATAATACTTACTACTTATTTACTTATGGCTTTTAGAGAACCCGGAGGTTCATTGCCGCCCTCAAATAAACCCTCCATCGTTCCCTGTTCTGAACAAGATTAATCCAGTCTCTACCATCATAACCCACCTCTCTCAAATCCATTTAATATCCTCCCATCTATGTCTCTGCGTCCCCAAAGGCCTTTTTCCCTCTGGCTTCCCAACTAATACTCTATATACACTTCTGGATTCGCCCATACGTGCTACATGTCCTGCCCATCTCAAACGTCAGGATTTAATGTTCCTAATTATGTCAGGTGAAGAATACAATGCTTGCAGTTCTGCGCTGTGTAACTTCCTCCATTCTCCTGTAACTTCATCTCTCTTAGCCCAAATATTTTCCTAAGCTCCTTATTCTAAAACACTCTTAAGCTCTGTTCCTCTCTCAAAGTGAGAGTCCAAGTTTCACAACCAGTAATATAACTGTTTTATAAATTCTAACTTTCTTTTTTGAAATCAGACTGAATGACAAAAACTTCTCAACCGAATAATAACAGGGATTTTCCACATTCATTCTGCGTTTAATTTCCTCCCGAATGTCATTTATATTTGTTACTGTTACTTTACCTCATTATTTCCTGACCTAATTGCCTCATGAGTGATGCCATGTTGGTGTCACTTGTGGAGTTCAGATCTGTCTTCGGACAGTTGACTAAACAACAACTTTGCTTAAGATATTTGAATTTTTCCAACTCTTCAAAGGATAAATTTCCAATTTGTATATTTCCATATCGTTTTATGTTCTGGTCACGAGACATAAGCATATAGGTACTTTGTCTTTTCGGGATTTAATAATAATAATAATAATAATAATAATAATAATAATAATAATAATAATAATAATAATAATCTGTGGCGCTCCAGCTCTTTAAGGGTTCAGGCCGACCAGCCGGCTGCTAGCTCACGGCCACATGTCGAAGCCGAGGTGGACGACCATCCAATCAGAACTGTGATGTGTGGTTAGCACGATGATTTCCTAGCCGTTATAGCTGGCTTTCATAACCGGATTTCTCTACCTATCGTAGCTACCGAAGTGTATCACGATGCTGGGTGGGCACCGGCCCCATACACTGGCCGCAATTTTATGAGAAAATCTCTTCCCCTATGAGGACTAAACCAGCGCGTATTTCGTAACGCGAGTCTTAGGCAGGATACCTTAGGCCACAACATTTGCTTTGATGCTCCTTTCAAAATAAACAAACTATGAAAGTGAAATTTATTGACATACAGGGTGGAAGTAAAACAGTCTTGCAGATTTTAGAGCGAATAGCTCATGTTGTATGAAACAACAAATAAGAATATCACATTGGTTGATAGTTTTTTTTTCTTCAGAAAAAAATATTTTATTTCAAATGTTTAACAACAACTTATTCTGTTAGTATTGAGAATAGGTTCGTGATTTTTGTCCATATCGATAGGAAAACTAATAAAGAATAATTTATTTCTTTGGCCTATTTCAATAGTGTGGACGGTTTTCGTGTAAATTTAATTTTAAAAACCTCAAATTTCAAGCCACTGCACGATGCGAGTTGGTTGCAACACAGCGCCAGAGAACAGCTCATCTAGCGAGACACGCCGAGTTCGTTGACCTCTTACATCTGTATCACGAGAAGAGTGTGTTAGCGGCGATGTTGCCGGACTGCTGAAACTTCAAACATAATTTTCTAATTAACCGTACATTTAATCACAAAACGTAATATAGGTTTTCTATTCATTAAAGTGTACTCTATCGTCCCTTTCAATCTGCAAGGTTATTTCACTTCCACCCTGTACACTTATTTTGCATATGCCCACGTGCATCAACGTCTGTTAGTGTAACCACTGGTTAAAATTGTCGCCTAACCCGTGGTTAAGCATTTTTACAGTGGATCGACCTCGGTTACAACTTAAATAGGAGGTTAACCATAGTAATCTCTAACCGGCCATATTCGAGCGGTTAAAGGAGATAACCAGTGATTAGCAGACCAAGTAAAACAAAATGGCGGCCAGAGCCACAGATGTTTATTTTGAAGACGATTATTATTGTACAGTACTTGAATTACTTGAATGGAGCGTGAGCGTGAAGTTTCTTTAGTGGAAAGAGAGGACTCTTACGGGGAATTAGGTGACAGAAAATTTCAGGAGGGATTTCGTTTATCAAAATCTACAAATGGATCACTTGATATAACACAAAAACAGTCATATTTCTACTATGGATCGGCTGCTTATATTACGATTTTATGTAACTATTATTTTCTGTATTTTAAAAGGGAAGACTCGAATATCTCTTTCTCTATGTCACTGGCTGAAGAAAGAGAGGTTATGGATGGATCTTAGGATAATGAACAGTTCCCTGGTGTAAATGGGGTCCTGGATCGTACACACATTCCTACTCATCTTTTGCATCCTTTTCCTTTATGGATATTACTTCTTTTTTATATTATATATCTAGTACATCTAGTAAGTAAGTCTATCAATACTTCAACCACACATTGGGATATAATCATTTTTGCATCCAATTTTCCATTTTGTACGATTTTAACCTAACAACACCGAAAAACAAAGAAATGCAACTCGTAAATATAACAGTGCCGAAAGGCAAACAAATGCAACGCGAAAATGTAGGACACGTTCATTTCGATGTAGAATGGAGTGAGCGCAGTCGTTTTTAGACGTTGACTATTGTCTTCTCAGCGGCATGGATGCTTTCCTTTAGTCATTTTGTAGAAACAGTGTACCATCATAGACTTTACTCTGGTTAAATGAGGTGTCAGCTAGCCATGTTTAAGTAATCGGTGATTGTGAATGATGAACAGAAATTACATTTTAACCATGGTTACTGTTTAACTGTCGTTTCGTAATCTATGATTACTGCGTTTTTAACCGATGTTGATGCACTTTGCCAATAGTGATTACTGATTAACAATCATAGCTACCTAATTAATACCAAATTAAAACGAATCGGAAGGGACCATAGCTATTTCTTACGAGACAGAACGGAAAGGTTCCTGAAATTCACGAACTGGAACTGCGTTCCGGTCCGCTTCAACTTTTTTCGATGTGCGTACATTAGACCTACAAGCATTTACTTCTCAAATGTATGTCGTCGCTGTCCACACCTGTGGAGTAACGGTCAGCGCGTCTGGCTGTGAAACCAGGTGGCCCGGGTTCGAATCCCGGTCGGGGTAAGTTACCTGGTTGAGGTTTTTTCCGGGGTTTTCCCTCAACCCAATACGAGAAAATGCTGGGTAACTTTCGGTGCTGGACCCCGGACTCATTTCACCGGCATTATCACCTTCATATCATTCAGACGCTAAATAACCTAGATGTTAATACAGCGTCGTAAAATAACCCAATAAAATAAAAAAAAATGTCGTCGCTTTGAAGCCTTTCATGAGAGGGATTTGGATTTTGTGAACCGACACGCTATTACTTCTGTCCAAATTCAGCGTCCCTCCTGTCCAAATTCAACGTCCCAAATGTCTAGCGCAATAATTAATAATAGATCCCTATTAGAAACAACAACAACCAAATCCTTTGGCTTAAAAATCGATAATGTGTTAAATTGGAAAAATCATATTAAGGAAATTACCCCCAAACTAAATTCAGCTTGTTATGCTATTAGATATATGCAAAAGATAGTAAATGTCAATACCTTAAAAACAATATACTTTGCATACTTCCACTCGGTAATGAGTTTTGGAATAATATTCTGGGGAAATTCCACAGATAGTAACAATATATTTATATTACAAAAAAGAGTAATTAGAATAATAGTAGGTGCCAAATCTAGGGAATCGTGTAGGACTATTTTCAAAAAACTACAAATAATGCCCATGGCTTGTCGATATAAAAATTAAACTCAAAACATAAAATTATTTAGGGCCAAATTAAAGAAGTACCTAATTTCTCACGCCTTCTATTCTGTAGGTGAATTCATGACATTCAATAACACTTCATGAAATTGATACTAAAACTTTGTGTTGTGCTAGTAGACTATATTGTAAATCTTGTCTGTATATATTTCATCTAGACTGTGACTATAAATTAAGATTTTATAATAGTATTAAGTTTTTTGACTTGTTCCATATTCTAGCTGTAAGCATGTATGAATACCATGGAATGTTAATAAATACAATACAATACAATACAATACAATACAATACTGCGAGATAGGCATACGGTAGGTCTTCGCTTCGTACCATTGTTGTCATATGATCATGGCTCCAAGTCCGAATTAACCTATAATGTAGTTTGAACGCGCTCTTAAATAAGAAAAAAGTATCGTCAGCATTTCGCAGAAATGTAAAAACTAGCAAATAACATTTCCTTAAAAGATATTAATGTGCACGAAAGCAAGACATTCGTGATACTGATAAGTAAGCACGCTTCAAAATGGCGGCCGCGGAAGCAAGATGGAGTATGCCTCCGCCTCCGCGCCCTGAATTTGGTCAAGGCTCGCGTGCGAGCGATCTTACATAAAACAGAGAGCGGCCTCGCAGCCAGGCATGGCCTTATAAAGCAACGTCCACTAGTCACAAAATGACGTAACCTTTGTGACGTCATCAAAACAGATGAAGATTCTCCACAATGCACGACTGTCATTTGTTGCTTTTTCATCAAAGTGAAAACAAGGCAGGGAATTGTGCATGTTCACGTTCGCGTTGATATATTCCTCCACCTAGTCTAACCTACTACAGTGCGGCATTCTGGAAAACGTGATTATATAAACGATCATCAACATGACACAATTTCTCTTCCTCGTTCTCCAACGATTCAGTTTTTTAATCATGAATGATATTCCCGTAAAACACATACATAGATGAAATATACTGTGAATCACTTTCTTTTTAGGGACTGTTTTCGACATAGGCTATTTATAATAGAACTCTAAGACATCTGACTTTAAGAGGGATAAGTTGTAATCATTTTACACAGATTCATATAAAACGGCTCCCTTGATATTCTTGTCAATCCGATTATTAGTTTTACTTAAGAAAATCAATATTATTTTAAGAGTCATATAACAACTTATTAAATGATAGCCTAATATTGGTTTGTAATGACATTCTAAATGTATATTCCTTTATTTTCAAATAACAGCAAATTATCAATTATACCGATATGAAACAAATTGACTAGGCGAATATTAGCCCACGCTTAACAAGAAAGGTTTAGAGCTAGTGACCGCTAATTCTTTAATAAATAGGAACGATTTCTGCTACCTGTCCGCTCGTGCTCTTCTGTAAGAACTTAGGTAAAAGAAGAAATAGTTATTTATAGGTCTACATAGTGTTAATTGTGTGAGAAATCGTTGTAAAACTAATCTAATTGGTTAAGCGAATATTATATTCAAAGCAATATATGATGAGATACCAAAGATCAAAGATGGTTGGCGCTTCAGTGCTGCCAATCTTGAACCTAAAGCATTAGTCTTACTAAACGTTGTAGCATATTATGTGATGTGATGAAAGCAATAACTTTACACACAGTTCGCTATATAAATGAATAATAATTATATTCCTGCAATATGTTATGTTATATATACTCGTATTATAATAACGGAGCGGGCTAGCGGAGTGGTAGAGGACTATTCTTGCATTCGGGAGGTCCGGGATTCGATCCCAGGGGCCAGCAATCCTAACTGAGGTTTTTCATGGTTTCCTCAGTTATTTCTGGGCAAATGCCGGGATTGTACTTCCTGAAAGTCCGGCCATGGACGACGATCCTTCCCTTAATCCTTTAATATGTGTGAGTGAATGGTGAGTAATGTTTTAAATGTTTGTGTTGTATCGGAGGTGGCCCTGGCATTGAGCTGATCCCTCATCCGGGGAGGGCCTCCACGTCCTTGTGTGGTCAAAAAAGTATGTATGTGATCCAATAGGCCTAGATTAATTCCTCTCCCGACAGGTCGCGGCCCTGTAAAGCCCGTGTGGCGTGGGTCGTATAAATGAACCTAAAAGGGAAAGCTTAAACTAAGATAAAGAAAGAAATAATAAGCTTATATTATAATAGCTATATAAAATATACACACAATATGGCAAAATAAAATAAAATTGGTGAAATTAATTAGATGACGAATATTTCAAATTGTGCCAACTTAACAGATACAAATGGCTAATTATATCGTGCTATCTGTAATATGCGTATATTCGAGGAAATGTCGGTAAAGAAGTGAATCTAATAGCAGGAAAGTCATTAAATTAAAGTAAATGATCAAGTAATGGGGAAAAAATGTTGAAGTTGCAACTTAGTACCCACGTTACATTGTACCAACTATAGGCTACACTTAACATGAAGAGTTTAGAGCTAGTGACCTCTAATTCTTTAATATATAACAACAATTTCTGTTACGTGTCCGCGCATGTTATTTTGTAAGAATTTAAATGTGAAATCGCTGCGAGAAGAAGAATAAATATAGTTCTCTATATGTCTATAGAGAGTTAACTGTGAGAGAAATCTTCGGGGAATGGATAGGGGACCTAAAAATAAGCAAAAAAAATGCATACATATAATTCAATTTCGCTTTGTTTTTTTTTTTTTATTACAGGTACTTTTTAGTTCATACATGTTTTCTTTTGTTCTAATATCTTTGTTTACAAAGTCCATGTATTATTCTATATATAGTGCTCAAAATGGCTACCATGAGTTCTACTACAGGTTCTAAGTACCGCATCATGTTCTCTCCTACTCCCTCCCATATTCCAGATGTATGTTGTATCTGTTGACATCCTTCTTCAACACGCTGGCGAAGAATTGCGATGTTCTCGATAGGTCTTGAATACACAATTCAGTTGCTTTTAAATATCCCCATGAGTAAAAATCTAATGGATCGAGGTCAGGGGAACGAGTAGGATAGGAACTTGATCTGCACTACGTATTTGCTAGCATGTCCATATATGAGGTGCATATCTATCATTTCCTGGTTAGAGTAGGCCTACAGTTTGACCACAAATACAACAGCAAATAACAAATGCTAACAAATCTTAATAGCAAATAACAATTCTCGGAACGTACACTATCCCTTGTTTCCAGTTGCTATGTATAAATAAAGAGTAGATGCTCCTTTTAAACAAGGCCTACTGATTTAGTAAACATAACTCATTAATATAAGAACTTTGCTTAAACCACATGAAATAAAAAGTAGGTATATCTATAATTTAAAAAGAAAAGCGAAATTGACTCTATAGTTACATAATCCTTTTTGCCTGTTCCTAGGCCCATTCCATAAAGGTTTCCCACATTGACATACCTTATAAAGTAATTAATTTAGCGTATCTCCAGAAACCATTCCTCGTCCCATATGAACTGCAATGCTCTTTTTGTGCGAGATCGTGCGTATTTGCTTGTTTTCCGCACAGAACCAACACGCGGTAAGTGTGAAATACCACATTCAGTATTCCCAACGTAACACACATAACAATTTCCCTCTTCTTACCGCTTAAGCGCGACATTCATTTTACTGCTTTAGGCTTTTAACATATTATTTTTAGAGACGTTTAACATAGTAATAATTATAAATTGGAAACTTACCACTGCAATTTCACCTAAATTGCAATGTTAATTATTGTTTTTAAATATTTGCAAAAATTAAGTAAAGTCTACTACTCCACGAAACTTATTGCATTCCTGATACAAGTAGCATTAAGGAAGCCGTGAAAAAATCAACGAGATTCCAGATGCCGATGTTATTACTGCAATATGTTATATAAATAATATTGTTAAAATATTAAAATGAAAAATAAATCATTAGTATAGTTGAATCTATACTAACATACGGGGCAGAGGGATGGGCACTTGTTGAACGTCAGAAGTGTAAGATACAAGCGACGGAGATGGAGGGAATAAGAAGAGCTGCTAGAGTATCCAGATTGGAAAGGAGAAGGAATGAGGATGTGAGGCAAATGATGGAGATGGAAGAGTCGGTAATTGAAAGAATCGAAAAACGAACTCTTCAATGGTATGGCCACGTAAAAAGGATGAAAGAAGGAAGATGGCAAAGATTATTCTGGAATGGTCATCTCGGGGAAGGAGGAAGCGTGCGAGACCAAGAAAAACATGGAAAGCCGGTGTCATGCAAATGATGAAGGACCGACATATGCAGGAGGAGGATTGGCGGGATCGAGAAGGATGGCGGAAGGGAATTCAGGGCAACCGCTGAAGAGTGAAAGAGCCCACAAAAGAAGAAGAAAGAGGAAAAAAAGACAGACGTATATCACGGCCTGCTGGAGTACAGTAAACACAGAAAACATTTTACAGCAACAATGTTGAAGAAAGATATTTTGGTGTTCCGAAGTTGGCGTCATTAAACAGAAACCAACATGGAGATTTCATTGCAACTAATTAGAAATTCGTCTTTCAGGTATGTAATAAACGATTTTCGCACAAAATAATGTACGATACACGAGCGGTATGTTTGTTTTCATGTTCTCGGAAATTAAAAAAGCTCAACTACGTTTCGCTTTTTCAATCTTTTCCTCGACCATGAAAACGTCAACATACCGCTCTTGTAACATATATTACTATTGTTAGTTTATTAACTTAACACAGATCATCAGTGTAGAGAGCATGAAACGCATTCCGTCATTACACTTTTTACTCAATCCAATGCGAGTAAATATCCCCATATCTCTATGATTTATCTTCTCGAATAGTCATTCTAAAGACAGTGCATCCAAATGACAACACGAACTTTCGTTTCCTGCATTGCTCATGAAAACAGTCTTTAGACCTGTAGTCCAAAAAAATAGTGTATCTGAATTTATTTATAAATTGTGTTGTTTAAATAGACATATATTCTATGTCACTAAGTTTTGCACAACTGCGCGTGAAATAGTTGCTCTATGCTATAATTATTTAAGCTTATAGTATTTTTTATTTGCGAAAATCCGCATTTGCAAGTGATGTACGTGTTAGTGTTTAGCATTGAGACTCTAAGCATGTTCCTGTGTTGTCATTTGAATCGTACTTCTTTAGAACATCACGCAGGTATAATTCGTCCAATTTCCTCGACTTTCCCAACTGACCATCTATTGCCCTCTAATAATCGGTTGTCATAAATAAATATCTTTCTTCATGGCGACAGAATCCTCTCTTCGCCTGTTATAGCCAGTCACAACCCTTTTTTAGAAAAACTGACTGCTTCCCTTCATTTCCACTTGGAAGGAGAATTGTCACATCTATTAATACACTAAAGTATTAGTCATTGAGCTGTCAAGTGTCGCTAGAAATGTGACAACTGTGGAGCATGTGAAAGGGGGTTGTCAAAGTTTTTTTTTTTGTGTAGGAAGTCGTAAACCCGTTAAGTGGGCATTCAAAAAAGTCACCGAAGAAATTGAACAGATTTTAACAACTGGCGGCCAGTAACTATCAAAGAAGCCATGGGATTTTATGACCACTGACCGACATTCCTCTCCTCAGGAAAGTCTTTCCACTCATTACCTTAGCCAGAGGGGGTCAAAACTTGGTCTAAGAGTTAACAACTAAAAGTAGAAATAATTTTGTAGGCCTATATAATAATAATAATAATAATAATAATAATAATAATAATAATAATAATAATACATTTTATTGGTAAATTATTTTTTGCTAAATACAAACCGGACCAATTCATCGGTGAGTTTATTCCACGTAGATTTATTACAAAAAATCACGAATGAGATAGTTTGATGGAGATATGCAACAATAGACCAACCGACAATTTGAAAGAAAAAAAAATAAGTATTTGCACGAATCTGTTGTTGGTTGGATTATTTAACTCAGAAAAATCAAGATTACGATATCTACACTCTGAGCAAAATTCGTTTATTGAATAAAATTAATTAATTTATTTCGAATTGAAGTATTCTACGGGCAAAAATGGTAATTGATAACAAAATAATAGAACAAGTGACAGATTTTGCATATTTAGGAAGTCATAGTTCTTTGTATAATTATCAAAAAGACATACATAAAAATATATTGAAATATAATCAATTAAATGGTATCTTGAGAAGGAACTTTGGAAAACAAATCGAAAAGAGATCCAAATCCGATTTCACAATATAATATCAAAACCAGCTCTGTTATATGGCAGTGAATGTTGGACACTGCGGCAAAAGGAAATGAATAGAATCAACGCATCACAAATGAGATTTCTACGATCACTGACAGGTGTTACCTTGCGGGACCGCATTAGGAGCGAAGACATAAGAAATCAGTGGGAAGTTGAGGAGATGACGGCACACGTCCAACATTATCAACGTAAATGGAGAAACCACCCTCTTAGGACGCTTGAACATCATTTACCAAAGAGACTACTGGGTGTACAGTTCAAAGTGTGTCATGGCTCGCTGTATGTCGTCATATGGCTAGCCGATGAGCCTATAGAACTCAATCTTCCTACACTTCCGCAGAGGCGTATTACCTATGTGCTAGAGAAGTTGCCTGGCAAGTACGGCGTTCATTCAGAAGAGAACTTACCGATACGTACGGTAACGCCGGTAGTGGCAGGAATGTGAACTGTTTGTAAACACATACTGAGATGAGTTTTTTTCTTACTGTCGGGATATGGGGAGAGGATTAAGACGATTACTTACGTACAGTATTTGTTGACATTAACTTGGACGGTCAACATGGACGCGGAGCATTTGATTTGTGTTGTGGAATGTTGCGGTACGTAACCGATGATAACAAATACCCTGTGTACGACTTGCCCGCGCAAAACACAGTTCGAAAGAGGTTATGGTAGCACACAGACCGTACAGACCGCCATCTGTTGCTACGACGTTCAAGTTATATCGTGCCGTACACGTTCTCAAGTTCAGATTGAACGCCTTGATTAATAGGCAACTTCTCTGACATAAAAGCTGAAACTCGCTTCAAATCGCTGACTCACAACAGTGACGTCATGACACACTTTGAAATGAACACCCAGTATTGCATTACCATCCACGAGGACGAAGAGATTTAGGCAGACCTCACCGACGTTGGACAGAGCAATTCCATTTGTAGTTCACAGACGGGAAACAACCCAAAACTGTGTATTGGCAGCAGAAGAAGAAGAAGAAGAAAAACTATTAAATCGACTCCTGATCTGTTATTAAAAATCGGTTAGCCTTTTTTTTATTATTATTTGTGCTATTTTTGTAATAGTATGAATGTTACAATACTTCTTCCATAAGATATTTAATAATGACCAAATTTACTTCAATGGAATACCTATGTCGAAAACATATTGTTTTTGTCGGTTGGTCTCTTAATACGTAACTCCGTCCAGTTAGCTATCATTTGTACTGGATCGCCATTGTATGCTCTGGATTCAATTAAAAGCCCAAGAATGTTTTATAAAAATAATTAGACTATTCTATTTCATCTGCATCAATCTCTGATAAATTGACTCGTATGTATTGAATATGAACAAAATCCGACCAGTGGTGTAGGATAAATCTCTATACACGGACGGACAGACAGAAATGTTGACACGTATTTCCGTGTAAAATATCTAAATCGATTCTTTTTTGCAACATCACAGTGTTTTCCATTTATATTTCGTGTAAAAAGCGAGACACTATTCTTAACAGAACAGTTTTTGTAAGTCTAACCACTGTTCTAGTGACTGAAGCGAATCTGTCTACTTTTCCACGGTTTTGCTCGGGCGTGAGTTTGCAATTGACTTGTGCTGATTGTGTAGAAAATGAAGACAATATGAGCATTTAAAATTACCTCTTAAGTTTTAAAACCTCTATATAAATACGAAGTTTGCATTATAAGTCACTGAAGAATAGCAAAAGCTGTGCGAATTTTAATGCAATAATACAATATGTGCGAGAACCTGGTTTGATTCGTAACCAAAGTGGTGACCTCGATAAGAACATGGGCTGACTGACTTGTCGCAAAGGTAAAGCATTATTTACGTATGGCCCTAAAGTTACTGATGTTACTGCATTCATAATGAAATTAAAACTGCATAGAAGATGATTCGAGAGTTACAAAAAATTGCTTTGAGTTTTTGCATGTCTGCTGGCAATGAAGAATAATCAGATTTACATTTCATTATGATACAGTGTGACAGTATAAAACCCACAACAAACATAATCATATTAAATTGTTTTAATAAAATGTCGTCGTACTAAACTGAAGACGGATCTGGAAGCGAGCCGTGGTAAAGCTAGTTTAACGAACAAGCTCATCAAGTTTCTAATGATAAGCAACAAAAAGGGCCATAAATACCTTTTGGAAAAACAATGGCGTGCAGTGAATGGAAATACGGAGTTTATTTAAATCACGTGCTGACAAGAAGGTAATGTTAAACGATGTGGACGAGAGAAAATATTGTGTTACTTTACGCTGAAGACTACAAACCTATAGTATGTACAAGCATAATTAACGAAACGAATTTCAATCACATCGTTATCATCAGTGTTGCCAACACGATGGTTTTTCCACTAAATCTAGTTTTTCTATCTCTCTCTCTCTCTCTCTCTCGGTGGGGAAAAATTATTGAACGGTGGGCAGTGGACGGCCCTCGTAATTGCGCTTGAATGGCCAAAATTTATATATGCACTTGTTTTGACATTATTAACATGATGGAAAAAAAAAAACAACTTTTTTCATCTGCCCCCATGAGAATGTTTGCTTGTCAGCCTTCTATCAAAGCGAGTACCGTGTTTTTCCTAGAGGTAAAAAGACGGTCGGAGCCTGGTACCGACCACACCTTATTTTAGTGCCGAGGTCAAGAAAGCATGGGGCTTTACCTCTATACCTCCAGGCGCCTTCATAGCGTATATATAGGATATCTTTACATTTAAAGCTCGGGATAACATGTTGCTGCCAGTCAGTTGGTGTGTGCAGCATTTCTAATAAGTTATAAGAGAATATCTCTTCTTTAATCATTGTCGCTCAAAATGTCTGATGACTAATTCAGTTTGATAAACACTAAACAGCAAAGTATATAATTCTATGCAATCATACGTATGCATGGAATGTTCGAAGTTGTTTTCGGTTTCACTTAACGAGGTGACGTCATCTTCACAGAAACGCAATAGTTGGGAATTACGTTTGAAATTTTGTTGAGACGAAAACGGAACAAATTAAGATTTGCGGTAAAACCTATGGAATGGCCAGACGACATAACAAAACGGAACGTAATATGGTAAAAGCAGGTTCACAATAAACCGGGAACGGAAACGACAACGAGAACGGAAATGATTTTAAAATAAATGTATTTAAATGTGAACAATCACAATTGACGAGAAGTTGCCGGAAACGGGAACTAAGAGTTGGCCAAGTTTTAACTTTACCGTTCTCGTTTCAGATCACAGTCTATGATTCAGTCTGTTGTCATCAAAAAGCTATTTAGTTGTCGTATTTTCTATAGCAAAGAGGCCGGGACATAATTTCTTGTCCATACATTGCTTGTAACTAACGCAGAAATTCAGTGGAATCATTTTCAATATATGCTATTTGTAAATGTGACCATACTACCACGTGAATTGAATTCTTAAATATACCGTGTCTTAAATTTCAAAGTTGGTTTACCTTGTTTATGTTGACTGGCTTGTACTCATGAGAGAATGCCATTGGTCAAGTATACACAAATAACATCAGAATGCGTAATATTGGCTTTACATATCGTTATTGACACACATATCAATATGCATAGCTGTTTCCATTTTCGGTTTATTGTCAATCATAAATCTTCACGTTCACGTTCAAGTTCTTCGTTTCCCATTCTCGTTCTGGTTCTCGTTCCCGGTTTATTGTGGACCAGCCTTAAGCAGAGTTATATTACCGGTTGTTCTGTATTATTGTTAAAGTTGTACTCTCACTTTAAGAGAGGAACAGAGGCTAAGGGTGTTTCAGAATAAGATACTTAGGAAAATATTTGGGGCTAAGAGGGATGAAGTTACAGAAGAATGGAGAAAATTATACAACAGAACTGCACGCATTTTAGTCTTCACCTGACATAATGAGGAACATTAAATTCAGACGTTTGAGATGGGCAGGGCATGTAGCACGTATGGGCGAATCCAGAAATGCATCTAGACTAGGTGTTAGTTGGGAGGCCGGAGGGAATAAGACCTTTGTAGAGGCCGAGACGTAGATGGAAGGATAATATTAAAATGTATTTTGGGAAGATGGGATATCGTGGTAGGTACTGGATTAATGTTGTTCAAGATAGGTACCGATTATGGGCTTATGTGAGGCGGCAATGAACCTCCGGGCTCTCTAAAAGCCATAAGTAAGTAAGTATATTCCCAAACTAGCAACTCTGCAATCAGTTATTGTTTCACCTTCATGTATTCCTATGTTCTCAACTCTGCATAACTCGCAGCCCGTGCCTGCTGGCTGTTCGTACAACCAGGACAGGGTAGTATTTGAAATGCATGTGTTTAAATTACGTATTTGAAATATATTTTTGTATTTTGTGATTTGAAAATATTTTCGAAAGAATTTAATATTTCTTATTTAAATGAATAAAATTTGTATATTTTGTATTTCAAATACTCATAGTATTTTTTATTAGTTTTAACTCTGCGTGATTTAAAGATTCTCATTTTGGCTACGAAATGAGTTGGATACAAAATATATGTGTAAATCAGCTGGCAGCTCTCTGCTGCACCTATGGTCAGTTCAGATGACGAAGACGATGAAAGCAATTCTTATGTTTTCAATTCAACCCAAGTACAACAGTACTGAAAAGCAAAAAGAAAAGCAAATGTCTACTGTGGAGTATGAGCTCATACCTGCAATTTTTTAATGACAAAGACAAAAACCCTCAGCACTCTAGACAATAAGTATTTTAATAAGTATAATAGCAGTTTGTATTCCTCTGCGCCTGTAGAAAGACTGTTCTATTTTGTAGAATTTATACGTTCACCAGCAAGGGAAGCTTACTCTGATGATTTTTTTTTTTTTTTTTTGAGAAATTGGTTTTATTGAAAAAGAATTGTAGTTATCAGCCTTAGGGTAATTTAATTGCTAATTGGACAAAAAGGAAGAATATCAAGGTACCATGTTTACATTAAACGTTGAGAAACACGTTACCGAAAAATAGTTTGCCCCGTTTCTTTTCTTTTTTTCTTTTTTTTTTTTCTAGTACTTCAGCAGGTATACTTTTATGAGTATGTTAATATTTTAGATTTTCAATAATTGTGCAGAAGACACAGGAACTTCAAACACTTTATTTCAGTTTTATTTTAACTTTGGCTAGTTACTTTTAAAATTTTAACAAAAATATTTAAAAGTAAACATCAGTAATCAATCACTGATTCCTTCATAATTATAAATAAATGGTAATTCAATCAAAATTCCAATAAAATATTAAAATAACCAAAATAAAATTTTAACAAATTAGAATAAGTAACATGTATCTAATTAATAGTTTTCATTGTCATATTAAAAAAATGTATATCATGATGGCAGTTTTTACTATTTCACACATGAAACATCTAAATCAGAATGTACGGCATTACTTGATGGCCATTGAATAATGTTTTGAAATTCCTGATACTAGCAGGAATATAGCCTAATTATGTTATTATGTTATGTAGGACCAGTAAAACATTTAATATAAACTATGCTAGGACATGTTATTATTATGAGTACTCTCCACTTCTTATAATCTGTTCCTTCTATAATAAACTGAGCAATATTGACATCTTTCAGGATAGAACCACACTCTTGAGAGAAATAAATACCGGTAGCGTTCAAAACACTTCATAAGTATTTTGCTAATAAATAGGTCTTAACTGGTTTGCATATTGTATTTTTGGTCTTCTTTCTTAAATTATTTCATATCAATTATCATTACGAACTCACTCCTAATTCTGACTTAACGTAGGTCTAGTTCCTCATCAGTTATTGTATTATTGTTACTAATCTGTGACTAGTTATTTGCATTTCATGTTTTCGTCATATTGTAAATACTTTTGTTTTTGTTTGCATGTAATATTTGCTTAATATCTTTTGTTGAGTAGTATTGGATTGTAACTGTTTAAGTTTGAATACCATTATTGTATGTGTTACTACTGTTATTTTCATTTTATCTACTCTGTAATTACATTGTTGAGTGGATTAAATAAATAAATAATTTATAATACGGCACGTAATTAAATACAGTGTTAATAAATTATAATCTGAATATTTGAGCTCTGAAATTTAATGTTCATGTTTATTGATATATCTTACCGAGTATTTGAAATCTATACTAATAATAAATCTGTAGCCGAAATTTTCCTGGTAATTTTCGATTTTCCAAAAATAATTGGTCCTAACATATATAATTAACCACCTTGAAACCGAAAATCGCTTTTTTGACATTTTTGTTTGTATGTCTGTCTGTCTGTATGTTTGTTACCTTTTCACGCGATAATGGCTGAACGGATTTCGATGAAAATTGGAATATAAATTAAGTTCGTTGTAACTTAGATTTTAGGCTATATGGCATTCAAAATACATTATTTAAAAGGGGAGTTATAAGGGGGCCTGAATTAAATAAATTGAGATATCTCGCTTATTATTGATTTTGTGAAAAATGTTACATAACAAAAGTTTCTTTAAAAATAATTTGCGATAAGTTTTATTCCTTGAAAAATTTTGATAGGACATATTTAATGAGATAAATGAGTTTTAAAATTAAAATAACTGCCATCTAAGGCCGTATAATGAAATAAAAAACAAATGACTTCGTATATAAGGGGCCTTGAACAGCAACAATCGAAAGCTATGAAAGATAGCCTACAGAGAATGTTTCTGTGTTTGTATGAAGTAATATCGGAAGCTAAATTAACCGATTTGTATAATTAATTATTATTTCACCATTGGAAAGTGTAGTTCCTCTAGATGGACATAATGCTATAATGTTATTACAGTAACTTCTGATATAATATAATGTAATGTAATATAATATAATATGATATAATATGATATAATATGATATGATATGATATAATATAATATAATATAATATGTAATATTATATAATATAATTTAAGTTATTTGAAGGATTCAGAACCATAGTGGGCCAAACGCCATTTACTGAATACGTAGAAAAGAAGGGTTAAAATTAAGTTATTACCATAATTCAATGGAAACATATAGCAAGTAAAATAAAGTATAGACATTAAATCTAAATGATGTCAGTGTCCATTAAACTATGGTTGCATGTAATAACAATTAAGAAACATGTTAAAGGAATGTCATTGCACCAAATGATTGCTCTCTGGACCGAAATGATCGCATTTTAATTATTTAAACACAATTTAAATTTAAGTAACATATTAAACGATTTATCCTTCTATCAAACACGAATGTTCCCTTGATCAAATGACCTATTTTAATTATGTAATTACTTTATATTTATTTATAACGGGTGCAGCGGAGCGCACGGGTACAGCTAGTACAAAATAATATAATTAACCACTTGACATGAAATGTAGTTGTGAATTTTTAAAAAGTGTTTTGTACCGGTATTTGTATTTAAAATAGGCCTACTACTCTTTGAAGTGTTTTGTATTTAAAATACTGGGATATCAGTATTTTGTCCACCCCTACGTACACCCCTGGCGGGCCGAGGTCGTCTCTGCAGCGGATCAATACCGGCGTGCAGGGTGGGGATGAGTCACCCGGACCGTCGGGACGTCTCTGTCTACCCCACACCCCTCGAAAAACTTGCAGGTCCTTCAAAACACGTGCACGCATCTTCATAAATAAAATCAATCTCGAATCGCGGACAATTAGAGTGGCGGAGCGCTGCAGACCCGCCCGGGGCCACGGACCCGCGCCCCTCCGCAGCGTCCGCTAGCCCGGGTCACGGAAGGTCGACGACCCGACGCGACGCGCCGCGGCGCATGCAGCGGCCAAAACGGTTTTATGTGAGCCCCAAGCCGCAAAGACCGCCCGTCTCACTCTTGACCAGAGGACGGACCTCGAAGACAACAATCACTGATCGCCACACTTGGCGTACCTCGAAGAAAACAACAATACACGAGGGAGGCGCGCGCCGTGCTCGGGCGGCGTGGAGGGCATCCACTCGCAGTTCCGCTCATGTGAGATCACCGCTATTGTCGGGGGCCTTGGAGGCTTGGACGATCGAACGGTGGTGACGTAACAGGGAAGCTCGGTGCCGTATCGACGGTTCCAGGAACGTGCTGGTGACTCACGTAAGGGTGTGAAGTGGGTCAATATTAGGGTTGATGCCGGTCAAGACCTCCCGTGTTGAGAACGTTGACCAGCTGTCAAATCCCAGCCCAGACGCGGTTTTATCTGAAAAATTATATCATCCGAAAAGATGCTGACTGCAATGTACTTACCTTGCAGTGTTTAGTAACTGTAGCGACACAATTCCCAGTTCAATAAACTGTTTTAATTTATTTCAGTCAGGAGTGCATACTGTACCGTAATTTCAGGACTGCTAATAGCGTACTTTCTTTTGCTGTATTTTTCATAATTTAAAACTAAATACAGTCGAACTTCGATATCTCGAAGTGCTTTTGGAAATGCATAATGCTTCGAGTTATTGAATTCGAGATATAGAAAATTCGCCTAAAAGCCCCAACAAATTATCGACTACACAGTCCACACCTGTGGAGTAACGGTCAGCGCGTCTGGCCGCGAAACAAAGCGGCCCGGGTTCGAATCCCGGTTGGGGCAAGTTACCTGGTTGAGGTTTTTTCCGGGGTTTTCCCTCAACCCAATGTGAGCAAATGCTGGGTAACTTTCGGTGCTGGACCCCGGACTCATTTCACCGGCATTATCACCTTCATTTCATTCAGACGCTAAATAACCTGAGATGTCGATACAGCGTCGTAAAATAACCAATAAAATAAAAAATAAAAATAAATCGACTGCACAAAAAACAGTAGCCTATATTTGTTTTTTTGAAAGATGGGACATGACAAGAGCGTTGCGATCGGAAAAACAACTGAATGTCACATAGCGTGGTAGGCCTGTTGCTGTGGTAACAACGGTTGAGTTGCCAAACTTACCGTTCCCACGTGGCGAGTGCTCAATAGCTCTCTTGGCGACATTTATTGTGCACAAAATGTTAGCACTGGTACATTTCGTATTTGATTCTCTGTCGATTTTTGTATTGGTTTCTTACCTTCGCGTCAATTGTTAATGAATGTTTTAACGTCAACCATCTTAACGTCAATTGCTAGCTTCCATCAGCTGGCAGCATGGTAGTCCATATTGGCAACATAGCACTGTAGTTCCAAGCTCGGCCGCTTAACTGTCATGTCTCATCTTTAAAAAAAAAAGTATAGTGTATGTAATTAACTGCAGTTACGTCCTAATACTCCTACTGCTATTACTCCTGATGTGCAACCGGCCACGAATTGAATACGTAAAAGCCAGTGCTTATTTTCGATCATTTTCATGTTAATAAAATTAATGGTTTCGTCCAGTGCATTTCCCTTAAAGTTTGGCATTTACAGCAAAACTTACATAGCCTAGGTAAAAGCAATGAATTTATAATCTATTGTAGACTATTTCTCAAACGCTGGAACTTCAAGATTTTCTATAGATCGCATAATATCTGTTTTTCAGGCTGACGATTTTATCTTTTTATTAACACAGACGAACTTAAACTCTAATTTTCAAAGCAATTTGCTCTATAAGAACAATGCATGTATCTAATGCCTACCCACTTCACTTGCATATTCGGGTTCCACATATTGCGGATAGATGGCAGACTGTAACTCAGTTTCAATTTGTACACCACTTCCGCGGGCCACACTGTACATGATGTGTATCTGTGAAGAGTTATGTCGTGTATTATAATGTTGAGGATATCTTAACGTCCTTCCCCACCCACTGCAACGGTGGATCTCATTGTGTATACTGTAGCTATTATACTCCCACCTAACTAACAACAGAAATAGGGAGGGGCAGACATTAAGTTCTGTCCCCAGCTTACATTATAGCAACAATGTTCACTTCTTGAGGACGTTTGTATTGAAAGAAAGGCTGTAGGGCCTACTTACAACGCTCGCTAGGTAACGGTACTTCATCCCTTTCGTTTTATTGCACAGTATTGAAAATTTTCACCCGAACTTCGAGTTACAGAAAAATGTTTTACAGCAGGGGAATAAAACATATCCTTCGAGATATAGAAAAATTCGAGTTACGGGATAAATTTTACACACAAATTATATACGATGCTGCCGGGAAATTAAAATTACCTCGAGATATCGAAAATTCGAGATAGAGGAATTTTCACCCGAACTTCGAGTTACAGAAAAATGTTTTACAGCAGGGGAATAAAACATATCCTTCGAGATATAGAAAAATTCGAGTTACGGGATAAATTTTACACACAAATTATATACGATGCTGCCGGGAAATTAAAATTACCTCGAGATATCGAAGATTCGAGATACAGGAGTTCGACTTATGGAAGTTCGACTGTAAATGTTTTCTTTTGTTAATAAATTAATCATACAATTATTTTATGTTCAGACAATTCATTTCCTACATGCCATAACGGTTTGACACGACGAGAAGTATGTGGACACAAATCAGCTACACTGAACTGTCATCTGGATACAGCTTCGACGTATTACGAGTACGAGTATATACAGTACTTGTTGACTAACCTCATCAGTTGATACAATAAACTGGCGGAATAGCTGATGTAAAACCTGCAGAGTGACTCCGTGGGCAAAGAAACAGCAGCTTCGTTTACGAGGACAGCCGTTGCCTTTACTAGGTCACGAGATTAAATGTGTATTAATAGGCTGGTCACAATTTTATCATTCTGTTAAAATGACGTGACTTGTGTGTTGCGCCAACTTGTACTTGTAGCTCCGATTCCCATGTTCACACGTTTTCCTAGCTGGCTATTGACAACAGAGGAACGGCCGCTTCTTTGAACTCTCGCACCGCTGTCTAACTTCCTCACCACACACATCAAATCTCGCATATCTGGGTACTAATTTGAATTGAATTGAAAGAGAGGGAAAATGGGAGGAGAAATTTAAAAGGTACGCAAAACGCGTCCTCGCAAAGGGTTCGGGACTGAAAGAAACTGAATTATGTGAGCTCTAAGCCTGTTGGCCACTTGTCTTACTCCGGATTACTCTGCTCCACTAAAAATTTTGAAGGGGAAAAGCCGAAAATGGACGTAACCTCTTAGGTACACAGACGTTCAAAGGTATTCGACCTACGATTTTATCATCGTGTAAACGAACTTTCCAACCACGGGATAAGTCAGAACCAAAGATATGAAAAATTGACAAACTTTGAAAGAGTTCCACTGGTTCTCAATAGGTGGTACTATTATTGGGAACTGTTGAAAACTGTCAAGGAAAATGATTATGTGGATTAAGCATAAATTATTTTTGTAATAGACAATATCAGCTGTTTCCAGCGAAACTCAGTGTTGTTTTACAATCAGTAGAGTGGGATGAAAAATTCAATTTTATAACACGGGTATATTTATCTACTATTGGCAACAGTGACTATTATCTTCGCCATCTATTCATAGAAATAATAACTTCAGAAGCCACACTTACACCAACAAATTATCGATCACAATCAATTAGTAAAGTCAGATACCTTTGAACGCAGTGTACCACATACTCAGGGGGAGGGGAATGCGCTGAAAAACACGAATGTATGAAGAAGAAAGAAATGGCGGAAGGTGTAATCCTGCACATTGAAAGGAACTTTGTCCTTTCGCAGTGCAAGTGGAGTCGAGAAAACTCGCTCGTGTGATGTTCGATGGCTAAGGCAAGTCATTAATTTCTGCTGCGCTTAGGTTTTTGCTATGGAGAAGGCCAATCACAGTGCACACTGTATTGTTCGTTTTTATAAGTTCGTGAAATGATTTCCCAGTAATTCAATTTAATAGACTACGCATGTGCAAACCATGTCGAAACTCTTGATCATCAGTAATATTCTATCCAAAGGCGGAGTTATGGAGGGGCATGGGGGCACTGCCCTCCCAAACTTGTCTGAACTCTTATTTTATAAAATTTAGAAAACATTGAATTCAAAAGATCTTTTTTATATTTTGTTTATGATTAAGTTTCTGTACTTAAATTGACGAATTAATGTCTTCAGATCATGTGTTTGGACTATAACATTTATTTTAAATTTCTGAATGTATAAGAATTGCTATACCTCATTTGAGGAATGGAAGCACTGTAATGTATCTTTTGTAACAGCCTGTATTCATGTGTTAGAAGTCTGCAGATGTTCAGGCCGCCACTTGGAGAAATATGAATAACGTACTGCAGAACAATGCAGAAAAAAGAAAAGTGATCCCAATATAATGTGTAAACTTAAAGACGAAATTAGATAAAATAATTATAGAGTTTACATTTCTTATGATATCTTCAGGAAAGCTTAATATAAAAAAGTTTCTGTTAGCTCTGCAGTGTACTGTTACGTAGTTTTATTGATGTACAGTATATGCGTTGACGAATTTTTTGATCGTACAGTCTCTTTGTAATAGTTCTTGGCTTATCTGACCTTGTCTATACATATTGTTCTTAGACATGTAATATAAACTATTAAACTATTCTGTACGAGAGAGGAAAAGAGAGGAATTGTTTTAAATTATGCTCTATTATAATTTGTAGTAACTTAGATCTACAGTTCAAGTCCTATACAATTCGGTTCGAAACATTGCGGTTATGGATGTAACACTGTAAGAAACATGCCCCCCGAAAATACCTTTATTAAATGATCATATTCCGATATATTGTACTGAACCACGTTCAAGCTATAACGGGAGGAGGAGGTAAATGATCTCCCCCATAACCCCCTTATATGGGGATTCTATGGTTTTGCTTTGCTCCTCCCCTCAAGGAAACGATTCTTTCTCCGTCTATGATTCTATCGAAGATTACTTCCTCGTTTATGTAGCAAATTTTCATCATTTTCTTCAGATAATGGCCTGGGGACGTGTTTCTATTCAACAGAATCGCTTTTCACGATTTGCTGTGATAATTGCTCATTGATGTATTTAATATAGTCTATTATTATTGTTTATCATTTCATTCAGGTTAAAAGACAGATCTTGTTTTATTCCAGTATTTTCTACCAGCGGTCTGAAGGTCGTGAGAATTTAATTTCAGACTCCTCGATTTTACATCTGCCAACTGTATTATTTATACAGCTGTAATTTAATAAGAATAAATTACATTGAGTATCTCATGTTACTAGTTCTCCTTATCTTACCGCAAGTTATTTAAAGCTAATATCCCATCTCTGCCTTCGTGAGCTGCATGTCTTGAAAGCATTAGCAAGTCGGAGAGAGAGGCCATGGCAACCGCAAACCAGATCACATTGATTTCTTTCATAGATACGGATTAAACAGTGGTTTGCAAGCTTTTATAAATTTAGCTGTGCCAGTCTTTACAAGATGATGTGGTTAAAGTTATAAATTTAAGTGCTTGAATAAAAGAAATCAAGTACAGTTCAAAATTTGCATAGGCCTATGTGGAAAATATCTACGTTAAATACGATTACTGTAAATCTCTGAAAATACTGAACAAAGCAAAAAAGATGAAATCCTAGTCAGCATTTTTTTATATAAACCAGTTTATTCATGAAGAAATGAAAAACATATAGCTTTGCTTTTAAATACAACTTAACATTAAATTGCTGATTCAGCAAGTTACAATAAATATTAAATATCATGAACATGAACCTAAATGCTGTATACAGAATAAAATACGCACAAAATGGTATATTGATATAAATTGATTAATTAAAGAAAGAAAATTTCATCTAAATAAGAAGACGCAGGGAAGGATGCAAGAATACTTGTTGCAATACCGCGCTGAATAGCGATACTAATGCGCTGACGTAGATATTGACTTCTTCGAGGATCCCCAGAAAGCTGCACTAAACTTCTGCCTTTGGTGGAGATATGAGCTTTGGCTTCACTACACCATGATCCAAACGTTTCAACCGCAAGAGGGATAAAAATATTACATTTAAATGCTTATAGACTTTTGATTTTAAAGAACTTGACTTTTTCTCTGTAGACCTTTGGGGAGGCCGAGATGTAGATGGTAGTATAATATTAAAATAGATTTGAGGGAGGTGGGATATGATGATAGAGACTGGATTTTAATGTTGCCCAGGATAGGGACCGATGGCGGGCTTATGTAAGGGCGGCAATGAACCTGCGGGTTCCTTAAAAGCCATTTGTAAGTACAGCTTGATCCAGGGATTTTGGCCCCTGCAAAAAGTAAGTACATACTGTGTGCGCGCCAGCTCTTAAACCGTGAGGTATGAGGAAGTGGGGAAAGGGGGCATATGACTCAGCCAGGCCAGCTAAGGAGTGTGCATGAATGTTCCCTCCGTAGTACAAACATTAACTCTCTCGCTTATCGGTTTCACGCCGCGCCGCATTCCTGCCGCGTTATATATATATTTAGTCTAGTATAGTACAGTCTTACGTCATCACCCGCTTATCGCTTCCACGCTGCATTCCTGCCACAGTTTAAGAGCTGGCGCGCAGACAGTAGACTAAGAGCGAGTTACTCATCACTGCTGGCGGGATGGGTCACACAGGTCAGGCCGCAGAGTCATAACACCTAACACTTCCTTATCATGTCACAGTACACTCCGTCTTAAAAACACAATGTTCTTCCACATGTCCCGTACGTCTGTTGCCTAACAATGTCATGATGACTTTCATTTTCTTGACAAGAGTGTCCCTCAGCTACGAGCATGGATATTCTTTTCATTCCTTCTCTTCCCTCTTCCCCTCCTATGCACATTTCTGATAAATTATGATAGTTATGACGCAACACACAGCTCGCTCACTAGCCAAACAACCAAGGACAGGGACCAATAACGTTCAATCGAGCTGTAAGTTTTGATAACATTAGATAGTGGTGGCAAGTGAGGCCGGGCCTCAGTCAATTGGCTTCCTTAAACTCAACATTTTGTGTTTTTAGTCGTATATAACATAATGATATTAGTTATTTGAATGAAGCATTTAGCGTTGTAGAAATATTAGAAAACTATGCTATCTATATAGACCTGTCTTGCAGTAAAATTTGTTCCTGAGGACCGAAATGTTCCGGTCGCGTCTGGCGTCTACATTTCGTATGTTTCCACGGGTCTTGAGGTTGCACTCGGAAAGCTAAAACTGAGGCACATTTCTTGTGGCCTTGTGGCCTAGCAGGTATTCTCCCACCCATCAGCCTTCACTTCTGTCATTCAGAATTCGGTTTTTTGTCAATGCCGGTCTCAAGTTTGGGATGGGATGAGAATAACAGTGGTGAATCGTCATGTGGTCCAGTGTGGTTATGTGTTTCGGGAAAATAGAAATCGAAAGGTATGCGAGAAATAATGATGATAATTGTAATAGATGCATTGTTAGAGTATATTTTTCTAGAGGAAATAATATTGAAAGGAGGGAAGTTTTAAATTAAGACAGACCTGCGCCATCACTGACAATTTTTCAGAAAGATAATCTTAAAACGCGAGCTTTCAATGCATCCTGGTGTGAGCAACATAAATGGGTTTTTGATAATGTGGTGCGAAATAAACTGTTCTGTTGGTCGTGTTTGTTGCTGTAAAATAAAAAGGGAGAAAAGTATGGCCTACTGACAGCTTCAGCGATCTGAAAAATATTTCCAGGGGAATTTCAACACGTGCTTCGTCAGCTGAGCATAATATGCGTTGCTTTACAAAAATTAAACAGTTACTAAAACAAACTCACAGCATAACAACTTATTTAGTGAGTGACGTGTTATTCTTTTTTTCATTAATGATAATGATATTATTATTATTATTATTATTATTATTATTATTATTATTATTATTATTATTATTATTATTATGTCAATCGTAATAAAATATAATCAATAATAAACATTTTGTATGGGAGATCACCTCACCGAGGATTTCGGTCACCGGCCGCCACTGATATTACTACATTACTCTTATTTTGTTTCTCCTGCCACTTCAGCAGATTAAAAAAGCATTAACTGCAAATTTTTCTGAGATAAAATGTATCCAAAGTCTGATAAAAGTAGTTCTTGAAAAAAAAATGTTTGAAGAAACAAATCACAATACGTAAGTCTCAATTTAAACATCAAACGGTGCCGAATTCGCTCACTTTACATTCCAGTTTATATAATATATAATATAATATATTATACAGAGTGATTTATAAAGAACTAACACATTTCTTTATTTTTTTTTATTTCAAAACGAATGATACTAAAGACTGTGATATATCTTGTCTCACTGTGAAAAGAGAGAGAAAGAAGATATGTCTTATCGTCTGTGTTGTTATGGGGATGGGGGAGTGCCGTCCATCCATCCAGTGGCGGGAGGGACTAGTTAATACATTTTGTAGCGCAAAATAAAATAACAAAATATCTCTCTTCGCACTGTGTAGTTCCGTCACTGAGCTTTCAAGAAACTGAGTTCCGATAGCCTGTACAATAACAAGGTTTTAAAAGGAATCCTGAAAATGTACAACCCTCCTATAATCTCCACCCTCATTTGAAGGGACTTGGTTTTATTGCTACTGAGACAAGATAAACCTTACCAGGTTTAGTCACAATTTATTATACCTCAAATGTAGAGTATCTTTGGGAGATTACTAACCTCTATAGCAAATGTTGAAAATGTTTTATTTATTCGGCTGGAAATTCACTTAATGACCAGTTTTTAACGTCAAATTAAGCAGGAGTTTTGATTTCTTGTCACAAGATGCGCAGACGTGAGTTCACAATTCCGGAATTCAATGTCCGCTACTAGAGAGAAAGGAGTGTCTCTCTCAATGCACCACTGGAAGTTGTCATTCCTTTCGCCAGATAAGTAACATATGCTAAAATCCAGTGTAGGATCTCAATTTATTAGTATTCTGAAACTTTCCTCGCATAAATCACGCACCCCCATTTTAGAACACAAAAGTATGGTAGAAAAGAATGCGTGAATTACGCGAGTAAATACGGTACTTTCGTCTATCGTTGTGTCAAGGTTGGCAGTACTGCTCGCTCTGTTCGCCTCTCCTTTTGTGGTATGAAAGTGTTCGACGACAGGAATTGTCGTAAAAGCGTGGATTTGTGTCAAATAAACCGGTTGCATCCACGCCTGACAGCTATAGCAAAGAATGTTCTATTCGCAGAGGCGTTCAGAATGTTCCTTCAGATGAGCTCCTGCGTGAAAGCGGTAAAGGTTAGGAAGTCATGAGAGCTCTGCCTCCCTCTTCTCACGCATCTTTGTAGTATGGTTGAAAACTTAGGAGGAAAATGAGACGTTTGAATGTTGTTGATTCCGGTTTCGATTTACCAAGAACTAAACCCGAGTCTCTAGTTTGGAAGGCAGACTTACAGGCCATCCGGGTGTGCCCCATGTCAACAGTAATCAAGAATAAAGTCCTCTTAGCTTTGTGGCCAGCATGGTACAACAGGAATTGAGGATAATCTGGAATGGCAATGAACCTTTGACTGTCGACTGATTACACCAGATTTTGCCGTCAATTTTCTAACGTGTGTTCTAAATAACTGTTCGTCCTCACCGATGAACAGTCACTTGACGACGGTCAGTTTGACGATCTCTTCATTCAGCTATACAGTATTTAATAATGTCATCCATCTTTTGTAAGACAAAGGGGTTTTGAGATCGGGAGGTTAACGACCCATTCATGTTGTCACAGATTTTACACCTAGCTAGATCACTAACTGGCTATCTCGTAAGTTTTATGTGGCCATGTACAGTCCACGTCACCGTTTTTGGCGTGTGAAATAAGTAATGGGAACGTTACATTTGTGTTTTACATTTGCCGCAGTCAGTCTGACAACTGTGTTTGACAAATGGCTGATGTGACGTGTATAGGAAGTGGTGCCATTCTCAACTGCACTAGCAATATGCTCACAAACTGGACACTATATATCTAGAACATACGCCAAAAACGCTGGCGCCAGCTGTATTAGCTGTTCTGCCATTTGTCGAGCGGCCTAAAAAGTACAGTGCCAATAATAATATTTGACATGGAAATTTTAAGTGTGCGCATCAGTTTTGTCTACAAAATAAAAACTATTTACAATACTGTAGCAAAAATGCAAAAAAAAAAAAAAAATGCCACGACTATACAAATTATTTTTTTAAATCCCTTTGAAATCTTACTGAGATATTCATAGCATCTTTCTTATAGTATAGATTGAGGGACGTGTGGAAAAAATGTCATGTAGTTAGCTAAAAATTTGTGGAAGAAGATAGGTTTTAAACATATAAAAAATTTAAAAACTGAAAACGGAAAAAAATGGAGTTATAAACAGCAGAGACTACAGGGGAATTAAAGCGCGCACACTTTAAAATGGCTGCCAAACAGTGTTCTAAGAGACGCAAGTCTCTGAAATTTTGCGAGGAGCATTGAGCTAGTTTTTATTTTTTTAAGAGTAGATGAAAAAATATGTATTTTTCGTGAAAAATGTCATTACTTCACTTCAGTGTACCATAGACTCTAACCTGTACCAGCAATCGGCAAAAAAGGCAGCAGAGATGTCGATCCTACTTGCTCGCCGCTTTTAGTCCCTGGGAACTAAGACAGAAGTTCCCAACAGTTTGAATGTCATGGATCTCTCAACGGTCGTATTTCATTTCGGCCGTCCCCCAAATTATTTTGTATAATTTAGGCTGATAATCATGTTCTATTCATTAAACATTTGCATAATGTAGTGAATTAAACATCCTTAACAAATTGATAGCAATATTAAATTTCAGTTTTAGCTTTTGAATATAATCTAAAAATACATACCGGTAGCCTAAATGTTAAGTAATTTTGAATTATATCATGTCTTCGCTGTGAAAAATCAAGCCAGTTTTTTACACTTACATAAGGTTATCAGTGAGATGGTTGATGTTGCTTTGTAAAGTCTGGCTCAATTTAGATACTTTTAAGTCGCAAATTATCTCTGATTGAGGTTCTGGCTTATATGTACATCTATTATCAGCAGGGAAAGGAAGTTCATGCCCTAAAAACGTGAAGAATATGTATGCATTTATGCCGTAAAATAGATAAATATGCTACAAAATATGCATTATCAGTCTGAGATTATTTTAACAGAATAATAAGGTAGACCTATAGGTAACTTACGTTTAGTCTATGGATTTTGAAGTGCTTACCTCATTGCTGAATGCTCCATTTATGCTGTTACATTTCATAACTAAACAGTGACGTATGTTTTCTGTTGTCATTCTTCGCCTGTTATCTCTCAGCATAGCTTTGTAGCTCGAAAAACTTCGTTCTACGTCACAAGAAGAAAGAGGGGCTTGCACAAAAGCTGTGAGCTGTTCTATAGAAAATTTTGTTGGTTTTTGGGGTGTTTTTCCTTCGAGAATATCTTGAATTTGTTTAAGTTGATAATAGCTAGGATTTTTGGAAAGAATGTTTGCTGTTTTCTATTTCACTTTATCTCCTACATTTCCTGGAACTGATGTTAAACTGGATATTGTTTTATCGAAATCTGCTGAAGACTGCAGTAAAGGAATACCAATTGCTAACTTGAGAGGCTCCCTATGAGGGCGCCCTGTTTACGACGTTATACACTTTTAAAAATGAGAGAAAGACAAATAAACATACATAATATGCAGTTTCCCTGCATAAATGTTAACATATGATGCTTTTATAAATAAAGGCAAAATATGCACTTTTAAGCACAATAAAAGTAATATCATTGTAGTCAGAAATTTGTAATTCATGTAGATAATCTTTCAGCATATTCACACAACGATAGAGACAAAAATATACAAATGCATGAACTTCCTTTCCCTAATTATCAGACAATACATCTCACTTGACGATGTGTCAGAGAAAGTACAATTGCTTGTATGCATCTGAAGTCTGATTAGTGTAATATGTAGCTAGCTAATCGGCGATGAAGTGGGAAAGGAACTGGCCATCCTACCCCATTATCTCCTGGCCTAGTTGTCTCATAAGTGGCGCCATGTTGGTATCACTTGTGAGGTTCAGATCTGTTTTCGGACAGCTGACTAAATAATAACAAGCCGCAAGTTTACCTCCACCTCCACGTTAAGTTTACTTCTATATTTGTTCATCTAGAAGACCAGAGCGCCTACACCTGTGGAGTAACGGTTAGCACGTCTGGTCGCGAAACCAGGTGGCCCGGGTTCGATTCCTGGTCGGGGCAAGTTATCTGGTTGAGGTTTTCCCTCAATACTGGGTAACTATCGGTGCTGGACCCCGGACTCATTTTTCACTGACATTATCACCTTCATCTCATTCAGATGCTAAATAACCAAAGATGCTGATAAAGCATAGTAAAATAACCTACTTAAAAAAAAATACCAGAGCAGAAAATGTAACTTATTACACTAAGTGTTGTATTGCAATTCGGGAAACATCGGGATATATGGGTGGTGCATGAACGACGATTGCAACAGGAACGTTGTAGGAAGCACGATTTTATAGTTCGAATCAGAGGAATATTCTAACAATTCTATCGGGTCTTCTTCTTTTTTTACGCACAAACGTATCAAATCACTCGATGATTCCCAGGAGTCTGCGGACCACATATTGGTAACCGCTGCTCCAGGAAATGTTCCAGGGTCATTGTGTGGCCGAAAGGATTGGTTCAAATGGTTCATTGGAGAAAATGCACGACTCCGTCTGGAATCGAACCCGCGACCTTCCGGCTTGCAGAGTTACGCCTTAACCGCGACGCTACTGCAGTACAGTAACTATTATTGTTAGCATTAATAACACTTTGCGCTTCTTTCTCCATGCTCATATGGACATATTCCACTTTCCCATTCTTAAAGCACTATTTTCTCTTTTGGAAAGCACACCTACCGTATGAAGAGATGCGTGTAATAAACTCCTACCATGATTCATTGTTTTACTGTACGTATGGTTACAATGAATGTTCAGTAATTCAATTTATGGATTCAGTGTTATGTTTGACCGCCTTTCTCCTTCTCCCTGTTGAAGTAGTTGATTTTTCAGCAAGTCGACAAGTTTTGTAAATTAAATGGAGAGAAAAGAAACTACAAAACATGCAACAGCTTTGAATTCAACGTTTTAACTCAGCGGTCTAATGCAACAATCAAATCGTTCACCCGAACAATATTGTAACCAACAATAATTTCTTACCGAAAGTGAGTAAGAGATAAAATGAATAATAATTGTACTTGGCATACAAAATATTGTGATAAAGTTCCCCCCCCCCTTACTCGAAAATTGATACATTTTTTCAGTGCAATACAGTTTTATAAAAACAACGTTGTTGCTACAGGTACAAAGCACACGACTGATATTTTCGTCATCTTCTTCTTCTTCTTCCTATCACTATTAAGCCTGGTGGCCTGTTACGGTCTCACTCCATCGTTTCAACGGACGGCGCAAAGATCTTGTTCCTACAGGGGGTAATTTAATGTTTGGCGTGGTATCTTTGTTCTAGGCATCCTGAGTATAGGTCTTTGTGATTTCTATTTTCGCCTATGATTTCTTATTTTCTTTAAAATTAGGTCAATATTTAATTCTTTCGAACTATCCAAATTTTTCTTCTTGTCTAATCTAGTATAGCCAGTAGTTCTCCTTAAAAAGTTCATTTCATTGGCAGTGATTCGGTCGGTGTTTATCATTTTTACGTATGGTTAATTTTTTTAATTACGGTTCATTTAACGACGCTCGCAACTGCAGAGGTTATATCAGCGTCGCCGGTGTGCCGGAATTTTTTCCCGCAGGAGATCTTTTACATGCCAGTAAATCTACTGATATGAGCCTGTCGCATTTAAACACACTTAAATTCCATCGACCTCGGCCGAGATCGAACCCGCAATTTCGAGTATAGAAGACCAGCGTTATACCAACTACGCTACCGAGGGCGACTTTACGTATGATCCAAGCTTCACTTCTATACATGAGAAGAGGTCTCGCCAATTTTTTATAGGCTTTAATCCATATATTTTTTTACAGAGAAGGTTTGAAAATGTTATTAATGGTATTCATTTTCGTATGCTGTAAAATTGTTAGTTACAACCTTGTCCCGATGAACAATTCAATTTGTGGCAAAGATCTAAACTTCAAATGTATTGCTAAATCATGTAGCTAGTTAACTTATGGGACTAAGATACAGTATTATGATCACATGAAATATTGACTGCAAGAATCACCCAAATTATTCCTTCCAGACAGTCCAAAAAACTTGTACGAACGGCGACGAATCTCTCCCACTTTGGAAATAGTAGTATGGCCGACTCATGGCAGAACATGATACGCCTCTGCAGCTAGGTTGATAATGTGTGGGGCAGTGCAACGCTTGGAAGGTCGCGCGTTCGTTTCCCGTGGGGGCAAGGTACTGAACTCCGCCTATCGGACAAGAGACGCGGGCACTCAACTCAATGGCAGGGTGCCAATTAACCATTGCCAGGTGATCCTAAATATGAGTTCACTTGAATTGACGCCACTGAGGCCTTGGTGCATAGACGGGACGAGTAGTAGAACTTCCTCTGTAGTCACTACAGTAGTTCCAGGAACAACACGCCACATAGATTGCGCTAATTAGAAACGCAACGATTTCTACTGTAATCAAGGCCTTAGCCAGTAATAACGTAAAGTAGGCCTTTGTATTAATACGTAGTTGACATACATACTGCACATAGATCGCGTTAACGGCACAGAACAAGAAATTGGTTCTATTAACTAATCAACGTAAAATGAACTAAACAGAGATTTCCTTATGTCAGCTACAAAAAATGTATCATAAATGCTTCCATTTCTTATTGGTGTGTATCATGTAAGCCTGCATTCAGTAGCAGAGAGGCAGGGCTGTCCTGAAGGAGGCTCGCAAGCACGAACTCTGTGTTAAATATTTTATGTTAGTTCGGAGCCTTTTGTTAGAATAGCTCGTAAGGGAAAACTAATAATAGTAACACACTTCTGTAATTTAACTATCTCCTAGTCTACATTCTGATAAAAGCGATCGACTGAAGATATAGATTTTATTTTTTTATTTTATTGGGTTATTTTACGACGCTGTATCAACATCTAGGTTATTTAGCGTCTAAATGATATGAAGGTGATAATGCCGGTGAAATGAGTCCGGGGTCCAGCACCGAAAGTTACCCAGCATTTGCTCGTATTGGGTTGAGGGAAAACCCCGGAAAAAACCTCAACCAGGTAACTTGCCCCGACCGGGATTCGAACCCGGGCCACCTGGTTTCGCAGCCAGACGCGCTGACCGTTACTCCACAGGTGTGGACGAAGATATAGAAATTTAGCAGTTTTTGCATTGCTTATTGGAGGCTTTCTATAATTATGATTTACGAGAATTCGTGGAGGATAACGTAATAGGAAAGAACAATGCATTTTAGCCCTTAAGGGTTTATGTACGTGAACGACCACAATTATTACCAGAAAATGCAGGCTCTAAATTTCTAAAATTTTATAAGGAAATGAACTCACAATTGGACAAAAATTACAAGGTACCACAACAAGACTTACTAGAACTTAAATATCTGATAAAAGTATAAAAGAGGCTACTAATAATATTTTTAAGAATTCACTTTTTACTTTAAATTAAATTTTCCAAAATTTTAAAATTTTCACACATATTATTTCATAACTCCACAACCACTAGAGATAGAATTCTGAAATTTTGTACACTGATTTAACATGAATTTATGCAAAAGGTAGATTACAATAATGCCCATTTCTTTGAAAATAGAAAAATTATGTCACAAAACATCATGTAAATTTTAATATATTTTATATAGGACAAATAAAAAATTAATTGTATTAAAATAAAAAACTCTACATGTCTAAGAGTAGTCTTCTTTTCAGAAATAAGTGTTTGTTACATGCAGGAAAACTATTTAAGATGTCAAAGAGATCATAACAATGTTCATCATCATCATCATCATCATCCTTCACGAATTAGGCCTCTGTAGACCTGTTTCGGCCCCATCATCTATAGCAGTCTTCTTAAAGGTCTTCCTGGTCGACGATGTCCTCTAGGTTTATACTGCATCATAATTGTTGGGATTCTTGAATTTTCCATTCTTCTTACATGATCTAGCCAATTGAATTTGTACCTGCTGATTTTTTCTTCTACTGACTCTACTTCTAATTGTTCTAAAATTTCTTCATTCCTTTTTCGGTCTAAAAGAGTATATCCTGCTGTCCTGAAAAATTTCATTTCCGTTGCTTTGATTCTGTTCATGTCTTTTTTTCTTTAATGTCCAAATCTCGCTTCCGTTTAAAAGGGAGGGTAATGCTAGTGTATTATATATTTTTATTCTTGTAGATTTTTGTACTAATTTAGCTTTTAATGTATTGTTTATTATTTATTATATTATGGTTACGAAATGATGTAACTGCAGAATAGTTTGTTTTTTTTTCATACTCTAATAAAACTCATTTAAAAATATTATTAGTAACCTTTTTTAATACTTTTATCAGATATTTAAGTTCTAATAGGTCTTATTGTGGTACCTTATAATTTTTGTCCAATATTGAGTTCGTTTTATTATAACATTTCAGAAATTTAGAGCCTGCATTTTCTGATATTATTCGTATTTGTGGTCGTTCACGTCATAAACCCTTAATTATAAATTAAAAAAAAAAAGTCTCGAATTCTATCACCATTAGCAGCGCGGAAGGTTTGATGTAATGAATGACATTGCCAATTGTAAAGTAAGCTTACAGTCTCCCACTTGTCAATTTAATGACTATTAAAATTATCGGCAATTAGCAAACCTATGAAAGAATGGGATCGGTCCTGCTTGTGCTATCCTGCTGAACATATCGATAAACGAAATGGCAATTTGGAACCTATTTTCAAGGTAAAAAGTTATTAAGTAACAATTAAAATGTTTCCCTCTTCCCCTGCTCCGTATTTTTCCGCTGGCCACCACTCTTCTTCTTCTTCTTCTTCTTTTATGCGAGCCCTTTGTTAAATTGCTGCCAGCACACCCGTGCGGAGAGATCTCAGAACCATAATAGGTTTTTACAGACATTTAAACTGATAGTTATAATTTGTTGTTCTTCAGTGTAATGGGTTACAACGAAGAAGCGGTTGTGGGTCGATGTAGCAGGCGTGTCCTTGTGTGCCCACTCGGCCGCCATATTCGGCGGGCACCGCCACTGCACGGCCTCGGCTTTCAAACGTGGGGAGACCTGTTTGGCGGTGCCGGCCCGCGTTGCCAACATTGCCGCAACCAATGTTTCTGTGGGGACACCAAGCTTGAAAACCCACACTTACTGTCCTTTATGGACTGGTAAAAAATAATAATATACTTCCATACATGTGGCACTCGAATCTCTTGCAGGACTTTTAAAATCCTTTCAGTCAAAACTGAAAGTAAACTTACGTCAAAAGTGGAACAGAAGATGCGCGCGTTATTCAACCGACGGATGGTTTGAAAATTTCCGTTAGCAAGCTTCACAATACGCACAAGGCTTGGGCTTAGTTCAATAGTTCCCTCACCACCAGTTTTGAACTTATAGGTAAGGCTATTCGATCGACACCGTAATGCGTATTTGTTTTTTTTTTTGTTTTTGTTTTTGTTTTTTTTTTTTCGGAGAAATGCGTTCAGGGAAAGCTTCCCAGTTTTTTTGACTACAAATAAGCCTCCTCTATGCAACTGTGGTCGTCATTTGGCATACTTAATGTATAGTTGCTGCTTCATATCTCATCAAATTAGAAGATGAATAAAATAATCACTGTCACGAGGGCGCTGTTAAATTGACCACAAGCTTTATCGTCTCAGAATCATAAACGTCGTAGATTAGACTTTATAAAACAGCATATCATACGAAACAATAGAAAATATGACAGTTACCTGTACATGGATACTTGTTAGGCTGTAATTTATGTAAATATGTTTCTCAAAAAGATTAGTGCTTGTGTTTTTTTTTTTTTTTTTTTTTTTTGTTAGGAATGAGCTCTTATTTAATATAATTGATACATCTCTTTCTGTAATAAACAGGATATTGAAATCTGTGGGTTTCAAATTGGTGGTCAGTTATAATATAGGGTATTAGGGTTATCGGATCAAAAAATGAAAAGCTGGATATTTTATCTGAGAAGCAGGATTTTTCACAAAAAAGTAGAACATTATAACGTGACGCTTATTTTGAATATTTTATATAATAAGGTAAATTATTACATTAGTTCGGAATATATATGATAAGACTTTCTTGTGTTAAATTCTAACGTACCTTGTTTACATGTTTCGACCTATTATGGGTCATCCTCAGAACTGGTCGTTGCTGGTCTTGGCGCCTCTTGTTTTGTTTCCTGTGAGGGTGTGTTCGTGTGGTGTAAAGTGGAGTCAAAGAGTGTGTGTGTTCTGAAATTGAGTTGTGTGTTGAGAATTTCTTTGGGGTGTGTTTTTGTGTGTCTGTATATTTCATATTGTTCTAGTGTGTTTAGTTTCTGGCTTTTTGGTTGGATGTGTAGTATTTCCATGTGTGTGTTGATGTCCCTGTAGGTGTGGTTAGCATTTGTGATGTGTTCTGCATATGTGGAGGTGTTTTGTAATTTTGTTATGGCTGTGATGTGTTCTTTGTAACTTGTTTGAAGTGATCTGCCTGTACTTTAGAATTTAACACAAGAAAGTCTTATCATCATGTTCCGAAGTGATACAGTGTTACAAGTTGTGTAATCAAGATGTATATTACATTAGTCTTAGTATCCAATGAAATGGATACAAAACTGTTAATAATCTATACTAATAATAAATCTGTAGCCGAAATTTTTCTGGTTATTTTCGATTTTCCCAAAATAATTGGTCCTAACATATATAATTAATCGCCCTGAAACCGAAAATCGCTTTTTTGAAATTTTTGTTTGTATGTATATCTGTCTGTCTGGATGTTTGTTACCTTTTCACGCGATAATGGCTGAACCGATTTATATGAAAATTGGAATATAAATTAAGTTCGTTGTAACTTAGAATTTAGGCTATATGGCATTCAAAATATTTTATTTAAAAGGGGGTTTATAAGGGGGCTTGAATTAAATAAATCGAAATATCTCCCTTATTATTAATTTTCATGAAAAATATTACATAACAAACGTTTCTTTAAAAATAATTTCCGATAAGTTTTGTTCCATGCAAAATTTTTATAGGACTGATATTTAATGAGATAAATGAGTTTCAAAATTACAATAACAACGCCATATAAGGCGGTGTAATGAAATAAAAAACAAATGACTTAGTCTATAAGGGGCCTTGGACATCAACAATCGAAAACTATGAAACATACGGTAGCCTACAGAGAATGTTTCTGTGTTTGCATGAAGTAATATCGGAAGCTAAATTAACCGATTTGTATAATTAATTAGGAAAGTGTAGTTTCTCTAGATGGACATAATGCTATAATGTTATTACAGTAACTTCTGAGTGAATCGAGGACAGGTGAGATTAAAATAGATTCTTATGCACAGAAAACTTGATAGGCATTCGTTTCCTGTATTTCCTAAAATAATTTTTATGACCAAATGAGTGGTCTCTGGATCAAAATGATCGCATATTAATTTTTTAATACAATTTAAATTAAGTAACATAATAAACGATTTATCCTTCTATCAAACACGAATGTTCCCTGGATCAAATGTCCTGTTTTAATTATGTAATTACTTTATATTTATTTCTAACGGGTGCAGCGGAGCGCACGGGTACGGCTAGTCACTAATAAAATTAAATTAATTGTATATGTCAACACGAAACGCGGACGTCTGTTAACTATAGTCAGTTATCACTCAGATTTGATTACCTTGTGTGTTTATTGGACAGCAGTAGGAGCTTATAAAAAAGTTATGTTTTATGAAATGTATTACTTAAAATACTTTACTGACCACATACAGAATTTGTGATGTATGGTGATATAAACATACAATCTCTTCCATTTTAGTCATCAGCAATAAGTGTTAACCTTTATTGATTGTGTTCTCATTTGTATTCTTTCAGTTTTTTTCTGGTAATTATTGTAAATGGATAAGTATACTGAGTTCTTTGGGGCTACTTTCAATGAAAGGCAGTTGCTAATAAACAAAATAAACATAACCTTATAACCATATAGTAAATTTTCTGACCAGAATACAAACTGGAAGTAGTCCAGTCATTGAGAGTATTTTGGATTTCTATCCGACAAAATCTTTAATTAATGGCCTGCTTGAAGATGATGCACAGGTCCTAAGTGTGTACAATGTCACTGAAAAATTCCAAGAAATTAATTCATAACTTAAAAAGGCTTATAAATGCTGAATCTTTTGATTACTTAAATTCATGTCTATAAAATTAATCTTGGGAAAATGTATATAGTGGCGCTGATATATTGACATTAAATGTAATGTGATTTAACTACAATTATAAATTACTTGAATTAGTGGTGGCTCGTGAGGTTTGGCATTGAGTGTGCAGAGTGTAGGCCTACAGATATTTGTAAAGAAAAGTAATTTCCTTCGTTTTCATAATCCAGTATGAGTAATGAAAGAGCCATATAACGGAATTCAATCAATAACCTTTATAATTTATTACAAAATTACGTATTAAATACATTAGAATAATTTTGAAAACTATTACATACATTAAACAATAATGCACATATAAAATGTTAAAACAAGAAAAGAGGGAAATGAATTTACCCCCATATGAGCAACGCTCGAAATTGACTTAATAGTCTTCGATCTGGAATACATAGGCCTACAAGTGTCAGTGCCACCAGGTACCAAGTGGTTACATACCCTTACATCGAGGGTTGATAAATAAATTTCATCTTCTTGTCCTCTGTACGAATTTGTCGATTACGCATTTTTTAAAGTTCCTAATATTGCCCATGAAATTCTTCTCAATGGTCACTTTTTGTGAAAGTATGCTACGATGAAAAGTGAAAAACATGTCTTTGCTCCACTCGTCTTGGTGAAGTCGCGAATACTTGATTGATTGATTGATTGATTGATTGATTGATTGATTGATTGATTGATTGATTCATTCATTCATTCATTCATTCATTCATTCATAGTCTTCTGTTCAAGGGCAGGCCCAGCTCACTGCAAACCCAGCATTCTCCAATCTTTTATTTTTTCCACCTTCCTCTTTAGTCTCCGCATACGACCCGTAATTATATTATCTTAATGTTAATTATCAGGCATGTTGAAAATATACATTTCTATGAAATTCTCATAGGTAATCAATTTTTTGGAGCATCGCAATATACTGTATCCCCTTCATACTTCATGTATCGAGAAAGCAAAAGTGGAGCGTTAAAAATGATGAAATTGGAGATAGTCTAGTATGTACAGTCGCGAAGCTCAATACGTAGTAAATATGCAAACATTAGGTAGTTGCTCACCACTAGGATCGCTAATATCGCCTCATTACAGGCAATGCAAAATAGTACCGTCACAGTCTATTGTTTCTAGCACCCTCAAAACTCAAGCTTCGTGTCTGTAGAGTCTATATAGTAGACTGTGGATAAGACACAAAACAAAACTGTGCACCAAGACTTCGCGATTCTGAGACGAAGAAAAAATAATTATTATTGATAAACCCAAAAACTACGCTGGGAAGATGTTAACCTATAATGAAAGCGAGGAATTGTGGGGCAGATACAAGAAAATTCAAAATGAGTATTTCAAAATTTATTTTAGCTTCAATTACAATTCTGGAAAAGACAGGAAACCCGGAAACATTATATACTGTCCGATAATCGTTGAAAATTCAGAAATCAGTTGCAGTTGAAACAGAATACCTGTTACTAATTAGAGAATAGTTTGAATTGCAGACTTAAAAAAAATATGTTACTAAGTAATATTAAGAAGAAGAAAGTTGACGATGACATTCGAAAGTTTAAAAGTGGGTGGGCGGATAAATATTTATTCTTTTTATCTTGATATGATATATTTCATGTCATCAATTACAGTACATCCATGTAAAGTGAACCTCACAATTTTATATCCGGTGCCACTATTAGATTCTTTACACATTTTTTTAGACGCTCTTACAATTTAGATTCATAACCCTTACTTACATTCTCTCATTACTGTATCCTTCTCATTCCCTTACACTCAGTCACTATTTACTATAGTATCTCGCTTCTGTTCCGATCTAAATTCTTTCACGCTACCCACTTTTAAAGTCTAATGACTTCATTCAAAATTTACACTTTTACAATTCATTTCTTGATTTTCAATTCGTCTTATCTAAAACTCTCTGTTTCTAATAATACTTGTTACTAAACCTTACTACACCATTGCCCAATATGTTCGTTATTATGTCTGTTTCTTGTGTACATTCCATTTTCTCATCTCACTTATTTTCTACACAATATGCTTCGCTATCCTAGCTAGCCTCCCCCAACATAGTCCTACTCCTTGCCTATTTTCATTATCTCTGTCTTCTCACTTAACTTCCTATTATACTCCTCTAATTTATTATTTATTTTCCTTAAGTTACTATATCCTTAACCGTCTCTGGACCAGACACATCCACTTCACCCATTTCTGTTATAAACTTATCTTCTCTTCACTTCCCCCCGTTTCAGCCCTTGCACTCACAGGAACACTTTCACTTTCCCTATCGGCACTGACCTTCCTTCCCCCTAAGCTAATTAATTCACTTCCCGTATCACTTAAATTTTTTCTCGTGACACTTGACTTTATTAGTCTACACTTGTACTTAAGCTGCTCTTATCTCTTTTCTTCCCGTATGTTCGCTTCTTATGTGTTGTTGATTATTCTTTTTATCATGGAGGCAGATAAATATTTATTCGTTTTATCATCAAGGAAATGTCCTTACATTACATTTTTTGTGCAATGAAACCATAGCGGTTCGCAAAGAATACATTAGGCGTCACCAGAATCTGAATTATGCCGTACAAAAGTATCTGACTACTCCAATCTGTCTTCTGTTATGCATTTCATAACGAACTAATTGCTACCGTGCATCATTGAGGATTGCTTGAATTTTAATCAGGTCTTTATTAAAACTCGGGTGTGTACAACTGTGAGCCATTTTTTTTTTTTGTGTGTTCTGGAGGTCTGGCTCGGGGCCCCATAGACTGAGGGTGATTGTGGATTATGGTGAGGGAAGCAGAAGAACTCCGTGAAAGCCTATCAGCACCTACTTTGTCCATCACAAATTTCTTTATGATCCGAACGAAAATCGAACTCGGGATATATGTGCACTTTGTTTGCTGGATGGAGATTTGTGTTGGTGCGTCAATAGTATGATTATTCAGTTATTAAGCATATAACTTATTTCTTTCTAACAATACTACAATGCGAATCGTCGAAGAACTGAGAGATAATGTTTTCTAAAATCTAAATAAATGATTAAAAAAAATATTAATTAATGTCTACTTCTTTGATGTCTCAGCTAATACTGATAATGTGGCTCAAATTTCCGTATTTGTTCGTTTTTATGATGGCGAAATATTTAGAGAGGATATCGGTCCGGTAGTTTTGATAGAATACGGAAGTCGGATATTCTACCGTAGAAACTTGAATGAATGTATAGGAATTGAATCATTTTTATGAAGTGTTACAGAATCATATAACAACCAATTAAATGCCTTGAATTGAATTGAATTGAATTTACAGGAGGGAGGCACTATGGCCCAGTACTGCGACCTGTTAAGATCTATTGCGCAAACCCTCAATGAAAAATCCCAGACCTGACCGGAACTCGAACCTGGGGCGCCTGCGTGACAGGTCAGAGGTCTGACCAACGACCGCAGAGGTAATGAAATGCCTTTATAAGATACCAAATAGGATTGTAAGTTGGTTATATTTGTTATAAATCGTGTCAATGATAATTTTGGCATATGTGGATGTCAAATAGGTATTTAGCTACAGCGTGTGTCATAAGTCACGTTACCCCCCCTCTCTAATTTGTTAATTTCACAATTAACTAACAACTCATATACATACACATACCTTATTTATCCAAAAGATCTGTGTGTGCACCGTCGTTATCATGACATAACTGAATACGATGCCATGTTCGACGAGAGGTTTTGTAAAGACAATCTTCTATTATATTCCTGAATGCTTCTGCCATACCAACCCGCAGTTGGGCCGTCCTTTGATAGCGCTGCTTACTGACTTCGAAACATTAAACTATTACAGAGCTAACGTGACTTAAGGCCCTACCTGTAGAAGTTTCAGACGCGTGGAAAGAACTTGTTACTTCTCTTAAACAATCACAGACATTTTTCTATCAACAATTACCGTCCTCTTATTTCTACGGATCTCTAAAAAAAGAACTAAGGAAGAGACTAGTGAAATGCTTTGTGTGGAGCGTGGCATTGTATGGGGCTGAAACATGGACATTACGACGAAATAAAGAGAAACGAATAGAAGCGTTTGAAATGTGGATATGGAGAAGAATGGAGCGTGTGAACTGGACAGACACAATAAGAAATGAAGCTGTGTTGGAAAGAGTGGGTGAAGAAACAATGATGCTGAAACTGGTTACAAAGAAAAAAAAAAGGAATTGGTTGAGTCACTGGCTGAGAAGAAACTGCCTATGAAGGATGCGCTGGAAGGAATGGTGAACGGGAGAAGAGTTCGGGGCAGAAAAAAATATCAGATGATAGACGACATTAAGATATGTGGATAATATGCGGAGACGAAGAGGAAGGCAGAAAATAGGAAAGCTTGGAGGATACTGGGTTTGCAGTGAAAGACTTGGCCATGGGCAGAACACTTATGTATGTACATATGCATTGGAAATAGACATTTCTGGAATACGATGTTTCTGCAACTTGTAAATATCCAGAAGTTACCTGAGGGATTGTATATTTTAGAGTTTCTATAGAAAAATCAGTCCCGCGCCGTGGCGTCGCGGTCTAAGGCATCCTGCCTAGGACTCGCGTTACGGAATGCGCGCTGGTTCGAGTCCTCGTGGGAGAAGAAATTTTCTCATGAAATTTCGGCCAGTGTATGGGACCGGTGCCCACCCAGCATCGTGATGCACTTGGGGAGCTACGATAGGTAGCGAAATCCGGTCGCGAATGCCAGCTATAACGGCTGGGGGATCATCGTGCTAATCACACAATACCTCCATTCTGGTTGGATGATCGTCCACCTCTGGTTCGGCATGTGGGCGTGAGGCCAGCACCCGGCTGGTCGGTCTAGGCCCTTCACGGGCTGTAGCGCCAAGGATTATAATTAAATAGAAAATTCATAGCTTAAATTATATGAATTAATCTGTGGATAGTCACAGAAGTGTTCGATTATGTAATTTTCGTTGTTAGTGTGTATTTTATTTTATTTTCAATCTCATCTATATAATTTGATTTAGGCCTTATGTTCAAACTGACTTTATTATAATTTTAAATTTACAGTCCAGTTGATCTACTTACATTGTATAAGTAATAACTTAAGTGTTTCGTTGTCACTGCATTATGGTAATCGGTACTCAATATTTTCGTTTGCGTTTGGCTTTCTTCCTGTTGATGGCTTTGTATCGTACAATTCCCACACCACGCACCTAGGACACATTCTGAGAATTTTTACTTGAACACTGAGGTGCTCCTGCCTACTGAAATCTTCCATACTCTATACCAGTGGTCGTCAGCAATGTGCAAAGGGTACGCGGTGCTGTCCCGTGTGCACTGTCGTGTAACAGGGAGAGATAGAGAGCATACCCGCTAGCAGCTACGGAGGGCACCCTAGTGCACTGCGTTTTCCGCGGGTAAGAGAGACTATCCCCAGCGTGCTCTGTGCTGACGACCCCTGCTCTATACGCTCACTTAGCTTGTAGTTTTATTACGAGTGAATATATTAAATCGATGGTATTCGGGTAAATGGGGGTAAGTGATTTTTTGTGCAAATGGAGTTTTGTTCTCCAGGAGAATATACAAATTAAATTCTGTAACTGGCTGTGCAAAAAACAGAAGAAAATCGGTATTTCATATGCTTTATTTGTGTAGAAAATTATTTTCAATAAGAGTCCGATGTTTAATTTTCATTTAACTTGGAAGTAATTTTTATGACTTATCTCCCTTTACCCAAACACCATCGAAATAATCTTGTGAAGGACAAATTTCAATGCCCAGGACGAGAATCGAATCCAGGATTACATATTTGTGGTCATGAATCATGACCGCTTGACCATGAATCCGTATGTTAAAGAATCTTCTTATATTATCGTCATTTTAATAGTATTGATAGATAAGATCGCCTGTTGGTTATGCAACTAACAGGGCCTTGGTGTATTTAAGGTTGCATTGTATTCTACAAATGCTACTAATATTGAATGGATAAATCATTTTTAAAAATACCGAGTAACTTATTTACCGATATATCATCATCATCATCATCATCATCATTATCATCAGTCTCAAGAGTTGGTTTTATTTTCAGACTAATGGCTACATTATTATTCTAGTGTGGACATACTGTAATCTGACCATCTCTTCTTTGGTCGACCTTGCCATTTGTGTTATAATTTACAGCTAATCCCGAGCTACAACTGACTTCATGGGCAGTGCTAGCGGGAAGAGGAAATTTCAAAGTTTACCCCGTGTACACTTCCTCCCGTCCCAGCCCCAGAAATATTTAGAATAGAGCTATACCACCTGTTTCAGAACACAAACGTTCAATTTAGTCATTAATTACTTTAGCCATAGTTATACTCAGATTTCAGCTTCTCGTATTGCTCTGCATGAATAGACAACGTTCGTGTTGTACTGTAAGTTGTTAATTTACCCTCGCATTGTTCATTTTTGTTTCGTATCTACTGTGTGTGGTGCTCAAATGGGTTTCATAGTGAGTTGACGTTTTACTGAATTTTGTGTTAAATTGATATCGTTGTGCGGAAGTTATTTTATTTATTTCTAATTTTTTTGCTTAGTTATTTTACGGCGCTTTTTCAACTGTTATGTTTATATATGAGATGAAAGTGATAATACCAGCGAAATGAATCCAGGGTCCAACGCCGAAAGTTACCCAGCATTTGCTGTTATTGGATTGAGGGGAAATACCGGAAAAAAACCTCAACCAGGTAACTTGTTCCAATCAGGATTTGAACCCAGGCCCCCCCGTTTCCTGTTAGGCATGCTATCCTTTACACTACAACTGTGAATCATTTTTAGTTATGCCACGACATACAATAAGTATAACCTGGAACAAAGATACTCGTACAGAACAGTGGTAAGATGTGACGATTCGTAAGAAAATATCCAGGCTTTTCTGTTCCAGGTAGGGAAACTGTTCATCAACTTGTTAAAAAGTTACAATAAACAGATGTTTCAAAATCCTCCACAAGAAGTACCACTGAAGTTCTTAAATTACGTAAAACTGTAAAAGTAAGTACTAGCCTACGAAAGGAAGGTTATACACAGGGCCGGATTTAGGTATAGTGCCGGCCGTAGACAGTGCTAATATTTGCTGCCCCCCCCCCCCCCAGCTCCCACAGGCAATTTATAAGCAGCTATTATACAGATTATGTTTAGTTTAAATTAGTTCTAAATGAAACGTTACAATTCAGGAAACAATAAATTACTGGAATCAAAATACATGCATCTTACTTGTGAATTATAAAGATTTCCTTCGCACTTTCTTCACAGAGAAAGCATTGGTGATGTCATCAAAGTCGATCTGACGAAGCACATCAGACTCGATGCAAAGATATATAATATTCAAATTTATTCATTATTGAAACAAACTTGATTTGTGAAAGGCAGGCTGTAGTTTATTTTTAAGCATTGGTTTTGTTGGTGGTATAATTATTACGAGTATTTCTTACTTCGATAGATTTATTTAAATTGAAAAATAAACTCAAACTCTTTGCGGAATAAACCTTTCATATCGAATTATGTAGTGCACATGCTGGAAAGTGATTAAATAGTATTGTTGACGATATAATATATTGGAACTGGGAGTTCTAATTACTATTCATCATCATCATCATCATCATCATCATCATCATCATCATCATCATCATCATCATCATCACCATTATCATCATCATAAACGGCTATATTATTCATAGCGATAAATAATAAACTCACATCCAGTTCGATTTGCAGCAATGCATTCTTGATTATACAAGCAGTTAAATTTAAGCAGTTTCATAGTACAATAACGTGATACCGATATTACAATATAATTATGCAGCGTCGCCCTGAGTGACGCAGTTGATATAGCGCTGGCCTTCTGTGCCCGAGGTTGCGGGTTCGATCCCGGCCCAGGTCGATGGCATTTAAGTGTACTTAAATACGGTAGACTCATGTCCCTAGAGTTAGTGGCATGTAAAAGTACTCCTGCGTGATAAAATTCCTGCACACCGGCGACGCTGATATAACCTCGGCAGTTGCGAGCGTCGTTAAATAAGCCATTTTGTTATTTTAATTATGCAGCTGCACACTTTCCTTTTACTCTTGCCGCGATCACGACATGCGATAACAAAACAATATCCGACTTTCGCAAGCTGTTCAAGAACAAAATTTATAAAAGATTTACCAACAAGTGTTTTAAAAATAAATTTCACTGTAAAATGAAAATGGGAAAAAAGGGAAAGAAAAATGAGAGAGAGAGAGAGAACGAGAGAAAATGCCGCACCCCAGGCCTATAAATCCGGCACTGGTTATACAGCTGCACTAATTTGTGCCCCCTCCCAAAGTAAGAGTCCTGGTGACGACTTGAAATGTACTGCGTAGTCTATTTAATCTTCAACGTGAAACCAAATCCGGTGTGAGACAAGTGACCAACAGGCTTGGAGTTCACATATTCAGTTTCTCTCAGCTCCGAACCCCCGTTGCAAGGACGCGTACCTTTTAAATTTCTCCTCCCATTTCCCCTGTATTTCAATTCAATTTCATTTTTTGTATGTCTTTATTCCCCATTATGTATAATAATTTGTGAAAAGTGAGTTAAACAATCAACTCACCACCGCCAAGTATTGTAACACAGTGTGTGAAAACAATATTTCATTAAATTAATGAACTTCACACTGTCTTTAAATAAAGTATCATGAGATCATTATCAGTAAAAAGCGTGTGGGTCGAGAGCAAGTAGGCAGGGCGATACGCTGTCGGGTGCCGAACCCAGACCTTAAAAGAAGATCGTAGCATTGAGTGTGTGGGGTGAGAAGTTAACATCCATTTTCGTACTGAATTATCTGGTGTTTTAGTTATGCCGTTGGCAGCGCTGCGTTTGCTGCACTGGGGTCGTTCAAAATTAACCAATGAGATTCAAGCAAGGGCGTCACTGTAACACTTGAAAAATCCGTTAGGAGGCCCAACGGCAGAGCAGTGCAGTTCACTTGGGCTGCAGAGAGCGAAGCGAGAGGTTGTTTCGAAGAGTTACGGACAAACAGCTAGAAGATGAGGGAAATTGTACACATCCAAGCCGGCCAGTGCGGTAACCAGATAGGAGCTAAGGTACGTACAAATGCTATATGCAATTTCATTCGTTAGCATTTATCACTATTCAACTTAAAGATTGCATTTGTTAGTGTGCATTTTTCTGACTTGTGTATTTAACCGCATTTGTCATCTTTCTTTGTTTTTATCAATTGGTTTATAGGGCTATATAAACTGAGTTTCTTGTAGAGACTTAAATGGGTGGAGAATTTACCCTGTTTAGGTTTTGTTATAGTGAAGGATTAATTTTGTAATGATGTTCGCGCTACTCTTTGTGTGAAATCACTCGTGTCGACCCCGTCTGTTGCGGCATTTCCCCTCGAGCGGGAATTAGACGCGGGAAAGAAAACCTCTCCGATCGATAAGTGGAATGAGGCACCGGCAGCTTTTAAGTTTCCCCTCCCCGGCTTCGCTCTTTCTAGAATGTGACTAAGTTGTATAGCCTTAAAAGGAAAAGAGATAATCGTACGATGTCCTTGTTCGACTCTCGTTCCCTTTTGTGACGTAACGATTGCAGGAAATATTCAGGTCCTATTTGGAAAGTAGAACCGTTTCCACTGTTGCATACGTGTTCCGATGTACCTGGCTTCGATCTGCCCCTGTCATTGTACAGTTTGGACACAACGAACTTCTGAGTGCCCCTTCGCAAGATGGCGGTTTGCCATTTGCGGAAACATCTGCCGTTAGTTGTCCTCTACAGAAATGCGTTACCTAGAAACCTGAGATTGTAAATGTAAAGGGAGTAGAACCACGAGTCCAGTATTGATGATGGAAAAAAATACTTTCCCGTTGCGAGGTAGCTAATATGCAGTGTTCCGATATATTTCTATTTTATTTTTTCATATTTTTTAAAATTTGGACGTACTCGTGTGTACTAAAACAGATGCAAGTAACTGGAGGGGGAGGTGAGAAGTTGACTTACGCCACTGTTGCTGTAACGACCCCCAAGAAAAACTAGAGAAAATTGCATTTTGAGCATGTAAGTTAAACTGATGTCCCAATTAAACAATCTATACCGGTACTAGAACTAAATAAGAAATAAGTAAACTTTTAATCTAAACATGTACCTACTAGTATTTACAAAACTGCTGCTATCTTGATATGGTTGGAGTGTGTAAGACTGTCACTACACAATTACGCATTATACCACAGTCGCTTAACACGCGCTACATGCACGGGAGATCAAGCAGCCCGTGACGAAGTGGTTAGGCTGTCTTTCACAATGGCGAACCCGAGTTCGTTTCCCGTTTGTGGGAGTGTAATAGAGGATAAATCGCAATGGACAAAGCGGGCACGAGAGACTTTTTTCGGTGTTCTCAATTTCTTCCTTCATTCCAACAATAGGAAGAAACGAGCGTTGAGGTAGATAACGGTGATTTTGGAAGTGAAGATGGTTGAATTTGTAAGGGATTTCTTGCGAAGAATAGATTTCAAAAGTTATAGATTTTATAGGGCAATGTTTCAAGAAAGGAAATTCGGTAATGTAATAAATTACGTGAAATGAGGTGTGGTAATGAAAGGGCAAAGCTTGTGTTTTCTAGAGAAGGAAAGTAACGTAGGGGACATAAAACAAGGGAAACGATAAGATGTAATGTGAACTCAAAACTTGTATTAACGCAATAACCACTGGAATACAGTGAAGCACAAACACAAAATTTTTTGTTGTGCAAATTCGTTTCCACGTCGGCCATTACGCTGACATCGCTAAAAAAAATCCCCAGGCTTACAAAATCTGCAGAGATTTTCATATGCGAGTCTTAGTAAAAGCCTAAACTAACGTAATCTAACCTGTCAAATTCGTATATGCAAGGCATTGTGAGAAGTCACTAGCGTGAAACTTTCGTAATAACACCGAAGTTGTTGGTATGAGAGGTAAAATAGTTGAAGGTACATAAGCGAAGTGAAAAGGGAATTATCTCAGCGCACGTTTAACCCATTGTAATACATCCTCTATAACGACATAAGTATAACCAATTTTATAATTAACAATAATTGTATGTTTCGAACGTTTGCGTCAAATAAAAATTACTTTGTACCAAGTACCTAAAATGCACTATAAATGTCCCATTGCTGCTTTATAATAAAAAAAATCGTTATACTGATAATTATCGCAAATTACACACCAGCTGCTTTATTCAAGTTGCATTTACTGGCTCTGTTGGGATTGGCACAATCAGGTACTCTACAGGAGTTGCAGTGTCGTCTTTTTATGCAGACTGAGCAGCGCCAACGCATTCGTCGCACCACGTAACGGGGCGGCAGAGGTAGTCAGTGACACAGTAGGTAGGGTCCTGGTTTTGATATACTAGATTGACAGATAACCCGACTGACTGATGGATTGACATAACGCAGCTGACTGATAATATTTTTTGGTGGTTTAATGAACTCCATTAGTGACAAGACGTTAAGACTGTTAATTTTCCATTTCGGACATGTTCGTGTGATTAGTACCCGTCGGCCTGGTTCTCAGAGTTCGCAAGCAGCTTTGTCGTTACAGCGTGTGAGTTTCTAGACTGTTCTCCTTAATGACATAGCTGCGCGGCACAATTTTTTAGTCTTATTTGAAATGACTCGTTCAAAATTGAAATGCTAGTGGTATTTATTCTTCAGGTAAGTTTACACGTATCTTAATTGCAAACTATGTCAGTTCGCGGACTGTAGCGCCCCGACCGGTGTAGCTCGGTTATTGCACCGGCAATGCTATTGATTTGCGCTGTCAAGGTCGTGCAGGTCTTTTCCCCGCGAGCAAAAATCGATGTTGCGTCACTCGCCCTGGCCTATGCTGCCTTCATGGCCCCAATTTTAAATCCTGGACATCCTTGGCTCGATGTAATCATTGCTTATTTTTCGCGGTGATGTAACTCCATGAGATCACGTGGTTTTGCAATTGGAAGGCCTTGGCGACGCAGCGCCGATCGGTAACAAGCACCCGTCGTCATGGATGTCTCGCAGGGCAGCTATTTAAGTGTGCATAACATTACGGCTTCTCAATAGGTCGTTTAAAACAACGGGGGGGGGGGTTTCTGGTGAAACGAGCGTTGAGGGACTTCCGCCGATTTTGGAATAGACACAGACGCACTTGAACTGCCAACATAGAAAACAAAAAATCACATTCAATCGCTTTCACCTTCATCTTGACGGGATAATAAAAACCTAAACTAACCTAATCGCGTCGGTGTCTTCCAAAATCGGCGGAAGTCCCTCAACGCTCGTTTAACCAAAGTTCTAGATCAGCATTGAAGTCTTTATTGGTGGGCTTACTATTGTTGTAAATGTGATTTTGCTAACGGGGATTTTAAGGAAATGGTTCTCAGCCCTTATCAGCTGTATTTTGTTAATATTGAAGACATAACCGTTAATGAATATGATCCGTAATTTTATTTTTAGAATGGGTGTAAATCGATTTGGTAATTATTTACTTTAACTGACGGCAAGTTTTGTGGACGCAATTTATTCAGAAGTCCCGATTTGACTTGGAAAAATACTTACAAACTACAAAAATTGAGCGGAAATTAAATAAGTATAACCTTGTCAGTTCTCGGTCTCCTGACACTTGGCCATCTCCTCATCTAAGCCATCCTAACTTCGTCATAGTTGGTCTATCACTTAGATAGCCCCTCCCATCTAACTCTAACCTTGTCATACTCGCTGAAGACAAAATGAGACCAACTTAGTGTGTATTCCCAAAGTCAAATCAAGGAGTTCTGAATTCCCCCCCCCCTCCCGAAAAAACACGATGTCGACAAAAATACTTACCGTACCTCCATTTACTATAGGTCCCCTTTAACTTTTCCTTTCATTAAGAGACTGGCGAATGAAATGCTTCGTAGTAGAGGTTGTTGTAAACTCATTGTTACACCACGCCGGGTAAAAGACGCTTAACACTCTTGCTCCGAAAACAGACTAAAGCAGCAGTGATATTGTGGTATTGTCATTTTCAAGTACTAGCCTAATTCTTATATTCTTCACCTGACATAATTATTAACTTAAAATCCAGACGTTTGAGATGGGCAGGGCATGTAGCACATATGGGCGAATCCAGAAATGCATATAGTGTTAGTTGGGAGACCGGAGGGAAAAAGACCTTTAGGGAGGCCGAGACGTAGATGGGAGGATAATATTAAAATTGATTTGAGGGAGTTCTGAATTCCCCCCCCCCTCCCGAAAAAACACGATGTCGACAAAAATACTTACCGTACCTCCATTTACTATAGGTCCCCTTTAACTTTTCCTTTCATTAAGAGACTGGCGAATGAAATGCTTCGTAGTAGAGGTTGTTGTAAACTCATTGTTACACCACGCCGGGTAAAAGACGCTTAACACTCTTGCTCCGAAAACAGACTAAAGCAGCAGTGATATTGTGGTATTGTCATTTTCAAGTACTAGCCTAATTCTTATATTCTTCACCTGACATAATTATTAACTTAAAATCCAGACGTTTGAGATGGGCAGGGCATGTAGCACATATGGGCGAATCCAGAAATGCATATAGTGTTAGTTGGGAGACCGGAGGGAAAAAGACCTTTAGGGAGGCCGAGACGTAGATGGGAGGATAATATTAAAATTGATTTGAGGGAGGTGGGGTATGATGATAGAGACTGGATTAATCTTGCACAGGATCGGGACCGAGGGCGGCAATGAACCTTCGGGTTCCTTAAAAGCCATTTGTAAGTAAGCCTAATTCTTATAAATGGAAAATACTGAGCGATGTAAATCTACAAATGACAGTTTATCTAGATTCTCTTAAATTTCAGAATAAGGTTACTTTCCTTCCCCTCTTTCCCCACAATTCAAACCGTTCGCTCACAAAATAAATTGGCATTAAAAAAAAGCGTAAAAGTTACAAGAAGTGTCATTTTCAGAGCATTACGTACGACTGAGTTACTTTCATGGCTTTGAGAAATGTGATTTAAGGAATTTTTATTAGGTTATATTTATTGTAGAAACAAATGGAGCGTGCTTGGGAGTTTCTGATTGATTATAAATTTTAATTGTTCAGTCAGTTGTCCGAAGAAAAGTCTGAACCTCACAAGTGACACCAAGAAGCCGCTACTTATGAGGCAACTAGGCCAGGAGATAATGGGGTAGGGTGTCCAGTTTCTTTCCCCTTCCATTACATATATCGCCGACTGGCTACATATTACACTAGTCAGACTTCAGATGTATACAAACAATAATTGTTGTGTCTGAAACATATCAAGTGAGATGTACTGTACACATCAGCCAACACCTCGGAGGACATTTAATTATTATGGAGACTAATTGTTCCTGCTGTGATAGTTCTCAAAGACAAACCTCGACGGCAGTCCAGTGGCTAGAGCGCTGGACTCATCTGCGGACCCGGGTTTGATCCCCGATTTATGACTTGTTGCGTAAGCCCTTTGGCCAAGTAACACTGGTTTTCTCCAGGAGCTCCAGTTCACTTACGACTTCCCAATAAATCTTCCATCGTGGGTGTAGCGTAGACTAGCTTATTATGACGCACTCTGGCCAACGACTATGTCGGTACAGAAAGTGTCTACACAACTGGCTTTGATTGCCCACCAGTCAGGCGAAAATTTCACTATTCGGCATGATCTAACTTCAGAAGCACAGTTAAACATTATTCCCCCCCCCCCCCCAACTTGTCACTCAGCAGAAGAGTGCTCCTCTGAAGTTATGTTCATATGGGTTACTACACAGTTGACTTCATATGGATGAATTATGAGCAGCCATGTTTCCGTCATTAATTAAAAAAATTAAAGACGTAAAGAAACATTGCAAGAAATGTTTCTTTACTTTGTTTTAGAAAATTCCTTTACAAACATTCTGCTAGACCAGCGATGGGAATTGTTTCTCTGAGATCTTAGCTTCTACCTTGATTACTGTTATATTATGTAGGTACTTATGCTGACTGATCTGTTTACAATAGGAGTTCCCTGCCCCTGGGTTACACCATCATTCATTACTCGCGGGCAGTTACTGCAATAGAACGTTACAAACAGTGGGCAAAGACTTTTTTTTTCTTCGACTGTGCTTCGAGGGAAAATAGAATCTCCTCTTAAATTTTGTTGCAATGGTCCCTTTCCACTCTGTATACATATATTTGTCAGTCAACGTTTGCTTATGATTGATGTATTTTCAGTCTCTCTACACTTTTAACAGAAAAATATGTGCCCTGAAGATGGCGGTCTGGACAGTGCCTACTACATAGTTTGTGTTTAATTTAAATAGTTCAGGCATGCGGAAGGATATCGCCTCACACTGTTCCATGTATTCAGTCTGATAAACAATTTGAATGGTTAGCCTGAGCCTCTCTGTTTCATGTAATGGCACTGGAAATTTGTGATGGTGTTTCTGATGAAATCAGGTGCAGAAAGCTGCTTTAACGAGATTACAGAAAAGAATGTGAAGCTATTATAAATATGAAACTTGCATTCCATTCACATATTTCAAATGTAACTGTTACTTCACTGGGTTTTATCAGTCAGAACTGTTTAAATTAAAAGGGAAATGTTTCAGGGGTCTCGGCAGCTAGTCTTATTCGTGGTTAATTCTTTGAGAGTTGAGATAAGTTTGTAATTAGTAACATCCATCCCCCTCTTTTACTTTTCAGAAAAATATTCTAATCCATCTGCAGCTAGCTTTGCTTCGTGTTGTGAATGAATCCTATAATTCAATATCCATATAGCAGTCCTAGTTTCTGGTCTTGTTTGACTTTGAGGCACGATTATTTTTGGACATGTTCTGAAACTTTGTTATATTTTTGCAGTTCTGGGAAATAATCTCTGACGAACACGGCATCGATCCCACGGGCGCCTACCACGGTGACTCCGACCTCCAGCTCGAGAGGATAAATGTGTACTACAATGAGGCGTCGGGAGGAAAGTACGTGCCGCGCGCCATCCTGGTGGACTTGGAGCCCGGCACCATGGACTCTGTCCGCTCTGGACCTTTCGGACAGATCTTCCGGCCCGACAACTTCGTATTCGGTCAGAGTGGAGCCGGCAACAACTGGGCAAAGGGTCATTACACAGAGGGCGCCGAGCTCGTGGACTCCGTGCTGGATGTTGTGAGGAAAGAGGCGGAGAGCTGTGACTGTCTACAGGGGTTCCAGCTGACACACTCGCTGGGTGGTGGCACTGGGTCGGGTATGGGCACTTTGTTAATTTCAAAAATCCGTGAGGAGTACCCTGACCGCATCATGAACACATACTCCGTGGTGCCTTCGCCCAAAGTTTCTGACACTGTGGTGGAGCCCTACAACGCCACCCTCTCAGTACATCAGCTGGTTGAGAACACAGACGAAACATACTGCATCGACAATGAGGCGCTCTACGACATCTGCTTCCGTACCCTAAAACTCACGACTCCCACATATGGCGACTTGAACCACCTCGTATCCCTCACAATGTCCGGCGTTACCACATGCCTCAGGTTCCCTGGTCAACTGAATGCAGACCTCAGAAAGCTTGCCGTCAACATGGTGCCCTTCCCCCGACTTCACTTTTTCATGCCTGGTTTCGCCCCTCTCACGTCCCGTGGCAGTCAGCAGTACAGAGCCCTCACAGTACCCGAGCTCACCCAGCAGATGTTCGACGCCAAGAACATGATGGCCGCCTGCGATCCCAGGCACGGACGCTACCTCACAGTGGCCGCCGTATTCAGAGGTCGCATGTCGATGAAGGAGGTGGACGAGCAGATGCTGAATATCCAGAACAAGAACAGCAGTTACTTCGTCGAATGGATCCCCAACAACGTGAAGACGGCTGTGTGCGACATTCCACCCAGAGGTCTGAAGATGTCGGCAACCTTCATCGGCAACTCAACGGCAATCCAAGAGCTGTTCAAGCGAATCTCCGAGCAGTTCACGGCCATGTTCAGGCGCAAGGCTTTCTTGCATTGGTACACAGGCGAGGGTATGGATGAGATGGAATTCACAGAGGCGGAGTCGAACATGAACGACCTGGTGTCCGAATACCAGCAGTACCAGGAAGCCACCGCGGACGAGGACGCAGAGTTCGACGAGGAGGCAGAAGCAGAGGTGGACGAAAACTGAACACCGTTTTGTACGCGTCTTGATCCCTCCCTCTCATTCTTTTTTGCACTTTTGTTACTTCTAGTTTCTGTCTGCACAAGCCGCCGCAGGACACTTTTTTGTATATTATACTACATTCCCGAGAAAGACTGAAGATGATGGTGGCTGAACTACTTTTGTAAGAAAATCCATTGGAACTAATTTTGGCTTTAATATTACTGTTTGTATTTTTTTTTTGCTTCATTTTGAATTAATGTTCGTTTACTCGGGCTTGTAAGACCCCTCTTGTTTTGGAAGTTAACCCTATTTGAGCTTTTGTTCTCTCTGAAATTGTGCCATTTCAGGATGTGAATTGAATTAAAAGCTGCCAAATTGTAAACTTGTGTTGTTTGTACCCTTTTTCCTGAGCCCCAAATTTGTTACCATAATTGGAAATTTGCCCAAGACTGGCTGTGGGAGACCGTAAATACAATTTTGTTTTAATTTATGGGAACCATATAAGATATGAGAGTAACGGTTTCCTTTCTAGTGCTGATGGTAGTAGAATCAGTTGGTAACTTGTATACGGTTTGATTCTTTCCTATTACATAAATAAACTTTTTTTGTCATATTAAGTAACATGCAATGTCAGTGTCCATAATGTTAATTAGAATGGTTGGTCCTAAATCTTGACATTGGTTTTGTTTGGGTCCTATGCAATGAAGTTTAAAATTGGAAAGATCCAAAGTGAAAACTGAATACTTTTTCAACATTTGCTCTAAAATTAATTTCAGGAAAAGTGGTCACCAATGAAGACGAATGCTATACTTAAACATTCGCTTTCAGAAAAGATCAGTCACCAATGAACTGGAATGTAATTTTTAGTCGTGTGAAGATCACTTGTGTTTGTGTGAGGATTAGGATCTGAAAGTCTCTTCTAGATACGTTGGGATTGGTGTATGGTTAAGGGTAAATGACCATACAATATAGACGAGTAGTAATAAATTCAACGGACGTTACATCTGTTAATTAGGAAGTAATTTGAGGTAACGTGTTAGGTTAGAGTCCCAGTAGTACCTGTCATAACATTGAGGTAAGTTCTGCTATAAGGTGAAGGTCTTTTCATATATAAGAACAAATAGTGTCTGCAAAATCTCAAAGTACTGCATAAAAATTATGCGTTATAGAAATTGCTGTCGCCTTGAACTTAAATTACATGCAAATTTTACAAGCTTCTTCCTCACAAATAGTTTTTCGTACATTTCATCGGGTTCTAAGTGTAAAGGCTCTTACACTTTTGATGCAAATAACGTTAAATTTTTACTGCATGTTTTACATACTATGTTTAACAAAATAGCGCAAGGGTTTTATGATAAAATGAATGCTGAATTATGCAAATTTTCAAAATATTTTTGTTAATGTAACAAATATTGACATGAAATTTGTCATATACTGTACAAAAAATCGAGGACGTAGTTTGAAAAATTAGAATGACTTTGGTTGTTACTGCATTGAGCTTTCGGCGTAACTCAGGCGATAGTGTTTGTCTATTGATCAGAGACTTCGCTCAGGTGACATTTCGAATCCCGTTTGGCTGAGGTATGCACATGGAACATTTAAGTGGGCACGTATTGGGGGAGGGAAGTCTGTTATTTTTGTAATTCCTAATCTTCGTGCATCTTGCTCCTTGGCAGGAGAGCGCTCAAGCAACCCACAACATAATGAAGTTAGTATCGCGTATGTATTGTATTACATTCAAGATGTCTGTAGTGGCTTGACTAGTTCATTTTTAATTTTGGTAAGATTATTTGCAAGCTGTGACTTTATTTGAAGTTTGACAACCACCAAGCACATAAAAACATTCCACATATTTAATAGGGACTCTGAAAATCTTACCTCATTTTTTCGTTATTGTAAGGCGAATGTTCGGTAATGTCATAACGAATCTTGGGACATAAAATTCTAAGAAACTCGATCTTGTCGCATAATCCGCATGTTGCTGCATTTATTTCCAGTTTTATAAGGATGTAAGCGTCCTCTTGCTTGAAATTCTGTGTTAGTATGTGCATGAGTATGTTATCTACAAAGTATATTAGGCATACAGCATGTATTGTGTTGATCGGAATTGGTAGTGTATTTAGCGTTTCTTGATGAAGTATACAGTAGAAAGCCTAAACTCTTCACTCCATATGAATTCCTGTCTTATCATTGTAGAAATACATAAACACGTTGAAGTTTGAAAGTATAAGTTACCCATAAAACGAATATCTTGGGAATCTCTTATAACATGAATCAACATACCAGCACATAAATAATAATGCTTTAAACAACGCATGAGTTAAGTAAAAAAAAAAAAAAGCCAAAATACTTATTTTTCAGCTGTCGTAGGAACAACTGAATTTGATTTGTTTTCGTATAGGTCACAGTATATTGCGATACAAGTGTGAAGTGCATAACAGAATCGCCACCTTTTTCAGTTTCCGAGGTTGTTACACACTTAAAAACTGTTTGGACGATGAAGTCTGAATATTGCATAAATTTGATAAGTAAACATTTCTCATAAAGTTTGAACATCGTTGTCTAGGCAGCATGTAGATTATTTTGAATCCGGTTAATGAAATTTGTATTAATCTGATCAAGTTTTGTAATCATTTAATGATTATGACAAAATAATTAGTCGAAGATTTAGTGGATGAAGAGATTGAAGAAGCGTAGAGGATTGGTTGCGCTAAGTTATTTTTCTAAATTACTACTGATTTCTTTTATTTGCATATCAACCAGGGAACGTGCGATATTGTCTAACTTTCGAAGGATGTAAATAACAATGATAAGTAGGACAATTAGTTATCGTCCAAAAAGTAACTATTGTTAGACTTTTCTAAATTTCCAATAATTGAAAGTATCTGTTTATAAAATAAATGTCCCCAAAAAGAAGGAAATATCCCTTCAATAGAAACCTACTTAAAACTATTGTAAACATAATTGCGATTTCAGCAATGTCTGATGTAAGAAGAGTTCTTTCACTTAAAAAAGCGTTTTGTGACTATTTTGTATTCCTCTCCCTAAAAATCGGGCCGAAATCCCTCACTTGTGTGGTGTCCGTCTTCCTTTAAAGGCAACACCCTCGGCATCATTCTCGGTCACAACATTTTCAAGGCTAGATTAAGGATCAGCGGTGACCAAAACTCAAGCTGCAGTGATTACATGCGATAGACAGCCTATGAAGTAAGGAGACGGAGGAAAGGTACTTGGCATGAAAACTACAATCAGTGGTGGTTCGTGTACTAACACCTTGATCAATCCCGCGGATAAAAATCTCAAGCTTTGCTGTATCAGTAATGTCACTGCTGTCATCAAGAGCCAGTGAATAATATACGATTTTTCTTGCTTCTTTTTTTAACCTTCTCCTTGAATATAATCAGGAATTTTCTAAATTCTTTTCTTGATACTTGGTCGAGAAATTCGTAGTTTTTCAAAATTAAAAACTTCTTATGGACAAGTTATTTAAGCTATTTTAATAATTACTCTTTTGAGAAATTCTGTTCTATTAAAAGGCTTTAGAGCATGATATATTTCAAACCCCATTAGGTAGCTGACTTCCTTACATTTATTTATCTCATCTTCCTCTTCCTGGCTATGATTTAAGACATGTCAATTCTTGGCGTTTAACAGTTCGTTGGCACAAAATATTGAATCAGTTTTTCTACAATATTATTATTAAATGAATCACTAATAAATAGTTACCCTCATCTAAAGATTAAAATTGAGATAAAACCTAATAATTTTATCCTTCTAGGGGGAGGATCTAAAGATATCAATATTCATGCATGTACAGAAGAATCATAAAAACACATACTTAGTGGTCAATAATAATATAATATTAATAATAATAATTATTATTATTATTCAGCGTGGCAATTAATGTTTCTTTATACTCCTAATTGAACCGTTGAGCAAAGTATATACTTATTACATTTTGTCCGACAGAACAACAAAAAAGATCTCATTCTTTACGAAACAACCTCTTACTGCTTGTAGAGACAGAGTTTGTAGAGCGACATGATACCGCCACTACTTTCTTACAGTACGTGAATGAAATACACAGCAATGAACAGGAAACTCCTCGTACTCGTTTGGATGTCTGTAATTACACGATGTAATCACGACACCCGCTTTGGTCACCGCTGGTCTAGATAGTGGTCAGTTATTTTTCACGTTGTAATTCTTTGATCCCCATTTCTATCATATCATTACAGCTGATGCGGAAGAATTCTCGGGCACTACTTCGTTAAGAAAAATGTTTAATTACGTGCCGTCTTTATCACATCAGAAAATTAAGAATAGTTAACTCTGAAACATTGTAGAATTTAATTCTAAAGCAACGATGTAAGGATTTCTAGGCTTTGAGTGGAAGCATCAATAGTTGCAAAGGAAGGGACGAACATCATGTGCAGATCGCCCATCGCTGACGGCTGTTTCTGCGCTGAGGTTTTCTTGAGCCTTTCGTCCACCACTTGTTCTTATTTCGAAGGGCTCGGTACGGCATTATGTAACTCTTCAACGGAACTGCTTGCTTGCTTCCTTTCTCTGGCTGTCTTTTTATTGTACAGGAACTCGGTACAGTCACTGTCAGTATGAAGTTGGGGATATTTTAGTAGGTTATTTTACGACGCTTTATCAACAGCTTAGGTTATTTAGCGTCTGAATGAGATGAAGATGATAATGCCGGTGAAACGAGTCCGGGGTCCAGCACCGGAAGTTACCCAGCATTTGCTCATATTGGGTTGAGGGAAAACCCTGGAAAAAACCTCAACCAGGTAACTTGCCCCGACCCGGGCCACCTGGTTTCGCAGCCAGACGCGCTAACCGTTACTCCACAGGTGTGGACGGGATATTTTATCTTGGCACTCCGTGATATAATGCGTTGCGAAATAATCACATTAACTCTTCCTTTGATATTTTGCTTGTTGAATTGTTATTAGGCTCTCATGACAACAACCTACTTTTTTGACCTGTTACAAAAACATCCGAATCAGAGAGGCTGACTGTGTATGTATAACAAAGTTTCCAAGCAAATATAAGCCTAACTTTTTCGTTTAGTCAACTGTCCGAAGACAGGTCTGAACCTCACAAGTGATACCAACAAGGCACCACTTATGAGGCAACTATAGTCCCGACGCTGTTATTTCCGGCGTGACTCCGCCTCTTTGCTTACGTCTTAGAAAGTGAAGGCTCTATAAAGTCCAGGTAGGTAGTATCATTTGCCATTTTTGTTCTTACGTTGCCGAGCTACCATACGAGGAATCTATTTGCAACACCGTTAAACATTATCATGTCGTAACTCCTATGATAATAAATCAAACGCAATGTAATTCAGCAAATAATTGAGCGGCAAATAACGTCTTCGTGTGCTTTCTGCGAACGCCAACTAAAGAGCTAAAATGGCGGGCGATTATATTAAGTATTTATCGAGCCTTAAGAAATGAATCAGCGAATCACAAGACCCACACGTTTAAATGTAGCCGACCTGGAACGCGATTGGCTGCTGGAAATTAGAGCGACGGGACTATAGGTCAGGAGATAATGGGGTAGGGTGGCCAGTTTCTTTCCCCCTCCATTGCATAGGCTACATCGCCGACTAGCTACATATTACACTAGTCAGACTTCAGATGCATACAGACAATTGTTCTTCCTCTGACATATATCGTCAAGTGAGGTATACTGCGTGATAATAGATGTACATATCAGCCAGAACCTCAATCAGAGGCACAGGCATAACTATCTCTAAATGTGCAATTAGAATGCTGTATGGGCCACCAAAACAAACAGTTCTCTAATGTCATATTGTGCTGTGAGGCACTATTTCGCGAGGACACCTGATCTTAATGCAACACAAACCATTGCCATGCTTTATTGCTTAAGTCGCTTATAAAACATTGTACATCACCCTGTGTCCCAAAGTACATTACCCTTATGTACCTAGTGACAGTGTGTAGTAGCACTTCCGGAAAATTTAAAAAATCTGTACAAAAAATGATTTAATTGAAACCTTTTTTTTTTCTAAGATACTTTACACTTCAAAGATACTGTTGTTAATAATAAAAAGTTATAAAAGCTTATACAAAAATTAAAAAAATTGAAATTTCAAGAAGTTTCCCTGGGTGCAACAACTTCCCTACACACGAAAATATTGCAAAGATGTTCAAAAATACCTTCTTTAACCTGTACACAAAGGTTACATCGGCGACATGAATTGTCTAACGCGGTGAAAGACCAGGATTATCGTTTATTTCTCCTGCTGGAGCAAACATCCGAGCCACCAGACTGGTTTAATAAAGCACTGCGCTGGGTCAAGACTAGCCTTGCCAACCATACCGTATTTCTCGGGATAGTCCCGATTTTGGCCATTGCGTCCCATGTCCCGAAATAATTTGCACACGCATCAAAATATCCCGATTTCATGGCAAATTAGACATTTACAGCTGATTTTTCGTTCCTATCATATTGTTGGATTTAGTACGGATTGAAAGATATTTCCGCACAGTCTCATACAGACATGCTTCCAATATGTGACGAAAATGGAGAAATGACTAGTATGCATGTTCAAGGCAGAAATTTAATTCTCGTTGATATGTCAACAGAGTGACGGGTGCAGTGATCGTACCCACACAAGTTAGGGTAGGTTAGATCACAGGATACTTACTGAATCATCTATCCTTTGTGCTCATCTTATGCACTTTGTCTTTAGTTTGGCGTCATTGAGTATTATGTCCACTTTGTTCCACTTGATGCGTCATTCATTTGTTTCGGAGGAAAAGTGGAAAAGGAGGAAAAATTTATACAACCACTTATACGATAGATATCATTGATATTTATTACATTATAGTTTACAGACAAAGTACATACAAGTAATCATTTAAACCCTTACATTACACACTTTATAATTTTACACACACACACACACACATATATATATATATATATATATATATATATATATATATATATACACTATTACTTAAATACAATTTCTACAATTTAAATATTTAATATAAAAAAGTTTTGTTTTATCTTGCACTTGCGTTTAGTTTTGTGCAAGACTCAACTCATTTTAGTCTGTTGTTACTTGCTACTTTCTTCTATGCATAATTTTACATCTATAACACAAAAAAAAACGTTAAACATATTTGTTTAATAATCATTATTCTTATTATTTTTTTTACTTATTTATTTATGTATTTATTTTTTTCATTCAATTCTAGCTATTTCATTTATTCTTTCCATTCTAATATTTTAATCAAAAAAGATATAAACCTAATTGCTTTTGTAACTTTGTGTTATTATTTTTCATAAGTTTTCCTATAGCTGTTTCTTTATTTATTTGTAGGAACTTTTCTTTTATAAATTTCATCAGTATATCTTGTGTATTTTGACATTCAAGAACAATGTGAATGTCATCTTCTCTCCGTCCACATAATGGGCCCATGCCTTGAGGTATATTACCTCTATTACTTCTTAATTCCAAATTCCTAGTCTGAACCAGGCCAGTCCAAATCTCTCTTTCATATTCATATTATCTATAGTACTCCTTCCCCATTTTTTTTTATATTCATTAAAAATATTAGGGATCGCATTTCATTGTTACTACTAAAATCATTTTGTCTAGTTATAAGATATAAATATCAATGAGGACAACAACAAAGATTTTCAAAATACCGTAGCCCCTCAAGTGTAATAAGATCTATTAGCTATGGTGATAAATCACGTAAACATCTCTGTGTTTTCCGAGAAGAGTGGCTTTTGTGTATGTAGGTTAGGCTAGTTCGTGTTAGTTCAGTTTACGTTAAGTTCATATTAAGTTAGTGGTTATACCAATATGATAGTTTCCTAGTTTCCAACGAGTTAACATTTCTTTTATAAGGAATTTATACTGTTTTTTAACGTTTGTGGTGATTTTGGTAAGTTTGTAATTTTTTACATATGAATCGAGGTGGTTCTGTTAATATACTGTATATAATAAAAGTACTAGTGTTGAATATGTAGATTTTTAGGAGGAAATAATTAGTCCAATAAAATTGTTAGTAACATTTGTGTCCCTAATTTTTACTTATGAAAGTTGGCGAACCTAGTCAAGACGTACAATGAATTTGTAGATCGTCATGAATTGAAGAACGCATACGCCTTCTTCCTGATTAATAAAGCCTCTGAGGAAAATATGACATTAGAGAAAACCGTTTGTTTTGGTGTCCCATACAATCTCCTAGAGTTTGTCGGTTTAATAACTTTTCACCCTGTAGATTACCTTCTAGTTAAATATTTTTTTGGCAAATCTTATGTCATCTTTATCTCATCGCAGGATATCGGGACACTTTGTAGTCACGTGGAATATGTCTGGAGACGGAACAATTTCCTTAAAATTGGATGGGTGGCCTTAGGCCTATGATTGCTTGGAAGTATACAACTGAATTTGACTTGACGTTCGTTTGTAGCCTTGTTTCTATCGATTAATGTGTCATATGCATAGTGGAGTTAATTTCTTTTAAAAGTATCGAATTGTGCATTCATTATACACGAGGGAATAGAGCGAAACTTGCGTGCTGTTTCCAGGAACTGTTGTCGGTCACGTGACTTCCGAACATCGATCTTACGACATATTAAAGGTTGGAGATGTTTGTTTTCATTCACTTTTGTTGGATGAATCATGTTCCCTAGAAGGAGTTTCAGATAATCCAATAGCAAGAAATTAGCCACAGGCTTGTTCTATGATTAGCGAGCGTGGGTTCGAATTCCACTTGGATTTATTATCTGGTTGATTTTTTCTACCCTACCCTTGCTAATGGCGGATCCTCGAACTAATTTCGCTGTCACTAGAATAAGATTTTTTAAATAGCGCTGAATGCGAAATGTGACTGAGAGAGGGACTGATACGTACAAGGTGAACCAGCCAGGGCTAGACTCCTAACCGCACTCACGGCGGCTGATTCATACATAACGACCCTGTATGCGGAGGATTCGGTCCGCGCTTTTGCGTTTAGTAAGCCTATGGCCCATTTTATGCCCTGTATTTAGGCCTATGTGATGACCAGGCTTCCAGACTTCGGACCCGATAGAGCAGTTCAGTAGCAAATCCGCATAACGGCGTACTGAGTATAGTGGTAAAGCGTACAGTGGGTGGGGGTACTGTAGAATGAATGCCAACAAGTACGCAAAGGAAAACGCTCTGGATTTGAAGGTTCTGACGAATAATTTGGTTTTCATACAAACTGTGTCTGAAACTATTACACGGTTAGAAAAGTCAGAGCAAGAGATGCGGGAAGTCTTCAAATTAATTGAGGAAATTACACAGAGAATTAATGAGACACCAAGTACACCGGTTACTGAACGCGTAAAACAGAAGTGGAAATCAATTTTATGTAAAAATAACGGATATGGAGCATTGTGTAATATAAACAGCAAATTAGTGGGCATAGTCATCCGAGAATAAAAGACTGTGTCTTAGAGACTGCAATGATGTTAGGTTTTTTCGTTGTGCTCCTATAAAGTCATGCGACGTAGAGCGCAGCTTTTCACAGTACAAACTGTGTTTGGTAGACGACTGAAAAAGATTTACGTTTCAGACGCTGAAAATGTGCCTTGTAGTACATTGCAATTCGGTACTGTAACTGCACTTCCTAAAGACGACCAATAGGATAAATGAAAAAATTAAAATCGCTACATGTTTATTTCCACCATTAACACTGTGTATAATAAAATTAAACACAAATGCTTATACAAGACAGGAGAATAAATGCTTTTCACATTCTTTTGACATTATCATTGTGTAATAAATATTTACTTTCAGAATGTACATATGTGTGTGTTTCCCCATACTACCGTACTCTACTCTAAATAACAACGTTGTTACCTCAACACATCCCTACCTTCACTACCTGCAGCGAGTCGACAACCTATAGTACATGCATAGTAAACTTATTGTATCGGGTCCCAAGTCTCGAAGTCTGGTGATGACTGTCCAAGTTAGACAGGTGGCCTGGGTGACATTCGTGATTCCGACACTAAGAAGTGGGCCGTTCGCACGCGAGCAACTTGATAACAAGCCCCAAGTCCTTCCTACATCAACATCAGAAACCCGTATTACCTCCAAGACCTAATGCAGATGATAGATGAATTGACGGGGGGGTAGAGAATGTTGGTGCAAGATTGAAGGAAACGGAAATACCCCGAGAGAATCCCTCTGTAATGTCCACAAATTCCATCGCGACCTGGTCGGGTCTGGATGGAAGACGAACCCACTATCGCTTGAGCCACAGACACAGCAAAGTGTTCGCTCATTGAACTCTGCTCATCGTGATACATAGATGTAAGGGGTATAGCCCTATTTGCAAATATTGTGATATATTTTTATGAAAAATGTATATATACAACAACGCCCTCTACTTTTTCCCTTACTCTTAAGTTTTACCAAAAATGTGTCACGTGCTTAATACTTTACGATCTGTTGTTTTGTTTTATGAAACGCCTGTCAGTTTAGACTATACGCACGTCTTTCGGTCACATGTATTTAAGCATAAACTTTCTGTCTACAAATGTCTGTAGTGCCTGAGTTGAGGGCTCGTAATTGTTAAGTATACTATATAGCGCATTAAACAAGACTTTTTCAGTGTTGTTAACCGTGAAGGGTGTTTGGGACTAAGAGGGATGAAGTTACAGGCGAATGGAGAGAGTTACACAACGCAGAACTGCACGCGTTGTATTCTTCACCTGACATAATTAGGAACACTAAATCCAGACGTTTGAGATGGGCAGGGCATGTAGCACTTATGGGCGAATCCAGAAATGCATATAGAGTGTTACTTGGGAGGCCGGAGGGAAAAAGACCTTTGGGGAGGCCGAGACGTAGATGAGAGGATAATATTAAAATGGATTTGAGGGAGGTGGGATAGGATTTAGACTTTAAGGGCCGTATTCATAGACATTCTTAGCCCGGGCTTCCGGTGGATGATCAGCGAACCTACGTTTTTCGTATTCATAAACCATTGTTAGCGATATGATATGATATGATATGATATGATATGATATGATATGATATGATATGATATGATATGATATGATATGATATGATATGATATGAATCCTGTACAAATAACCACTCGATAGCCGCGGCTAGATTAGCACGCTCGTAGCGCGGGCTAGCGAAATGTCTATGAATAGCTTAGAGACTAGATTACTCTTGCACAGGATATGGACCGATGGCGGGCTTATGTGAGGGCGGCAATTAACCTCCGAGTTCCTTAAAAGCCATAAGTAAGTAAGTTATTAACCGTGCAGGGAGCTCACTCACCAATATCTAAAGTATAGAGGAATTCACTAGTAAATGCTATTGGGCGATATTCATGTAATGTACTGAGGAACAGGGGAAACAGCAAACGTGGTATGGAATATTTCCAAATCGTAGGATTTCAAATGCCAAATATTCATTGCTGTGCACTAAAGACACAGGATACGAGATCTCTTCTCTGAAAGAACTCTTGAGCTTCCTATTTAGTAGGTAAACATTGGCTTTCTCCTATATTGACGGAGCATTGTACGTATTTTATGTCCGAACTGCAGACCTTTGGAGCATCGTGCACGGAATCCGTTTATACAGAGTATAAGGGGTATGTGCAAAATCTTCGGAGGAAATCGGGGACAATATACTAAACCATATTAGGCCTATTTAAAAAAAAAATTTCAATTGTCAAAGTTATTTTTTAGAGTGTGAGAATACTATTCTTTTAGATGCGTTAATTTTTTCTGTCGATCTGTTTTCCAACGAATGCCCGGCTACTTACACGGAGATCCAGACTTGTAGCCTGTCATCGAGTTTTACTTCAGTTGGAAGTTCATTAATGCGCCTTCTTTTCTATTCAAGTACGGGTCGGTTTCTCTCATATTTTTCACTAATTTTTCTGTATTATTGAATTAGATGGTTGTTGAACGGCGGAATACTTCTGATCGCTAAAGGGAACTTCAAGAGAGAAGTAGGCCTACAAAATTCAAGCGAGAAAGCGTATATACCGCGTTTTAAAAGCTGGCGTATTAGTGATCGACGTTGCCAAGTGGGTGGAGGAGAACAGCAGCGGCCTATAATATCGGCATTCATACCGTGCAGCTGCAGCAGAATGCAGGTGGGCTGAGGAAAAATGACAAACAATCTGGTACGTGGGAGGAAAAAGTGCTATCGAAGGAAAGATGTTTGCAACTTGGATGATTTCTACAAAGATTGACTAGGACACAATAGTACATTATGCAACGAGCCTATAATGATAGTAATTAAGAAGCGAGTATGGATGTTTATGAAACGAGCGCAAGCGAGTTTCATAATTTTCATACGAGCTTCTTAATTACCATTATAGGCGAGTTTCATACGACTTTTTATGCTCGACCATATTTCTAACTTGAAATTATTCAGGTGTATACATTTTATTTGTATCTGACAAGATCGGAAGTGCCCTTGTTCTAGGTCGTGAATTGTGGGATGTGCGCAGACGCGAAAGTATTGATTTTTTCCGAGGAACAATAATGTCATTGACCTTGATGTAATCCCGTTAAACTTGATATAACCTTGATTATTGAATTCGACATTGAAAAACGAGATGACAAATTGAATTTATTTGAATATTATTTACAATTAGCGCTAATTATTATAGTAACAGAACATAACCTTCTGGGATAGTATTGGATTTCCAGCCTCCGTGACTTTTCGCTAATTCTCTTTCGATTGCATATCCGAGAATAATCGATACTTGCGGTTTTATAACGGTACAAAGCTGACTTGTTATTGGCTGAACACCTGTAAGCTGAGTTGCCATTGGCTGAACACCTGTACTTTAATGAGTAGGTGTGCTTTAATGACATGCATTAAAGGACTGCTACCAGGTGTATAATTACTACATTTCGGCATGGTCGAGCATAAAATATTTTAAATGCCTGAAACAGGTGGTTATCCGACTTCAGAGAAATTAGTTTACAAAATGAGGGACACTATTCAGTTTGGAGGAAGTACCGACTGTCACTGTATTTATCGGTTATTGAAGGACATTGGATTCCGGTACAGAGCGTCCATAAAGTTCCGTGTACTGCGTGTTTGGTAATTTATTGTAAAAGCTGTGCAGCTGTGGTTTATGTTGAGGCATTTGACAACTTGTAGAACAGATGGCGTGACACAATAGTAACCATGAAACAGCAAACAATTTGCCAGTTTACAATTAGTCTTCCATGCCATCAGAGGATATTTTTATAGAGGTACAATTCCTGTGTAAATCGTATCTGAGGTGTGGTGTGGAGATATGGTAACATAGCATGGTTGCACTTAAATGGATACATCAACACTCAGAACAGAAGAATAAGAAAATCGGCGTTTTGTGTAATGTATTACATCGGAGAATTGTGAAACTGATGTTTTCCGATACCATAGTACAGTGGTCGTCAGCAGTCGCTGAAATGGGTAACGGGTAAGCGGTGAAACGAAATATGCACTCGTGCAGAAGGGAGAGGTAGAAAGCATACCCGGCGAGCAACCACGGGTGCACGTGGTGCCGTGAGAGACCTGCGGGTAAGAGACGCTAGCCCGAGGGTGCTCTGTGCTAATGATCGCTGCCATAGTAGATGTTGCTGTATACAGGGATATTGCTAACAATTTGTGGTTTTATTATAACTTGATGGTACGTGACTGTTGATTTCAGCAAGACAGCGCAACTTGTCACACTTCTAATGAAACTATGAAATGCTAAAGGGCTTTTTTGGTAATTATATAAAAAATCTTTGGCCACCACGCTCCCCTGATTTGAGTCCAGTTTTTGTGGGGTTACTTGAAGGTAAGGGCTTAAAAAGATAACCTCGTACTTTGAACGAGGCAATTATGCGGACAATAGGCTATACACAATTACTCCCGCATTGTTATGTCGCAGAACATGGGCAAACAAGTGCTTGCAAGAGGGAGGGGTACATTTCCAGCACGTGATGTTGTGAACGATGTGATCCACTATGTATGTGCAGTTATATTTGTGTAGTTTATAAATATTCAAGTTTATGTATTTGTATTTAATTTAGAAATGGTCTGTATATCGCTAAATGCGCTGATAGATCACTAAATTATTGTGATTTTCTACTGACTGTCCTCAATGTCAACCTGTCGCAAAAACTACAACGTGTTCATAATTCTTGTGTTCGCTTCGTCTGCGATGTCCGTCGCGCTGACCACATTACCCCATCCTTCCAAACTCTAAACTGACTACGGCTTAACGAACGTAGAAATTTTCATTCTCCTGTTCTCCTTTTCCAAGTCCTTCACACTTCTACACTTACCTACCTTGCCTCCCGTTTCAGTTACCTGTCATCATATCATAATCTCTTCACTCGCACGCAAAATAGCCGCATACTAGCCATACCAACACATAAGACATCATCGTATTCATAATCATACACAATCTCGTTCTCGCCCTTCTGGAATACCCTACCCAGTGACATCAGAGACTGTCGGAATTTAGTAGCGTTCAAAAGCAACCTTATTAAGCATTTTCTTACTGCGTAGAGTAGGTTCAATTTTTACTTAATTAATTAAAAAATGTTTCTCTCTTCTTAACTTTTACAATAAACTGTCTAGCTTTTATTAATCAGTTAATCTTTTAGTGCTTTGATTTTTATTGCATTTGTAAATTTAGTATTAGGCCTAATTGTAATTATAATTGTAATTGTATTCTTAATATTGTAGTTGTAATCCCCTGGTAGAGGGGAAGAGAAGCCCTGATGGCTTTATCTCTACCAGGTTAAATAAATAAATTAATTAATTAATTAAAAAATTAATGAAATAAATTTCCAAACTTTAAGTACTGGAAGTTTATGGACAGCCTATATAAGAAATTCAACGACGGAAGAAAGTTTTTAATAGAACGCCGTGGCACCGCAGCTGCTGCTCAAGTCAAGTTCTTGAGGACATCGCACAACATCCGACAAAATGATAACGCGCGGCTATTACATGGATGAAACTAGCTCAACGCAAACCATGCGATGAGGTGTCCTTGCACTACCAGTGACGGCACAGGCAGGAGTTCCAATTATTTTAGTAAGGAAGAGATGCGAAGCTCGATTGCTGGAATTATTATAGGAAGCAAGTAGGACTACATACAGTAGGTGTTACGATCGAAGTCGAATATGCCTAATGACCAGAGACCGAAAGTTTAGGCATTATGAATCATTAAAATAAGCAGGAAAAAAGGCATCATAAATAGTTAAAATAGGCAGGCAAAAAGGCATTATAAATAGCTAAAATACGCAATGAAAGATAATTACAAAAACCTTGCACTAGACCCACAACCTTGCACTTTCCACAAAGGGATTTCGGCAGAAAGAAAATCTTTACATAAGTCGAATGCAAATTGAGATTTCTGACTCGATGTTGCAATTACTGTTGGAAGCAAAGAAATCTTCTTCCCAGTAGCCTTGGAAAGTGCATTTTTGTGTTTGGTTGTACTGATATGTTGCGATGTGAAATATTTAGCTAGCTACAACAACGTCGCAATGAAAAGTGAAAGAAAAATAACGTTAGACCCGCACTCATTGTTGCCTTGTCAAATAAACACAAGCGATAATTAAAACGCTTACTGTTATACATTTTTGCACGGCAGCACTCATTGTTGCTAAGAGAATATGAACTGACTGAAAGACAATAATATACATTCGGTGAAGTCGCTTTCATTGTAGCGGTTATAGAAACAAATTAAAATATACCTGTAGGCAATTTTTAATAATAAATTAATAAATACTCGTAATAGATAAATAATCAAATAAAGGCAAAAAAAACATTTATTTTGTAAATTAGGCATTTATATTAAAAAGGCAGAAAAGGGCAACATAAAACTGTGACGTTTCAATCACAAAGTTATAATTCGTACAGATTTACTTCCAAAATGAAGATAGATTTAACACATTTAAAAAGGCATTCTGCCAAAGTTCCGGTTTCTAATAACAACTATTCCTGCACGACTGCGTCAGACATGATGAAAATCTAGAGAAGTAACATGAAATACTGAAGTCCATCATTGCAAACCTGTAGGAAGTGATTTCAAGAAGTTTTCCGATTAAGTACTTCTGTGTTGCTTGCAAATTCTAAAGCTGAATAATTTGTGTTAGGAATGATTATTAATACTTGATTTTATGTTTATTCAAAATTTCCATCATAAAAATCGTTCCAAAACATTTCTCTCACATTAGAAATACACATAAACGAGTTCCATTAGAAATATCTCAAGATCGCAAAATTTGTTGATGCCCTCAATACAATTAAATTTCATACTTTCACAGTGATCCTACGCCATATTGTCGTGGTCTAAGATGGCGATATTCAATCTTTTTGCTAGCGTACCCTCAAAATATATTTGTACCCCCAAACTGCATTGCAATTATATAAGAATTAATAAATTGTTATTATTATTATTATTATTATTATTATTATTATTATTACCACTACTACTATTATTATTATTATTGTTATACAGCACTTATTGATACAATAATTATAGTAATGATTTACGTAAAATGGTAAGTTATTCCAGCAAGGAAAAACAAGATTTGATATTGCAAAAGAAACTATAACATAATGCAATAATTGTCAACAAGTATAATAAAATAAATATGTCAGCATTTTTACATACGTAATCAGTGGGATGCGTACTCCTTAAACAACCTCGCGTAGTGGTACGCGTATCATAGATTGAACACCACTGGTCTAAGACATCATGCATGAATCGTCTTACGGAATGAGTCCTTTTAATCAAACGCAGCTGATCCTAGTAAGTTAATTCAATATCTTATTCTCCAAATTGGAAGGTTGGCAAAGAAAGTTGTTCCTATTTGTAGAGCTATCGGTAACCTTCTCAAAGAAAAGTCTGAAATTTAATTACAGTACCTGAGTTATATTTGGAACATGATGCAGAAATTGAGTTATAGAAACTTATAACAAGTTATAACTACGAGTGGCATTTTATAAGAATATGAAGCTGCAATTAGAAGAAGGTGTGTCAGTGTATTCATGATAAACAACTCCAATAATGCCTGTCATCTAATGTTAAAGCGTGAAGAAAAGTCTCACTCCTAGCCACTGAAAACTGTTTGCTGCTGATGGAATACATTGGCCGTCTTGCAGATCTCATGCATTTCTCTAGTGGTGGGGGAGGGGGAAGAAAGGAAAATTGAAAATCAGTTGAAAAAAAATGGTTAAATGACAGAAAACAGAAAAAAAAAGCAATAGGCCTATCATTCTTGACTAAAGTAACAAATATAAAGAATCCAAATATGTCAAAGAAAGTCTCTTTCACGAACTCACCAGGCTTGCTTTATATATTCTTGTACAGGGACATCATTTTATTTTTACTTCAATTTTTATTGTACCTGAGTTTTTGAATGTACTTCACTCCCACCCCTTCTACTAGTGAAGTTCCAACTGTTCTCCAGACAGAATCAAGGCTGCGTATAGTAAACAGCACTGAGTTAGTGAGTATAGTACGTTCCAGAACTGTTCGCGTTTTCCAGTGACGAGAGAGCTTTCAATATTGAATCATATTTTCGCACAGGTACTGTCCGTTTGCCTACGTCGCATCCCGATTTCCCCTACCTGCTTCTGCACACCCCTCTGTAAAAACTGGGCTGTCTTGGCTCTTTTCTGAAAACATTAATTTCTGTTGGGAATTGGACGTTTACGTAATATTATACAACTGTTTAAAATAGGCCCTAACTTAAATAAAAGGGCCTCGTTAAGTAATTAACTGTCACGTAATTTCCCCCCTTTCTACGATCCTACGGCATAACCACTTGGACGGACAGTAGATAGCATGTCTGAGTAATTTTATCTGTGCGGGTCGGGCAGAAGTGAAGATTGAATTTACAGTACGTAAGGTACTCTTTCATAGAGTAGGTACAGAATTATTTCAACATGAGTTACTAGTACGAAGGACGAAGCTGGTAATTGGAATTAGATGCAATAGTCTATAGTGCTATAATATGCACAAAAGAACTGAAGCCTGTATCGAAATGAACGGCCACCATTTTGAAAAATATGTTTAAATATCCATATTATGATTATTTTTCATTTCAACTTCATTCTCTATATTGTACGTTAATGTGCTGTAACAGTACAATATACACTGCATAATGAATACGTTCGCATAGATAACTCAATTCGTGAGTAAAAAACACTCATTGTTAATACAGTACTGCATTTTTGATTAAACAAAAACCTAATGAAAATTATCGAACTCAAAATCGTGATATTTCCTAGTTTACGTAAATGGATGAACTACTTTTCTTCCCTCCTGTACCTAGTAAAGTGATTTGTGTTTTACGCCAGTATCATCGAACTCCAGTTTTGGAAGGGGGTAGCGAACGGTGTTTCCGGGTCTCTAAAGGTATAGCCAGGTTAATATTAAAATGTTAGTAAAAATAAAATGATGTCCCTGTATTATCTTGGTTAAATGCAGAAGAAAAGGGGGCCTTCATTCAGGTAAATTCAGTGGAGACAAAACTTTGAGACAGGCTGGGAAACTCTCTTCTCTGGTTTAAAATGTTTCTTTTTCTCTTTTTAATTCGTTTATTTTACGACGCTTTATCAACTGCTATGGTTATCTAGCGTCTGAGTGAGATAAAGGTGACAATACCAGCGAAATGAGTTCAGGGTCCAGCGCCGAAAATTACCCAAATTGCAAAATATACAATTTTCAGTAGGAGAAAGAAACACATTTATTCATCCTATGGCAGACGTACATAGGAGATTGTGCATTCTTACATTTTCGTAACAAAGAAATATAATTACATATAGGAGTTTTTATCATTTGCTATATCACTATTTAAGTTATTTAATAGAGCAAAAATCTGAAAATCGATCAATATGTCACATAGGAGTTATTGCAGGAACAACGACGATTTGCTCTTAATGGGTCGATTGAAACCTCTGGAAAAAACATTAACCAGGTAACTTACCCCATCCAGAATTTAAACACTGACCCACTCGTTTCATGGTCAGACATGCTAACCATTACTCCACAGCGGTGGGCAACCTGCTTCTTGAAGATGTTTCATAGAAATCTTGCAACATTGACCAGGGTCGATTACATAGCATCATTGGATTCCCAAGGAGAAGAAGAAGAAGATAATGGTGATGACGATACTGACAGGACAACACTGTATTAAAGGCATTTCAGCTTCTGTACTTTGCCTGGATGTTTGAAAGTTTATTCATACTAGTATAAAAACATGTTTGCGTTACAGAACTTACATCACTGTCAGTAATATGCAAATTAGTTTCTTGGTGGAATTTTAATGATATTGGCTGTTTTCTGGTGGGATTTTTTTGTGTGCCTAGCGAATTGTCAAATCAACTTGTTGGCAACACTGCACGAGACCAGCCGGATCGATATCGGACTGCAACGACGTCATCAACTCCCGATCCACTCCTCGGGCCCCTCAATGACCACTCTCCCTTGCAAAGGGATGCGAGACAAGCAGGAAGTCACGTGACAGCATGAACGAGGCCCCAGGGTCAGGGACACGAGCGCAATAACGCTACGGTTTGCAGGATTCCTTTCCCCGTTCTCCCTGCTTGTTGTCACATTTTGATGTTTTATTATTGTAGCAACGCTTCTTATCGACTACGCAACCGCATTAGTCCGATAAAAAATATAGGATATTTACCCAATAGTAGGCCTACAATATATACATATTACGTTTATGAACAGTTCTGTATAAATGTTAGTGGGTCCTTACTTAGTTCATAGTCAGTGTTATTTGTCTATGAGCTTTACTACGCCAATCACATCCATTCAATGATTTTGGAAGAGGTACAGCAGCATGTGTGAGGAGAATGAATAAAGGCCCATTCACAATGAAAATTAAACATAACCGTAACATAAACACAGAAGTTTGCGCCCAGGCTACCAAATGGGATCATTCACAATGATTCACATAGTCCCAAGCATTGACATAAACATTACCGTAAGACGTTAACATGAGAGTTTGCAAACTCCAAACTTTCATGCTTATGCTTACGTGATTTGCAAACAGAACACAATCGTGGAGCGCTGAAATATACGACAGAATATGAGAAAATGGCGTCGTTGTTATGTTTCCATGGTTACCAAGTATGTTTGCTGTGTTATGTTTATGTTCCCATCGTAAGTGATGGTATGATTTCTTGATTTTACCGTAACGTTTACATTCTTAAGTTAACGCTTACGTTATGTTTAATTTTCATTGTGAATGAGCCTTAAGATACTGGAAGTCATGTCAGCATTAAGATAGAACTTGCTGAAACTACGACTTGGCTAAATAATAGAAATATTGCAGACAGCCTATATGAATCTGCTGCGTGTGTCGCTCAAGCGCTATCGCGTTGGTCTTCCAGCCAGGCGGTCCGGGATCGATTCCCGACTAGTCGTGATGGAATTTGTGGTGGGCAAAACAGACGTTACATAAGATGACCAGATTTCCAAATCTTAAAATTGGGACACCTCGCAAAGTGGGATAGTAAATGAATAATGAGCTTTTTATATAAATTCACGTGAGAAATATAAATACGCGATAAAAATAAACAGAATCGCGATAAAAAAAACAACACGTTGTAGTACATGGATCAGTCCAGAAAGAAGTCGATTGATATGCAGTGTTCTTGGAGATTTTCATTACAAATTTTATTCCACCCTGTCCTATTGTCTTTCGTCTTGAGGATGGCTATTTTTACTTGCGCTGTGCGTATCAGTTCTATGTCGTATGACTCTCGCGGTGATTAGGTTACCCCACTCATTCAGGAGTGGCTAGTTTATATTATATTAACTTGTATTCATTTGAAATGTACTAGCACTAAAATAAATAAATATGAAACGGTGAGTTCAAAAGCTCCTCAAGTCACTATTTTTTTTTATTTATTATTCTTTTAAGTTGGTTATTTAACGACGCTGTATCAACTACCAGGTTATTTAGCGTCGATGAGATTGGTGATAGAGAGATGGTATTTGGCGAAATGAGGCCGAGGATTCGCCATAGATTACCTGGCATTCTCCTTACGGTTGGGAAAAACCTCGGAAAAATCCCAACCAGGTATTCAGCCCAAGCGGAGATCGAACCCGCGCCCGAGCGCAGCTTCAGACCGGCAGGCAAGCGCCTTAACCGACTGAGCCACGCCGGTGGCTTTTTTTTTATTTAAATGCATTGGGTTAGACACATTTCATCCAGTTATGGTAAGAAATGTCCAAGTTCACTCTCCTAATAGGTATTTCGATATCCTTGAAATGTTAATTGATTTCAATATGATCCCAAGTCCAGGACGTGGTAGGTTCAAGAAAGTGAAATAAGTGTTCTCAGTTCGGGGACATTCTTTCCTACCTTGTGACCAGCATTTTGCGGTCATTGCAAAAAAAAAAAAAATTAAAAGAAATGTTGAGTCCATGGAAATGTATCAAGGATTGAGTTAGTTAGTTGAAAAGAAATTTCCTGTTTATACTGTAAATGGTAATGAAATAATTAATTTTCAGAGTGGATTTAAAATATTTTTTAAGGGCAGTGTCACCAAAAATAAGGAAAAGTTTAGTGTAACAAAATACAAACGATTCATGTTCAGTAGAGACATGTTGATTGAGTTTGTGCTTTGTGGTATCTTACCACAATATTTCAGGGTATTGAAACCTAATGCAAAACCTGTAATTCCCTCCAAGAAAGCTTACAAAGGTCAGATTCCTGTAAATGAAAAGAAATTGAATGATGTGAAATCTTTAATGAAATTCTTACATAATGATGCTGTGAGTTACATTCAGTCACTTGTTGATACTAGTGATAATGTTAATGAGGATGGAGATTATGATCATGAATAGGACAGTTTATAGGCTTCATGTTTCTGTGTAATTTTCTACCCTTAATCAGTAATTAACCTATGTTCAATGCGTTTCCTTTATAAAAAAGTGAGTGATTTCAAATGTATCCCACGTCCACAATCTTCAAATGTCGTTTAATAAGGCCTTAATACAGAAACTGATACAAAAACTTATTGAGCAAGTAGCCTATTCGGAGCATTGCTAGGGAATGCATTGCAGAACAAACAGCGCTAAATGTGAGCATGATGTCACATCAGAATCTGATTGACGTGTCTACGTGTGTGTTGAATATGTTGCACGGTAGCTTTCTTGCGGCTTGACATTTATTATTACATATTTTCCTCGTAGCAATAGCAGTGGCAGTTAGTGTTATTCTCTGAAATGTTGTATTTGTGTATTTTATACGTAACTTATTTATTTATTTATTTTATCTAACGAAATTTATAAGCTTGTACTTACTATTTGGGAAAAGAAAATTGTACCAGAACAATGGAAGGAGTCCATAATCGTACCTATCTTTAAGAAGGGGGACAAGACTAACTGTAGTAACTTTCGAGGAATATCACTTTTGTTGACGTCGTACAAAATTTTGTCCAATATTCTTTTGAGAAGATTAACTCCATATGTAGATGAAATTATTGGGGATCATCAGTGTGGTTTTAGGCGTAATAGATCAACTATTGACCAGATATTTTGTATTCGACAGATAATGGAGAAAAAATGGGAATATAAGGGTACAGTACATCAGTTATTCATAGATTTCAAAAAGGCATATGACTCGGTTAAGAGAGAAGTTTTATATGATATTCTTATTGAATTTGGTATTCTCAAGAAACTAATTCGGTTAATTAAAATGTGTCTCAGTGAAACGTACAGCAGAGTTCGTATAGGGTAGTTTCTGTCAGATGCGTTTCCAATTCACTGTGGGCTAAAGCAAGGAGATGCCCTATCACCTTTACTTTTTAACTTTGCTCTAGAGTATGCCATTAGGAAAGTCCAGGATAACAGAGAGGGTTTGGAATTGAACGGGCTACATCAGCTGCTTGTCTATGCGGATGACGTGAATATGTTAGGAGAAAATCCACAAATGATTAAGGAAAACACGGGAATTTTACTGGAAGCAAGTAAAGAGATAGGTTTGAAAGTAAATCCCGAAAAGACAAAGTATATGATTATGTCTCGTGACGAGAATATTGTACGAAATGGAAATATAAAAATTGGAAATTTATCTTTTGAAGAGGTGGAGAAGTTCAAATATCTTGGAGCAACAGTAACAAATATAAATGATACTCGGGAGGAAATTAAACACAGAATAAATATGGGAAATGCCTGTTATTATTCGGTTGAGAAGCTTTTATCATCCAGTCTGCTGTCAAAAAATCTGAAAGTTAGAATATATAAAACAGTTATATTACCGGTTGTTCTTTATGGTTGTGAAACTTGGACTCTCACTTTGAGAGAGGAACATAGGTTAAGGGTGTTTGAGAATAAGGTGCTTAGGAAAATATTTGGGGCTAAGAGGGATGAAGTTACAGGAGAATGGAGAAAGTTAGACAACTCAGAACTGCACGTATTGTATTCTTCACCTGACATAATAAGGACCATTAAATCCAGATGTCTGAGATGGGCAGGGCATGTAGCACATATGAGCGAATCCAGAAATTGCATATAGTGTGCATAATTTTCGATAATCATTTAAAATGGAACCAACACATTAATTACCTTTGTAATAAATTACGTAAAATAGTATATTATTTTGTTTTATTGAGGAATTACTTGTCAATAAGTTTATTACGTACAATATATTTAACTTTATTTCAATCGGTAATTATGTATGGAATTATAGGATGGGGTAGCTCATTTAAATCCAATTTTAATCCACTTTATATATTACAGAAGAAAATAATTAAAATATGTCTTCATAAACCTATTGATTTTCCATCTCAAAATTTGTTTCTAGACTTTAATGTACTTAACGTAAGACAAATTTATTATATTGTATTAATAAAATTCATACATAAAAATCGAAATAATTTTGAATTGTATTCTCATAGTTATGAAACAAAAGGTATGAATTCTTTAAGATTGTTTGAACCAAAATGCAACACTGTTACAGTATTTAATCATAGTAGTAATTTAGGCCCAAGAATATGTAACAAATTTATATTTAAATATCCTAATCTTGTCAATTCTAATAGTTCTAGTATTAAATTAAAAAAGTTATGTATGGATTTTATAAAAATTGAAAATTTGTAAATTTAAATTTATATACTATAATTGCAAATTGTATTGTATAATTATTAATTATAATTGTATTGTATAATTATTAATTTCAATTCAGGAATCCGCCCCTGAGCACGAGTTCTACTCTTTCAGGGGCGAGCTAAAGTTTCTCTGCATATTTTATAATTTATGTTACATATTAGCAAAATAATAAATAAATAAATAAATAAATAAATAAATAAATAAATAAATTGGGAGGCCGGAAGGAAAAAGACCTTTGGAGAGGTAGAGACGTAGATGGGAGGATAATATAAAAATGGATTTGAGGGAGGTGGGATTTTATTTATTTATTTATTTATTTATTTATTTATTTATTTATTTATTTATTTATTTATTTATTTATTTATTTATTTTAGCTGGAGCGTAACAAGCTGAAACTCGTGATCTGGACTTACGCTCGGGCGGGTTCGAGTCCCGCTTGGGATTATTTCCATGTTCGGTTTTTTCTTAGGTTTGAGGACGTTACTTATCCCTCACTCCAGGAGTTGGCTCCTCTAGATATGAAGACTCAAGCAGTCATGTTGCTGTTTAAACTTTAAAGGACAGAAATATTGTGGGCGAGATCTTGCACCTACAGCAAATTCACCATTTAAAATGCACTTGTATTACGTAAACGACTTCTCAAGGCCTGCATGCTGTCCATGGACGCGGCTCTTGGCTTCGTAATGCAATTCTGCCGAGGAAGTTGTTTATCGTTAGCCGAGTTTCACGTCTGACAATGAGTTAATAGCTATTTCAGTCGAAATGACATAAATTCACTGATACAGAGCGACATTAGACGCAAATCAGCTGCTTTACATGCCATCAATTCATCATGCGTCATATTTCCGAGTCCAAGACCGGACTCGAAGCTGACCTCATTTCACTCTGTGGTCGAATAAGGGGAAAACACGGCTTGGCGTAGAGGTTATTTTTAGAACACGCCCGCGGTATTGCGCAAACGCGTGCTGCGGGTCTTTAATGAATGACCAGCGCTTGTCACCGTGACAACACTCAATCACACCAGAGCCTTTTACTCTGGTCACCTAGCAAACACTTCTTAAATACGAGTAAACATTTCTAAATGGATTTCTCAAACAATATTACGTCAGATGAATCATCTTTGATTAACATGTTTCTCAATTTTTTACCTTCGTGAGTGATGGTCGATCTTCAATCTTGAATTCGTCCTCGCATGATTTTGTGTACTGTCGAATTAACACACATTTGTGTTTCAGTTTGAATAGCCTCGGGCAGGAAGCAGCCGTGTATTCCAATTAAAAAACCCGCCAAGATTCAGCTCTACACATGTGAATGAAATTGTAGGATATTGGCATCCTCCCCGCTATCGATTTGACGATGGTAGTACAACATTTACAACCGCCACTATAGTTTATTCAAACCGCGTCTGCTAGCGCGCAGAGGATGGCCCACCTGTCAGCCGACGATGACAGGAAGGGATTGGGGCTCCGGGCCCTTAGGGCTAATCAGGCTACTCGTCCGCTCTATCAGGGACTGAGGCAGGATGACCCACCTCTCACAAGCAAATATTCTCATGGGGGCAGATAAAAAAGTAATTTTTTTTCTTTCACCGTGTTAATAATGTCAAAAGAAGTGCTTGTACAAATTTTGGCCACGAGCGCAATTACGAGCCCGCAGAGAGTAAGTTTCCCTCAGGCCGTTTACAGAAAGAAAACACAATTTCATTGAAATATTTATTGGAGCAGATACAGCAATTGTTGAGATATTTTTCAACATATTCCCCAACCGAACTGAGATATTTCTCATAATGTAGGATCAACAGAGAGATGCAGACGGCTGTCACACGCTGGTTCCGATCCCGAGCGGCAGACTTCTACGATACAGGGATACAAAAGTTGATCCCACGGTATGACAAATGTCTCATTTCCGGTGGAGAGTATGTTGAGAAATAATTCAACAACAATCTGTATCTGTTCCAATGAATTTTTCCATGAAATGATACATTTTATAGAACAACTATTAGATCAGGAATGAAAAATAAATAAGACGTTGTTTTATGTGTATTTTTCTTAAACAAATGTCAAAATATTTGCACGTTACAAATTACAGTCAACTTCGGATATAGTGAACCTCTGCGGACCAGCATATTTTGTTCACTATATCCGAGGTTCACTAAAACCGAAGTGTCTGTTTTTATATTACTGACGTTGCTATACATAAGTTAATGCCCATTTGGGACAGACCACGTTCAATATCAGTACTAAAGTTCGCTTTATCTCCCAACTTAAACACTTTACGCTTCGACATCCTTATGTTCACAGTTCGAAACTTGAATCTAATCTGGCCATGTAGGTAGTAGGCACTGACCGATTTCGCACCTCTTCTCACTGGAGGTATGCTACTATGTACTCGGCCTTGGAATTTCCCTAGATTCATTTTTACAAAGATGCGGGAGGAAGGGTTGAGGACCATTATACTGTAATCCTTCTTGTATTTACCCTTTGGTCATCACTCTACTCCCTTTTACAAAAGAAAACACTTTTTCTTCCTATTCTTCCAATAACCCCTTTTAAAGGAGTCAGAACTAATCCTTCCTGCGTACACTATTCTCTTTAACATGTTTTAAACTGTCCAGGAAGCTGAATGAATCCTTTGTTTTTCAATGCACTTAAGGAGTAGAAGGTTTGAGATTTTGCAAATCAAGCTTTCAGGAATAACTCCCTGTAAAGTTAATTTGAATAATTTCGAGGGAAAAATTGTTCCGGGGCCGGGTATCTATATCCACAGACCTCAAAGTGGGCTTGACAACCGTCAAGCAACCAACATTGAGTGCACACTAACTCTGTGTGACTTAAATTGTGGTTTTCTGTTACGTACAGTGACGTGTATTATGCAAATCAAGCTTTCAGGAATAACTCCCTGTAAAGTTAACTTGAATAATTTCGAGGGAAAAATTGTTCCGGGGCCGGGTATCGAACCCGGGACCTTTGGTTAAACGTACCAACGCTCTCCCAACTGAGCTACCCGGAAACTCTACCCGACACCGATCCAATTTTTCCCTCTATATCCACAGACCTCAAAGTGGGCTTGACAGCCGTCAAGCAACCAACATTGAGTGCACACTAACTCTGTGTGACTTAAATTGTGGTTTTCTGTTACGTACAGTGACGTGTATTATGCAAATCAAGCTTTCAGGAATAACTCCCTGTAAAGTTAATTTGAATAATTTCGAGGGAAAAATTGTTCCGGGGCCGGGTATCGAACCCGGGACCTTTGGTTAAACGTACCAACGCTCTCCCAACTGAGCTACCCGGGAACTCTGAACATATTCTTAGAAGTTTATAGGACAAAGGGTTTCCTAAATAACCATTTTTGTCATTTTAAAATTACATTTTCTTGGGAAAGTTCTAGTTTTAGGTTCACTATAAACGGAAATATTATTGTACTTTTTAAATGTATGCAGGTCGGGACGAACGGTTTAGGTTCACTATAGCCGAATGTTCACTATAACCGAGTTCACTATATCCAGAGTTGACTGTATTATCGTAGATACATTTATTCATAATCAGTGTAGCCGAGTTCAGGTAACTCGTCACTTCCATATTATTGTTTGAAATAATACCCGTTAATGTTTGTGTTAAGATTTTTATATTTCATGAGGGTCATTTCCAAAGTACATTGATTAAAATTCGACCAGCAGAATTGGCTATACATAACAGACACACATCAGTAACACGGCAGTGCTAATCGGTAACAAAAACCTTCCGAAAGGTATGTTATACAATCCCTTTACATTTCAATCACATTCTCTCAACACAGAATTCATAAAATGTATGTTTTCAAGTCTGCCCTTTAATGTGTGTCGCATACAGCCTGCTGGAGCCATGCCTATGAGGTGATGTCATACCAACTCCAGCAAGAGTGGCACACGGCTCGATGAGTCACTGTATCTGATTGTAAGATTCTCTTGGCAAATAGATCCCAGCTGTGGAGAAAGCAAAGTGTGACTCACGACTGGGTGTCCCAGATTCCTGGGGTCACGGGTTCAAACTCTATCACCAGCGCCATTGTCACCAGGAGCATCAGTATCACCAGCTGCTTAAAAAGATTCACCACAGTTATACTGTACTTTATTTAAACGTAGTTATATAGTCACCTTCATTATCACCTCTAATGTCACCAGCACCACTGTCACCAGGAGCATCAATATCACCGGCTGCATAAACAGATTCACCACAGTTATACTGTACTTTATTTCAACGTAGTTATATAGTCACCTTCATCATCACCTCTAATATCACCAGCACCACTGTCACCAGGAACATCAGTATCACCAGCTGCATAAACAGATTCACCACAGTTATACTGTACTTTATTTCAACATAGTTATATAGTCGGCATCATCACCTCTAATATCACCAGCACCACTGTCACCAGGGACATCAATATCACCAGCTGCATAAACAGATTCACCACAGTTATACTGTACTTTATTTCAACATAGTTATATAGTCGCCATCATCACCTCTAATATCACCAGCACCACAGTCACCAGGAATATCAATATCACCAGCTGCATAAACAGATTCACCACAGTTATACTGTACTTTATTTCAACATAGTTATATAGTCGCCATCATCACCTCTAATATCACCAGCACCACTGTCACCAGGAACATCAATATCACCAGCTGCATAAACAGATTCACCACAGTTATACTGTACTTTATTTCAACATAGTTATATAGTCGCCATCATCACCTCTAATATCACCAGCACCACTGTCACCAGGAACATCAATATCACCAGCTGCATAAACAGATTCACCACAGTTATACTGTACTTTATTTCAACATAGTTATATAGTCGCCATCATCACCTCTAATATCACCAGCACCACTGTCGCCAGGAACATCAATATCACCAGTTGCATAAACAGATCCACCACAGTTATACGTTACCTCACCACAGTTATATAGTCAACTTCATCACTTTAATATCACCAGCACCACTATCACCAGGAGCATCAGTATCACCAGCTGCATAAACAGATTCATCACATTTATACTGTCCCATCATCATTACATTCAGTATCACCAGCACCAGTCACCAGGAACATCAATATCGCCAGCTGCATAAACAGATCCACCCCAGTTATACTTCACCTCACCACAGCTATATAGTCAACTTCATCACCTTTAATATCATCAGCACCACTGTCACCAGGAGCATCAATATCGCCAGCTGCATAAACAGAATCACCACATTTATACTGTCCCTTCATCATTACATTCAGTATCACCAGCACCAGTCACTAAGAACATCAATATCATCAAGTGCATAAACAGATCCACCACAGTTATATAGTCAGCTTCATCACCTTTAATATCACCAGCACCACTGTCACCAGCTTCATAAACACATTCATGACATTTATACTGTTCCTTCATCATTACATTCAGTATCACCAGCACCAATCACTAGGAACATCAATATCACCGACTGCATAAACAGGATCACCACAATTATACTGTCACCACCATTATCTCCAATATCACTAGCAGCATTGTGACCAGGAACATCAATATCACTAGCTGCATGAACAGAATCACCACAGTTATACTGTCACCATCATCACCTCCAATATCACCAGATACATAAAAAGAATCACCACAGTTATACTTCACCATAATCACCTCCAATATCACCAGATACATAAAAATAATCACCACAGTTATACTGTCACTAATATCATCTCCAATATTACCAGCACCAAGGTAACCATCACCATCTTCTTCACCCATTACCTTATTATCACTGCCATCATTTCAGCAGTACGATTATCACCATCTGCACTACCACTACAACCACAACCATCACCCTCAACATAATCAACAGCAGCAACAGTTCTAATGCAGCCACCCGTTCGTCGTCACTCCGTGTTTTTATAATTCCTGTTTTCTCCGAGTACTCCACCATTCGTTATATTATTGAAGCAGAGAGAGTACTTGTGAGTTTGTAGTCTTGGAAATAATGGGCCAAGGTACTCAGTCCTTGACTACAGGGGTATTTAAGAGTAAACATCTAAAATCACTGAAACGTTGAAAACGAGATTCACATAAGACGACGTACTTTAATGCACTAAAGAATGGGGTTTAAGTCCAGATCTTGTTTGCAGTTACCTCACACTGGTTTCTTTGTCGATGCTTATTTACAAATGACACAAATTAAAGCTAGTCAATCTGTTCTTGGTTGCACTGTTCCGTGCTCTTGCTATGGACATTTGTTCTCTCAAAATAGTCGTTTTTATTTATAGGCCATCCGCTGCACATGCGAGATAAGATCGTGCCTTCATTGTGATTCGCCAGCTGAGTGAGCACTACCCATCCATTCACAGCCTGGCGCTACTCAGTTTTTCGATAATATTTTTTCAGGCTACAATTCTGCAACCTTACAGTTGGAGGGTTCAGGATCATAGTGGGCCAAGCGCCATATATTAAAAACGGAGAAAGCAAGGTTACAGTGAAGTGAATATCATAGTTTAATGAAGATTGACATATCATTTAGTTTTAATGTGCATGTTTTATATTATTTGCTGTATGTTTCATTAAATTATGTTTTCTCCGTTTTTAATATATGGCACTTGGCCCACTATGGCTCTGAACCTTACAGTTCGTATGGGCAGCTATTTTTTTTATATTTATCTGTCTATTGTGCAGATCAAATAATGTGCACGGCTCGAAGGAAGGTTGCTACATGAGCTCATTAACAGTTCCTTTGTGATCATAAGTCGGCATTTCCGTAACATATGACCTCTGCGAAGAATTCTGCGTAATGTATCGCGGTATGGACTACCTAAAATAAAAGAATTTCTCTTCGTCGCCATTATAATGTAGAACAGAGGAGATCAATTATTCAGTAAATCCATAATACGAATATTTATAAATTTAATCAAGTTTTACATGAAGAGACCTATCAAGTTGTACGTGAAGAGACCTGCTATATTGTGAATTTAGTTATGTTTTTATTTACGGTACGGTACATGTAAACTTCTAGTTCATGGAATTGCTTGTTGAACACATGTCAGGTTGCGCAACTTCGGCTTAACCCATGACATATAGTAAATATTTTAACTATGCTGTTGTAAAATTGACAATACGTAACGTATTTATTATTATTATTATTATTATTATTATTATTACTATCATCATCATCATTGCTATCTCTGTTTTTCTTTCTTTTTTTTCTTGTATTAGCTCGATGAGAGCTCTATGGTGTTCTTTTGACCCTGTTGACCCTCTGTAGGGCTTTAATTTAATTTGTATTATTTTCATCAGCGTCTGTATTTCTTTTTTGTATTTATATGTGCTCTCTGGTAGGATGGAAGAGAAGGCCTTATTGCCTTAATCCTGTCAGATTAAATAAATAAATAAATAAACTTCATCTTGAACAAAATTTCAAAACTGTCTTAACTCTGAATAAGTAATTATAGGCGAAGGTTCTAAAGTATCCTAACAGAGATCAGCCTGTTTTTTACTGTCTAGTTTTATCTGTGGAGTAACGGTCAGCTTCTCTGACCGTGAAAAAACGGACCTCTGTACAAATCCTGGTTAGGACAAGTTACCTGCATGAGGGGGTTTTCCGATGTTTTCCCTCAACCAACTAAAGCAGAATTACGTTGGATCTCGAACTCATTTCGCCATCATAATTACACTGCTTCTCTTTCATAGTCATCTCCGTTTCTTTCCCATATTTCGGGCTCGCTCCGATGTAGAGTCGCCTGCGGGCCGTCATCGAAATTGGACCCCGTGGTATGTGGTCATTAGTTGCTGGTAGCAGTGCTATGTATCTTCGGCTCTCCCCTGGGCGCATAGTGTCCGTGAGATGTGGGATTGATGGACTGCGATGTCTACACGGAAAGGTAAAGGGATCCTGCAGGCTGCAGTCGGATGCAGTCCCCAGGGGAATCTCTAGCGCTGGGGTCTTAAGACATGAACACCATTCCATTCCGGGTAGTACAGTGGGCCCACCCAAGCATCCTACGTGCAATCTCCAGTCTGTGCCCCCTCCCCTTAACCCTTAAATTGACAATGCATCCTATAGGATACAACAGGTTAATAGGCTATATGCTCTAATTTTAATAGAACAATAGAAAAAAATTGGTAAAAAAATTAAAATTTCACAATACTATAATATTGTACAACATATAAAAATATGGACATTGCGATAGTTGTTTTCTTTACGGTCCGACAAGGTTTAATAACTTACTTGCTGGCTTTTAAGGAACCTGAAGGTTCATTGCCGCCCACACATAAGCCCGCCATTGGTCCCTATCCTGAGAAAGATTAATCCAGTCTCTACCATCATATCCCACCTCCCTCAAATCCATTTTAATATTATCTACCCACCTACGTCTCGGCCTCCCCAAAGGTCTTTTCCCTCCGGCTTCCCAACTAACACTCTATATGCATTTCTGGATTCGCTCATATGTGCTACATGCCCTGCCCATCTCAAACGTCTGGATTTAATGTTCCTATTTATGTCAGGTGGGGAATACAATGCGTGCAGTTCTGTGTTGTGTAACTTTCTCCATTCTCTTGTAACGTCATCCCTCTTAGCCCCAAATATTTTTCTAAGCACCTTGTTCTCAAACACCCTTAACCTATGTTCCTCTCTCAAAGTGAGAGTCCAAGTTTCACAACCATAAAGAACAACCGGTAACATAACTGTTTTATAAATTCTAACTTTCAGATTTTTTGACAGCAGACTGGATGATAAAAGGTTCTCAACCGAATAATAACAGGCATTTCCCATATTTATTGTGTTTAATTTCCTCCAGAGTATCATTTATATTTGTTACAGTTACTCCCAGGTATTTGAATTTTTCTACCTCTTCAAAGGATAAATTTCCAATTTTTATATTTTCATTTAGGTTTAATAACTAGTGTGAGAAATTAAGCTTTTCCAAGTTAAGGGTTAAGGGGAACTAATAGATTTACCTGTATATCTTCTGTCCATCACGGTCGGCAGAAACCGATAGAGCTGCAGGACAAATGCTGTATATATGAACAGAGACAGAAAGCGAAACTAAGAAAGGAAGCTATGTGCCGGAAGCAGATCTCATGGCTGCGAGACATGACAATAAAACAGTTTCAAGCTGCAAAAATAGCCGAAAATTTTTAAGTCAATTTTAGGCAGGGTTATTTTGTGTTTAAACCAAAGGCTGGCAATCGAATAAGGGTAATTACTGTAACAACTACATTGCATACAAACGCGCTCTGGGCCTGCAGCTCCCTTTCGCAGTATCGAGCGATGGCTAGACAGGCGCCGGTTCCGATAAGCATCGACACGGCAGCCGCTGCAGTGGCGCAGCGCACTCGGTTCCAGGTCAATAATAATCATGATAGTAATAATAATAATAATAATAATAATAATAATAATAATAAAACCGTCTTTCTCTATTCTTCCATGTCTTAATTTTATCCAAATGTTCTTATATTTCTCCATTTTTTACTTAATTTCTTCTTCTGCTTGTTTTTTTTATTTAACATTACTTTTTAAAAATTGTTTTCTCTTCATTTTACATCATTTTTATGCTTGTTTATCTCATTCTTGTGTTTTTTTCTGCCCAAGGGCAGGTCTTTCACTGCAAACCCAGAATTCTCCAGTTTTTCCTATTTTCTGCCTTCCTCTTAGTCTCCACATATGATCCATATATCGTAATATCATCTATCATCTGATATCATCTTCTGCCCCGAACTCTTCTCCCGTTCACCATTCCTTCCTGATCAGTTTCAGTATCATTCTTTCTTCATCCACTCTTTCCAACATAGTTTCCTTTCTTATTCTGTCTGTCCATTTCAAACGTTCCATTCTTCTCCATATCCACATTTCTAATGCTCCTACTAGTTTCTCTTCACTTCGTCGTAATGTCCTTGTTTATGCCCCATACAATGCTACACTCCACACAAAGCACTTCACTAGTATCTTCCTTTGTTCTTTTTCCAGAGGTCCGCAGAGGATGCTCATTTTTCTATTAAAAGCTTCCTTTGCCATTGCTATTCTCCTTTTGACTTCCTGGCTGCAGCTCATGTCACTGCTTATAGTACACCTCAAGTATTTGAAGATATCCACTTAGTCTACTGCCTGATTTATAATTCGCAAGTTTACCTTCTTTACTTTTCTTCCTATGACCATGGTCTTCGTCTTGTTTGCATTTAAATTCGTCCCATACTGCTCACAGCTGTCATTTAGCTCCTGTAACATATCCTTTAGTATCATCTCGTCTTCTGCTAACAACGCCATATCATCAGCAAATCTTCTTCCTCCTACTATCACTCCTCCCATGTTCTGAAAACAGTTCTTTACTAAATCCTCCAAGTAGATGTTAAACAGGGTAAATGATAAAGGGCGTCCTTAACGTAAATTCGTATGTTGTTATCATCTGGATATTTTATCCATAACATTTACAAAAATTTTCTACCGTATTATATGTACACATATATAATGACGTTTCTGCGAAAAGTTTTGAGTCTCTAGAGGATAAGAGAAGACCTAATGACCTTATGTACCAGATTAAATAAATACTACTACTATTATACTAGTAGAGTCAGAAAGTACCGGAACTTTGGGTAGCAACGCCAGTCTCTCTAGGAAACTTCTCTGCCTTGTCCATGTGGCATGCGACCTACTCTTCAGGCGTATAGATTCAGTGCGAACACGTGTAGATACCTTTGTTGCAGATGACATACAATCATTTACAACACCGCCTTCAAAGTACGCCCTTGGGCAGTGACATACTTCTGCCAGCGTCCGTATCACTTATCAAAACATTTCTGCTCTCCATCTTTGGTCACTTCCCGCAGAGCGCTTGTCGCATGAATTTTCACATCTTCGGCTGACGCCGTCCATTGAGTAAGGATTTGACCTTTGGAAATAAGTAGAAATCTGCTGGAGCAAGATCTGGAGATTATGGTGGCCGTGAAAGGACAGGTATTTTGTGATGTGCGAGGAATTCTCTCACCAAGAGCAGCCGATGTGCTGGGGCATTGTCATGATGAAGAGCTCAATTCTGTCTTTGCTACAAGTTGGGTTTTCTTCGTCGAACTGCATCACGAGGACGCCAATGAATTGCAACATACGCCTCCTTACTGACAGTTCGACCCTCAGGAATAAACTCGAAATGTACGAGACCCTGGATATCAAAGTACACTTCAAGCATTACTTTCCCCTTTGATCAGTCGGCACGGAATCTCTTTTGCCGCGGTGAGCCGGGAGATTTCCACGTTGAAGACTACGCTTTGGCTGCGGGTCGTAAAGGAAACACCATGTCTGTCACTGTGATCACTCTGTGCAAGAGAGTTGGATCCTAGTCCACCCTGCCAATCAGGTCTCCACTAACCAGTTGCCGCTGTTCCCGCTGCTCATCTGCTAGGCTTCTTGGAACAACGTGCTCACACACACGTTGCATTTTCAAATCATTGTGGAGAATGGACTGCACAGAACCATGCGAAATGCCTAACAAAGTAGCCACATCATCTATTGACTGTCTGCGGTCTCGTCTGGTTTCTTGTGCAACTCGAGCTATCATTTCTTCCGTTCGTGCCGATCTGGGTCTTCCTGAACGTGGATCATCATCCGTTGAAGGATGGCCACTTGTGAAGCGCTTGTGCCACTCATACACTCGGGTCCGAGACATTGCTTCTTCTCCATACGCTTGGCCTGTGCTCTTTCAAGCTCATTTTATCACATATACCTACACATCTTTACTAAACGAAGCTCAAAGCTGCACTATATTTCAATTAACTTCCGGCTACGTTAAGTCTTCCCCATTCTTATGCGCGGCCGTACTGAGTCTTTACGCCTGGAGAGGAGGTCACATACTACATGGACAAGGCAGAGAAGTTGCCAATAGAGCAAGGCGTTGCCACCCGAAGTTCCGATACTTTCTGACTCCATTAATATTTTTATGTTACCCTCTAAAATGCAATATCCTTGTGAACACAAATTGAAGGGTGGTATTCTAACTGTAGGATACGTATGATGTACCCAGCAATTAATTTCTATGCATCGAGTGTCTTTGATACAATTCCTGGAATATTCTAGAAGATACTGTAGCTTGTTTCTGCATCCAAAATCAATTACTTGTCTTAGTTGCCATGATAATATGCTGTGGCGTACGCAGAATTTTGTCAGGGGGGGTCTTTATTAAAATTGTTTACAACTTACATTGTCGGTATTTTAAATGTTGTGTATTATGATTATTATTATTATTATTATTATTATTATTATTATTATTATTATTATTTGGGGCTAAGAGGAATGAAGTTACAGGAGAATGGAGAGAATTACACAACGCAGAGCTGCACGCATTGAATTCTTCACCTGACATAATTAGGAACATTAAATCCAGACGTTTGAGATGGGCAGGACATGTAGCACGTTTGGGTGAATCCAGAAATGCATATAGAGTGTTAGTTAGGAGGCCGGAGGGAAAAAGACCTTTGGGGAGGCCGAGACGTAGGTGGGAAGATAATATTAAAATGGATTTGAGGGAGGTGGGATATGATGGTAGAGACTGGATTAATCTTTCTCAGGATAGGGACCGCTGGCGGGCTTATGTGAGGGCGGCAATGAACCTCCGGGTTCCTTAAAAGCCAGTAAGTAAGTAAGTAAGTATTATTATTATTATTATTATTATTATTATTATTATTATTATTATTATTATTATTTTTATTATTATTATTATTATTATTATTATTATTATTATTATTATTAAAATATGATCTGTCAAATACACAAAACGTTATTACGAACGTTTCACAATAAAGTCAGTTTTCAAACTAATGACGAGTGAATACCGCTCTTAAAAAGGGTTTAAAATCGACAATACACAATATTGAACATTTACACTGCAGAACTGTCAAAATAACTTTTTAAACATATTTCACAAGTTAAATTTCAGATTGTGTCGGCTTCATTTTATTACTAGGCCGGTACTAGGCGGTAGGTCTCTCTATAATAAAGATAGCATTGTTGTAATTCTAGCATGCCGCAGCACCAAAAACAGGGATTATATTGAAGTAGGACTGTGCCTTATGTCGATGTAGAGTTTGTTACTCTGACAGTAAAAAATTAGAGAAGGGAAACGATTGTGGATAAAAATTATATTAAATGTAAAAATGTATTTTTAATTCAAACTCGGTAACCCCCTTGCGTGCGCCTCTGATAATATGTAGCTATTGTAAATACCTACTCTTAAGTGATTTTTCTGCTGATTATCTAAAATTGTCTACGAGATTCTGCTTTATCAACAATCAATGTGTTGTCTGAGTTATTAGGTCTTACTATATTATAACCATTATTTCCACGTTCTGAAGTCTGGAAGGTGACTGGCCTAGCAGTGCCGTTACGCGCGTGAGTCGAGGAACCAGTGCGGAACCGTTCAGCGGCGTGCAGCCAGATAGTTGTCCATGAAGATACATCATACTCGTAGTTTGAGAATTTGCTACAAGTAAAACTGCGTGAGCCACTCTCAAATTATTACAGCACAAAAGTTAATTTAGATAATAGTTTCTAGTCAGTTCAGTATTAGTTTGCAGAGATAGAAAAAATTATGTTCACAAAATGAAATTGGGAAAACCTAGTTCCAACGTACCTACATTTAACTCAAATAACTACTTTAAACAAAATCGTTACCTGCTGTGACAACTGAATACGCTTACATAAAAAATCAAATTTCTTATGTAAAGTCACAATGTCTACAAATATTCAAGACGGTATACGGATTAGAAAAGACAAAGCAAGTTCATATTTGTTTTTAATCTTGAATAAATTATACGATATATTTTTCTTCGTGTTTGAGAAAGATTTTCTAGACTAAAATTGTTGGAAGTATAGAAGTATAGCCAGCATTTTTTCAACAGAAATAGTATGAACACCCAAAGCAAGGATACGATAATATTGAACCAAGAAAAGGAAATTATATATGAATGCACAATTCCCAATTGTTACTATTGGACATCCAAATGCCACCTTCAGATGATAGAAGTAATAGGGATAATAGTTTGCTCACGCGGTACCATACCTCAACAGTTCGCGGATACATGGCATCACATCAGTTAGAATTTTGACATATCTACACTTTCTGAAAATCTTTCGCACGATAAACTTAATTATTTAACGTCAATCTCCTTTACAGATTTAATTATGGTGTCCTTTTCGTTGCTTTTATTGAAATCTTAGTTTTTTATCTTGTATTTAATAGCAGCCTCTAAATTCAGGAGGTTGTTTTCCAATTAAAAAATATACAGGCCTAGTATAGACACCTTCAACAAAGGTACAATATTTATTAAAATAAAACATTTTCAACAAGGGTACACTAATATTATGTATAACACAAACACTTAAAAAAATAATACAATAATAATTATATACAATACAAAAACATTCAATGACAATATTTTTCATGGACTACGACTAGTGTGAACATCAAGGACATTACTAAGAAATTCGTTGAAAATGAGAACAATTCATTCATTTATTATATTCCATAGATCTTACATGAGCAATGAAGCTTTAAGATGTGGAACAAGTCAAAATTTTACAATATTACAATTACAATTTTTACAATATTTTACAATTTTTACAGTTTTACAATTTAGCAATTTTCTACAATTTTTACAATTTTGTGCAATTTTTTACAATATTTTGGCGAGATGTAGTGAGATGAGGTGAGGTCCGAGGATTCGCCAAAAGATTAGCAGGCATTTGCCTTTTGGTTGGCGTAAACCTCGGAAAAACCAAACCAGGTAATCAAATCAAAGGGGTGAAATGAAGTGATGCCGAGGACTCGCCATAGACCATCCAGCTTCAGTCTCACGGCAAAAGATCTAAAGATAGAAAATTCCTGTAGATCAGTGATCGTCAGCACTCGCTAAAATGTGCAATGGGTACGCGGTGCCATCCCATGTGCACTGTCGTGCAACAGGGAGAGATAGAGAGCATACCCGCTAGCAGCTACGAGAGCACTCTAGTGCACAGCGTTTTCCGCGGGTAAGAGAGGCTAGCCCCAGCGTGCTCTGTGCTGACGACTCCTGCTGTAGATGACTATTGTACCCTTGTTGAAGATGTTTGTATTATGAATCATAATTGAAGAGCCATAGTGGGCCAAACGCCATATATTAAAAACGGAGAAAACAAAGGTTAAAATTAAGTGAATATCATAATTTAATGAAACATATAATAACTAATATAAAGTATGCACATTAAAACTTAATGATATGTCAATCTTCATTAAACTATGGTATTCACTTAATTTTAACCCTTGTTTTCTCCGTTTTTAATAAATGGTGCTTGGCCCACTATGGTTCTGAACCCTTCACATCTGGCTCCTTATGCAGATTAAACATTTCGATATTAGGCTATATCGTATACTACATCAAATATCGTTATCATTCACAGCTTCATAAGTGTCTTCATGCATGTGACGGGGATACCTTTACCTTTATTCACAGCTCCATATATTTTCCTCAAAACTTTTTTTCGAACGTCATAAGTTTTCTCCGTTTCCTTTGGTTAAGGTTCAACTTTCTGATCCATATCTAAGAATCGATTTGAGTAGTATTTTAAATAATTTGCATTTTGTGTTTCTGCTAATAAAATGGTGCTGACACTGTTTCTCTAAAAACGATAATAACTTATATTTTCCATATGCATTCTTGTATTTATTTCTGTTCTTATATTACTATCATTTGTGGTCATGGTTCCAAAATGTTTGAAAACAGTGACATATTCGAATTTATATCTATTGATTATAATGACATATTTGCCTGAGGAATACGTACTGTATATGCTGTTGACATATTTCTTACACCTAGATGTATATTGTACATCAACTAAGTAGAGTGAAAGCTTATTTTCGTAAAGAATGAGAATGTCTTTATCACGAAACTTTCAATGCCATATATGACTCCTTGATTACACATTCCTTATTTCACGCCAAAGGAATTTTGCAAAGGTTGGTGGTAGAGTAGGTCCAGGTGATAAGTACAACCAACCGTTATAGCTCCATCGATACTTTTCCTAGATCATATATGTAACAGATAGGTCATCGCTATGTTAAAATCGGCAGCATTTTGAAGAGAACAACCGCTAGGATCGCCACCCGTCCGCTGTAAACGAACACGAGATGGCAGTACAGTCGCTAATACAATTCAAATGGGAATTATGACGTGACTCCTTATGTAAAAACTAGATGGCAGCGTAAAAAACCTGACAAAAGTTGTTAACGTCAAAGCCTATAAGACCGACCTATCTGGGGTATATATGATCTAGGATATTTGTTAAAGATTATCTTGATTCTTAATAATTATTTATTAGTCATCAATGAGAACCTTCGTAAGACTCAAACTCCTGTTAACTTTGAGGCGTATTTTTTGATTAATAGCATACTACTAGTTGATTCTTATTATGCGAAGTATGGCGAGAAACTACCGTAATGGGACTGAAGTATTTTTACTTAAATACACACTTTCAACATCCATTATATAGCAAATGTGGTTCTGGGCGTGCCTCGTGTGTCTACAACGATTTCTCTGAAACTATTGGGCGTGTCTTGTTCACATTCAATATCTGCGGGTCAGTATAATCAGAATGATGCTTATTTGATGCAAATATTACTTCTATTGAAATTACTTTTAGGTATAGTGATTCTTCGATATATACGTATTTATGTCAAAAAATAAAAAATATGGCTTCTGATGTTTAACTATTAAATTCTGAACCGCAATATTTCAAATACATCATATCAATGGTTAAATGAATGAATGAAAAGGTACACTGTGATAATCTCGTCTTTGTGATGGCCCTAGGAACTCATCTTAACCTTTATGTGAGTTCTTATCCTATAGGCCACTTGTCTCACTTCGTTTACATTGTCCCACTTAAGAGGAGACTCCACTGAAAATCATGAAAGTTTTCCACAAAAAAAAAATTATCGACTATTTCACTTCTTTAATGCGATCACATTACACCTTCCCTTGAAACGCTCCAATGGGTAAGATTATAGGATCGAAGATATATCCATTCACTAATTTTCCCATAGCGCATCATCAATACTTCTTCGCCTGACTATCATCTCTCGGTGCGTTTTAATTTTTTGTCTCCTTATCACAGCCTGGGTACTCCTTCTAAAAATGACCCTTTATTATCTATGCCTTGCCATAAAACAGCTCACTATTCTTCCTCTTTCACAGTATCAGCAATTCGTTTCTGGAACTCCCTACCCAGCTCCCTCAGGAACTGTCGAACGATATTGCAATTTAAAAGTAAATTGTTTAAACACGTGACCAGTATTCATGATTAGTTCTCCTTGGTGTGTATGTGTGTATACATATATGTAATTTTCCTCAGTGTTGTATAGTTATAGTTTACATTTGAATTTGTTATTCTTGTAATTTGTAATATTGGTTTGCTTATCGCTTGCATAATCATTGAATGTAACTTCTAGCCTTATATTATTTTGTAATTATTATTTAGTATGTTTACAAATAATTAACTCAACTTGTGCTTGTATGGCTGTATAAATTTTTTATTAGTGTTCTTTAAATATTAGTTTTTGGCTAAGTGGAAGAGAAGGCCTGATGGTCTTAATTTCGCCAGAGTAAATAAATTATTTATTATTATTATTATTATTATTATTATTATTATTATTATTATTATTATTATATTTTCGTACCCTAAATGGTTTTAGTTCAATTCTGATTACAAATATGTTTAAAAATGTTTTTAAATTAAGGCTGTAAGGGGACGTGGCATTTAAAGAGCTGTCAAAATTATTTTTTCATCAAAGAATTAGATTTTACGAATTTCTGATTACAAATTTAGTAACTTTTTATTCTTTCAAATCCATTTTTCCGTAAGTTTATTTTTCTTGATTCAACATCAACCTTTTTATGTCAGAATTAATCAATCTGGATTAAATGTTTAATGCAAGTATTTATGAGGTAGCTGCATGTTTCTATGCATTTATTTTGTGAGAAATGCTGCTAGTTTCTTTTATTAATATTTTTCCATGAATTATAGAAAAAATAACATATTCAAAACTTCATACAATTTTTTGAAAATGAATAAATGAGACATTTCATAAAATGAACGCATAGAAATATTTCTCTATGTCTTGTGAATGTAACCAAAAAAAAAAAAAGGAAGCTTACAAGTTGAGATCTTCTACTAAAAACTTGGATTTGAAAATCTTTCTAAAAAAATAAAAAATCAAAATCCGAAAACATTTGGGAGTTCAAAATTTGGATATTGTTAGTCCTTTACATAGTAAACATACTCTCAAAATTTGGTTGAAAAAATGATTGGGAAAAAAGTTGTAATTTTTAGTGGGTGTCCCCTTAAGGAACTTGAATAAATTTTACAGAAGGAAAAGCTCTAAGGACCGTCCACTAATAGTAGAAAATAGAATGAGACGGACCATGTGGAAAATCACGAGGCACATTATTTTACAGAATCGAGTGGTACGGACCTCGTGGAAAATCAAAGTCTTCTGGAATGTTACATGAAAAAGTGACTGAGCGATTGACAGTTGAAGTTAGCGCAGCTCTGGATCTTACATATTTTCATGTCTTATTCTTTCCCTCGAATGACCCTTCAGCTTGGAGGTATTTACGCCAAAATAGACTTACATGTTCAGGTTCATAAACCACTAGTAACCTCCCCCAGTTATTTGCATATCTAGTAGTGTGCACAGTGCATACGCTGCATCATGTTGATCACCCCGGTGCTACGTAAATAGCTTGTTCGCGTTCTGCATGTAATCGCATTCTTTTTATCTCTTCATTCAGCAGTAAACTGTTGCCAAGCCTATCCAGCGCGTATTTTTCCTAAGGATGCCAAAGTTCTCATTATTCTCATATATCAACCAAAACATGTGGGGACTACGGTGAGCTGGTGTTGGGACGACGCCGGGCCTCTGCCTAAAGAAACATTTGTCCACGACAGGGCCGTGCATAGGAATTGTGGGCCCTCCCAAAAACATTTGTCAGGGTCTTCCCCCCTCGCCAATATTTTAATGAATGTTGAAATTCTATAATTTAACAAGGTAAGAATAAATGATTGATACAATGGCAAACTTACTAGTGTTAATTATATAAGCACATGTGACTTACAGCTGTTTCGGTATACACTGTACACCATCATCATAGCCTACTAGATCCTGACCTCCACTTTTCAACACGCAAACGCACCCCTACAACAGGCAGCGATGTCGGGATGTCGCTATTTTATCAATCATTTATATTTAAGTGTTAAAAGTAGTGTACGCAAGATACAAGAAGGTAAGGATATTTTATTACAATGTCTGGCAACCTTGTTTTTTAGTGAAATAGAAATATTACTTTGGCAAGATAAATAAAATTACCCTCAGGTTATAAACATGTTTAATTACCGGTTTCGAAATCAGTAAAAAAAATATGTATTTTTTAAAATTAACATTACTTTCGTGAAAATGCAGTTTTTAAAATATTTTTAAGAGAAATTAATATGCCGCTTTAACTAAAGTCAGTGCAGTATTACATAATTATGAATTGTTGTACAGTAGTATCCTAATGGAAACATCACATTTATAGAAGCTCTTGAGAAGTAGGTTACTTTAATCAGAATCTAATTACTATTTGATGATGGAAGAGTGGAACAGAGAAAAATTCTCTCCGGCACCTCTGCACATGTATGGACATTGTGCCAGTGTCATATGTACAGTATATATATATATATATATATATGACGCAGTGCATGAGGGTAGGCCACTAGAGGAACCCCAAGAGGTGGAACTTAAACTGAGAGGATTCGATTCGACATCGGGATGGGAAACTGATGTGGCTTAGTGGATAAAGCGTCAGCACGTAGAGCTGAAAACCCGGGTTCAAATCCTGGTGCCGGAGAGAATTTTTCTCTGTACCACTCTCCCATCATCATACAATGACGCAGAATTTCTGCACTGAAATATTATATGTACTTCGGTACATCGTAATATATGGGTATAATTACTATTTGATTAATATGAGATTTAACAGAATTCTCTTTCACGTAAAAAGAAGTTTTGTGAATTGTGTTTTCCTGTCCCTAAAAAGTGTTTAAAAATCGAACCGGGTCCCACCGAATCGAGTTGTGTCCTTCCCCCGTTATAGGCGACTCCACTTTTTTTTTCTCTTGTACGAAGGAGGGACCCGAAGGCTTACACTGCAGCTCGAGGCTTATTGTGCTTACCGCTCCTATTCTGTGAATGATTGGGTAGCCGAACGGCCGTGCTCTTGTACAGACCCAGAAACAAAATTCGAGCCACTTGAAAATTCGGGTGCTACGTAAAATTCAGGTGGCTCAAATTTTATTTCTGGGTCTGTACAAGTACAGTACGCCGTACCGTGAACTTAACTCGGGCTATGGTATGGATGATGATACGTGAATTAGTGATGGCGAAATGAGCCCGAGGTCTAACGCCGAAAGTTACCCAACAATTCTGCTTCGATTGTTGAGGGAAAACCCCGGAAAAAAAAACCCAATCAGGTAACTTGTGTCAACCAGGATTTGAACCCAGTACGGCCAGACATGTTAACCGTTACTCCACAGCAATGGACGACTGCAGCCCTTAGAAGTAACTGAAACACATTTGGCTATTAACTATTAATTTTCACTCAACTTAAACGAGGATAAAGGAGAATGAACTACATTCTTAGGGTTGTAGCTAGCAAGATTATGATGCCAGCCAGGCTTTTTGTGGATGATGCGAGCAGCATCTTAAATTGCTGTTCTCTGTAATGCTCAAGTCTGGTGCTCGGTGAGGTGGAAAATAGTATTTCGAGTGGCATTTCATACATACCAATAATAATAATAATAATAATAATAATAATAATAATAATAATAATAATAATAATAATATTGATGTAACAGTAGCCTGTATGTTCCATATGCATGGTATTTTTTCTTGTGGTTATAGCACAGTCTAGTATATACAGTCACGAAACTTGAGTTGTGAGGGTTCTAGGAACAATAGACTGTGCAGGTACTATTTCGCATTGTCTGTAGTGAGGCGATATTAGCGATCCTAGTGGTGAGCAACTATCTATGGGTGCATATTTACTACGTATTGAACTTCGTGACTGTATATACTAGACTGTGGTTATAGTAGTAGTAGTAGTAGTAGTAGTAGTAGTAGTAGTAGTAGTAGTATTTTATTTAACAATGCTTTCAACTGCAGAGGTTATTCAACGTGGGCGAGAAACGGATAACAAATTTTGCCTGGAGGTCTTTTCAGGGACAGAGTTCTTTTGCGTGCCATAAATCTACGACATGGGCCTCCCAACTTTACTTCCCTCCAGGGGGAAGTCATGCCAAGGATTTTATCGCCGTTCAAAATCCATCTCTACCGCCATGACCCGGGTTTGAGTAGCTAATCTGGAATCCGAGATAACCACAAGATCACCTAGGGCAAGTTCTATTTCTATTTTGAGATGCATGTGCACTTCAACAGCTTAATTTCTATCGGTTGGGATAGCTACAGGAACAAGCGATGATGTCACGCATTATGCTGTCTGGTTCACTTGTTACACTTATCCTATTAGGAAGCCCCTCAGTACAGTGGTATTATTTTTTGTCATGATACCAGTGTTCAGCTACTGTTATTCCCATTTCTTGCATAGTATATTATTTGTTAATTCCCTGCACACATATTTAGAATTGCCAGAATTTCTGCCTATACAGGACATGTCCTTTATTTAATGATTCTGTCCTGCGTCCTGTATTGACTTTGTTAGGACATCCTGAATGTTCCGTGTTTTTTTCTTTTTCAATAAATTACACAGATTTTGCCAGTGGACAGAAGTAAAAAAAATGTTGGTTAATAAATGCAAACAAACCCTGAAGAATGGAAAACAAGTTATGCCATGAAAGACAGTAATAATGTGCTTCATTCAGTTCTTCATTAATGCATATTGAATTGACATAACGAAATAGATGAGTCGTTCAGAGCAAAAGTGGTGTAAGTAAAAATTGGGTAATGATGTTTGAAGTAAACATTCTGTAAAATACAGCTCAAAGTAGCAATTAATATGGCCTTCTTGCTATCCACTGATTACTAATAGTTTAAATAAATTGAATATTAATTGCTACTTTACGCTGTATTTTACAGAATGTTTACTTTAACCCTCATTACCCATTTTTGACTTACACCACTTCTGCTTTGGACAGATTAAGATGTGAGCGCTATAGAAGCTATGTTACAATGTAAGTGAAGCCTAGATTACAATTGGAAGGGATTTTATAAGCAAAGTCTTCAAAACTAAGAACTATTAAGGAGAGCCAAATCTTCATGAAAATATCATTATAAAGAAGATGTATGTAATGCAGAGATCGGTGCCGGACTGTAATTTATATTTTAATATGAACAATTTTGATTTTGAGGATGAATATATCGCTTGTAATATTGTTATTTTATCTGAATGTACTGTACATAATGCAAAGGTATTTCGAAATGTAGTTCAAATGTAATTTCTTTTTGTTAAATTGGATAACCCTACTTGTACTGTTACCCTAACGTTATGTCTAGCAAAATATTCCATTTGGTGCCAAACTACTACTACTACTACTACTACTACTACTACTACTACTACTACTACTACTACTACTACTACTGATACTTGGAGATTTAACGCATACTGTAGGTCTCTCCACACTGCATTGCATATGACGTCAGAGTCTGGAGAATTTTGGGCGCAGTGCTGCAAAGGTGAGGAACCTCGCTGACGCTTGGGGAGGCAAATATATGTATTATATCTTTGTGGGGCACCGAACCGAAGACTAATAGATAGATGGCAGCAACTCACGCAGCACTCAGGGATGAATGTCTGCCACGCCCCGGAAATAACCGGCAGTTGGAAATCGCGACGGTAGATGTCGAAACACCCAGCACTGTCCTCCAACGTTGCCGTCCTCCTCAGTACTGTCCCGCTCCATCTCTACACGAACATCTGAACTTGCTTCTAGCCGGTCTCGCTGGATTGTAAAGCAACAATAATTCCAGATGTCTCTGGTTGGCCTGCTTATTAATGAATGATGAATAATTAATTAACGAAACTGAGATTTGGTCTTAACACACAGCAATATGCCATGTCGAGTCCCTTTATATTATGTTATAGCAGAGTATTTAGTGATGGAAACTATCCTGAAAGTTTTCAATCTGACAATTTTCCTCTTATATAAAACGAATTTTTAGCTTATTAATTTTGCAAGTTTTATGCACTAATACAGTACAATTATCTTGCTTATTAAACAATTTTTTATTATTGATTTTGCTAAGTCTCATGTACTAATATAATTATCTTAGTTATTAAGCAGTTTTCTGATTATCGATTTTGCTGAGTTTTATGCGTTAATACGAGTAGGTAAGCTATAATTACCGGTATCTTATTTATTAAACAATTTTTTGCTTATTGATTTTGCTAAGTTTTATAACATATATTACACTGATATACAGTAGTTATAAATATTCCTGGAAACTTTCCCCTTAGTAAGCGCTTTTTTTTTAACGAATTGATTTGACTAAGTTTTATAATTAATTGTATTGATGTAATTAGGACCTATACATTTTCCTGTAACCTTTCCGCTTATTAACCATTTTTTATCTTATTGATTTTGCGAAGTTTTGTAATTGTACTGATGTAATTGAACACTGGACATTAAGTGCCAATATCTTTGAAAATTAGTTTTTCCAAAGTAGAGTCTATGTTCCTGGCTCAATCCAGTAAGAAAAGAGAATAACTTCCATTGTAATTTATCGTGCAAAATATGAGAAAATATTAAATATGATTTTTTATGAAATGTGAAAATTTGATCAAAATATTATTAAATATGATTTTTTTTTCTTTAATTGCATTCTATTCTTCCATTATTCTTTGTTCTCCAATACATGGGCGTACAGACATAGATTTAGTTGATATAATTGAATTAACTCGAAAACATCTTTCCTTGGCCAGGATGCCATGTTTTTTTTTTCTGGTTTTTGGCGCCATAATATTTTTTAATTCCTTTGGTCAATTCTTCAAAGCACTGTCAAATTTCGATCAATTGGAACATGTTCTTATTCACTTTGAAGACAATCAAAGACTTTTAAAAATATTGTAAGTGATTTGGTAATAAAACTTGTAGAGTGTTGAAAAGTCTTACATAGTATTGTGAAGAGTTGATCTTGATGAAAATTTGATCGTGTACACGCAGCTTAATAAATAGTCTTCACAATTAACTAATAACTAACTTTAGGACTACAGGCGTACAGACATGGATTTAGTTGATATAATTGAATTAACTCGAAAACATACTATGTTTTTTTCTGTTTTTTGGCGCCATACTATTTTTGAATTCCTTTGGTCAATTCTTCAAAGAACTGTCAAATTTCAAACATTTGGAACATGTTTTTAGCCTATTCACTTTGAAGACGATCAAAGACTTTTAAAAATATTGTAAGTGATTTGGTAATAAAACTTGTAGAATATTGACAAGTCTTAAAAAGTATTGTGAAGAGTTGATTTTGATGAAAATTTGATAGTGTACACGCAGCTTAATAAATAGTCTTCACAATTAACTAATAACTAATTTTAGGACTATAGTGTTGAATCTGATACAATTTATATAATTACTGTAAGTATTTGTGGCGAAATAAACTTTTTAAAAGAACCTGTCTGGGATCAGATCCACGTCCTTCAGGACTGCTGTTAGTATAGTTGTACCGACTATAAAGTCCTGATTATTCGATCTTCATCGTACCCAGTTTTACTTAATATAGTTGGTATTTGGTGCAGGCGGAATAAATCGTTCTGCCAAACTCTGTGGGACAGGAAGACGACTGGCACGAGAACGGAGGATCACTGGAGGACAGACCTGGCAGACTGCTTTCAAATGACGCAGCACTCTGCTCTGGACCCCCGTTAACGCTGCGGGCTCTCTTTGGAAGGACGTGACGTTTATGTTTATCCTGTACCCTATAGCAACAGATCCTTTGTTTTGATTGTTACCAGCTTTCTTTCGTGAAAGTATAAGGGACCCCTCATACAGCTGCAGGGACCCCATAATCGAGGTCGGTACTCTACTGGTTGTCTGGTTTACTCGACGATGATGATAAGGTTTCGCGGTAGTATTCGATCTGAAAACTTGTAACACAAAAGCAAGGGGAAACGGATAGATAGATGGACAGCTGAATTCAAGATATAGGTACTGAAGTGAAATAATTATATCATTTTTTTTTCTTTTTATTCTTAAAAAAATACTATCTTGATGCTTAGGCCTACACTCATTCCTCGCAAAATTTCAGAGACTTGCGCCCATCAGAGGACTTGTTTTGGCAGCCATTTTTTAAAGTGTGCACGCTCTAAATTCCCTGCAGGCTCCGCTGTTTAACTGGATATTTCTCAGTTTTTAGTTCTTGCATTTTGCCCATGTTCAAAACCTATCTCCTTCCACAAATTTTGAGTTACCTACATGAAATTCTTTCCACGCCTCTCTTAATATATACGGTATGAAAGCTCGCATGGATATCTTAGTAGGATTTGAAATGTATTTTTTTATAATTTGTACAGTCATGGAATTTTTTTTTTTTTTTTTTTTTTTTGCGTTTGAGCTACAGTAATATAAATATTTTTTAAATAAAAACTAATGAGCACACATCAAAATTTTCACACCAATTATTATTAATGACAATATGTTGAACGTAATAGTAAATTTTCAGTTAACAGGTTTGAGGAGATGAAAAATAATAAATTAAAATTATTTTTATTTTTTAATGAAATGCTTTAAAAATGTACAAAACACTTTACTAATTGAGCGAAAAATTTGTGTGTATATTGTTTAGTGTATCCAAATAATGTGTGCAAAAAATGAAAACTGTAGGTCAAATATTTTAAAATTCTCACATTTCATTTCGGTATTACTAGTAGTATTTTAAACACCTTGAACTACAGAGGCTGGTTGTGGAGATGCTGTAGATCAACGGTTCAAAAATTGTGGCTCGCGAACTCCATTCGCGAAATCTTCAAAGATTTCGGCAAAATATTTTGATAATGGCGGAATTTAAGGTGATGATGATGATGATGATGATGATGATTATTATTATTATTATTATTATTATTATTATTATTATTATTATTATTATCAGAGGAAGTGTTACAACTATGAAATAGGGGTACAAATATGAAATAGTATGATATACGACCTGAGACGTGTTGTATTCTAGCGGAAGCCTTCCAAATTACTACGCATTGATACTATCTTTCGCGGGAATTTGTTAGTTTGCAGTTAGAAGCTGAACTTTTGAAACATTTATCATAATTCCGTTTTCAAAGAAAGTGAACATTTTGGTGATAAGTTAGTTTCTTGAATATAAATTGTTATTTCTCAATGCTAGAAATATTAATCATATATATATATATATATATATATATATATATATATATTCTTAAAGAGAAAGAATCTACGTTTATAGCAATGTATGTTTAATCGATTACGTTTTTAAATTGTTATCTGTTTTGAGGTTGTGACTTTCAGTGTGTCACAAATATGAAATACTAGTATTATTAGAAAACAGTGGAATGAAAAGGCAATGCAAGAAGCCATAAAACAAGTTCGAGAAAAGACGTGAGATTCTGGATTCAGTATTATGGTTGGGAAAACACCTTCTAATGAAGATGCTGAATGCTTGTTCTGTGCTTCTCTTCGTAGAGACCATTTTGACTTTGTAATTTTGTTAATCTTGTAACTTGTTAATAGTATTCCATATTTGCATCTCCATCTTTATGAATTAAATGTGTTATATTTTGAGGAAATTATTTTTTTCAAACATATTATCACATCTTACGAACTTCTCGGTGTAAATTCACAGGGACATTCAGCAATAAACAGGACGATGCTTTACGTTCAGTATGCAAAACATGTAGGTTCCAAAAAGAAAAATCAAAATGATATTGCATATTTCTAACACTTTCTCTATTATTATTATTATTATTATTATTATTATTATTATTATTATTATTATTATTATTATTATTATTATTATTAACACTATGCATTTAACATTAGATATGGAGACGAATGGAACGTGTGAAACGGAGAGACAAAATAAGAAATTAAACTGTGCTAAAGAGAGTAGGTAAAGAAAGAATAATGCTGAAACTGATCAGGAAGAGAAAAAGAAATTAACTGGATTACTGGCTAAGCAGAAACTGCCTAATGAAGGATGCACTGGAAGGCATGGTGAATGGGAAAAAAGTTCGGGGAGAAGAAGATATCAGAAAATATACAACATTAAGTATATGGATTGTATGTGAAAACGAAGAGCAAGTTCTAAAAGAGAGGAGATTTGAGAATGCTGGGTTTGCAGTGAAAGACCTGCCCTTGGACAGAAAACTAAGTATGCATAATAATTATCTCACAGAAATGAGACTCATGCCTCGTAAATTCCATTTATGAATCCATATATACTATCTACCAAAAAGTAATTGGGCACTGTTTTTGCCCCTTTAGAACCTCGTGGTACCACCTCCTGTTGCTATAACAGCAGCCACCCTGTCAGGCATGCTCTCCACTAGTTTATGTAGGATATCCACTGGAATGCGTCGCCATTCCTCTTGCAACATGACCTCAGTTGGACAATGTAAGTTAGCCCCATGTTTCGGCGGCTACTATGCAGTGGTATGCAGACAATAATGTTCAACGGCTGGACTGGCCTGCACAGAGTCCTGATCTCAATCCCATTGAGCACCTTTGGGACGAATTGGACCGGCGATTGAGGTGTCGGGAGATGCGGCCAACTTCCATTGTCCAACTGAGTGCCATGTTGGAAGAGGAATGGCGACGCATTCCAGTGGATATTCTACACAAACTAGTGGAGAGCATGCCTGACAGGGTGGCTGCTGTTATAGCAACAAGAGGTGGTACCACGAGGTTCTAAAGGAGGAAAAACAGTGCCCAATTACTTTTTGGTAGATAGTGTACATGCACAGGGTATATACATGTGCGATAATGCACCACTTGTTAATATTATTTTGATGTCTTTCCGATCTGTTGAGAGGTTTGCAGACATCATGCCTGTACGTCTGTTCCCTTAAGTAACACATGCAGATGTCGTAAAACGTGTTGGTTTGCATTTTGAGTAGGAATTTAAAGGGAACGTTTTTGCATTAATTTCTAAACTTCAAACTTCCCAGTGGGAATAAATAAGTCGCACAATGAGGAACAACTCTGCCGCGACATGAAGGAAAGGAAGTTCATTGTGGATCTGATAAGCGAAGAACCACGAGGAAAACGGAAACAAACCGCTTGACCACAGACCTCTGATCGGAGTCCAGCGACTCATGGGTTAAACAAGTTAATATTCTTGCATACTGAATTATCTATATTTTTCCTTTCAAATTCAGCATAAGTTTTTACGCAGAAAGATTTATCAGAAGTAGGTCTACAGCTGTAATAAAGATACCACGGAGAAAAGCATTGGCTTTTTTTTTTTTGACTGGACCGGCATTTTGTGTTCATGATTTCAAATAAAAATCAACTAATTTTTTTATTGTTTTATTTCATGTGCATAATTCACTGTAAATTGACACGTAGATAAAAAATATGAACAAAATCCGACCAGTTGCAGACGGAAAACAAAGAGCATGCTCAAAAGCATTTTTAGGGATGTCAAAAATACGTGTTTTCGGGGAAATCTCGAAATATGTTTTTTTAACATCCCAATTCAACAAGAAATGCACAATGTAAAACCCACTGTTTGATGTGGTATCATATAAGGACGCCCATGTTTATTTTCGAAAGATTGATGAAGATCTCACAAGCAAACGTTCTGATGGGGGCAGATAAAAAAGTTATTTTTCTTTCTTCCACCATGTTAATAATGTCAAAAGAAGTGCTTATACAAATTTTGGCCACTCGACCGCAATTACGAGGCCGTCCAGAAAGTGATTTTCCCTGGGGCCGTTTATAGAAAAAAAGCGCAATTATATGGAAATATTTATTGAAACAGATATAGCAATTGTTGCGCTATTTCTAAACATATCCCCCACTGGAATTGAGACATTTGTTATACCATGGGATCAATTTTTGTGTCGTAGAAGTCAGCTTCCTCAGATCGGAACCAGCGTTTGACTGCGTTTGCACCTCTCTCTGTCGATCCCATGATGAGAAATGTCTCAATTCCGATGGAAAATATGTTGAAAAATAACTTAAAAATTGCTGTGTCTGTTCCAATAAATTTATCCAATGAAATTGTGTTTTTTTTCTGTTAACGGCTCCTGGCGAACTTATTTTTTTACGGCCTTCGTAATTGTGGTCGAGTGGCCAAAATTTGTATAAGCACTTCTTTTAACATTATTAATATGGTGGAAGAAAAAAAAATAACTTTTTTATCTGCCCCATCAGAACGTTTGCTTGTCAGCTACTGGAGTGATATGAGGCCTCCCCGGAAAAAAATGTTGTCATTTGACAATAATTATTATGAGCCAATTATTTAAGAGTTTCAAGCACAAATTTTCATAAAGATGTGGCTGAAAAATAATTTAGCGAAAAATAAAATTGTGATAGCTGAACGCAAAGAAAATTAAATATATATGTTTGTCAATGTAATTGAAAGTAATGGCTTCGTATTAAAACGAAAATAATTAAAATTGGTAAATTTAAAAAATGAACTCCATTCATGCGAAGAGTCAAAATCAGAGTAATTTTGTCAGCGTTCCAAATTGAATTGGAAACATCAAAATAAAATTTAAATTTTTAAGCTGTGCAATTTTTTTAGAAACAGCTGTAATGCGAGTATTTATCACAAAAACCAATTGTAGATTTTTCTTGCTTTTAGAAAATTTTTCAAAAAGTCCTTCTAATTCTTCTTCAAAATAATTGCTAAATAAGAGAATGATGATTGACTGTATTTAATAGTAGCCTATTTTACAAGCAGTCCCAACATATACAGAGTGTTTCAGAAATACTTTGACAAACCTTGGGGGCATGTTCCTCACACCAAAACAAGGAAAAAAGTTCATATAAACATATGTCCGAAAATCCTTAGTTTTTTAGTTATTGATGAAAGAACATAATGGAACATCTGTTAGATATTATCAACTTGGCAGCAAGTGTTGCAACTTCAATCAATTCAGAAACTCATAACAAACGTTCAAAATGCTCTCCTCTTGCTTCCACTTTCATTGTTATGAGTTTCTGAATTGATTGAAGTTGCAACACTTGCTGCCAAGCTGACAATATCTAACAGATGTTTCATTATGTTCTTTCATTAGTAACTAAAAAAGGAAGGATTTTCGGACATATGTTTACATGAACTATTTTTCTTGTTTTGGTGTGAGGAATATGCCTCCAAGTTTTGTCAAATTATTTATGAAACACCTTGTATAATTTAATTTTTACATAAATAAATTTACTTAAAAAGTAAATATTGTAGAACCGGTTGGGGGGTGGGTGGGAGACAGGTCCCCTTGCCCCTACTAATTGGTGTCCATGTTATGTATTTCGTTATAGCCTAGGGCAGTTTATCGTATTAGTAGAAATTAAGAAACACGGAACAGATTGGTGGACAGCGTTACTTTATAATGGAATTGTAAATCTATCTTCATGAAAGACAATGACCCATCGGGCCTCATTCTACCAATATCTAACAGTGGCTTATCTCATAGAAAGACTGTATATTAAGGATACCAGATTTTTTCGCAGTTTTCGGGGACAGATATCGATATAACTTATATGAAGAAACTGCTTTTAACATTTCTGTTAGCTTGTCATTCACTTGTATTGTTTTTTACACACCTTAAAGAGTTAAAATATTCTCTTCATTTACATACAAAAGTTACTTCCAGGAAGACACGGAGATATTTCAATCAACTTCTGAAGTTGTGCACAGAAAATCATTTTCTCAGAGAAAATTTTTAAAATTTCATTCTATTTTGATTTTCTTCATTCCACTTTGCTATTTTCTCTGAATTGACTATTTCTTCAAACAAGAAATTTTATAAAATAAATTATTTCATCCAGTTCAAGTCCACATTGGAAGTAAAATAATGAACTGTCTCTTCGAATTTTCCTCTTTCTGGAAGACATCTAAGCAATATACATCTCGCAGATAGCTTAACTTGTGAATGAATACCCCATGCACGGAGATATTCAACAGCATTTTCATAAAATTATAATAATTAACACTTACTACCCGTGCATATCTGAGGACAAATTATTAAATTCAGGGACATTCCGGGGACGAATTTTGTTCTGGGACAAAAAGCAAAATTCGGGGACTGTCCCTGGAAAACGGCGATGTTTGGTAACCTTACTGTATATTCGTCGGCTTTGTAATATTGAAGAACTTCACAGCATTTTTCAGAAGTTAGTGCAGAGCCGCAGATGTCTGAGGTTCCAGAGAATGGCGATGAAAGTATTTGAGGGTCACCCTGTGTGGCCCGAAAAAGCACGGAACTTTGAGAACTTCTTGCCTTCCTCTGTTCACGCCAACTGAGGCGTGAAGTGTGAAAAAATACCTCAGCACTTTACAGAAGATTGCTTCTCTTGCTTCCAAGTAGACTAGCCTGTTTTGCTGATGCAGCAGTTAGACTGGAGTTATATTTAATAACCCACATAATACATACAGCTGGTTTTATATCGAGTTTGTATCCCAGCTGCAACTAATAAATAGTTAAAATAGATTTCATTAGCATCATGGAATAATAGAAACTCTTAAGGTTCAATTTAATTAATGATAGGCCTACACATAAAATGAACCTAACAGCGATTATATTTTGTCAGTTTCATTATTGTCACATATATATTGTGTTAATTGTACATAACAAGGCTGACTTTAACATTAAGTTATAGTTCATAGTGTACATGAAATGAGTTTGGTAGCGATTTCGTTATGTTTTGAGTGTTACGGACTCCTTGAAGCTCATATTTAATTTTTTGCTGTCCCTCAAAATATTTTGTGTAATTTGAACTGGTAATTGTGCTTTACTCATTAAACATTTGCATAATGAAGTGAATTAAATATCCTTAATAAATTTAAGTGCTTTCTGTGGAGTGTAGCATTGTATGGGGGCAGAAACATGGACATTACGACGAAGTGAAGAGAAGCGATTAGAAGCATTTGAAATGTGGATATGGAGAAGGATGACGCGTGTGAAATGGACAGACAGAATAAGAAATGAAGCTGTGTTAGAAAGAGTGGGTGAAGAAAGAATGATACTGAAACTAATTAGAAGAGGAAAAGGAATTGGCTGGGTCACCGATAGAGAAGAAACAGCCTACTGAAGGATGTACTGGAAGGAATGGTGAACGAGAGAAGAGTTCGGGGCAGAAGAAGATATCAAACGACAGACGACATTAAGATATATGGATCATATGAGGAAACGAAGAGGAAGGCAGAAAATTGGAAAGACTGGAGAATGCTGGGTTTGCAGTGAAATAACTGACCTTGGGCAGAACACTATGAATGAATGAAGTAAATTGAGAGCGATATTAAATTTCAGCTTTAGAATAATATACTCTTAATTTTAATGACAATCAGTGTTTTTTTATACTTCCAGAGATATCGAACGTGAGTTCATGTGCTCTAGAAAGTCACTGAGAGTGGGAAATTAATCTAATTCTCGGTTGATTCTCAGACCGTAAGTTTTTTCTTTATTATTGTTTGTCTTATCCTGAATAGTGGACACAGTTAAAGTTGGATCCTGAAGACTAGAATAAAAAGAAATACATCTTGATTACACAACTTTTAACACTGTATCACTTCGGAATATGTATTAAGCTACGATTTGGCTACGGCGATCTTCGCCGACGATCATCGCTGGTGATCTTCGCTGGGATTCTGCCCCGTTAATTTGAATGTGCATGGTTTCTTTACGGCGATGAACGTCAACGAACGTCGCTGGGCTCGACGAACATCGTCGGCGTTTGCCTTGGAGGCAAAAACCTGACGATCATCGCCGAGAAATCAATTGTAAAATTACAGTAGGTAATGAATTAAATCATTTAATAACATGTGATTTATACATCATACATACCATAATGGCGGTTAAACATATCTTTCTGGAATTTCTTCACTAATGATGACGATATATTAATTGATTAAACACAAATCCCTGTTCGACATGAGCCAAAAAGAAGAACCAATGTAAACAATAACAAATCTATATTTTGCAACAACCAGAACTGTTAATACAATTTGAGTAAAATGATTCATAATTGAAGGACACACACGATGCGACAGATTTAGCTACTGAAGCAAAAGTTTGAGTGTGAAATAGTAAGTGAAGTGGAATTCCGAGCAAAGGAGAGAAGTCCAACAACCTCCTTCTCACATTATTTTTTTTTTATTTGTAACATTATTTCCTAAATAAATGCTCCTAAATGAAAAAAATAACATTGTAAAAAGTAAAAATAAAGTTTTTATATAATTGGTTTTTACCTTAAAGTTATGCTTATCTTTCAGCTGGGCTTATTGGTTTGTGGATAAATTTTGTGGGTAATTTTACAATATCATTTTCAATTGAACTTAAAACACAATGAAATTGTTCGGGAGAAAGTCTGAAATATTCCTTAAAATTGGTAGGTTCATTTTCAAGATGTCTTAATATCAATTAATTAAAAGACCCCTCTGTATATCTATTTCTAAACATGACATTAACTACTTTAAAGATCCGTACTTGTTTTTCAAAGCAAAACATATTATAACGTTATCATATTGTCATCCACTTGTCAGCTGATCAGACATGGTCAACTATATAAAACAATAAACTATCCACCTACGAAGTTCGCCGGAAAAGAAACCACTCTCTGACGATGACCGCTGGCGATTTCAATCGTCAGCGATGTTCGTTCGACGAAGATCGTCATAGCGAAACCGTAGCTTTAGGCCTATATGACTTTCTTGTGTTAACTTCTATCGTACCTGGTTTACATGTTTCGACCTATTATGGGTCATCCTCAGAACTTGTCGTTGTTGGTCTTGGTGCCTCTTGTTTTGTTTCCTGTGAGGGTGTGTTTGTGTGGTGTAATGTGGAGTCAAAGAGTGTGTGTGTTCTGAAATTGAGTTGTATGTTGAGAATTTCAACACACAACTCAAGTTTGTGTGTGTGTATAATATATATATATATATATAAACACACAAAAACACACCCCAATGAAATTCTCAACACACAACTAAATTTCAGAACACACACACTCTTTGACTCCACATTACACACGCAAACACACCCTCACAGGAAACAAAACAAGAGGCACCAAGACCAACAACGACCAGTTCTGAGGATGAACCATAATAGGTCTAAACATGTAAATCAGGTACGATAGAAGTTAACACAAGAAAGTCATATAATACATATTCCGAAAATGAAATAAATAAAAATATCGGATAGGTACAGTCTTAGAAAAAAGTTTTGTCGCACATATACTTTATAAGTTCCAGAAAGGAGATATACAACAAAACAAAACTAATTTTATACCTCAACTAGTCCTTTTTTTGTGAACCAGGTCGCTCGTCCTCTGATCATGCGCACCGTCTCCTTTCTGGTACTTGTAAAGCATCTGTGCGACAAAACTAAGACTAAGACTAAGAAGTCTCTCAGATGAAATGCCTGTTAAGCTCTATGTATCAAAAGTCTGAGATAGCTAAACAGCAAGCTGATAAAAAATTCAGAGAATGTGATGAAGTTAAGCAGTCCGCGGACCACAGGTTGAGAACCACTGACATAGGTTGTTGTCCCACCGATGGCTGAGTGATCCGTCTATCACGTAGGCGGCCGGGTTCGAGTCTCGGTCAGGCCTGGAATTTTCCATTTCATTTCATTTTCATTTTCATTTTTATTTGTCCATAAAAGAGGTAAAACCATAGAACTTGTCAGAGAGAGAGAGAGGTGGGGGGGAAACAACAATTAAAACAGAAAACAATAATTAAAATAGATAAAAATACAATAAATTAGGACCAATGTAAACCCACACGTATTTAATCTAAATTGTAGGGACAGAGGTTTGTTAAAATTCTTTTGATGTATATTTTAAAATATCTTAAATCATTCGTATTTTTAATTTCATGAGGCAAACCATTATATATTTTTAAGCCATAGCTCATATACGTTTTGTTGAAACTTGTCAATATTAAATTTTTCCTTAAAGCGAGTGTTGTAATAATGAAAATCGCTATTTTGATAAAAATGGTTCTTATTAGAATGTATTAATTCCATAAGTTTAAATATATATATATATAAAGCATAAACTGTTTAAATATTAAAACTCTTAAAATATTCCCTACATGATGTACGATTATCAACACCTGCCACGCATCTCACAACATGCTTCTGAGCAATAAAAACATCACTCATCTTCGAACTTGACCCCCAGAAGCATATGCCATATGATAATCTTGATTCTACTTCGGCATAATAAAAGGACTGTATGGTTCTATAACACAAACAAGATCTCAAATTTCTAATTTGGTAACAGACAACATTCACTGTCTGAATTAGGTGTGAAAGTGTAATTTCCAATTCAAATGTTCATCAAATATTAATCCGTAGTGACACTTGTCGCGGACGAGGTCACTGTTGTGGTTACTGTCGGGTTTTCCATCCGATTTTTTGGTGGGCCTATATAATTATCATTGCACAGCATTCCCCTATCGCCGGCTGGCTGGGAAGTGCCTAGCTGGAATGTCTTCTTCTTCTTCTTCTTCTTCTTCTTCTTCTTCTTCTTCTTCTTCTTCTTCAGTCCCTTCTGCTGCTAAGCGTCGGGTTCGCCTCTCTCCGTCCATTTCATCCATTTTTCCCGGTCTCTACACATTCTCTTCATCTCTACCATTGTTTTTCCTTTCTGTTGGCCTATTCTTTCTATTGTATCCTCCCATTTAATCCTTGGTCTTTCTCTTCTCTTTCTTCCTTCCACTCTCATTTCCATCACCTGTTTAACCTTCCTTTCCTCTCCCATACGATATACATGCCCAAACCATTTCAATTGCCTTTCATTAATCACCTCTGTTAATGCTTTTCTCAGTTTAACTTCTTCTCTTATTCTGTCATTCCTTATCCTATCTCTTCTGGTCTTTCCTACAGTTCTTCTAAGATATTTCATTTCCACTGCTGTTAATTTACTTCGATGTTTATAGCTGGAATGTACTAAATCCTATTCATATTTAACATAGATTGTGTTAACACCACATAACAAGGCTGACTCTAAGGTTCAATTGTGATCAGTAATGTGCCGCACAAGATGAACTGTGTGGCGGCCGAGTCATGCTTCCGGGCTCTGCTTCACACTCCGGCGCGCGCAACGCACTGGAGCACAGAGGAATGCGGGCGAGACGGCCGCTCGATGGCCTCGTTCCGGACTCGAGCTGCGGACCGCTGCCTTGCTGTCACACCCGACCAGCCAAGTAGGAAGCTCCGAACTTGAGATCCGCGCCTGTGCGGCCGTCACGCTGGCCACATCTCGTAAATTATACTCCATTCAATGTAGGCCCATGCACTAATTAGTGAAATACACGAATTTGTTTATCCACTGTGGGTGCAGTGCAGGTTGAGAAGGTACGCGTAAGAATTAATTTCTACACGACTCGTAAAATACGCGTAAAATGTGTAATTTATGTCATCAATGTAATAAATTCAAAACTTCTAGTCTAAGTAATACCACAGTCTAGTATATACAGTCGCGAAACTCAATACGTAGTAAATATGCAAACATTACATAGTTGCTCACCACTAGGATCGCTGATATCGCCTCATTACAGGCAATGCAAAATAGAACCGTCACAGTCTATTGTTTCTAGCACCCTCAAAACTCAAGCTTCGTGACTGTATATAGTAGACTGTGGTAATACCGTACTTTATTAACTAAATTATTTTTAACAGGATTACAATGTAAACTACATCTTTCTGTATCCAAAGTGTTTAAATTCTTATCTTCTTCCTTCATTCTTCTCTTGCCTTCCAATCCCGTTCTTCCAAGCCTCTATCCTTCATTCCACTTCTTATACCATCCAACCAGGTTTTCCTTGGTCTTCCCCTCCTTCCTCTTCCTGGCGGAATCCATTCCAAAATCTGTCTGGGCAATCTTGTTTCTGGCATTCTACGTACGTGACCATACCATTCTAATTGCTTGTAGCTAACGAAATCTAACAATGTAGGCTACTATTAACTCCCATTTCTTGTCTGATGGTTGTGTTTCGAATTTTTCCAATTTAGAATGTCTAGTGGAACGTCTAAAACAATTCATTTCAGTGGAGAGGAGTTTCAGTCTCAGTAAGTAAAGTGTTAAATTGTTACTGGATTCCCTAGACTATCAGGATACATTATATTTGCGGTGAATTTAAAGAGAGAGAAAAGGGAGGAAAAACTTTAAAGGTACGCGAAAACGCGTCCATGCAAGGGAGTTCGAAGCTGTAAAAAACTGAATATGTGAGCTCCAAGCCTGTTGGCCACTTGTCTCACTCCGTGTTTCGCTGCTCCACTGAAGGAGCTCTAGAAAATTTGAAGGGGGAAAGCCGAACATGGACGTAACCTAACAGCTACCACATAACGGGGGGGGGGAGCGTTAGAGAAGCTAACTGCAAGATTGAGAGAAGGTGTAAGTCTACACATTGAAAGTAACTTTGTCCTTTCGCAGTACGAGTGAAGTAGAATAAACTCGCTTGTGTAACATGTGTGCCAATACCGCCGGAAGAAATGCCGGGAGTTGTAAATCTGCACATTGTCCTGAAGTAAGTATTAGCCTTCTTGACCGTGAAACGAGCGGGCCCGGTTCAAATCCTAGTCGGGACAAGTTACCTGGTTATGGTTTTTTCTGAGGTTCTTCCTCAGTCACTAGAAACAGAATTGCCGAGTAACTTTCGGCGTTGGACCTCGGTCTCATTTCGCCTTCATTAGTATCATTTCCATTAATCATCTTAATAGTTTACAGGTCGACCAGGAGGACATGGCGGACGTGGTTCCAGGATCTGCTTATAAGGGGTATCTGTGTGTGGGAGCTGCACATATCCAGAAAAGCCGCAAAGGCTTTAATAAGCGGACTGCGGGTGACCGGGAGAGTGTAGCTCCCTTGGACAGATGGCGCATTGATGAGTCTTGGAATCGATTGCGACATGTTCTTGATTGAGGGTGCAGCAGATTCAGGCACATGAATACAGATGCCATCGATCTGAGGAGGCTGCAGAATAAAATCATAGGCAGGCGGAGGATCAGGTCTCCAGTCAGAACTGGATGCTGTGGCTGAATCGATACGATGACACCATGCGGTGAATCATGCGCTTGAAAGAAGCGATCCTAAGGACTTCAACAATCATTCCAACATAAAGAGGTTGCACAATAAGTCTAAGACTGCGGTGCTTGCCTATGGGCCCTCCTTCGAAAGAGGGAAGAAAATTCTGCATATTGAAAGGTACAGTGTCCTTTCGCAGCCCGAGTAGAGTCGAGTAACCTCGCTCATGTAACAGGGTAATGTATGAAAGCTGAGCAATTCATTCGAAATTTTCATATTAAGTCTTCATTTCTCCTATCCTCTGAAGCGATACGCCAACATCACACAGTGTTTCGCCTGTTGCTTAGCTACTCGCCGCGCCGATACAGATTCCAGTACTAGTTCTCATCGACTGCTGACGGTTTTTATCATTTTTCTCATTGCATTTCCCATAGTTCACACCGGCATTTTTTGCCTTTATTTTATGCCGAACTCCTTATTTCATAGTGGCAATGGATGGTGTCTTTGTGTGCAATGCTGATTTCGCTAATTTTCCTTTATCTGCTGACCAAAGATGTCCTGTCCACAGAGGACAATATTAAAAGAGAAAACATAAAATTTGTTGTCCATTTCAGAATTTGTTTGGACACTTTTCCAGGGGCGTGACTTTTACTACATACATACTACTGTACTTCTAGATTGTTCGTGATCATATTGTGGTCTGTTAGTCTAGAAATTTTAAAAGGATAAAATGACATAATTCAGTTCACTGCATAATTCTGAAGCATTCAGTAAATGTTTATATTCAGTGATTTTGAAGTTAGTGAGATCCTGTACTAAGAATAGAAATTGAAGACGACATGTCTAGTACATGAAGACCTTTGCTTAACCTAGCCTCTCTTATGGGATACATTAAAAAGTACTTTTTCTTTTTTTAATCCCGCCATCTCAAGAAGAATGTTTTAAATTTTCTTGAAAGTAGCTGAGGATGTTTAGAAGAGATGGCAATATCACCTAAACAAGAATTCAACTAAATTAATTTACGTACCAGCTCACATACTCCAAGATGGCTGTTTCTGGAAAGAAGGAGTTGCAACGTATGCATGTAGGCAAGACACTGGATTATTGATAATATTTAAAAAATATTATGTTGAATGTGTTAAATAAAACATTGTTCTGTTTGATGGCATAATCAGATTCTGTACATATTAGCCTACTTTAAAATTGAGGTAGGCTATACTGTACATTGTGTCTCCTATGGGAGACGTCAGGCTTCTAGATTTTAAAGTAAAATTTGTTATTTTGTACCGCATATTATACAATAAAACTGAATATTCAGTCAGAGTTAATGTAATTAATTTACAATGCATTGGGTCCAAAGGTCTCCTTTAGGGTATATAAATTTTGAGTTACTTTCATTATTCGGACATTTTTTCTTAATTTTTTCACCAATATACAGTCCATTTGCAACACTATTAAAATTTTATAAATTTCTGAATCCCAAAATTTTCTCCAGGACTGAGGAGAATGTTATGGCGAACTTGATTTTATTCCCACAAAACTTGAAAATAAAAATTACACGAAATGTACATTTTGTGCCTCGATAATTAAAAACTGAAGTCCCGTCGCTCTAATCACGTTGCAGGTCGGCTACATTCAAACGTGTGCGTCTTGTGATTCGCTGATGAAGATGTAAAGCATTTTCTAAGGCTGGATAAATACTTAATATATAATCGCCCGCCATTTTGGCTCTTTCGTTGGCGTTCGCAGAAAGTACACGAAGACGTTATTTGCCACTCAATTATTTGCTGAATTACAGTGCGTTTGATTTATTATCATAGGAGCTACGACATGATAATGTTTAACGGTGTGGCAAATAGATTCCTCGTCTGGTAGCTCGGCAACGAAAGAACAAAAATGGCGAACGATACTACCTACTTAGACTTTTTAGAGCCTTGACTTCCTAAGACGTAAGCAAAGAGGAGGAGTCACGCCGGGAGTAAGAGCGTCGCGACTACTGCGTGTTCAGTTCAAAGTGTGTCATGGCTCGCTGTATGCCGTCATGTGGCTAGCCGATGAGCCTAGACAATTCAATCTTCCTACACTTCCGCAGAGGCGTATTACCTAAATGCGAGAGAAGTTGCCTAGCAAGTACGGCGTTCATTCTGAAGTACGCATACCCACGGACTCTCGAAGTACGTACCGATACGTGCGGTAACGCCGGTAGTGGCAGGAATGTGAACTGTTTGGAAACACGTACTGAGATGAGTTATTTCTTACTGTCGGGATATGGCGAGAGGGTTAAGACGATTACTTACGTATTTGTTGACATTAACTTGGACGGTCAACATGGACACGGAGCATTTGATTTGTGCTGTGGAATGTTGTGGAATGTTGCGGTATGCAACGGATGATAACAAATACCCAGCGTACGACTTGCCCGGGCAAAACACAGTTCGAAAGAGGTTATGGTAGCACACAGACCGTACAGACCGCCATCTGTTGCTACGACGTTCAAGTTATACCGTACACGTTCTCAAGTTCAGATTGAACGCCTTTATTAATAGGCAACTTCTCTGACATAAAAGCTGAAACTCGCTTCAAATCGCTAACTCACAACAGTGACGTCATGACACACTTTGAAATGAACACCCAGTATAGTAACAAATGTCTTCAAGCACATATAGTATTAATTTACTTCCATCAAAATAATTTATTACGCCGCGTAGAAAATCGTATAAAATACAATTTTTTATATACGACATAAATTACGTGTAATTTACGTAAAATTTGTATTGTGTAATTTACGCGGGCAACCCTGGTGCAGTGTCACTGGAAGCGACGTTTCTCTCTGACTTTAGCACTAGTTAATATTAAGTCTGATTATTAACGTATGCAATAGAGAATTTAAATTAATTTCTTATTAACATAAACCAAACTGTGTACAATGCGACAGATTAGAATGCTTGTGACATGGAAGCGGCTTTGGAACAACGTCCATGCTGTGCCTCTTTCTTCGTAGCTGTAACCCGGAATAACTGAGACAAAACATGACACGGAGGCAATGTACGCTTTAAAGTGCTTCCAGCGACGTTTCCAAAATTAAATTCCAGCTACACAACATTCAGTGTGCGCAGTACTGCGCACCCATGCCATCGCGCAGTTTAGAGGGGGCATTGCCCAGACCTGTTGTTGACCACATCTGTTTGCTTGAGTTGGCTGGACCCGGCGTGAATAAGCTTATATTGGTCTATTCATTCTTTCGCAGTTCATAGTGTTCTGCCCAAGGGCAGATATTTCATTACAAACCCAGGATTCTCCAACCTTTCCTTTTTTCCGCCTTCCTCTTAGTCTCCGCATACGATCCATATATTTGATACTAGCCGTACCCATGCACTCCGCTGCACCCGTTAGAAATAAATATAAAGTAATTACATAATTAAAATAGGACATTTGATCCAGGGAACATTCGTGTTTGATAGAAGGATATATCGTTTATTATGTTACTTAATTTAAATTGTATTAAAAAAATTAAAATGCGATCATTTTGATCTAGAGACCACTCATTTTGTCATAAAAATTATTTTAGGAAATACAGGAAATGAATGCCTATCAAGTTTTCTGTGCATAAGAAGCTATTTTAATCTTACCTGTCCTCGATTCACTCAGAAGTTACTGTAATAACATTATAGCATTGTGTCCATCTAGATAAACTACATTTTCCAATGGTGAATTAATAATTAATTATACAAATCGGTTAATTTAGCTTCCGATATTACTTCACACAAACACAGACACATTCTCTTTAGGCTACCGTATGTTTCATAGCTTTCGATTGTTGTTGTCCAAGGTCCCTTATAGACGAAGTCATTTGTTTTTTATTTCATTATACCGCCTTAGATGGCGTTGTTATTGTAATTTTGAAATTAATTTACCTCATTAAATATCAGTCCTATCAAAATTTTGTATGGGATAAAACTTATTGGAAATTATTTTTAAAGAAACTTTTGTTATGTAATATTTTTCATGAAAATTAATAATAAGGGAGATATTTAGATTTATTTAATTCAAGCCCCCTTATAACCCCCTTTTAAATAAAATATTTTGAATGCCATATAGCCTAAATTCTAAGATACAACGAACTTAATTTATATTCCAATTTACATATAAATCGGTTCAGCCATTATCGCGTGAAAAGGTAACAAACATCCAGACAGACAGACAGACAGACAGACAGACAGACATGCAAACAAAAATTTCAGAAAAGCTATTTTCGGTTTCGGGGCGGTTAATTATATATGTTAGGACCAATTATTTTTGGATAATGGAAAATTACCAGAAAAATTTCAGCTACAGATTTATTATTAGTATAGATTATCTATCATCTGATATCTTCTTCCGCTCCGAACTTTTTTCCCGTTCGCCATTCCTCCAGCATATGTACTGAAGTCCACCGCTGTGGAGTAACGGTTAGCTTATCTGGCCGTGAAATGAGCAGGCCCGGGTTCAAATCCTGGTTGCGACAAGTTACCTGGTTGAGGTTTTTTCCGGGCGTTTTCCTCAACCCATTAAGAGCAAATGCTGGGTAACTTTCGGCGTTGATCCTAGAATCATTTCGCTGGCATTATCACCTTCTTATAATTCAGACGCTAGATAGCCATAAATGTTGAAAAAGCTTCGTAAAATAAAGTAAAAAAAATACCTACTGCAGAACTGGTTTCAGGTTTTAATGTTGAATATAGAAGTGGTGGTTTTGCATTAATTTTTTTTTCTGAATATGCTAGTATTTTGTTTATGAGAATATTATTTCGTATTATTTTAGTTATTTTTGTTATAGTTGGTGTTGCCTTTTTAACCTTGTTAGAGCGTAAAGTTCTCATTACACTGGAAGGAATGGTTAACGGAAAAAGTTTTTTCTTAGCCAGTGACCCAGCCAATATATTTTTCTCTTCCTAATCAGTTTCAGCATTATTCTTTTCTCGCCCACTCTTTCTAGCACATCTTCATTTGGCTGTCCATTTCACACGCTTCAATCTTCTTCATATCGACATTTCAAATATTTATTGACCTATGTGCACATAGGTCTATATATAGAGAGTGATTCACGAGGAAAGGTAAAAAATTTAGGGTGTGAATTCTGAAGTCATTCTGAGTCAGAAAGTTAATATGAATATGGTTCCGTTTCCGAACGGTTACGGAGATATGGCTCTTTGATTTCACAGAAACTTCTGAGATTCCATTGTACCAACTCGCATTTAGAGACCGATAACGGACAAATTTGAAGTTTATATTCACGTATGCGTACATACCTAATATTCTAGAATTCGGGGCCGATGTTTTCGCACATTTTCAAAAGTACAGTTTCCCTGGAAAATAATGAGACGATTGAATATTCCTAAGTCTCAGATGTAAAACACTGCGCATGATCAGAGACCAGAGCACTGATACCCAAGATAACGATTATTGAGTTACTTAGATTCAGGCTATTTGGTTTGTTACTAGCATCGTTCCGAAATTCACTTCAAAAACTGCAAAAAATATGATAATGTTACGTAAATAAAAGATAAATATATACATAAATCGTGTAGTTAAATCGACAATGGACCTTCATGACTAGATCGATACTCCGTACAGAAAGGAAAGCTTTCGTGTCGTTGCAATAGCTCAGACGCTAAGACTTCCGCGTGTTGTGTAAAAGAGAGCGAGTTCGATTTTTAGTCTACATCAACGATTTTTTTGTCTAAATAACGTTGAAATAGCTAAGTAACGTTGAAATAGAGTTTTACAAAGTCCTCAGATTGTGTTAATGTCACAGACAATACAAAATTACAAGTTATAATTTTATAAACGTTAATCTAATGAATGCATTTATATACACACATATACAATGTAAATGCATATATATTAAAAACTAACAATTAAAATGAAACTAAAAATATTCCTAAGCTACACAGACAAGCTTTTACAAAGGTTTAGAGTCCTTAGGCTATGTCATTTGTTGAGTAATTATTACAATATTTTATTAGTAGCTTTCCCAAATGTGTAATAAATGCACTCGCACGAAACAATTTTTGTTAAAAGTGTGACTTTGGATTATTTTATTCTCACCCCTTCAGTTGATTTTAACTATTTTATCTACGTGTTTGCAATAGTGTTTAATTTAATGTGCTTTCAACTTTATTCGTATTATGATTGAATGAAAAAGTACTGTTGCAGTTATTGACTGATTACATGTATTAATACTAATTATTAAATGCATCTGTTAAGTAACTAATTGCAGTATCTTTTGCAAAATCTTAAATGTTTAAGTTGTCAATAATATTTCTGTACTATATACTATAAGACGTTAAAAGAATTTTCAATAGATTTGGGATCCTCTACTTTATAATCACTGGTTTTAATGAAAAAATATTTTCTTTCTTAGGATATCTACAAGTTCAACTTTAATAATATTCCGAATAGCTTTAATTGCATTATCTGAATTTTATACTTTTCTATTCAAATGTATTCTATTTCCCTCTTCCATAATTGAAAAAGAGAAGGATAGCCACCTATGCCCACCGACGCCATCGAAATCGAGACGAATTGTGGGATCAAGTTGTTGACACCTGGGAAGATCTCGCCGGGGATTAGAACTTATTCCACAATCTCGTGATATCCATGCCGGACTGACTTAGAGCTGTGATAGAAGCTGATGGCATGTGGACAAGATTTTAAGTTAACAGGTCTCTTTTTGTTTCGTATGATTTTTGTTTGAGGAAGAATACTTTTAACTTCCAAGTAAGGTTTATTTATTTTTTTTTTTTGACGAGGTTCAGCCCACTTGTAAGACCCAGAAATTGGGCATAAATTATTCATATTTTTCGACAAATTGGATAGTCGAGGAACTCTGAAGAAATTAATTACACCTCAATAAAAAAAGCTTTACCTGGGATCGAACACGAGACATTTCGGTTAAGCAGTGGAACCGACACACTACTATATGAGCTACCGAGACAAGATAGTGACAGCAGCAGTCTAGAATGTAGATCCCATAGCAGGCATTTGCCATTCGGTACAGAGAAGCAATGATATTTTGTGACCCGAGCTATCTTGTGAAATCGTGGCCTTAAATGGCTGTCTTTTTCGTGATCCTTATTCTGGTCCTTGTCCTTGTTGTGGTCCTTGTAACAATTCTTGTTGTATTGTCATGAAACTTATCGTTACGTCGATATCGAGTGAACCGCGCTATAGAACTTTAACTTCCGACGACCAAGAGTCGTCTCATTCCTTTTAAGGGTAACTGTACCTCCTTCTGCTTCAATGCACTATTGCGCTCGGGTGTGAATCGCGCTCGTCTCTCGGGAGAGTTGCTCGTGGCTGTTCTTTATGCCGCATCCAAAATACGGTCGATTAGCGTCTCTCTCGTTTTCTCCTTCCTTTGATATACCAAGTCTTTCATCCAACCCCATAGACAGTAAATACTCTTCGATATGGCATCCTTCTGTTCGGAAAGCGTCGTTCATATTCAGCGACGGTACGCAAGGAACTTCTATCGCACAGACCATAAACATACACAATATCGGCGTATTCTGTAGTCGACAATTTATAAGGCATCTTGAAAAACACAACTTAACACTTCCGAGAACTGTACCTGTATAACTACTGTAATGTAGGTAGCTGACTCAACTGCTGTGAACTGAAAAGTGATAGTGTATTCGTGTTATGTGAGGGTTCTGTGTCATTACATTAGACAAGGGCAGGTGATTGGACATTTGTAATGCCTCACCATCCGGTTTGTTTCTCTTATCTACATCGCTCACAATGCAGATTCCAATGTTACGTCATTCATTGTGATCGGTGACCTTGTCTCACGTCAGAAGCATATGGTAACGTCTGATTCACATTGGGGCGAGCCTTTTTACCAAAAAATGCATCGTTCGAAAACGGACCTATGTTCATATGAACTTTTTCACTCAAAATGGCCAAAGATATCGTATCCTAAATTTTTTATCTTTCCTCGTGAATCATCCTGTATATATATGTATATATATATATATATATATATATATATATATGATTGTCTAAGTCCAACAGGCAGTGGCGTATACTGGTTAAAGGGTTTGGGCTACCACTGACCCTATTATTACACAAAATATATTTTAAAATCACTATAATAAAATTCCTTACATATTTATGTGAATTCCAGACGTCTTGATTGGGACAAAAATACGTTGATGACTTCGTCCTTGAAATTACAGTTGGGCCACTTGCAAAGTTTCTGTAGAAATGACTTTTCAATGGATATTAGTGCCAAGCCGGATAAACGTTCTTGTGTATGAGTTGATCTACAGTAGGATTTTATTCTCTTCAACGCAGAAAATGTTCTTTCTACCGATGCTGACGTAGCTGGTATTGTCACAATTAATGTTACCAATTTAAGGACTTCAGGAATAACTTGGTTCAGCTGGTTTTCATATATGGCAGATAATATTTCATGGATAGGTTTGTTCGAAAAATCAAAGACTTCTGCTGAATATATTACACTTAATTCATTTTTCAAACGTACTTGATCAAAGTGACTGTTACAGGACTGAAATAATTTGTTTAGTGCCTCATTCGGGAAGTTTTCTCTATAAGCAGAAAATTTTTGAGAATGTAGAAGATGTGTGAACTGAAGCTTTCCATAATCATAAAATCTGTCAGTAATTTCCATGTGCATACGATCTAGTATGCTGTAGTACAGCTGCCTGTATTTCAATTCATCATCTTCTTTTCTTCGCTTTAATGGGGTTCCATTGTATTGGCTGAAGAATTTTCATTTTCCATATTACTCCATATGGACGGAAACCCACTACGTCTGAACTCGGATATAGTATTTTCTTTTTTAACTTTGATACCTCTTGCAAGTAGTATGCTATGTCTAGACTTTTTGTCTGAAGAATATTGTAGAGCATATCTGTATGTGCGAACACTCTAGCATAGACTTCAAGAAGAAATATATTCTGAAACTGTGTGAAAAAATTCAAATATCCTTGAGCCTGCACATTTACAGCATCATCCCAGTTTTCTTCAGAGTCATTACAAATGATATTTTTAAAGAAAGCAGTCCTTTTTTCTCTGTATTCATTTATTGTATTTACAAGCCGAGATTTAAAATTCAATCTAGTTGGTGCTACTTTTGGGAATTTCTTGTTCATAAATTCCTTGAGTTTTCTGATCTTTTAGGAGATGATGAGAAAAATACAGCTAAACCCGACAGTATTTTGAAAAAAATGCGGTATTCTGGAATGGATGAAGTAGTTTGTTGCAAAACTAAATTGAGAACATGGCTGTAACAATGGACAAATAGTGCTTGAGGATACTTTCCTTGAACTTTTGTTTTTAAGCCATTAATATTTCCCGCCATAACTGAAGCACCATCGTATGTCTGTGCAATTAACTTATTGCCGACATTGTATTCTGCTATAATACCTTCCACATGCTGAAACAAGCAGCAGCAGATTTGTCCGAACTGACATTTGTGAATCCTATAAACCGTTCTTGAACATTGGCAGTACTGTCAACGTATCTTAAAACAGTGGACAATTGACTCTGATTAGAGCAGTCACTTGTTTCATCAACAACAATGGCCACAAAAGGTTTTATGTTCTTTATCATAACCCCACTTATAGCAAATATTAAGTCATTCTGAATTGCGAGAAAAGTACCACGAAATACTGTTGAACTCTCAAGATGATTGGCCAGTAAATGGTCAAATTCACTTAAGGAACTTAAATATTCAATATAATTTCCTATATTTTCTGATTCCACACTCTCGTTATGACCCCGAAAAGCCAATTCTTGTTTTCCTAGAAAGCAGACTGCGTTAATAAGATGCAGTAAAATCTCCCGATTTTTTTTTCACAAGAGCATTGTGTTGGTTGATGTGTAGGTAGAGCTTTTTGCTTATCTAGCTGTAAATCAATTCTTGTCTTCCCAAAGTTTGCAAAGTTCATGCTACAACAAATATGAGCTTTTGATTTGTCGTATTCTAGGACTGCCGTTCGAAGGGAGTTCATATTAGAAAACCCCTCTTTTGACCACACATTAGTTTCGCGGCTAAATAACAAACATGGCCAGCAAAATAGTTTAGACAGTTTAGAACTACCACACAACCAATTCCACTTACCATATGATGTTGAAGTGAAATGGCGTGTGTACTCTCGCTGTTTTTCTTTTACGTCCATGGACAAATTTAACTCAGAAGTTGGTCTTTCCATTTTCACAATTTCAACTTTCTCGTTGTTATGTACGACGGTTAAAAGGCACTTTTAATAAACCTTCTATTACAGAGTCATTTTCAACACAAACCTCTCCAGAAACTTGTTCTGCCATATTTTTCACAATATCACTTAATTGGGAAATTAAAAACTTAATAATTCACAATTAATATAACTCTTAGACACTCGAACAAATCACAGATTTAAAATAATGCACTGCAAGAACACAATCACATTCAATTGCTAGCGTACTAAGCTATGCTGCTTCGCGCCTGCGAAGAAACCGATCACGAGAGCGGTAACTCGCCCGGCCTACATTGCACGATGGAAACAGAATGGAGAGGGTGGGACGGGCAGTTGTGCGACAGGACAGCGTGCGCGGTACGGTCACAGGCTACCTCACGTAGCAAGCGGTTTCTCCAGCGATGCCGCCTTGACAACTTGTTTCTTTTCGAGAGCAGAGAGCGCATATAAATCTAACAATTGCTTTAATTTTAATTACTATGGTAAAACTAATAATACAAAATTATTACATTATGTTATATTATAAACTTTTTCTTTTGTAATTTCCTTGGGCTACCGCCGGTAGCCCCGGTAGTCCGCAAAATACGCCCCTGCCAACAGATGTCCTGGATGGTATTTGTTATATATTCCGATGCTGACAGTGCCTCATCCTCAAACGAGTACGGTACAAAAGAAAATATTTCTCCTTATGTGTACCGATATATATATATATATATATATATATATATATATATATATATATATATATATATCTATATATATATTGCTATGAAGTTAAGTACACAGAGACCTTTAGATCTTAGAGGGTCAGTTGTGTGTGAGACAAAACAGCTAAAAATGAGGTTTACAGAATCATATGAGTAAGTAAGTAGACTTCTTATTATTAGATTATTATTATTATTATTATTATTATTATTATTATTATTATTATCATCATCATAATCATCATTATCATTTGATTTTTTTTATCATATGACTGTTACAACAGATAAGGAACGGTCTTGTAGATACGTTTCTATCATTTTACTAGCCCATACTGTCAGTATGAGGTATTCAAAGTTCGACGGACTGTTGTACAAGTTGACAGGATCACAGAACTTCCGTATAGTTGCTCTAGTGAAGTCATCCAGTGTATGTTGATTTGGGAACAGTTTCTAGCCGGCTGTGAGTTCATCCATGTGTCGGAAGAAATATAAGCGTTGCATATATGTGTCGGGCGTGTTTTTTTATCCGCCGTGAACAATGCTATGTCGTATAATGTGAAAACACTTCATGTACAGTAGAGAGACGGCTCCAATTGTCTGAAGCTGTGAGAACATACGTGAATAGGCTGTAAAGCGAACAATTGACAGTCATATTACTTTGCGTGATCTTGCATCTAGCACACTTTGGGACCACCTCCCACGGGGTGCGAACCGGGCACCATGCGCCTGGAGGCTGCTGCGGAGCTATGCAGACATCCGTCTGCTGGAATGCGCCTGGTCTATGTTTAGCTGTCACCTATCACGCATGCTGCAGCGCCCCTCTCACTTCAACTGTCTCGGCGTATCGACCACAAAAAGTTGAAGGCGAGGGAGCGGTAAAAATACAGAACAGACTCACTGGAAACCACGGGACAACACGTGCAAGACGGCTGTGGGATAGGACTTCCCCGACTACATCACACAGCTTCAGGGCTGCCATGGTGAATGAGGGAGACCACTAGTCAGGAAGGGGGAGATTCAGGCAAAACGAGCGTTTTGTGTAGGCCTTATGATATCCCGCTCACCATCTCATATGAAACACGTCGACGAGAACTTCCGGATTGTTTATTAACACTTCCAGTCGCCAGAAACTTCTCATATCATGCATTAATGGTTTTCCCATCAGGTTCATCTCCTCCATATTGTCTCCGATAATTTCTTTGCACTGTAATGATTGATTTTGTCTCTGCATACCAGAATATAGGTTGTGCGCGCTGCTGCGGAGTCGCCATTTGCTTTATGCGATTGTGGCGCAATATAGTGAGTGAACAATCAAGTTCAAATTCATCAAATAAGAATTCTCAGAGTTTCTCTATCTTTCAGTACCACTCGCATTCCATAATTTAGTATACCTTGTTAGCAACGATTAATTAAAATGTGGTAGGTTTGAACGGGACACCTTGCATATCCATTTATTTTTTAAATAGCACAATATTTTTTTATAATTCGGTTTATTTTGTGTATATAGGCTACAACTCATGCTTACAAAACTAACTCTTTATTACAAGGTCTTTTGTTATAATCATGTACAGCATGACTCAGGGATCTTTGGTCTTATGCCTGTAGATATCTGTAAATGGTAAAATACTAAACGGCCAGGTAGCTCAGTTGGTAGAGCAACTGGAAGGTCCTGGGTTCAATCCCAGGTGATGACGGGATTTTCTCGTTGCTACAACTTCTAGTACTCCTAGAGTACTGGATCTCTCCCGGGGGTAAAAGGCGGATAGAGCATGATGCCGACCACATCACCTCTTTCTAGTGCGGAGGTCATGAAAGCACGGAGATCTACCCGCAAGCACCTTCATGGCGTAGTATTTAGGGGTTACAAATTGGTCGCTTGCACTATAGTGGGTTTCACGAATAGAGAGGGTTGACCTCAATAGAATTAGAGGTACTTGACCATATTCCTGAAAAACTTGCACGTTACTGTTTGTGTTGCAGGTATAGGGAGGGTTGAAATAAAATTCGCTGATGTTTCTGTTGTTCCTATTGCGTACAGATGCTATAGTCGTAACCAGTTTGCTATTTCAAGCAGTTTGGTGTGAAATGTGGTCTTGTGAACTTGTCAAAAATGGCAAGCTTAAGTGTAAGTTTTATCTTATGCTTAATTGTACTATCTTATTTAATTGGTGGAAGAGGGAACCATTTCGTTTCGAAAATAAACAGCTTACATGCCGAGTTCACGATTATTTTCAGAAAGAATATAACGATGAGAGGTGCGGTAAACCTATGATATCCGTCACTAAGTGCAGGAAAGAACTATTAAAGTGACTGGAATTAGTGAAAAGTAGAAATCTTAAAGAGAAACAAACAGGCGAATTGAAAAGTCCAATGAAAAAACGGCTGCGGGGTTGTTTTGAAAATAATACCTATAGATAATAACTTAGACAGCGATGCATTGGGAAGAAATAATTAAGATTGTGTGGAGAAGATTGGGTTCCAAGCTCGAATGATATAATTATTAGCAAAGAGAAGGTGTGTTCCTTGCATCTCGATCATCTCTCTGGCGGATAGTGAGAAACATTGGAACGTCAGAACATAATTGCGCTGCGTAATTAGTTTCTTTGTACAAATAAAGATATAAGATCAGACAAATGAAACACGAATAAGTAAATGTGAACATGATAAAAGATAAACTATGGACAATTAGTGATGACGACCCAGTTCTGCGTGCGCCGATTGGTAAAGGTTCCAGGATTATAATACTCCATGCAGGGGTTTGTAAAAAATAGGTTACTGTTTTTAAATAGTGTTCAACTAAGGCTTATTACGAAGAAATGGAGAGCGACCGTTTAAAAAATGGTTTGAGGAGCAGCTTCACCTAATATTCCACCTAATTCTGTGATTGTAATCAATAACAATACATTAAACCCACATACACGAGTGTTCTACCAATATTATTTATTTATTTATTTGTTATTGAACATACAGGCAAAGCCCAATTACAATGTTCAAGATTGACAAAGTAATTTATAAAACATAAAGAAGAAAAAGGAAATATACTCTTATTAAAAACTGAAACAAAATAGAAAAAAAGAAAGAAAAAAAGATAAATTGAAAATAAGGTGTGAAAGTAGCTTCAAATTAGCTAACAACAATATTCTATAAAATATGATAAAAGATAATTCTGTATTTAGAGATATTCATATTGAAAATATCAATATTCGGATGAGGATGTAATTTATTGTACAATTGTAACATTTGGAAAACTGGGGAATTTTTGTGTGATTCAGCATTTGCCCTTGGTATGAAATAGTACATTATGCAAGGAGCCTATAATGGTAGTAATTAAGACGCGAGTATGTTTATGAAACGAGCGCAAGCGAGGCAAGTTTCATATGACTTTTTATGCTCGACCATATTTCTAACTTGAAATTATTCATAAGTATTCATATTATTCTTATCAGACTTGGGAGCGGAAGTGACCTTGTGCAATATCTCGTAAATTGTGAGATGTGCGCAGACGCGAAAGTATTGATTTTTTCCGAGGAACAAATGTCATTGACCTTGTATAATCTAGAGAGTAAAATGAACATTAATCTTGATATAACCTGGAAATTGATTTAGACATTGAAAAACGAGACGACAAATTGAATTTCTTTGAATATTATTTACAATTAACGCTAATTATCATAGTAACAGAACATAACCTTCTGCGACAGTATTGGATTTTCAGCCTCTGTGACATTTCGCTAGTTGTCTTTCGATTGCATATCCGAGAATAATCGATACTTGCGCTTTCATATTGCTACAATGGTGTTTTCTGATTGGTGGAAAACCTGAACTTTAATGAATAGGTGTACTTTAATGAGGTCCATTAAAGGGCTGCTACCAGGTGTATAATTACTACATTTCGGCATGGTCGAGCATAAAATAAATTTCGAAATTTTCTATTAAGCTTAGGTGCATATAATGTTATATAATAAAATAAACCAACACAGTCCAACTAATTGTTAATAATTTTATAAAGAAAGATTAAAGATTGACAATTTCGTCTAATTTGAAACGTTCGGTAGTCCTCTCGTCCTCCTGCAAAACTGACCTGCTGCTGGTTTGAAAACCCGGCGTGATAACCCTCTCTATTCGTGAAACTCGCTACAATCTACAGTGTACTTTGGTGACTGCTCTTTGCACAAGGCCCACACTGTGCTACGCGTGATGGCAGGGATACGACACCGTGCACTACGTGTCGTGTTTTGTTTCATGGGGCTTTCCAATTATTCGTGTCTCCGAGCTGCCTGCAAAAGGAAGCGGCGCGGCGGCTGTTCGGAGGAACGCGGGCCTCGTGCGAGCAGCCCCTCGGGTGTGGCCGCGCTGCGCCGCTTCGAAGCCAGAACTGCTGACGAATCATAACTAGACTACGGAGTTTTAGGCTCTAAAATTAAATGCTAGGTGCCTAAAATAGGCTCAATAAAACTATGAAATTGACTCTATATATATAGGCCTATAATTCGAACTGGTAATGGAAATTACGGGAAAACGGCTGAATGGATTTTAATAAATGACTCCTCATTTTGAAGCTTGGAACCCAAAGTTTTTCATAAAAATAGTAATTTTCAGTGAAATGTTAATTTTCGTACATCATTTTCCTATATTCCAAAATCCACCTGTCGTCAGTTATGAGACTTTTCAGAATAAAACAAAACACACACTACAGTAAACAATATTACACGAAGTCCATGATATGCAAGATTGCTGACATATTTAGAGCTCAAATTTAATTGGTTATTAAAAACTTGAAGAGTTATTAATAGTACATTATGCAACGAGCCTATAATGGTAGTAATTAAGACGCAAGTATGTTTGTTTATGAAACGAGCGCAAGCGAGCGTCTTAATTACCATTATAGGCAAGTTTCATACGACTTTTTATGCTCGACCATATTTCTAACTTGAAATTATTCTAAGTTTTCATGTTATGATTATGTGAGTCACGAACGGAACTGAATTGTGAGATGTGCGCAGACGCGAAAGTATTGATTTTTTCCGAGGCACGAATATCATTGACCTTGATATAACCGAGAGAACATTAGTCTTCATATAACCTGGAAATTGATTTAGAATTGAAAAACGAGATGACAAATTGCATTTATTTGAATATTATTTACAATTAACGCTAATTATTATAGTAATAGAACATAACCTTTTGCGACAGTATTGGATTTCCAGCCTCCGTGACATTTCCCTAGTTGTCTTTCGATTGCATATCCGAGAATAATCGAAAACCTGAACTTTAATGAATAGGTGTACTTTAATGATATGCATTAAAGGACTGCTACCAGGTGTATAATTATTACATTTCGGCATGGTCGAGCATAAAATTATTTACAGGTCTGATTCTGTGGTGTGTATTGGATATCAAAAACTACAAAACTTGAGGTGGTTTGATGACATTATTACCATTAGAAATGAAATATTATTATAGTTAATCCCTTGATGTGACTATTTTTCACTAATTATACATATTAATGCTATAGACCTATTTATGATATGAAAGTGAAACGTTTTGGGGTATGTAAGTAGATGTAGAGAATATCTTAAATTAAATCTTCATTTCTGTAATTTACTGAGTGGAGGCTATATAGTATACATAGTAAGTTATATGTTACTGAAAACTATAAAACTTACCTATGATAATAATATTGTTATTAAAAATCAAATATTTTTATAGTTATTAATCAAGTGGGATTGGATCTTTTTAATATATTTAATGGCGGTGTGGTGGAGATATTTCTGTGCGTGATTCTCTTCAGTAGGCTATTGGCTCGAGAGAGCGCAAAAATTAGATGGAAAGACCAAAAGGTATTAGTTACTGATAAAATAAGAGGCCTACAAGATTTTGTACTCTCCCGATCATTTCAGCAAGATCTCTTAGCAGGATAAAATTATTTTACCCTCTAAAAATTTCAAGGTAGTTCACGAAACATGCAGCAGCTAGCTATTCTAAGATACTATGTCTATTGTTCGAAAGCATAACAAACCTGACTTTTTTTAACTTTCACCTACAATCCACAATGACCTGAAATAGCTATTGCTTTATTCCCACATGAAAAACCGACATTGATACTTGCGTTTTCGCGTTCGAACTCAAAAACTGAAGATGTATAGGTTCAAGAAAAAGTATCTGGCATAAAAAAAACCATTGAGAAGGAGTAGGTTTCACTGTTATGGAAACAAATAATTTTCAAAATGTCCGTGTATTCTTCATTGAAAATAAATCCTAAAAATGTTTATTTGAACGTCTAATGAAGTTAGTTTGCATCATTTGCTGCAAAATCCACTAGTAGGCTATAAAAATCAAACGTGAAATAAACATCGTAATCAAAATTAATGATTATTTCTTATACCTACTATCATTAGTTAAGTACCGAGTGCTTATAAAATCTTGACCTTTAGAAATTGCCTAAAGAAAAGCCTAATTTCCCTACTTGTCTATATCAGTGATATTCAATCTATGGTACGCGTACCCCCAGGGATACACGGAGTTGTCTCAAGGGGTACGCATCCCACTAATTACGTATATAAAAATGCTGACATTAATTTTATTATACGTGTTGATAATTGAAGGTTCAGAACCATAGTGGGCCAAGCGCCATTTACTAAATCCGTAGAATACAAGGGTTAAAATGAAATTATTACCATAATTCAATGGAAACATATAGCAAGTACTGTATTATAAAGTAAGTTATACACATTAAAACTAAATGATATGTCAGTCTTCATTAAACTATGGTATTCACTTAACTTTAACCCTTGATTTATCCGTTTTTAATAAATGGAGCTTGGCCCACTATGGCTCTGAACCCTTCAATTATTGCATTATATTATAGTTTCTTTTGCAATATCAACTCTTGTTTTCCTTGCTTGAATACCATTTTACGTAAATCATTACTATTATTATTGTATCGATAACTATTGCATAATAATAATAATAATAATAATAATAATAATAATAATAATATATTTATTTATTTATTTATTTTATTGATATTTATGTGCTCGACAACAGCCGTTGGCCAATTATAGTCCCGCACAGTAATACAATAAATACAGTATGAATAATACAATAAAAAACAATGATATAGTAGATAAAGAAATAAAATGAACAAGGTTAACTGCTGGTAATGTTAATAACAAATTTTAATATAGTATGAGGTTGTATGTAGGCCTATATGAAAATTATAATGCCTTATGTTTACAGAATAAATAATACAATGAAGCACTTAAACTATGCCACTACTATACATTAAATGGATCGAAATCATAACCCTGCATATTAGCATTTTTATGGATCTATAGACCGGTGAAAGATATTTAGAATTTCTAGTACAGAAAATTTTGTGAACTTTCAATTGTTTCGTAGGAATACAAAAGCTGACATTTCTTATGAAAGATTCCCAGATGATGTCACTCTTGATGACCATACAAAAGAACATGCAATCAAGTTCATGTCTAGCATATAATAATAATAATAATAATAATAATAATAATAATAATAATATTAATATTAATAATAATAATAATAATTACATAAGAATTAACAAAAGACTATGATTGATGTACTTACTTACTTACAAATGGCTTTTAAGGAACCCGAAGGTTCATTGCCGCCCTCACATAAGCCCGCCAGCGGTCCCTATCCTGTGCAAGATTAATCCAGTCTCTATCATCATACCCCACCTCCCTCAAATCCATTTTAATATTATCCTCCCATCTACGTCTCGGCCTCCCTAAAGGTCTTTTTCACTCCGGTCTCCCAACTAACACTCTATATGCATTTCTATGATTGATGTACTGAAAATAAATTATTATTATTATTATTATTATTATTATTATTATTATTATTATTATTATTATTATTATTATATTATTCGATACTGAATTTCAAAATAAATCAGCCACCGGCGTAGCTCACGATTGTGCTGATTTACTCGTTGCATTTTTTCCGCGTTTTTTTTCCCTACCGTGAAGTGAATGTCAGGTAATCTGTGGTGAATCATCGGACTCTTCACACCAAATATCATTACACTGTCACAAATTCCATCGACACTAAATGACCTAGAACGAGTTGATACAGCGCCGTTAAATAATCATCTAAAAATGGAAGAAAGACTTGGCAGTATAGTTTTACTAAGCTTCATATCTTTACTAGAACTACGTGTCGGTCGATAGGTGCATAGCTTTACTATGCTGCATATATTTACGTAGTAAGGGTTGTTGACAAACAGAGCGCGAACGAGAACAAAGGGAATGCAGTAAATACAATGGGATTAGAATGAGTACAAGGAAATACAAGGAGAAAAAGACGAATACAAGGGAAATAAGGGAAAGACAAGGAGAACAAGGGGAATACAAGGAGAACAAAGGGAATGCAAGGAGAAAAGAAGAAGAATAAGGAGAATACGAAGCGGGAGAAGGGAATACAAAAAGAACAAGGGTAAGACAAGGACAGCAAGGGAAATGCAATGAATATAAGGGGGTGTTGCATTTTTATGTTATCCCACATACCAAGTGAGAAGTAAGTCTTAGTTCTACGTAAAAGAACAAACAAAAACAAATTCACTGCAAACAATTCAACATATCGATGACATTTCTTTACCCACTCTTTTGTGGTTTATTGTAGGCTTCGCTTACAACTACATACTGAACCACAAAATATCTTCAGAAGAGAGAAGGAGTTGATTAAATCGTCAGCCCTCCAGTGAGGGTGACCACAAGGATCCTGAATGCAGAAAAGTTATGTTTTTTAAATCGATTAATTTAAAAAATACTACATTTTGGATCTGGGATTCGCTTGATGTCTAAATGTCATATTGACAAAATTATCTTTCTTGAAAATATAAATGATATTGAATGATATCTAAAGAGTCCCTAAGAATTTGTAATAAGATGTTTTGTATTTGTAAAACTTGGAATTTTAATTTCACTAATAGTTGGTAGGTAGACTGTGGAAGGGAACCTCTCGCTCTAAATAACATACCTTTGACGACCCACTGATTAACAGGTATGTTATATTTAGAAGAGAGGAAAGGTAGGCATGGTTAATATATTTCTTGTTTTTCCTTGTTGACCTCGTCCGCTGGTGAGAGGTTTCTCTCAAAGCGGATGGTCCGCGTATTATAGTTTAAGGAACACTGATGTATAATATCTAGTATCATCAAAATTAATTACAAATCACGCCATTGTGAACCTATTTCCGCCTCATTAAGTAGCCCTTTTCTTTTCAAATATCTTTCTGTTCATGAGTAACCTTTCGGTTTGTAATTTATTATTATTATTATTATTATTATTATTATTATTATTATTATTATTATTATTATTATTATTATTATGTTCATTGTGTTCCTGTTCATGCTTGAGCTTTTTCATCTGAAATTATTTTTTATTTTACCGATGATCGGTACCATTTTCAATTTTTCTCATTTCCAGAATTTGTATTTTGTTTTCTATTTCAACTATTTTCACTCTGCTCCTGTCTTCTTGTTTGAGAGTCTGAACTTCATAAACCTCTTCCCCCCCCTCTCCCAGCAAACTGTAAAGGAGACCAGTGTTTCATACCAGTGTGTTTTCTTCTAACAGATTTTGAACTAATTGGAATTTGTTCAGTATTCCTCAATGGTGTGTTTTTTATTTTTTATGAATTTTAAACTTTCATAATTGTTTCAGAAATCTACTATTTATTGTGTGTTTTTTTGTATTGGATTCTGTCTTAATAATTCCGTTATTTTTATTTTCCACTAATAAATCCATTCCAGAATCTTTGTATAACGTTAGTGTTCTCCTCTGAATTGGCGATTATGACCTGTTCAAACGTCCGTTATTATGGAATAAGCTGTCTTCGTACATTGTGTTCAAGCTCCGAATGTATGCAATAGAATCACATTGTTATAGTAGATTTGGCAACGCTTCTTACGGCCAGAGAGAAATCCTGAATTAGCGATAAGCACAAAACAGATTTGGAAAACAACCGCATTCCATCCACTCCTAGCTATAAGCAAAGAGCTGGAAAGTGAGCAACGGTGTAATAATACAACTGAAGAGTACATTGCAAAACGTTTGCTTTCTTTGGAAGTCGGCCGTTTCGTACTCAAATTATGGCCGAGAGTTGGAATCCTGGGTTGTGATGTACTATATGAAGGGTTCAGAACCATAGTGGGCCAAGCGCCATTTACTAAAACCGTAGAAAACAAGGGTTAAAATGAAGTTCTGACCATAATTCAATGGAAACATAGTATAGCAAGTAATGTAAAGTATACACATTCAAACTAAATGATTTGTCAATCTTCATTAAACTATGGTATTCACTTAACTTTAACCCTTGCTTTCTCCGTTTTTAATAAATGGCCTTCGCCCACTGTGACTCTGAACCCATCATATATATTCAATGGAAACCCGACCCCACGTCAGGGGAGTCTTATCCAGTGTGTGAGACTGAAATTGTATAACAGACCAAAGGACGAACCTGCGAGGGTACAAAATTGAACTACTTAATAATGTTTATTGACGATTGCTTAATAATGCCTACTTATTTCACCATAGTGACGACACTGATTACAACACTGAGTGCAGTAATAAACAGCTCATTACCGCATTCAGTACGGTAATCAACTCTCAATTTACTGAAGAAGAAAATCACAGTGGCCAGTGTATTTATGAGAATTCGTCAGTTTTAGAAATTCAACAAGATTCTTGGGTATTTTTTTGGCACCAACAACAGGCTGTCTGGTACATTTATCGTTCCTGTAACCTCCCCCATAAAAAAGACGATGATGATGAATCTACTTTGGGCGAAGTTGAATATATTTTCGGACAATTTTATCATTTTCACACCATCAACGTTATCGCATGTTACAGAAATTCCCTTGCAGTCTTAGTTTTAGTATTTGGTGCAAAAAACTAATACATTGTCCTTCCACATTTTCCACCAGCACCAGGAGATTTACTTGTTCATCTCTTCTTTAATCACCAGCTCATTCAATAATTAGAGCCACCTTCATTATTAAAAATCCACAGTTAGCTTCTTTTAGAAATATGCAAACTTCTTGCTTAGTAAAAATTTTAGATTTCTTTCCTTTATATCCGTTGCCTTTTTCTTTTAAAACTGTTATTATATTATTTATTGATATTGATATTTGTTTTCATGGACATCACACTGTGCAACAAGGAATAATACCGCCACAGAGACGGTTTGTAATATTTAGATAAATATTCAAAATAAGGTAGCAAAACCTTCTCATTTGTTATATCACTTACTCTATACTGAAGGGACATTCGAGATAAAGTGTAAGACACGAAAATATGACGTAAGATGCAGCCCTGCGCCAATTTCAACAAATGAATTAATGAAACGGTGGAGAATGGAGAGAACATCAGTAAAAGTACACGAATATAATTTCGTCTTTGAAGGGTTCTTGGAACTCATTTTAATCTTTACGTAATCTCCTAGCCTAAAGATCATTTGTCTCACTTCGTTCCTACTGTCCCCAATCAAAGGGATTTCAATAAATTTTGCAGGGGTAAAACTATAAGGACCGTCGATTAGTCGAACGTTAGGTAGCTGGGCAATAAACAGTCGCGCACGAAAACCCGCAACAGCATAGACCACTGAACTACGGCTGCATCTCACAGTAACCCCCACCCAGTCATCGAGCTGTCGATCTGAGGCAGAAAAGCAGCACCGCCAAAGTCAGATCCCCGACGCCTGTCAAAGTTTTAAGAAGCTTCACTGGGGTTTCAAGGTTCCATTGCCAGCCGAAGATAAATGAATGACAGAATTTGGAAATCTGAAATGTACACTGATGGTGATAGGTCCGGGCTCATTTCTCTCCGTGCTCATCTCGAAATTTGTCTTAACACCCTAGGGAAACCACGTGGTTTTTCACAGTTACTTAGGCAAATGCCGGGTTGGAATTTTCATTGCCGCGGTCCATTTTCCCTTCGCCTTCCGTGTAAGAAAAATAATTTACATTTCATATCATATCATTCATCTTCCTCATCTCATTCAATAGACATATTCAGGTCAAGACGCATTCTTCATCCGCTTACGGGCGGAGGCGTCCTCTCCGTAACAGTTCCTGAGTTCCCAGCCTTCCACAATATCTCTGCTAGGATTCATTCCATAAGAGCACTTCCAAGGGTGCTTCGACACCTTGGAAGGACCGTTGGAATGGATCCTGTGCTGCTTGGTCACCTTGGCGGTATGAACTTAGAGCAGGGGAGGATAGGAGCGGGTGAGGGGTCACATGCAGCCGGTGGACTGGTACACCCTCATCCTCATTCATCCCATACAATTCGAGGTGCACAATAGGCCTCAGTATGGCCGACGTGCAAAGGGTTGTCCTAACCTGCCCGTAGCCATCGTGACCTAACCCAACCTAGGGAAACCACGGAAAAACAAGAGGCAAAATGAGTGGTCTTAAATGTCAATTTCTCAATAATAGATATAGCACGTCCTAAATATAATTAAATCCACATACAACGATTGGTAAACTGTTGAGTATACGCAGTAAGTTAAAAACATAAGAACAGGGTAATAAAATCCACTATACGCTTTACATGTAAATGTTTATAACAGTTAAACATTTATTGCCCTTGTAATATTATAACTTTCAAGAAATTGCTTGTTGCATCGCGTGCATTAAATATTAGGGATGAATTTAGATATTCAGTGTACAAGATACATGAGAATTCATGGACTTTTCAAAAACCTATGTAGGGGAGACTGTTGTACCTTTAGCATAGTGTACCTTTGAACATTTTTTGTTTTTTAATTTTTGCTGCTACCTAGAGGACTCAAACTGAAGTAGGTTGTAGGGAAAGCCGCTAAGTAGCTCTGGTCGTAGTTTCAGTTTGATTTATTGCAAAGTGTGAGTTCCATCGACAAAATAAGTTTTTTTAGTACCAAAAGTAAATATTTCGTTCATTGATATATGTTATCTAACACGAAACCACATTGTATTTGTTAATATCTTTCAAGTACGGTATGCTCCCTATCAACTGGTGAGTAATAACGTATTTTAATTTCCATGATTTATTCGAATCTCTAGTTTTCGGAGCCATATTTGTTTAAACGTGCACCCTCTTGTACCTTTGAACACAAAACATCTTGTACCATGGAACATGTTCCAAATTACACGATACTATCGGTTTTTGTTTTTCTTTTATTTTAAGATCATGTCACGAAGTAAGTCTGGAATTAAAGAGGTCCCCAATTGATGCGGATGTCTTGAAGAAAGCTGTTGAAGCAGTTATTGCTTATCCTGGAAATAAAATCTAAATCAGAGAAGCCTGCTCTGGTTTATGATTGAAAATACATTTTAAATACGATTGTCAGTTTTTACAGCTATATTCCCACCTATATTCCATGTGTTCCAACTTACAAGAGGGTATGTTCCAATGTACATGATCCTGTTGTACCTTTGAACACATTACATATCCCATCATTTTATTTTTTCCATCCTTAATAGATCTGTAAAACAGGAAAACACGTACAGGAAGTTGTAAAGGAATCTTCAATAATTATTTGAAGCATTTTTTCATTTTAAAAATTTCATTTCCTAAAATTAAAAAAAATAAAATGTGAAAAGTGTTTAAAGGTACAACAGTCTCTCCTACACAATTAGATTCTAGGTTGGACAAATAATTTGGAAATTACAGGCATATAAATGTGCTTGCAGCTTGTTAAAAATAATAATTTGAATTTTGAATCATCATATGTAGAGATAGTGTCATGGCTGTTCTTGATAACAAATTATTTTCTTAACTTAATAACAAAAACGTATTTATGTCAATATATACCGGAAACGTTGGTCCACTGCTACTTTTTTGTCTTCGTTTATAGCAGCGGTCATCAGCACAGTACACCCTCGGTCTAGTATATCTTACTCGCGGATAAGAGATGCACTATCGTGCATCCGTGGCTGCTATGCTTTCTCCTTCTCCCTTTGCACGATGGTGCATATAGCGATACACTCCTTATCCTTTACCCATTTCAGCGAGTGCTGACGATCACTGGGTTTATAGGCTTATTGATGTACCTCTTTTGCTATCTTTATTAATATTTTAATGTAACGTTGATCCCAATTTTCCATCTCAATTCTTTTTGGGTACCGTAACGTCTGATGTCTGGTAAGGAGGGTGTATTTATGGGGCAGGGCTTAGGCAGCAATGGGTTGCATGAAGCAGCTGTTAATTGAGATGTCTGTTGTAATTGGATGATTCAAGTCGTTATGCTACATAATCACTCAGACACACTGGCCACGACTGAATTGTTTTCAACTCTCTCTACGTCTACGACCTCAGAGAGGACAAGTGGTCGCTCATGATGCAGGACGCGTCGTGAAGTTTCAACTCTTCTGGGCTCCATTGATGATTTCAATCAGTTTTCCCAAGAGAGAGGAAATGCAAGTGGGAGTGAGGGAGGAAACAGCATTTTTCTTCACTTTCATTTATTATTATTAGTATTATTATTATTATTATTATTATTATTATTATTATTATTATTATTATTATTATGTTGATAAGGACGACGACTAAGAAAAAGATAAATATATTATTATTATTATTATTATTATTATTATTATTATCATCATCATCATCATCATCACCTAAGACAAGAAATTAAGTCAGAATTTATAAATTTGATATAAAGCCTGCCCTTATTTATTATATCGTCGTTGTTCCTGCAATAACTCCTATTAGACATATTTATCGATTTTCAGATTTTTTCTCCATTAAATAACTTAAATAGTGATACAGCAAATAATAAAATCTCCTTTATATATATGTATATATGTAATTAATTAACTCCCTTAATAACAGTAATCTTTCAGTTGTTACCCTTAACAACACGCTAATCCCTTATTCATCTGTCGTAAAAAATCTTGACTTCTTTTTTGATAATGATCTAAGTTGGAATTTTCAAGTTAAAGAAACGATAAAAAAATCTGTTCCTCCATTCACTGTTTGAGTCGCTTGAGAAACTTTTTGCCCCAGCAACTAAAACTTACCCTAGTACAAACCCTAGTAATGCCGCACTTCGATTATTGTGACGTTTTGTTAAGTGACCTAAGTTCTGAACTGTCAGTCAAGTTACAGCGAGCTCAGAATATGTGCGTCAGATACGTGTGCAACATCCGACGATATGATCACATATCACCGTCCTTCGCAAGTCTTTCGTGGCTCCGACTTAAAGAACGCAGAACTTTACACTCTTTGTCTTTACTCTTTCGAATTCTGCACACCTTAACACCAAATTACCTTTCGTCTCGTTTCTCTTATCTATACTCTAACCACGACGTAAATACTAGATCACTTATTTGTGCCACGCTAAGTATACCTCTTCATAGAACATCTTGCTATTCATCATCTTTTACAGTATCCACCTCGCGTCAATGGAATTCCTTGTCACAAAGTATTAGGGGCTGCAAGACAATAAACACCTTTAAGAACAGCTTAAAAGATAACCTTATTAGCATTTCACTCCAATCATACTGATTTAAACTATCACTGACTACATTGTTACTTCTTTCTTTAGACATCATCCTGATAGTGCTGTATTTTAATTGTCTCGTAATAATCTCTTTCTATTATCTAATATTATTTGAAATATATTAACATTCTATGTATTTTAGTTTAATTCTGCTACACAGTTTATTTCAGTGTTTAATAGTTCATAGTATTTTGTTGTTTAATTTGTAAATAACTTTTGTATAAATGTAACTCTTATCTAAATCAAATTGTTGAATTCTTTGTAAGTTCATGCATATGTATATACACTTTTTGCTGGTTGAGTGGAAGAGAAGGCCTTACGGCCTTAACTCTGCCAGCTAAAATAAATTATTATTATTATTATTATTATTATTATTATTATTATTACATTTCTTTCTTTCTTTCTTTCTTTCTTTCTTTCTTTCTTTCTTTCTTTCTTTCTTTCTTTCTTTCTTTCTTTCGGAAATGTAGAGGAGAAGGTGGAAATATGGGCTATGAGTAGTAATATGGGCTACCTCGTTTTTTACTATATTATAGGGTTTTGTCAACTAGCGAAAAAAGCTCTAAAAGTACATCTCGTGTCCATCAGTCTGCGTGCACAAAGAGACAAACCAGTTGTCTTTGTGGTGTGAATGTGGTGTGTTCCTTGTGTTTTTCATCAATTTCAAAGTTTTTGCAAGTATGCAGTCTCAATTTTATTGAAGGAAATATGTTTCGTGATTAGAAATCACGCTTGATGAGTTGCACTGATTAAGAATAGCTCAGTCACATGACATAAGAGTAATATTTATTTAGAACAACAATTGTCATATATAATCTAAGAAACATTCATGAGTCGATGCTGCTAATATGGGCTACCGCTATGTGTCAAATATGGGATAGGTAGCCCATATTACCAGCACGTTAACACATCCTGTATTCTAACTATCGTAATTTACGTTATTTGTTACAGAATATTGTCATTGAAGTTACACAGGTTTCCTACTTGTGTTTCTTTGTTTTTTTTTTCAGTTTTATTTTCAAATTTTTGTGGTAGCCCATAATTAGACCCCACTACCTATAGAGGACTATAGTCCCGTCGCTCTAATTTCCGGCAGCCAATCGCGTTGCAGGTCGGCTACATTTAAACGTGTGCGTCTTGTGATTCGCTGATTCATTTCTTAAGGCTCGATAAATACTTAATATAATCGCCCGCCATTTTAGCTCTTTCGTTGGCGTTCGCAGAAAGCACACGAAGACGTTATTTGCAGCTCAATTATTTGCTGAATTACATTGCGTTTGATTTATTATCATAGGAGCTACGACATGATAATGTTTAACGGTGTGGCAAATAGATTCCTCGTGTGGTATCTCGGCAACGTAAGAACGATAATGGCGAACGATACTACCTACCTAGACTTTATAGAGCCTTCACTTTCTAAGACGTAAGCAAAGAGGCGGAGTCACGCCGGAAATAACAGCGTCGGGACTATAGTTCGTCTTTCAATCAAAGAATAATTATATGCAAATATATATTGCAACTATTGATTTTTAAGACTGGAAAAATTGTATATGAATAATTACTTTGTATGTTAATAAAGATTTCCAAGCAATTTGTCACACCATTTTCCATTATTGTGAGGAAAACAAAATGGTAGCCCATATTTCCACCTTCTCCTCTAAGAATTCATAGTCTCCTATGTACTGCTGCCATAGAATGAATTGATGTGTTTTTCTTCCTATTGAACAATTTTATATTTTGCACATAGGAGTTATTGCAGGAACGATGATATGCATCTAAAGCCGAGTAGATACAACAAAACTGAACGAATCATGAGAATCACAGAAATGAATACCTTTAAAAAAATAGCATGGCGAAGCTAAGGTGTGAATACTAGCCCAGATCACATCCCTATGTTCAAATCGCTAGCACTTTGAAGAGAACAACCGCCAGGATCGCCACCCTTTCGCCGTAAACGAACACGAGATGGCAGTACAGTCGCTAATGCAATTCAAATGGGAGTTATGACGTGACTTTTTATGTAACAACTATCAGCGTAGTAAACCTGACAAAAGTTGTTACCGTCAACGCCTATAAGGCCGAGCAATCTGGGTATGTATGATCTAGGATACTAGGTAGGCTAAAAAAATCTGCTTACCTTGTATCTTTTTTATATAAGATGTTTATTAGATATTCTATCAAAATTTTTTGTGACACAGACCACACAAGAAGATGATGATCACTCATTTTCACCCGCAAACAGAATATAGATAAAACAATATAATTTATTTGTCTCAGAGCATTCTGTTAGACAAGGATATTTCTTATGCCATGAAAATTGAAAATTTCTATTTTGTCTTCTTCCATCCACTATTTTAATAGGTAAATGTGTCATCGATCTCCTCACATTTTGTTTAATATGCCCAAGTTGAAAACGGTTCCTCTTTTAATTCTACAAAAAATGACCTCAACCTTCTCTCAGTATAAGCCATTTTACGGAAAATTAATATGTAACACACACACACATGCACTTTTGATTAAATTAATATACAACAACGGAGCGCATTCAGAGAACACGAATATAGCTCGACGTATTATTGTGATGTAAGGCTAGCCTCGTTTCGTACGGAGATGTAGTAAATTGACACCCCCTCCCCGGTCCCCCATCAAGCTTGTGAGTTTAGGTCGTAGCCATGCCTTTGTAGGCTTCCTGCCACAAGCCTCGCACTGAATTCTTCATACTGGAATGACAGCCAACAGTGAACTTAATATAATAGAACGATCGGAGTGCAACCAAGCGTTACGATACATCGTTATTATGAATTTAGCGACACTTGTATACAATGAAGTATTCCAATACTGCCTCAAAAGAGCTTACCAGTCTGTAGATTTCTTTAGTTTGGCTTGATATGAGTCCGAGAAGTTTAGACACAATATTGCAAGAAGAACTAATCTTCTTTTCAGATCATTGTTGGCTATTATGTATTCAGTATTACGCTGTTGCGTATCACAAAATAAATGAATGAAGAAAAATGTACCTTAGCACACCTACAATTATTTAAAAAATCCTACAATTTTAAAAAATCTAAAGAAAATGTAGGTTGCCTTTTTTTTCTGCTGAGGCACAGGTATTCCGATACAGTTCTAGCGAGCCCAGGTTATATTCTCAGCAGACAATAACTGCCTATTTATCTGTCTTATAAAACCTAGACGTGCTATCTTTTATTGTTTATGACTATGAAGTTTCGCTAATTTAAATTGTAGGCCTATAGAGTTTGTTTAGAATCCTCACAGATCTGAAGATGGAACGGCACAAAGATTAAAACATTTAGTATAGGCCTAGGTGATAATATTGTTACTATGTCATTGCCATTTGATACCATAGTATTGTTGTTTATTGTTATCATCTACAGTATTTTATCGGTGTCTGGTCAACCGTTTGTTAATGAGCCCAGTTGCTGTTATGACTTCATGATTTTAAATAGCCGACAATTGTGTGGAAATAGGACTTACAACAAAAAAAATGTCACTTTATTCATAAAAATACATTTATTTATTTAAAAAGAAAATTAAGATGTTACGCCGTAATTTTCAGTCATAAGCCTGTAGAATGAAGTTAGGGCACAGAGCCTTCACGTTAATCTGTTTAGTGCTGCAAATCTTTTTAGACCGTTAGCACATTATCTGTTGCGTAGCAATGCTGAATATGACCAATTCACATCTGCTGAGTCAAAACCATTACTTATAAAAATAATTGCGTAAAAGAAACGCAATGGCATACACAATAGTAATATGCGTTACAAGAGCGGTATGTTGAAGTTTTCATGTTCGAGGAAAAGTTCGAAAAAGCGAAACGTAGTTGAGCTTTTTTAATTTCCGAGAATTGAAGGAAAACATACCGCTCGTGTATCGTACATTATTTTGTGCGAAGATCGTTTATTACATACCTGAAAGAGGAATTTCTAATTAGTTGCAATGAAATCCCCATCTTGGTTTCTGTTCAATGACGGCAAATTTGTAAAACAAAAATATCGATCTTCAACATTGTTGCTTTAAAATGTTTTCTGTGTTTACTATACTCCAGCAAGCCGTGATATACGTCTGTCTTTTTTTCCCCCCAGTCCATAAATGCGAACTTAAAACAAACGGTAAGGTTATGTAATGATTTATTTTTCATTTTAATATTTTAACAATTTTATTTATATAACATATTGCAGTAATAACATCGGCATCTGGAATCTTGTTGATTTTTTTCACGGCTTCCTTAATGTTACTTGCATCACGAATCCAGTAACTTTAGTGGAGTTGTAGAGTTTACTTAATTTTTGCAAATATTTAAAAACAATAATTAACAGTGCAATTTAGGTGAAATTGCAGTGGTAAGTTTCCAATTTATAATTATTACTATATTGAATGTCTCTAAAAATAATATGTTAGAGGCCTAAAGCAGTAAAATCAATATGTCACTTAAGCGGTAAGAAGAGGGAAATTGTTATGTGTGTAAGGTTGGGAATACTGAATGTGGAATTTTAGACTTACCGTGGATTGGTTTTGTGCGGAAATCAAGCAAATACGCACGATCTCGCACAAAAATAGTTGCATTGGCCTTAATTTGTTACAGAGTCGAAGTAAACTTTGCCTGAGCAACCGAATTGAAGCAGGAGGAAAGAGTGTCGTGATGTGAAACCCTGTTCTTTGTGACTGACAGGTTACGAAATGGTGCCTTTATTTTTATACAACTTATCTAGGCCTGACTTTTAACAGGTTCAGCGACTTCAATATTCTGACATATTTGAATAACTTCATATTTATCTTTGTAATCTATTGGATATGAAGAGTTCGCGGGAAAAACGATGAATGTCACAGTTTTGTTAAGGTTGATGTCATTATCTAATTCAATGTATCACTAAGAAATTTAATGTTGTTCTTATGAAAAATGGTAAAAAGGAGAATTATCATCACGAATACAGTAATCCTTTCCTTTATTTTCTATATAAACAGCACTACATCTTGCAGTTATAGACTCAATTAGATCATTATCTAATCCTTAACAGAAATGTGACAATCATCGTTTTTCCCGCGAACTCTTCATATATTTTCAGCTTCTGTTTTCTTTCATGACATTACATAATCTAACGAGTAGGTAATTTCGATCGATGATGCAGACAGTTTCCACTTGAATGCTATGTAGGTACAGTATTTAGGTGTTGTAATATTAGATAGTAAGAGTGTTTGGAAAGATCAAAATGAAAATACCGTAAATAGAGACAATGCAGTACTTTCAGAAATAGATAAATATTTGACTAAACATAAAAAGCAAAAATTTAAATTATATTAAATTTACAGAGCGACAACTGAAGCAAAGATATTTGATAATATAGAAATCAGGAGAAATGACGTATACCGAGTATATCTGTCGTCGATTTGCAAAAGGGGACATGTTCAAAATGACGAAGTGTTGGAAAATCGCAAAAATTATAACTAAGTTAACAAATTAAAATATGTTTTTTTTTTCTAATTATATCACTATGGATACATACATTCAGAATCTATGAACATTTTAATTTTTTAAGTCTGCTATGGTTTTTTTTGTTTTTTTACGATTTCCCAACACTTTGTCATTTTGGACGTGCCCTCTTTTGCAAATCGACGACAGATATATCGATAGGGTAAGATCAAAATTTTTAGATATTCCGTGGAACTCCTGAAATATGGCGGTCAGACTTGAAATGAATATGGATATTTTTTATTTATTTTACGACGCTTTATCAACAGCTTAGGTTATTTAGCGTCTGAATGAGATGAAGGTAATAATGCCGGTGAAATGAGTCCGGAGTCCAACACCGAAAGTTACCCAGCATTTGCTCATATTGGGTTGAGGGAAAATCCCAGAAAAAACCTCAACCAGATAACTTGCCCCGACCGGGAATCAAACCCGGGCCACCTGGTTTCACAGCCAGACTTGCTAACCGTTACTCCACAGGTGTGTACAGATATGGATAGTAGCTTGGGACTATTTTGGTTAAGAAAATTAAAATTTTGAGTTATATTATGGAGAAAGAATAAAATTATAGAGTGAAAAACTGTATAAAATTTCTACGCGCGACGAAAATAAAGTCTAATTGGCTAAGAGAATTAGAATGTAACATCAGCAGATCAGGAATAAAGTGGGTATGGCAGGTAATAGGTTTAATGAATATAAATTTAATAGGTAAAATTATAAATAGGAGGGGTAATGAGATAGGGAGGCAGGAAGTGTTCAGTAAACAAATGCCGGTCATTAAGTAAGTAGTCGACCTGGTTGGCGAGTTGGTATAGCGCTGGCCTTCTATGCCCAAGGTTATGAGTTCGATCTCGGACCAGGTCAATGGCATTTAAGTGTGCTTAAATGCGACAGGCTCATGTCAGTAGATTTACTGGCATGTAAAAGAACTCCTGCGGGACAAAATTCCGGCACATCCGGCGACGCTGATATAATCTCTGCAGCTGCGAGCGTCGTTAAATAAAACATAACATTTCTAAGTAAGAACAGAAAAATAAAAATAGTAGGCCTATGGGGACAGGAGAATATATAAGAACTAACACCTGGGAGGAATTTGGGGATTAAGGAACAGAAGAAGAAACATCGAAAAATATGTAAGCCCAAGTTCGTTCTGCAGACAAAAAGAGGACGTTATGCATATTCTACTATTTTTTTTTGCTTGGTTATTTAACGACGGTGGTTTCTACTATCTTACCCCAAAAATTGTAGGATAAGAAAAATATTCATTGAAGAGACAATTCTAAAACTAAATTTAAGAGTAGCTTATAGAAAATTACGTAGATCTTAAAAAAAAAAAGAAAGAAAGCACAAGAAAATATGAAAATGTTTTTATATCGATGGAGTTGAACAGCAACCTCCTATGTCAAAATATTCAATTTTAAAGGAGAGAGAGAAAAATATATCAGTATCTTGATAACGAACAAATATCTGACGTAAGAGGGTATTTAAATATCTCCTTGTGAAGTTTGTATCCATGCCTTGACATAAATGTGTTTGCAGAAGATTCGGAAAGACTTTTTTGATAGGGATAGAGTGAAATCTCATTTTGTGTCAATTTTTTTAAATACAAGGTTGCTATTGAACACCATCGATTAGTAAAGAAGAAATTGATGGAGAAAACTAATTTATTTATAGCCTAAGTATATTCATCATAAAATTGATTTGTTTTTACTAATACTACTGCTAATACAGTTAAATTTACCTTAATTATTTTTTTCTACATTTCTACAAGGTATGTTACCTATGTTTAACAAAATTAGGTTTGGTATAAGATTTTTTTTGTTCGCATGTGTCACGTGTCCGTGTAGAACAACATGGTTATCATTATCATGAGTGGTCGTGGCCGATTAAAACATTATCTGAGCTTTTCTTTACAGAAATGGCCTTGGGCATCGAACCCCGTAGCAGCCGATGTCACGGTCGGTCGAGGCCTATCTAAAGTGGCTTGGAGAGGTGGCCCGCGAGACGTGATTGGCTGTCTGTGGGTGGGCAAGGGGAGGGGATTGCTGCCGGCTTGTCTCCAGTCGCGCCGCTCTCCAGATTCAAACGTCGTCGAGACGTCTTGGTGGTCACAAGTGTCCAATTGAAATTATCCACGCGGCGGCAGCATGAGGGAGATCGTCCACCTGCAGGCTGGCCAGTGCGGCAACCAGATCGGCGCCAAGGTCGGTGGAACTTCATTTCTCTGACTGACTTTTTGATAATCTTGTCATTTTTTCAATAATTACCGTACGTTAAAAACTTTGGCAGTTTTTGTGCTCGTTACGTCAAATTCATTCACTGAGAAGACTGTTCTAGTTGTACGGTCAGGTCTTCATAAAATTATGACCAATGATTTAGTTGAAAAAAAATTACAGGAGCTCACCTTATCAATTTAGAAATCCTTATGTTTCTGACATGCTTACGTTTTTACTTTCCGGAACGGCGTTCCGGTGCATTTCAGTCCAATTAATCTATGATTATTAGTAAGTTCCTGCCGGTATGTTGCGAGTCTTTTCGTCAGTGGGAGTAACTATATCGATCAAGTTGCGTAAACTTCATATTCCTTACTTCTTACGAAGTGAGGATTCTTATTACGGACTTGTCATGAAGTATTCTATCTGGTAATCAAATATTTGTTTCAGTAGCACAACGGCTGGATTTATACCTCTGTCAAACCATATACTCGTTAGCTATGTATGTATTTTGGGGGGAGTTGTTACACTATATAAAGTTTAAAGGCGTTATCTATATCTGCAATGCAGATTGAATAATAAAATATATGTTATTAAACTTTGCCAACCGATTTATAATAATTTAATTATGCAAATAGACCAAATGTTTGGGGAGGGGTAGACTCCCCTTCGTTCCCTCCCGCTGACAGCGCCTGTGTTTAAATTATCCATCCATATGCTTAAAATACGAGGAAAAAGTTGACAATCTCAACTTTCAAAATGGCTACTACTGACGTGTAACTGGAAAAAAAGTTGGGACATCAGCATTTTTCATTTATTTCGAAATGCACAACTCTTACAAGACATGAATAAAAAAACTAGATGCCCCACATAATACCTTCATTCAGCATTTCCATGACATATTAGTATTGCACATACAATCTACAGCAGTTTCCTTTTCTAGAACTTGGCAATACATTTTAATACGTTTTAATGGAGCGTTCAAATCGACTTGAATACGCTTACCGTATTTAATACGATCCCTGTTTTGATGCAATTTTCGTTACATATTGAAAACTAGTTGAATACGGAAACTGAAGTTTGGAAGTAATGTTGGTTAACCTGTCACCGATGACGTGTTAGCATGTTGGTCATCCTGTAGACCTTGCTTTTTTTAAATGTCGCACATGAAAATTTAATAGGCTTTTTGTGGCTGTCAGTGTAGAATGGTAATAATGGCTTTTAGGAAAATACAAAATGTTTTAACACGATTTTTCAACATACAAAATTGTACTTGCATTTGGTAAAACAGACTACAGAACAAATAAATGATTATTCACGCGATTAGCTTATTGGAATTGTTTTGAATACGATACACGTTGTCGTGCAACTCAAATATTGAATAGATCAGATCCCACATTTTAGATTCATCGACTTTGAAACTCAGATAGTTTTGAACCCGTACTAATTATTAAATTGTTTTCAAAAATTTCCTAGAACGACTTCCCTGGGTCATAAAGTCTCTCTCTGCCATCTCTAAATGAAATGAACTCTTCAGCTTTAACTTTCCAGGATCAACATATCTAGCTTAACTAACTTCTCTGCTAACCCATTCTAACCTTGTCACTATTCTGTCTTCTGTTGCATAGCCTCTCATCTAACACAGTCTAAACTTTTTTACATTTATCGACTCCATGTCGCTTATCTATCCTCCCCCCTCCCCGTCTAACCTAAACTAACGTGCCCAACCTTTAACTCGCAATATTTATGTAAATATACGCTGGCGGAGGGTAAAGCAGTGCAACACGATTCCTATGATCAATGCCATCACTAATATGTACCAGAAATGGTAAACCCATGGTGCCAAGTCGACCTGGGTGGCGAGTTGGTATAGTGCTGACCTTCTATGCCCAAGGTTGCGGGTTCGATCCCGGGCCAGGTCAATGGCATTTAAGTGTGCTTAAATGCGACAGGCTCATTTCAGTAGATTTACTGGCATGTAAAAACTCTTGCGGGACAAAATTCCGGCACATTCGGCGACGCTGATATAACCTCTGCAGTTGCGAGCGTCGTTAAATAAAACATAACATTCCCATGGTGCCATTAAAGCATATAATTACCGGATTAAAAGTATTAATAATAATAATAATAATAATAATAACTATAACTATAACTAGTAAATTATTCTCATAATATTGGTGAGTGATGGACTAACATCTAGTTCATACCTTTCACTTTTGTTTTCCTAATAAAGGGATTTCCTTATAGGGATGGGTAAACTGCCCCAGAAACATTTTTACGACGAGTAGATCATTCATGATTCGGCTGCATGGTCCTGATAATGGGAACTTCAAATAACCAACCTACGGAGATATGCTTTACTCCTGGTTGGAAATCCAAAATTTGTTCAGAGTACATTTCTTCATGGCTCTCTTAAAATTTAATTACCATTATTTTCATACATAAAGAAACATTTTTACGACGAGTAGATCATTCATGATTCGGCTGCATGGTCCTGATAATGGGAACTTCAAATAGCCAACCTACGGAGATATGCTTTACTCCTGGTTGGAAATCCAAAATTTGTTCAGAATACATTTCTTCATGGCTCTCTTAAAATTTAATTACCATTATTTTCATACATAAAGACTGCATCAACTCTTGGAATATTAAGATTGCATGCTGAATTCCTACATATGTAGCTCTTCTGAAAGAAAAATATAATAATAATAATAATAATAATAATAATAATAATAATAATAATAATAATAATAATAATAATAAATACGGTAATAATGGCGATGATTACCAATAGCCATTACCAAAAATAGTAAGAAATTAAATAAAAATGCTATAACAACACATGAAGCAGTAGTTACAGGATTTACATTAAATTTCTTTTTTTGGACTTCGTGGTGTCTTCAGTCTTGCGGGGTACTGAATAAATCCCAAGGACAGAAGGAAGGATTAATGCCAGAAAAGAATCTAATTAGCGTATCGACCATTTCATTTGTTTGTTTATTTTTTTTAATAGAACCATATCATTATTTCTCAAATTGGGAACTTCGTGTAAGATTGATTGTTGACTGAAATAAATTCGTTAGTTCTGTTATAACTCTTCTGTAAACAATTAGGTTTCGTAGAGTAACTAAACAAACGTTCTGTTATCTAAACATATATGATTGAGCAGAGCTAGTTTATAAACATAGATGGTCAGTTCAAAAGTCAACAGTGCAGTTACCGGGATCTGGGGGGCGGTCATAATCTCGAGAAATCACGGAGAGACTGATTCGTAGTGTTACCCAAGGAAAGTAGTATATTCTAGTTTCCTTCGTATTCCCTGTAGGCTATGTATACAGAAAGTCTGAGAAATCATTCGCTTTTTTTTTTCTATATTTGACAAGATGAGGGCCATGCTTAGATTTTTATCGAGCGAGTTTGAAGGGAGGGAGAATTTTTTTTTTTCATAGTCAGACTTCTTAAAAGTTGTTCATTACTTACAAAATCAAGATTTCATGCGATGTGTCTATACCTCCGGTATTGTATGGCTATCACATTGAAATATTTCAGTTCCTAACTTGCCGTTTTCTTTCCAAATTGAGTGAGGGTTAAGTCCCCAACCCCTTCCCCTTATGCACGACCTAGCACAAATATTACATTATTGTACTAAGATTTTGTTGCCTTAAAGAGGGTCATTTTTCCAGGGTCTCTTTCTGTAAGTATTTTCCAGGATAAACTAAATTACGTTGTAACGTTGTAATTTAGTGTGTATGCATTTTGGAGTCTTTTATGAATGTTGAAATACTGAACCTAACTTTGTATTTGGTAGCAACGAACTCTCCCCTTTCGAGTGTCATGGTTATTTAGCTGTGAAGGTAGTAGGGGAGAACGGGCTCTATTCTGATATCGTACGGCTGTGTTTGAAAAACAAGAGTTGTAACCTCAGTTGTATGAAATGTTTGGACATAGTCTAAATTTAGAAGTATAAAAAAATTTCCGGCGTTTTCTCCCAGTTCATGAGCATGAAACATTTTCACTGGTTTTGAGTTCGCTAATGTTTCCTGCCGGCTAGGAAATTGCCATCGTGCGGTCAGAACATTTAAGCAAATCTCGGTCTTGTAGATCCAGAAAGTTCTCGGGTTGCCCAGGAGCCTTGTTTACGAGAACAAAAGAGGAGCTGAATGGCGTGTAGGGAGCACAACTTCCCTCTACCCTCGGCAGGCGATTGAATGGGGCCACACTCACAGCTGCATGGAAGCCCATGTTCGCTCCCATTGATGCGCAAACCGGTCCGGTCCCCACACATCTGGTAGCAGCTGATGCTGAACAAATTCGCCAACTCAATCGGTGCACACACGCTATAGTGTACCAGGTTCGCATCCCCGAGGCAGCGGAAGTCGTTCACGCTCTGTCGCGTTGCTTGAACTTGAAGCCATGCCAGTGAGGATGTGCTTCGCTCGATGTTTTCTGAACTAATAAAAGTTGGTATTTTCTGAACGTTCGCATTGTACGCCTGTGTTGAAGCTGAGCTGTAACGCTGGGTTTGGATTCCGTCTTGGTATTAATGTTAATACTGGGAAACTACAGGGACATCATTTTATTTTTACTAACTTTTTTAATTTTAACCTGGCTATACCTTTGGATTAACGGTTTAGAACCGGAAACATCGTTTGCTACCCTTTTCCAAAACTGCAGTTCGATGATACTGGCGTAAAATACAAGCAAATCACTTTACTAGGTACAGGAGGGAAGAAAAGTAGTTCATCCATTTACGTAAACTAGGAAATATCACGATTTTGAGTTTGATAATTTTCATTAGGTTTTTGTTTAATCAAAATACAGTACTGTATTAACAATAAGCGTTTTTGTTCACGAACTGAGCTATCCGTTCGGACGTATTCATTATGCAGTGTATATTATACTGTCTACAGCACATTAGCGTACAATATAGTGAATGAAGTTGAATTGGAAAAATAATCCTAATATGGATATTTAAACACATTTTTGAAAATGGTGACCGTTTATTTCGATACAGGCTTCAGTTCTTTTGTGCATATTATCGCACTATAGACTATTGCATCTAATTCCAATGACCAGTTTCGTCCTTCGTACTAGTAACTCGTGTTGAAATAATTCTGTACCTAGGCTACTCTATAAAGCATTACCTTACGTACTGTAAATTCAATCTTCACTTCTGCGCGACCCGCACAGATAAAATTACTCAGACATGCTATCTACTATCCGTCCAAGTGGTTATGCCGCAGGATCGTAGAAAGGGGAGAAATCACGTGACAGTTAATTACTTAACGAGGTCCTTTAATTTAAGTTATTTAAAAAAGTTTTATAATATTACGTAGACGTCCAATTCCTAACAGAAATTAATCTTTTCAGAAAAGAGCTAAGACAGCCCAGCTACTAGCCTTTACAGAGGGCGAGCAGAAGCAGGTGGGGGAAAATCGGGATGCGACGTAGGCAAACGGACGACAGTACCTGTGCGAAAATATGACTCATGGCGAAGTGTATCAACATCAGTTAAAAACGCAGTAATCATAGATTACGAAACGACGGTTAAACAGTAACAGTGGTTAAAATGTAATTTCTGTGCACCATTCACAATTACCGATTACTTAAACATGGCTAGCTGACACCTCATTTAACCAGAGTAATGTCTATGATGGTACACTGTTTCTACAAAATTACTAAAGGAAAGCATCCATACCGCTGCAAAGATAAGTCAACGTCTAAAAACGGCTGTGCTCACTCCGTGCTACATCGAAATGAACGTGTCCTACATTTTCGTTTTGCATTTGTTTGCCTTTGGGCGCTGTTATATTTGCGAGTTGCATTTCTTTGCTTTTCAGTGCTGTTAGGTTAAAATCGTAGAAAATAGAAAATTGAATGCAAAAATGATTATATCCCAATGTGAGGTTGAAGTATCGATAGACTCAATTACTAGATTTAAATATATTATATATACAAAGATGGAATATCTATAAAGGAAAAAGATGCAGAAGATTAGTAGGAATGTGTATACGATCCAGGACCCCATTTACACGAGGGAACTGTTCATTATCCCAAGATCCATCCATAACCTCTCTTTGTTCAGCCAGTGACATGGAGAAAGAGATATTCGAGTATTCCCCCTTTTAGTACACAGAAAATAAGTTACATAGAATCGTAATATAAGCAACCGATCCATAGGAGAAATATGACTTTTTGTGTTATTTCAAGTGATCCATTTGTACATTTTGATAAACGAAATACCTCCTGAAATTTTCTGTCACCTAATTCCTCGTAAGAATTCTCTCTTTCCACTAAAGAAACTTCACGTTCATGCTCTATCCAAGAAATTCAAGTAGGCTACTGTGCGATAATAATTGTCTTCGAAATAAACATCTGTGGCTCTGGCCGCCATTTTGCTTTACTTGCTCTACTAATCACTGGTTATCTCTTTTATAACCGCTCGAATATGGCCGGTTAGAGATTACTGTGGTTAACCTCCTATTTAAGTCGTAACCGAGGTCGATCCACTGTAAAAATGCTTAACCAGTGGTTAGGTGACAATTTTAACCGGTTATTACACTAACCGACGTTGATGCACGTGGGCATCAATATTGAAAGCTCTTTCGTCACTGGAAAACGCGAACACATTTCTGGAACGTACTAGACTCACTCAGTACTGTTTATTGTATGCGGTCTTGGTTCTGTGTGGAGGACAGTGTTGGAAATTCATTAGTAGAATTGGTGAGAGTGAAGTACATTCAAAACTCAGGTACAATAAAAATTGAAGTAAAAATAAAATTATGTCCCTGTAGATGTTTAATGAAACCCATAAAAGTCTTAGACTCGACACGGTGTTACAGGTACAGACTGTGAACCATTTTTTAAAATACCGTTTAAAACTGTATTGTCATATTTGACTACCCATCAGCTGCATTTAGTTTGCTACGAGAGTCCAGATAACCGAAGGAATAACGTACTATACTTCGTTCCATACACTACGTTTTCATGGAATATTCAATTCGATCTGAATACGATCCTTGTTTTCATGCAATTTTCGTTACGTATTGAAAACGATCTGAGTACGGAAGCTGAAGTTTCGAAAGTAGTTATGTTGGTTAACATGTCATCGACATATTAGCGTGTTGGTCACTGCAGGCATTAGCTAGTAAAATTTATAAACAATGTTGCGTTTTTCAAATGTGGCGCATGAAAACTTAATATTCTGGCTGTTAATGAATAATGGTAATATTGACTTTTAGGAAAACACGAAATATGTTTTACAACACTCTTTTTCAACATATTTCCCTCGCTGTTGGTAAAACAGCTGACACATCAAATGACAATCGATCACACGCTTAGCCAGAGCCTTCTTTAGTAACTAAAGAAGGCTCTGGCTTAGCGTATTGAGATCGAATTGAATACGATACCCGTTTTCATGGAAATCGATTCGAACTGAATACGATCCGATCCCACTTTTTAGGTGTATCTACCCTGAGACTCGGATCGAATTGAATCCTCGTTTTCATGAAGATTTCAATACGGTAAGTGTATTCAGATCGATCTGAATACTCCATAAAAACGTATTGATAATGTCTGAGAGGAGATGTAAACATTGTCAGCAGAGAAGAGAAGTATAAAATTGATGTTAAACGAATAGCAGAGGTCTCATTCCACGCTTGACTTGAAGTTATGCGGTATGAAGCGTTCTACCCCCGCCCAACTTCAAGACAAGCGTGGAATGAGACCTCTGTCATTGGTTGAATAACAATTATACTTCTCTCCTCTGCCGGCAATGTTTACTTCTCCTGTCAGACATGATGGAACGAAATATAGGAAGTGTGTGTGATGTTCTCGATTCGAATTATTTACGTTAAAATCTTGTCCTCTGTACCTTAGCTGTGACTCTCTTAGATTGGTATAAGTAAGGAAGTGTTTTAAATATATGAAATTCAATAAGATAAAAAATATGAGGACTTTATTGAATAGAAGAAACAAAAGGAAGTGCCTGAGTAAGAAGTTTTCGGAGACCCTAATGCGTACTAGTTTACATCGTTATTCATTCGCTAGCTTCTGGCAAACTGAAACTGATGAGTAGTCAGGGCTGACAACGCAGTTTAAATTTTTTTTTTTCTAGAAATAGCTGACGTCTTCGTCTACTACCTACTGCATACTGCATACTAGCCACGAGGAATGGTCTGCGAGGATCTTTTCCTTCCTTGGAGTTTACAAGTTCTGTCGTTCGCGAGCATGACACTTCAAATTCTGTGGAGATATTCGGATATTTTTCCAAATAAATTTTTCTGGCACGAGTTCATGGACATTTTAATACCTTTGCAGATAAATAAGATTTCTGAAAAAAATAGGCTTCGTAACATAGGATACATTTGAAGAAACTTAGCTACTGTGATAACTAACAAATCTAAATTGCTTACTTACGGCTTTTAAGGAACCCGGAGGTTCATTGCCGCCCTCACATAAGCCCGCCATCGGTCCCTATTCTGAGCAAGATTAATCCAGTCTCTATCATCATATCCACATAGTCTCCGTTCGCGAGAGTGTACGCGGGATTCCCGTTGAAAAAGCAGAAAGTACCAATGATAAATTCCTCAAGGTTATAAAAACCTTTGGAATATAAATTCTTTGGGAATGGTCAGATCCGTCGCCTTGTAAGGAACCATTAGACATCGACAAACAATATGCAAGAAAAGACTAGAAATTTCAATAGGAAGAAAATCAGTTTGAGTTACAGTGAAGATATAATTAGAATGAAATCAGCCTTTTCCCTCGTCGCAAACCGTCCCGCATCAACACAGTAAAGAGGTTCAGCTCAGCGGAATCTGGACGAGAATTGCCATAGAACAGGAAGCAATGTTGCCAACACTCGGACTCCGAAAAATTAGTGGTAATGACTATAAACGGCTAACTATAGCCCGGAAATTAAAATACAATATTTTGTACAGCCTTAGACACAAGAAATGACCGATCTCCTGTAGCGTGAATTTGTCTACTTCGGGCAGCGGCCTGGTTCACAGAACTAGGAAAAGAAAGTTTATATTGCACCCAATTTAGCCCTTAAATACGTCTTTGTTAAGGATTGTTTATATCATTTGATCTATAAACAGGCGGAAAAAGAAACAAAACGAAGGAAGAAGAGAACCGAAGTCTTCTTTAAGAAATTAGTAAACGTGTAAACCTGAGCTCTCTCAGAATCAACTGAAGTCTTCCGAAGGGGATTCACAAGCATTCTGATGGGGGCAGATAGTTTTTTTTTTTTTTCACCTTGTTAATGTTAACAGAAGTGCTATACAAATTTTGGCCACTCGACCGCAATTACGAGGACCGTAAAAAAAATAAGTTCGCCAGGGGCCGTTGACAAAAAGAAAACACAATTTCATTGGAAAAATTTATTGAAACACATACAGCAATAGTTAAGCTATTTTTCAACATATTCCCCACCGGAATTGAGACATTTGTCATATGGGATCGACAGAGAGTGTAGACGGCTTTCAAACGCTGGTTCCGACCCCAGGCGGCTGACTTCTAAGACACAAAAATTGATCCCATGGTATGATAAATGTCTCAATTCCAGTGGAGGATATGTTGAATAGTGCAACAATTGCTGTTATGTTTCAATAAATCTTTCCATGCAATTATGCTTTTTTATGTAAACGGTTGCAGGGAAAATCACTTTCTGGATGGCCTCGTAATTGCGGTCGAGTGGTCAAAATTTGTATAAGCACTTATTTTAACATTATTAACATGGTGAAAGAAAAAAATTAAGTTATCTGCCCCCATCGGGATGTTTGCTTGTCAGCGTATGGCAGCCTGTCGTTTTTTTTTTGTCTAAGACTGTACATGTTCACTACCACCTGTATGTACAAATGGACGTACTAGCTTATAAAAAAATGAATTGTCACCTAAACGCCAGCAATTTGCATAAATTAGGAAAATTTCTTTTTAGAGTTAAAATTAGATGGGAAGAGAAAGTCAAATCTCTAACGGAGATGGAATTATAAATGTTGAGTAGTCACAGATAAGAAACTACGAAGAGTAGTTAATGAAGCTAACAGAATAATTCTTAAGAGATTGAGCATAAAATGAAAAAGCTAAGGTAGGAGTTTTAAATACAAGAGCTATACTTAGTATTAGGCCTAGTTGTGTATTATTATTATTATTATTATTATTATTATTATTATTACTTTTATTATTGTAAACAGAGGAAACTTATAGGTTCATTATGTATTACTTTGTGTTATATTTGTATTGAGAGTGATGGCGGATTAAGAACTGGAATACATCTAATCCGCCATGACGTGAACAAAGATTGATGAAATAAATAAATAAAGTAAATAAATAAATAAATAAATAAAAAATGGACGTAGGAGAAAAATAATTACTTCGTCAGAAAAATAATTACAGCAACTCATACGAAATAAAATTAAATTGACTTTTATACTACCGGAACTGAATTGAAATAAAAACGAGTTTCATTACTGAAGCATTAAATTTACTGAAAATATTTAAAGTATGAAAAACAATATTTTCCCACCGTGATGAGAGAAACGTCACGCTTAAAACTGAGACGCAAGGAGACAATATTGTGCTAGTCTCTTCTCCTAGAGATAAAAGCGCAAAGTGGTATAATTAACGCGGAGATGACTGTATTCTTCGCAAACATACGCCCATTAAGTGTATATTTGCGCTGGCGCGGGCGTTGAACCGGCAATAAAATGGAGATTGTTTAATTGGAGTGACTCTGCTGATAGCGCCCCCATGCGGGCTGGATGCCCCTTGTTCCGCTGATAAGGCGTTAGTCATCTGTTGAAACAGACTTGACTCACGGGCTGCTTGCATGAGACGTGGCATAGAAATCGGCGTGTCTCATTCTTTGAAGAAATTGATGACTTGGCTCCGAATTAACGCAAGACCGTTTAATTAGCGCTCACGCAGAGTTGGCAGCCCTTGAAATTGAACTTGCTTCTCTTAACACCTAACAAACTCTGTCTCGGTTAGAGCATCGGCTTTTCGCGTCGTAGATTTGAGTGCAAATCTAGGAGTCGGCTGGAATTGTTGGTGAGCAGACGATATTTAGAACAAGTTTAGAGGGATACTGTAAAACCTTCATTATTCGAGAATTAGAACCAAAAATTTCGTAGCGTTACTAACAAATGCGGGGAGGGGCAAAGTAAAAGATGACCTACAAAAACATAACGTACTAGCTACAAGTATAACTCGCGCAAGGAATGATTACCGAAAAACAGTGGTGGCGTTACTGTCTGTTTTGACGTGTGTATGTAGGCACGCTGAGGGAGCGAGAGGTACGGGCGATGGAAGTACTGCCTCTTCCAAGAAGATGAACAGATGGGGACATCGCCTGTGGAAATGAAGAGCGTAGCAAGAGAAAAATTTGAAAGGAATTAAACGCGCAATATTATTTTTACGAATAAAATAAAGAAACTCTACGAGGGGAACGCTCCATCACTACACAATAAAATAAACTCGCTTGGAACAAGTATTCACATGCAGTGTAACTGAAACTAAAACCGTAATGTAACAATCACCAGTGTTGCCAACACATAAATTGTATCCCCGTCAGTATAACACCTGGAAATCCGTCAAAATTAAACAAAAAAAAAAATAATAAGATCCAATATATATAACAAATTTTAACACAACTTACCAATTCTGATTACAGTAATCATTCCTCAACATGACTTGATTACGAGGAAATCTGAAACAGGGGATTCTTAAAGTATGGAACAGAACTGTTCAAATAAAAAGTGCAATCTCCCAAAAATTAAACAATTAAAAATGATAGCAGCTAAAAAATGTCAAAAGATGATGTAAATCGTTAAATTCCGCCAGAAAATCCGTCACCCGTCAAAGCCATTCTTTTCTCGTCCGCTACGTCCGTCAATTTTGACGGAATTTCCGTCCAGTTGGCAACACTGACCATCACAATGCAAGACTGATTCTACGTTGGCGTTTCTCTTGAATATCATTCAAGTTATCTCGTGACCTTTTCTGTCGCCCGCTCTTCCTTATCGAATTGTTTCGTTCGCATTCCTATCATCGGTAATCCTTGCTTGCGAGACCTATACAGCTCGATTCAGCGTTAATGGCCCCTGTTCTTGGCTGTTTGGCTAGTGAGCGAGCTGTGTGTTGCGTCATAAAGAAATTTAATCACAAATGTGCATAAGAGGGAAGAGGAAGAATGAAAATGTCTATGCTCGAAGCTGAGGGACACTAATGTCAAGAAAATATAAGTCATCGTAACATTGTTTAGTAAACAGACGTATAGGTCTCGCAAGCAGGGAATACCGATGGAACCATGGCGGAAACATAGTAAAGGTGTGGGACTGCGCATGCTGTTGCGATAGCGGCCGAGGCGTGTGACGTCATCTTTACTGCAGACAGCGATCGCAGCTCATTGCGTTGAGTACATTTTCTTTAATAAACCTAACTAGACATTAATTACAATACATAATTTGAACTGATTGTTGCCAATGTTATTCATATCCTTTTCATTGTGCGTTTAAGTTCATGTACTCTTTAAAGAGTTATGAATAAAATTTAAAAAATATATAAAAAATTAACAATAATAGCTTAAAAGTCGCTCCCTCAAATCTGCCGTCCTAGACAGCTGCTTAGTCTGCCGAGGCCTAAATACGCCCCTGATTGCATGTAGGCTACTGTACCTATTAACTTTCTTTCACTTCAGCGCAACAGGAGCATCCAGCACTAATGTAACAATGGAAAATCGCGGAGCCACTGAGTCTACTGTCACAGAGGAATGCCAAATACTAAGAATTAGAAGAGAAGAATTACTCTCTAGAAACGAGGATTAAGGAATTGACAGCTGCCAACAGGAAACATGAAGAAGAAAAAAGAAAATTACATGAGGATGTAATTTCATTGAAAAGCATTAGACAAACAGAAGTTAAATCTAAAGTGGCCGAAATTTTGAAACCATTTTTCACTATTGGGCAAATTGATGCTCTTTTGAATAAAAAGCATAGGGTGAAATGGTCTGTAGAAGATTACGGTACTGCAATAACACTTCGAAACCTAAGTCTAAAAACATACCGATACTTAAGAACAAAATTAAATTACCCGTTACCTGATTTGTCAACTCTGAGAAAATGGGCAGTAAAACAATTATCGCTTGAGGAAGGGGTACTTCATGATGTCTTAAAATTAATGAAGGCGAGAGCTACAAATATGTCGGAGTTAGATCGTGTAACAGTATTAGCATTTGATGAAATGTATTTAAATGAGGAGGTTTCTTTTGACAGTAGGGAAGAACAAATAATTGGACCTCATAAGGCAGTGCAGGTTGTTTTTGCACGTGGTTTATTTGCAAGGTGGAAGCAGCCGGTATACTATAAATATGATCAGACAATGACAAAAGAAATCTTAACAGACATAATTTGCCAGTTAGAAGGCAGTCGTTTTCAAGTTGTGGCCACAGTTAGCGATTTAGGTGGAAGTAACAGAAAATTGTGGCGTGATTTGAAAATTTCTACCAAACTAAATTGCAGTTTTCCTAATCCAAATGATTCAACTCGAGAAATATTTGTTTTTTCAGACGCTCCACATTTATTGAAATTACACAGGAATCACTTTCTAGATCATGGTTTCAACTTGAACGGATTGAACATTTCATCAGAACCAATTCATGAACTTTTACGTGCATCCTCGTCCTCTGATACAAAATCAGCTTACAAGTTAACTCCGTTACACTTAAGTGTCCGTGGTACCCAAAGACAAAAAGTTAGTTTGGCAGCACAATTATTTTCCAACAGAGTTGCAAAGGCTTTGAAATGGTGTGGTGAAAACGAGCTGTTGAGATCAAATGAATGGAAAGAAACTTCAAAGGCAATAAAATTAACTAATGATTGGTTTGATTTATTTAATACCGTTTCTAAATTCGGTACCCACAGTGGGCTGCATAGTTACGGAATAAACCTTCAAGATCAGAATATTATACTCTCAGAAATGAATGACGTCATGACCACAGTTAAAGTAGGAGAAGCAAACAGGGAATTACCTTATCAGGAGGGGATTATAATAAATAATAAATCATTAACATTGTTGTATGAGGCAATGAGGTACAAGTACAAAATTGAATACATCATCACAAGAAAACTTAACCAAGATCTGGTAGAAAACTTTTTTTCGGAAATTAGAAGCATAGGTAGAACAAACGATCATCCCTCTGCTTTAGATTTTAAACATAGACTGAAGTGGTACATACTAGATCGAAATCCATTATCTCAGTTTTGTGAGAACAAAAACACCTCCGATTTGCTTTCGGAAGAAGAGGCATTAATAGTGGGTCCTAGTACAAGCCAATCAGAAGTCAATGATAATCTGCAGAAAGAACTATGTGCAACGGCAGAATTTCTTAAAGGCATTCTGAAACCGGTTAAATTTACCAACGATCGAGATCCTGAAGAAAATATAGGCCTCCCAGAAAAAATATATGAAATCTCTGCAAGACAGCGGATATCCCAGGAAGGATTAAAATATATTGCAGGATATGCTGCATCAAACCATATGGAGCAATACCCGAATCTTGGAATTCCCACAAAATTGTCAACTTCTGCTAATCAAAAAGACTGGATTACTACAGTGTCCCGTGGAAACTTAATTCTCCCTTCTAAGGATCTACAATTGGTTGCCATGCTTATTGAAGTATATTCTCAGATGTGCACGGAGATTCTGTTTCTCATGAGAAATTTATAATAAAAAAGACTGTAAATTTGGTTAATTCTGCCATGAAAAACGAAGCAGAAATCAGTTCTCCTCTTCCGCCAGAAGTAATTACGACATTGGTTAGAACAAGAACATTTATTAGAATTAAAGAAATTAATAAAATAATAAAAATGTCTGGAATTTCAAAGAGAAATATTATAAAGAAAATGAAAAAGATTGCATAAGAATAAGTATTTACTTAACAGAGTGGGATTTATAATGGTGAAATTATATTATGTCGTGTGTGGAATAATAAGGTAAATAATGTAGTAGACTATATTATGTCTCCAATAGCCTGAATATATAAAAATATTTGTTTACTATAATGACAAATTATTCCAAGAAATTCATATACATATGTTAATGAAGGTTTCAAAAGTATTTGAATTCATATACAAAATAATGTACGTTATAAATAACTGTATAGATCTAAGTATGTATATATTTATTACACATTGTATTGTAATTATTATAAAACCACGTGTAGGCCTATATTACAGAAGTCAATATTATTAATGACACACTGCCATATCACATTGTTTCTTGAAACTTGAGTTTAATATGTAATAGATCATAATTTTATTACGTTATCATTTCAAGGTAGTTCCTATTGTACTTGAATTCATGTGTAATATAATTTGTGTGATATATGGGCCTAATTTTGTGCATATTTGTAGCATAATGTATTATAATTATTATAAAAGTACGTGTATATTACAGAAGGCAATTATTAACGTTGCACTACCATATTACATTATTTCTTGACTCTTGAATTTAATTTATTGTTCACAATTTTATAATGTTATCACTTCAAGATAGACCCTATTATAGCCTATACTGTCAATATTTACTGAATACACAAACCGTGAGTTTTATTTATTCATTTAAATCTATGGACGCAGATCTAACCATAAACAATCTGTTATGTTGACTGTATCATTCGAGTGGTGCCTGCAGTATAGGTGACGTCATGCGCAGACTGAACGAAAACACGCACAGCTTGTCCCACACCTCTACTATGTTTCCACCATGGATGGAACGAATGCGAATGAAACAATGCGATAAGAAAGAGCGGGCGATAGGAGAGGTCACGACATAGCTTGAACGATATTCAAGAGTACAGTCGGAAGAGAAATGACATCGGTAGAATCAGTCTTGCGTTGTGATAGTTACATACGACTTTAGTTTGTTCCATTGCATGTGGATACGTGTCTTGTATCGCACGGTATTATTTATTCGTAAACATATGTTGCGCGTTTAATTAGCTTCGAATTTTTCTCTTGCTACGTTCTTTATTTCCACAGCGATGTCCTCATTTGTTCATCTTCTTGGAAGAGAGAGTATTTCCATCGGCCCGCACCTCTCGCCCCATCGGCGTGCCTACATACTTCAAAATAGACAGCAACGCCATCATTGCTTTTCGGTAATCGTTCCTTGCGCGAGCTATAGTGGTTAGTAACGGGACGTGTGGAAGAATATTGTTTTAAGACGGAGTATACCGCGACATGATAAGAAAAGTGTTGGGTGTTATATACGACTCTGCGGCCTGACCTGTGTGACCCATCCCACCAGTAGTGATGAGTAACTCGCTCTTAGTCTATCTACTTACTTTTTGCAGGGGCCAAAATCCCTGAATCAAGCTTGCACAGAGGCAAAAAAAAAAAAAAAAAAAAAAAAAAAAAAACTCCAGGCTGAAGAAGCAGGGGTGATTCTTGGACACTCAGCGGTAAATAACTGAGTGACGTCATGAAGATGAGTTCCAACAAATCCAGAATATATTGCAAACTATATCTTCCGTATAGGAGCGAATTACTATTTTCACAATATTGTAGTGATCGATCATCTGTTGTAACAAACTGGTCATCTGTTGAAACAGACTTGACTAATGGGATAGTTGCATGAGAAGTGGCATAGAAACGGCATTTCTCATTTGATGAACTAGATCTGTAAAGTACTTAACAATCGTAATAAATAATCAATGAAGTACTTAAATTACAAATGGCAATATATCTACAACTGAAATACTGAAAGTGTGTTTTTCGTACGTCTATGGAGTAGCGCACGGGAGTTAGTATGACAGCAGGAGTACTGTGCTCCAACCACGAAAAGTCTCCGCCGGATGAGACGAAGGAGGGTAATGCTGTGAATGAATGTTGATGTCATAAGATGTCATAAGGTCACACACGTGGTTACTCTTATCTCTATTGGCTAGATCTCACAGCACAAACCATAACATTGATACAGACATATTGATACTACCCTAGTTACAAAATTAGATCACAGTTAATCTCCTGGTCTTTTTTTAATCTCTTCATACAGGAAATAACATATAAAGGAGAGCGCATGGTTTTTAAACTGGCGTTATAACGGTAATATTATTTATCTACTTCGTTCCAATAGATGAGGCAATAGTAAGCACATTCCTTTCACGGTTGATCTCCTGGTTGGAGAACAGTAACGCAATAATTCTGTGAAGTAAATTTCAGTATGATAATGCAGATGAGGGTCATAGGACTCTTCTAAAATAAAACGATGAGAACCCTGTTAGGTTTTGCGTAGGCTGTCTGTATAATAACGGTGGTAAACGACTATGAAAGTTTAGATCTGCTAGGTTGTTTTCAGAGTTCAAAACCCAGAAAGTGAATTATAATCAGAAATAAATAAAACTTTACTCACCTTTTTCATTCCTGTAGTATTAAAAATAAGGCTGGTAATTTCGTATCGGTGTTGATTTGTGTGCTAAATCACTTGTTTCTTTTCTAGCGCGTTGAATCAAAAGCTCTGTAAATCCTCTTCCTTACAATCCTTGAATCAAACGTGTTCATGTTAGTTCCCATTGCTATTATCATAATTTTAAGGCTGAACCGAAGTCCATTGCGATCATATAGGAATAAAGCAATCTACCAATCTTCTTGGGTTTCCTACATCTTGACGTTCAGTACTACAGTCCTTCGCTTGCCTCGGGTGTGTATTAATTCATTTTGGTGTATTCATAACAATAGTTTTCTCTGCAGTCTTCTATTCTATTCGAAGATTCAGAATTTATATCCGATGGTGACATTGCGTATTTAAATCCCTTTGTGTATCCAGCAGTTTTCTTAAGGAAACAATCTCTTACTTACTTACTGGCTTTTAAGGAACCCGGAGGTTCATTGCCGCCCTCACATAAGCCCGCCATTGGTCCCTATCCTGAGCAAGATTAATCCAGTCTCTATCATCATACCCCACCTCCCTCAAATACATTTTAATATCTTCCCATCTACGTCTCGACCTTCCCAAAGGTCTTTTTCCCTAACACTCTATATGCATTTCTGGATTCGCCCATACGTGCTACATGCCCTGCCCATCTCAAACGTCTGGATTTAATGTTCCTAATTATGTCAGGTGACCAAGTACCAAATCTCAAAACCTTATTCCTTTGCTGTGGTCGTGCCAGAGAATCAGTCCCATTCCGAGGCTTATTTGAAGGTTTCGTAACAAGCTGTTTTTTGCGGTGATGGGTTGTTAATTCTACGCCCAACCCCCAAGCTGGAGAACCACCCTTCATCGGCTGTCCACGACTGCTTATTCAATATATTCACAGCTACCCTCCATATCTGGAGGCCGTCTCCTCGATCCGCAACCTGAGGACGCGCCATGCCGTGGTGATAGGGACCCACAGTACATGGAAATAAACAATCTCTGCTCTTTCTATTTTTCAGCTGTGTTCGTGGATCTGGTCATGTGTGGTACCTAACTTAGATCTAATTTCCTATTCAGCAGTGCTGCTAATGCGTCCGATTCAGACGATAGACAATAGATGCTTTAGTCGGATTAAGCATGACACTAATATATCATTCATTCATTGTGTCTTATCGGTGTGTAGATAAAGCACATTACAATTTTATGGTGTAAGAAGCTATTGCATGTAAACGGTGATTAGAGCGCTCAGTGCGTAGAACTGGGAGATCCGGGTTCGATCCTCGGCGCAGGAGCGAATTTTTTCTCCTTTAATAACAAATGGTAACCATCACAGATAAATCCGTACTTCCAACAAATTAATCTCTCCAAAGTTTTTTTGCAAACCGGCGTTTTATACCATGCCAACGAAATTGCGGGACCGGTACCCGTTTCTAGAACGCAAGTTTGTATGAAATCTCTATATATATCAGGAGTAGGTAATTACTTAATTGAAAATAAGCAACTCTGCGTTTTATTTGGTTACCAAAGAGAGTTAAAGTTCGTTTAATTTCCTACAGCGCATTTTCACAGAAAATATTTGCCACTGATCCTCTACCGCCCCATATTAATTGGTTGTCATAAATGTCTTTATTTACTGCGACAGAAATTTTGTCTTCGCTTGTTAACCAATTACAACCCTGGTTGAGAAAAACCTATACTTTTCCTTCAACTCCACGTGGAGGGCAGAGTTGCCATATCTATGAGTAAACTGAAGTAGCAGTTATTGAGCGGTCGAGGATCGCTAGGAATGTGTCGTCTATGCAGCATGTGAATAGGGGGGGGGGGTAAGCCCCACTCAGATGTTTGTATAGGATGTTGTAAATATGTTAAGTGAGCGTTCGAAAAGTCCTCTAACTGCACACGAGGATATCATACGAAGTACAACACTTGTTGATATTAGACGCGATCTTCGTTTTAACGTGATAAAGAAGTGAGCACCTACAGTATGATTATACTGAGACTTATTAACATAAGTCTATTCTGTTCCATTTATTTATAAGTATTTAAGGTGTTGTTAGTGTTGAAAGCACAGCCATTTTACATACATACCCGATCTGCTGACCTAGTTCTGCAGTACATTACGACACCGTTGGTGTAGAATCGATGAGGAGGAAATATACGGAATATCCCAAGGTCCCCACATTAAATAAAACAAGAGCATTAAGTAACAGTGTAAGACCCGAACCCTCACTATTGTTAGATTAGCTACACGCCCTAATCACCTGATACATTAGGACAGGCACAATACTCTTCTGCATTACTGATAATTACGAGTATTGTGTTCACGGAATTGACTGAATGTTGCGGATTGCATAACTTTGTATAAAAAAAAAGATGCAGGTGACTCATCTCGTACCGGTTGCGAACTTCAGACTCGAGCTAGGGTTGCCAGATTTGAAAAGTGATAAAGGACACAGTCGAAAGAACATTTTCATGGTGTTCGGTTAAAGGGGACTGTCACTTTTTGTGCAAATGTAGTTTTGTTCTCCAGGTAAATACAGAAATTTAATTCTACAAGTGAGTATGCAAAAAAAAAAAAAGAAATCCTAGCATTTTATGTCTTTCTACTTTCGTAGAAAATTATTTGCAATTAGAGTCCGAACTTCAATTTTCATTTATCTCAAAACTCATTTTATGACGTATCTCACTTTACCGATACACCATCGATTTTTGTTGGGCCAATATCCTGAAATGTAAAAGAAAAAATTGTATTTTACTCCCTCTGTAGGTACTCCTAGTAATACTTACGTTTGAGCTTCTCCCATCAAGTCGTTATTACTTAGTCCCACAAATATATGTCGTCAGCAAAATTTGTATAGATTCATAGTTCCGTTTCCACTGTATCCATACTTCGATAGCGAAAGGAAAGTATACTCATTTTTGTCGACTAGAAGTAATTAAATAATAAGAATGGAACTTACTTTTGTATAGCATTTCTCCTTCTTCTTCTTCTTCTTCTTCTTCTTCTTCTCCTCCTCCGCCTTCTTCTTCTTCTTCTTCTCCTCCTCCGCCTTCTTCTTCTTCTTCTTCTTCTTCTTCTTCTCCTCCTCCGCCTTCTTCTTCTTCTTCTTCTTCTCCTCCTCCGCCTTCTTCTTCTTCTTCTTCTTCTCCTCCTCCGCCTTCTTCTTCTTCTTCTTCTCCTCCTCCGCCTTCTTCTTCTTCTTCTTCTCCTCCTCCGCCTTCTTCTTCTTCTTCTTCTCCTCCTCCGCCTTCTTCTTCTTCTTCTCCTCCTCCTCCGCCTTCTTCTTCTTCTTCTTCTCCTCCTCCTCCTCCGCCTTCTTCTTCTTCTCCTCCTCCGCCTTCTTCTTCTTCTTCTTCTTCTTCTTCCTCCTCCTATCAAGGCTGGATCATTGCTGTCCCGTTCCGAGGCTAATTGAATCCTTCCATCTCGTCTTTGGTCTATCCAGGTCACGCTTTCCCACAGGGTGATAAATATAGGCTTGCCTTGGTTGTCTAAGCGCATTCGATCTACACGATGCAGCGACCACTGTTTTTGATAATCCTTAATTTCGTCGACACTTATTGTTTTTAAGTTATCCTTAATCTCGTTGATTTTAATTTTATCTAAAACTGCATTTCTCCTTATGGTTTATAAATTAAAAATATTTCATTGTAAAATATGTTAACACAATTTCATTGTTGCAGTATTATGCATGAGCGTGACAAGTTGACAGTTCTTTAGATTTACCGGTGGCCCGGGGAGACACATAAGGTATTTTTCGGCGTTAGACCTCTGGCTTATTTCGCTATCAATTGAAGAGTCCACTGCAAGAATGATGGATGTCACTTTCTTGTCGAAAATGAACCAAGACTGTCAATGCATAGCTTAAGACATATAGAATGTACATAGAGTTATATGGCATTAACACTGATAGTCATTGTCCAGTAATGATCGGAAAATCACAGTTAAGCTTTGAGCGCTAAGCATTTCAAACTTTCAATTGCTTCTCCTGAAAAATGTAGGCCTATTCCAAATGACATTCATCATTCTTGCAGTGGACTCTTAAATTCACATATCCATACCATAGCCCGGGGTTTTTTTTTTTCTTGTATGGAGGAGGGACCCGAAGGCTTGCACTGCAGCTTGAGGCGTATTGTGCTTACCACTTCTATTCTATGAATGATTGGCCGCGCTCTTGTACAAATACAGCACGTCGCACCGTGAACTTAACCCTGGCTATGGTATGGATGATACGTGAATTAATGATGGCGAAACGAGTCCTAGGTCCAACATCGAAATTTACTCAGCAATGCTGCTTAAATTGGTTGAGGAAAAATCCCGGAAAAAAAAACCCAACCAGGTAATTTGTTCTAACCAAGATTTGAACCCTGGCCCGCTCGTTTCACGGTCAGACGCGCTGATCGTTACTCCACAGCGGTGGACTTATAGCCCGGGTTAAATTCAAGGTGCGGCATGCAGTAGTTGTACAAAACCGCGGCCGTTCGACTAAAAATATCATTCACTGAACAGGAATGGTAAAGCACAATAAGCCTCAGGCTGCAAGCCTTCGGGTCTCTCCTCCGGGAGGGGGGGGGGGAAGTTTTCTCTTGCTATGAAAAATCACGCCGCGTGTAAGAATACTCAACAATGAAGAATTTAGATATACCGTATTTAAAGCGGGTAGAAAATGTATGCTTCAATTAAATTAGTTTCTTCTTGAATTTTCATTTGTAGTTTCTTCCTTCCCATAACTTTCGTTTCATTCAATAGGACAAAGGGAGTCCGGCTTATGTATAGTGTGTTTCAAATTAAGGACGTCATTTTTAAAGTACGAAATGACGTCTGGCAACCTTACTCGAAGTTGACGGTATAGCGTGAAATGTTCAGTTTAACTACGAGTATATACGGATAAAATTTATACACGTTGCTAAGAAGTCTGATGCATCGTCCCAGAAGTCTGTGTAATTAATTATACATTACTGTCTACTGTGAATTGTAACGTCAATAGTAATCCAGTATGCTGTATTAACCGTAGCCGATGTTGAGACTTCAAGGTTCATTGAGTGCACTGTCGACCACGTACGCCCAGACATTCTTGGAAGCCGTTATTTTATGCAGATACTTTTTGTATTTAACTTTACAGAAACTACCCGTGCAAGACTTTAAAAGAAAATTCGATCCGACATTTAAGGAGTTTCATTGTCCTGCCGTAGTTTCATTTACGCACGTAATTCCTGGATGAGATGAATTTCCTCCTTGTATGTATGCAGCCCAGAAGACACCAAGGTGGCCAGTAGTTACAATGCAGTCCATTTCCTTGTGATAGTGGCAAAGACGTTATATAGTATAGTGGCGCTCACCTTCTGATGTGGACATAAAGTAGTAAGGCTTGAAGAGTCAGGTATTTAGTTACTAAGAACACGTATTTTTCTCGTACATTTTACGTGTTTCGTAACAATCCAGTGTTGTTGGGAATGCTACTACTTTGGATTGTTCTCTAAAATAACGTAAATAAATGAGATAATTTAATATGCACCAAATAACTGTAAACTTTCGTTTTCTGGAGTGCATTCGAAAGGAATTATTCCAAAAGTAAAACCCTGAGGATCGGAGTTCAAATCCCAGCAAGCCATTGTGGAATTTGCATCGAGGCAAATGTATTTTTTCTTCACTTCATCCACTGTACTGCACTGCATCCACTAAATATAGCATAAAACCCACTAGATTTTTAGATGTATATTACATATTTAAAAATAGTAATAGGCTATAATTATTAAACATTTACCAAAACTACAAAAGAAGAGATTTAACATAATCATTATCTTCTTCTTCTTCTTCTTCTTAAATTTCAGCCATAGTTGTGGAAGTTGAAGCACTTGCAGTTTCTGGTTTGTATGTTTCCATTGTTGCGTTTTTTAAAACAATGTGTTCAAGTAATTCAAAATCATAGGCACATTTACCACACCGTGTCAGTGCAGCCTTAAGTGTCAAAATTGACCGTGATAGCTTTGTCCCCATTCTATTTCTAATTTTGATTTTAATTATATTTATCTGGCAAAATAGCTTTTTGTACTTCTGCATTTGACCAGGGAAGACAGAGCATAGAAAGTGCGAACTTGCTAATTCTTTGAATATGTTCACATCTAAAGCATCTTTATACTCAAAACTTCACACCAAAACATGGTGTGGTGCCTCCACGTGTTTATGTAGGATTCGGGGCTTCCCCTTCACTACAGACGAGAGGAATGTTAACACAGGACAAATTCGAGTTTAGTTGTTTAAAGAAAAAACAAATTCCCACTGATCTGAGCGCGTAGATTTCCCACTGCCCACTGTTGAATAATTTTTCCCCACCGACAGAGAGAGAAAAAAACTAGATTTAGTGCGAAAACCACCGTGTTGGCAACATTGATTGCAATACTAATAGGAAGATTTTCTGCTGGTGTGCGTAAGCTAACTCCTTATCGCATAAATTTCTCTATTGTTCATCATACTAGTGTTTGCCGCAAACAGGAACTCGCCGATAACCACAAAGTATTGTAATCGTGATTAGGAAAATGTTGAGGAAGAGGGTCTTGTAACTTATTGTAAGAAGACAATCGAAACTGAAGAAATGTGATGTAAACGGAAAGAGGTCTCTTTAACATTCTCGTCTGAGAACCTGAACTGTGACAGGAAATGACGCATGCCTACTCGGCACGTTCACAAGTCCTTTTGTCGAAACAGTTGGCTATTAAAGCACGGATGAATCACGTCGTCTTTGTGTCGTGGCGCCGTGCATAATTCGAAGAACAACCAGACGTGGATCATTTACCATGCGAAGCTTAATCGAGCATCTTGCGCATAGCATACAAGGCTCAAATTGGCTGGTAATTTCCAGATTATCTAGTACTCCGATGTTCGATGAATATTTTCAGGGCCGCCCATAGGAATGGGGGGGACCCCACTCTATTCCTAATTGTAGATGGCTGATTGGAGTTCGTCTCATGTTTTAGTACTAAGAATTTGAGCGTGGAGAATCTAAATTCCGGAGGTTATTGATCATTAATATGCCATGAAATCGTGATATCCCATGCTCAATTTACTTGTTCATATAAATAATAAAGAGAAATGACAAGAAGTTACAGCCTTGTCTTGTGCCTTTTGTTTCAATTTAGAGTTTTTATTTCTAATTCTTACAGGCAGGCCTATAGCCTATCCTTATTATGCATCTTACAAATTGCGACGATTATACTTTGTTTTCGAACTTGATCTTTTAGAACATAAAATAATTTGTCGTGGTTACCATATCAACGCTTTACTAATCTATATTGACATAGTGTTGGAATATTACAATATGTGTTTCTCGGCAGATTAAATCGTTTGAGAAAGAAAGTGGGAGGGGAAGTCCGATTTTTATACGCTTTTGAGGAGAGAAAGACAATATATTCACTGAACATTTTTACAGGAACCAAGAATTCTGTTATATCACATTATTTAAATGGTAATTATATTTTCAACAAGTTTAAGTAAGACTTGTCATCACTCTCACTGTTAATGTAACATCTGGTGAACGTGAGTTCAAGCCACCGACGTAGCTCAGTCAGCTAAGGCGCTTGTCTGCCGATCCGGAGTTGCGTTCGGGCACGGTTCGATTCGCGCTTGGGCTGATTACCTGTTTGGTTTTTTCCGAGCTTTTCCCCAACCATAAGGCAAGTGTCAGGTAATCTATGGCGAATCCTCGGCCTCATCTCGCTATTACCAATCCCATCGACGCTAAATAACCTCGTAACTGGTACAGCGTCGTTAAATAACAAAGTTAAAAAAAGTGGGTTCAGTAAACTGAAGTCGATAAAGAATCACTTGCCAACACGTTTAGATCATGAAAAACTCGACAATCTAACAATGCTATCCATTGAGCTTGAACTAACTTAAAAGGTCAACTTTAGTGAGGTCATAGAACAATTTGTACAGTAGTGGCAAAAAACCAGACCAAACCTTGTAGCTGATTTCAAAGCCTTGTTCACTCCAGAGCACGATAGACTGGTAACTAAGACTTTCGTGGTTCGAATCCTGCCTGGGAAGGAAACATTTTTTTGTTCTTTATTCAAATTTATTCCCAATACTTTTCGATTGCAGCGATATTTTACTACTTAATTAACTTATTATTCCCAGAACATGAATTTTACCAGCAATCGAAAAGTATTGGGAATAAATTTGAATAAGGAACAAAAAAAAGTTTCCTTCACAGGCAGGATTCGAACCACGAAAGTCTCAGTTACCAGTCTATCGTGCTCTAGAGTGAACAAGGTTCTGAAATCAGCTACAATGGTTGGTCCGGTTTTTTTTTTTTTTTTTTTTGCCATTACTGTACATGCTAAAGTGAGAAGACTATTCAAGAAGACTCTGCTTCGAAATCTCAAGCATTGCAATTTGATTCTGACTGAAGGAGCCTACTCAAGAGCGTCTGTAAATAATGTGATCTTTGTTACGATACTACTGTGTAATAATTAATTAGGCTATACACTAAATGTTTTCATTAAAGTATGCCTGCATTTATTTTTAAAATGAAATCTATATTTTTACTGATTACTGATTATGAAACGTGTTTATAAACTGAGGGTTTTTATTTCCTTTGCTCAAATAATATACTTCAGTTTCAGCAACAAACTAGGTTGCCAGACATAGTAATGAAATTTCCTTAGTTTGTTGTCTTGGTAATTACTGTATTTAAATTATAGGACTTCAACATTCGTTAAAATATTGGCGAAGGAGGAAGATCCTGACAATGTTTGTGGGAGGGGTATCACAACTCCTATGAGTTAACGTTGTTTCTTCACTTCTTCGTTCATGATATTAACATTTTTATTTGAATCTTTATACTGGTGTGTATTATCTTGGCAGAACTGCTTTGCCTAGATTTTTTATATATTCATGGCGGCATGTAGGGACTGTTAAAAGAAATCTAGGAACAAGATGTTGCACAGCAGTACCGCGGAACTCAATCGAATCTGGAGTTACAGCTCCTATATTTCCAACCAATCCAATAAATCCCCAGTCACATGATGAATATTTGATGCATACTGCACAGACGTACGAAGTTCAGCTTGATCAGATACCGGTCAGTCGTCTGCGACCAAAACGCAGTAAAATCAGGGCTAGGCGAGTTTTGCACCTCCATGGAATACTGAAAGGTAGATTTTACTCATTCTCCTCTTTCAAATGTCTCCGTTGAACGTGTAAAATTGCGGAGAGAAACTACACGTATCGTGGTAGTGCCTTCATGACAGCTAAGAGGATACGCAAGCCAACTTTATTTAGAGAAAACTATATCATGATGAGTGATGTGTGGAATGACATTCAATTTTCGTTAGCCGATAAATTTTTCTTGCCTCGTTACTTTTAAATACTGGCGAGAGATTAGCTAAATTTCAAACTATAAAAATGTTAATCTTTGTTGATTACAATACAGTACGTCAGATTTGAAATGGCTGTGTTATTTTTGGAAGAAATCAGAAATGTTTTAACTGAGCTACTCGGAGGAACTCTACCAGACCTCCGTTCAGTTATTCCCTTTTATGTCCACATACCTCGAGTGGGTTGACAAGACGTAAAAAATCCAGCGTTGAGTGAACACTTTTTCCGTGCGACTTAAATTGAAGGGTTCAGAGCCATAGTGGGCCAAGCGCCATTTATTAAAAACGGAGAAAGCCAGGATTAAAGTTAAGTAAATACCATAGTTTAATGAAGATTGACATACCATTTAGTTTTACTGTGTATACTTCATATTACTTGCTATAGGTCTCGCAAGTACGGATTACCGACGGAAGGAATGCGAATCAAACACTGCGATAAGGAAGAGCGGGCGACAGGAAAGGTCACGAGATAACTTGAATGATATTCAAGAGTACAGTCGGAAGAGAAATGACATCGATAGAATCAGTCTTGCGTTGTGATAGTTACATTATGACTTTAGTTTGTCCAATTGCATGTGAATACGTGTCTTGTATCGCACTGTGTTATTTCATTCGTAAACATATGTTGCGCGTTTAATTAGCTTCGAATTTTTCTTTTGCTACGTTCTTTATTTTCACAGCGATGTCCTCACTTGTTCATCTTCTTGGAAGAGACAGTACTTCCATCGGCTCGCACCTCTCCTCCCTCGGTGTGGCTACATACACACGTCAAAACAGACAGCAACGCCACCATTGGTTTTCGGTAATCGTTTCTTGCGCGAGCTATATATGTTTCCATTGAATTATGGTAATAACTTCATTCTAACCCTTGTTTTCTACGGTTTTAGTAAATGGCACTTGGCCCACTATGGTTCTGAACCCTTCAGTTGTGGTTTTCTGTTAACGAACAGTAACGTGAGAGTTTTCAGGAATTCGTTGCCTGTCCGTACTTCTTCTTGCTGAAATCTTCTTAATCAGATATTTTCTCAATAATTGCTTTGTGATTTTCTTTCCAACTTCAACGTTTACTGAAAACCTGCATATGTACTAAATTTGCTTATAACTGCCAACTGACTTACGAAAATGTAAGACGCGAAGGGAGTTGCGTAGATAGAGTGGAGGGCTCACCGGGCCGAGAAGCGCCCATTTTTTTTAAATTTATAAACTTTATTATATTTAAATTACGAAGAAATAATCAACCAATGGCGTTGCGAGTGCGATACTGAAAGAAACATATGGGTTTTTAAGTGATGAGAATGAAATAGTCCAAAGCCACACTTTAAAACAACCTGTCAGCAGAAATAAAAAGGATAGGTTATTCTAAATACTAGTAATTGAAAAGGTGAAAATGATACAGTTCTAAGCCACGAAGACAAAACTTTACACGAGAACGTATTGAAAGGCTAGAGTCCAATGCTATTAGGTGCGGTATCAATTTCTTCAGCGTGTATTTCCGTTATATGACGAGTAAATTTTATATTATTTTACTAGTAGCTTCCCCATATGTGCAAGAAATGAACACTCGCAAAAAAAAAAAAAAAAAAAAAAAAACCGTTTTTGGTTAAATTGACCCATTTTCAAAGAAATTATGACGCTACCACAATAACTGAATTTATTTAGGGTCGGCATCTGTTCATTCACTCTGCAGCGACGGGAAGTGAATTTTGCTTCATAATAACTTCGAGGAGTCTTAAATGCCATAGTATTAAACAATAGTTACTATCGTCTAATATGTTGCATGTAAGTAATGGGCAAATTTGCCAAGTGATGTTTCCAAAACTTGTACCCTCCATCTTAAATTCCTGACTACGCCACTACGCGGAGGCGAAGAAAATATTAGCTCATGAGTGACTCATTGTTTGTAGATATTGTCATTAACTGTAGCAATGGACTTAGTTCAGTTATGGGAGGTCGAAGTGCGGAGAAACAGACGAAAATGACTGGACATTTGATAAACTGAGCAATACGATGCTAGCCTGGAATGAAAGACCGAGGGAACGAGGGATCAGAAAAGTATAGTGAAATGCACGAGACACATTTAATTTTCACTTTTAAGATTGTGGGTAATATAACAATGGACTAAAAAGCGAATGGAGAACAGGAAGATATTTGCACAAATGTTCACTTCAATTTCATGTTGAGTATTACTGTTCAGTTGAGATGTTACAACCAATACTTTTGGGTGAATTGCTTGTTTAAACCGAAAAAGCTGTGATAACCACATCGCTGTAGCCAGTGGTCCGTGCCACTACTGTTGCTGACCGTTACGTAACGTTACGCTGGATTTTCGGGCCACGGCACACTGTGCTCGATGCCCTTCTGATACGAATTCCAAAACGAAACCGACAATTAAGCGACGTGATCAAGTTCATTCTGCTACTGACACTGATTTTTTTCTCTTCCCCAAGAACCTCATTTTTTGACAACCTTTTTTTCATTGACACGCCTCTCTCTCTTGTTAAACCTTCCTTCTCTCTTTTCGACACAACCATTTTTTTTTCTTTTATTTTGACATCCCCTAATCCTATACTCATTCTGCTATCTTTACAAGAAACTTTTTCTGCCCAGCAATTTCTCACAACGGACATTGTTTTAGACTATGCAGTCTACAGAAGTACATGCACCCGGTAAATATAAATTACAAATTAGCGAATCTTCATGTAAATAAATCCACAAAATGACTGATGTACAGCTGTCAATAGAAAAAGTGGCCGCTCTCTAAATACTAAGTTCACTTCGGGTATCTCCGCGGTATCGGAGACAGGCGATGTTACATGTTGTTGGACCACGATGACTGATATATACAGTTACAATTAAAGTATTCTGCGTGTTACATTCGTAGCGTAATGGTAGCGTTCCGTGTGGTATTCGTGAGGTCGTGAGTTCGAACACCCCCGAGTGCTTTTTATGTTTTTTTTTAAGATAGAAATTATAACTAAACCATAACTGCTGCTGTCTCTTTTATGCCTGTTTTAGTAGGCTTAATTAACATCAGGTTCACGAATGCATTGTGCCATGATTTTATTATTTATTATGACATGGCTGCAAATGGAAAGGAAGGAAGAAAAATAATTATACTCGACAAAAATATATTTCGTGACATAAACAAAACAAGCATACTGGCGTCTGCCTTAGAAAATTCGAACACTTAAAAGTTAAAAAAAAAAGCCACAATTCAATATTTAGTCCATCTTCCTCCAATTTCGATCACATTTTGCAGTCCAGTGGACACGTCCTGGACGAGCTTTCACAAATCATCAGGACGTCGTGGGGATTGGACCAATTTTTCTGCATATTATTATGCATCTTTACGTGTGCCTTCGTGGCTTAGTTGGAAGAACGTCGGAATTCAGATGTCAACGTCTCAGGTTCAAATCCTCGTCGTTTCTTTTCTTTTATCGTGTTACGGTCACTTTATTTTTTTTTTTTTTGACAGCTGTAATCAGTATGTTCAGAAGTTTCCAGATGAATTGGAGCAGTATGTCTGTAATCACATGTCAGTTTTTTTTTCTTTCGGAGAACTTACCCTCAGCTTCGTGTATCAATCAATAACTTCAGACAAAAATTTTGATGCTTAAAATATACTCAAACATTCCTTCCCGTCTTTTTACCTCCTATGAAACAAACTTAGAAGCCAGTGCTGTAAGGGATATAGATGGCACAATGTAACGTCAATTATCAAGTTGAAACTTCAACATCCCCCCCCATTACTTAATCATCAGCTTAAATTTAGTGATTTTCTAGCTATTATGTTCACTTCACTACCTCGAATACACGCATGTTACAGATATCATGGCAGTTAATCATTTTGTAGCTGTTAGGTTAGCACAATTTCAGATATTAATCAAGCGAGGCAAACTATTCTAAATTAAATTCACCAATTTTATTCAGATGCCATATTGTGTGTTTATTTTATATCGGTGTTATAACATATTATATTGAGGAAATATAATATAATTCCTTTATACAGCGATTTGTATGTGAAGAATAACTTACTTTAAGCTTTCAATATTTTAGTAACATTAGTGCCTTAGGTTCAAGGTTGGTAGCATTGAAATGTCAATCACCTTTAATTCTTGGTACCTCACCACTCACCATTTAACCTCTTCAGTCCCGAAACAAATTTAAAGTAAAAAAAAATTAAAATATTATTTATTGGATAATTGGCGATACAAAGACAAACACTAACCAATCAAAATGTTTATCATGACCTCAATTCTTGTTTTTGGCTAGGTATCATATGTGATATTATATCCTACATTATAGGCTACAGAAAATATATTTCCTTCGTGGAAAAAAAGATGATCTGTGAAGATGCTCTGTACCAGGAACTACACTACCGGTAAACAAAAAAATATCTGAAGAATAATAACAATAACAGCAACAACACTACGTGACATTATAATATATAGTAACAGGCATTTTGCAAAATATTGCAAAATGTTCACTGTGTATATTCAGACGGACCCCGTCCTAAACAAAAGCCTATACCGTTTCAAGGTACCTAATCCATTTCGACCGTAGTTCGCTCCAGGTGCGGGAACAGTGATCAAATCTGATTGGCAGTTCCACACACTCCATATTACAGGCATTGACTCAGTATACGAATTGTTTCTGCCCACAATTTTTTACTCAACTGTCCATCTATTGGAGTATTATACAATACACGGGTACAGTGATCAAATCTGATTGGCAGTTCCACACACTCCCTATTACAGGCATTGACTCAGTATACGAAATGTTTCTGCCCACAATTTTTTACTAAACTGTCCATCTATTGGAGTACAATACACGGGTACAGTGATCAAATCTGATTGGCAGTTCCACACACTCCCTATTACAGGCATTGACTCAGTATACGAAATGTTTCTGCCCACAATTTTTTACTAAACTGTCCATCTATTGGAGTACAATACACGGGTACAGTGATCAAATCTGATTGGCAGTTCCACACACTCCCTATTACAGGCATTGACTTAGTATACGAATTGTTTCTGCCCACAATTTTTTACTAAACTGTCCATCTATTGGAGTATTATGCAATATACGGGCACAGTACCCTTTCTTTGACCAGCACTTATAGTCTTCTACTAGTTCTACACCGAATTCAGTTGACGACATAAAAATGGACGTATTGTCAAACTACTTTAGTAGAGCTAGTTTGTCGTCATTTCTCACCACTTGCTCGTAACTACCCCTACCCTTATTCTTCATATCAGTGTCACTTTTTAGTGAAGCGTATTATATTGTAAATAATATTTTGATTATATGAAAATGATGCGAGCTTGAAATAACAGCTATCAGGTTTATACAATATTATGTATTCTACTTATTATAGAAAACTATAGTAATGTTATTTATGAAAAGTCATGCTAGTGACCAAAAGTATCGCCAATGATACCTCTTAAAAAGTAGTGTTGTACACCTGTATGAGAACCCAAACAATGTTTCTATTACTATTACGTGAATAGGTAATGTGTAAGAATGTATCAACAGTTAATATTATTTCATTTAACATGTAACAGGTCCCGCGCCGTGACGTCGTGGTCTAAGGCATCCTGCCTAGGACTCGCGTTACGGAATGAGCTCTGGTTCGAGTCCTCATGGGAGAAGAAATTTTCTCATGAAATTTCGGCCAGTGTATGGGACCGGTGCCCACCCAGCATCGTGATGCACTTGGGGAGCTACGATAGGTAGCGAAATCCGGTTACGCAAACCAGCTATAACGGCTGGGAGGATCATCGTGCTAACCACACGATACCTCCATTCTGGTTGGATGATCGTCTACATCTGCTTCGGCATGTGGACGTGAGGCCAGCAGCCGGCTGATCGGTCTTGGCCCTTCATGGGCTGTAGCGCCACGGATTATTATAACATATAACATATCGGCAATCTTTTCTCAGCCATGTTCCTGCCTAGACGGAATGATAAATTCAATCAACTGGAGGCATCTAGTGACAAGTAAATAGAAGAAACTCTAATGATAAACAGAAAGCGCAGATGGTACAGAATAAGATACCTCAGGCCACATACCTATATAAGCGCATAATGAATGATATGAATAAATTTGTAAGCTAACATATATGATACCGAAGGACAGACGAGGATATTCTTATGAGTACCGGTATATCCTGGACCACCACGCGACATGTCCACAACGCGGGCCTTCTGACATGTGGTCAGCATGGCTCAGAGCTACTGCGGACACAACAGAGGACAGCACACAAGGGATTGTCACTTGAGTATCGTGAACAGTAGAAAATCTCATATGCCCATGCCTGAAATTGAACCACGAACTGTTAGATTAGGAAGCGCGTAGGGCTTATGCTATCAATAAATCCACACAGCGGCGGATATCTACTCTCATTACTAAATAAAATTAACGTATTCCTAGCCATATGAAAATATGGCAAAGTGAGAGCTGTATAATTTTAAGAAAATGTAACACTTCAGAGCTTGTGCGCAGAATCGGAAATACACGAGGTTGGCCTTTGTTGTAAAGTATCCTGCCTTTATCGGGTGAATGTCAATGTAAGTGTCGGAAGTGAGTAAAAGTGAAGGTAATGTTTTGCCAAGTAGGTAGTATGAGGATCTAGATACGATTAGATTCCTTTTTTAATATTTGTGTCCACTTAAGTAACAATTTGGTAGGGTATAGAAGGATTCAGAGCCATAGTGGACCAAGCGCCATTTATTAAAAAACGGAGAAAGCAAGGGTTAAAGTTAAGTGAATACCATAGTTTAATGAAGATTGACCCTAATATAGTAACACAGATAAAAGTTAATAGAATGGGCTGGACATATGATCAGAATGGATGGTGGTAGAACGATTAAAAAAGATTTTTGATGGAAATCCAGGAGGGAGAAGATACAGAGGAAGGCCGAGGTTAAGGAGGTTGGACTGTTTGGAGGAGGACCTGCGAAGGATAGGAGTTAGAAGATGGAGGAAGAAGGCAGAAAATAGAGAGGAATAGGCTGTCATCGTTAAGGAGGCATTAGCTAAACTTTAAGAGCTACATGCCAGAAGAAGAAGAAGAAGAAGATTGACATATCATTTAGTTTTAATGTGCATACTTTATACAGTATTACTTGCTATATGTTTCATTAAACTATGGCAACCACTTAATTTTAACCCTTGTTTTATCTGTTTTAATATATGGCACTTGGTCCACTATGGCTCTGAACCCTTAATATATTAAGTTATTTCAGCCAAAACAATGTAAGCTTACTTTTTGGAACTACAAAAAAATCTTGTGCAGTACGGAAAATGAGTTTCATCTTGCTTGGATATACAGTATACGTAGTAAAAATGAACTACAAATAAACGGAACACGATAAACAATTGAAAAGTGTATGATAAGAACTTTCTTGTGTTAAATATTATTAACGTACCTTGTTAACATGTTTCGACCTATTTTCGGTCATCTTCGAAACATGTTAACAAGGTACGTTAATAATATTTAACACAAGAAAGTTCTTTTTTTTTATTGGGTTATTTTACGACGCCGTATCAACATCTAGGTTATTTAGCGTCTGAATGAAATGAAGGTGATAATGCCGGTGAAATGAGTCCGGGGTCCAGCACCGAAAGTTACCCAGCATTTGCTCGTAAGAAAGCTCTTATCATACATATTCCGAAGTGATACATTGTTATAAGTTGTGTAATCAAGATGTATAATTGAAAAGTGTAGAACTCACGAGAAAGTGCCAGCAGCTTCACGACACTAACTTCAGTCATGAGGGTTTGTCTCTCAAGCTCTACTGAACGTCTCTCCCCTTGTCGACTCTAATTACTAGGACCGGAATGTCTTTAAGTGCGATCGGACGGCACAAAATAAATTACATCATAGAAACTCTCAACGTTAATACAGGTTCAAGTAATAACGAGAGAGAGCAAGCAAGATGCAGCTAGGACGTCTGAAATATTGGATGGGAGACTTTTTAGACGCACATTTCTCTTCTAACATTCGTTCATGCTTGATACTGTACTTAATGGTGTTGAGTAAAATGCCTCCACGTGGGAACAGAGAAGCTTCATCCGTCTGGAACTTTATTTGTGCGGCTAATGCGTCATTTGTCTTAATTCCTGGTATTAAGATACAACATTCCTTGTCAGCAGCATAACGCACAAAAACCCTGATCTCCAAAGTGTTGGCCAAATGTGTGTAGCTTCTTCACGGATACAAACGGGCTGTCTTAACGAACCGGGAGGGTTAGTGTAAAGTCTCCCACCTTTAAACTGTTTAAACTTCTTTACTTATTTTTTCATCAGTTTTCAAATTATATAATTTGCGTAGCCTGGTAATGAAGATCAGTCCTTTTTCCTTTTAACTTTGTTCCTGTTTGTCATCTGTGAGATTATCACACTTTCGGTGAACGTGACTGATGATTGTAGGCCTATTTAGAGCTAAAACGCACGATCCACACCTAAGTGTGGCTGTAATAAGTAGAGAACGGATTTCCAGTTCCTCAGCTATTTTCTTTGCTACGTCCTAAACTATGTTATTCAGATATGTTTCATGTAGTTACACAGGATCCCCCTATTAAAATTCTATAGGACGTAAAACGCCTAAATGAACCATAAATTCTTATAAATGTCTTGGTTGGGTTTTTCCGAGGTTTTCCCCAACCGTAAGGTGAATGTCAGGTAATCTATGGCGAATCCTCGGCCTCATCTCGCCAAATACAATCTCAGCGACGCTAAATAACCTCGTAGTTGATACAGCGTCGTTAAATAACCAGCTAAAAAAATATAAATGCCTAAAACCCGTGTTTGTGCCTGAAAAGCGCCTTTTTAGTATTTTGCATATATTTAAAATAAAAATATCGATACTGAAAATGCAAAAATGTCCAAAAACTACAAAAATGCTGTTTAAAAAACTCGTACAGACATACCGGTTTGCAAAGTTCGCCCCGTATTGGTCTTAGAAAGAGGGAGGGAAGAAACCGAAGTTCGATTGAAAAAGTCTATCCTAGTATAAAAGGAGTAGTAGGTTGTTGTTCAGGTTATACGAGAGCTTATAAATTATTTTTTTTTTGCATCAGTGCACTTCCATTATGCGAAATTAAACTGAGCAATCAGCAATCAGTCTAATTCACTGATAGAATTTGTCTTCAGTTCAGCAGCACTCATTGCCAGCACCAGTTTCACCTGAAGTGGAATATTTACTAAAATTAAAATAATTGTTAATTTCATATAAACTCCTAAAAGTATGTCGGCATGCTAACACAAATTCATCTCAACGTGTATATGTTCCAGCACAGTTCAGTTCTCTTGTCACAGAGAATGGAATTACTGTTTAGTGTTTTTTAACTGGTATTCGAAATATATCAGATTAATGAATTGTGGCTACACTGTTTATGAGGAGGCCCCTGGTTTGGCCACTGACGGCAGTAGCAGACTCATCGATGTCATCGCGTTCAGACCATCTGAGAAGCATGGATTAATATTGGATTTTGTTTGCCTTGAGTCTCACGAAAAACAGCCAGAGGAGGTGGACTCCGAGAAGAAGAGCATGTATGAGCCTACTGTCACGTATTACAAAAACCAAATACAAACTAGACAGTATAAAATGTTATTGGCTTAGTGGTTGAGGCACGAGGTACTATACCCAAATTTCTGGCGCAGTTTTGGACTTCACAAGAACTACAGAAGTCGTATTTTTCGATACTGCGATTGCTGCGCTTAAGTGGTCAATTTCGAAATTAAAAAAAAAAAATTCTTTTGCAGTAATTATAAATTATATATATATATATATATATATATATATTTTTTGTAAAAGGAAATCATACTCCTTTGTTACTTTTGTGCATTCTTTTATATAATTAGAGCTATAATTGTTACTTTTCTATACCAGATTTTTGCTATTTTGTTATAGATTTTCAAGTTTTCTATTTCACTTTGTCCATATGGCAGCCATCTGAGAGAAGTTTTGTAAATTAAATTAATATGTGTGTGTATCCAATGCCCACCCACTTCACTTGCGTGATTCGGGTTCCGCATACTGCGGATAGATGGCAGGACTGTGACCCATTTTCTAGTTGTACGCCACTTCGGCGGGCCACACTGTACATGTGTAGTATCTGTGGAGAATTATGTCGTGTACTAGTGAGTGTATGTGTAAGTGTAGTGTCTGGAATGAGTGATGATGATGAGGAAGGGAGAAGGGGAAACCCGGTGCCGGCACTTAGCCTACTCCTGCCGAATAGCACCAAGAGGGTCGCCACGCTTGACGTCCCCATCCGACGGCCAGGCATATTGGTGCACAATCTAGTGATTAGAAGTTATACACCGCAATCTCTCATAATCCCGAGGTAGAAATTTTACATGAAAATTTCTGACCCCGTCGGGAATCGAATCCGGGCCGGCTAGTCTGGAGGCAGACACGCTACCACAGAGCTAACTCGGCGGACTGAATTAAATTAATATGAACCTAGGTTTTCTGGAGATCACACAAAACTTGCACATACTGGTCTCTCGATTTCAAATACATTATTAATGTTTCCAAATTACATTGTATGTGAATCATTCCCGGAGTGGCATGCTGAATATGGACACAATCTGCCCATTCAATTAGGATAAATAAGCTGTACAGACTTCATGCTCAACACTTTTTATATCAGGTATACTGAAAACATGTATTTTTAAATTTGTAAACCTGATTTTTTCCAGCATTGCAATAATTTAATACTGAGGAAATAAAGTTGAAATACAGCATATTTAGTAACGACTACAGATCAGTTGACATCGCACCTTGATCGACTCCATCTTGTCTCATTAACGTGATGCTGTTCACTGCTTAGATGGATCCTGTGACGCCATTCGACTGTAGAGGTGGCGTACCTGGAGTGAACGAGACAAGGGGAGACAACCATGCGATGGAGACGTCTCAATTACCCCCTCTGGAAGTGAACCCGGCGTCTCTGGTTTCTGTCTCGAGGATAAAATCCGAACTGGAGTTCATTTTTGTGTGTGCTAGTGTCGTAGATCGTCTTTATGAAGACCTGGAAATACTCGTCGGGGTGATGACCCTGTGGGGGAGAGTCGGGTTGCGTCTGGCGCCAAATATAGCATCTGGAATCCAGGAGCCGGCTTGCGTCGCCGCAGCCCTCCAGACGGAGCTTCCTGCACCACGAATAGCACGCGGAGGCACGTGTCTGTAACTGTACTTCACAATCGAAGCGACCGCTTGTCGAACCCAATTTGCCGACATTGTTGTGTTGCATACAAATCAACTGTAACGATTTGATATCATTTTACGACCTGTGGACATTTGCTTTTAAGTTTACGATCAATTGCCTGTTCCTATACAGGGCTCCTATAAAAAAAAACCTTTCCGGTTTTGAACATATGTAATTTACGTTTTATAAATCTGAGGTACATGAAAATAGTACCAATGGAAAGAGAAACTCGAAGTTTAGTTTCTTACCTTAAAGATGTTCAACGTGTCCCCCTTGGTAACACGGCACACATCAAGCCTATAGTCAAGTTCCACGTAGGTACTCGGATTTTCCGACCCTCAGATTCTGAGGTTATGTCTGTTCACCTTACCAGAAAGATTAAAAGTGGCATAAATTTCTTCGTAGCACTTTGTCCTCTGGTTTTAGGGCCTGCAGCAACTATTGTCGGTACGGATGAAATTGCAACCGCTTGCGAAGAATCTTGCCTTAAAATCAGTGTACCATTTACGGACTGGGTGGATCTGCACCAAACTTTGTTCGGCAATGCCGTTGCACATTAGACATAATAGCCGACTGGTTCACATGAAAATCAAGCTTTTCTGCCCTCTACAGCAGCCATTTCGTCTAAAAAACGAACAAACTTGTTTATATGCGCTATTATGAGGCAGTGTTATCAATTTGCAGGAGCCCTTCATTATCGTAAGAGGATATTTTCTTTATAGTTTCCTCGGTCGCCCAATATTTCGTTCACTTGTTAATAAACACGATCAAACATCATTGTTGATTTATTATAAATGTCCTGTTGCTATACTATCTCGAAGAGGATCAATATTTGTATAGCTTTTCCTCAGTCGTCCAGTATCTTGTCCGTTTATTAAAGGAACATGATCAATAGGGCAAACAGTACTGTGACATTACGATCAATATTCTGTTAGGTTAGCTCAAGAGGCCTTTTATTTTTACGGTATTTTCTCGGTCACCCAATATCTTGTCCAATTGGTAAGAAACCTAATCAAACGCTGTAGATTTACGATCAATATTTTTTTGCTATGTTACCTCGAGAGTATCTATACTGGTATCTTTACAGTGTTTTCTCGGTCGTCCTATATCTCGTCCATTTCTTAAAAAGCATCAAACTTCACTGTAACTTTGCGATCTATATTATGTTATCTTTTTTTAACATCTCAAAAGCGTATACAGTATACCTAACTTCAAAAGATGTTGATAAAAATTATTTTCCAAAAATGTTGCAAAAGAATTTGGTAGCTTCGTGAATAAGGGAGCTCGGGAAGTCCAAAGACGCCACGTGAAGGACTCTCCCCCACTCGAGGATTCACATTGGCCTAAGTGCTTGCCTGAGGTGCTTGGTAAGACGCGGATATCTCCGAATCTAGAAGAAACCTAAACCGGCACTTTATCCCACATTCTGTCATCTCGCAGGCGACGCCTATTGACTGAAAGTAGGTTAGGAAACGCACAAGAAAAGCGGGCGATTCCAAGGTAGTCCACAGCTATCTTGCAAATGTCTAGGGTAGAAATTGTGTGGTGAGGTGGACAACCCTGCCCGCCATCCGGAGCTAACGACCGCTTTATCTCTGCCCGCGTCCTCGTGCTTATCACCAGCTGGCAGTCAAGTCTGGATTTGTTTTGTAACAAAGCAATTTCATTCTCGTCGTTGTATTCAAAAAGTCGTTACACTAGTTGAATCCAGACCTTTTCTCCTCGGGATGGATTTATAGCCTACTATACGGGGAGACAGCAAAAGAAGCAATAATTCAGATCTTTCCTTCAAACGCCAGAAGCAGTCTGTGTAAAAGGGAACATAGAAAAATGGGTTTAATTAAAGAAATAAAGCTTTTATTCGTTTGTGTTTTAAATACTACTAAATGTTAATATAGGCATTAACTTAAAAATAATGTTAGCTAATATTGTTGTTGTATCCTTTATACATAAACTGCCTATATTTAGTAGGCCTATAAGTAGTAATTATTCACAGATTAAAGTAGCTTTTCTAAAGGGCCAGGGACGTCGCTAGGGGGGTGCGAAAGGGTACACAAGCACCCCATAAAAAATCGGAGCACCCCTTTCCGCACCCCAAAGGGCAATTTATTAAAAAAAATACTAGACATAAGTTATTTTGAAGAGCAAAAACAAACCAAATTTCTTGGATGCGAGAAAACTACTTAATGTATTTTTATGAATAATAATAATACGTAGTAATATTAATAAACAGATGTGTAGTATGCGCGCAAGTGCATGAGAAAACATTTTGGATTTTTTATGTACCACATTTTTACAACTCTCACCCCATCCGCACCCCCTTGCCCTGATCCTGGCGACGTCATTGTAAAGGGCACTGACACGAATACCCCACCTGTTTCTTGAATAGCTTTGAGATCATTTTTAAATGCATGTGACACCCCATAGTGCAATCTAAATACAACCAATCCTATTTAGTTTCCCATATATTTTCAATTTAATTTCGCGTCCAACCGTTTTATTCATTGGCTCACCACTAACGGCACTGGACAAAGGCAACACAGATTTTATTACCTGTTCACAGATTTCACTTTCATTTAAAGTCAATTGAGAATTTTATTCATTAAATGCAATGAATGCATTTTCTATTGACTACTCAGTAAATCTTTCTTTTTTAAGAAAAGGAAATGTCTTTCCCAAAGTATAATGAAATACGTATTTATGTTTGGGCTACTGTAGCTATAACTATTTTAGTAAACAAAATTATTATGTCTACTAAACAAAACTACTTCTGAAAACTACGCCAATAAAAATACAGCATACCTGAATAAAATTTCAACTAGTCGAGATCGGCTGACAGACCATCAACCTTCAAGGGAACGGTTACCCTGAAAATTTATCTAACAGAATTGATTTTAGTTACTGAAAAGTCAAGTCAAATTGAAATAAAATATTGTATAAATTACATATTTTAATTTTTAAAAAGTCTGAAATCTCGAGGGGAACATCCTGGAATTCGGGAAGGGGGGGGGGTGGAATTTCTCCTCGGGCCACCCATTTGATTCATCACTGCTAGGTCAGATGGTTTCCAGCCAGAAAAGTTCTCATTCCGTGGCCCTGTAGTTATTTTGCTAGACGTTGGGTTAGAGGTCGCGGATTAAACCCTGTTGATGGCGATTAATTTTAAAAGGCCAAAAATTCCTTAATATAGCTTACCATAGAGGGAAGTGGAAGCTTTGGAGGCCGCGCCGTAGGCTTGTTGCACGTGAGGAACCGTCCTCGAAGAGCTCAGACAAAACTTGCCGATCATTTTTCGTTCATGTTGAATTTCGACGCTGAATAACTCCTGCTGTTGAAACCATCGTTAAATAAAATACTATACTACCACTATTTATTTTGCTCTGTATTTTTCACCTATTGGATGTAGATGAACACTCTAATCGTATCTTTGTATAATTGTTTGACTTAAGGGGACACTTACGTCAGTTTTAAAACTTCTACAATTTTCATCCAAAATTTATCAACTTTAAACTACATAGTTTTTAGTAGGTTATTTTACGACGCTTTATCAACATCTTAGGTTATTTAGCATCTGACTGAGATGAAGGTGATAATGCCGGTGAAATGAGTCAGGGATCCAGCACCGAAAGTTACCCAGCATTTGTTCATACTGGGTTGAAGGAAAACTCCGGAAGAAATCTCAACCAGGTAACTTGCCCCCAACCGGGATTCGAATCCGGGCCACCTGATTTCGCGGCCAGACGCGCTAACCGTTACTCCACAGGTGTGGACTTAAACTACATAAACATGTCTACAATATATCTGAATAAAATTTGGTGCCATTAGGGCTATTAGCTTTTAAATTATATTTAAAAAATATATTTTATATTGGCGTCACTAAAAGATTCCTTGCGTCACAGTTTTCAGAATGTTTAGTTCGTATTGGCTCAAAAGTTTGATAATAGTCGTGGTAGGTAATATAAATTAATTAGCTTTTGAGCTCGGTCTAAATAGTCGCAATAATTTTTTAAGTGGATTTTCTTAATTTTTCACCACTGTTTCACCATAGTGTCTCCTTAAGCAGTTTATTAATTGTTTCAAGCATCACGCACAACATGACTGGGGGTGGACACTAGTGTCCTGCAATGTTCGAACATTAGAGAGGCAACGAAGACATTACAAACTTCGTCTTATTTCATATGAAAAATTAATCGCAAGATCTGTATTAAATTCCTTCAGCGGTTAAAACATGAAAGGGTGGGAGTGGAGGACAGCGAATATTTTTATAACGAGGTGGAATAAACACGACAGGCCTCCTTCTGCAGAGCGAACATCGGCGAATATCGAACTTCGCCGTACTCGACAAAATGGAACCGAACATAGGGCCTGTAATGCACGACGCTAGTGGACATACTCTTGACAGCAAAACTGAAAGACAGCTGTAGCATTGAATATAAGATGTTCCAACAACAGAATGCGTAGATCTGGTCCAACTCCATATACAGTAGTGGCAAAAAAACCGGATCGACCCTTGTAGCTGATTTCAGAGTCTTATTCACTCCAGAGCACGATAGACTGGTAACTAAGGGTGCTATGCACAGACATTTCACTAGCCCGCGCTACGAGCGTGCTAAACTAGCCCCGGCTATCGAGTGATTACATGTACAGGATTCATATCATATCGCTAACACTGGTTTATGAATACGAAAAACGTTAGTTCGCTGATCATCCACCGGAAGCCCACGCTAAGAATGTCTATGAATATGGCCCTAAGACTTTCGTGGTTCGAATCCTGCCTGGGAAGGAAACTTTTTTTATTCCCAATACTTTTCGATTGCAGCGATATTTTACTACTTAATTAACTTATTATTACCAGAACGTTAATTTTACCAGCAATCGAAAAGTATTGGGAATAAATTTGAATAAGGGGGGGGAGGAAGTTTCCTTCTCAGGCAGGATTCGAACCACGAAAGTCTTAGTTACCAGTCTGTCGTGTTCTGGAATGAACACGGCTCTGAAACCAGTTACAAGGGTCGGTCCGGTTTTTTTTTTTTTGCAACTACTGTACGTGACTATGTTAGTGGACGTAATACCCATTCCTCCTGCGAAACTATTAAATACCTCCCACACATCTCGTCTATTATTTGGGCTGCCTGAACAGAAATGAACGGCTTGAGTTGAGACATAACAATGGAGCTTACCGGTACTTCTGATGTCAATATTTCTCACCTAAATGTCTAAGAAAATGAGACTGTGATCTACTTCGAGATGTTAGGCAGTCGTGACATTGTGAATGGTAGGTTTTCTCTATAAGTAATATCACATTAAATTAAATTAAATTAGATCCTTGCTGTCCTGCAAAGCCATCGGCGTAACTCACGCAGTAAGCGCGTTTGCCTGGCGATTCGGAGCTGCGTTTGGGCGTGGGTTCGATACCCGATTGTGCTGAGAACCTTGTTGGGTTCACCTCCCTAAGTTTTGGTCCCTGTAAGGCAAATGTCGGGTAATCACACGAGTCTTCGGTCATCTTTCAAATACAATCTCTCTATCACAAATACCATCGACGCTAAATAACCTAATAGTTGATAAAGCGTCGTAAAATTGTTAAAAATAATACCCTGCAGAACCTGCTTAGAGGTAAAAGTTCATAAGACATCCTGCTAAGTTTGAATGCGATCGTAGCGGACTTTTTTGTTTGAACTTTCTCAAAGCAGGTTCTACAGGGTACTTTTTAAAGCAATTCTCAATCTTGAATTGAAGATCTATTATACCAAAAAAGAGTGGAAGTGATGTAATTCTGCAGATTGAAGGGGTAATAAATAGAATAAAATAAATATACTTATTATGCGTTTTGTAATTAAGTGCAAGGTTAATTTTAGAAAATTGGGCTGAAAATCTGCGTAGTTTGGCAATAGCGTATTGCCGGCTCACCTTTGAATACACAAACGCACTAGGTCCAAATAGCAGCATTCCATCCCTTACTCTGCATAAGGGTTGCCAGACTTCCTAATGGCAGGAAATAATAAGTATTAATCTGTTTAATTTTCAAGGAAGAAACCCTTACATTCGATTCAAAAACTGCAAAGGGAAAAAATCATTCCTTATCAGTTTTCTCTAATGATAAGAGTAAAAAAATCAGAATCATATGGATAGTACTTATCAAGTAAAACATTATTAACATTTACAGGAAAATTAATTTCTTTCTGATAAATATTCATTTGCAACTAATATCGTATTACAATTTTTTGCTTTACTATGTCCAAGGAATAAGCTGTTAAAATTGGAAGAGTTATATTATTTCCACCCTCTGCGTGCGTCTGTAATGCTAATTTTGACATTTATTCAATATTTCAATATTAATATCTCTCGCAACAATTATTTAGGGGTCACAGGGTGACCAGATGCTAAAATGTCTTGGAGGACAAAATTGTGAAAAAAGAAAAATTTTACTAAAAATTATGATGGATAATTCGACGATGTCCTTATGTGACATACAGTTTTGCACGCTCAAATTGTTGCTTTGTTGTCTTGTTGCTTTCATGCTGTTCATATGATAATAGCAGTCTAGTATATACAGTCACGAAGCTTGAGTTTTGAGGGTGCTAGGAACAACAGACTGTGCCAGAACTATTTCTCATTGTCTGTAATGAGGCGATATTAGCGATCCTAGTGGTTAGCAACTACTGTATCTATGGATGCATATTTACTACATATTGAGCTTCGTGACTGTATATACTAGACTATGATAATACTGTATATTGTAAATTCTCACTGTAAACAAAATCAATAATACTGAAAAATGTTGTTACGAGCATTACGTGTGATACATTCATAGAATTGCCGAAGTACAAACTTGAACTTCGTTAGTAATTAGGTCATATAATAACAATCACAAAAAGTTTTGAAGCCATTGTTTAATTTTTAACAAACAACTTCATAGAATGAGTTAACTGGTACCACATTTTGTTTTTCATTGAGTTTGGTATAGTTTGTTCGCTGAAATTTAAAAAGTGGACTGTTCTTCAAATATTTATGAATCTATACAAGTTATGTCATAAACGTTCGTAAAGTAGTGGTACCGTACCTTCAAAGAAGAAGGAAACAATTTGTTTCTTATTTGGCCATTGCATATATATATATATATTTTTTTTTTTTTTTTTTCGTAAAGGACAAGAAACAATGTTACGAAAACTTCAGTTTACAATAGTCCTACATTTTAACATGTTTGATATTTGTTTGGCATATTTTTAAATGCCTGAAGGACAGGAAGACAAGGCTTAAAAAAGGAGAACATGCCTTCCAAAAGCCTGTTAAATTTAATTTCTAACTTTTTATAAGTAATACTGGCATTTAAAATATTATTAAAATTTAAGAGGGTAATGTCGTGATCCTTTTGATTTTACATGGCGTGGCAGTTAATACTAATTGACATTTAAACAAATTAAAATAGAAAAAGCTAAGGAAAGTTGAACTGCATACAGAGAATAGTTAAAATAGACTAACAAGTTCGACTGGAGATGTTTTGAAGTAAGTTTCAGCTGCATGTGCATGGTGGGGGAGGGTCAAAAGTTACTTGTAAGTTCAGATGGTTCTAAGACTAGCCAATGCTGACTTGCAACTGTTTTGCCATAATTTATTCCCATAGTACTTGTGGAGTAGTAAAGGAAAACTGCTGCACTGCACTGCGTAGCACTATTTTCCATGTCCTAAATCTGACATTTCGTCATACTGTTGCAGTTCTGGGAAGTAATTTCAGACGAGCATGGCATAGACGCAACGGGCACCTACAATGGCGTCTCTGATCTTCAGTTGGAGCGCATCAGTGTCTACTACAACGAGGCGTCTGGTGAGTAAGCAGCACGCAGTTTAGAGATTGAGAAGATGAACAGTCCTTTGGTCAGCACGTGGTTCATTTTTTAATACAGAAGTCCTCTGGGCCGGTGGTGGTATTTTGTTCTTAGTGCATTATGGAGATAATACATGCAATAGATCGTTGTCAGTACTGTCTTCAAGAGTTGACATTCAGGTGTTAATACTTTGACATGATATTTAAAGAAAAATATTGATATTGCAAATAAATAAATAAAAAAAAAGCTACCAGTGCATAATAACTGCGGATTCCCGGCCAACAAGTCATTCAGCTGAGTGCGCTCCTAGTATAATGGCAGTTGACATTGGATACATGTCAACACATACAGTGAGTAACAAAAATATTCGGACATCCGTCAACTAACAATTCAATGACATATATTTACATATAAATATGTAAAAATAAGCTTTATTTTTTCCCTAAAAGTATCCCATTTCATATAAACATTTTCAACACAATAATTCCAATTAACTTAATTTTCTTATAATTATAAAAACATAAAGGAAAACATTTGACTTCTAACACTAACAAAAATATTCGGACACTTTTTGAAAACAAAGAATACTATTCCAGCTCGTTACTATTAGTACATTGTAGGACTACCCTTCTGTTTAATAACCTCTTTCAGTTGGCGTGGCACGCTATGTACTAATTTTTTTGTTATGTCTATAGGAATTTTCACCCATTCTTCTTGAAGTCTTGCTTTTAGCTCTTCTTTAGAAGAAATAGGCCTTGATCCAACCCTCCTGTCAAGTTCTTCCCATAAATGTTCAATAGGGTTCAAATCCGGCGATTGTGGAGGGGGATGAAGCACTTTAGGGCATTTGTAGAGCAGAAATTCTTGTATAATATAAGAGTTATGCTTGGGATCGTTGTTCTGGTAAAACATAAATTCCTTTTCAATTCAAAGCTTTTCTGCACTTTTCACTAAATTATGTTGCAGGAGGTGTAGATAATCTTCCTTCTTCATGAGATCCTCGATGAACACAAATTCACCAACCCCAGAAGCTGACGTGCACCCCCATATCATCACATTTTCTCCACCTTGATTAACAGTAGCTCGCAAATTCTTGGTTTTCATTTCCTCCTTAGGCTTTCTCCAGACCATTTGTCTACCATCGCTGCCAAAAACATTGAATTTGCTCTCATCAGAAAAAAAAGCCTTTTCCCACCTATCTTCACATTTATTTTCATATTCCTCAAGAAACTGAAGTCGTTTACGTCTGTTCCTTTCACATACATAAGGCTTTTTTCGTGCTATTCTTCCGTTGTAGCCCCGTTTGGGATGTATTGCCCTCTTAATTGTTTGGGCATGAACTTTTTTACCCGTAGCCGATTCAATTTCAGAAGCTAACTTCGGGGCACTTATAAGAGGATTCTTTTTAATCTGTCTGATATAATAAGAGATTCTTCTCTGTCTGTGAGGACTTTTCGGCGACCTGTTTGCTTTCTCAGCTCTATTCTGCCATCGTTTTTATATCTGAGCATCATGTCAGACACTATACTTCTCTTCATCTGAATCAAATCTGCAATGTTTCGAATGGTTTTCCCTTTTTCGTGATGGAATATCACTAACTGCCTCTGATTAAATGTTGTTTGCTTACCTTTACGCCCCATTTTGTGTTCAGTCTTGCTCAAACGACAGCACATGTAAGACTAAGTTCTCTCGCAAATTATTGAAACTCTGTACTTCCACCTACTTTATAATGTAAGTGATCAACAGGAGTGTACAGAATAGGACTAACACGACTGTCCGAATATTTTTGTTAAGCAGTAAATTGTATAATTTTTTATTTTTATATAAATATGTTAACATACCGTTTCATTAGCAAGCTCTTTTTATGTCCATATTATGCAAATTGGTTTATTTAACGTAACCGCAAGCGTAATTTCTGCGTTTTTGCAAACATGTTTAGTAACATACACATAAACATTTGGAATATTCAGGTGTCCGAATAATTCTGTTATTCACTGTATATGCCTAACTTGGAGTCAGGCCACAAAGGGAAACATCGAAGGAGGAGGATTCGATTCTGGTGCTGTTGATTGAATTCGGCGTAGCTCAGTGGTCAGAGCGCTTGGTACATAGAACCAAGGACCAGAGTTCAATCCCTGGCGCCGGAGCAAATTTTTCTCCTATAATATTAAAAAAAAAAAGCGCCAGCAGCCCTTAATATCGAGTGTTTTGGGTCTGTTCTCAGTGTACAGTAATCACTTCTATTCGGCTGTTTTTCTTCATTCAGCATAGTCAATTTATACAATAATTTTTAGTAAAAAAAATACTTTTTTTTTATTTTAAATTACATAATGTGCTTAATTTCAAGAATTAGAAGATTTCTTCATGCATTTTTTTCTCACAAATGAAAATCAAAATATCATCCATTGGAAAAAACGTTTTGAAGTTCATAGAATTACTTCAGCATTCAGTTGCGATATATTTCTTCATATTGTTACACAGTTCAAAATGAGTGTCCAAGACAGGGACGCTAGTTATTAGACTGTACAGGACGACTGTTGGAAATAATGACAATTTACATTCTGTCCTTCCAATTTTCAAGAAGAGGAGTATGCAACATACATCTCTTCAAAAATTGTTTTGTGTTGCTCTGTAGTTAAATAGCTTCCATTGTTTCAGTAGTTCATGGCTCCTGGAAGAGCTGACCTCTAGGTAAGGACAACTCTTCACAGGAGACCTGAGTGAGGGATTTGCTTCAATTTTCAGTCGCGACTTCTTCTTCAGGTGGCAAGTATGTTCCCCGAGCCATTTTGCTGGACCTGGAGCCAGGTACCATGGATGCAGTGCGTTCAGGTCCATATGGCCAGCTGTTCCGGCCTGACAACTTTGTGTTTGGTCAGAGTGGTGCAGGAAACAACTGGGCTAAGGGCCACTACACAGAGGGTGCAGAACTCGTGGACTCTGTGCTGGATGTCGTGCGAAAGGAGTGTGAGAATTGCGATTGTCTGCAGGGTTTCCAACTGACACACTCGCTGGGTGGCGGCACTGGCTCGGGCATGGGCACTCTGCTAATTTCAAAGATTCGTGAGGAGTACCCTGACCGCATCATGAACACTTACTCAGTCATGCCATCCCCCAAGGTACGTAAAGGAAACTGTAGTAGTGATATTACAGCATGAGACAGCTTCAGGTAAAATTCACGATGTTTCATGCTTGAACAGTCTAGACCAGGGGTTTCCAGGGTGGATGATACTGTCCCCTGGTGAGCAGTGGGGCCCTGAAAGGCAGGATAGTACCAAGGGCGCCTGCAGGGGGTATCCAGTAGTAGCAATTGCTAATCACAGAGATTTTTATTTTTTACGACTTTTTCTTTATGAGTTTGATATGTTTTGTTAAACTCTCGGTAAACAATTCAACAAAAGCGAATGCATTCAAACTATGAATGCGTGCGCAGGGTAATTTAGATTTCAGAACTGGTTTTTTTTAATGTTCAATTTTCTCTCGCCTCGTCCATCCATTTCCTCTAATTTTCTAACTATCTTGCTACCACTGAGAATGGATTCTGCAGACGCACTTGGGGGAGCACTGCATGGTACTGAAATGTGCAAGTAATTGCTACTGTTTTGGTTGCAGAAAGATATATTTGCTCGCTATCCTTAACTGTGAAGAGTGGTTAAATAGCTCCTCATTGCATTTCCATCATATTTGATGGACTGTGGTTCTAGTGTAGTCATGAAATTTCTTGCGCAGCAAAGAAACAGACTCCAGATAACTCAACGCAGAGATTTAATTAAGATTCCTGTTAAGTTGCATTAAACCAGACGTAGGAAAACTAATATCACTTCATCAAGGCTATCAATCACATTAAGAATTTTCTGAACGTTCAAGTGAATAGCATTGTAATATAATGTTTTGTTTAGTTATTAATGTAAAGTTACTGTTAAAGTTAAATGTTTTATATCGGACATTAAAATAAATACAAATTAATCATTTATTCATCGTTCGATACTCTTTTAACACATATAATCACTGAATGCCTTTATTATATCTTTACTGTGTTAACTTTTGCAATTTACCTGGCTGACTAGTGGTATCCTTCATTGTCCGAAGCCTAAACTACCACTTAGAAACTAGTTAGCCGGGTAAATTACAAAGGTTAACATAGTTAAGATATCATAAAGTTATTCAGTGAGTATAAGTGTTAAGAGTGTATCGAACAATGAGTAATAATCAAGACGAAACAGATCATTTAATACACAAATAAAGACTAGGCTTCTTACAATGAAGGATACCACTTCGAAATTAGTTAGCCAAGTAAATTGCAAAAGTTAACATAGTGAAGATTTCATAAAGTTCTTCAGTAATAAATTGTTTTTAAAAATGGTTACTGTTCCTTGTGGGTCATGTAAGTCGCTTTCCTGAATAAAGGTGGGTTCGAGTAAGATGGGGGAGGGGGGAGCACTGAGGATGACTTTACGGAGTCAAGGGGGTGATGGCCCGAAAAAAAGGTTTCGGAACCATTGATCTAGGCCATGGGAATCAATGGAAAGTAAGTCTGGTGCAAGAAGCACGTCCCAATTGGACTGCATTGCAAAGGAAGGAAAAAAGTCAAAACTGAAACATTTTGCATTTAACAGAGGAATATTACTTATGACTATCCAGTGAAAGTGATTTATTTTCTATTTTTTAACTATCAGCACAGTGAAGTGTGAACTTCCTTTCCGAAAATGCAGTTAACTTAACATTAAGAAGTGCAGACTGCATATGATTAATCAACTTACTGTTGTACACCTGTATAAAAGCAAACTAAATACGTCCATCTTCATATTTGGTTACAAACATAAAACTGGACAATCTTCACAGTAAATCTGCAAACTTTTCAACTAGTTACCAAATAATGAGTGGATGTCGCCTCTTGATAGCAAACATAACTACAGTATCTAATAATTGTAGATTATAAAACTACATGGTTTGCAGTCTTATGTTTGTGATACATTGTCTTGAAATACATTCATTTTTGGTACCGGTATCATGAAAAGTACAGAGAAAACACTAAAAAAGAATTAACGAACAAGCTTCTAAATTTGATTAGGTGCAAGGCTCTTTTGATCTAGTAGACAGATTATATAGCGGTCTCATCGAGCTCAATACTAGAGTAATTTGTTTTATTGAACTCCCATGTCTCCAGATCGAAATGTAGTGAAGTTGAACTATAGTTTGGAATACAGATCCATCATAGTAATTATTTCAGTAGTCACTAAATTATAAAAAATTTGCCTGCAGAAAATGGTTTTAGGTTTGAAATAAGTACATTACTTTTAATTTTTTTTTCGAAAGTAATAACTTACGACAAACTGGAGACCAACCTGGTATCAGCTGCAGTGAGTGTTGAAGCAGCAGTATAGTGTAAAGCCAAGCCAAGCCATGCAAGTGGTACCAACATTTCTATCTATTTTCCAAAAGTATTTATTGGAAAGTGAATGGAGTCTATTTTAGATTTATAGTTTACTCATAAATGCACTGTTCAAGATTAGTCCTGGTGTTAAGTTAATGTCATGTTGCAGGTGTCTGACACTGTGGTGGAGCCTTACAATGCGACCCTATCAGTCCATCAACTAGTCGAGAATACAGATGAAACCTATTGCATAGACAATGAAGCACTTTACGACATCTGTTTTCGGACACTAAAGCTGTCCAACCCGTCATATGGAGACCTCAACCACTTAGTATCCCTCACAATGTCCGGTGTCACTACATGCCTTAGGTTCCCTGGTCAGCTAAATGCCGACCTCCGAAAGCTTGCTGTCAATATGGTTCCCTTCCCCCGACTCCACTTCTTCATGCCTGGCTTCGCCCCTCTCACGTCTCGTGGCAGCCAGCAGTACAGAGCCCTCACAGTGCCAGAGCTTACTCAGCAGATGTTCGATGCCAAGAATATGATGGCTGCATGTGACCCCCGGCATGGACGCTACCTCACAGTGGCCGCTATATTCAGGTAGAGTACAATATGGATGCTGCATTGATGTACAAATAATGTTCTGCACTGAATACATGTTGGGTGAAGTAATGTTCATTTGTATACTTACTAGAAGTTCATATTTTTTTTTTCATTTTAAATTTTACTACTTGCAATAATTTTATGAAGAAATAGAAAGAATATTTTGAAAAACGTATATCTGTAGTTTGAAGACAAAATTGTGAAAGACAAAAGATTAAAAAACAGGGATCACGAAAAAACCACAGAAACCTGCTATAATACTCCAAAGAATCTCAATATACACACTGGAAAGCTCAAATTTGATTGGCACTAAAGAATGGCTTCAAGTGTGTGCATCTAGCATTGGTAATTGCAGGGAATTTCGAAGGTAGAATAGAGGAATGTATAGATTTTTTCCACAAATACTAGAGGTATTGCCTCTAATATCTTCATAACTAATAATCATACCATGGCTGTTCCTCTCTCGAAATTCATTGCCACAATATCCTCTATCACACTCTAGACTTCAAAGACTGCAGTTACTTATTCATCCTATATTGACAAGTTTCACCTCGAAATTTCATAGGTTATGAGGCTGCTAATAGGTAAATGTGGAAAAATTCCTCGACTTTTCATGGACTTTTGAAAAGCAATATGTAGCTGACATAAATGTCAGTGCCCTTGATAGCTCGTTATAAATTTCGAAACCATTGTTATTCTTTTACCCAATTGTTACTTCACTTTGCTTCTTTATTAAAAAAAATATTCATAAAAATTTGTAACAGATAATTTAATTTCTTCTGTTGGTATGCTTTATTTTGGCAACCCATTATTACAGGAAGCTATTATTCTCCTGAATGAATTATTATCATTATCATCATAATTCGAAGTACCGTACTTTAACATATGGAGCAGAAACATCGCAGTTGAATAAAAATATAATTTTGAAACTGCTTAGTACAGAAATGGACTATTTAAGACGCTCTGCAAGACATACTAAATTGGAAAAAAATCCGAAGTGAGGCAATAAGAAGAGAAATGAAAGTTCAGAATTCAATTTTAGATTTTGCGAAATAACAGAATGATCAGATCAGTGGCTACCGAGAAGAATTCTAGACTGGGTACCATCTGGAAGGGGAAAGAGGTCGTGCCAGAAGCTCTTGGATGGATGTTGGTAAGATTTTAGAAGAGATAGACTGGGAAGACAGAACAGAATTGAGGAAGAACATAAAAGTGAAATAAACTGTGGAAACAGGAAGATGTATTTACCTGTTCATGATGATTATTATTTTTTTACTTGGTTATTTAACGACACTGTATCAACTACAAGGCTAATTAGCATCGATAGGATTGGTGACAGCGAGATGATATTTGGCGAGATGAGGTCGACTATTCGCCATTGATTATCTGACATTTGCCTTATGGTTGGGGAAAACCTCGTAGAAACCAAAACAGGTAATCAGCCCAAGTGGGAATCGAACCCTCACCCAAATGCAACTCCGGATCGGCAGGCAAACTCCTTAGCCGACTGAGCTACGCTGGTGGCTATTATTATTACAGTATTATTATTATTATTATTATTATTTAATTTATTTCTTCTATTATTATTATTATTATTATTATTATTATTATTGTTGTTGTTGTTATTTTTATTATTGTTATTAATAATAATAATAATAATAATAATAATAATAATAATTATCATTATCATTATCATTATCCATTCTTGTCAGTTCTGAAGAAAGTTTTGGCCTTAGAAATGGTTAATTCAGTCTTCTTCTATAAGAAAAAACATTACTGTAGTTGTTGCGCCACGAGATGGCAGAGATATATTATAGGTGGGGCAAGGGAAAGCCGTGGAATACTATGGTGAACAATATTACGTTCATGCATCACTGCTTCCCTCCCTGCCCCACCTAGAACATATCTCTGCCATCTTGTGTTGCGACAGCTGTAGACTGTGTTTAAGAGTCTTTCAGCAAACAATTTTTAAAAGTAACAGTAAGTTAAAACCATTATGGACCCATTATAATGTGAAATGTTGTCTCTGTCAGCAGACAGGTTGGCATCTCAGCAGTACGGTTATATGAATATTAACTAGATTAGACATTGTTTTGCTGGCTTTGAATGCAGTGATACATTGAAGTAATGTTGCAGAGGCCGCATGTCCATGAAGGAGGTCGACGAGCAGATGTTAAGTGTACAGAACAAGAACAGCAGTTACTTCGTGGAGTGGATTCCCAACAATGTGAAGACAGCTGTGTGCGACATTCCGCCCAAGGGTCTGAAGATGTCTTCGACGTTTATTGGTAATACTACTGCTATTCAGGAGCTCTTCAAACGTATATCGGAACAGTTTGCTGCAATGTTCCGGCGTAAGGCCTTCTTGCATTGGTATACTGGCGAGGGCATGGATGAAATGGAGTTTACAGAAGCAGAATCCAACATGAACGACCTGGTGTCGGAGTATCAGCAGTACCAGGTAACTACACCTTTTTGTGTATGGAATGAGGGAGAGCATATTCACGAGAATTTCTTCGTGAAGATGTGAAATAATGTATTATGTCTCTGTTGATGCTCTATAATGTTCTACATGACTTGTGAAATAAGTTATCACATGGAAATGCAATTCATTTTTAATAATAAATATGGTACAAGGAACATTAAAACTTTATACATTTCTGATTTCAAAAATTAAGACGAGGAAAATTTATAGTTCAATTGTATTTATAGACACAAATGTTGATTTCTTAATTTTAAAGATAAGAGCAACAGTACGTCTATAAAGACACTGATCAATTAAGACATTCAGTGATTTGTCAAAGAAGAAAAAAGTATAGCATAGGTATTCTAGAAAAACTTTGATTTTAACTTACCTTTAATTACCATTAATAACCATTGAAAAAATTACTGAAGAGTATTGGTACTGCACAAGATAGTAATGCTGATCATGTACTTATTTTGCTTGGTGAGTAATGTTATACAAATGCTGAGTTTTACTGTTAAAATCTTAAAAATATTTGCTTTTCAAAATGGCACAGATAAGTGTAAAAAAAGTCTTTATTTTCGCATTTAAGTGTGTAAAGTATCAATTTAAAGCAAAGTTTTCACTAATTAAACATAGCTATTTAGCAAAAGTAGTGAAAATTTTAATTTCTGAAGATCCATATTTACTGTATGTACTGTTTGAAAAGTCTGAATACCATACACTACTCCACAATTGCTGGTAAATAATAAAAAAAATAATCTTACAGATAAGCAAATTTTATCACCTTTCACACTTTGTTTTAGCTCTTTCCATGGCATCCGGATTATGAGGAATAATAAAACAAAATGTTCTGTTATCTGATACTATCTTTTTAAGAAGTTTTCATACTTGTTACCGGTACTTTATTTTCCTGAACTTTTCCAAATCTTGTCAAATCATTTTCTTTCTTGGGAATCTGACAACCACAAGATTATGTATAGAAATCTCTGCTGCAGCAGAGTGTTCATTTTCTCTGTTAGAAAATTCTTAATCTGCGTATCTAATCAATTTCTGATAGTCAATTCTTCGTTTGATGATGCTTTTCATATTGACATTGTTTTCATTCTCTATCACCACACAAGTTGTGTGTAATCTAAATTTGTTGCAGATTACATTCTAGTTCAGTATGGGTTTTCCTACCTCCCTTTTGTTTAATGTTACCAGTATGGTTGTCAAATTGTGCAGTTGACTGATCTGCTGTCACACTAATAAATCAGGTAGTGAATTTATTAAATTTTGTGTAAAACAAAATTGCATATTATATTGAACCTGGGACGATCTAACTTTCATTACTTGAATTGCAAATTGTGAGTGTTAAGTGGTGGACTTAGATTCTCTGTCTTACTGGCCTGTCGCAATTTATTAAAATATCAAATAAGGAGTTTATGTATTTCTCTGTTCAACAATACTTTATTTACTAAAAGATTATTGTTCACTCTTTACAGTGAATTAATATTCCTCTCTACAGAAAGTTAATATTTTTTATTGTTTGCATGTGATTTTGAAAGTTAACAGTTGTAGGATCAGAGATTTGTATCCTCCCTATTTCTTGCAGAATCTTGCATATGATAGTATGGTACTAGTATTGGATTAGGAGTGAAAGGTGGAAGTAACGCAGGTGTAGGCCTACTTAGGTCATTGGTATGGTTCAGTATTATGTTACCTCCAAATTTTTGCGTGGGTGAGAAAATGGCAAACAAATTCTTCCTGGAGCACTGTATAAGGAACATAGGTCTTTCATGTGCTGCAAATCTACAACATAGAATAGAAAACTTTATAGTCGGAGGCACCGATTTTGGCAGATGACCTCAATGACATTTCCAGTAGGCGAGCCAATGTTTTGTGAGAACTCCAAGAATTAATTGCGATAAGGCTGTCTGTCATTGTTTATATGTTCACACTTGCCTCTTATATCGTCATTATTAGACTAATTAATAAACACACCACAGTACAGTCTGATTCATGAGAGTGCCGTAAATGACTTTCGTTCGCCTCCTGCATTGCTAAATTAAGAGGAAAAGACTGTTTATTAATCTAGAAGTATTGCCTGATGACTATACTAAATTCCAACAAAGAATTCATTGAAGATATGTAGAAATTATATTTTTGGATTTCACTAAATTCATACTGTGGAAATGTGTTACATTTACATACCTCTTTAAATGCATATGTTATGTAATTGTGTTTTGTCTGCATTACACGATGCTTTTTTTTTTATATACAATTCAGAGTACTGAATCTGCCATAGCCTATTTAATTCGCACAAATTTTATTATCCGTAATTTTCATCTTGAGAACACTTCTGATATCAAATTTAATTTCTCGCCCATTTTTGTACGACTCTACCATTTGAGGGATAAATTCTAACAAAATAATATCATATTCCTATTCTGTGATCCCAAAGGTCTCCAGATATCAACTTTCGTGGAGATCGGACGACTTGAGATTTTTCATTCCCTTCTGCCTTTTCACTATTCCTTAGATGGTATTTTAAAAAATCGGAAAATGTTTAATCAAAATTGTTGAGTGACCTTCATTTTAAATGTTACATCTCTACGTCGGCTAGTTCAAAATACTTGAGTGAAGTTTTTAAACTGTAATCTTTCTCTCACCTCTCTGCTCTTTGGGAGATAAAAAAATCCTCAAAAGTTATCTGAATGTATTACATGAAGTTTAATTTTTTTTTACATTCCTTATACATTTTAGAAACAATTCTGAGAGATGAGATGAACAGTCTAACTCAATTTTATAAAGGAGCCTTTGTTTTAAATTTAAGGGCTGAATGGCTGCTGGTTCAAAAAATAAACCAGTATATTTTGATCATTATTACCTCCTATTTTACATCCCTTAATGTTCGTATTTCGTAAAACTCCGTCTTATCTTTTGACTAAGGATTAACAGAAACCTACACACAGGGTTTAAGGAGATTTAAGATGATTAGTCAGTCTGTTGATTATAAAATAGTTATATATATATAATATGTAGATTGTCTTTATACTTTATAGTAACGAGGAAAAGATTATGCAGCGGCAACTGGAATTATCTCGAAAAGTGTGCCGGGGACTTCTCTTTTCATACGCATGCACACATACTGTATAGCAGAGATGGGCATCGTGCCTCACTTGAGAATTTGTGCCTCATTGACCTTCACAGAGCTTATCGCTCTGAGTGACATCTTCACAGTCCCCGTTCCTCCCTCAGGCGTGGGCAGGTTCTATATCAGTTTCATAAGCAATATCAGTGGTGGCATAATGGCATTATCAAAGCAGTGTGTACGCGTTAGAAAACGATTATTTCATGAGAAATGGGAAGAAGAATTTTTTTTTTGCTGTTTAGAAGGGGAGAACATACGATGTATTCTATGCTCGAAAATCCTATAAGGCATTAATAAATTTAATATACAACGACATTACTCCTTATGTCATAAAGAACATGCTGAATTAGAAGGTAAGACAAATTAAATGTTATTTTTCGTACTATTCCGAAGAAAATTTATGATCTTAACATTTGCATAGTATACTAAATACGACATTATGCCTTAAACACGCTGCATTAAAAGGTAGCCTTCGAGGAATTAAATGTTGTTTGTAATATTATTTCCAAAAGAAATTTATAAAAAAAATATCAAATGTGCGTAGAAAACGAAATATGATTTTCTGAAATTATTTTAGGTCGAGAACATGCAAATCTATTAAGTAATCTTGAGAAACGCCAGAATATTCAAGAAAATAAACATAGACAACGTGATGGAATATTATTGACTAGTTACGCAATTTCTCGCCTGCGATTTAAATCAATTCAGTTACGGAGAAACAGTAAAGAGGTTTATGATTAAAGCTGCCGAATTAATTTGCCAAATTGAATAAAAGTTTGAGTCTCTCACGTTAACCAAGCGCTTTCCTAATAATTCGCCACTGACTGCCTTAGTGATTGCGATATGGTGACGCAGGTCACAGCAGTTTATTTTTCCCATCCTACTCTGCAGTCTCCTCTCCTAGTAAACAAACTATTTCAAATCGAGTGCCTCACGTAACCGAAAATTGTGCCCATGTATGGATTACTGCAGTTGTATAAAAGTGGTTATATGTGCATTGTTTTTGGAGATGACTGTCCCTCAGAGTCCACTAGGATAATCGGGAATGTATGTTTACTCTTATGTCTCACTCATCCCAGCTGCAGTTTGTTGCGACTAAGATAACAACCGACCTTGCAGCTAAGAGTAACTCACTCTGGAGTTCTGATTAATAAAATTAATCTGCCTAAATCGATGGCGTCAACTATACTTCCCTTCTGGAGGAAGCATGCTTAGGTTTTCATTATTATCCTTTAAAATCCCTTGCCCTTGGCAAAGTTTGAACCTACAAACTTAGGGTCCAATTTCTACCATGGTACTGGTAATGCTAGACTACTGACAATATAATGATGTGAACTTTTACTGTCTGCCCAGATGTAAATACTATTCAGATTCGTAATAGGACCTAAGGACTGCATTTGTGGAACACATTCCTTAGCCTAATAGTAGAGTTCAGAAACTTGGCCTCGTTGTTGAAGTTGATTCTTGCTTGCAGGAAGCCAGATTCCTTAGCCTACTGACTTCCTCTCCTTTATCATTTGAAGAGCCCAAGAGTTTCATAGTAGAGTTCAGAAACTCGTTGTTGAAGTTAATTCTTGCTTGCAGGAAGCCACTGCAGATGAAGATTACGAGGATGAGGGCGAGATGGCGGAAGAAGTGGAAGACGACCAATGTGAGACGTAGAGTGGATCTGTTGGGTTTGGCAGGGAATCCTTCACCCTACATTTATGAGATTTTTGTATGTTTATATTATATACTTTTGTATGATTTACTGCACTCCATAAAATATAAAAATAAAAAAAATAAAAAAAAAATACCAATTGCAAGAATTGTGTTCGTCATTTCCTCTCCTCTTTGACCAGATTATCCCTATGATTGTCAACCAAAATAATTATGTACCTATGGTTAACTTTCGAAATAGGGATGTTGTTTTTTCAATAAAGGTTTTCGTCGGCTGGCAAACTGGGCTTCCTTGTCAAACAGAGAATTGAGTTAGCTGACACCACAATCGTCAATCATCTTGAAGAGCATTGAACTGTAATTTGGACAAAGAAAGCTAAGATGGTCGTACTGATCTGAAAATCTCGACTCCATTGAGTAATGAAATGTGTAACAAGGAAGTGTTGCATACATATGTAACAAACTTATCCCCTGACTTGAAGAAAAATAATAGGCCTACAGCCTTTCAGAGTTTTCAAAGACAAAGTTTAAAATAAACCTGGGTGATAATTGTAGATCAGCTGTATACTATCGATAGCAGTATCCTTAGTTCAATAACTGAAGAGAGTAATCCTAAATCTCGCTCAGTTCATTTTTATGATTTATACATACATATATATGATTTTTTTAGGCCTCTATTATATTTTAAGCTTATTTTCTTTCAAAATAACGCCAATATTTGGGCACAAGTTTGTATTATTGTGCATGTTACTTGAAATTTCGCTCAGTCCATAGACTTTCGTAAAAATGGACTTAATAACACGTTTTGGGATCACACTCTTAAATTGCAATTGCATATTTTCGTTAACACGTTTAGTCATTTTTCGGTAAAAACATATTGCGGACTTCATGTTCATTAATTTAACTGGAACCCCAGTGCATAAGTTTAATCCAGTCATAAGTGAAATTCTGATCATGCTATGGTAATGATCAGTAGAGATTTCCAGTTATTTTTATTTTTCATGAAACTTTGGCAGCGAATTTCACGCACGCACGCGCTCGCGCGAAAATTTTGAAGTGTTAGGTGGGTACTAGGTCTTCAAACTAAACTCCTGTATATCTCCTAGATCTTCCAAATTTGTATTTTGGTTTTCTTCTATTGAGAGAAAACTGTAGTGAGGAAACTAAACATACAGTACATTTGTAATAATATCTGCTGCACATTCTTTTAAAACATTTTTAATTAATGTATAAATGTTTATGCACATATTGGATGCAGATAATGAAAATGTACCCATAAAAACAGCAGTTTTATTACTATGCTTGCTCTATTGGACTGTTAGAACTGCCAGATAGCATATTTTTCTCTTCAATAATTGTTACAAAATGCTGTCTTTCAGTGGAAGGGCTTTCAATTGTGTAATGAACACTTCCTCAATTTATTTAATACAGCTGAACATTTCAGAATTAACAAACCAGAAAGATGTCTAGAAACTTGTCCCGTACTTGAACCATCTCAAATATAGGGCAATTTCTGCTTGAAATGTCACTTGGTGTCTTGGATACATTTTGAACAGTGTACTCCCTTTGACACTGAAATTGGTAGTCCCACTTTGGAATAGCTCTGAAATCGTCTTGTGCATTATGTTTTACATATTGAGATTCGAAGCCTGATCTTTGTAACGAGAACTTTTTTTTTTAATTGCTAAGTCATAAAGGCTATGTAGGGAATATGTCGTTTTTTGACACAATGTCGCTGATACTTGATTTCATCCTCGGACCTAGATGCTTAATATTGCTCCATGTGAATCTTGCATTAATCGGAATGACAGTTGGACAAATTCACGCTACAGGAGAGCTTCAAAGGGTGTACTTCATAGATGGATGAAGTAGAGCATAATATACGTACCCCAGCCTAGCACTCCCAACATGTAATGTAAGAAAATTGCTCTGAGCTTACTGCCATTGATTAATATGGACAGCCAGGTGACACTAGTGAGATGTAAATAAAAATTTCTAACAAATGCTGATAACGATTTGCTTATTATTACAATTTTTAAGAAACCATATTATGCTTCTGCATGCAAGGTTTGGCTGTGTGTAGAACAATGGAAAATAATGAAATTTGTGTTACGAAGATGAAGTACACTTTATCAATATGAATTTTGTAACGTTCTTAGTTCCTTATCAATTTGTAGTTTTCCCCCCTCTGTAATGCAACAGACTTGGGGAGAGGCTGACAAGGGTACGCAATTAATTTTTTATTTGTGGTTAGAAACTGCAGTGTTATATGCTGACTACGTCATTTTGCTATCCTGGAAGTTTTGTTATGGTCAGCCCTTTAAAGTAATTTTTGAAAGTTGGTACCAGTACTTTCTTACCATTATATGCAGTTGTGATGCATATTATAGACCTGTGTACCGGTACTCATGAAAAAGGTATCATTTGTAATGAGTTATTACGAAACATATAGTTTATTATTGTGATTACCACATCATCTCTTAACTCTTCTTTCCTGAAAAATGCCTATTTGTCTTGTAGCAGTTCCTTTTCAGTTGATAAAATTACACATCCTTCAAGTACTTCACAGGTAAGTGTTGATTCTCTTCAGGACGAAAAAAAGGGGATTGGAAAAGTAATGACAATATAGATACTGTTTCACACTAAATTTTTTATCCATTTTGAATCTTACGTACACTACTTTTAACACTTGAATATAATTGATTAACTAGTGGACTTACTCGTGTTAATTATGTAAGATTTGTGTGGCTTACAAGATTCAAAATGGATTATCAAGACATTTCTACACTGTAAGCCGCACAAATCTTACATAATTAACACGAGTAAGTCCACTAGTTAATCAATTAATTAAATTTTTTTTAGGTTACTTTTGACATTGCATACTTGCCTCACTTCCACCCAATTTGCGATTGTTCAGTACGGTAGGGCTTCTCTCCCACAGGCTTCTTGTAATGCCCTAAAGCACTGAGTTGCATGTTTTTCTCTTGCAACTTGAATTTTTATGAAACACCTTTGTTCGTATCTTTAGGGCTGTATTGTTAGGCCTACTACAAATCAGAAACAGCCACTGTATTTACAAAATATGACTACTTCGAGACTTTAAATATTGCATATTCATGAAACAGTTGCTGCTCTATAATGTAGTAAGTACAAGATTTCAATAGTCACTGTTACGAGCACAGATTTGCAGCATTGTTATCATTACTTATTGAATGCCATAGTACATAGCTTACAGTGAAACACTGACTAGCAAGTTCACTGAATTCTGAACAAACTTATGGAAAATCTTTCAATCTGATACGATCAAAGGTTCATAGTTTTCTCTTTATATTCATATTTACAATGATTAAATAAAAGAAAATACTTACCCAGTTTTTTTAAATGAGGAAACTTAAAGAAAACAGCCTCATTGGAGCAGCATCATTTGGCCTTTCATTGTCACCTTTCTTTGAAACGGACTGATGGATGTTCTGATATAGCTGGTACCGATACATAACTTTCTAGCAACAGCGCATTGTCAAAATGTTTTTCATGTAAAGCAATATAAAATACCTGTATAACAGAAAATGATCAGAAAAAGTTTCCAAGTGAAATACTGTTTCAATATAATTTTGAAATACAAAAGATTTAGCCATTGCTTCAGTGTCTGGAGTGTTCAGTAAGTTAAAGAAGAAATCACAAAGTTAAAGTTAACAACTTTATTCTTGAAACGCAGGAGGTAGTGATAGGTGGGGTTCCATCTTGAGAAGATGCAAGAAAGACATTATTCCAAAAAAAGGAATATACGCTGCATCAGGGATACATCTGTTGGCTTTCAGATCTGAAGATTCCAAGCTCGATTTCCCAGGCTTGGTTCTCGAGGAATTTTCTTTTCTCTGGGTGTCTAGATTCTGGAAATTTATATGAATGTGAGTATGCCAGGTTATTAATTAACCAGTTTTCAAATAAAATTACAATACATCAGGACTGTCACTGGACAGAAACCTGAAGAATTGTTTCAATGTCGCATTGTTGATAAGTAATGCCATTTTCGATGAGCTCAACCAGAAAGCACTAGAGATGCTAGAGTAGAGATAAAAATAGTCTTAACTGATTTATCATAAGGTTTGAGGATACATTAATACCATTTACGTTGCAGTCATCTTTCTTCTACAGAAATGAGAGTAATATCGACTATTCATACTTACGAGCAGAGTGGCAATATTATCATGATACATTTCAGAAGGTTACACAATAATTTAGTTTCTCTGCATTATGATTACAACATATTTCTGCATTATTCCTACTATTATTATCATCACTAGCTGTACCCGTGCGCTCCGCTGCACTTGTTAGAAATAAATATAAAGTAATTACATAATTAAAATAGGACATCTGGTCCAGGGAACATTTATTTCTGACAGAAGGATAAATCGTTTAATATGTCACTTAATTTAAATTGTATTTAAATGATTAAAATGCAATCATTTTGGTCCAGAGACCACTCATTTAGTGCAATGATAATTCCTTTAACATATTTCTCAATTGTTATTACATGCAAATAATTAAAATATGATCATTTGGTTCAGAGAACATCCGTTTTTGGTGCAATTTGGTCCCATCAAAATTTTGCTTAGAATGAAACGTATCGGAAATCATTTTTAAAGAAACTTTTGTTATACAATATTTTACACAAAAATTAATAATAAGGGAGATATTTCGATTTATTTAATTCAAGCCCCCTTATAACCTCCCTTTTAAGTAAAGTATTTTGAATGCCATATAGCCTAAAATCTAAGTTACAACGAACTTAATTTAAATTTCAATTTTCATATAAATCGGTTCAGTCATTATCGCGTGAAAAGGTAACAAACATCCAGACAGACATACAAACAAAAATTAAAAAAAAACGATTTTCGGTTTCAGGATGGTTAATTATACATGTTAACACCAATTATTTTTGGAAAATAAAAAATTACCAGAAAAATTTGGCTACGGATTTATTATTAGTATAGATTATCGTGATCCTATGAGTCATTCCTAAATCCAGATCTGGTAAATGGTATGCGTTTCTTGAAAACCCAATCAATCGAATAGGAGTAGCACACCATAAAATGAGGAAGTATAGAGAGAGCAGGGCAATGCCAGTAATGTGCATTCAGTTACCTAGTCACTTATTTCCTCATAATATGCAATTGTTCATTATCCTGACGTTTTGCATAAGTCAACATAATGCTTAAGACAAGCACTAGTTGCAGTGAAGTAATTGGTACAAATACATAAGAAGACATAACCATAAGTTTATTAACTTAAAATCTGAACACCATTACAATGAATGAAGCTTAAAAAAGTGTTTTCAGATATACGTAAAAATTTATATTTACTAAGCTACATATCACATGTCTGAAGTATTGTAGGAAACATCAAATGAAACAAAACTGTAAGTTAATTGAATATGGAAGAAAACAGAACAAATAAGGGGCAGTAAGTTCTAGGCTTCCTAGGAAACATCAAATGAAACAAAACTGTAATTTAATTGAATACGGAAGAAAACAGAACAAATAAGGGGCAGTAAGTTCTAGGCCTCCTCCCCTTCGCCCTCCTCCTCCTCTTCGAACTCTCCTTCCTCCTCAGCGGTTGCGTCCTGGTACTGCTGATACTCTGACACCAGATCATTCATATTCGACTCAGCTTCTGTGAACTCCATCTCATCCATGCCCTCGCCTGTGTACCAATGCAAGAAAGCCTTGCGCCTGAACATGGCCGTGAACTGCTCGGAGATTCGCTTGAACAGCTCTTGGATTGCCGTTGAGTTGCCGATAAATGTGGCAGACATCTTCAGACCTCTGGGTGGAATGTCGCATACAGCCGTCTTCACGTTGTTGGGGATCCACTCAACAAAGTAACTGCTGTTCTTGTTCTGCACATTCAGCATCTGCTCGTCCACCTCCTTCATCGACATGCGGCCTCGGAAGACGGCGGCTACTGTGAGGTAGCGTCCATGCCGGGGATCACATGCGGCCATCATGTTCTTTGCATCGAACATCTGCTGGGTCAGCTCGGGCACCGTGAGGGCTCTGTATTGCTGACTGCCACGGGACGTGAGAGGGGCGAAGCCAGGCATGAAGAAGTGGAGTCGAGGGAAGGGCACCATGTTGACAGCAAGTTTTCGAAGATCGGCATTCAACTGCCCGGGAAATCTGAGGCATGTGGTAACACCTGACATCGTAGCAGACACAAGATGGTTTAAGTCTCCGTAAGTGGGAGTCGTAAGTTTAAGCGTGCGGAAGCAGATGTCGTAGAGAGCCTCGTTGTCAATGCAGTAGGTCTCGTCTGTGTTTTCGACCAGCTGGTGAACAGACAAGGTGGCATTGTATGGCTCCACTACGGTGTCAGAAACCTGGAAAAAATCACAATTTCATCACTCATTTTCTGTCACATTTTCAGTTTCTAAATAGTCTCATGGGGTAGTATTGTCTTCAGCATTTCAGAATAGGCCTAACCAGCTGGAAGGAAAAATAGATGAGTCAGAATTGATTACAGTATGATGTATGATTACTTAGTGAGTTTCACCCATTACTCCAGTTAGATTCCCAAAAAATCTACCATAAGCTTATATGATTTTATGATACTGATTTTATGCAACATCTTTAGTGTATCCATTAGCATGTAGTGCAAATATTTGTTTTAATTCATCAATCTTGTCTAGTAAGAAAAGCTAGCCTGCAAGCTGTATGCAAGAAAGGGAACACATTACCGTCATATAGTTTGCAGGAAAATAGGCATATTCAACATTTATTTCAAGAAATAGGACACAAGCTTGCTCCCTCAAATTAAAAAAAATGGCTGTACCTTGGGAGAGGGTACAACGCTGAAGGTGTTCATGATGCGGTCAGGGTACTCCTCGCGGATCTTTGAGATGAGCAGAGTGCCCATGCCTGAACCAGTGCCACCACCCAGCGAGTGCGTCAGTTGGAAACCTTGCAGACAGTCACAGCTCTCTGCCTCCTTCCGCACAACGTCCAGCACTGAGTCCACGAGCTCGGCACCCTCTGTGTAATGGCCCTTGGCCCAGTTGTTACCGGCGCCACTCTGGCCAAAGACGAAGTTGTCGGGCCGGAAAATCTGTCCAAAGGGGCCTGAGCGGACGGAATCCATGGTGCCAGGCTCCAGGTCCACCAGGATGGCGCGCGGCACATACTTTCCACCTGTTGCCTCATTGTAATAAACGTTGATGCGTTCCAGCTGCAGATCCGAGTCGCCATGATAGGTGCCCGTGGGGTCGATGCCGTGTTCGTCTGATATCACCTCCCAGAACTGCAACCAACAGCTAGTTTCATGTTTCGAAATAAATGCAAATTTTCTCTGGGGTATTTTCTTGTCCATTTAAACGTGAAGTGAATAAACTATGATTGTTATTGGTCATCTGCTCCAATTAGCATTCAAAATTTAACCTGTCTATAGAATATTGAGGGAGACACTTCGCCCATCTGTTTCATCTTTCTTTCCTTTACATGACAACCTTCCGTTTAGCTGCTGCAACAATACAGATACGGTACCTTCAACCTAACAGGACTGAATAACATGATAGCAATTTTCCCAGTTTGCTCATATTTTGGTACCGTAAGTCATGACTGTTACTTTTAATACCCCTTCCCCATCATTGAAATACTAGCCCCCTGGAAAAGTGAGTTAAAGAAATAAATAAAATGAAAACAAAACTTAAAATACACGAAGTCAAGTTCCAATATAGGTAGGTACACAGCATGGTGAATAGTTCTCTGTTGAAATGAAAGTGTAACTTATGTGTTAGCACATCATAGCCACTTCGTAGCAATGCCATATTGTATTTTTGGTCGAGGGAAAATACTCGTCTTTTAAAAAAACACTCACTCCTACCACTTCGTAGCAACAGTTTCCCTGGACCAAAAACAATATGGCGTTGCTATGTTGAACATTCAATATTGATAAGATATTTCTGGAGGTCAGATCTAAACTGAGTTCGAAAACAACGAAGGAGGCCAACACACTATGGGGCTCGAATGATGAATTTTTATTTCTAGAAGGATGCAGGTATAAATAAAAAGTGATTTGCGAATGTGTAGGAAATATACCAATAGTAATTATCCTAAATTATCTCGATTGTTAATTCTTATTCTTGGCCACATTTTATTTTTAATCTGCTGTGTTTAGTAGTTGATGGTTGGATCTACATTTATGAATTACAATTAATTTTCGTCACATGTAATTAAACTGTGTACACTAAGTAGATTACGAATTGCAACTAGTACTTATTTATCTTTAAATATGAATAGAATATTGAGTTGGGATTATCCATGTGTGATAAATTTGTAACGACTTCGAGGATAAACGTAACTCACAATAATTTACATTGCTTACCTTCGCTCCAATTTGGTTACCGCATTGACCAGCTTGGATGTGAACTATTTCACGCATTTTCGTCACACACTTTCTAGGTAAATAGCTTAATTTTTGTAAAGAGATCTTACGATTTCTAGCATCCGCGTTCTGCAACAACTAATTTCGAATTTATAATTTGCAACAATGTGTGTATAAGTACGCTAAAATTAGTTCAAAATAACTATACTCTCCCTATACTTTACTCCTTTGAATTCGTCTTAGGTCTCTTCCTTAGACCATACTTCAATGTTGTAAATTATCCTTTACTTTATAATGTGATTTTCATAACATTTACATATGCACACGCGTGGTACTATATTTTCAAGTGGAATGTAAAAGGTATGATATTATTCTTAATTTTGATTGGCGATTGGATTACTTTGTGCGATTGGTTGATGGAATTCGCGCGTTTCTTATCTAACCAATCGTAAGTCGAACTGAATATTAGAATTTAAGTTGTGTATTGTTGTAACTGCATAATGTTTTCGACCTTCACGTATAAATATTGATCCCGACCACAGTCTATCTTTAATGTTAGAGACTGTATAATGTTCAAATAAAAATATATGACAGAATAATTAATGAAAACGAAAATGAGTTAAAGTAATGTCAAATTTTTAACTGTTGTCTGATTATAATGATCATAATGCCTTATATTGTTTACCCAACATTTTAATTATTCAGGAAATGATGTGTGTGAAATAAACGTGGATCAAGTTTGAAACAGCGTTTGTGTTCTAGAACCCATATTGATCCTGACGCATGTGTAGTCTGCTGACACAAAGACGAACAATTATGTTGCTATGGCAATATTACTGTACACACATTTGACCTTGAGTACGTGCCATTGAACATTCTTGACAGAATAAGGTAATTTGACGACAGAGTGGAGGAAAACTGGGTCACACGCATGAATTAGCAGAGAAGCAGATATCCGAAATGTGACCTGCATTGTCTTTAACATGAGGACTGCCGGTTTGATGCGTCTCATATGCGGTAATTAATTACTGTACGACGAACATTGAGTTAAACATGAGCGTCAGCAATGGAACTGTGTTATTAATTATTTGTATGCGTGTTTTCAGGTGTTTGCATATTGTTGAACTTATGTTTAAAAAGTGATGGACAGTCGGATTGCAACAATGAAGTGGTAAGTAAAACGTGATACGCACTCAGAGTCACAATCATGTAACTTAACATGATTTCATTTTGCAACCAAGAACCTGTTTCCGTTTTTAAGTGATAATAATTATGTTTATATACGGTAGCTATTATGTAATAGTACCAGTATGTTAACTGTTGCATAGGCTGTTGTGTATTATACACTACATATTTATCAACAGTAAATACTCATTTGTCCCGCGCCCGTAGCGTCATGGTTAAGTCCTAAGGCATCATGCCTAGGAGTCGGGAGAATCGTCATGATGACCACAAGATACTTCCATTCTGGTTAGATGATCGTTCATCTATAGTGAGGCCAGCAGCCAGAGACCTTGGCCCTTCATGGGCTGTTCGCGCCACGAAAACATGCATTTACCTCCATGCTGAACATATGACCAGTGAAACCTACTACTGTAGGTACGGTAGGCTGCATGTAAATTATATTCGTTCAGAATGCTGAGAAGAATGGGGTAGGGATGGCTGTAATGTACAATTTTTGAAGGTACAGTACCAGTATTGTACGTGATACTGTAATTTTTTGCATGAGAGTAAACCCCGATTAAGGCATTGAGCTTAAGCAACTATAATAGTAGGCCTACTACAATGGATAATGTGTGCCATTATGACATACATCCTGCTGATTATCGTTCCCGGGGGGGGGGGGGGGAATAACAGAAATAACGAAAAGTCTTGTATTGATAATATGAAAGCTTCGGAATGAGGCGTTAAGTTAATAGTTTGGGATGCAACCGTTATTTTAAGTCTTCAATGGATTCTGATGGTACAGAGGGAAGATGCTTATGAGTTAGGTGTTCTAGAAGTACTTTGTCTTTTGTTAAACTTTCACCTCGTGATGTTTTAAATTCCATTTTTTATTTCTCGTTTAGGGAGAATGATAGAACAGCTCCTCTTTTCAAAAACGTTTTCTGTCTCGAATGCATTAAGTTTAATTCTGCTGTGATTTTTCTTCTGTCATCCGTCTTAAAATACTTCTACCATATAAATAAGTAGTTTTCAAGTTCCAATTGCCTTTTCTTTTTCAGCTCTCTATATCCATAGCTTAAGAAGTACGAAACAACTTCTTCTCCTTCCAACTTTCTTGTTTTAAAATACGGTAACTGTTATAGCAAATGGCACCTGCATGGTGTATATCACCCATATTAAAGAAACGCGTAAATAACACAATAAAACACATACAAAAAAACAAATGAAGCAGATAGTCACGTATGCAATTACAAGAAACATTTAACATGTAAGAGCGGTAACACTACTTGTGAAAACTGACAACATCACAGTTTGTTTACCTCACCACGTGTTTTCAGACAAGACCATCTATTCAGCTCTTTATTCATTTTGATCTGTTTCTTGCCCTACCAAGATCCCTATTTTTAACCAGAGGATCCTACAAGATATCTCGATTGAGAATTAAAATGTTTCCGCAAAACACCTCGTGAAACGAGGTCTCTGACATCAATACAAGAACAAAGTAGATGAGGGAACGCATTAGGCTCTCAATGGCAACAGCGTTTGAGGTGAACACTACTCCCTATATAGAGAATATTAAAGAAGTGGAGACTGATAAGGGATTTCTTATTCTGGGAACAAATTATTCTCTGTTCCATTCTTTTTTATTAGGTACCATAATTTATTTTTGTGTCACTAGAGCGAGAACTGTCTGCCGGAGTAACTAGATGATAAAATATTCTTTTATTATTTAAAGTGTTAGTGATTTGACATTTTACTTAGGATGTCTCGATTGAGAATTAAATTGTTTCTGGAAAACTCCTCGTGAAACGAGGCCTCTGACATCAATACAAGAACAAAGTAGATGAGGGAACACATTAGGCTCTCAATGGCAACAGCGTTTGAGGTGAACACTACTAACCCTATATATAGAGAATATTAAAGAAGTGTAGACTGATAAGGGATTTCTTATTCTGGGAACAAATTATTCTCTGTTCCATTCTTTTTTATTAGGTACCGGTACCATAATTTATTTTTGTGTCACTAGAGCGAGAACTGTCTGCCGGAGTAACTAGATGATAAAGTATTATTTTATTACCGGTATTTAAAGTGTTAGTGATTTGACATTTTACTTCCTTTTTCAGGATCAAAACGAAGCAGAAGTGTGTGGAGCTTCAGGGTCGTTCATCAACTTGTAAGTAATACTTGACATACTCCTGCTTACGTCGCCCTTCATCTGAAGGTGGAGTCTGTTGCAGTTCCTATCCTGTTTTTCCAGGTGCGGTCTGTGCGTGGGTGGACAGACTGGCCGGGCAGATTCTGAGGGGCTGGATCGCTGCAATGTGTGCTTAGGGGATAACCGCTGCGTTGGTTGTGACGATGTAGTGGGTAGCAACAAGGTTGCCGATGCCTGTGGAGCTTGCCTCGCACCAGATGATGCTGCACAGGATAGTGAGTATGATGATTATGATGATGATTATTATTATTATTATGAATTTTTAAAATTTGTTTTAAGTGAGTGATTAATTAGTAGCCTAATCATGATTCTCTGTTGCTAGATAGCTTGCCGGTACATACTTCAATATTTTCTAAATGAAGTGTACAGAACTTCTTCTTTGAGTATCTGTCATTGCTCACTCAGCTATGAGTTTTAGTTTATTGCGTGGCGTACTCCCGCCATATTTCCTCTGAAATTAATTATTTGGGGTAAACTTGACTATAAAAAAAAAGGATTTAAACCATGTTAGGTGCACTGAACATATTTCTAAAGTTAATTATTTTGTCTCCATTTTTAAAGTACTGTCAACTAGTGTAACATTAGTCCAATGTGTTTGCCATTCTGAAAGTAAACTTTTGTAATTGATGTGTTTGTTAATTTATTTTAATGAAGTATTTTAGTAGGAGTCCTGTATGAAGTAATAATGGCTCCTAAAACATTGCAAAGATGTTGCTTTACATTTATCTGAGTTCATATTTTTTTTAAATATTGGGCCAATGTTATCTTGACACAGGGTAACTTTGACACAACTTTCCAACTTGCATAGTAGCCTACACTGTATTTAGGATCATCTTTGGTCATTGTAACCCCGAAATGAGAGCTGAGTAACTCAACTGGTGTGATAAAATACACTGAAATGATATCGGTACTCACATGACAATTTAATTAGGAACAGTGAATATCTTGTTAGGAAAACACAAAAATTGAAGGTCATAATGGAAATTTTGTATTTTATATTATATAATTGTAATCATTGATAATCTCTTCGTCAGTGGTTGCACGCTTATTTTTAATATTGCTGCATAATCTGTCAATTTAGGATGACGTTTTAGAAAAAGTTTTGGCCACTTGTAACCAGGCATATTGTTCTTGAAATTAGTCACTGTGGATCTGTTTTGTCAAGATAGCTATTTTTTACCATTCGTTGATCTTGTTTGCTCATTGGAAATCCAAATTCTGTCACCTTTTCGAAATGTTTTGCAAAATACATTTTCTTCTTCATTTGTGAATATTGTTGACCGGTCTGGTTTTGCATTAAGATTGCCTTATTGAGTTTATTTTTTATGGTGCTACATGGAATACCATAATATGCAGTTGCTGCCCTCTGTGTTTTCACACCATTCCTGATGTCATCTAATTGTAAGCATTGCTTTAGTTTCTCATCTGAATAATTTACATATGGTCTGTAGTTCCTGGCACATCTATATGTGTTCAGTGTTTCTTACATACATTTCAAACTTAAATTACTTTGCCAATCATATTTACCAACTTTCTTGGTACAAGTCAAATTATTACTGTACTGCTTAAAATATCGTTTCAACATATAAGTTTCCAGAATATTTTTCACACAACCAAACTGTTGATTCACTTAATATAGTGCTGCTGCCTACAGGTAAGTTCTGAAAGTACTTGGTTGAACTGTTTTACTGGCTGAAGCTACCATTTACACAGTACAGTCGAAACTACTAAGATATACCGGTACCACATTTTGTGGAAGATATAAAAATTCAAATATATATATTCTCTGTTACCCTTAATGGGCCAATGTTACCCTCGTTGATGGTATTTTTTGTTATTTAAGCCAAAAATAGGAACAATATCATGGTTTAATTTTTTTTGTTTGATGGTGAAGTTTACACCACTTTACATCACATTTGCAGTTTTTACACATAGGCCTAGTCTTAATTGTTCTTATCCGACTTTATATGACATACAGTTTACATACACTTGCTGTTAATATGACATAGGTGCGTGCAAATTAACACACAATTTTATTGATAAAGACATTTTAATTTTTATTAAAAAAATAATTGTACTTTTATTTACAATACCGGTAGTAACAACCACTAATGTAGCAAAGAGTAATGTTTGGGTTAGTAATGACCACTAATGTAGAAAAGGATAACATCTGGGTTTCATTTGAGCAAAGTCGTTAACTATACATTTCTTTTACTAGTGATACTCAATTATTAATTTCTTTAATCTTAAACTCAGGTGGGAGGGGATTGCCGTATTGTCCTGCTCCCCTCAAACGATATCTCTGGCAACAATACTTATAATTTACCGAAATAAATTATAAAGATGGCCGCTAAGTTTTGTTTGCTGTTGAAAGCAAGAATTTTAAATAAGTATTACTGTAGTATTGGATTCTGTAACTTTCGTCCGTAGTTAAGAAGTCGGGATGTAATAGCATTTGTTTTGAATAGATTGTACCAGGATCACATCGGTGTTTCCGACGAGCCTGGACCGCGCTGTGGACAAGGTGGTGACAGTAAATGTGCGGGGGGCAGGGATCAGCCCCTCCAGCCTGCCTGATGTGAGCTGCAGCCTGGAACCAACCACCCAACAACAAGGACGCGAGGTATAGTAAGTTGTATTTGTTCGTATTACATACTACAAGCAGCTTGGTCTACACTTTAATAAGGAAGAAGGCCTACTGTTGACATGCAAGCAAAAGGCAGATCCAGGTTATAGCAGTGGACCAGTAAAAAGCATAGCCGCCCATAGGAATTGTGGGCCCCACACAAACATTTGTTAGAGCCCTTTCCCTCGTCAGTATTTTAGTGAATGTTGAAATTCTATGATTTAAATACATTACTAACAAGGAAGGCTCACAAGTGATAATGGATTTTCACGATTGTTCTCCCATACATTCCATTTGAAATAAGAAACCTTCCTTTAAATTTCTACATCCGGAGAAAGCCGAGTTTTCGAGATATAATTTTTTCAAATTCTTCAATCCAGAGCTATAACAGCTACTACAAACAGTGCTATGTGCTAGATACATCAGGCAATAAATCTCATCTAGCTGCATACCGTACTGTCAAAATCTCCTAAATAATATAAGTTATGAAAATGACATACCAGATACATAATATTCATGAGCAAGATTAATCCAGCCCCTACCATCATATCCCACCTCTCTCAAATTCATTTTAATATATTATCCTCCCATCTACTGTACGTGTCAGTGTCCCCAAAGATCTTTTTCCCTCAGGTCTCCCAACTAACACTATATGCATTTCTGGATTCGCCCAAATGTGCTATATGCTCTGCTCATCTCAAACATATGGATTTAATGTTCCTAGTTATGTTAGGTGAAGAATACAATGCGTGCAATTCTGCGTTGTGTAACTTTCTCCGTTGTCCTGTAATTTCATCCCTCTTAGCCCCGAATATTTTCCTAAGCACCATATTCTCAAACACTCTTAGCCTCTGTCCCTCTCTCAAAGTGAGAGTTCAAGTGTAACAACCATACAGAACAGTAATAATGATAATGATAATAATAATAATAATAATAATAATAATAAAAATAAAAAATCAGTGATTCTTTTGGGCTTATGGAGTTCAGTTATGTAAGGCTCGTTTACGAAAAAAATTAAAAAGGAATTAAAAAAAAGTTAGAATTTTAGAATAGCAAATTATGCTTAATGAAAAGATGTCCTTATCCTACGTACTGGTATTTGAATTTTAATAAGCAGGTCAAAACAAAATAATTTGAAATTATTGCCCCAGAGGAGGCAGTGTTCTGAGTCTATTATTATTATTATTATTATTATTATTATTATTATTATTATTATTATTATTATTATTATTATTATTATCGCCGCGCTCTCATGGTTAACATGTCGGCATCATACAATAATGTGCGGTGTGCTTTTAAAACATAATTTTGCCGACCGATTGTTGCTCTGTAGGTTTCACTCTAAGCATCACGTTGTCACGTCTACTTCCTCGATAAGATTAAGCACTAGTTTGTTATATTGTTAAATGGCTATTATTATTATTATTATTATTATTATTATTATTATTATTATTATTATTATTATTATTATTTCATATACGAGTACGTTGACATTCTTAACTCTTAATAATAACTCTTTAATAATAATTTTTAATCACATACCTTAATGTTCGTCCTCGGCACAAGACATTGCAACCTCGGTTTTAGTCCACGTGGATTAGAAAAGTAGGTGTCATTTAATAATGGCAGCAGCTTATTGATTGCAATATTGAAATTGAGGCAAGTGATTGGAGCGGCGACATAAGAAATTGAAAACAATAATGCAATTAAATTTCAAAGACCTGCCGAATGTTATGCAGGAGGCCGCTCAAAGATGTGCCGAATGTTAACCATGAGAGCACAGCGATAATACTACTACTACTACTACTACTATACATTCACAAATTTGAGTCACTTTGTATGGCGTAGTTAGATGAGAAGTTATGGAAGCAATTAGGAACAATGGTAATTTGTAACACAATGTTTTTTTGCAAGGCCTTGCGGGTAGAGAAGCTGAGTGTGGAGGACGGACTTATCCAGCTGCAGATGGGTCTCACAGACCGTCTGGGACTCTACACCATCAACTGCAGCTCCAACTCTAAGGGGCCAGTGGACACGGGCAATGGTGTGGCTCTCCTCATTGTGGACAGCAAGCAGCTTTGTGTGACAGCCTCTAAGCCCACCAATGTCAGCGTTGGTGACCCATTCCAGGTGAAAGGCAAATGAGTTCCATCTGTTGAAAATGTGGGTTTCATCTATCATGTCATGCAAGGTTTATATTACCTGGGTGTAACACAAAAACAGTCACATAAACAGAGAAAGAAAATCATAAGAAGGAAAAAAACAATTCAACTAGTAAAAGATGTTTGAATAACACGTGAAAACAGTCATGGCTCGTGGTTTTAAAAAGCTGGGAAGGCTATAATGAGCATTTAATATCACATGTAAATAAATTATTCGAGACCTCGGAGAGTTGTATATTTATTTATTGGTTTATTCATTTACTCATTTTTGTAAGGAAATAGAAGAGCGAAATTACTTCTTACTATTGTTATTTTTGAAGTAAATGTTATTCTGACTGTATGAAAAGTGATGACATTTATTCAAATTTCTTTATTTTAATAACATAAAAACATGATTTAGCGTTCATTATAAATTGAAGCATTGCTCATTGTCATAACTGCCACATCTTATGTTACTATGGGGAAGAATTTTCTCATGAAATTTCGAGCAGTGTATGGGACTAGTGCCCACAAAGTATAATACAAATTTGGGGACCTGTGCTAGGTAGCGAAATCTGGTTTTGAAAACCAGCTATAATGGCTGGGGGGATCATTGTGGTGATCATACTTTACCACGTTAGTAGTTGGGTGATCCTTAACCTGTGCTAAGGCATGTGGACGTGAGACCAGTAGTCAGACTCGGCTCTTTAAGGACTATTACACTATGGATTACATTGTATCTAATCAGGAGCAAGATTTGAGTATTAATATTCTCCTGAGGAATTTTGAAGGAGTAAATTGTCTTGTAAAGCTGATCCTGGACGAATCACTGAACAGATATAAAATTCTTATTTTAACAATCTTTCCTAACAGATCACGTAGATTTCGCATTCTTCATCCTCTAGCTTTACAGAAGCAAGCAGGCAAACCCAAAAGAGGATGTCTTGCTTTTCCAAACCGGACATAGGTCAAATAAAAAGCACGAATCAAGAAGATAATGTAGTAATGGTCCGACTAGACATTTAACAATAATAGGGGTGTACATGCCATCCCAAACACTCATTGACAACGTGACAGAAATAGCAACAAAAGCATTGCAAAATACAGACCCCCACAGAAAATACAGTAGTGCGGGAGACTTCAACTGCAGGATAGACTTAAACAATCAAAGAAGCAAAATGCTTCTAAAATGGCAGAAGATGATCTCAACCTTATTAACAATCCAACTGGCAAGACATATTATACATCGAATGGTAGCAGCACAATAGATTTGGTGTTCTAAAGAGACCCGCAAATATAAATACAGTAAAATGACATATCTCAGGATACTCAAGATCAATAGCTTAGTTAAGAAAACACTGCCATGTCACCGCCAAACTCTCGTTAAGAAGAGAAAGACAACCAAAACGACAAAGAAATACCACAAAATTAACAAAAGCATTAGATAGAAAACCACTCGAATTAGCGGCAGATCACATACTTTCAATCAGTCAACATATCAAAAAAATAATCTGCATGCTTTTGTCAATTTAATGGGTGCAATCATCACCATCCCTGAGAGAAGACGTAGAGCACAGGTAAGATTTCATAGTACGACAACATATCCTTCTAACCCTACAAGCAATAAGATTTGCCGATAGCCAAGAAGATCTCTAGACTTACACTGCGGCAAGAAAGGTCTACAAAAATGTACTGAAGGGAAAGAAAACCGAATACATTATATAGAATAATAGCCAAAAATCCCGTAGAAGCAGGACAAAAAGATTTATATATATATATATATATATATATATATATATATATATATATATAGCATTAAGACGTAGAAAGGTTCATATTACAAGCAAAATGGATATGGATATTTTGGAAAAGCACTTCTCAGTTATCCTCAACTTAGTTGGCGGTCAAAATGTCTGTCAATAGTAGTTCTTAATTTCTTCGTTTAGTGAATTAACATTCACAATACTAAGGTGTATTTGATATTTGCTCCACAATATAAAACCCATAACCAAATGTGTAAAAGTAGTTAGCTAGTATATACATTAGATTGCGCTAACTTTATAAGAAAGGGAGTTCAAATATACTAAGAATTGATCAAAGAGTCATATAAGAAGACTTGCTGTGTTTGCAGATGGAGCTGACCATCCCTTCCCTAGCAGCAGGTAGCAGCGTAGTATGCTATGTGCGGCGCAAGGACCAGCAGACAGTAGAGGTGGTGCAGGCTGCTGAGGTGGAGACAGGCAGGGTGCAATGCAGTGCGTACGTGGCACAGAGGGCGAGTCGTATGGAGTGGGGCGCAGCCTACACATGGGATGCCGCCATTGACAGGGAAGGCTGTGCCTCGCCTGTGAATCTAACAGCCAATGCACTGCCCCCTGCCATGCAGTTAGCACAATTTACAGATGACTTGCGCAAAGTCCGCATTGTTTTCGACCACAATGTGGACGGATCAGAAAACTGCGCGGACATCTTCACGCCTGACACACTCTCGCTTCTTGGAAATGGTAAGTGGTAGTTTGGAAGAAAAGTGGACACTTAAAAATACGAATAAAATAGAAGCACAATTTCCTAAAGCAGAGAGGCTATTTCAGCATTTGGTTCATTCCTGACTACTAGCTGAAATCATAGCGAAATGTGGAGTCAGTTCATCATGCGAATTGTTTGACAGTGTTTGTAGGAATATTCTTGATTAGAAGCCTTTCGATTCAGGAAACATGTATTCATGGTGTGTACAATACGAGTGTTAATTCTTACAGTAATTGTGGTAGTTCCTGCATATAATTTTTATTTACTACCGTGCAATAATTTTTTAGTTTTGATATGAAGTACCAGTACCGTATGATTTTCAACAAAAAGATTTACTGGTACTTGAGTTTGCAATTCATCACAGTACAGTATACAGTGTAGGATTGGTATCTGAATACGAATGTGAGTGAGTGAGAATCTTCCCTCCATCCCTTGTTTCTGACGAACATACTTTCTGATTTGACTTAGACTTTATACACTCTACAGCTGGTAAGATCTGTTTCGGAACCTTACCAGTATCATTTTCATTTGCGTTACTATTGTTACTGCTAGTGTCGATGTGACATTCCAAGTTATCGTTTGTAGTAATTTTATCTATGACGTGTGAAAAAATTCCATTTTTCTACCTATAGCCTACTCATATTTTATTTTTCCAGTGCAATTACAATCGTTTCTTATTTCCCTTTCAACACTCGATCCAGTACATCTAGTGTCAGTCAAAATAAATTTTGTGTAATATATTACAATCGTCTGTGTGATGTTATTTTCTTTAACAGTTCTCTATACCTTAGTCCAAACAAGTTCTTCTTTTTTATATCAAGGCTGGGTCATTATTGCCGTTCCATTCTGAGGCTAACTGAATTCTTCCATCTCGTCCTTGGTTAACAAGTTAAATTTGATTTAAAGTACCAGTACATAGCATCGTCCATTTTATGAAACCTCCTATGTGGCAGTACAGAAAATAATTTTTCAGGAGGAAGAAAAAATTAATTAAATATCAATAGGCGTACACTGATCCTGGATGATGTCATTTATGTTCATCATATTCACCAAAATTTTCTACCGAATTATTTCATATTCTTATGTACAGCCATTGATTTTAATTGCTTTTTCTTCCTCCTGAAAAATTATGTTATGTTAGGATATTTCATAAAATCAACGACGATAAACAGTATATGAGGGGAGATGACCAAAATTCCTGTCAATTGTGGAAAATTTTTCTTTGAACTTGATTCATGCAATTAAATTGTACGGCTTGATTTTTCTGATTTTTTTTTCATGACATTGAACTACTTCTTTACCATGAAGACATGCTATCGTATCTGCATGTCACTTAGATTTCTCTTCACACTTACCTATAATGGCGACTTTGATTTCCAAATCTTCTCGTTGTATTACCATTTTTCAATTTTTTGGAAGTGATATGATCGGAGTTCGCACACAAAATAAGTAATACAACTAAAGGAAAAAAACAATGAAAGAATGCTGCAAGATACTCGTAACACTTGTTCTTTCTCTGTTTTCAATTTACCAACAGACAATATTTCTTTCACTGATGCTAACTTACTATTCTTACGACAATCTTTGAAGTGGTTGTAGAAGAAGACCTTTACCACTAGTGCTACACCATTTCGCCATACTTTCCTCTTCCATAAATTTCCTGTATAAGTATGTTATGTGTTCGTTGTGAAATTGAGTCTATAGAAATGACGAGCTTCTGCACTTTGCTTCTAGGTGCAAATTGTAGTTTTGTAGCGAACAGCCTCATTGTGACGCTGGGCGTGAATCCCACACTCCAGGGGAACTCTACGCTGCAGCTGCGAGACGACAGCAAAGTGTTTAGGGAACAGTCGGATCCTTCATTGACTACGCCTGCCTCAGGAAAGGTGATGCTTACCTCCCCAGATCCCAAGACTAGCTCTCCTCAGTTCGAAGTGATGGCACCAATGTTAATCTGTCCCGATACACGCATGGGTTCGGCACTGGGACGCACGTCTGTGATGCCAGATAGTGGGGCTGGGGGAAACACCCAGTTCATAAGGTGAGCCTAAGACCTTCTGCAGGGGACATACTTTTGAGATCATCTATTTTGGTGATTCTGTTTCGGATTGAAGTTAACGATTTCTTTTCTTCTTCTTTCATTCAAGTATTAGGCCTTATGGCCTATTGTGAGCTCACGGTTGAATAAATGATGTAAAAAGACCAAAGAGTGCCAGTTATTGGCAACGAAAGAGTCTGTTTGCTGCCTGTTTATTAAGGAATCTATAACATATTTCTGTGAGGTAGTTGTGCTGTCTCGTCTTGTTGTATAGTAGCAAAATCAGTAGTACCTACTGGAGAGGTTTGGGGAGTTCGAGGCCACGTTTAGATTTTTTTTATATTACAACAATAATTCGAAATGCAGAATAACATACAAAGAAGGACAGAAAACGAAGTCGAGGTGTTTCTCACATCTGCCGTGGCTATGTGACTGGAACGAAAAGAGGGTAGGTAAATATATTGATTAAATAGGCAGCAGATCGCAACTTTTGCTGTCAGTAACTCTGCAAACTTTGAGCATTTTACAGTTTGGTTTTGCATCATTAAGTTCGAAACATAATCATCAAAATGGGTGGTTCCTATGCTTGTAAGACCTTACTTTTAATTTTTGAGACTGTTCATGTATCCCAGTTATAGGATCTCACACTGAAATATAATTTATGAGAAGGCGTTTTTGGTTTCACTTTCCTTCTGAAAGAAGAACTGTTAAACATCATCTTCATCATCATCATCATTATAACCGGTATCATTGTCAGCATCTAAAATTTTGGTCTCTCTCCCTGTTTTGTATCTACCACCTTCAGAAATCCCTTGATTTAAATGTATTGAACTGGGTTTGAATCCACGAACTTTAAATCTAATAACAAGCTTCGTACCTACTTGACTACAAAACCAACAATATTCAGAAATATATATATACGATAATACTTGAAAATCCGTAGACATCAAGGTGGCAAGATATCAATTGTTCCTATCCAATGAAAGTTTTCCAATTGAGGGGTTTGGGGAAAAAACCAGGCAGCTCCAATTTAGTACTTTTCGAGATAATTAAGAAAAACTCTTTTAAAAATTAATAATGCTTCCTCTAATGTTCAAACTAACACATAAAATGGTAATTGGCATAAGTAAATGATTGTTTAAGAAACAGATGATTTTAAAATTATTTTTTATGATTACAGAAATTTTGAATTTGATGGAGTCACCTTGTTATTCCACCAAATACAGATACAGGCAATTTTTATTGTATTTTGAAACATTACTTTTAAGTAACTTTGATTTTAAAAATTTGATAGCATACGTAGGGGTTGTTTGACAGTTAAGTATATGAAAATGTGAATATTTTTTTCGTTCTCAGTTATCATTAATCATCAGATTCAGAAGTTCCAGTTTGACTGTATTTGAGTCGCACAGTAAACTCTCATAAATGACATATCAGCTGGTGGCACATACTGACATGCCAACTTCATAGTAGCTTTATACTTGGCTGCTTTTATCTTGAGATCTGAATTATAAGGGCTCTTTTTTCTTCTTCAGTTTGACATTCTAACATCTTCTTTTCTAAGATATAACACTTTTGGCAAGTGTCACTAGGTGGCTTACGAAAGGATACATTACTAAACTTTGTAGTGAAGAATCTATAGTAGAAGTCACAGCTCACTTTATACTTTTTCTCCAGCAAATGCAGTTTTACACACTATCACTTCAAATGAATCTTGGCGAAACTATAATAAATAAATAAATAAATTAATTAATTAATTAAATTAACGAATGAATGAATGAATGAATGAATAAATGAATGAATACTGCAGTATGACTTAATATCATTCCATGTAGGCATTAGTTTTTACTTTTTAATTAGCATTTTGAATTATATTGTATAATTTAATTATTTTGCTTACCTTATATAAATATGTGTGCACACGAGGAATGCCACCTCCACTTTAAACATGGTGTCGTTGGACAACACGAACAGTTATCAGGCCACCCAAATATGCATCTTGCGTTTCTTTGTTCTTCATGTCATTCAGTACCGGTACGTCCTTTTTCATTTAGTCACCAAGTTTCTGTTAACACTGGTGCAAGTCGGATCAACAACACGAACAGGAAAATGCTTGCCTTTCCTGTTCACGTATGATTTACCTGCATTTCTAGTTCCTTTCTTGTATTTGAGAGCCAGCCACCATTTTGGGTTACCGGTACGTTTTCTTTTCTTTTTCAATGAATCTGTATGGAAGTTCATCACTAGACACACTTTCATTTGGATTATATCCACTCTCAGAAGAGAAAAGTCACTCTCACTAGTCTCCATGTTGACTACTAATGTGCTACTAATATAATACTGACAACAATGGGTTAATATTAACCTTCTTATTTGTCTTTTAAGCTGTAATAATAGTGCTGCTTCCTTTTGACAATAATGTAAGATTTTGGTGAAACAACAAGGTGGCTCCTGGAGCTGCCAGGTTTTACCGCCAAACAATAAGCATGTACAGAAAGAGGCAGGTCCAAAATGCGTTAGAACTGTGAATGTAATTCTTGGAACTACCTGGTTCTTCGACCAAACGATAGAGCGTTTTTTTTCTTCCTCTCTACATAAATAGCTCAAAAATGAAAAAATATTGGAGCTGCCTGGTTTTTCCCCCAAACCCCTCAATTGTTATACTGAGTTTTCACATAAAAGCTAATTATTATGCAGGGTCCTGACATGGTTCATAATGTTATAGAAGACTGAACTTGGTTCAGAAACTGAGAGAGAATGTATGAGAAGAAGTAAAGAAACTGTCAAGTTTTACCATGGCATGTTTAAATGCTATGGCTATGTTAGCTTTCACATAATAATAAGTATAGATTGTGACAGCACACCATATAATTCATAAAGAAGTAAAAATTTAAATCCAGTAGTATCACAAAATATACAATGCCTACGCAAATACAACCGCAGAATGAGTGCTAATGCTCTGATTTAATTGTGATTAGAATTGTGCCATATGGAGCACAGAAGCTCGAGTACAGCTGGACAGTGAATTTCTCAGCCCAAGCAAAAGACCAGAGACACAACCTGATGGTATGGCGAAGTGTCAGGATGCTTCAGACTCAGCTGAAAAAAGCGTCCAAACCTCTACAGAGCAACCAGATTGCCATCAACACGTCCATGGTGAGCAAACCAAACTGTAAATATAAGTTCGTGCTTACGAAGACAGCTTAAATCTTGTAACAGATTTGAATTCCTAAAATGTAACAAGGTGATGGAATTCTATACAGACTGAAAGTTTTTGTGGCTTAAGGGGTTAGGTACAGCTTACAACAGTAACATTTTTGGTAATATTCAACATTTTTTTCCTCCATTACTGTATCTTGTACAATAATGAAAATTGTTATCTGTAAAACACTGTCGACTGCCTCCGTGGTCTGTTGGTCAGCATGCTGGCTTCCAGATTAGGAGGTCCCGGGTTCGATTCCCGGGCTAGGCTCTCGGTGAATTTTTCTTGAAGAAGAGGAATTCCCTGGGTGTCTAGAGTCTGGAAATTTGTATGAATGTGAGTGTGCCGGGTTAATATAAATTAACCAATCATACAATATAAAAATACGTCAGGACTGTCGCTGGGCAGTAACCTGAACACACGTTTCAGCGTCACATTGTTGACAAGTAACTCCATTTGTTAGCACAACCATAAAGCATCTAATAGATGCTATAGAGTTACCAACAACGAAAAAAAAAAAAACACTGTCCTTCTGCTATATGAAAAAAATATTTTTACGATTTAAAAAAATTATTTATATTTTTTTCAAAATTCATAATGGTGATAGTTCACTGCTCATAAACTTGTTAACTTTTTCATGTTCTCTCTCTTTTATTTTATTGCTGAAACTCATGTTTATAATATCATGATTTTTAACTAACTTACCGTGTATTCCTTAATAAATAATATTGTTTTTATTTTGTGTTAGAAGAAAATACTGATCTTTGACCATTTTTTAAAATGAATTTATTTTTTATCAGACAATGTATCAATGCATCATATTGTAGATATGACATGCATAAATACACACAAAAAATTTCATCGCAGAATGTTGGATAGTTTTTGAGTTATGTGGAAAACGCTACATCACTTCACAGTGAACTGAATTTTGAAAGAAAAATGTAAATAATTTTTTAAATCGTAAAAATATTTTTTCATGTAGCAGAAGGACAGTGTTTTACACATACTAATTTTCATTCTTGTACAATATGCAGTAATGGAGGAAAAAAATGTTGAATATTTAAAAAATATTACTGCTCTAAGCTGTACCTAACCTCTTAAGATATTTTACATTCCAATTAGTTTACTTTTATGAAAATATGACCCTAGAAATGTAAATGAAGCCAATTCTTCTCACTTTGTCATTTTATGAAAAAGAAAGTGTAGTGAAACTGCATAAATCGATTTCGAGATTTTCCTGGAAGTGTATGCTATCATTATGAGTACCTACTGTACCACTGTTCTCAGTTGAGTGTTTTTTAGCGTTATGTCCGTCTGTTTATCTATTTACGATCTTTTGGTCATATTTTATACTTACTAGCCACTTCGTCAATGAACGCCACCATGGTGGTCTGTTGGCTAGAGCTCTTGATTTATAATCCTGTGAACCTGGGTTTGATCCCCAGTGTACCCCCGATTTATAACTTGTTGGGCATGCCCGTGGTCCAAGTGATACAGGGTTTTACCAGTTCCCCTGTGGCATCCCAACAAATCTCCATCATCATCTCATCTCACTGCATCGCAGGTGTAGCATAGACCAGCTTCCAATGGCGTACTCCTGGCAAATGTCGGTAAATTGGTCTACAGAACTGGCTTCATAAAGGGTGAATATAGTGAAGCACTCGCCATCAGTTAAAAAAAACTTCATCAATGAAGTATGAACGAATCTGCGTATACATACAGGAAGATATTTCTGTGGTGTTTGGTTAGAACAAGATAACTCCAAAATGGCCATTTACTGTTATCTACACCTACTAGTAGACTACTTAGAAGCTATAGAAAAGCATAACATATGCCTTAATCTATGTTATTTGCATTCACATTTGTATGTAAACCAGTGGCAGATGGTGGTTTGAAAGTTGAGGAGGCCAAGACGTGACTGATGATATGTTATATTTTATGTGTATTAATATTATAAGTTAGGAACTGTCAGTATCTCATTACTATTACATAGCCTACAGCAAATTCATTTGACGATCCTCTTCCTTCCCAAATCGATCAATTATGTCACAACATCCAGAACAATGAATTTAAATACTATTATAGTCACAATCATGCCATGGTACGAAAGAAAAATTTCACAACCTCGAGCGGGATTCGAACCTGCGACTTACTGTACTCCGGTCAGGCGCTCTACCACTGAGCTATCGAGTTCGTCTCACGCCAAAGGCTTGGAATTATCCTTTCATACTGGCGACTCTGTTATAGAATACTGTCCATAGCGTCTGATCTAGTCAGCACTGCTTATGGGTGTGAAGAAACTTTACAAATGTAATCTTCATCTTACGAGGTTTGGTGACGTATATACGTCCGTTGATGTGACATATTAATGAATTTAAATACTATTATAGTCACAATCATGCCATGGTACGAAAGAAAAATTTCACAACCTCGAGCAGGATTCAAACCTGCGACTTCCTGTACTCCGGTCAGGCGCTCTACCACTGAGCTATCGAGTTCGTCTCACGCCAAACGCTTGGAATTATCCTTTCATACTGGCGACTCTGTTATAGAGTACTGTCTATAGCGTCTGATCTAGTCAGCACTGCTTATGGGTGTGAAGAAACTTTACAAATGTAATCTTCATTAGAATCAATCACTCAATAAGTCTTCTTAATGTATCCAGCTGTTTGCTGACAACATAAAGTCCACTATAGTCCACTGTAGTCTATTCAGTTTTTGTTTTTCATGAGAAATGAGGGGTAGCCTATTTTGATCAGGGTTCATTATAGATGCCTATTGCTAGTAGCCAGAGTTGGGGTGTAGTCAATATATACTGCAGGGCTGTGTCTTCTGCAACTGGTACTGATGATTTTAATTTATTTCTTTTGTGGTCTATGGATGGACAGTATAGAAGAATGTGGTGTTCCAGATCTTCACCATGATTATTACACCACAGACAAGTAGGATTATCAGAAAGGTGTAATCGGTGTAGGTACTTTTGTGTGACAATGTGACCTGTTCTGGCTCTTGTTAAAATGTTTGAACATGTCTGGGCAAAAATTACTACTAGAAGAAACTAGACAAATCTGTATTTATTTCTGAACTATCAATATTTAATATACTGTATAAATAAATATATTATCTCGTAACACAAAAAAAAAAATTACAGAAACACCACAAACAAGAGAAAAAAATCTGCCAACATAAAACAAAACTTTTACGCAAGGAGAGAAAACTAACAGTAGTACATGACACGATTTTTGAAAGCCAAGAAGAAAGAAAGAGAAAGAGAGCTTGTCAGTACAGCCGAACATAATCGAATGCAGCTGAGACTAGCGCTACACTTGTCAATGGTGAGTAAGATTTCTCAAAATTCGCCTCCTCCCGCACGTTCTAGTCAGATTTAAACACTCCACTAACCAGCTATCTTATTGGTTGAAATGCTGTTGTCATGGTTATCGAGGAGCAGAGTCATATAGTTGTTTCCGCTATCCTGCTCTTGCATAGACACTGCATGCTGCTCGATGTCGATTGTACAGGTTACAGCGCTATCTGTTTGCTTTTGGATGAATTATTTGTACTATCTCTAGCGGACGGGCATCACCAACTGGATATGGTTGGCTTGACGTAACTTATATCTTAGTCGTATTGAATAGTAAAATTAATATAAAAGGAAAAATTGTTCGTTATTTGCTATAAATTGTCTATGATCTTGCTTCAGCTGAAATTAATAATATATTGTATTCTGGTAAAATATTAGGGGAGGCATGGCCTCCCTTGCCTCCCCTGAAAATCCGCTGCTGATGTAAACTAGAATTCTGATTTTTAAAGGAAAAGTGAAAATAAAAGTGGAGTTATCATGTTCCGACCTAAACACAGATTTGACAGTCTCGAAGATAATCTTGTGTTGTAAATCTCGCTCTTACAGTAAACAATTCAATTATGAATGATATATATGGATGTGTCCATGTGCACTTTTCAACTCCGTATTTCGTTTCTCTTGCTTTCTATTCGGGAATAATGATTTCTGGTCAAGGGATGGTATGAAGGACCTCGGGCATGTACAAGAATATGCTGAGGAACTTTCCACAGTAAAAGACACATAATTATTTTATCTTTTACACACCCAAGTTGGACTTGGATTCTGACAGCTGTTAAGATATTATTTGAGTAACTGTACATAGATGCTGGAAATTTGACCTAATTTTAAATGTGTTGTAGTTGATGCCAGGCATAGAGTACAAGATCAGTGTGACTGCGGGCAACGTGCTGGGTGCACAAAGTCAGACGCGAGAGTTTTCATTCCAAGTGATGAATGCGAGTGGACCAGGTGCATCGCAGTTGGTGCTGAAGGGACCCACTACCACGCGAGGCGATGCTGACCTGTACCTGGAGGCGATGCTGATGTCCTGCGAGCCTCAAATCATGCAGCCAGCCTTGAACGTGAGTCCTGCCTCTCTCTGCCTCTGTTGTCCACACTTCAGAGCGAAGGTACACTAAGTGTTGGCTTGTTTCTGTGTGCAGTATCAGTGGAACATAGATGGTGATCTGGCGCAGAAGGTGGAACTGTCCAAGGGAAGCAGGCTTCGCCTGCGGAGTGGTGTGCTGCAAGGTGGCAAGACCTACAATATCAGTGTTGCCTGTTCCTCTGATTCGAAGGAGCCTGCGGCAGTCGTCAATGCAAGTGTGAGTACTTGTCTCATTACACATTGTTCCATGGTCATCACACTGTTAGTTGCTTTGAAGCACCATATGTCACTCACCTCTCAATATTTCCGCTGTAAAGAAGTAAGAGAGATGTCCCTGTGATTTGGTTAAGTTTTCTAAAATGATTTATAAATTTTACTGGACTTGGACTGCATATATTCGGTGATACATCTGTAAATTTTATTTTACCTGGACTGATTCAGCAATACATATATAAATTTTATTGGATCTTGATTGCATATATTCCATCATACATATTGGCCCTGGACTGCATATTCGGTGTTTGTAACTTGTCTGGTAATATGTTAATAACGTACCGGTAATTCAAAATACCGTACTTTAAGTTTTTCCTGATATTAGCTTCATGAATTGTTAGTATTTCTGTTTTCGGTCTTCTGGTTGGGATAAATCTCCTCCATTCCATTGTGAGTTCATAATTGTGTCTGTTCCATCCATATATTTGAATGAAGTACTTTTTAACGCCGGATAATTTCACTTTAGGACTCATCTTGAGCTTGTTTCTACAGATATTTTATTATATTTCTGTCACTGACAGAATTGGGTTTCAAATGATTTATCTTGATCATGGGGATCAGAGTACTAAAAAGCGAAACAAAAGATATCTGGTTGCTTTCGTTCCAACGTTCTGTGGGCACTGCTTATCTGAGTGTTTAGGTATACTTTTTCTCACAGATTAGTATAACCTTTTGCTATCTCTCTTCGCATCTCGTTAATTATGACGTTGCAGAAATATAATACGAGATCTATAACCATTCACTGTTATCCAAGGTGTACCATTTGAAGATGGCTATAGAGTTTAAATTACCACCACCACCACCACCCAACAACACCTCCTGTGACGTCGGAGGAGCACAATGCAGTAGTAAAAGACATCCATTACTTTCATTTGTCAGCCATTCTCTTAACTTCATTCAGATCTTTCCAACTTTCACAATTTCTTTTTCAGTTCTTCTCCTGGTTTTTCTCGAGCGACCTTGCCTTCTAGAACCTCTTGAGTTTCAATTCAACATATGTTTTTCTATTGTTTCATGAGGTTTTCTTTATTTGTGTTCTAACAACCGCCATTTCCTCACCATAGCTTCTTCAGCAATTGGTTTCTGGTTGATTTTCTCCACAGATTATAATTTGTTACTTTGTCTGGTCATTGTATATTGAGGATTCACCACAAGTGTCAATGGGTAAAGATCTGCATTTTCGTTTTATTTTTCCATGTTTCGCATCCATACAAAAAGACTGCTTTTGCTTTACTATTAAAAAACTGAATAGAGTTTGAATATGAATTTTCAATTCAATACAATTTACAGTATGGTACTTCTTTACTGATAATTCTGTCATAAATAAAACTTCTCTAAATCTGCGGAGACTTGAATAAGTAGAACATTGGGTGATGTGTGTTTGAAGCCTCCTATCATGACTGTTTGAAGGCATGGCAGAACGTAACAGTACTGTCAGGTGGCATCCAGGCGTGCATCAGCAAGCAGGCGGTGGCACTGGGCACAGGCCAAGCATTCCAACTTGACGCATCTGCTTCCCGTGATCTGGATCACAGTGCTGGCAACCTCCAGTTTTCGTGGTGCTGCCAGCGCCTGCTGGGAGGCCGGTGTTTGCTCCCCCGTGCTGGGGAGGCTGTCACTTTACAGAGCGCCTTCAAGAATGAATTCTCCCAGCCTGTGCTGTCATTGCCTGCAGGGGTGCTGCCCGTCGGCAGGTATGGATCTGCAGAGTCCTAAAATAGCTGTCTAGGTTCAAATACGAATATTGTCGCCTTTACACACATGTCTTGTATAATGAGCAAATACACATATCAGTTAGAGACCAAAAGAGAGAAAATAGCCTAGTTACTATGGAGACGTAAACTTACGTTACCAACCCTTGCCAATTATTGTCCAGTTGGACTATAGATCTGGGACTGCACTGGCATGGGTTCGAATTCCACTTGGACCGATTACATGGTTAGTAGAGATGAACAACGATCGAGAAAACGAGATTAACAGCGCCTGCAAAGCCGAAAACCCACGCGACAATGTTGTATTACGTCGTGTCCTTGACGTAAAGACTGGTTGTGAATGTTCCGAGACTCGATATTGATCATCTCCCAAAGTCCCGAGTCAGCAATTGTTTATACCTGACTGAACTTTTATCTACTTTGGCATTACTGTTATGTATAAACAACCAAGTAGCCTATTTGAAACATTTTCAGTGTATAATAATCTGTTCCCCAGTCTTTATTTAATTACCAGACCCTTATTAAGAGACTAGGAATTTTCCTTTCATATGTTTGAGATCAAGTGTGCACTCTCAAGTAAAAAGATATTAATGTCATGTTTTATGTTTCTTAGAAATGCAAATTTATTTGAGAATTGTTTTTTTTTTTTATTTATGTAACCATAGGTAATATCATATAATAGAACCAGAGCATTTTGATAACTAAGATACTGTTCTGTTTTGTCTTTTTGTCTCATTTAAACATTCATAATGTTATTTATTTCAATGATGTATGTTATTCAAAGTTACGAAATCTTTCCACGCCGGCCAAATGCTATTTCGAGAATGACGAGCCAAGACTCTAAAGACAACTGCAGTGAGCACAGCAAACGAGAGCGGCAGTTAGTTTTGTCTCTATCTCTAATGGTTGGGGTTTTCAAAAGAATTTTCCAACTGTAAGGAAATATTGGGTATTTCCATGATGAACCCTCATACTCATCTCACCTCCATCATTTTCATTGGTACACTATTAGATTGCTAACCTAACCTGTGCAGCCATCTAGTATGGCTTCCTGAATGTTATATACAGAGTGGAAGTAATAACAGTTATTTCTTGGATAGATTACAACAAAAAATTCTAATACCACATTAGTCACTTTTGTAAGAAAAAAATTATTTTCCTCTAAATATTAACACTGTTTTACTCGATAAGTATTACACATTCGATTCTCATTTTTACTCTTATTGTTAAAGAAAAGACAAGGAAAGATTTATCCCTTTGCAGTTTTGAAATAAAATGCAAATTAAATAAAATGATTAACACTTATTGTTACTCATATTTCCTGTTATTAGGAAGTCTGGCAACACTGTTGTGGTGACTAAGGGATGGAATACTGCTATTCAGACTGAGTGCGTATGTGTTTTCGTAGGTGAACTGACAATGCACTGTTGCCAAATTGTCTAATTAACCATGCACTTAATTACAAGACGTATAATAATTTTTATTTAATTTAATGTATTCCATTGTCCTCTCCACTCTGCAAATTATATCACTTCCACTCTGTATAGCTTGCAGAGGTGAAAATTATTCTATAAAAAGAATGTATGAAATAGAGATTCTAATGATATGTTTTTTTTTTTAATTTTTATTCATAACAAAACTACAAAAGTATAAAAATATCATACTAAATTACATAAAACAATATATCAAAAAATTTAAAACTACACTCTTCTTTCTTTGTTTACTTTTTAATTCGTTAATAACAGGAGCACTCAAAACATGAAGAGATTAATTTACTTGGATTGAAAGTATTGCAACATTTTACTTACAAAATTAATTTTAGACAGCATCACTCCAAATAACAATAGAAAATAGAAATAGTCCTCTTTTCGCAACTGTCATATTTGGTAACCCTATACCATGGAACTTTGCAAAGTTGCAAAACTGGTAGTTCCCTTTCTAATTCTGGGTAGACTGTACTACAGTGTTGACACCACACTGCATCACCAGGGATGGCTGCAGGCAAATATTCTACATCTCACTAACATCTCACTTATATCGAATCTGCAGGTATGTCTTCACGGTGGAGGTCTCCAAGGCAGGTGGGGCGGCATCCAAGGCGCAGACCTTGGTTGAAGTGATGCCTGGGTCGCCGGCACTAGTGAATGTGCCGCTGGGGATGCAGCTGAGTCCTGTGAACCCCAAAGTGGGTGTGACGGTGCCGGCGGTGGTGATGGACACACGAGAGGGCTGTCGAATGTGGTGGTCAGTGTTGCAGGAGCCAGGGCGAGAGTTCCTTGATCTGGCCGAGGTGGTAGGGCTGGGCGATCCTGTGCTCGTCACCCTCGAGGAGTCCAGGGACGTCATGGGAAGGTAGGCAACCTTGAAATCAGAGACCTATTTTCAAACTATTGGCATCTATATATAGAAAATAATGCATCAATTAAAAACTATTAGAAATGTAGATGTTTGGGACCAAATATTGAACAATAGTAAATATGGAAAAGAAATATATATATTAACACGTATCATTATTTCCTATATATATATATATATACCGTATATATATATCTGTGTGTGTGTGTGTGTGTGTGTGTGTGTGTGTGTGTGTTTGAGATGAGCAGGGCACGTAGCACATATGGGTGAATCTGAATGCATATAGACTGTTAGTTGGAAGACCTGAGGGGGAAAAGATCTTTGGAGAGGCCAAGGCATAGATGGGAGGGATGTTAATATGAATTTATGAGAGGGGGATAACTTTCCAACAGGAGAAATCCCCTCCCCCCCGTTAATTCGCATCCTGTATACCGGTATGTTTGATATGAATAAGAACACTTCGGATACTATTATTTTTGTTATAAGTACTGTAATCATTCAACATTTTTCCAGGAGAAATTAATGGAAGTAAATGGTATATTAATAGCTTGGCCTAATATAGAGTTGTAATGAACAGATTTATACACCAATTAGTCGACTTATGGCAACAGTACAAAGGAATCTCCTCACTCTTATTGCTGACAGTCGGATGTGATGAATCATTGAGTCCTATTTGCGTCACTGTTGCAAACATTTTTGAAACGAAAGCTGTGAAACACGCAATAAAAACGTGGAAACATTTTGTGTCACCTTAAAGTTTGCAATATTTCACCCCTCGTCTTACATTAATTTGCCCAGAAGAGAGTTTCACTAGGACTGGTTTGACTTGCAGGGAGTTCCCGTTGGTGATTCCAGGCCCTACAGGCACTTGGCCTGGCCTTAAGGACAATGCGGGATACAAGCTGCGCCTCTCGGTGGCCTGCCCCAAGCAGCAGACCAGCTATGCAGACTTCCTGATCATCACCAATTCTCCGCCCAGTGTGAAGGCCCTTAAGGTGAGTTCGAGGTCAACAATTTCCGACTGTGCGAAAATTTGAGTCTTCTGTCAAATGAATACCAGAGAAGCTCAGCTAATGTACATGTGTCATTCAATAATTAGTGGCAACAATGTTTGTATGTGGCACTAACATCGGTAAATGATGCAAGCTGATAACAATGAGAAAGAAGAGCATCTGATATGTGTTATCTGTGAGTCTGAAGACAATAATCTCATTTATGAGATATCTATAGTGAGTTTAATTTGTAGACTGTTATCTGTAGTGCTCTAAAATGTTCAGCAAATACGAACAAAAATGCTTCATTGAAATTCAGATTGCAAGAGGCAAGAATGTTCGACAATGCCATACAGCATTACTGAAAGCTTGTGGTAGAGAGGCTTCACCATAGTGTACCATGGCAGCGGGAGGGAAGATATTCATCAAAAACGTGGAGCTGGCAGACCATAATCGGCAAGTGAACGCTACTGTTGGTCATTGAGTCCATATGACCTAGCCAGGAGGATTTTCTGAAAACTCCACTGGTCATGTCCGAGTCTTCACTATACAGGGACACTTATGTGTGCCATGGCATTCCTCTACTTTTTATGGAACAGTTACAGTATATTGTTGTGACTCGGTCCATAGAGCCTTGTTTGTTAAAACAGATTGCACTACAGGAAGGTGAGGATGGGATTTGAGTAAGAGAGGCTATGGAAAGCACTTCCCTATTCCTTGCAGCGTGAGTGAAAATATAATACGTGTTGTAATGGCCGATACTAGATTCTGTCATAGATTTCATTGTCCTTATCTAGAAGTAACATGTAAACCACTATGTCGTCATCGATATCATACGTGATGCTCCAAGAAGGTGAATTTACATCGTACCAGTATGACGATAATTAATGGATTCAGTATCACATATTGTATTTTTTCTAATAGAGTCTGCAGATTCTTAGACGAGGGGTGGTGTAGAAATAGATGATTCAGTCTTGGAAGTAATGATATGTTTTATTTCTCCTTTCATAAGGCTTATGAAAAATCGTTGTGACGTTACAGTATAAATTCAGTTTCTAGGTCTGCATACAAATTAATAAATAACTAGGCTATTTATAGTCCCATCGCTCTAATTTCCGGCAGCCAATCGCGTTGTAGGTCAGCTACATTTAAACGTGTGTGTCTTATGATTCACTGATTAATTTCTTAAGGCTCGATAAATACTTAATATAATCGCCCGCCATTTTAGCTCTTTCGTTGGCGTTCGCAGAAAGCACACGAAGATGTTATTTGCCACTCAATTATTTGCTGAATTACATTGCGTTTGATTTATTATCATAGGAGCTACGACATGATAATGTTTAATGGTGTGGTAAATAGATTCCTCATATGGTAGCTCGGCAACGTAAGAACGATAATGGCGAACGATACTACCTACTTAGACTTTATAGAGCCTTCACTTTCTAAGACGTAATCAAAGAGGCGGAGTCACGCCGGAAATAACAGCTCGGGTCTATAGTTCTGAATATTTGTATGTGTGGGAAAGTGGTAACCTGGGAGAGAAATATGGGGTTAACATTCAAGCAGTTCAGAGATCAGTGAAAGCATAACATCCCAACACATGTGTATTCTATAATCCCGTCGCTCTTATTTCCGGCAGCCAATCACGTTGTAGAGCGGCTACATTTAAACGTGTGCGTCTTGTGATTTGCTGATGATGACGTTATGCATTTCCTAAGGCTCAATAAATACTTAATATAATCGCCCGCCATTTTGGCTCTTTCGTTGGCGTTCGCAGAAAGCACACGAGGAAGTTATTTGCCGCTCAATTATTTGCTGAATTACAGTGCATTTGATTTATTATCATAGGAGCTACAACATGATAATGTTTAACGGTGGGGTAAATAGATTCCTCGTCCGGTAGCTCAGCAACGAAAGAACAAAAATGGGGAACAATACTACCTACCTAGACTTTATAGAGCCTTCACTTCCTAAGACGTAAGCAAAGAGGAGGAGTCACGCCGGGAATAACAGCGTCGCGACTTTAACGGCTGTCATGTCAAATTGCGGCTGCAGCCTGCAGGATCTTTGATTAGTAAGGTATCTACATGTTTCACTTCTTTTACTGCAGAGGTCTATTTGACATCTGCTACTTCCATTGCCCCATAATGTATAATTTTATAATAATCACTGTACAGGTGAGTCCTGAGGAGGGTGAAGCTCTAAGAACACGGTTCACATTCAGCACCGAGGCTGCCGACGACAGTGTCGCAGATCTGCCACTGCTGTACCGCTTCGGGTACCGCATTGGAGAACAGGAGCCAAGCCACATATTTAGCATGTCCAACGTGGAGCTGCATGCCGATACTATTCTCCCAGCAGGTACGCAAAGCTGTATTTATTGGTACACAGCAAGGACCTTGGCTTAGATTACGAATTCTGTATTAAGGTGGGGTTGGCCATCTCCATGTGGTATCACTCGGACTTGTATGCCATCTGCGTGGCATATCTTTGATGAAATGGCATACCATAATGGAAAAGATAGAGCGAAATGGCGAGTGTTGAAGAAATACAATTTGTAAAGAGAGAAACCTCTATTTCCTGTTCACTCCCGGTACATGTACCACTCCAGTCGTTGCTGTTGATAGATCTTGATTTCACGAAGGGATAAGAGCACATACATGGAGCTCTACTCTGGTATTTCAACTTCAAATAACAATGATTGTTATCGTAATTCAGCTGTGTGAAGTTTTACATTTCTATATTCCGTTCACTACTTTCCTCTTATTCATTATGGAAGCAAATTTAATCTAGTGCAACATGTTCCAAATTTATGTTATATAAATAGATAGAGGGTAATTTTTATGAAGAATTTTGCACTGTGATTCTTAGTTTAGAACGTTTTATATACTGTACATACTGTGCAGCTAAATATTTCTGCAATAAGCCAGAAACAAATTCGTATTCTTTCGTTAAAGTAATAATGAAACTAACGTAGAAAATATCAAAGTATATCTGCTGATTAAGAAAAATGAGGGGTTAAAAATCTACAGATAATGTGACTTATCTTTCGTGGGTATGACGTATAGAATCTTCATAAAATTTCTATGTGTGTGGCATAGCACATTATTGTCCCAAGCCCTTTATATTGTTGGACTTTGAGATTGGTAATACAATGTGTATCCATCAAAGCACACTGTACATCTAGTGACTGCTTTTAACATGTGTTAACAGCACTGACATCCATCCATAGTTGGCTAATGGTATTCTAGTTACGTTGAATAAATCCGAAAACCTCCACCACATAAAATGCTTACAAGTATGTCAATTGTTTTTTATGCTTTTTCGAAGACACCCTCTCATTTTTCTCTTATTGATAACAAAAACAGAATTAATTAAGGAAAATAAACATTTGCATTTTCCTGAATATCAGTCTTCAATGCAGCAGCAGGTTTTCTCTTAATCCCCGTGTTGCAGCTATGTCTGTGGTCCCCACACTAGAGGTATGCGACGTGAACAACCTGTGTAGTGCTGTGGAGGGCACCTCAGTCACTGTGAAGCTCCCCACCAACCTCACCCTTGCAGAAGTCCAGCAGGTGGGTGCGCAGTTTAGAGACCACGTGGCAGCGGGTCAGTATGTTGAGGCCCAGAGCTTGGCCCTCGCATCCCTGCAGACCCTGAAGCGACTTCCAGACCAAAGTCTGCATACCGCAGCAACTGAAATCATTGAGGCCGAGATCCGCAAGGAACTCAAGCACCAGCAGGACCGGTAAGCATGAATACTGTAGTTCAGTATTTTCATGATTGTGTTCTGTATATATTCTGAATTTAGCAGCTGCTTCTTGCTGTCGTATGTTGTGAAGCTATGTACGATTATTATCTCTATTTCTTATTGTTTGTCAAAATCTTAAAAATAAAAATAAATTGGTAGACTGAAATTATACAAAATAACCAAGAATAACTATATAACCCAAGAGGTAGAAGAGGTGTCGGTAGGCAAAGGAAGAGATGGATCCAAAACTTCAATTGAAAACTATGAGACCAGAACAAGCCTTAATGGCTTAACCCGTGAAATGTTGATAATTATGAACGATATAAGGAACACATAGACTGAATTTATACAATCTAACAGTATAATAACGATTACAATGAACTATACATAGACTGAAATTGGCATTCATACAGTCCTCTCTGTAGATTGAAAACTCAAAAAAGTTTCATATCCATTGTTCAAGAATTAAAACAGAAAGTCAATATCCCGAATTTAAAAGAAAACCTACAAATTAAACCAAACCCTTTAACTCTATTAAATATAGAATATAATATAAATTTAACAGAAGAAATACTAAAATCAGAAGTAAACACTTAAATACTAAAACAGTTGTCTTTAGAGACAATTAATATTAGGTACCCTCCACAAAACTGGCTTCATTTATACGCTGACGGATCCTTGATCTCCAGAGAACAAGGTGCCGGTGTAGGTGTTACGTGCTGTCTCTTCTCACTTTATAGATCTCTTGGGTATGGAACAACAAGTTCTGATGGAGAAATCATTGCAATAAGTGAAAGTCTCAGGAATCTTCTATGCCACATCAATAAATTTAAAAATGCAGTTATATTGTCAAACTCCAAAGCAGCTATTCTATCAATAGTCTCTAAACACACACCTTCATCTCAAACAGCAGAAATAACTAAAATGCTCTCTCAATTAATATCATTCAATAAAAGAATTGTATTCCAATGGATACCATCCCATTGTGGAATCCTGGGAAACGAGAATGCGGATGCTTTAGCAAAGAAGGGCAGCACTGCTACCAGTACTTACAGACCTGTTACTAAATCTACGTATTACTCTGTGAAAAAATCTATTAAATCTACATACTTCTAGACTCACAATAAGGCTCCCCAAAACAAGCATTAAGACAGTGTCGTACCGTACCTCTGAAATGGTCTTCACCCAAATAAAGGGATGAATGGCTTTTTCTACGCAATGCGTAGTTGTTCATTCAAATAATAGAGATAATTTTGGAATTGACCTAATCTGATGTGATGGAAGGTTGAGACAAACAGAGAAAATCAATCAAGTGATTGAATTGTAATTCAGTCCTGCTTGACAAATACAAAATGAATTACCTGCATATTCCAATTCATTATACGTACTTGTATTCATTAATCTACTGAAAATTGCCCGTGTGTGCAGCCTGGACATGAACTCAGGATCCCTGCAGTCGAGCTTGGACTTTCTGGATATGTCCATCAAGGTGTTGTCTGAGTTACCTATGTCGGGGTCCACTCTACAGGATTTGGTGGCCTTCAAAGACAAGATTCTCAGCCTGGCCAAACACAGTGGAGGTGAGTCAGAAAATTAAAACAGTAGTTTGTTAAAATTTGCTTAGCACACCTTTTTCTATCAAGCTTGATCTAAAATAATTTGCTTGCATTATGTTGTTTTCAGGGAACAGGGGGAAATTTGAAATTTAACATGTTGGCAGGAAAGACTGGGGCCTTATTCAGTTGTTCACGTTTTTCACTGCTACATTACTCTATGCAAAAGATCTGTCAACAAGGAAAGAGGAAAAATGTTAATCAATGAGACCATTGCAAATGACTTAATAATTTAAAATTTGTGGTGGTCCCGATGATTAAGATTCCTTCTTTCCAGCTTCCTTTCCACCTTATGCAACCTTCTACAATAAATTTGTGTTCCATCAGCAGTGGAAGAAGTCTGCTTGGAACCTCTTATGCTTAGCTAAGCATCATTACTCTTTTATACTCTTTTTCATTAATATTATAAACGCTCAATTAACATTCATTCTCTTTCAGAGCTTAAACAGAAGTACAGTTCATTCTCTGATAGACAGAAGAAGCCATCGCGCCATAGACGCAGTAATCAGGGTAGCCCACAGATCCCAGTTCTGGAATTAAAAAACGTGAGTGTTACAGTATGATGAAGAATGTGGTTCTAATAATCCTTGCTCGTATTTCACAGGTTTCTCATGAGCAGTTTGTAAAATTCTTAATTATTAGCATGAAATGAAATCAATTTTCACCAGCATTATCACCTTCGTCACATTCAGACGCTAAATAATCTTAGATGTTGATAAAGCATCTTAAAATAACCTACTAAAATAAAAAAAAATCTTGCAGGTGGAAACCATGCTGAAATTGTCAGAGCGGGAGATAAAGGAGGGCAACAGCTCTGCTATACTGCAGGCCAAGAAGAAACTGCTCAATGAAGTGCATACCTACATGTTCAACCTCTGTTTTGGCAAGGAGATGCTTGTCGCCTTAGGTAAGATGTCTTCTGAGGCTTAAAGATACATTACATTCGAGATAGTCTCTTCTTATAGCCACAAAACCTACACTAAGAGTTTATATCCTGTGCATGAGCTTTGCGAGACACAAGAAGTCTGTTACAGTTCTCATTCATTGTCTGCTATTGATCAAATTGGAGCTTCATTCTGTGAAGGAGTCACGAAATTACAGTGATAAAATATCATCAAATTTTCTTGCGTATTTTTCCTGATAAGCAGAATGAAAATATGTAACAGATTTTTATATTAATTTATTTATCTATTTGCAGCATGAATAGACAGTAGAGAAACTACAATGCAGCAGCTCCTGGCACTTGGCCAATCTGCTCACAGACTCTGGTTACCAGTACAGAAAAACACGTAGCATAGTATCGGTAATTCGACACACCACAAACTTTTAATGCAAAATATTACCGGTACTAAATATACTAAATATAAGCAGTCAAAACATATTTATTCACCCAAATTAAGAAGAAATATGGTATGCTGAATCTTATTGAAAAAAGTTAAAAGCACGCTCCCTCTCCAACAGGATTCTGCGACAGAACCTACACCAAACTGTTCTATGGATGAAATTCATAGAATATTCGATGACAGAATTATCAATAGAAATATGTGAACTCCTCTTCTCTCATTATATAGCAGTTGGTCAGCACAAGATAGATTTTGATGCCGAAGTAGAAGCTATAAAGTTTACCTTAGAACAGTTCACTTACAGAATAAATAAATATAAAAAAGCAGTTTTCTTAGTGGACTCCAAAGCTGCCATACAAGCAATAGCTTCAAATAACAATCAGTAACCATTACAGTCAGTGAAGCAAGAAAGCTAATCAAACTTTTAGAAAATCAAAAGAAACAAATACACTTTCAGTGGATACCGTCACATGTAGATGTCTCAGGAAATGACAACCGCAGATCTTCTAAGAAGAAAGGGCACCTCCACAAAGAAAACAAAAATGTAAGTCACCATATCCTCTTTCGCACAATAAAAGCTAAAATGGAAGCAAAAAAAAAAAATGTTTAGTTAACAAGCACAGGGGAAGACTTGGGCAAACATCAATAAAATCTGGAACGACTTTCATAGACCTAGAAAGGAGACCGTAGCTATATTTCGTTTAAATTCAGGACATGATTGCTTAGCTGCCCACCTCCACAAAATTGGAGTGTATGAAACAGACGAGTGTGCCGTCGTGTAAATAACAAGAATGAAGAACAGACTGTAAATATCTACAAGAATGTCCCAAATAAAACAAAGAGTTAAAAAAAACTGAAAGAATCGAAGTGGCCTCTACTGTGAGACAAGAAGAATAATGGGTTAAATGCTCCTAAATTCAGCCATTGGAGAACAACAACAAAAATCCATTTTGAATCTTGCATGCACTGCTTTTAACATTTGAATATAAGTAATTGATTAACTAGTGGACTTACTCGTGTTAATTATGTAAGTTTGTGCGGCTTACAGCTGTTTCGGTGCTTATCACACCATCCTCAGAGCCGGACTAGTAGGCTCTGAGGATGGTGTGATAAGCACCGAAACAGCTGTTAGTAGGCTCTGAGGATGGTGTGATAAGCACCGAAACAGCTGTAAGCCACACAAACTTACATAATTAACATGAGTAAGTCCGCTAGTTAATCAATTACTTAACAACAAAAACATTTGTGGCCTTCTGATTCCCCCCCATTTTAACCCCTTGTGACTTTTATCTCTGGAGAACTCTGAAAAACAGTGTACAAATATAATCCACATATCCTGGAATAGCTGAAAAATAGCATCTGAGAAAACACCGTCTCCATTTCTCAATGAGAAATGCAACAAGTGATGCGTAACTTCTAAAACAGATACGACAAATATTTGAAATAAAAAGACGGACAGTTTCAGCATTTCTTTCTTAATTTGGGTGAGTAAATGATGTTTTAATTGCTATTTTTATTAATACGGTATTTCAAATTAGTAATTTATGGTGTGTCCAGTTACTGATACTATGTTATGTATCACTGATAGGAAGCTTTCTGCATAAGTGACGTCTGCAAGTCACTCAGCTGAGAGCTAGGTTGCTGTGTTGCTGCTTCTCTGCTATCTATTCATCTATTACTATTGAAATACCAGTAGGCCTACTTAAATGTTTGCCTGTAAATTATAAAATAGCACTAGATTTCATTGAAATGGTTGTGACCTGATTCTCAGAGTCCGTGATCGTGTGGTTCAGCGTGCAGAAACTGACTTCTCGTGAACATATCATGAGGATTGCGGATTTTCCTGTGCCAGACAGAATGAAACTGCAGCCACCCCCAAAGCAGACAGCATTGGTAAGATCCAGTTTATTTTTTCTCACTGTCACTTAAATGAAAAGAGAATACATACATTTGTGACATAATATGAGATTTTTTCGTCATCCTGAACTTTGAGATAATTGTGTGAAAAGAAATTTTTATCTTGTTTGTAATATATTTTTAATCTTTATAATGAAATAAATTTCCACAGTCACTGACCTATGAGACACAATTATCCCCCTTAAATTCTTTGCTCAAGAATAATGGGGGATATGTCTGATATAGCGAATGCTAAAATATCAGGTAGAATTTTGATAGGTCAAGGTTTGTTAGTCTGTGTTTATATAAATGCTGTATATAATGCGATGTACTGACTGAAAAAAAAAGTCAATGAAAAAGATATGCGTTCTTTATACCTACGCATTTTATTGGCTGCCAAATATGGCAAATATTTAACAAATTGTTACCAATAATGCTTGTGTTAGTATTGCATAATACTGAATTATTTAATTATTCGTAAATTACATTAAATTATGTTATATGTTTTGTTTCTTTCATTACTCTCTATTATTGATTGACATGAGATGGTAAATAAAAATTGAAGCATCTAAAATAAATTATTTCAGCAGAGGAAGAAAAATTATCCAGAGTATTTCTTAAATTTTTTAAAAATTAAACTTTACCTAAATTAAAGGATTATTCTTTTGGTGATGAGGCGATGAATGTTTTGTTCAGGAGGTAGACATTAAAAGGAATCATCGAATGGTGGTAACTATTTAAACATGCAATTTTATATTTTTGCTGATTTTGTAAAAGAAAAAGAATCTACAATTTTAATTAAAATCAAAGAAAACGTTTCGAAATTACAATGTTTTGCATTTTAAAATCTTCTCAAAAAAAAAAAAAAAAAATAGGCTTCCCTTCTTTCTCCTTATGGATGGACAACATTCAAATCACCATGACAGAATGTTACATCTTTTATTGTTCAGGTTCACCTGGGACAAACTGTTGCCGACAGACTGGGGTCATCAGGCAAAGCATGCTTGGGTGGGGCCTGGTTCCCTTCAGACTACCTCACAGACGTGACCTTGGGAACCAAGACACAGATTTTCATAGAGCAGAAGAGGTATGCAGAGCTTTTCATAGATGACCGAATTATGTTCTTAGATACCGTAACCCATATGATCCCATTATGCCAGCTGCACAGTTAGAATTTTACATGGGCGATGGATGGATGGATGATGATGATGATGATGATGATGATGAGATATCACAGGGAAACCAGAGTACCTGAAGAAAACCATTGTGTTGCCTATATTACTGGCTTGTCCAACCCAAGTATAAATTCAGAGTGAAGCAGGTTTTGAATCAGAGCCCCCTAACCTATTGGCGGCCGGGTAGCTCAGTTGGTAGAGCAGCTGGCTACGGACCCAGGTGGTGACAGGATTTTTCTCGTTGCCAAACTTTCAGAACGGCCCCGAGGTTCACTCAGCCTCCTATAAAATTGAGTACCGGGTCTTTCCCAGGGGTAAAAGGCGGTCAGAGCGTGGTGCTGATCACACCACCTCATTCTAGTGCCGAGTTAATCGAAAGCATGGGGCTCTACCTCCTTGCCCCCCAAGTGCCTTCATGGCATGTTACGGGGATACCTTTACTTTTACTTTGCCCCCTAACCTATAAGGCCAACACGCTAACACTGCTTCACCATGGCGGTTAAGAAGATGAAAAAAAAAAAAATAGATTTTAGATTTCATAATGATATTGATATTACAGTTGAAGAAGTGGATGAAGTTTCAAAATGTTTTAAGAACAGAAAAACCCGTGGAAATGACAAAATATGAAAATTTTAACATATGCATCGGAATCCATTTTAAAGTCTTTTTAATCCTTTAAACATAAGCTGATTAACTCTGCAGATATCTACCTAAAGAATGGAAAATTTCAACTGTTAAACCCCAATTTTTAAGGAGGGTAATAGGCGAGCTCTTAATAATTACAAGGTACTCCTTTTCTAACATAGTTTTCCAAAGTTTCTCTCTAGTACCATGTCAAAAACCATAAAAAAGTCAACAAACAATATGTTTGTAACATATTTTATTCTTTTTTCATATAATTTGCTTCACTATAAAGACACAATCCAAACAAGACCCACTTCTAAAATGATGTTGTTCATCATTAAGTAGAATTTCATAGTCAAAATTGTTGTCCTCCCTCTTCCTTCTTGATTTTCTTTTTCTTTTACTTCTTTTTTTCTTTATTCTAACTGGAGGATATCACTGTGTTTTTCGTCCATTTCAGTGAGATTGGCTCTTCCATTTTTTCTTCGAATGTTCAGTACTCCTGTGACCTGCTGATCTATAACGTATTATAATTTTTAATCAGATGTATAATCTTATTTCAGAGCAAGTCCTGTGTTCGAGGTGTGGCTGGCAAACGCTAAGGAGTTGCATAATGTCACTCTAGAACACCCTGTCACAGTGAAGTTGCCAATTGTCAGTGCAGAGCTCCAGGCTGGTCAGCAGTTCCAGGTGATTTAACGTTTGTGTTTTGCAGTAATGCTTAGGCTGTGTTCCCAAAAATGCATGATTTTGAATTATGTACAGTATATATATCTTTTATACATTTCAGAACGTTCGAAATGGAGTTCAAAATTAGATCACTATAAATAAATTTATCGACGAAAAAATATTAATAATAAGGTTCACATTTTTTTATTAATGGCGGGTAATTGACTGTAGATAAATTTACTGACAGAGTTATTGCCCAAAATGCTCTGTAACTGAATCGACAGATGACACCATAGTTAATCACTATAGCTACAGTTATGCTATCTATCTTCAGGTCAATATAGGATGCAGCAGGATATGGTAATGTGATTTGCGAACAGTTGGCATCGATCTGAGGAGGCTGCAGAATCCTCAGGGGGACAGAGGAGAGTTCTTGGTTGACTATGCAGACTCCGTTGGACATGGTTGTTGTAGCTGAATCGATAGATGGTATCAATCAGTGAATCACGATACTTACAAAAATGCTGTCCTGAGAACTTCAACAATCATCCCTATAATAAGATCGGCACAATAAGCCTCAGGCTGCAGTGCAAGCCTACAGGCTGTCCTCAGTAGGAATTATTATTATTATTATTATTATTATTATTATTATTATTATTATTATTATTATTATTACCACCACATACAATTTGTTCAGAATCCCTACTGTCTTGTGTGCAGTGTAGGCTGTCTTATGTTGCAGTGCTCAGCATGGCAGGTTGAAGCCTGGAGTCCCACCCATTGTGTGACTGACGAGAAGGTACAGACCATAGACGCCCAGCAGTATGTGGAGTGCCACTGTCGCTTGCTGGGATACTACACGTGAGTGCTGAAATTTGATATAATATTCGTTTCTTCAACATCGTGTATTTGATATTTTTAATTTACACATTTGCATGGTCATTGTTATATGTCTTGACTAATGAAGTGAGCAAAGCTGTTAATTTCTTCTTATTTGCATGCCTAGGATTATAGTGTTGCGTGTTAACATGCCTCTCCATGGGTTTCACACCAGGGTGTTATTTGAAGAGTAGAAGTGTCAAAGGAAATCCTCCTCCATCCCCACTGCCACCTCATATACTGCTTACCTAAGCCTGGGTTGATAATTTTCTCCATTATATATTTTCTTTAAAATGACGTTGTGAAGATACACAAAGTGAGGCACTTATAACTGCCATACTATTATGATATCGACGAGCTGTTTTTGCTAGATTTAAGAGCACATAAGAAGTCATAAATCTAGCTTATAGAAAATGAATATTAATCAGAAAAAAATAGTATTTTCAGCACAAAGTTTTATTTTTTAATGGAACAATAGACATAAATGTAGCAAAATTAAACTAAATAAAATTAGAATAATATCGGCATTTACCTTATGCTTGTAATATAAATACCATAGTTAACGAAATATCGCTATTGAACTTCTGTCCTTGAGATGTATGATACAAGAAAAAAAAACAGTACCGGTAACAGAAAGTGGTGATGTTATTTTGTTTAAGCTTACTGCAATAACAATAACAATTATTGAAAATCGTTACAAAATTAATGATGAACTACGAGCTGCTGTGAGAGCTGTCAGTGATGTTACACAGCATGCCACAAAGGACCTGGAGACTATCTAACCCATTAGTTCAGTAGGCATGTAGCAGTACCAGTACAGTGACTTATGGCCCACCCTGTTCTTAAGTGTAAATGATCCTTCACATCTGTATGGAAATCACCCTCTCTTTGCAGCCAGTCCTTATACAATGTTTCATTCACTAATCACTTGTCATGGAAAGAATAGGTGTGCAATAACCTTTTACCAAATTCATTTTAAGACAAAGAATTCACTTGTACCGCACTTCTGACCACTCCATAATGCCTTCAGATCTTCATCTTGTTTCAGGGAGTGATTTAAAAATGTCATATTTATAAAACCGAGTTGCAAGGTGTAGTCCCACTCAAATCCCATCCTCATTTTTTTGTGGTTCAACTTGTTGTGACAGTCGGGAGTCGATCGCGTCCCACAGAGGTCGGGGGTGCACGAGGAAAACGAGCGACGCAGCCACCTTTTTCGCTGCAGCCGCTCGGATCTGGAGGGGACAGACGTAACAGGGGGGCACGAGGTGGAGGCACGGACGTGACGAAGGGTGAGGAGGGAGTAGAGCAGCTGGTGACTGAGGGGAGAAATCCAGAGAACTCTGGATAGGCGTTATCTTCTAGGCATCTGTCGATTGTTCGCGAGATCGTACTCTCCAGAAACTATGGTTTAGTTATAAATACAACACGCGAGTGAACTTGAGCAGTGTTGTTGTAATCGTTGGACAGCAAGCCAGCCAGTCTTGTGTAGCAGTGAAGCCAGCTTCGAGACCGGAGTTCGACTTGAGTTGTGTCCGTAACTGTGGGAGCCGGAAGTCCTGAGTTTGAGTGCAGTGGACCGTAGTTGGGGGACCTGAGTTCGAAGTTCAGCGGATTGTCTCTGAAGGTCTGGGGTTCGAGATACTGTGAACTTGAGTGACTGAGCTAGAAGAGCTAGCCAAGGCAAATGAACTGTGAACTGAGAACTGACAGTTCTGATTTGTAAATAGTGCTCTGTGAAAATTAGTTAAGATTAACGGTTCATTGTTGTTCTCAATAATCCAAGTAAATTGTCATTGTCGTCTGTGGAGTGCAATAACGAATACTGTGTTGCTGTGTGGAGTGCAAATCCCATTTTCGACGAGAGCATTTAAACTAAATTGTAGAAAGTGATTATTATTGTCGTAACAATAAAGTTACATTCTTGATTGTAATAAAAGTTACATTGTTGAGTTGGAATAAATTTACATTGTTTTTAACAAACGAGTCACAGTTCTATAAAAAAAAAAGAGAGGAAATGCCATTTCAGCATGCTGCTCTGCCATGGCATGCATGAGTGTTTCCTAAGTAGCGAAGAGGGGATATGGTCGGTGGAGTTGCTGACAGTCCTTCCAGATAGGTCATATGGGTCACATGGACCCGCTCACCAAAGGCACATGTGGTCCTTCATATAGTTTGGAAGTTTCATGCAGGTGATATAACTGCTATAACATAAAAAAATATGGTGCCTACATTAAAATGACTACGCTTATTGCTAAATCACATCTCACATATTGGAGAGTAAGTGAGTTAATGACCTTATTGCGGAGAATTCAGTATTAGTTAACAATACATTTATAAAAACAAAACCCTTGACATTTGATGAACAGGCATTAGTAAATAAGTGGAAGACCTGCTCTTAAATATATACGATTCCTTTATGCTTTCAACGAGCCATAATTTTGATAATTTTCTTAACAGCGACAACAACAAGAATAATAATATTAGTAGTAGTAGTAGTAGTAGTAATAATAATAATAACAACAATAATAATGTTAATCTTCTGTAGTCTAAAAATCTCATTTGTGATGTAGCTGTATGTGTTTGTAGAGTGCTCATCACCAATGCTCCAACCACTCCATCAGAGGCACCAAGCTCCACTTCCACCACTATTACTTCGACTACTGTAACTACAACAGCTACCACTACTACCACCACTACCACTGAGAGTACTACTAGCACCTCTACTGTCACTACCACAACTGACATAACATCATCTGCACAAGAGCCGGACATGACCACAGTCGTCCCTATCTACTCGGAGCCCTGCAAGGACCTCCCTTCTTCTGCTGTGCGGGAGGGCATGCCCGTCTCGAATGACTCGTACAGCATCACGTTCAGGTACGCACAATAATCAGTAAGGTCGCGTTAGTATCCGTAATTTCTGAAAACTGGTGGCAAGCTTTGCTCTCTCTTTTCCACAGTGCACCATCTTTCAGATGATCGTTAGTGGCCTAGTGAATAGAACTGTGCACGGATTTCTTGTTCCTCTACTCAGTAAATTACTGTTAAAGAAAAATTATTCATATTTATATTCGTTTATTGCTTCCAATTAATCACATACCGGTACACGATATGAGACATGTCAAATGTATCACATAATTACTAAGATGCAACATAAAAAACTAAAATACAAATAAAAACTAAAATACAATTACATAATACCTAATCTGTTTTATTATGGAGAGGGACGTAGCATTGATTTCGTGCTTTAGTTGATGAACCATTACTTTTTGTTAATTGGTGTAGTCTGTAGTCGATAATTTTGACGTCTAATTTGTTTTTCATTGAACTTCTCTTTTCAAATTACAACTATTTTCTCTTTATTTATTAAAGTTTTCAACACAACTCTCCTGAGTAAGAAAGCAGTGAAAGATCTATGAATCTGTCATAAAAATACAGTATTACGATTTTCAGCAGAAACTCATGGACATCAATTCACACAAGTGGTAGCAGTTAGTACATCCATATCCAAAAAATTTTACTGTTTCGCCCAGATGATGCTCACAAGAAAAAAGACATTTCACGGCACCCATACACTTTGTGTTGAAATACCTATTAGATATTGTGACATGCTTATTATGTCGCCTTTTGTATATAAATTTTTATAAAAATTGTCAATGGCAAAAAGTAAATTTGCAAACAAAACAAGAAACTAGACACTAAGAGAAATTACATTGTACATTGAAACGAATAATTCCTGAGTATCCAAGAAGAAATGCAGTTGCATCCCTTCGATTACTAGGACATGACTGTTTGTCAAAATACTTGAACGATATTGAAATTGTTTCTTCACTACTTTGTCCGTTGTGCAGGCGTCAGGAAGAAATGGATCATAATCATCTTCAGCGATGGCTAGCCCCTTCCTCTAAACCACTGTGTGTGTGTTTGATATTGTAGAGCAAAAGAAAATTAATGACTTTATTGCCAAGAACTCAGCATTAGTTAACAACAACATTGAGACACTCCCATCTTTTATTATTTGAAATTTCATGGAAATGTCATAATATTATATCTTGATATTTTGAGTTCATTAATTTTTTAATTGTTGAAAATGATAAAGTTGACTTGATATTTTATAAGATATTATTTCCCTTTTAGCAAGATGGTCAGAAGCTTCATTACCAGATAATCATCATTGTTAAGCTTGATCATATGTTGCATAATTCTCCAGCAGTCAATTATTTTTTTACTTTAAGGTGACGGATTGGCTATTATAACAGTAATAGCTGCTCTGAAATAACTGAATGTAACAGTTTGTTGAAAATAAGAGAGCCAGTGCAACAGATTTTGAAGTGTCAAATAGTTACCGTAGCTTCAACTTGTTGTTTAAACAACTGTCCGAAGACAGGTTGGAACCTCATGAGTGGCGCCTTATTGGATTACTGAACAGCCTCCTCTCTTTCCAATTCACATCAATTTTCTTTAGAATCCCCATCAGTTTATTCCAATCCACTCTGTCAAACACCTTTTCTATGTCCACAAATAAGGTGGGTGCTCCTGTTATGGCCATGTTCCTGATATGGCCACCTCCCTAATGTGAGTTAGTTAACCAAAAAATCCGCTAAATTGCAGCAGCATCCAGTGAAAGGGCATCCTGGTATGTCACTTGATCGTTTTCCATCCAGTCAGGTTGAGCAATATGGCGTCAGTTGCCTGTTTTGCGGTTTTCATGTGACCTCTTCTTATTTTTCTCTGGTAAGTCTCCTTTGTTTTATGCATGTTTTTCAAAGACTTGTTTCATGAAAACCATCGTACTCCATTCAGTTTTTAATGTTCTGTTGATCGATGTTGTAGTTGTTGGCGTATCTTTTACGAGTTCTTCATAATCAAACGATTTTCGTGAAAGCTTACCTGCTTCTGATATGGCCATATCAAATGCACCATGGCCATATCAAGTTCATTTCACTTTTATTTTTTCACCTGACAAATTTACATGCCTTATAGCTGGGATTATGCAAAAATTTTGTATTTTAAGAAAAACAACTTAATTTTTTTTATGGAAAAACCTGTTTTGACTACAATTTCGAATTATAAAAAAGATTATTAAGTATCATTTTTATTCATTTTACACCAAAATTATTTGATTTTAATACAACTGCGCTATCAAACTGAAAACAATCACGATTTGTAGAACATGGAACAAGGGTGGCCATATCATGTGCACATGTTCCTGATATGGCCACTAGGTAGACTTTTGGAATTTGGGACTTTTTGGACAATTAAAGCTATTTTATGGGGAAAGAAAATTGTTTTAAGAAAGTCCATTAGACTGAGAACGAGTAAGAAAAAAGTGGTTTACATTTTTTTCAAAATGGCGGCTAGAAAAATTCTCAAACCTTAGCATGGCCATATCAGGGACACCTACCTTACTACATACACTTCTTTATTCTTCTTTAGGTATCTTTTGTTCGTAGCAATATATTGTTATTTAATCAACTGTCCAAAGACAAGTCTGAGTGATACCAACAAGGCACCATTTATGAAACAACTAGGCCATGAGATAATGTGGTAGGGTGGTCAGTTCCTTTTCCCCTCCATTGCATACATCGCTGAGTAGTAACATATTAAACTGTTCAGACTTCAGATACATACAATTTTATTGTTCTTCCTCTGACACATATCGTCAAGTGAGATGTAGGCCTACTGGCTGATAATAGATGTAAGCTTACATCAGACAACCTCAATCAGAATTTGTAGCTCCATAACCTAAGGATTTATAAAACGAGAAAGTGGACATATAGCATCAGCACCTGGTCCTTTTGGTTGGACAGTAGGATTCATCAGCCATTCTTTGTTAGGTAATCTATTACAAATAGTACATATAAATGTATGTGTGTTGCTTGATACATCCAGCTGGAACAGATGTGAAAATCGCGAGATTGTCATTGGTGTGCTTCAGGATAGACGCAGACTTCAATGTGACTGTGGGGCAGCACAAGGAGCAGTTCGAACAGCAGTTGCGCTGTGAGATTCTCCAGCAGGTGGACATGCCAGGCCGCATGATCCAGCGCATCAATGTGGCACCCGGCAGCATCGTAGTGACGGTGCAGCTTGTGGACACTGACGTCAAGACCGCCAAGGAAGTGATCCCAGTGATAGCACATGCCCTGCAGAGCGGAGAGCTGGACGTGCATGGCCTGGACCGCCAGAAGCTGAGCGTGCCTCAGCAGACTCTGACTATCGTGGAGCCCTATAGAGCTGGTCAGGTTCTCCTCTGTGCACATAATTAATATGTTACTGTATTTGCTGTTGTTATTTGGCAATCTGATTCATATTTGAATTTGCAAATTTTACACAGAATATAAAAAATATAGGCTACACAGATTTTACAATTTACATAATATGAATACATGTATTCAGAAGAAATGTTTCGTAATAACAAATTTCCTATACGATGTAATACGTAAAATAAATTATAAAATTATGCCGTACCTTTTAATTTAGTAATTTCAAACAAAATTATATAAAAAAATCAACAAAGAACAGTAATAATATACCTATACATTGATATACAATTCATTTCGGAATATGTATGATAAGACTTTCTTTGTTAAATTCTAATGTACCTTGTTTACATGTTTCGACCTATTATGGGTCATCTTCAGAACTGGTCGTTGTTGGTCTTGGCGCCTCTTGTTTTGTTTCCTGTGAGGGTGTGTTCGTGTGGTGTAAAGTGGAGTCAATGAGTGTGTGTGTTCTGAAATTGAGTTGTGTGTGTGTTGAGTCTGTTTCTTCCTCACTCCTCCCATTTCCCCATTCACTTCTAATTGTTAGGGTCTATTATTCCAAATACATAAGGAAGAAAGCTTTTTAACTTAACTGCAAGTCGTAGCAGTGTTGCAAAATAAAATGTTTATCTTTTGCCCTTGATAAGTGGCTCAATGTTAGCACACTGGACTCCTGTTTGGGAGGTCTCAGGTCCAAACCCTGGGACTGGCCAATCTGATCAGGGTGTATAGCAGTTTCAGTCGTCGTCTTAGAAAGAGAAAGGAATATGTTTCCTCTTTGCGCGATTAGAGGTAGATCGAAAATAAATGAACTTTGTGCTGGTGTTGCAGACAAGTCCAATGCTGTGGTGTATGCTGTGGTCGGAGCAGTCGTTGTAAGCACATTCGCAATCTTTAGCCTGGTGACTGGTGCTGTGATCGTTAAGCGCAAAAAAGAAGCCGAGAGATTGAGACAGAAGCAGGTAAGAAGCATAGTGCAGTAGTTTGTGGTCTCTCTCTGTTTTTCTTGTCATAATCATCACGAGAATACTTGCCGAGTTTTACGACCAGTCCCGTTTTTGAAATGCTGAAAATTTAGTTAATATACTAGGATTCACTAAGCCATTATTGTACACACATTTGGATTTACTTGAAGTTATAGGTAGTAAATTGTCGGCATTTCCTGCGTAGGCTGTTCAATAATGAATAATTATGTTATTTTTACTCACACAGTTTTAAATTTAACAAGTAAATATCATGTTATATTTTAATGTAATGCTGTATCAATTACATAATAATGTTATTGTTCATTTATTTTTGGTTTTAACCTGACAAACGATCAAATTGAGAGGTGTAGTTTCACCTATGGCATAATGGAATTGATACGTCAAGAACAATAATTGTGCTGCTCTGAAATGTTGCTTATGTCTTCAGAAAGTCGTGTGTCAAGGTGTATAAAATGCCAGCAGACTTGTGAAGATGTACTACCATATAGCTCTACTCGTAAGTGGTGCAGAATGTGAAAGATGAAAGCCAATCATCCTGGGGCTACAGCCACAACTCTTATAGATATAAACTTTAAAACTGCTGCTGAAATTGTGAGGGAAGATAGTCGAAAAACATTAAGAAAGCTGTCAGAGATCCTAAACTTTTCATTAAGTGCCGCTCATACATTAGTGACAGAAAAACTGCACATGACGTGTTACGTGGGTTTCAAGACTTACTATGCTCCCAAACAATTGGAGGTTCGCGTACAAATTTGTGTGAAACTCAAAAGAACGTTAGAGGAGGAAGGTGGGGGATTTCTTTCTCAGAATAATAGTGCTTCATTTTTCTATATTTCTTTCGAAGATCATAATCTTGACTGAATCAGTTTGACCTTGAGAGCAAGCAACAAAACTGTGGAAATCTCTATCAGTACAGTACTAATATCAAAGAAAGCCAAAGTGGTGGCATCTGCTAGGAAGGTCATGGTGATCTCATTTTTTGACGTTCAGGGAATGGTTTATTAGTCTGTTGTACCAGTACTGGTACACACAACTATGACAGTACAATACTACTACAAGAGTGTATTGAAATCCTGTAACGATCATGTTAGGGTGGATGATGTATCACGATAATGCATGAATCTATATTGCAAATAATGCAGCCACGGAATATCATAATAAAATAAATGTAAAATGCGTCCCTTAACCTCCTTACCCAAGTACAGTCTGAGTACCATGGCAATTAGAGTTAAAAATATTGTTTGTTTGCATTTTGTTTGTATATTACCAGTATATAATGTTATTTTCAAAGCTGTGTTTGGGGGAATTTATTATTTATTTTGTTGATGGAGCTAAGTGTTTCAAATTTCTGTAGAGCTGATAGGAATTTTGAATCTGCACTAATCCCCATTTCAGTTTGGTTGATAGGCTTTCCCCTCTACTCATACTCTTTACCATCCGTGAAGGGGAAGATGCTACTGTCTATCTTACTAACGTTCGACTAATTGACTTTGAACATAGTGAAAATTCTTATTATTGAAAATGTTTATTGGTAATCTATATTTCGAAAATCTATACTAAGCGTTTGTATTTCATTTTATTGTTGTTTATATCAACTGGCACATTAAAAAACTACTGACAGCAGAAGATAAATGTTTTCTTCACCACTAGTTGCTACTCTAAGCATACACAACGGGACAATCTGCACTGTGTTACTCCCCCCTGACTTCATAATATAAATTAACAGCTCTTAATTTAATTAATTATTAGTTGAAAATATGTTGTTGTTGTTGTTGTTGTTATCTAATGCCGGGCTTTGGCAATGAAGCCATTAGCGTTTTTGCTCTCCAATATTTCTCTGTGGTGGATCCATCAGGTTTGTAGATGATCTTCAGTCATTTCTTCTTCTTTGTTGCATAGAGGGCAATTTGGATTTGTGTAAATTCCTATTTTATTCAAGTGTTTGGCCAAATAATCGTGTTCTGTAAGCAGTCTGAATTTTGCTACTGCAGATTTACGTGGGATTTCTGGAATAATTTCTGTTTTTTTTTATTAAAATGCTCCATTTTTTATCTTTGGCTTTGGTACATAGTACTTGGTTTTGCTTGATTTTATATTTATTTTTAATTAGTGTTTTGATGGATGTAAAAGGTAGGCTTGTATTTGTATTCTGAATTAAATTGGATCCTTTTTTGGCAAGAAAGTCAGCAGTTTCATTTCCAGCAATTCCGCAGTGTGCAGGTATCCATTGCAATTGAATTCTTTTCTGTAGTTTTTGAAGTTGTTGGATCATTTTGTGACATTCTTTAATTTGAATTGACATGATTTTATATGAATTTATTGCATATAATGCTGCTTTAGAATCAGAGAGAATGACAGCATTTTGAAATTTATCTATTCTGTATAGTAGGTGTTGGAGTGAGGTATGCATAGCCATTATTTCCGCATCAAAATTTGTTGTATGATATCCTGCTGGTTGATAAAATGAGAATAACGCACACGGAATTCCTGATCCTGAGTTGTTATCGATAGTAGACCCATCTATGTAGATATGTAACCATTCTTCTGGTGGGTATCTATTGTTCACAGCTTCTAATGCTAGTGCTTTTAGTACAGGTTTGGAAGTTTCAGATTTTGTAACTGGTTCTTCTAAATCTAGTTGAATGTTAATTGGTTCGAAGGTTAGAGGGTTTTCTCTGCTTAAAATGTTTTCTTTAGATTTAGGGAGATTCAATTCTGTTTTTATTTCCGTGACTTTGGGCAGGAAACTTGAGTTGAAAATATTGTAAGAACGACATTAAAATATACTGAAAGATGTAATTGTCAAACATCTGTGTCATTGTATTTTATATCCACTTATGTACTTTATTTAATATTTTATTTTCTTGTGTGTACAACTTGGGGGGGTGCAGGTATAAGAGGTAACAGCTGCCGGTCTGTTACTGACGGACTCAGGGCGAGTAGAAGGGGAAAGAAATGCCTTCGCATCCTCTCAACTTGTATGAAATGTCGTTTACATTGACGGTGTTCACTGTATTATCTAATGACGTGTTTTATTTGTTGCAGATTCCCTCTGTGACACTGGGAGTGCCCACATACCGCCAGTTTCAGTTCGAACACTCGATCGAGGGCACAGAAGCGTCACTGGCCCGCTACCGCAGCAGCTACCCCACCATGGGCACGGCTGGCACACTGATGATGGGAACAGCCATGGCCAGGCCGGGAGCCAGGTTCGATCCAGTCACTTGCATGTTGTCTGCAATGACTGTACGATACAGGAACCACATGCATATATTTCGTGTGTTGCAGGTATGAGACTCAATTCCTGCATCCAGACATGAGCTACAACTCTTCGCAGGCCAGCAGGAAGAGGAAGAACAAGAAGAAAAAGAAAAAGAACCTGCTGAGCCAAGAGGAACTGCCACCTGGTGACCACGACTCTGGCATCGTGGACCCCACAGACGACAGGAATTCACGCTATGCTCCCAGAGACAAGAAGGTTGGTTTCGTTGTAAATACAGTGATGAATTATTCCGAAGAGGTGTAACTCGGACGTTTTCCATTGATGGTGAAGTATACAAAAATTCAGAATGTGAATTTAGCCTATCCAGTAGGTTGCCCTCCTCATCCTTCAGTTTGTCTGAGAACAAAGTAGATCCAATCCAAGATTTTATTAATTGATTCTTCTTTTAGGAAAAACCGTCGTCAGTTCAGGCTTTGGGTAACAAATAACAGAATTAGCTACCGATGATTATAAACATATGCAGCATTGTTAAGGCAGACATTGTGACCTCTGGTGCTGTGTCTTAGCCATACAAGAATAAATTGTATGTTAGGCATTGTGGTCTTTTGTTGCCAGATAATGTAACATTATAGTAAGCTTAATCTACATTGGTTTCACACACGAGAATCGACAAAAATATATCCTGCAACAAACAGCACCTTCGAGTTAAAAAGAAAAAAAAAACACTCCAGTTTCAAAGCCGGAGAAATGTGAGACCTGTTGCAAGATATTTAAATGGGACACATGATTAAAACCTTAAAATCGGAATGTCTGGGATACCTATAATAAATGCTATGATAGCAACATGAGAGAAAATACCTCACAAATACGTTTTCAAAATATCATCATCATCATTGTCATCTTCATCGATGCGGGTATATTGGATAGTGAAAAGAAAAGAAGCTAGCAGATTTTTTATTTCTCTTTCCAGAACTTGAGTGGCTCAACAACTGAGTTCGATGTTCTGCCAGGGACGCCAACAGATGATCCTTAGGAGTGATCCCTTATCATATAGCGCTGCCAGCCATGAATTTCTTCATCCAATGACCCTGTCGATTCCAGAAATTGGTGAATTTGAGAAATATATGCAGGTGTGAGGATAAACAACTAACAGGGCTATTGACTCTGGGCACTTGTCCTTGTTGGCAGAAGTCAAGAGGGTCTGTGATATGTTTTTTCCAGATATTTTTTCCTTAACACAATAGTAACAGTATTATTATTATTATTATTATTATTATTATTATTATTATTATTATTATTATTATTTCACCCTGCCAGCTTTGTTGGCATCTTCTTGGGCTTCCTTTGCCTAGTCACTATCAGGAAGCTTCTTTGTAATATTTCATGTATAGTACCGGTACACAGCATTATTGTTTTTGCATTTTAAATAAGGCATTAATTTGGACAGTGATGTTGCTATTAATCGAGTTGCTGATAAAATTATAATTCCCCTTCTTTTTAGTTCCAAATATTCTGAATTTAATTTTCCACTGTGTTTTATTTAAAACTTGCATGCCATATGTTTTCTATAATTTATCGGTGGAAATATATTTCATCTACCAAGATATTGTCTGACTTAAAAATCTGCTATGCTTGTATAGTTATGAGACTGTACTAGGAATACAATGATTAGTTCACATTATTATTTATTTTATTTAAGGCACTGTTTTTTTTTTAGCAACAATATTCGTCTTGTGAGATCATATTTTTATATTGTGGCAATGCCTCTGTGTGTTGGTCAATTTTCAACTTTGTTCTCATATTAACTTGAGTTCTTTTCGTGTCATACGACAGATGTCACCTCTGGTTCTGTTAAATGGTAATAATTTGTATTTGATCATTATTTTAACAATATTGAATATGTGAGTGTTATACAGATGATATTTGTACCTGTAAATTATTGTGTCCTGTTGTGGAATTCCAAGATGATTTATGGATTTTATTGACAAAACCCAGTGCATTCTGCTCGTAAATTTTGAGACCTATTGCTTTCTATTCATTTCCAATATCAGAACCACTTCTGTCAGAGAATGTTGTGCCAACCGTTGAGAAAAACATTTCTAAATTAGTAACTTGTATCAATTCAGCAATTTTATTAATTCTTGTGGCGTGTAGTGGATTAATTCTCAGACTTCACGTGTCCAGAGATCTCTGACTATGAACTTACAGATTATGTTTTATTCTTCCGTTTCTAGCTGATGCTACCTGCTCAAACAGGTATGCTGGTTTTTATGTTGTGAGATGTGAATAAAGTATTCTGATACAAACAACAGCCTTTCCTTTTTCCAAACATTTCACCAACTCTTTGAACGACATTGGTTTCACAGTTACAATTGAGGACATCACCCGAATAAGGGCATATACAGAAAAATGTAGTTCTGATATAAACTAATTTCAGTGTTTGTAAGCTGTCAGGTTCATCATAGTTGCGTCGAAAAAGTTTTTCATATTGTTAAATAGTTTCGAGGATATTTAAAACAAAATTATTGAAACATAACAGCAAATAGTATGTTCTGCTATTTATAATATGGAACTTCGTATACACCCTTTTTCCGGCGACAATATGTTTTAGTACTGTTTTTAGTTATTCTGATGTTCTAGGTGTCTAACTTTGCATGAAAATTAATTATATATGGGAACATCTCGTACTTTATTAATAATTTTGTCTTAAAAAGTAAAATAAAATAAATCCAACAAAATAAAATATAACTTACATTTACCGTAACATATTAAATAAAAATATTGAAAATTACACAAGTACATTTTTAGTTTATGGGTTTCTTGTCTATGTCTTTTTCTTCTTTATACATAATCATTATTGTTGCTAGAGTCATCTTCACCATTGTGTGATGATGTCCCGACTTTATTCAGCATTGAGTTCAGCCAACTTTGGCCATCTTCATCTAAAAACTGTAAGAGGTCTCTCTAAGTCCTTCATCTTGAAGAGTTTCAAAGGCACTGGATTCATTTGTGTTGGACTCAAAAAAGTTTAGCTGCGACACTTCCATTACCGTCTTCCAAATCTTGAAGGAAATAAATGATGCAGATTATGAGGTTCAAGCTGAAAATACCCCTGATGTAGTGTATTTCAGTTGTTTATATTTTGCATCATGATTGTCTGAGGACGATTTAAGTGTGTACCCGTTTTATCATTGAGGATGCCACCGGAAAACAGTTTATTCTGAACTGTTGTTCATCGTTTCTCTGAAATTTGCAATAGACTCAATAGAAAGTTTTAACATCAATTTTTTTACCTCCATTACAGAAAACACTATCTTTCCAAACATTATCCCTATTCTTGAAAGACTGAAGCTTCTTAGTTTTTAGATTCACTCTTTCAAGGCAAGAAGTAATAAAATGATATTGTTCTAATTTCGAATCCATGTCCCAAAAGCGTTTAAAAACAGAGAGTTGATCATCCTTTGAAATTTCATGTGTTCACATTTTCATACATCTTTTTACAGGTGTAAATGACTTCTCTTCCATTTCCTTGCCTGTACAAGTTGTGTATGACTTGGCACTGTTCCTATTAATTTTCCTTTCTTCGGTTTTCCATTTAGTTTTGTTCACAAGCTTCTTTTTCCCCATATTTTCGGTCATGATTCACTGCTGCAACTGACAACCTGAAGTAGGCCTAAACATCGAATATTAGCCCACTACAGTACGGCTTGCAACAGCATGCGACTGCTGCTGTAGTAGGTGCGTTTACCTGTTCAACGTAAACACGTAACATTGTGTCCTGTGTTACGTATTGAAGCTAGACTTACGAAAATTTGCTACAGTGTACTATATACATTCAACTATCTAATCCCTTGATCGTCGGAAAACGGGCGTATAAGGGTATACGCCGTTATTCGGGTGAAGTCCTCAATTACAGTTCAAAATATTTGTTATCAGAAAAAAACAAATGAGCGTGAAACATAGTCTGTTATTCTAAAATTGCACTTGACATGCTTTTAGGATCATCGATTTATTGATTGTTTCAGATTTAACAATAAAATCAAATTATACAACATTTAAAGATTGTCTAGTTATAGGCAGCACTTTCTTAAGAATTTGAAATGGGCAGACCTGTTCAAGAATTGTTGCCATGGCAATTAGGAAATGAATTTTAAATTCTTAAAAAATCCTTTTTTTTTTTTTCTTTTTTTTTTTAGTTTTAAGAGTAAAGAATATTACAAATAGAGAATAAAAAAAATTTTTTTAGTTTTACAAATTAAAAAAAATTGTATTCACATTGACATGTATACTATAATAAAATACAAATAAATTGAATAATTAAAGAAAGAAAATTTCATCTAAATAAGAGGACTCGGGGGAGGATGCAAGAATACTTGTAGCATTACTGCACTGAATGGCGATACCAATGCACTGACGTAGATATTGACTGCTTCGAGGGTCCCCAGAAAGCTGCACTAAACTTCTGCCTATGGTGGAGATGAGAGCTTTGGCTTCACTACACCATGATCCAAACGTTTCAACCGCAAAAGGGACAAAAATATAATTATGTGCAAGATGTTTATATTTATGGTGTTTACTGATAGCGGCACTTTCTGCTGCAGATCCTGGTGTCTTAGAGGTTGAAGACAGATGAGAAGGGACTAGTGTATCCACACATGTGGAATCCCAAATTAAGGATTTGCCTACACACCACGGGACTAGAGTCAGATCATCGGGTCTCTTGCCGTCTGAACGGCTGATCCCGGAAGGTTCTAAGATGGATGGAATCCCTGAGGATGTTAATGCTCTTTTAATGATGTCATTGAGCGATGAATGACGAGAGAGACTCCCCTTACTCATGACACAACTTAAGGCATGGTGGCCATAAGAACCTACAATATTGCCACAGATACATTTATGAATGTGACAGATTTTGCAACCGAGGTGTAAAGCCACGAAAACTTTAAAGGATCTGGTATCCATAAGGGTACCGATGTTAGGGGAAGGAATTGCATGAAGCCAAGATCCTGAAATATTTTGTTGGAGAGCTAAAAAACGAGCACGATCTGTATCTGAAGAAAAAGATGACTGAAGGAACTCCTTAACAAGAGAGATTAGTATTTCATCCCAATTCTTTTGAACCGCTGGAAAAGACGGAGGATCAGAGTTATTGGAAACCTCACCCCATCGAACTAAAGCCTCCTGCACAAAAGGGATCTGAATCGAATCACTGTAAGAGGGAAAAATAGATTTGGTTCGGTCCAAAACCCCATGTGCAGAAGCTAAAAATGCCGGCGTACAAATATCACTCAATTTTGTAATACCTAACCCATCAAATTTAATAGGTAGAGAAGCCTGAATCCAACTGCAATCACTAAGAGAAATATTAAGTAAAATTTCTAAGTAATGACCTATCATATTGTCAGCTTGACAGAGGAAAGATGGAAACAACCATATAGGGATAGTCCGCAAAAAGCAGTTAAATTTTGGAATCAATAAACAGTTCTTACGGAGAAAGTAAGTAAGGTACTGGCACTTCTCTTTTACTTATTGTTGCCAAGTTGCAGCTGTAACTCACGTAAGACTTATAATGGAGACCGCCTATTTAATGCTATTTTTCCTTATCTTGTTGTTCTACGTCTTCAGTTACCATTGTAACTTATGACTTATTTCAATCGTGAATTGCAGAAACCCCACAAGTCACAATTTTTCTAAAATTCAGTTTTTTGTATGGTTGTGGTATTGATACATAGACCTTTCAAGAGGCGTAGAAATGCCACCGTTCTGTGCTTGTACATTTTATTGCTGCAATAAGTTACAGTGAATTGCAGGATCACAATTCCAGGACATGTGGGAATTTTTAGAAACCAAAAAATTTTTCAGTTTACTTTCCTTTATTTTTTTAATTGGTTTAAAGGAATTTGAGGAATTAAATATACAGTATAATACTATAATTTTCCATTTTTGTATGTTTGTTTACTTTTTTCAATTTCTTGCCTTCAAATTACGTTTAAAGTAGTTCATAAGATAAAAAAAAAATTGGCCTTCTCTGTCTTCTTCACTTAGCAATTGTTTCAAAGAAATAAAATAATTGTTACCAGTCATCCCACATGTCTGGCCAATTCAAATTTTTATCCAGAAAATAGTAAAGGAAAACATTCAAGTTCATGTGTGTCAAACATAATTATCTTATTAATATGCTTTAATAAAAGAATAGTCATTTCAAAATACCACATGCTTTTGAAGACAATCGTTTTCGAATATTTCAAAATTTAGCAGAAGAAAGTTATTGTTTCTTCTCTTAGTGCAGTGTTTTACTTTAAGCAATATTATCTCAATATATCCTTACCATGCGTTTATGTACCAATACAAAGGCACTTTTGTTATATCATAGAGGGGGAAAAACATGACATTGAAACCGTCAACAGTCACACGTTTACTCTGGTCAGAAATGTATTTGCTATTAAAGAGCGATTTCTGTTTAGAGATTTTTGCTTGGGCTTGGAAAACCATTCTATTGTCGTGTGGCATTACAAGTTATCTTTGTATCGTATATGAAATGAAGATATTTGACTGTCCCATTAGAAGGTATCCATATAACATTTTCATTTAGAAGTTACAATGGAGGGAGGTTATGATATGGTTGTAAGGAGAAGATTTTAGCCTCAATCTTACTTGTTCTGTATTAAGTGATGATAAGTGCCATGTTAAAAATCATTGAAACAGTTTAGTTAATGATGCTTGGATACCGTGCTAATAGCAAAGCGCAGATCTGACCTAGAACACTATCAATACACAGAGATATACAAATGGGTAATAAAACTTGAAGAGAATATGTGAAAATATTGAACAAGAATAATACCAATACAATCCTTGTGGAACTTCCACAGCTCTTTGTCTTTGAATTGGTGATCTATTAGAAAGCTCTTAATAATGTGTATGAAATAGTGAGGAAGACCAATTTCATGTAATTTTACAAGTAATCTATCTTGCCATACTCTATCGAATGTTTTAGTGATATCTAGGAAAACTGTTGTGGTATACTGCTTTCTTTCAAACTCTTGAATGATTGAGTAATCCATGGCAACTGGTGATTAATAAAATAGTCTACTTGGGACGAAAAACAAATAGATAGATTGGAGTATTGTGATGTATAAATGTGGACATGCGAGATTGGATGACTTTCTCGAAAACTTTTGATAACATAGGAAGCAGACTTATTGGGCTAATAGCTAGAACATTAATGTTAATATTTACTGGGTTTATGAAACACAATAGCCTGATTTCGGCAAATTTCCACATTTTAGGAAAATAACTAATTAATCAATTAAACTAAAGAGATTGTAACTGAATGTGCCATAATTTTCTTAGAAGCATGTTAAGTATGCTAAGCTTACCATTACCACATTTCATAAGAGATCATGCCAGGGTAAATTTTTATTAGGAAGTCGTTGAATAATACAAAAATCTTATGAGGTGTAGTGTAAGAGATTTTGTCCGATATTATTGATTCGTTGGTCTGATTACAAAATTCTTATTCAATTTGAGAAGTAGAGTGATAATTGATAAGAAGCTTAGAATAATTGGGAATGATCAGTGAATGTTCTTAGTGCAATGTAAAAATGTTGCATTTAGATGCTGTGTCCGTGAAAATCTGATACTGTATCTATAAGAATTGCAGGAATATGAGATGATTCCTGGAGGATATGTTTGGTTGATAAAAGTGAAACTGAGGTAATTCGAGCATTGCCATATATATATATTTTTTTCAGGAAAGATGTCTATAGAATTACATATTTGATGGTTATAGATTATTCATGAGAGAATTTGAATGATTTAGTAGAGATTATAAATATGACTTTCTTATATAATTTGGATTTCTCCGTCTCTGATTGAGTGAAAAACCCTGATAAAACTGATATTTAACTCTTGAGGTAAATTTTGGTGAAGTCTGGAAGGCTTAATTAGTCAAATTCACTCTCCTCACCTCCATGCTGGGGCACCCTGAGATCTTTTAAGGTGCGAAAGAGAGAGTGATGTGCGAAAAGCAACGGGAAGCTACCGCATTTACCTTTCCCAAGAGAAACTGCAAACATGGCATGATGAGTCTTTTCAGACGTAAACTATTCCCCATTCGAATGTCCAGGAGGGGGATGCTGGGAAAGGACACTTTATGAAGCAACCCAACAGAGAGAAGAAAAGAAGACTGAGGATCATATGTGGAGACAAAGAGGAAGGCAGAAAATAAGAAAGATTGGAGAAAGCTGGATTTGGAATGAAGCAGAACACTGGATGAATGAATGAATACAGAAGTCTTCATAGAGTTACAATGGGATAAATTTTGTAATGATATAATCAGCACCTGTGTTGGTTCTACATATTGTACTTTGTCATTAAGGCGCATGTGGACCCATGTCCATATTTCACAATGATTTGTTGAGGTAGTACCGGTAGTTTGAGCTGTAGATGATGAAAATTTTTTTATATACCGGTAGCAATTTATTTTAAGCAAATCTGGCTTTCAGGTAGTAGCTCCCTGCAAAGCAGGTTTGAATAATTTCAAGGAAAAATTGTTCTGGGGCCGGGTATCGATCCTGGGACACCGTGACGGTGTCAGATATAGTTCCTGGGGTAGCTCAGTCTGCAGAGCATTCGTGCGCTAAGCGAAGGGTCTTGGGATCGATACCTGGTCCCGGAACAATTTTTCCTTGAAATTATTCAATTTATTTTAACTTTGCTACTCAACACTAGATGGCAGTTGAATGATCTACTTACAAACAATCGACCAACTGAAACATGTTCGATATTCTCGCACTTGCAGATAATCGAGATTGAGTCATTTACTTCACTGCCATCTAGTGTGTGCGAAGAAAAATTTACATTTCTCTTTCGTCAGCCCCACAAGTTGCATTGCCCGCGCTTTTATTCGGTCTATTTAACATCTGCGCGCGCAATCATGAATCAAGCCCCAGTATCGTGTATTCCGAATGCGAAGATGTCAAAAGCCAAGAAAGTTATCGATGAAGCTAAAGAAATCCAGAATCCAGAGCTGGATTTGGCCGATAAAGGGATAGCATCGTTCGAAGAAATGCCAGGATTATGTGAGTATACTCATGATGTCAGGTAAAAGTGTTCTGTGACCAAATTTGGTAACTTGTTTGACTGCCTCCTCCCGCGAGTGATTGAGGGGGCGTGGTTCTATGCATGTTCTGTAGTCTTCAGATTTGATATTTAGCCTATAATATGTTATATGCAATGAAACAATATGATGTTAAATTGTTTCAGTGTTTGCAAATGTGGTTATAATATTCCCACTGTCAAAGTTTATTTTATAGAAGAAAAATGGATAGGCTTACCTTGAATTATTTACATTTCACTACTTGGTGCTAAGAGTCGTACATTAAAATAACTATAGATTTAGTTGGATAATTGTAGGTTTTGCAATAACAAATACCAGTATAGTAACATTATGGTATCTTTTAATTATTGTCCTGGAAAATTGTATGCTAAAAGAAAATGTTTCGATATAACTTACGTATTTCATTTTCCAAGAATATACGACACAAACATTATAGGAATCAGTATAACTTGAACTACACTAGTTTAGGTCTAAATAGATTAGGGCGGATTCGCAGAGCTCGAGAATATGTGCTTGCATGAAAGAAATTAAATTCTGTAATTAGGCCTAATGCTTCGGTAGGCCTATATTGTAGGCTATTAGTCTACTTATTACTGTAAGATAAATTTACGAGGCTACCAGATCATAACTGATGAACTATTAAGTCATTTAAATTACATAACTTCACTGTGCTAATATTTAAATTGTGATGTTATTTTACCAGATTGACTAGTTTCGATGTAATTTCCATCCTCTGAATTGTAGTCATAACAGAAGTGTGGGCTAAGTTGAATTTGAAAAACTCGTGTAGATTTTAAAAGAAATGTCCTTATAATACAATAGCAATATTGATTTTTTGGAAGTTTAAGTTCAATATTTTCCCTGTAGGATTGATCAAAAGGAGGGTCTTAGCGCAGTATTCAAGATTTTGGAAGCCTTCATTTTCAGTGGTGAGGAATGTTATCTGGACTAAAGTTAGTTAAAACTTACTGCTAAACTAGCGCTGAGGTAGTTCCCTTTGTACTCCACTTATACACCTTACAATTCACTTCCGAAATCACCGAAACTACTTCAGCACTAGTTTCTTATCTCAAATGTCTGTTCGTTTTTGTCATAGTGGGATGTATCATACATACATACATACATACATACATACATACATACATACTATATATGTGTGTTTGTTTCGTCTTTTTGTTGCAGTTAATATGCTGAACATAACGAGACTTACCCTGAGTCACAACAAGATTCAAGGTGAGCTTATGAACAACTATCATGTTAGTGAATATAAATTTCATTTGAACATTGCATTATACTAGGTGATTAACTTGCGTCTTCATTATACGAAGTTATGCAATTCCGGCCATTAGTTGTTAATTCCGTAAACACAGTGCCCATAATCTGACCTGAAATATAAAACCTGGCAATAGAGTGTCTGAACAGTAAATTAATATTGAATATCAACCAATCTGCGCTATTGTTCTTGTTGTTGTGGTGGTGGTGGTGGTGGTGGTGACGATGATGATGACGACGACGACGACGACGACTACTACTACTACTACTACTACTACTACTACTACTACTACTACTACTACTACTACTACTACCACTACCACTACCACCACCACCACTACCACCACTACCACCACCACCACCACGACCAGTACCACTACCACTACCACTACCACCACCACCACTACCACTACCACTACCACCCTGGTAGAGGGGCAGAGAAGGCCTGACGGCCTTATCTCTACCAGGTTAAATAAATAAATCTAAATCTAAAATCTAAATCTACCACCACTACCACCACCACTACTACTACCACTACTACTACCACTACTACTACTACTACTACTACTACTACTACTACTACTACCACTACCACTACCACTACCACTACCACCACCACCACCACCACCACCACCACCACGACCACTACCACTACCACTACCACTACCACTACTACTACTACTACTACTACTACTACTACTTACAACTCACCTAAGTAGGTAGTGAAACCAATAATGGTATGGTTGCGAATTGGAGTCTTACACAGTGCATGTTTTATGTTTTTTTTTTTTTTTTCATTTCATTTATTATATTCCATAGATCTTACATTTGCATTGAAGCTTTAAGATGTGAAACAAGTTAAAATTTTGTAAGATTATAATTTTTTACGGAGATGAGATCGAGGACTCGCCATAGACCACCTGGCATCTACCCGACTGCTGGGGAAAACCTCGGAAAAAACCAACCAATCAGACCAAATGGGGATCCAATCAAGCTCAAGTGGAGCTCCGGATTAGCATGCCAGCGAGTCTGCCAACTGAGCTACATGTGCGTGGTTTAATGTGGAAACCACGGAATATTCCAAAGACTTGGATTGTGATCCTACTAATCTGCTATAAATTTCATTGCGCGCTAATTGGAATAAAATTAAGTTGAATGATGTTCAGGAATAACGAATATGTGAACACATGAGCTAGGCTACTTTAAAGACTGCGGAATGTGGAATATTTCATTATCGTGAACGAATTTACATTAGGATTATTAAGAACTGTTTCTATTAATCTAAAGATGCTCCTGATCTTTCCAATCTGCCTGGCTCTTCCCAGACTCTTAGTTAATGCATTCTGCATAAGGAGATGATAGATATGAGAAACAAACCTTATCCATCCTGCTGACATAGTTGCTCCAATTACAGTATTACTTAATATCATCCACTGTGTTCGAAATGTGCAGTCTTTCACGAACTTTTAAAAGAATAAGTCACTGCCATTTGCAAGCCCATTGGGGTCGACATTTGAGGCTTGTCAAGTGCATTGTGCTGAGGAAGTGTTATAAATGCTTTTCAGAATGATGCCAGTGTTTGAACATGTATTATAAAATGGTTATACTTACAAAACTAACAATTTAAATATAAGTAAATATATAAAGAGTGGAATCTTAATAGTTAAGTATATAAATTTGTAGATATGTCACATTAGAGGGTTTTGTTATGGTTGTTTTTAGTGGTACCACCTGGCCTGGCCAATCTGATCAACTTGGAGATTCTGAACCTCTTTAATAACCAGATTGAAGAGCTGCCTACGTCACTATCATCCATGCCGAAGCTGCGCATTCTCAACATTGGGTGAGTAGAATTCGGTGAAATAGCAAATAATTCTTTTAATACAACAGCAGTTACATGGTGAGCATGTCCGCTGGCAACTGTACCTACTGCCTTCATTAATCATGATAGAAAATTCAGCCAAAATAAGAGCAGACTTTGGAGAGAAGGGCTTGCTTATTTTATTGAGCAGAACAGTTTATTATTTTGTGTTGAGATGAAGCATAAGATTTCTCGAAGAGGTGGAATTGCTCATGACAATTTGTGATGCAGGATGAATCGCCTGGCTGTACTGCCACGTGGCTTTGGTGCATTTCCAGTGCTGGAGGTGTTGGATCTGACGTACAACAACCTGGACGAGAGCACCTTGCCCGGAAATTTCTTCATGATGGGTGAGTCCAATAACTGTGTTTTGGTATGATTCCTTTGCTGGCTAGGACTGATGAATATATCGCTGTGTTGCAGAGACTCTGCGTGCCTTGTACCTCGGGGACAATGATTTCGAGTACCTGCCTTCAGAGGTGGGGCATCTGAAGAATCTGCAGATCGTGAGTACCAGGATTAGGTGACAAAATACACTGAGGTGAAAACAGTATTAGTCATTGTAGAAAAGACTTCCTCTTATGACTGAAATTAAATGTATATGCTTTTATTCTAGACAATTAAAATTATGCCCCATAGTAAACAAGTGAGTCCAGAGTTGGAGATATATAGATTGACAAATCGAACTGAAACCCTGACCGAGTTACTACGTGAGCGCTGGCTGTCTTGGGGAGGAGCAAGTGAGAAAGCACTATGCACTGTACTTGCAGGTCCACTCACAGTTTGTCAAACCTTCTAACAAAAAGCATTAAAAGGTTGACTAGTTGCCTGCAATGCTAGCATAATGGAATCTTCCTAGCCGACAGTCGAGGCAGAAATGAAGAATCCGTTATTGTGGTAATACTGGAGAGTGGTTCTTCTATTGGTCGCAATGCCCCCACCCCCCAAAACACACACACACACACAGACACAGAGAAAAGATGCGCTCCTGGAAACAATATTGTACCTTAACACCAACAAACAATCCTTGGAACGCAGTGTCCCGCATGTCGTCTGGAAAGATAAGAAAAATACAACCTTTAACTACTTTAAGGAGGTCCGATGGTTCTGTAACGTCGACTATGGAGGAAACTCTACACTACATGATAGAACACTTTGTTCCAGAAGACGACGAGGAAGAAGATTCCGAATACCACAGAAAAATCAGGGAGGAAAGCAATGGATCGATAGAAACTCAGAATGACAGAGACTTCACTCAACAGGAAATAAAATTAATCTTAGTAAGGATGGACACTCGGAAAGCACCAGGAGAAGATGGTTTAACTAGTAATATATTGCTTCAAGTCTTTGAACTGTTCCCAAGATACTTCACAGCCGTTTATAATGCCTGTTTAAAAAGTGGCAGCTTTCCAAAAAACTGGAAGAGGGCAAAATTAGTTCCCACTGTGAAGCCAGGGAAAGAAGGTACCTCAGAAGTGACGAAATTTCGCCCTATAAGCCTATTGAATACGGGAGGAAAAGTACTGGAAAAACTCCTAATTGATAGAATAATGCATCATTTGTATTCCAAAGGTCTACTCAATGACGGTCAGTATGGTTTCACGCCATATAAAAGTACAGTAGATGCCACGATAGCGGTAAAGGAGTATGTGAAAGAGAGTATGAGCAATGGTCAATACATCATCTTAGTGAGTCTCGATGTCCAAGGAGCTTTCGATGCCGCATGGTGGCCGAGCATTTTGAAAGTGCTGAGAGAATTTGACTGTCCGGCTAATCTGTACAACCTCACCAAAAGCTACTTCAGCCAGAGAAGTGCATTTATTTCGGTAAATAACATTGCAGTGGAAAAACATGTGACAAAAGGCTGTCCTCAAGGATCCTGTTGCAGACCTGGATTTTGGAACATTCAGTATAATTCCGTACTTAATCTCCAATACTCCAGTCACAGTAAAGCTATTGCGTTTGCAGACGATTTGCTGATAATAACAAAGGGTTCAAGCGTGCTGGAAACTGAAAACTTTGCCAATTCAGAGCTACAAAAGATCACAAACTGGGCTAATAACAACAAAATAAGATTTAATGAGGAAAAGTCCAAAGTCATGCTGGTGACACGGCGAAGGCGCAGAGACAAAGCCGCTATCAATATATTCCTCAATAACAAAGAATTGGAACAAGTACAGACAATTGAGTACCTCGGAATCACTATGGATGAAAAATTCAATTTCACTGCACACATTCAGAATATAACAGACAGATCCATGACTTTGATTAACGCCCTATCCAAATCCGCAAAATTAGACTGGGGATTAACCCACGGAGCTCTAAGAATAATATATAAAGGAGCGATTTTGCCCCTGTTGTCTTATGGAGCACCCGTATGGATTGAGGCACTCAACACCACATCATACAGGAAGAAACTCGAAAGAGTACAAAGACTGATGAACATAAAGATTGCAAAAGCATTCCGGACAACATCAACTGAGGCCCTTTGCATCCTTACTGGTTTGACTCCTATAACCATTAAGTTAGAAGAGATAGCTAAAAGCTATACGACAAAAAAAGGATTACTAGACAGTAACATTGAAAGACCTTTGGAACTCAGGGAATGGCCCCATCCAGCAGATTTTCCTGCTGTTACAGACACAAAGCTAAATGAAGATTACGCTTATGAAATCTACACTGACGGAAGTAAATCCACTGAAGGAGTAGGTTCAGGAGTAGCAGTATTTTTCGACGGCGATCTCGTACAACAATCTAAATTCAGACTTCATGGGGAATGCTCAAATAACCAGGCTGAACAGTTCGCAATCCTAAAAGCACTTCATATAGTTAATGATCTACAACTACAGCACAACACCCCTAAGACTGCATCACTGTATTCAGACAGTAAGATCACCCTAGACTCCCTCGAAAACAGCAGGAATCACAATCCATTAATAGAAGACATCAGAAAAAAACTGACTTCCTTAAGAGAAACAGGCTGGAACATAACCTTCAGCTGGGTTAAGGCTCATATAGGGATATTCGGGAACGAGCTTGCCGACCGCCTTGCCAAGAAAGCTACAAGGGAAGACACAATACATTACAGCAAGATCCCCATGAGTGCCGTAACAAAGACTCTGAGAGAAGAAAGCCTTGCGAAGTGGGAATATCAGTGGCAGCAAGCAAGTAACGGAGCGGAAACAAGAAGATATTTTCCACAAGTTTCACAGAGACTAGCACTGAACGTACCTCTTTCAGCTGGACTTACAACCATGCTAACTGGTCATGGAAGAATCAATGCATATTATTATAGATTTCACATTCTACAATACTCAACATGCAGCTGCAATAACGGTGACGAAACGGTAAACCATATTTTACTTGCGTGCACGAAGTACAACACTGCCCGAAACAAATTGGAAAGGCTCATAAATTCCAAAGGAGGAAGGTGGCCACCAAACAGACCTGATCTCATTTCCAAATACTTCAAGGAATATTGTAAATTCATACGAGAGGTAGATTTAGAAAGTAGACAAAGTGTGTAGCAATACGGAAACACAAATATGGACAATAGTAAATATAATTATCAAGACCATATAGAATTATGACACTCAGTCTCATCTCTGATTGTAAGAAAATAGCAATCTTCTAAGCGCAAATAGACATGTAGTATTACTTATGTAATGGAGCATGTTGTTCAGAAAAAAAAAAAAAAAAAAAAAAAAAACACACACACACACACACAGATATTTACGTGGTGATTGGTGACTGAATGACGAGGAGCGAGGGAGAGAGAAGAAAGAAAGAGAGAGATTCCAGAAGTTCGCGTGTTTTGCGGGGTTTCACTTGAAGTTGTCAAACTGTAGTTGTTCTCAGATTCACCAAGTTGGTCTTACTTGTCACTGTTCTCTACAATGTTTTGTTTCAACGGTGGTGTGTTACCACTCACTGATTGTAGTAATAAAACCAAAATGCTGGTAGAACTTACTTCTAACCCCATAAAGTATATAGAGCCCATTGTGAAGCTTTTCTTGAAATTAGAAGTGAAACGCATAAGGAGAGGATAGCTTGTCTCTTTCATTACAACAGATTTTGTTGATATTTTACGTAGATGGAAGTTGATATGCAAAATACAGTTTAGGTAAGTCCACTTTCACAACACTCCACACTCTCAGTTGTAAAGCGAATGTCTGATAATCCCTTGGTGAATCTTTATAAGGCATTAGGTTGTGGAGCCTTCAAAAAAATAGTCTTGGCAGTCCTACAGAAGATGTCCTAGTCTTGCCACATAGAAAAATGTGCTTCAAGTTGTTGATCTGTTGCACTTACAGCATGGGTTATGTTTGTTATAGCTGGTGCTGCGGGAGAATGACCTGGTGGAGCTGCCGAAAGAGGTGGGTGATCTGGCACGCCTGCGTGAGCTGCACATCCAGGGCAACCGTCTGACTGTGCTGCCCCCCGAAATCGGTAATCTTGATTTGGTGAGCAACAAATCAGTCATCAAGATGGAGAACAACCCGTGGGTCACGCCTATTGCTGATCAGCTGCAGGTTGGTGTGTCCCATGTCATGGACTACATCCGCACGGAGACATACAAGTAGTGAGTACCAGTTCAGTATTAGTTCTCTGCAACAACATTGCTGTAAAATCACTGTTACTACTCGTATATTCTTTTAAATTTTAATTATAAAACGTGGAATGTTTTTCCATTGCTTTCAGCAACATGGTATTACAGACAGGATTGTCTTTGTTTGGCATATTTTATAAATGCTAACATGTACAGTAGAACCCCGATTATCCATCACAATATTAACCGATTGTTGGATTATCCGTCTGTCTTTCTCTTGTTTTTTTTTTCTGCAGGAATATTACTGTACATTGTATTAGCACGTTATTTTTCTAGAGTGTTATTACAAGACTTTATTACACAGTATGGTCTACTGTTCAAGTTGTCGTATTGTATAACTTCTGTATAAAAATTCTTCTACAGGTGTCAAAATAAATCTTGTTGTGCTAAGTATCGAAAAAAAAAAGTGTAGGCCTAAAAAAAATTAAGCAGTTTGGGGAAAGAGAAACTGTGACTCATCTCTCATCAGAATACGAGATTGGGGTGTATAAAGTATGTAAATCTACAACACGAGACTTCCATTATTCCTATCTTTCCACAGACAGACACTTTTCCTTAAAAATCCGTCTTTGACAACCAGGACTTACCTAAATTAGTAGACTTCTGATCCACTATCTAGCATGTTAAATACAAGACCATGGAGGAATTTACGAAAATTTCTCATGGTACGGATTATCCGACTTTTTCGATTAACTGTTCAGCCCATCCCCTTCATTACGACGGATAATAGAGGTTCTGCTCTATTTGTAAAATCAAATGGACACATTCCGCTATTCAGTCAGTAAAAGCAGATGCAGACATATGCATTTATTCTTAACACTGAAGACTTAAGCTTCATAAATTCAGCACTGTCAATTTTATCAAACTAGTTGCTATGGTAATCTAGTGGCTAGAGCACTGGACTTAGAATCCTGTGGACCTGGATTCGATTCCCGACATAACCTGATTTATAACTTGTGTTGGGCAAGCCCATGGTCTAGGTAATATAGAGGTTTTCTCTGGGAGTTCTGGCTTCCCTGTGGCATCCCAACAAATCTCCATCATTTCATCACTTGTGTAGCATAGACCAGCCTCCTATAGTGCACCCTGGGCATTGACTATGTCGGTAAATTGACTGGCTTCATATGGGTGAAGGATGATCAGTCAAGTATCCTCCATTAGTAAAAAAAGGGGATGGGGAGTTTTATCAAACTATGTGTTACTTGGAAGATCAGTTGCGTAAAATTCATTGTGGGATGTTTATTTTCTCGCTGATTTGCATTGTGGTGGTTTTATTAAACTGCAGTTTTAAAAAGTATACAATGCATAAATGTATATTATGGAGTTGCAGTCGAAGCATTTGGTCTATATTGCACTTGTACCACAAACATGATAATGTCCAGATAATAGTCTCTTGTCTGTTCTGCCCAACAGTGGGAGAAGTGCTAGTACTGTGTGAGGGAGCAAGGATAGAAGATACAGTAATTTGTCTGAAGAACTAACATCAGTGATGTCTGTTGCAGTGTGTACAACCGCCATGTCTCTGCAGGAGGGCCCCCTCCACCAAAGACCAATGATAAGAGTCGCAAGATCTCCAGAGCTCGCCAACAGAGCTAAGGATGCCTTTGAGATTGCAGTGTGTGTCCTATTAAGTGCCGAATTGACTCGTGAGAGAGGAACTATAGACGAAGGTTTTCTCCCGATAATTAAGTTCATTGCTTCACCCTCATCAGTCCTCATTTCATTCATTCATAGTTTTCTGCCCAAGGGTAGGTCTTTCACTGAAAACCCAGTATTCTCGAATCTTCCCTTATTTTCTGCCTTTCTCTTAAGGTTGATCTATGATAAATCGGAAACGAAAAGCAGGACGAGAATGGGAAGCGGAGGATGTGAATGTAAAGATTTTTTATTCACAATAAACCAAGAACGGACAATGCATATTGAGATATATGTCAATAACGATATGTAAAGTCGAAATTACGCATTCTGATGTTATTTGTGCATAATTGACCATTGCATTCTCTCATGAGTACAAGCCAGCCAACATAAACACAGATTAACCAACTTCAAAATTTATGGCATGGAATATTTAAGAATTCAATTCACGTGGTGATCTGGTCACATATCACATAGCATATATTCAAAGTGATTCTACTGAATTTCTGGATTAGCTACAAGCAATGGATGAAGAAGAAATTATGTCACAGCCTCCTTGCTGCAAAATATACGACGATCAAATAGCTTTTTGATGACAATAGAATGAATTTAATAGGTTGTCATTGGAAACTAGAATGGCAAAGTTAAATGTTCGCCAACCTTCACGTTCTCGTACCCGGTAAGCTTCTCGTTAAGTGTTAATGCTTATATTTAAATACAGGTCTAACAATTTTTCTATACATCTTGATTTTTCTATTCTCGTTTCCATTCCTGGTTTATTGTGAACCAGCCTTTAGGCTCTATATATGTATGAGTTAAATATCTTAATGTTGCCTATCATCTGATATCTTCTTCTGCCTCAAACTTTTCTCCCGTTTACCATTCCTTCGAGTGTATCCTTCAGTAGACAGTTTCTTCTGAGCTAGTGATCCAGCCAATTTCTTTTTCTCTTCCTGATCAATTTCAGCATTATTCTTTCTTCACCCACTTTTATAGTGGAACTTCATTTCTTATTTTCTCTCTCCATTTCATTTCATTGACACTAAACAATTGAGAATCGACTAATCATAAAAAGAACTTGTAAAATAAGTCATGGTTCAGTGAATTTGAGATGTCCATGCTTTGTCCATACTCCCTAAAATATTAGGATGTTATATATTTAATGCAAGAGAATAACTTTGTTGTTCATTCGAGAGCATTACATACATAAATGCATTATATTTAATCCTGAGGGTGCAGATACCTGTGTCAGAAAGGCATGAAAAATAAATGAAAATTAATTTTCGGAAGATGGACGAGGCATGGACATAAAAACATTCACCATAATATAGTCTTGTATTTTGTCTCGAATACAAATGTCTTCCATGACACTAATAATGCCTTACATTGTTAACACAAGTGGCTTCAGGTGGGGCAGAGTGCATTCGTGCTCTGCTCCACTTCTGCACGTTTTTGTACTGATGTATTTGTACAGTTGTATTTTAATATTAGTAAATCTATGTGCTTGGTAAATTGGTTTTTATTTTTTTTTTGTCCCTTTACGAAGGATGATCTTCTCAAGCTTTGAGGCCGCAGGAACAACTATTTATTAATCATGGGCACACTCTCAAGATATTTATAATCAAGGCAGGTTAAAGGAGACAATATACAGAACTGTGTGTATAGGCCCACATGTAACACAGCTTATTAACATGTAACATTTAGTAGATGTGACCTTCGGAGAAATCCTGACAAAGTTAAGCTTGAAGTAATGAAATCTGCATTGCTTCAAATGAGTAGTCGTACTGGAGATAGTGCACAAACATAATACAGGAAGATCCAATGCAAAGTGGAGTCTGTCGTCAGCTGTATGGTCTTGTCACTGCTCGTGATATATGTTGTTGTTTTCTAATGCCAGGTGTTTGACAAAGTCATTTGACCTCTTGCACTCCAATATTTTTCAAAGATATTGTCATGGTTAGCCACCGACACACAGATTTTGAGATGTTCTGAATTAATTTCTTGATTTGAGTTGCACAATGTACAGTTAGGAGACTGATATATTCCAATTCTATGCAGATGCTTGGCCAAACAGTCATGGACTGTTGCCAATCTAAATGCAGCTACAGACGATTTGCGTGGTAAATCGGGAATCAACTGTGGATTATGATGCAGAGTGTTCCATTTTTTCCCTTGAGATTGTGTTATCAAATTTTGTTTGTTGAAGTCTAAGTATGTAGATTTAATCAATCTTTTCACAGAGGAATACGTAGATTTAGTAACAGGACTGTAAGTAGCAGTGCTGCCCTTCTTTGCTAAAGCATCCGCATTCTCATTTCCCAGGATTCCACAATGGGATGGTATCCATTGGAATACAATTCTTTTATTGAGTGTTATTAGTTGAGAGAGCATTTTATTTATTTCTGCTATTTGAGATGGTGTGTGTCTAGAGACTATTGATAGAATAGCTGCTTTGGAGTCTGACAATATAACTGCATTCCTAAATTTATTGATGTGGCATAGATTCCTGAGACATTCACTTATTGCAATGATTTCACCATCAAAACTTGTTGTTCCATATCCAAGAGATCTATAAAGTGAGAAGAGACAGCACATAACACCTGCACCGGCACCTTGTTCTCTGGAGATCAAGGATCCGTCAGTGTATAAATGAAGCCAGTTTTGTGGAGGGTACCTAATATTAATTGTCTCTAAAGACAATTGTTTCAGTATTTCAGTGTTTACTTCTGATTTCATATATATATATAATATTCTATTAAATTAGGAAATAATAAATTAATAACTACTGAATAAATTAAGCATGATATTAGGCCTACTTACCAAATTTAAATGTATTGCTCAAAGCAACCACTTTCTGCTTCCAAATATTTCTTGCACCTTCAGATAAAGAACTGCACTAGTTGCTGAAAATGGCTTCCACATTTAACTCCTTGTAAGCTAGTTTGAATAATATTAAAGGGAAATAAATGTTCTGGGACCGGGGATCGAACTCGAGATCTTTGGCTAAGCACACCAATGCTCTACCACTGAGCTATCCAGGAATGATACACAATTTCGATCCAATTCTTCCCTTTTGTCCACATACCTCAAGTGGGTTTGATGATAATCACCAACAGCTCACATAGAGTACATACTATACTGTATGACTTTTTTAGTTGTGATTTCCTTCTTTTATCATGACATGAGCGTTGATAATTAAGCATAAGTCAGGTTATTGATTTGCTAAGTTTTATAATAAATTGTACTGATATAATTCTCAATTTTCCCAAAAAAAAAAAAATTCCCCTTAAAAATTTTTTTACTTTACTGATTTTGCTAAGTTCATTCAAAACTACACAGTATAAAATATAATAAAATAATGGGTACATATGCCGGTTTTTCCCTCATTAAGTACTTTCTAAGTTAGTTTTATAATTTTACTCATACACAGTAACTAGAAATTTTTTTGTAAATATTTCTCTTATATTAAGCAATTATTTTAACTTAATGATTTTGCTGAATTTTATAGTTGTACCGATATTAAAACTCGCCTCTTATTCTGATCAGTACATGAATTAATAATTGATAGCCTATTTAAATAGCTACTATTTACACATTTACATATTTTTGCATTACACAATCACTCGAAAACTGTACATACGCAATTCAAAACAGATCAGGATTTAAAAATGAAGTTTATTTGGAAATTAACTACACGAAATAGTTTCCTCAGACAAACCTAGATCACATCCAATACAACGTAATGCAATGTAGAACATCGCACTTGCTATGAGTATGGGAATGAAGATTGGTTAATGGTGTCATTCTTTTTCTATCTTCTCCCATAGTACAGTGCGTTTGTAGCTCGGCCAGATCATTTTGCAGCGGCCTTGGACTCGGTAAAGATTGGCGCACCTAGAGTTGGATCTATCGTGAGGGAAAGACGTCTGTGCGCATGTTGTGAGTAAAATGGTGTTGTCTCGTGGTGATAGTCTATTAATAATGGTTGAGTACACTTTAGAACAACGTACACTGCGGAACGGTCCAGCCAAGCTATGAACGCACTGAATTAGTAAGTTGCACCTTATATTTTGCTTTAGCAAAGAAGGGCAGCACTGCTACTTACAGACCTGTTACTAAATCTACGTATTACTCTGTGAAAAGATTTATTAAATCTACATACTTAGACTTCAACAAACAAAACTTGATAACACAATCTCAAGGGGAAAAAATGGAACTCTCTGCATCAAAATCCACAGTTAATTCCCGATTTACCACGAAAATCGTCTGTAGCTGCATTTAGATTGGCAACAGGCCATGATTGTTTGGCCAGATACCTGCATAGAATTGGAATATATCAGTCCCCTAACTGCCCATTGTGCAACTCAAACCAAGAAATGGATTCGGAACACCTCAAAATCTGTGCTTCAGTGGCTGGCCATGATAATATCTTTGAAAAATATTGGAGTGCAAGAGGTCAAATGACTATTGTCAAACGCCTGGCATTAGAAAATAACAACAACAACTTTAGAACAACGTATGCCGTGGAACGGTCCAGCCAAGCTACGAACGCAATGTATTAGTAAGTTGCACCTTATATTTTTCAGATACTCCTCGTTCACAGTGGCTAGAAAACCTAGTGGTCCAGGCAGGCCAGTTAAGAACAACCCTCATCAAGTTGTTTATAATGTTGCTAACTTTTTGAAAGAAAAAAAAGGAGAGTTTAAATTGAAATATAACATTATTGTGTCAAGTGAAGCTACAGGGCTTCAAACAGCTTGATAAAGGAAATTTTGAAGGAAGGGGCCGCATCTTTGTCTACCATCAGCCAGATCAAATTTTAACACCGAAGGGGAAGTCGAAAGAAAGAAGTAGGGCCTAAGTTAAAACTGATGACTTTATTGAAGAGATGGTTAGAAGGAAAATACAGGAACATTGTACAGTTAAGATTGTGCCAACTGTAGAAAAACTTAATAATTCTGATTTGAAAAAATAGTGGGAGTTCAGGATGCAGTAGGGAGTATATAAGGAAACTCATCCTATGATTAAGCTTTAAGTAGAAAAAAAGTGCGTCTAGAGAGTAACTTATAATTGGAAAACCACAGAGTTCCTCCTAGTGTGTTAAGTATCTTGGAGCAATTCGTAGGTACTGTCAATAGAAAAATAAATATTGTGCTGGAATCTTGTTTTAAAAATTGAAACTTATTAGCAATCTGTTGGTCCAATTGACACTCTTATTATAAGCCCTGGGAATAGCTCAGGAAACTACGCCACTAACAGATTCAGAATTTGACTCACAGATTCAGACTAGAGTGACTCCTCCCACTATGGTTATCTACTACAAACACAAATAACGCAGACATCACTTGTAACTGATAATGTATATGAAGTAATGAAATAAAAGTCCATGTTGAGTCTTTCGTACACTACTTTTAACACCGGAATATAAATACTTGATTAAATGGCGATCTTACTCGTGTTAAATGTGTAAGCATGTACGGCTTACAGCTGTTTCGGTGCTTCTTCACAACATCCTCAGAGCCTACACTCCCTACTGCATTCTGAACTCCCACTATTTTTTCAAATCAGAATTAAGTTTTTCTACAGTTGGCACAATCTTAACTGTACAATGTTCCTATATTTTCCTTCTAACCATCTCCTCAATAAAGTCATCAGTTTTAACTTAGGCCTAGTTATTTCTTTCGAACTTTCTTTCATCTCGAACTTCGCTGCACAACAGGCAGCTAAGTTCGAGATGACGCCGAGATCTAGTAAGCTCTGAGGATGTTGTGAAGAAGCACAGAAACAGCTGTAAGCCACACATGCTTACACAATTAACACGAGTAAGATCGCTTTTAATCAATTATTGAAATAAAAGTGTACAAGAAGCTTTTGTTGAACACAATTGTCCTGCTTTTATTAGCTACAAGCAAATTACTTGTAAGTTTTTCACAACAGCCTGAAAGTAAGAGAGTGATGGAGACTCTCCATTCAACCAGAAAACAGTGGCGTAGCTATCTGTGTCTCTGTAGTTATCTGTATTATAATATCTCAATCATATTTAGTAGGAAAGTCTGTGTACTGTTACTGGCAAGTCATTTTTTACTTCAGATAAGAGAACATTTGCTTCACTTCAGTATAAACTGGCAAATTATTTCTACTTGTCAACAAGAACCCAATTATGCCTAGTTGTAACCAGGCAACATTTTCTGGAACTGCTCTGAAATCTGTGAGTACTATTGTTAGTGTATTTAAAAAAAAATCAAACCCTGCCTGTTTTTATCACCAGGTAATCTGTTATGTTTCGCAGGGGACTGATTGTCATTGCAGTTGGCTTAGGTTACTGCGCAGCTTAAAAACGACACTTTATTATTCCACATTTTTGTGACTTGTGTATAAACATTTCCTCTGTGTATGAGGAGCTGGATGTGTAGGAAGTTGAACTTAAAATGAGGTAGGCAAAACAGGGACTAGTTTATTTTAAGTTAAGATAATACAGTGTATAAAGAAAGTTTGTAGTTTTGTGAGCTCACTCCATGTTGATGTCAAGTTATTTTATATGAAGATAATACAGTGTATAAAGAAAGAGAGTGGGTGGTTTTGTAAGCTCACTCCATGTCGACATCAGGGGGCTCGCCAAACTTTAGGATGATGACCAGGGTATTTGGCGACGTGGAGTCGGCCACCATGACCTGCGCCCCATCCACCAGACCCAACTCGCTCAATGTCTTCTTAAGGTTGGGACGTGTTTGCTCCTCGATGCTGGTCACTGTCTGCATGTACAGCGTGCGGTGTTTGCCGTTGACGGTGGCAGTGAGACCTGGGCTCTTCATCTGAAAGTGAGGACTCTCACACAGGATGGCTATCAGGTCTTGCAGCTTGGCATCTGGTCCCGGCACATCCACGGTCTTGGGCACCTGACTACAGGCCAGACAGTCAACCCGGCGTTCTGCTTGGTACGTATATGTGTACACGCCGTCCACGTCGTTGAGCACCATGTAATTGTCGAGTGGCATGCAGCAGCTAGTGGCCAGCTTGAACACTTCGGTAGCGCAGGCTGCTGCCACCACGGCATTGGTGGAGGCCACCGCAGGGATGATGTTTTTGACCACGCCCTGCACTAAGCGGTATGTGGTACCTTGGATCCCAAACTGAGCCGCCCTTTCCATAGCCTTCTCGTAGATCCAGTTGATGTGCTGCGGATCGTCGCCGTCAATCGGCGAGTCCCACGGATTCTCCTTCGGCCATTGGATAACCTTAACGTACTCGATGCAGTGCTCGGGCAGGCGCGGTGTGTTTGCGATCGTGCACAGGGGAAACGTCACTTGGGGTGGAAAGAGATCCAACGTACATTCTATGCAAGCCGTAATTCCCGGTAATATAACGCGAGCATTTCCCTTGAACCCCTCGGTTCCACCATCTATCATTGGTATTAGACTAGACTGGTCCAGCACTCCATCGTCGTATGACAACAGTGATAACAACATACCGTTGATCCACCGGCGTGCCACGATTGAATCTAGGCCGCACACCACAAGATGGAAACTGCTGTAAAATGTGGCGTCGAAATCTTGAATCTTACAAAAATGCGGTGTCACATAACAACCTGGTATTCTTGAGTTAATGAACTTAGCTGCAACTTCAGCTTTTGATTGACCAATGTCTTTTCTTCTGAAGAGAAATTGCCTATTGAGGTTAGATAATTCAATTGTGTCCATATCAATTACATGAATGTCTTTGAATCCCATAAGCGCTAAATCTTTTAGAAGCTCACATCCTAAACCTCCAGCACCAATAACCAAGATCTTACATGATCCCATCAAGAAGCTCAAGTTTTCTGGCGACGGTTCGAAGTCAGGATGACAAAATGGACCGGATCTTTCCAACACCTTACGAAGATGACACCATCTACGTTGTAAATTATCTGGACCGTCTGTGGAACCCATCTTGTCCATCTCTTATAATTATTCTGATGTCCTACTTATACTATTCTGCACCTCTGTCAAAATACAGCTGCAAACCAAATTGCAACAGAATGAAGTACTTTCGTTTTTGTGTTCGATAACTTTGACAATAATAAGTGGTGCCTCTGTCGGCATTCGTATGAAACTATATACAAAATAATTGAATATCGAAATTTGGAAAATCTCGATCAGTCCGCTCGACGATCTCGACTTGTCATCATTGCGAATCGTCGTAGTGTGAGGAGTGTCGAATGACGAAGTGAATGACGGCAGTTGGTAATATGTGACGAGTTATCATGGACGCTCTAAAGTTGTTTGTGTTTTTATTATTAATTTTAAGAATTCGTACCGCCAATGCAGGTAGGTTGTTTGTTTACAATAGCCCTACTTATGGTGATTGGTGATTTATCCGTAGATTCGAAAGTAATGACTATTTGAAAAACTTGAATGACTCATGAGCCCAGCCCAATTCAATATGGCGTGATTATAAACAACGTCTTTCCGTTAAATAATTCTTTGAAACCAAGTTATACGAAAGCCCAAAATATTAGTATTCAGTTTTCAGTAGTCTTCAGCGAGTTGCATGTGGAAGGTAACGTTTGTTGGCTTATGTACCATGCAAATTTTCGGTATTTTAAGGTTAACTACTGGAATGTATATATGGGACCTGCAGAATAGTAGCCTAAACATGTGCCTATATTATTTTATTTCTTTATGTGACATTAGTTCCTTGGGAAATACTTCCGGTTAACTGTACTACAGGAGAGAACTTTTTTTTCTTTTCTCTATCTTAGGCTTCCACTTTGCAGAGAGGTTCAAGACCAATTCCTAGTGTTGCGTCCTCAATGTCACCATATTTTGTACATAACACTGAAAGATTGAAGTGCAGAATTCGTGGTGTTGGGGTGTTGCAATATAAATACAGCATGGTTGTCTGTTCGAGCTCGCTACGCACCACACACGTTAGTCCCTAACGTCTGATTTGTGTTGCGTTATTTCACGATGAAATGAAACTGCGAGATGGTATAACTTTGCAAATATACTGTACATATGCCTGTAAAAATTAATGAGCGCATTTTCATAGGGTAGAGGATCGGCGACATTAGTTTTGGTTTGTTCATGCTTTTGATATGCCTTGCATTTAGCCTACGCCTTTTGGTAGATAGCTACACAAATGCATTTACCCCGGACCGAAGAAAGGAGTAGACCTACTTTCCCACGTAGTGCAACATAATTCTGGTATCATTGGGTTATGTGATGATTTCGTGTGAAAATGTGTGCGAAAATCATCGTTCATCGGTCGAGTAGGGCCTAGGGTCTATATAAGAACCGAAGGTGTATGACGCGGGTTGGGTGGATTTATAGCTGCCACAGTGATCGCTTCTCAGCTGGTGACCCAACCAATTCTTTTTCCTCTTTCTGATCAGTTTCAGCATCATTCTTTCTTCACCCATGCTTTCCAACACAGCTTCATTTCTTATTCTGCCTGTCCACTTCACATGTTCCATTCTTCTCCATATCCACATTTCACATTTTTCTATTTGCTTCTCTTCACTTCGTAATGTCCATGTTTCTGCCTCATACAATGCCAGACTCCATACAAAGCATTTCACTAGTCTCTTCCTTAGTTCTTTTTGCAGAGGTCCGCAGAAGATGCTCCTTTTTCTATTAAAAGCTTCCTTGGCCATTGCTATCCTCCTTTTGACTTCCTGGCAGCAGCTCATGTTACTGCTTACAGTACACCCAAGTATTTGAAGCTGTCCACTTGCTCTACTACCTCATTTAGGATTCGCAAGTTTATCTTCTGTATTTTTCTTCCTATGACCGTGGTCTTTATCTTATTTGCATTTATCTTCATCCCATACAGCTGTCATTTAGCTCCAGTAGCATATCCCTTAGTATCATCTCTTCTACTAACAACGCCATATCAGCAGCAAATCTTATGCACTTTATTCTTCTTCCTCCCACTATCACTCCTTCCATGTTCTGAAAACAGTTCTTTACTAAATCCTCCAAGTAGATGTTGAACAGGGTGGGTGATAAAGGGCATCCTTGACGTACTCCTCTCCCTATTTCACTTCCTTCTGGTATTTATTCTCCTATTCTGACTTTGATTCGTTGTTTCACATAAAGATTATATTTCCAATCCATACCTGTTTTCTTCAGGATGTCCATCAGTTAATTCCAATCCACTCTGTCAAAGACCTTTTGTAAGTCCACAAATACTACATACACTTCTTTATTCTTCTCTAGGAATTTTAAGGTTATTTTCAATTGTTATGTTTTTTTTTCTCACGTATATTATTGTGATTAGCAAGATCGAAAGTTAACTCAAATAGGCTATATCATTTTTGCTCGAAAGTACAGTAATTATGGAAACAAATAAAAAAAGTCAACTAATAAAGATGAGTATTTTCTCTGGACGAAAAAAGTTGTATGCCTACTTCTCCTTGCATAAAAAGTCAGGGAATGAAAGGCAAATACCTGTTTTTTTATATATTGCTTTGGATTCAGCATTCTTACCTGAAAAAGAAAGACCGAAAGAGTCCAGATTTTGGAAACGAGCCTAAATGTTAAATCACTTAAATATGGAGGTCAGTTAGCCTATTTAAAATATAGCGTACTTAAACGATTTAATCATGTATGGAAAACTAAGAGGTAAAATGTAGACATAGCTTTGATAATACAGGGAGATTACATTGTTCTGAACTGCTTCAAAATTATATTCATTCATTCATTCATATGCGTCCTGTAAGTGAGGTTCTAGATGATATGTACATCTGTTATCACGCAGTACATCTCACTTGACGATGTGTGTCAGAGGAAGAACAATAATAATTGTATGCATCTGAAGTCTGACTAGTTTAACATGTAGCTAGTCGGCGAAGTATGCAATGGAGGGGGAAAGGAACTGGCCACCCTAACCCATTATCTCTTGGCCTAGTTCCCTCATAAGTGGTGCCATGATCGCATATATGATCACCCACTGCAGTCTCCTGGGTTGGTTTCCAGTTTGTGGTGCACAATGGGCCATTTGTACCTAAGTACTTTAGTAGCAGTCTTTATCCTTACCAAAGAAGATAATTAATAAAACACATTATACACTCGAACTTCTTTCTACGATTGCTTTTGTTAACATATTTTAGTCATAACGACATAAAATAAATCATAGTCTTAAAACATTTTGAATTCCATAAAAAATTCAGACTCCACATAATTTTTAGGCACCATAGTGACCTGCTGTCTGGGATTTGTCTACTGCTGTACTTAGTAGATGATACCTTACTATGTCACAAAATTGGAGCAACCGTGTTCGCAGAATAAACAAAGATCATTTTCCATATCAACCAAGATTTGGAAAGGCCGAGGCTGTGTTGGAAAGATCAGCAACATTTTATCATCAATGGAAATTGCCTTAATGCCCCAAACCTAAATTCATTGTTGTTCATGGTTATATTTTTATTAAATAAGTGGAGTTTAATTTTAGTCTAGGCACTTTTTATAAATATGTAGATATACATTGATGGATGTAATTAATTACGCCTGTAGTCAAAGAATTATATTACATATATAACAGAAATGTGAGGGAAGCCATTACATGGAAGTCATATGGTGATAATAAATATGAATATTATGTACCTAAATACACTTATATCGGATGTTCATTAGAGATCAGGTTTGCGACACAACATGCAGGATGCATGATCATATCTTCTGCATGCTGTTAGTTGTCCATCATGACTATTCATAGTGACAAAGTTTTTACTGACTTAATTTATCCAAGAAAGTATTGAAATTATTCTCCTTCCTTTTATATACATTTTTAACATCTGCTAAAGAGGAAGTTTACCATCATTCATTGCAGGTTATGTCATGAGGCTATTCTCTGTAGCATATTGTTTTTCAAGTCGCCTGACAGTAAGTCGTGTGAGTTTCTTGTGTATACTCTTTCCTTCAGTAGAAATAGTAGTCACAGGGTGTAAGGTTAGGGGTTTGTGGAGACCACACATTATTGGTAATTGCTCTATTGTCAATCAATCATGAATTGTCTGCAAAGAAATATTATAACAATATAACAGACGTATCAATAATATAACAATATAACCAATAACAAATAAACTAAAAGCAACATTGCATTGTAAATTAAACAATACAAACAGCAGTGGAAAGAACCCCTAGATAGGATGCGTGACAATAGACTGCCCTTTAAAGTATACAGATATAAAATTCAAGTGGAAAATTTATCAGAAAACCAGCAAAGAGGTGGCAAGATTAATAACATATCTGCTTCAAGATGGAGGAAATAGAGTACCCAATCCTTGATTAGAAAGAAAAAGAAGAAGCCTTTTTGTTTTTTACAGAGAAGCCAGCTGCACATGTTATAAATTATTCTAATTAAGTTGACTTTGGAAGCCGTCATCATAGGAAAGGGGTAAGAAGCTGGACTCGTAATCCAAGGCTGTGCTCGGATGTGGATTCAAATCCCACTTGATCTGATGCTAATTCATAATGCAGAGGTTGATACTGATTTAAGTAACTGATTTAATAAAAGTTGTCTTTTCTCTAGCAAAGGTACTGTAACCAAATGTCCATGTTAGTAAACTTTCTACTTTATTTAATGCTAATTTACGTAAATAAATGTGAGACAACTTCACAGCTCCAGTTCCCATGTTATGTAGGTAGGTTTATTGTATCACTCACCTTTTGACTGTAACAAGAGAATGAATAGAACCCAAATGAGTCAACTTCTTTCAGTAGAAGTGCAGTGGTTGTGTGTTTTAGATCAGGAAGGAATTTGAAAAACTTGGATGAAGACAACTTTTCTGACAAATTATTAAGTATTGTCTTTGTTATTGCATTAAGATTTAATTAAAAAGTGTGAGCGATTAGCATAGTACTGTTTATTTAATTCATAACATATAATAACACCGTCTACTGTGCTGCAAGTATAGAATAATCGTCAGATGGTATTATTAATTGTATATGTGTTGCTTTATTTTAGATGATTATGAGTGTAATGAAGAGTTATTGAAAAGCGCAGCTCTGTCAGCCACATCGTCACTGCCAGACAGAGGACCAAATAACGCCAGATTGTATGGTATGATTACAATAGCTTATATTCTCTGAGGGGTGCGGTCATTGCTGGTTCCTACAATTATTTCCTTACATTTTTTGCCCTCCTTGTTTCCTTGGTCTGTGGTCCAGTTCCTGACTTAAGGATGTCATTGAAATTACTACTGTGGTCTCCTACCTTATATTCCTGCAGCAGTTATAGTAGTATAGATATATTAATTTAAGTGTTAAGTATCTGATGCAGAGTATGTTGGAAATTGAAGTATGGAATGATCTTCATGCATTAGAAGACATGGTCCATCCCAAACCTCACGACTGCACTGTCTCTGTTTGTCCTCAGGTTGTTACAATTTGTAGTGGATCATTGTCTATAGAGAGGTTTTGGATGGACACCAGTCAGCTGTTGTAGTTTGATCAGTCTGAATTTTCGAGAATGAGTGGCAGAGGCAGTAGCATTCGCTGGGCCTTCAATTTTGGGGCATGGAACCCAACAGAGTCGCAGGTCCAGTGGGCCGCATCCTGCATTCAAGATGAAGAGAGAGCTCGGATTGCACGCTTTGTGTATAAGAAAGACGCGAAAGCTTCACTTGTGGGACGTCTGCTTATGAGGAAGTTTGTGAGCGAGTGTTGCGGCCATCCCTATGCCGAGATTCGATTTGGTAGGGACGAGAGGGGCAAGCCACATTTGATTGGTGGCGAGGGGACAGTGAGCTTCAATGTGTCACACCAAGGCAGCTATGCAGTGCTTGCTGGGGAGTGCGGCCCAGGCCAGAGTGTTGGGGTTGATGTGATGAAGCTGGAGTACAGTGGCGGCAAGAGCGTGTCCGACTTTTTCCGGATCATGACCCGACACTTCTCGCCTCTGGAGTGGGATGTTATTCGAGGGGACTGGCTGACCACGGACCAGGAACGCGTGTCTATGTTCTGCCGGCACTGGTGTCTCAAGGAGAGCTATGTGAAGGGGATGGGTACCGGTATCACTGTTGATCTGCAGCGAATTAGCTTCCAGGTGAAGACTCACGAGCTGCGTGTGGGCACTGTTGTGACAGACACAGAACTGGAAGTGCACGGCCGACGCCTGGCAGACTGGGTCTTTGAGGAGAGCCTGCTAGACCAGGATCACTGTGTAGCAGTGGCCCTGAGCCCTAGACGTGACAACCATGCTTCAAACATGTTCAAGTGCCTAGACTTCACAGAGCTAATGAATGGCAGTCAGCCCCTGCTACCTTCTGATTCAGGATTTAGCAGTAACTTCATGCAAAAGGAGGAACGACCGGTGAAATGAATATTGGTTATTTGTTCGACTTATGCTTCTTTTAATATAACCCACAAGGAAAGTCTTCCAAAGTAGCAAGAATCTATTGTAATACTATTATACTTTTTTTTTAATTGGGTTATTTTACGACGCTGTATCACCATCTAGGTTATTTAGCGTCTAAATGAAATGAAGGTGATAATGCCGGTGAAATGAATCCAGGGTCCAGCACCGAATGTTACCCAACATTTGCTCGTATTGGGTTGAGGGAAAACCCGGGAACAAACCTCAACCAGGTAACTTGCCCCAACCAGGATTCGAACCCAGGCCACCTGGTTTCGCGGCCAGACGCGCTGACCGTTACTCCACAGGTGTGGACACTATTATACTACTTTGACATGGGAATCCTATTATGAAATCAAAGCTTTAGTCGTCCTTATTGTTGTACATTCTGCTCTCATAGTTGGCAGGAATCAAGAATATATGCCGGACCCTTTGGTTGCATGGTGTGGCACTGAAGCAATAAGAGACATGATCATCACAGCAGTATAGATAGAAAAAACTGGTTTCTGAAGAGTGTCCATAGAATAAAATGCAAGGCATGAAGTGCTTTTCAAATGGGGATGCAGGAGTTTGTGTGCTGGTTGAATTTACAATTGTACAAGATACGTGATATTTCTGTTATATGTGTGGGTTCTTGTATGTAACAACAGAGCATGCATGAAGGTCATTCCATACAAATCAAACTGTGACATCTGAAGCATTTGTTGTGATTATACGAGTGTCACATGCATTCATGCTTTGAACCTTATGATCCAGTACGAGGTGGAGGAATTTGTGTACATCTGTCATGTAAAATGAGAGTTAAATGTTTATGGTATGGATAATTTTCGAAATTATACTAGACACAAGAAAACTATGAGCATGTGTTTGTAGAATCATATTTCGCAATTGAGCATTGTAACTGATGGTGACAGTTGAGCTAAAGACAACTTGATAATGGTTTCTTTCTGAACATTAACCAACATTTCTCTAAAATGTTAACTTCACATATTTCAGGATCTATTTCACTGACACTGCATTTACAATTAACTGACAACTTCATGTACTTCTGTGCATCTCCTTTATTGGAATGATGTTTTCTGTAAATTTCAAGAACTAAAACTTTCTAATTGTAAAATCACGGGGTTCAGTCAGTCACTTTCATAATCACTAGCTCTTTCTCATGACAACATTGAAAGAATAAAGGTACGGTCACACATCGCTACTTTTGTACTGCAGCCAAAAGTAGCGTGCTGCACGCTACTTTTCGTGCTGCACAACCCGAGTGCTGCAAAAGTTGCAACTGGAGGTTGCGAGTCTGTTCACACACAAGGCGCTACTTTTGCAGCCGCAGTCATGCTGCAGGTTTCCATCTCTGTGTTGACTTCTCAATATACATTTTGTGGTTATTTTCGCATTATTAATAAACTCATCTGAAAGCTTACTTATCTATTATTTGCTTTTCTGTCGTATCTAGTATTCAGAAATTGACATTATTTTTACTATAAAGCTTTTAAAAACGCTTATATACTTAAATGATAACCAACAGTATATTCACGTAATCAATGTTGGCAACCCTCCTGTTTGGAACAACGCTATGGAAAATAAAAAAAAAATGAATTATATCGTCAGCAATTATGTTCAGACTGTGTTGTGTATTTAATAACTGTTACAAATAATTTATTTTCATCACATTTAACATTAAAATATATCCAAACAATAAAAGTATCATTGGCACATTTGGGTGGTAAAACTGGTTGCAACCGCAGCAAAAGTTTCAACAAAACCGAATCAAAAATGCTGCGGCTGCAACCCTGAGAACTCTGTTCACACGTCGCTACTTTTAAGCTGCCCGCAGCATGGAAAAGTAGCGAGCAGCAGGTTCGGCAGCCACTACTTTTCGGGTTGCACCGTTGTTCACACGTCGCAGTACAAGAGTTGCGCAGTTTTTTGTACTGCATCGCTGCAAAAGTAGCGGCGTGTGACCGTACCTTAATATATGTAATACTTATTGTGCATGCAAAGGAATAAAGAAAAAACATTGTGCAGAGACCGAACACATTCAGTTCTCTAGGCAGCATTGATGCTCACTATAAGAAGACTGCACTGAACTCTGCTCTATGTTCATAGTTGTTTTGTGTCCTCAACTGATACAATCGGTTGATGTGTCTGGTGAAAGATCATACATGTGTCTTGATCACAGTACTGAGATCATGTGGTGCATGTGACACTTACGTTGTGGATCCTACTTCGAGTCATCCAGGTAGGCAGAGCTGTTCTTGTGCAGTGTGTCACAATCTGAGACTTATTCCATCTTTCTTATACAACTGCACAGCATGCCAGATTCCGTTTTTCTCTATGTACATTTATGTAGTGTCTGCGTGCTTTTGTGTTCAAAATGGATTGACACCTGACCTGGTTTTGGTGACATCATGCCAGAAATGTCTGGCTAGTGCTTTGTTCTGACCTACTTCAACAATGATATTTAGCCTGCTAAAATATGTTTTAGATGTATTATTGGTGTCAGTTGTGAGGTTCCAACCTGTCTTCGTACAGTTGACTAAGCAACAGCAATCAGCAGAAATAGAGCTGTCTTTAGTGAAAAACGCCCATAAGCTAAAAGACACTAGATGCCATCCTCCCAGTCAATTCCACCTTAAACTTGCAGAAATTTATTAGATAATAAAATTGTATCCTTGAATGTTAAATTAGTAAGGTAAGCATATAGTCCTGTTCTAATACAGATTTAATGTAAACAACAACTTTCTAATTTATTCTCGTTCAGAGTGGCATAAATGCATTATATCAACAATAAAGCTCAAATTTCGAGCCATGTTACAATTAATTTATTTTAAAAACTTTTTTGCTTTGGTGTTGTAGTTGAGAGGTAGGAATGATGCTGTCTTCTTCATGTAATGAGCTTCTGTTGTTAACCTGCACTGTCTCCATTAAATTATCTACTTTGTTGTTTCTGATCGTTGTAGGTCTCCTCATTTTTCTGCCCCTTCTCTTTTGTTGATTTGTGTTGGTGCCACTCTCTCTGTGCCATATCTTAATTTATCACTGATTACGAAATTTTATTTTGGATTCACCATGAAATTGTTCGGAAATTTTGATTTTTTAATATGTTTTGTGTATTGTTCTGTTTTCTAAGCTGTTCAATCCTTTGACAATAAATAAGTTTTCTGGAATTTGTACTTTTATTATATTACATAATGTTTTAACAATAATATTTTGACAGAAATATAGTTAATTTTATTTTTTGCATTACTTCAATTAACATTACTTTCATTTTTATTTCTTAAAGGTTTCTCCATAATATTAAGTGCTGTAATGTACCTGCTCATATTGTCGAATTTTTATGTTACAAATAGCAACTCATATTCAAAAAGGTGACTATGTTACTTATAACAAAGTGAGTTGAGGAAGCATAAAACTATGTATTGTTCTGGAGAACTATATGATGTTTAGCGAGAAAATAAATCAATCTTTTAATCACTTTGTTTCTCTGCATTTTATGTTATGTGTGACAGTAGTAGTACTAATCTGAACTGTCAGACGTGTAATCCTACTGTATTTTTAATTTTGTTAGTTTTCTCTCTACACTAGCATCAGAAGGTCGTGAACTTATTTTGTATTTGATAAGCCCTGTAGAAGTTTGATAGGTCATTGTCAAGCTCACTTTTCCTGCGTCTTTAGACTTGCAGTGTTGCATTTGTGTTGAATACTGTTATCATTTTTAAATGAAATAAAAAGATTAGCAATGTAAATTTCGGTTCTTTTAATGTTGAAGTGATGTGGTAAATATGACACACCTTAACGAAGTAATGCTGTAAAAACACTTGAATGAATATATGGATTACAGGGAATGGTTTAAGCCGGTGTGCACTTAGTGGCATTGTGTTGCCTCTTAAGTGTAGTTTTGACATGGACGATAAATTGTTAGTAAATTTTACCTGAAGCATCCCCATTCAAGGAGGACAGAGTTCTTCTGTGACTTGGTTTGGAGGTGGGTTGGACCCTGGACGGGCATGGTTTGGCCCATTGTGTGCTCTTATATGCAGTGATTGTCCAAATCCGACAGGTGACCTGGGTGTCATTCGTGAACCCGATGCTTGCAGTGGGCCATCCTGCCTCAGCCCCTGATAGAGCCAGGTCTCTCTTCATGGACGAGTAGCCTGATAAATCCCAGGGGCCCAGAGCCCCAAGCCCTTCCTGATTAACCAATGCTGACAGGTGGGCTATCCTGGCCCAGCCTCTGATTGAGCACTAGGTCCCATGAGTAGTCTGATGAGCCCCAGGGACCCAGAGTCCCAAATCCTTCTTATATCAGCATCAGAAACCTGTACTACCCCCAAGACTTCACTCCGGTCTATTTTTACTATTGCACATCAAATGAGAGGAGAAGTGGAGAGTGTTGGTGGAATGATAGAGGGAAATGGAAGTACCCGAGAAAGAACCCTCTGCAATGTCTGCTTTGTCCACCACAAATTCCATCATGACCTGGCCGAGGATCGAACCCGAGCCAGCACTAGCATTGTGGCCACAGATGCCGTGTTCTTCTGTGACACAGGCTTCCCAGCTTTATTTCCCTTCTGAACGAAACCACGCTAAGGATTTTGTCTTAACAAATCCATCACCCTCAGTGAGGTGCTCATGTGCAGTGAAGAATGCTCTCGCATAAAGAGTAAAGAGCTCAAGTTGGTCACCATTGGACTTATACTGGTTGTTGCCTATGGTTCAGTTGTATGCTGGACATGTATTTAGTTAATGTTACTCAAAGCTTGCATTGGTGGACAAAACGGCTTGGAGCATATGTTCATTCTGTTCTCAGAGACCAAATTTAGCTAAACTTGATATTTGGCAGCTTTATGAGATTTTCTATCCCAGCTCGTATATGGTGAATTTATTATAGTTGGAGATTAATTATCCACTTTTGTCAGTTACATCTGCCCATTTTAATAAATTGTTTAATTTGAAGGTCAGAACTTTCATTCAGACAGACATTTTATTTCATAATGAAAGTTTAGTAAAATGATAAACTAAATAAACCATATTCAAACGTGCAACTCCATTTTGACACAAGTAGATTGTCTCAGAATCTGTCATGCCTTGCACTTAAGTATCTTTACATCTAGAATTGTTGTGTTTTATTTGTCACTGTTCTCAGCTTATTGTTGTATTTGTTGCATTTATATTGTTTTATTTGTTACTTTCAGTATGTAGTGTAGGATTATCTGCCACCTAAGTGATGCTTTAGCAGAAAGTGATTTCCATTATATTGTTTTGCTTTGCTTTAGTTGTTGGTTGCAGCAGACTGTAGCAAAGTGAGACCAATCTGCTTGAAATTGAATATATAATTATTATGTAATTGTGGAGCAAGTTGTAAAATAATTATTCTATATAATGTAGATCATACTAAAAGTTAATTGTTTGAAATTTTATTATAGTTACAAGAGTAAAGCCTCAAAAATTATTAAAAAAACAATGCTGACCTATTAAGTTACGGAAATTTGAGTATGGCAGAGCTTTGATTATTGTCTGTATACATCGTTTCTACTATAACAGTCATTCACTATTTAATACCAATAAATTATATTATTCGAAAGTCTGTAATTCTATTAATAATTTTGCCAGATAATATACTGCTACATTTCTCCTGAGATTAACGTTTGCAGATTCTCGAGCAATGTAAACATGCATACACAGTGTATTTCGTAAGTTCATTGTTATTTTGATGTAAACATGTAAGAGTGTTTTAGCTATTGATTTCAGTGTGCAAAGTCGCTAAATGAAAATTACTTGTATAGTTGATAATTTTTTGTAATACTTAAATTTGTTGTAAGTTCGAAAGAAAGATCTTTATGTGCAGTAGCTATTGTTTTCAGAACGATTTGGTAACATGAGTTCAAATGATTCCATTATTGTAGTTTTCATAACTGTCACAGTTTTGTAAAACAAACAAATGATGATAATTGAAGCTCCAGTGTACTACCAAATATATATACTAATATACTGCGAAAATATAGTTTAAATTAGTCCAATAAAAAGAGTTGTTATACCAGAGTGATGGAGTTATCTCTGATTCGGATTTTGGTGCTAGCCATTAATTGGGAATTTATGAACACAGCGCTTGTGTGATTTTGAAGAATTTACATTGCAGTAAATTTCTCTTTGTTAAAATGAGAATATGCTTATACTTCAGAGTGTTAATGTGTGAGTTGAGTAGCTGCTGTGTATTGGACCCCATTAAAGAACAAGGATGATTTGTTACTTAAAAGACACTTGTTTTGGTGTACGGTCTGCTGCTAAATTGTAGAATTGTGAAAGTTGCTTCATCATTGTGTTTGACGATGCAGGTGTCAAGTAGCACACACAACATATCTAACTCCAAAGATGAGTTAAGGAGACTAACACCCCTTTCATTGGTTGGAATGGGTTACTGATCCCCCCCCCCTCCCTCACTAGCATATAGCATTACGAATGTTGGACACTGGGTATGTGGGTCTGCATGACATGCCAGTGAGACATTTTATGTTAGTTCTTGAAATTTTTCTGTTATTGTGGAACTTTGTTGTATGTGTTGTGGTTTTCAACTATGTATTCATCACTGTAAAATAGGGAAAACTTTTAAAATAATTGTGAATTTCGCTATTTTGTACTATTATGGGTATCAGATAAACAGTGACTATACTCTTTGGGTAAATTGTATATTTTATGTGCTCATTTATATTTGAATTGATTTGTGAACATTGAGCTATAAATTAGAAACTACTTACAAATTCGAGAAAAGACATCAAACACAGACAATGTGTTAATTTTTATTTTCACTTTCTTATTATAGGAAGTATTTTTTTTATTTATTTATTTAATGCAGAGGTAATTGGGAAATGTCATTAACCTTACAATGTCCAAAAGCAAACGCAACAGAGAATTTACAAAGACAATTGCAAGAGTACAACTCAAAAGTAAATAGTTTAGAAATTCATAATTTTTTCTCTGGCCTCTTAGTATCTGTCCACAAGACTGAGAGTAATGAGCAAATTTTGATATGATCAGCGTCATTGACAAAAAAAATGAAGGAGTTGAGTGGTTGCAAATTTTCTGATATGTAAAGTATATGTTATATTCATGACACTGATTTTTTTGGTGACATAAATGTGACAATATATAGTGTAGGCCTGCTTCGTGGAAATCTCGAAAGTGATCTAATACACTGTATATAGCAACATCATACAGGAGTACTTGTTCAATGTTTGGAAGTATTTGCGTCGTGCTCATAACAGATTAGACCATTTGGCCTGTTCTGGTTACAAGTGTTAATCGTTTCAAAAAATACAGTAGAACCCCAATTATATGTCACCCAATTAACTGATTGGTGGATTATCCAACTATCTTTCTCTCTCTCTCTCTCTCTCTCTCTCTCTTTTTTTTTTTTTTGCTGCAGAAAAAAATATGAAGTAGGCTACATTATATTAGTACGAATTTTTCTACAGACTGTTTTTTTTTCCAATTCTTTACCCTTACACAATATGGTCAACTCTTCGAGTGGCCGTACTGTTTAACTTCTATGCAAAATGTCTTCACAGGTGTCGAAAGAAACTGTGTTGTGCTATGGAAAAAGTGCAAGTAATTGAGTGATTTGGGAAAAGAGAAACTGTGGTTCATCTTGTATCAGAATACGAGAGTAGAATTACAACTGTGTGCGATTTTACTTAAAAAAAACATGTGAACTGTATAAAGTATGTAAATCTACAACGTGAGATCTCTGCTATTCCTGTTTTTCCACATACAGCCATCGTAAGTAGTTTCCTTGGCCATTAAAAACCCATTGTTGAAAACCAGACTTAAATTAGTGAACTTCTGATCCACTACCTCGCGTGTTTAAACAAAAGACCACAGAGGAAATTACGAAACTGTATTATGCATTTAATTTATGAAAACCTTTTATGGTACGGATTATCCGATTTTTTTCGATTAACCATTCACTTCATCCCCTTCATTACCACAGATAATAAAGGGTTCTACTGTATGAATTAAAATTGTAAATTGGTGTGTTATAAATAATTAAATTATAAAATTGCATTTGTTAAATTGTATAATTCTGAAGTTACGTAATTACAAAATTATAAATTGAACTTCATTTTTTTTTCTTTGCACTATTTGCTTGGACGTCCTTGAGTATTTCTGTCTGTAGGTTAGAAATGATGAAGTATTTTTGGAGCCCTATAATCAGGCATTCTCTGTATATTTTAAAATAAAAATAGGCCTAATCGTGACAGCTATATTGTTACAATGCATTGTAATGCATGGGCCTCTTTATAATGGATCTGGACCCATTTATTGTACCAAGTGAGAACAGATGGAATGTAGCGTGATGCGACAGAGAAGGCAGTCACGGCTGCACATTGTCTCCCACTACCCTCTGAAATGAGCGACCATGAATGTGCCCTTGCTTGACACCTGCCATGGTCACCTGTGGTTGTGTCACATCCTGCAATACTGCAGGCAGGTAGGTATGCACTTGTGTAGCATGGCAGTGCCTTTTTTGTAGACATGTGTAGCTGGTCAGATCTATCATGCGTGACTCTCCAGGCATACGTCACAGTCCCTAAAATCCAACTCCAAGTTGACACAATTCAATTATTGTCTCACCTCATTGCCTCTGAATAAATTAAACTTGTTTTATAATTCCCTCCCCTGCTTTCCTCTTCACAAAGGAACTCCATATGTTGCACCAAACAGAAAAAGTGACTGAAAATTTTGTAACTGATAAGTTTTTCAGTGCACAAGCTTTTGTGATTATTATTCTTGTATGGTAGGTGAGTTCAAATCTGGCAATAAGCTGAAAGATATCCATATGATATGAGGAAGTAAACATGGATGATGTACTGTATATAAAGAATTCTTTTGTTTGTGAATAAAGGCAAAATTCTATGGCCAAACCCATCATTAATCCATTTTAAACTGTTGTTAACATAATGCAATCTCATGACAACAGCTATGGAGGTCTCTGCTGAAAAAGAATGTTGATTTAAAAATCTTACAGATCTACATCATTCTGTATGTAATTATATCTGTCTGCAAATATTTATGAGATGCACTTATTAAAAATAGTTTCTAGTTAAACTGAGATCTGTCGAGAAGAATGGTTGACTTTGCAAGGGGACAACTGCTGGTGAGCTCATGTCGAAACCTCCCCTTCAACTGCGCATATAGTTTGATCTCCATATTTGACAAATAAAAACAGCTGTCCATACTAACTAACATTTAAAAATTAAAACTTCGAAAAAATATTAAAAAGAAATTTGAGTAATCCTGACCTCGAGTAGTTATACTCATACAGCTTGCAAAATGTATTGCGTGCACAAGGTCATCTAGCATGTCACTTGCATTCACTTTGGATGGCAACTTGACTACTCTGTCCAAGTAAAAGTGTGGTTTCTTAATGCAGCATTCAAAGTAGTTTTCACACCCTTACACTTTGTATGAACAGCTAACTTTTTATATTTGCGTATCTGATATGAAGTTCTGTATATGCAGTTTGAGAAGAGGTTTCAACAACAGTTCCCTTGTCAGTAATCGTATGTTGCAAAGCAATGTTGACATGATTTATCTGGAATATTCCATTTGCAGAAGTACAGTTTTCTCAGTTCTCTTGTGCATTGCCATATCAAAATGTTTTCACTAGGCGAACATAATATTTTAATGAAATCTATACCATGTTGAGACTGCAACTTGGTTTGAGTTCACCAAAATATTTAAAGTTACTTTCGAGATAATGGCAAGAATTCTTTTCACACTCAGGAACTCTCCTAATATCAAAACTGCATTTTGTTTCATGCACTTCATTAGAATTTTATTACCTCGTCATTGCAGTCACTTGAGCAACTGTCGACCTTGGACATTTAGCAGTTACTATGCTAGACATTGGATTCGACGTTCATGGGTTCAAACCTGGACGAGGTCGATAAAATCTTTAGCATGGCTTATTGTAGCAGGGAAGTGAAAGTGGGAGGCCTGCATTGTAGGTTTACGGTACTTGGAAGAACCTGTCCCTGATCGACGACCTCAGTCAAAATTTGTCTGTCCTTTGTCACCCACATTGATTTTGGATGCTGAATAACCTCCGGTTGAGAGCATTACATTGAATGAAATACTAAATTGAGCAGCAGACGCTATTAGATTTCAGTAATGTGTTATTAAATTTATTTCAGCAGTAAATGAACTCCACCTATTTTACCTCTTAGTTTGTTTCTTTATGTTATTGAGTGTAGAAACTACTTACACCAAATTCAAGATTACGAAATGTTCTGTTTGGCGTGATGAAAGTGATGTGTTGCTGATGGAGAGCATGGTGAAGATCATGTTGGTTGGACACTGTGTTTATTTACTGCATGGTTGTGCTTGATGCTCGCCCACGTTGGTTTAGGTGACAATGCATGGACAGCCTCCAGCTCAGACTTTGACCAGTATCTGATCGTTGATCTGGGTAGTGTGAGGAATGTGACACGCATCGCGACTCAGGGACGCCGCCACTCATCCGAATATGTCATGGAGTACAGCATCAGCTATGGCACCAATGGACTTGATTATGCTGATTACAAAGAACCTGGAGGTAACACCAAGGTAAGTGCCAGTGCTAAGGGTGGAGGAAACATTGTTGACATTGAGGTGCAGAACCCAGCCAATTGGCTGTTCTTTGTCTGGTGCACTATTCTAGTGCTTCTTATTGTTGGTTCTGATGCCATGAATAATGTCAGCAAGGTGTGTGGTGCATGGGTGTTCTGTCTACTAACATCACATACTTCACTCTTCCGAAGCAACATTGGTTTTCTTGTTTGCAGGCAGCTTAGCTTGGAGTCCCAAAGATAACACATACAATCATTACCTAACAATTAATCTGGATGATAGAAAAGAAATAAGATCAATAGCAACTCAGGGAAGGTCAGGAACGTCGGAGTTTGTTACAGAGTATGTGGTTCTCTACTCCGACGATGGAGAAGGGTGGAAAACGTATGCAAGCTCCGATGGAGAGGCTGAGGTACAGCAGACAGTGCGAGGTTTGTCGAGTGTCGCATGCAGTGCAACCACGATGAGACGAAGCCCATTACTTGCTCGTGTTGGGGTTGCACTGTAGTGTGACTTGCTATCATTTGTGTCCGCACCAAACTTGATGAATTTTTAAGACTGATGAAATTACTTCGAAAGGAAGTCCCTTGTAACATAAATATATGTAACTTAATTGAGCAGCCATTTCTAATTCAAATATCTTCATAATTGCGTGTGTATTTGTACTAGGGTTGTCAGGTTTTCAAATGCAAATAAGAGACAGTTGCAGTCGAGGAAAATACGAGGAACTTCTAAGAAAACGAAATCTGTGAGTGCGATCTCAGAGCATGATAATGTTAATGCACAGTATAAGGAAAAAATACTTTAGTCTTACACATTATTTTATTTATATTTATAATATTTAAAGATAACATTAATGACATAGATTGGGAAGAGATAATTGCAAAGCTTGTGTTTATACAAACTAGTAAATAACTTATTTTTCTAAATATAACACGTCCACTTTGTTTCATGCGGAGGAGAATTACTCATTTTGGTTTAAAACATTTTTCGTGTCTTCATACATATTACATACAAGCCAACAACAATATTACTGTATAACTCTGCACAGCTATTGCTTGGGAATAAAATTACTGTTAACTAAAACAGAAGCAGCTACAGGTTTAAATTTATTTGATTTGTTGTCACGTTCCTTAGACAATTTTGTTAATAAAGTGATTACCATAATTTTATTCTACAACACGATATCAATACAAGCAGGGAAAGGAATAAAAGAAAAATAAACACCATTGGCCATCTATGGCATAATGTCCGTAATTATGGATTTTTTATGTCATGTATGGATTTCATATGGTACAAGTTTTTCAGGCCTCAAATACAGGACACCTGGCAACCCTAATTTATATACTTAATTGACATATTAAAAGAGAGCAGCACAATTGGACTTTATTTTTGTATATTTTCACTTAATTCTTACTTAAATTTAAGTCAGTGATATTTAACATCTTAGTAATCTTTTAATGGAAAACTAAATAATAATAATAATAATAATAATAATAATTCACCAGGAGAGTAATTAAAAACAAAAGGAGAGTAAAATATTTAGTGTAAACTCCTACCTGTAAATCTGAAATAACTGCACAAAGTTCACTAACAAAATCTGAAAATGAGATGTCTAACAAACCAATAGCATCAAGATACCCACTCAGAATAAATTGTAATGGATGTGCTGACATTACACTACCCAGTCCGAACTTCACAATGATAGAATTACTATTTTTTCAGTGACATGCATGGTTGCTCATCATTGTATCAGAATATTGATTATTATTAGAACAGTTGTGGAATGCCAGCAACAATAACGGGAATACTCTCTTAACCTGTAGTAAAACGCCATTTTTGTCCACCATGAATGCCACTTTTACTCTTAGGATTTTTACCCAGATTTTTGGCGTGGAAAGCTCTTATCTTTTTGAATACTGGTGTGCCAAGATATTTATTTATTTAATAACTGAACATGTGAAGTAGCAGCCAAAAGTAATCTTAGAATTACAATTGATGTCACAGGAGGTAGAAAAATATGTATAAACTAGTAGAACAGAAAAAAAGCTGCAATGGATTCCCTAGCATGTTGTGATAGATACCATAGTAATACAGGAAACCAAAAATATACTCTGGACAGAAGAATAAAGATGTTAATAAAGAAATAATGAAAAAAGAAAAGCAAAGAAATATTATTTAGAAAATAATATACAAATACAGAACTGTTGTGAAACCTTCAGAAAAACACAGGGATATTGTAATGCTCATCAGACTGGATACATTTATGATGGAATATTTGTAATAACAGTGAGGTTATGGGCATGAGTTAGTATTTTAGTTGCTTGGAAAACAATAGCATTAATGATGTTAAGCACTGCATAAATCTAAAAACAAGAATGAGGAGAAAATTATCTGAAAAAGCCCGCTCTTAGTAGGGAAAATGGACTATAGTTTCTTTAGATTCCATTAACTGAAAGTGTATCACTTTTTTTTTGCTAAAGAAAGCAGCATAGGTGAAAACTGGATCAGTTCATTTGTCATTAAATTGCAGCTGCCTGGTCTTGAAATTATTAGATTTGTTCAACATGTTTCTGAACTGAATGTATTTCTCTCTTCAAATACATACGTGAATCAGTTTAAAAAATACGTACATCAGTATTACAGTATCTATATAAATATGTACTTCAAGAAGTAATAGAAGACTGATAAGACTACCTGCTTCTGCTATACAGTATTCCAATCTAGTACAATTCGAACAAGTCTCCTAAGCCAGACCTTGATTGTTTATACAGTCTCAAAATTAAACGTTGATATCTTGTCCTATGTGCTGCTCTCTATAGAACACAGTCTCTGCAGCCCAAATCTTGCTGAAATTCAATTCAGCTGTTGGCATAATTCTCCCTTGTGATATATTGAATGTACTAAAAGACTCGGCTGAAGAAAGTAAATTGTGTAGCGGTCCGTTATAAGCCACTAAACTGCCTCATCTGGGTCCTTAATTTGTGATGTCACAGACAGGCACTGGGGGTAGTGATATTGATTGAAGCAAGCAGCATATTGATCTCTTGGGCTGCAGTGCCTTGTGGAAGGGGTTATTAAATGCCCTGCGAGGAACAAGTTAGACTTTAAAGCTGCTCATTCTTAAATGCTTTGAAAAGATAGCTTCATACAGATGAAGCCAAATCAACCTTTCAGCAGCGTTGCCTTTAATTAAATGTACTTCATTCAATAACTTGAATTGTGCAGATTTTCTCATGGTACATTTTACATATACATTGTAAAATACAAATCTTATTACTGCTTACAAAGAGAAAACACTTTAAATGGACACACATGTGCATTTAAAACTTCAGAAGGAGAATTTGCGTAGCACTTCTTTATTCAGGTGTGTTTGTCATATGAAGAAAATTATTAGAATTGCTACGTTGTTCATTTGCCTGATGTATTAACTAAATTAACATCAGTATTCGATGAATTTGAAAAACATGTAATATATTATATCCGGCTATACAATTACAAACAAAATATATGAGAAAACTCTGCACACTGAAGGACGCACAACATGTTGAAGTTCGCCTTTTGGTAGCAAAAGTAGCACATGAAACGTTATTTGATTCAGTTCCTCTCATTTGCATGGTTTGCACACAGACTGCTTCATTCACTGCACCACTTTGTTGTACTAACCCATTCACATTTCTGCATGATCAGAAGTGAATGTTTTTAATGTGTTATCTGTGCACATGGGGCGAAGAAGTGTGAATAAAACCTATTGAATTAATCTTGAAAGACAAGGGGCACCTGTATATTGTGTTTGATAGCTTGGCGACATTACTTGTGCAACTGAACTTGTATTACCATCATCTTTGATATTATTATTAACTACCATTGAATTAAAATAATACTCACTGTATTGTATTATATCATTTCATCATCTTGAGCATTGCTAGTGACACATTCATTTGAATCATGGTCTTTGTAAAGGTAACTTTGTACTTTCGTAATGTGTTAGATGGCTCCAAAGAAAAGTAAATGGATCTAGAATTGTTACTTTTGAGCAGCAGAATTAAGTGTTTTTAGTGATTTCAACAAAATCTGTGCATACGAAATTCCTTAGATAATTGTTAGATTTATCTTTAATGAAAAACGTAATTTCATAATACATAATGTATTCGAAATTAGAATCTGCAAGAAATATCTTTATAAATACCTAGGTTGAATTTTTTGAAGTACAGTAATAGGTTTTATAACATTGGCTTAAATATCTTGAGTGTCATTCTCAGGATTGCTGCAATTTTTTGTAATGATTTGATGGTGGTAATCAAAGTCCTATTATTCATGTCTAAAAAATTATGCATGGGCGTTCCTAGAAATAATCTTGTTTGCGACAAGGTGCTTTTTTGTTTACAGTTGTGAGTTGAACATACTGTTCGCCAGCACACCTGAAATATTCTCTTAATTCTCTTATTTTATTCAGTCCCATTTCCAGGAAGACTCCTCACAATGGGGTTCAATCTTCAACATTGGTGCAGGATTTTTTTAGAGCACTTCATCTTCCCCCTTGCCAAGCTGGGTTCATTTTTCTGCAGTATCATTCCACCAACTCTGTTGTTGGAACTTACGTTAAAGCAGAATAATTTGTGTTATTTGTACCCTAAATGTGACCTAAAGTGCAAGTACGGAGCTGACTTGTAGATTAAATTGTTACAGATTTGTAGAAAATCTGGTTTTTGTTATTTTCATATTTCGTCATATTTGTAGTATACCTTAATTTTTTTTATGTCTGTACCAAAAGATGGCCCTCGAGTTTTTTTATAGAACACCTTTAACAAGTTTTGCTGTACATTTCTGAAGTTCTTATTAACAATGAAAGTGAGTTTATTTTTGTTATGTTCTATGCCATAGCATCATGGTATAAGACATCATACCTTAGATTAGCATTATGCAATGAGCGTTGATTCGAGTCTTCATGGAAGAAGAAATTTTTCTCATGAAATTTTGGCCAGTGTATGGCACCAGTTCCCCCCCCAGCATTGAAATGAATTTGAAGAGCTTTATATTTTATTATACTGTAGCTTCAAGGATGTCCGAAACTTTGAGAAGACTCCAGAAAAAGTAGCAATAATAGATCGAGGTGCCAATTATAAGAACAGAATTGGCGTAATATGAAATTTAGCTAAAGAAGTAAAACAAAAAAATTAACATGTAACTGCACATACGAAAATAATGAGGAATGAGTGTCTGTCTTCAAAACACCAACTTAAACAGAACTACGCAAACAAGTTAATAGTTTAAAGAAATATTTTAGAAATTAGTAAAAGTTCACTGATACATATTAAAATATAAACAATGCATTATATTGGCATGATGACAGTTTTTACACACACACAGCATGCCAAGAAAGACAGCAAGCATTTTTTATACAGGGTGATTCACGAAGTTCTTCTGCTTCTAATGGAGCATTTTCCTGAAGTGCTTTGGAATATATTTTCCTAATAAAGTTTTTTCTACCTCACATAGTTCAGGAATAATCGTTGATTTTCTGAGCATGTTGGTGTGAATAGAGCTCTCAAATGTGAGCACATCTGCTTACTTCGCAATGCATCGAGAGTCATTTGTCACATGTTCAGTTGACCGTCTACATGTTGGTTGTCTCAAGATGCCATATAAATTTACAATGGAGGAATGGTGCGATATGGTATTTATTTATGGTGTGTGTGAGGAAAATGCAACAGCTGCTGCAGCCGAATATCACTGCTGTTATCCTAATCTTAGGATTCTGAATCCTAAGACTATTAGTGCAACATTTAACACACTAAGACAAACTGGTTTACTCCCCAGTATTCGTATCCAGTATGAAAAACGTCAACATCATGATGTAGCGGAAGAAAGAAACATTCTCAACGCTGTACAATGCAGTCCTCGAACTTCAACATGTGTAACTCTGAGACTCAGTGTTAGCCAAAGATATGGAGGACATTCCATGTAAATGAACTGTATCCGCGTCATCTTCAAGAAGTGTAAGATTTAGAACCATGCCCATCATGTCGAGTTCTGCACCTGGTTAAATGGAAATGGTAGATAGTTTTACTGCTGTATTATGTTCACTGACGAGTCACAATTCACATGGGATGACATTAATAACTTGCACAACTTACATGAATGGGCAGATATTAACCATAAAGCCACAGAGAAACCCAGTTTTCAACGTTGATTTAATGTAAATGTATGGTGTGTTGTTCTGTGTGATCAGCTACTAGGACCATTAATTTTACCTAGAAACTTTAATGGTGACATGCACCTACACTTTATAAAACGATTTGCCACAATTACTAGATGATGTTCCTATTGCAACGAGACTTTGTATTCACTTCCAACTTGATGGGGGGCCTGCTTAATCACCCACACCATGAGAGATCTAAACCAGTATTTTCCACACCATTGGATTGGTCATGGAGGTCCTCATCCCTGGCCAGCCAGGTTCTCAGATTTGACACCCCTTGATTATCACTTAAAGGGATGGATGAAGGATCTTGTGTACCAGATTAAGGTAAACACACGCAAAGAATTAATTGTGCGCAATATGGATGCCGCAGCAATCATCAGGAGGAACAGCTCTGATTAGTTAAGGATGCGATTCATAAGCGTGTGACGAAATGTGTGGAGGTGGAAGGAGACACATTTGAATATCTCTTGTAAAACTAAAAGTTGATGAGCAGAATGAAGTTCACAACAAGTAAGCAGTTATAAGAATGGGAACTGTATCCATTTTTTGTAATTTTTGTAGTGATAAAATTAAATTTTGCATCTACTTTCAAATTTTCAATAACTTGTAGCGACATAACTATAAGTCGGTCTTTTTTTTTTTTTTTGCTCCATTTGATCTCAGGAAGGTCCTATCTAAGTGAATCACCGTGTATATTCAGGATGGAAACAGACATGATTGCTTAGTTGAACATATTTAATGAGGAAGATGAACTGTCTACATCCAAATATGTACACGATATTCAGAGACACATAGGAAACATTCCGAAAATACAAAGGTCTGAATAACAGAAAACATAGCTTGATTATACAGGGAAGCTTAAGAAACATGCCTAGTTGATGAACTGCTTGTATTCAAATAAGTGCAAGATATGTAAAGAGACAGATGTAGTACTAGTTGATAAAGACATCTGCAAAGATGGAAAGCAGGACTTTTATTAGGAAGCCTGAGAAACGTTTTAATCTCGAGAGCCATTGAACAACCAAGTCAATCCAACCAACTAGTCTTAGTTATATATTCTTTTGATATTATATCTTAAATGTTCCCAAAAATTATATTTTGACATTTCCCATTAGAGCTGTGGGTTAGCTCCTCCTCTTCACTTCTGCAAAGTGCTGTACATCCTCGTCTCTTGTGTGCAATTGATTGTAGATGTTCAAAGGAAACGTGAATGGTGATGGGGTCAAGAAGAACATGTTTGAAGTGCCTATCATCGCTCAGTGGATTCGCATCAACCCAACACGGTGGAGAGACAGGATCTCCCTGCGCATGGAGTTGTATGGCTGTGACTATAGTGAGTAACAAATCAAATAGTTTTTCAATTTTTTCTTAGGTAGATATAAGGTGATTGACAGTGTGGTATAGGTGCTGAAGGGTTTTTTTTTTTTTTTTGGAAGAATAGGAATTTTGCAATTTATGCTTATAATTGAATTAATCTGCATGCTGTGTATTGTATATTTTTAGACAATGTTTTACTTGTTCCTCATCTTAATGCTACTTTGCTTGCGTAATATCTATGGAATACAGTAAATGAAATGGAAAAAAAAGTTCTTCCTTTTTTGTGCAGTAATGGTTTAAATGCCATGGTGTAAAATTAATTTTTATTTTACGAAATATCCACTACTTTTCATAGTACTGATGTACCTAGGTAATTTTATTTCCTACAAAATAGGATTCTATTCATTGAATATCGAAGTAGAATAAAGACTACCTACTTTGCAAAAATCTCAAAACAGAAGTGACTTCAAATGATTTTACTAGAGAGTGTTATGTAATAGGAATTCATTGAAAGAAAATTCTATCTTTATGGAGTGGTAAGATGCTGCCATCCTGAAACTCCATGCAAAATGTGGGGAAACCGAATTTATAAGTCTATGTAAAATTAATTCTTATGTCACACAATAAGCTTTCTGGCAACATGAAAATAACAATATATTGTATGATTCTTGTAGGGGCTGAGAACCTGTACTTCAATGGCTCAGCATTGGTGAAGTGGGACTTGATGAGAGATCCAATCTCTGCCACTCGCGAGTCCATCAAGTTCCGGTTCAAGACGAATGTTGCAAATGGTGTGCTGATGTATAGTCGTGGTACACAGGGTGACTACATCGCTCTGCAACTCAGGGATAACCGCATGCTGCTCAACATAGACTTAGGTATGGTGACCAAAACCAAAATAGCACCAAAAACTCTTTAAAAGGTTTGCAATTGGCTATGTGTTACTTATAAGGTAAAATTAATTTTTCTGAAAACAGCACAATGATCTTATAAGAACCATCATTAATAAACGAGAAATAAATCAGTAATGAAATGTGTGCAAAAATTTAAAAGTAACCTATTTTTTTTCTTCTTTTTTTTCTAGTGGCAGCTACTGAACTGTTCATTTTTCATCCTTAAGAAGCCAGTTATGGCAAAAGATGCACTGAATAGTAACCTGCTTTAATTTTGATGTTATTAATCTTCCAGTTGTTATACAAATTTTGTAAATGACCCAGAAACTGAAATGAAGGTATAGGGGGAAATTAGTATAGAAATGAAAAGAAATGTGTGGGAAGGTATGGGGAAAATTAATAGAGAATCTAGTTGGGAAATTATGAGGGAAATTAAACTGATATGAAATTAAAAGAAAGGTATGTGGAAAATTGATATACAAAGTAAAAGGGAGATGGGAAAAATGAATGTAGGGACTAACATGAGTGCATGGAGGAAATTATAATAGAATCTTAAAGGAAATTAAGGGGGGAAATTAATATAGTAGCTGAAAGGGAGAATAAAAGGACGGTAAGCCTGTGAGGATAATTATTTAGAAACTGAAAGGAAGATGTGGAAGAAATTGATATTGAAACTAAAAGAAAGGTATAGAAGATATTTATATAGAAACTAAAGGAAAAGTACATTGGAATCTCGTTAGTACTTTCCCCATTATTGCATTATCATGTATAGGACGTCTATTTATGGAAGTCCCAGTTCCATTAAAAACATGCTAAAACTTTACTACATTTTCCCATTTATAACATTTGAAGTCCATTGGTTCCAGAAAAAAAAAGTGTTAATGAGATTCCATTATGTTGCAGAAATTAATACTTACTTACTGGCTTTTAAGGAACACAGAGGTTCATTGCCGCCCTCACATAAGCCCGCCATTGCTCCCTATCCTGAGCAAGATTAATCCATTCTCTATCATCATATCCCACCTCCCTCAAATCCATTTTAATATTATCTTCCCATCTACGTCTCGGTCTCCCTAAAGGTCTTTTTCCCTCCGGCCTCCCAACTAACACTCTATATGCATTTCTGGATTCGTCCATACGTGCTACATGTCCTGCCCATCTCAAATGTCTGGATTTAATGTTCCTAATTTTTTCAGGTGAAGAATATAATGCGTGCAGTTCTGTGTTGTGTAACTTTCTCCATTCTTTTGCAGAAATTAATATAGATACTAAAATGAGTGTATGGGGGAAATCAATATAGAAACTAAAATAAAAGTGTGGAAGAATTAATATTTCACCATTGTTCATTTTTTTGTATTCACTTTCAAAGGGAAATTTCTTCCCTGAGCTCTCCCAGTATTAATTCATTGCTATTTGCATGCCCCCACAAAAATCAAATTGAAGGTTTACAGTCAGTTTTATTCAGAATAAAGCTGTAAATGGTCTGCATATGATCATGTCAACTGTAGTGATTTACATAATAGAAGTAAAATTCTGTACGTAATACTTCTATTGAAATTAACTTCATTTACTTTTATTCATAATTCACATCCCCATGTATGTTGGTGGAATGTTTTGGCAATAAATTTATAAACTCTAAATTCTAAATGGTGGGAATATATTTAATAAAAAATTCACTTTTAATGTTTTTTTGACGTCATATTTCAAGGAAGGCTGTGAAGTTATATTTCCGAAAAAATTAGAACAGAAGAACAAACGAAAGACTGGTAGCTAATGCAAGCTGTTGTGTGTTGCAGGGGCGGGAGTGATGACCAGCTTGTCAGTCGGCAGTCTGTTGGATGACAACATCTGGCACGACGTTGTGATTTCACGCAACCGGAAAGACATCATGTTCTCTGTAGACCGAGTGCAGATCATTGGAAAGATTAAAGGGGAATTCTACAGACTGAACTTGAATAGGGGCGTGAGTGTTAATCCATGAACTGTATTTTACGATAGTGCTGCTGATCAGTTCTAAGAACTGTCATTTTCTTAATAGATTGATTTCACTGCCTGATGCAGAATTAGACATTTCTCACACTGAAAACATTATCAAATTAGTCCTGTATGTAACCATCACATTGTTGTTGAAACTCTTCAGAGAATCTCATACGTCATAACTTCACTTGCTGAGCATGCACAATATGTTATAACTGGAACTTACGGTCACATGTCGCCACTTTTGCTGCGCAACTTTTGTACTGCTGCTGCAAAAGTTGCGTATTGTGTTCACACATAAGCCAAAAGTAGCGCGCTGCACGCTACTTTTCGTGCTGTGCAACCCAAGTGCTGCAAAAGTTGCAACTGGAGGTTGCGAGTCTGTTCACACACAAGGCGCTACTTTTGCAGCCGTAGTCATGCTGCAGGTTTCCATCTCCGTGTTGACTTCTCAATATACATTTTGTGGTTATTTTCTCATTATTAATGAACTCATGCGAAAGCTTACTTATCTATTATTTGCTTTTCTGTCCTAACTAGTATTCAGAAATTGGCATTATTTTTACTATAAAGCTTTTAAAAACGCCTATATACTTAAATGATAACCAACAGCATATTCACGTAATCATTGTTGGCAACCCTCCTGTTTGAAACTATGCTACAGAAAATTAAACAAGTGAATTATATCGTCAGCAAATATGCTCAGATTGTGTTGTGCATTCAGTAACTGTTACAAATAATTTATTTTCATCACGTCTAACATTAAAATACATCCAAACAATAAAAGTGTCATTGGCACATTTGGATGGCAACACTGGTCGCAACCGCAGCAAAAGTTTCAACAAAACCGATATCAGAAATGCTGCGGCTGCAACCCTGAGAACCCTGTTCACACGTCGCTACTTTTAAGCTGCGCGCAGCATGGAAAAGTAGCGAGCAGCAGGTTCGGCAGCCGCTACTTTTCGGGTTGCACCGTTGTTCACATGTCACAATACGAGAGTTGCGCAGTTTTTTGTACTGCATCGCTGCAAAAGTAGCGACGTGTGACCGTACCTTTAGAAAATTCAGGTGGCCCAAATTTTATTTCTGGGTCTGTACATCTAGGATCAAACTCAGGATTCTTAAATATTTTATTATTTTTTTATTCTATTTATTTATTTAAATTTAAATATACAGAATAAAGAATGTAATTACAAACAAGAGAAATAGAAATAAAATAATACAATTAATATAAAAAGGAGATACAGTAGTATTAACAAAATTTGAGACCGAATGAGCAGCGCTTGTGTTCGGTCGCAGTTCAGATATAATATTAATAGGCCTGTAAGAGAATATAAAATAAAATAAAATAGGAAATAAAATTAAAATTACAGTTACAGAAATTATATAATACAATATTAATATAAGAGAAATATAGAAAAAAATAAATAAAATAGGAACTAAAATTTAAATTACAGCAGCAATGGAATTATATAATATAATATTAACACTAGAGAAGAATAATATCGCACGTGAAAAGTAGGACAATTTATATATATATATTTCAAAATTATAGAATACAAATATAATATAGGTTGATTAATTCATACACATAGGCTATAAATTTATTTAATCAAATTGAAGATATTAACATGTTTCTGATTTTCTTGTTATATGTTAGTTGGTTACATGTTAGAAGTTCTGGGTGTAATTTAGTGAAAGCATTGTACAACCGAGGGCCAAAATTAATGCTATGCTTTAGACCAGCAGATGTGAGACATTTAGGTTCTACTAATGTTGAATTAATATTGCGTCTTGTGTCATAATTATGTGTCTGTAATATAAACTTATTACGATTTTTATGATAAAATATGAAAAATATTTTTATGATAAAATATGAAGTTTGCATTGTACCAAGTGAATGGGCTGTGTAATTTAATTATATATTACAGTTCTATATTGGTGGAGTTCCTAACAAGCAGGATGGCTTGATAGTGACACAGAACTTCACAGGCTGCATGGAGAACCTGTACCTCAACACCACCAACGTGATCGGCAGTGTAAAGGAGGCCACCAGCTATGGCGAGTCATATCTGTATGAACGAGTCAATACACTATTCAGCTGTCCAGTGAGTGCAAAATTTATCATTGCATACTGTTGCCAAATGATTTAATATCAATTACTAATTCCGTCAACGTCTTAATTGGAAATAAAAATAAAATAAGTTAGTGACTGTTGTTCTGCACATGACTGAACGTAATGCACTTACTTAAATTGGATTGAAGTTTAATGTAACTTGTTTCTTTTCAGGAACCCCAAATCATTCCAGTTACATTTTTGACATCTAATTCGTATGCCAAGTTAAGAGGCTATGAAGGTGTGAAATCTCTAAATGTGTCATTCTCATTTCGCACATACGAAGGAGACGGCCTGCTATTGTACCACCGGTTCTCGACAGATGGCCATGTGAAGGTACCGTGTCTTGTTCCCAAAACATAAGGACTGATGTATTCATGGTGAGAGTATATGGATAGTCATAGGATTATTTCAGGACAGAACACAGATTTGTGAGGAACAGATTTGTTTCAAGTACTTCTTTGCCCCTTCCTATCTCATTTTGCATCATTTCCTCATCTCTTAATTGTCGCCTATAGTGGAATGCTTCTGCTGCGATATGATTGTTGTAAACTTACTGTTAATTGCCAAACTGCACTTCTTATAATCATTTGCAACTTTTCCTTGTATAGTACTCCCTCTGTCCCAGAATAATTGTCCGGTACGCTTTTATTTCTTGTCCCATAATAATTGTCCGATGTCCATAATTTTACACTGGCGTTTACATAGGAGCAAAATGAAACACATGAATGTGTAATACAACTGTATTACTCCATAATCAGTACAAAATTGTCACTCAATTAGAAAAAGAAAAAAATTATTAGTCCGGGATCTGTATAAATTGGCCAATCATTGAGCCAGAAAAAGAACACGAATACTACTTGTACAACTTTCTGACTCCAGGATCAGTACAAATTGGCTAGTCATTGAGCCGAAAATAAATACTCCAAGGAGTGCAACTTTATAAACTCCAGGAGTAGTACAAATTGACCAAGAAGTGAAACAGAGAAAAACATTCTCCTACGAGTAAAGACGAAAAAATTACCTGTTAGACCGGGAAGGTTGTCATTCTAACAGCTTGCCTATAACCACAGATCTACTGCTGCAGTGCTACTGTAGCCTCGTCGTAAATGTTCCGAGGACACTCCATGCGAGATGGGAGGACGTTGAGGTGGTCCAGGTGCCCCTTTTGCACATGGGGAATCTTGTTGTTCTTACTGTCATTGACTTTCATTATTTCAATGAGATTGGACTGCAAAGTGAGGAAGACGTTGTTGAACTTGTCGCGTGTCAGCTGAGAGAAAGCTGTTTCAAGGCGGCGATCAACTCATCAATAGTTTCTGGAGCTGACTGATGCTGGAGAGACTGAATTGCCTGGAAGTAACCCAGATCTAAAATATTCATATCCAGACTGTTTGGCGGTTGGCACACGACTTCCAAAGTGATTCCACTGGCTGCTGCAGCGTCCATCCAGGTGCGGTCATTGGGAGCGATATGCGGATGCGCATTGTCCTGCTGAACTGACACCTGAATTCTCCCTGTGCGCGGTCCAGGAAGCCATTTTTCATTTATTGCTGGGATTAATTTGATGATGAGCATGGATCCACTTTCCAAAGATTGCGGCCCCTGTTGCCAAATGCACCATGCTGTTCTTTTACTGACATGAAATTTCTCGGCCGCACCTGTTATGGCACCATTCTTCACTACGTCAGCCGTAGTGTTTTTCAACAAAAACTCCTATACCGCCTGCCGTTCACTGTCTGTAAGGTTCTTGCTATCCCTGTCACTCACTACCTCCAGTTGTGTTCCCAGGATATCCATGTCTGTTCAAACATAAGTATTCACTGCAGGAGTGTGCTGTACTAATGATTTCCAGCTTGCTTTGCTACACTGGTTTGTATATAGTGCCATACCGGTGAGTTGAAAACCAATACCCACTTTCGGTAATCTTCCAGGTGGTGTGTGTTGCTTGTCTCGATAAGATCACGTTATTGCTCTGCATAACCTTGTGCACTGATCTACTGCGCTTCTCCTCATGCGTGCACTTCTCTTTTACCCCGTCATCTATAATTACTGTAATACCGTTTCGGCATACTGGACAATTATGGGACAGAGGTATTTACTATGAATAGTGTACAGACCTTGTTTTTAACACAAGCGTAAGATGAGTTCATCCACCCTTTTGCTTTTAATTTGTAAACAACCCATTCTTTCATTGAAGTTTCTCCCATCAGAACTTTCGAGAAACATGAACAGCCATTACAGCTTGCTAGTTTTGCCTAACTGCCCAAGAACCCATTATAAAAGCACCAGCTCCAACACTTAATCTGGTAAGCTACAGTTTCGTGTATATTGAAGTTGTAGGATGTAAGCTTTTCTGCAATGTCAGACATGTTTCTTTATGCTGTTTTAATATGTTCTTCTGCAGCTGTTTTTGGAAGATGGCAAAATCAAAGTGGAGTTACTGACGGCAAGAAACCCCAAAGCACTGCTAGATAATTACGAAGAAGTGTTCAATGATGGCAAGTGGCACCAGGTGATCCTGACCGTTGGGCACAATTACCTGGTGCTCAATGTGGACGAGAGGCCCATGAAGACAGTGCGGATGTTGTCAATGATGACAGGGTCCACATACTACATTGCAGGGACCCCTCCTGAGGTACTGAAGGTGCGAGGCTTTGTGGGCTGCATGCGTGTCATAAGCATTGACGGTAACTACAAGCTGCCCACTGACTGGAAGGAGGATGTAAGTAGAATGGTGTTTTCTCATTTCATTATTGCTGTAGCATTTCATTTTTTGTCACTGTCTTGGGATATATGCCTACATCAGAGGTATCAACTATACGGATTTTTCGTAATTATGACCAAAATCCTGCTGTTACAGCATTACAGCCAAAAGGAAAATTATTACGGAAAAGCAAAATTATCATGACAAAAAATGTATAAAGAAATGTACAATATTGAGACTGAATTTCTTAAGCATGCAGGCAAGAGCTGTAGATAGTTAATGAACTTGACAGACTGTGTTTATTTGTGGAAAACTCTAAAAAATACCAGCAGTGACCTGTACAGCTCTCCACTGTTGTGCGAATGTTATGCAGTAGGGTATGTTCCCTTGTCGATGAAATTCATGCTTGCTGTGCACTATATTATCACTACAGTTCGGATAAAGCAGCTGCATCAGAATAGGCATCCTTGGTCCGTGCGTATTGTTTACAAACATTCACTGATGTTCCAGCTAGAGGGTGGGGAGAGGAGTTAATGTTTGTAAACAAAACACATGGACCAAGGATGCCTATCCTGATACAGCTACTTTATCCAAACTGTAATTATCACTTACCTCAGTGTTCAAAATGTCTCCCTCCCAACGCGAATTTTCGGCAGCAACTTCTCCAACACGAATATTTAACAAATGTATTGCTTATGAATACTATTTGTTCGATTATACACAGCGGTTGAGCAATATTTATGATCATTGACTGAAAGATAGTAAGTGAAGGCAACAAGACAGTGGTCGAAGCAGATATTTATGGTTGGTGGCGGGTGGGCAGTATTCAGCTGACACAATATTTCCTAGACTCATATAATCACGAAAAATAATATGGTGTAGTCTGGGTGAATAATGTCTACACTAGCATAAAAACTTGGGCTCTTACCAGCTTGAATAGAAATTAACTGTGTAACTCCGTGCATATGCAGTAGAGGTGGGGGAACCAAGAAAAATAATGAATATTTGCAATTTGTTGCTGCTTCTCTCTGACCTTTTATTATTGCATATGTATTTTGTGCTTGTAGGAGTATTGCTGTGCAAACAGTGTCGTGTTTGACACTTGCCAAATGACTGATCGCTGCAACCCAAATCCCTGCAAGCATTCTGGAATTTGCAAGCAGAACTCAATGGAATTCTTCTGTGATTGCTCCAATACTGGGTATTCAGGAGCAGTTTGTCACACATGTGAGTAAATGGAAGCACATTGAAGCACTTCTTCCATATACACTAATACACTTAGTACATTGGAACACTGAATATACAAAATTACAGATCATTTTTAATATCTCAGGTATTAGACTTGTCACTAATCACAATAAACATTAGAGTATTGTGTGTTGTGTAATGAAGAGAAGAAATTTATGCAGGACAATGGTGCCTAGTGCAAGAAATCAGATATGAGCTGCACTACTTTTTAAATAACTAACCGAAGGGGTAAAAAGCAAGCAAACAAATATACAGAAGATATTGTAAATGTAATACTCATTGCCGAAAAATGAAGTTCATATGTGACTGCTTTCTGCTGCAGAGTTTAACTATCACTCTCGAGTTGATTCCTTCTGAGTTGGAAACCATACTCCTTTCAGTTGACAGCATTACAAGTGCACTAAGCTGTTGCTCTGACATCGTATTACAAAGAAAGCTGTTTATTCTCTTAAGTGATGAAAAACATCTTTTTTTTTTTTACATGTGTATATATATATATGTTGTTGTTTTCTAATGCCAGGCGTTTGACAATAAAGTCATTTGACCTCTTGCACTCCAATATTTTTCAAAGATATTATCATGGCCAGCCACTGAAGCACAGATTTTGAGGTGTTCCGAATCCATTTCTTGGTTTGAGTTGCACAGTGGGCAGTTAGGGGACTGATATATTCCAATTCTATGCAGGTGTTTGGCCAAACAATCATGGCATGCTGCCAATCTAAATGTAGCTACAGACGATTTTCGTGGTAAATCGGGAATTAACTCTGGATTTTGATGCAGAGAGTTTCCATTTTTTCCCTTGGGATTGTGTTACCAAATTTTGTTTGTTGAAGTCTAAGTATGTAGATTTAATAAATCTTTTCACAGAGTAATACGTAGATTTAGTAACAGGTCTGTAAATAGCAGTGCTGCCCTTCTTTGCTAAAGCATCCGCATTCTCGTTTTGCAGGATTCCACAATGGGATGGTATCCATTGGAATACAATTCTTTTATTGAGTGATATTAATTGAGAGAGCATTTTAGTTATTTCTGCTGTTTGAGATGAAGGTGTGTGTTTAGAGACTATTGATAGAATAGCTGCTTTGGAGTCTGACAATATAACTGCATTCTTAAATTTATTGATGTGGCATAGAAGATTCCTGAGACTTTCACTTATTGCAATGATTTCTCCATCAAAACTTGTTGTTCCATACCCAAGAGATCTATAAAGTGAGAAGAGACAGCACGTAACACCTGCACCGGCACCTTGTTCTCTGGAGATCAAGGATCCGTCAGTGTATAAATGAAGCCAGTTTTGTGGAGGGTATCTAATATTAATTGTCTGTAAAGACAATTGTTTTAGTATTTAAGTGTTTACTTCTGATTTTAGTATTTCTTCTGTTAAATTTAGATTATATTCTATATTTAATAGAGTTAAAGGGTTTGGTTTAATTTGTAAGTTTTCTTTTAAATTCGGGATATTGATTTTCTGTTTTAATTCTTGAACAATGGATATGAAACTTTTTTGAGTTTTCAATCTACAGAGAGGACTGTATGAATGGCAATTGTTTCCTGGTAATGTAATAAGTTTTTCATATTGGATCAGTGCTTTTTCTTCTATTGTCATTTTGATGCTGTTAATATTACTGAGGAATCTCATAGAATCTATTGGAGTTGTTTTGATTCCACCAGTAATGAGTCTGAGAGCTATATATATATATATTTGTTAAATTTAGATCTGAAGTAACCCTTTTATTTCTCCTTTTTCGTCCAGAGTTCTGACAGAAAAAGGTGCCTCTTTAACAGACTTTCTACTGTGTTCACCTTGTTGCAACAAGCAGAGCGTAAGAAAAGTTAAAAGATGTGCATAAACTTGACATATTTCATCTCTCAACTCAATCTCTTACTAATGAGCAATGAAGTTCTCAGCACTTGTAGTGGCAAGTTGTAGCCATGTTGATGTAGTTTCTTTGTGCATGCAGATTAAATATTTTCAAGCTGTGTTTTCACCCATCATCCACAAACCTACGTCATTTTTGCTGTTATACCAAAATATGTTGGCTTGGCAGACATAGGTCGGCTCAAATTGAAAGGTGAAAGGTGAGAGGGTGTCATGTCAGTAAATATTGGTCTTAAGTTAGGAATTATGGGCAACAAATAAGGGTTTTTATGTCATGAAATGATCTATATAAGGCTGCAAAAGGGTATCTGTCGGATACAGGGGGGAAAGCCATTAATCCTTCCCATTGAAGGCTTTAAGGAACCAACCTGGACAAATACCCAATGTCCCATCCCTACCCCTTCCCGTGGTGCAGCTGTTAGTAAGCATAATTTTACAAGCTGAACTAAAGGGAGGGGCTACTCATCAATGAGCACTGGTTAGCTTGATGAGTTAATGACTGAATTTGGTATAATTTTCCTCTATTCAATACCTAATTCCCTCTTTACCCTTTCCTATCCAGTCCTCTGACTGAACTCTTACTTTCTTCGACCCCGACGGCATTAGAGCATTCGAGGCCTAGGGGTTCATTTCCCTTTCCTTCCTCCTCTTTCTATTTTTCTGTTCCTAGTGCTGACCTGCTATGGTACTAAAATCGTCCTCCAGTGGCTTAAGGAGGGAAGGCTGGTGATCAACAAGATTTCCCAGCTAGGTCCAATGGACCTGTCGACCAACAGCAGGTGTGGTCCTCCAGACATTCTGGGGGTTGTGTGTGAATGAAGTAGCCACCAAAACGTTAAAATATGGTGTTCACTTAAATCGGCTACATCTTGCCATTTTCATTCCTAAAGAAATTGATTCGGAACATCTCAAAATCTGTGTTTCAGTGGCTGGCCATGATAATGTCGTTGAAAAATATTGGAGTGCAAGAGGTCAAATGACTTTATTGTCAAATGCCTGGCATTAGAAAACAACTACAACATGATCTATATAAATATTTTGAATGTATTTTGTGTGCTTTCAATAATTAAATTTGTTTACATTATTTTCTGTTTGGACAGCTACAGTTTTATACGGATTCATTATCCATTGTGAGTTAGAGAACAGCAAGGACAATGTTTATATTCACTTAAAAAATGTGAAAGCTGAAAATATGCTTGAAAAAGTTGTATTCTGTAATCATATCATAGTATCAAAACTGAAATACTCACTGTGGTATTGTCTTGTTGCAGCCTTGAATCCATTGTCGTGCACTGCGTACAAGAACACGAATGCTGTGAATCAAAGGGCGGAATTGAAGATCGACGTGGATGGGAGTGGTCCTCTGAGACCGTTCCCTGTGCTCTGCGAGTTTTACGGTGAGAACTGGACTCGGTGCTCTGTGTGCAAGGTGGGCTGTGGCTGCTTAATGCTGACTGGAAGTGTCTGTCTGTTGCAGCTGATGGCAGGGTATTGACAGTGCTGGGTCACCACAATGAAGACCCAACACCTGTGGATGGCTTCCAAGAGCCTGGCAGCTTTGTGCAGGACATCATGTATGATGCTGACATGGACCAGATAGAGGCCCTCATCAATCGCTCCTCTACTTGTCAGCAGCGCCTGCGCTATGAGTGCAAGCAGTCCCGCCTGTTCAACTCTCCAGGTTATTATTATTATTATTATTATTATTATTATTATTATTATTATTATTATTATTATTATACCATCAAATCATCATTGTTGCTGCTGCTGGCACTGCTACTGCTGCACATGCCACATGATTACCAGTCTCTTCTATATCGAGCAGATTTGATATTTTTTCCATTATTTATATATCTGTAGATATGATTTAAAACTGATTATTTTGCTGAATAAAATAACATTTTGTTACTGAGCGATGTGGCTCAGACAGTAATGTTTGAGACTTGCATTTGGGAGGTCCTGGGTTCAGATTCCATGGCTGGCAATGTGACGGGTTTTTCGTGGTTTCCCTCAGTTACAAAGGCAAATGCTAAATTGGAAATTTACATTCCATGATTCACCACCACCTTAATCACCAATATCATAAACATTAAAACAAAATTTAAATCAGTTACATGAACATACTTCATCTATAACACACGGCAATAGAAACAGAAACTCAACAGTAGACAACGACCTACTGAAATACTCAAAGAACCTACACACGTGATATGACAATAAATGTTAAAGTATGTTTAAATTAATGAAAAAAAATTCATTCAAAGTGTGCATTTTTATATACTTTATTTAGGCTTCTACAAAATCCTTACTCCTATGTCTCAGATGATTTGCTGGATTGTCTTAGCAACAATTAAGCAGTCATGAAGAATGTGTTGTGCTCATTCGTGAGTTGTGGGTGATATAATATTGTTTACGCTACTTTAGCACAATATTCGTTCATCTGTTCAAGTATGATGACTGCATTTCACCAATATTTATCCACGTGTTTCTTATTGTTGTTCTGAAGAAAAGTACTATGTGATAACTCTGTGCGTTCTCTTTACTGTTTTTTGGTGGAGGTAACGTGCCACTAAATAATTCTGAATTAATAATTCGTAAACACACTAAACGTTTCTTGAAATTTATAGGATCAATTAACTTGGATATCACCTGGTCTGGTATATATTATTCAGATTCATTAAAAATTGTAATTATGTACAGACTAGACTCTACGTGATATACCAAAATTGTAATTTATGTAATATATAGTGTGTTTAAGAATAATCTGCATGTAATATTATATATAAAGATATACTGTATGTAAAGACAGGCCTTTATGAGCAATTTTGAAATATTCAACCTAACTTCAACAAATAATGCGAATACAAGTAACATGATTATTACAAAATAAATATGCTTACAAGGTTCTGATAGCCCATATAAAATGGGCTATATGAAGTTATCTGTTAATTATAGATTATATTGTATCCATAGTTTATTAGAAGCCACTTAAAATATAAACACTGCAAATCACACGCTACAGCCCACATTGTAACTTATAGAGACTGGCTTTGTGACATGAATGTGCTGGGACCTGTATCTGTTGAAGGCCTTGCTACAAAGCAGTAACAATACTGTGAAGTATTTGGATATAACATTGGTAATCATCTTACTTGGGAACATCGCATTAACTTCAGTAAAAAGGCATAAAACAAGAATATTTAAATAATTGATGAACTGAATAGCTGAATGCAAGCAGGAGAGAACTCTTCAACGCAACTTATAAAATGAATTCAACAGATTTATGATGCCAAGCAGGCAGTCTCTTCTAGCCCACAGAGCAGTTTCCAAGATGGTGACCCATTTTGTGAATGTATTCCCTCACAATCTATTATTGTGTGTTTCAGCCCCTGAGGGCAACTTCAACCCATCATCGTGGTGGGTGTCCCGCTACAACCAGCGCATGGACTACTGGGGTGGCTCTCTGCCCGGCTCTCGAAAATGCGAGTGCGGGATCCTGGGCAAATGCGTGGACAGCACCAAGTGGTGCAACTGTGACTCAGGTGAGTGGTGTTTCCAACTCATGCATATTTTATGTTAATGGTACAGATGTAATGTGCTATATGTGTGTTTGTGTGCAGGCCTGGACAGCTGGCTTGAGGACAGTGGTGACATCACACAGAAGGAACACCTGCCAGTGAAGCAGCTTCGTTTTGGCGACACTGGCAGTCCTCTTGATGACAAGGAGGGGCGCTACACTCTTGGCCCACTCATGTGTGAAGGAGATGGTAAGATTTTGCACAAAACAATTGATTTGAATGAACACCATATAATTTTGTTTGCAGTAAAATAGTAAATGTTTAAGACATGGATTTTTATGTGTTTTGAATTAATACTAATAATAATAAATAACAGTAATAAATAAGAGTAATAACAACAGACTTTGGTCTTTCATGTAGAGAATACTTCATTATTCCTCCACTGAATATCTGAAGCAGTTTGGCCATGAGAAGTTTCTTGCTTCAGCTACTCAGACAGTGGTTTGACTCACGGTTGTGCAGCGTGCTAACACAATTAATTGCTGTGGCATGCTGGGATAAAATATTAAATTCTAACCTCAATCTCCTTATTAAGTATTAAGACAGTAACTTCATGAATGTACCTGAAAAGAATTAATCTTTAGCTGCAGCTTCTTTACTTTACGGACTGTTCAAAATTGCCATGTGTTTTATTCATTAGCAACAGATATCATCTTGATAATGATTATGACAGTATCTAGAAACAGAGGTAAACATGTCTGTTTAAAATCTCACAGCTAGAGATTCGTGAAATTTGCGAGTCATAATAGCATGAATTTTTTTTACACATTTTCTGCATATTTCTTTCCAAAACCTCAATATAATGCACTTTTAAATTGCGAAATAACACGAATTCGTATAATGCTAAAAAACATAATTAAAGTTAATTGATGAACTAGTGGACTTACTCGTGTTAAATATGTAAAAATCACAAACAAATGAATAAGACCACACAGGTGTATACAAACTCAAATGTAATAGTTGCGACAAGTTCTACATAGGACAGACAGGCAGATCATTCCAAACAAGCTACAAAGAACACATTAAAGCTATAACCAGAGACACAATACATCTACATTCGTCGATCACATAACCAATACTAACCATACATACAATGACATAAATACGGACATGGAAATCCTACACACACAACCCAAGAACCAAAAACTCAACACACTAGAACAATACGAAATATACAAACACACTAAAACACACCCCGATCAAATCCTCAACACACAGATCAATTTCAGTACACACACACACTATTCGACTCCACACTTCAACACCTTCCAACAATAAAACACACCCTCCTAACAGGCAGAGAAGTTCGAGATGATGCCACGATCTAGTAGGCTCTGATGATGGTGCGTGAAGCACTGAAACAGCTGTAAACCGGACAAATATTACATATTTAACACGAGTAAGTTCACTAGATCATCAATTAATTATATTCAAGTGTTAAAAGTGGTGTACGCAAGATTCAAAATGGATAATTAAAGTTTTTAAACTATATATATCTAACCGTAAAGCTACTTTTTCTTCTCTTTTAATATCCCATTCATTACTGAAGTTTAATGAATGCATTGTACATTTCAAAAGTATCCTTTCTAAAAATTACGTATGAATGCATAGAAAAAAAAGTCACTATTTAAACTGAATTGCTTACAGATCTGTTCAACAATGTTGTGACATTCAGAATTACTGATGCTGCCATTGCCATTCCCACATTCGACATGGCGCACAGTGGAGACATCTACTTTGAGTTCAAGACCACAGTGGAGAATGCAGTCATCATACACAGTAAGGGCCCCACGGACTACATCAAGATCTCAATTATTGGTGAGTGCATACTCGTGAGCAGATGGAGGAAGGCACTTGCAAGTCTGGATTGTCACTGTTATGTTGTTATGGTGTGTTGCAGGAGGGAACCAGCTGCAGTTCCAATACCAGGCAGGTAGTGGCCCTCTGGGGGTGAGTGTGGACACATCATACAGACTGGCTGACAACAACTGGCACTCAGTGTCCGTTGAAAGAAACAGGTGATGATGGAAAAATTTCAGGCCTTCATTATTGAGTAAGCAGTGGCGGTGCGTCAATAAGAGCACAAGAGCACGTGAACACCGTGTTTCAATTAATGCACGACTAGTTTTATTATTTAATACGTATTGACGTAGTGGGAATGTATAATATCAGAATCGAGTATTTTAAACTTCCCGTATCTTGCATAAACTTCTTATGTAAACTTGGCAACATCTGTTCACGTACAAGCCGTGCTCTGTTCAAGAAGGTTACAGGAATTTCACGCATGCACTGGAGAAAATTGTCTTTTGCTGGCCGCTTATGACTCGTCAAGAGCACAAAGCATTAAGTGAACAGTGAATCTATCCTACAGATGTCAGGTGCATTGATGCTATCGTTCACGTGATATATCTCGAGGATGAAATTTAATAGTCTGTATTCTAGTCTGTAGGTGTCAGCATCTCACTGTCGGAACGTTTATGTTGTTGTGTGTACAGTGCTGCTACAAGAGTGTAGTTTGTGAATTACTATACTTCATTGTCAGCGTAACAGCATAGTTTGGCTTTCAAACACTTGCTGGCTGAATGTTGTGGTGGTATGAATTTAAGTATCTGAATAGTAGTGTATAATATTTAAGAATAATATTTACTGGCATGTAGACTATTTATAGTAATCAATCTATGGAATGGGATTACAGTACTGGTATAGGCTATAGTGTATCAGTGTGTTGTGAACCAAAATATATTACTGAACACACGCTTTTGTAAATAATGGCACTGTTGTATGTATTCATTTTTAACAAACGTAAACAATGAACTCTATTCAAGTAATTTGGAACAGTAAAGAACTGGGTAAACTGGCTTACCAGGAAAAATTGGAAATAAAAGGACTCAGTTTCATGATTATTATTATTATTATTATTATTATTATTATTATTATTATTATTATTCAGCTGGCTACGGACTGGAAGGTCCGGGGTTCGATCCCAGGTGGTGACAGGATTTTTTCTCGTTGCCAAACTTTCAGAACGGCCCCGAGGTTCACTCAGCCTCCTATAAAATTGAGTACCGGGTCTTTCCCGGGGGTAAAAGGCAGTCAGAGCGTGGTGCCGACCACACCACCTCATTCTAGTGCCGAGGTCATGGAAAGCATGGGGCTCTACCTCCATGCCCCCCCAAGTGCCTTCATAGCATGTTACGGGGATACCTTTACCTTTTTTTATTATTATTATTATTATTATTATTATTATTATTATTATTATTATAATATGTTCTTTTGAATCTATATACGGTTTTATTTGATAGTGAAATATTTGAATAATGACATTTTATATTAGGCTAAACGTACGATTTCAAATTCTCTTCGATTTTGGAAACAAAATTGTGAACACATATAATATTTTATAATGAGCCGCCACTGTGAATAAGTGATAGTTACAGGATTTGCTTGTGTAATGGCGACACTTTTTCCCTTAATATTGATTAATTTTATGGTCCAGCTGTTACGAGATTAAGTAAAGAAACTAGAGGGGCGGATAAGGAGTCAAACTGTGAACTAAAATGTACAGGATTGAAATGTAGTCATTTTTCCACATAATTCCTTGTAATATATTCTGTTATTTATAGGCTTCCTGGATTCCTTCCTGGAAGAATCTTTTATATTTCTTCTTTAGCTAATCTTCCACTGCATTAGTGACCTCATTTGAATGAAAATTGTGTCGTCTCAGTTGCCCAGTTCTTATTTTAATGAACTAATAGGGTGGAAATTACTTGGGAATAATTTGCAACTGTAAGATGATACTGAATATACGGGTTTGTTTTCAAATCAAGAAATGGATTTGGGACAGTGTTTCAGGGCTGACCATGACACTATCTTTGAAAAATATTGGAGTGCGAGAAGTCAGATGACTTAATTGTCAAGCGCCTGGCATTAGAAAACAACATCATATTTCAATTTCTACAAGAATAAATGCTGCACTTTCAACTCTCCACCTCCATTCTTGGAATCATTTCATTTTCAGTTATATAAAATTTTAATACAGCATTTTTGATAGTCAAGGATTTGCAACAGACAAGGGACTTATGTTTACAGGGGCTGAACTCGCTGGCAATAAATAATAATAATAGTAGTAGTAATAATAATAATAATAATAACAAGAACAACAACAACTTCAGTGATGTCATTTTGTCCGATGCCATTTTGCCTTTTATCTTGGAGGGGGGATGTGTGTGTGGGCGTGTGCATGCACACACTCTATAACCAGGTTAAATGACACTGAGTAAGCTTATCAGAACTATTCTAACTGCGAAATCTTTCACAGTCATTTCATTTTCTGTTATTAAACAAACAAAAACATGGAGCAGGTCAATACCAGAACAAGAAGACTTGCAAAACCACTTGTTCTTATGTCTGTTAGGAGCATTAACTCATGATAATGAAGTCTGGATAAACTTTTGGGTCCACACCTGTGGAGTAACGGTTAGCGGGTCTAGCCGCGAAATCAGGTGGCCTGGGTTCGATTCCCGATCGGGGCAAGTTACCTGGTTGAGGTTTTTTCCGGGGTTTTCCCTCAACCCAATATGAGCAAATGCTGGGTAACTTTCGACGTTGGACCCCGGACTCATTTCACCGGCATTATCACCTTCATCTCATTCAGACGCTAAATAACCTAAGCTGTTGATAAAGCGTCGTAAAATAATCTACTAAAATAAAATAAATTAACGTTTGGTGGTTTTCTTACTGGGGGAAGGAGGAGGAACACACACAGGAAAAACTAATTTTTAAATAAGTTAGATAAATTAAAATAAAAGAAATACAACATACCAGATCCACAGTGCGTCTTGCTGTTTTTATTTCATAGATGTGATAAGTTATGTATGTTTCTAATTATTTTTGTATTTTATTTATTTATTCTAATGCCTTGTTGGCCATGGTATATGCAGATGCACAGTTTTATCATGCACTGTGGCTTCGAATTTCGCTTAAAGCATGTCTTAGAGTTCTGCTGTCATGCTGATCCATGTTCCAGGAGTTGTGCTTTGTCTAGTATTAGGTTGATAAGTTCGTATTATATGTTAAAGTCGTGCTAAGGAAGTTAAAAAACCATCAAAACAATACCGGTAATATCCATTATAAAAACTATCTAAACAATAATTATCCATTAATCTCACTAGCTGCTTGTTGACTTCTGTAACCAGGATTCAGGATTGTTTAATGTAATATTGTACTTTGTAATGTGACCTGACAACCTTAACTGTGAATGTATGTGTATGTGTAACAGGAAAGAAGCACGAATCGTTGTGGATGGTGCTCTCAAGGCTGAAGTTCGGGAACCTCCTGGACCTGTAAGGGCCCTGCATCTCACATCAGATCTCTTTGTGGGTGAGTGAAGTAATAAAGTTACAGTTGACAGACAGATGTATAGAAACTAATTCATCACAATTTTCTGGCCAAATATGATGCCTGTACAGATGGCCATGCTCTCACTAGCACACGTGGTGATGGAAGACTGGTATAGTAGCAGAGGGAGTTGGGAAATCTGCCATAAATTTTAACTTGCAACCCTGGACTTGAAGTAAGTCCTTGCTACCATAAGAATGGGAGAAATAAAATATGACAGTTTGATCGTGGTTCCATATATAGAATCTTCTATTATTTTCATTTTATTAATCTTTGTCCTGTATAAATATAAAATCAAGCAAAACCAAGCACTATGTACCAAACCCAGAGATAAAAAAATGGAGCATTTTAATAAAAAAAAACAAATTATTCCAGAAATCCCACGTAAATCTGCAGTAACAAAATTCAGAGTGCTTACAGAACACGATTATTTGGCCAAACGAATAAAATAGGAATTTACACAAATCCAAATTGCCCTCTATGCAACAAAGAAGAAGAAATGATAGAAGATCATCTACAAACCTGTGAAGTTCTACCTGATGGATCCACCACAGAGAAATATTGGAGAGCAAGAACGCTAATGGCTTCATTGCCAAAGCCCGGCATTAGATGATAACAACAACAACAACATCTTTGTCCTGCGTCATAACTGTGCTCTCTAAGGTATCATATCTTGGACTTGCATTACGGAATGAACTCTGTTTCGAGTCTTAATGGGGGAAGAAATTCTCTTGTGAAATTTCGGTCAGTGTAACGGACTGAAGAGGGGGGGGCTATAACAGCCCCAGCACTGCGACCTAAAAGTTCTGTTGTGCTTCACCAGCACTGCAACCTAAAATATCTATTGGACTTCACCATCGTAGTTTCTTGTCAGTCCAGTAGTTTAATGTTCTTGATGAACTGACTCAAACTATGGGCTGGGACATTTGATAGCTCATCACACTTTGGAAAGTGTTTTCCAAAGATCAGAGCTTTTTGGTGAGCGAGTGGATTGCAATCATAAGATGAGCTACAGACTTGTCTCCCTGTGAACAAGTACAAGATGGGCTAATGTTCTGTCCCATCCTGTGTAGGTTTTTCTTGAGGGCACAATGTCCTGTAAGGAATCAAACTGCCCAGGAGAGCTTTCTCTTGCTCAGTTTTAACAAGTCACTTGACCTGCTTTTATCAAAATTTCGTGTGAGTGCCTTAGAATGTATGCAGCCCTCACTTGAGTTGCAGTAGTTTTTGTGTTTCTTAAGAGCCTAGTCCCTTATAACCTGCTTAACTGGCCTTAGAGATAGTCCCAACACAGGTTCAGGTCGTATGACTGAGATCTCAGTCACTTCGCTGGCAGCCTCATCTATTCTCTAATTACCTTGAATCCCTACATGTCCCATTTCAGTTGGACTGTATTATGTTCATGCAGTATCATGAAGGACTCGAGGCATCCAAGATCAGTTTCGACTTAACCAAGTGGGCCTCAAGTGCATTAAGTGCTGCTTCACTATCTGAAAGTATAACAATATGTCTACGAGAAAGATTGGTGCCATTTGTGAATAATCCTGACCATCAATGTACCTTGTCACACCCATGCTGGTTGGATAAATTGGTCACCTTTGCTCAAGCATAAAAGCTTAAGGCCAACAGTCTGTTGGTAAGGATTGGTAGGCCTTGGCCCACTATGAGTTGTCGAGAAATCTTGGGGGGGGGGGGGGGGGACAATATACATTTACTAGATTGCTTCAATATTTAACATTTAACCTAAATTGCTATGGTCACCTCCACGGAAATATTGCTTGGGTGTTATCTATCTGTTAACTGGTTTTGCATAACACTCCAGTCTGACATTACTGATGTAAAACCACAACCAGTAATGCTAAAAAAAATATACTTATTCCACTGACATTCATTGTCTCATTAATTCCAAGCATACATTGAAAACCCAAAATGGATTCATACAAGAAGCAATAAAATTAAAAGAAATTCTAAAAATCCCCAAATACAAAGAAAATGTGCTGAGTAGTAACAACCCACTTGACAATATTAATGTACAGTACAGATTAAACTTAAACAAATCCTTCAATAAGAAAGATATACCTCCGTAAGAAACAAAAGCTCTCACAGTAGAAAGCGTGCACATGATATATCTACCAAATGATTGGATTCATGTATGTAGAGATGGTTCCCTCACAGACCATGAGGAAGGAGCTGGAGCAGGAGGAACTTGCCAGTTATTTTCTTTCTACAAAAGAGTTGGTAAGCATACTACAAATTTTGATGGGGAGATAGATGCTATTTATACATTGCTCTAAAATTGATTCAGTTGGATACACTATTACAAGAACATAGTCATATTATCAGACTCCAGAACAGCAAAGAAATACATTCTGTAATTGAACAAATTCAAAATCTAAATAAACACATAATTCTTCAGTGGATACCTGCACATTGTGGCATAAATGGAAATGAGAGGGCTGATATGTTGGCGATAATAGGCTCCAAAATTGAACAGAATACAAATTTAAATCTGTCCTATGAATCTGTCAAATGAATCATCAAAAGCGAGATAAACCACAATTAAATATTAAAATATTAGCAGAAAGTGAAATACCAAATGGAAAAATCTGTTGAAAAACACTCATCTATAATCCCCGAATTTTCTCGTAAATCTGCTGTTGCTATGTTCAGGCTACTCACTGACCATGATTGATTAAGTAAACATCTCCACAGAATCGGTATACTGACTTCACTAAATTGTCTGTTATGCTGTCAGGAGCAAGAAATGGATATGGATCATCTGGCAAGCTGCACAGCTCTTCAAATAGCTCAAGACATCACGTCGAAATATTGGGACGCATGAATGAGAATGACCTCATTGCTAAATGAGAGCATTAGATACATACATTAATTGGTTTTTAACTGTTGTTATCGCACGCATGTAATAATCGAAGTTAAAGGAAGAGAAGAGTTGAGATCGAGACTGCAATATGCTATGGATTCAAATTCCGCGTGGCCTGATTACGTAGTTGGCTCCTCCTGCCTCCACCCCACCCTTGAGATCTTCCCCAACTATAAGACCAATTTCAGGCAATTCCTTTACGACTCCTTGAGTTATTTTGCTTTCACCATTTCCATCAATGCTAGGTATCCTCGCATTTAATACAGAATCTATTAAAAAGTAGACTTGAGGTGTATACTGATGGGATTCATGTAGAGGGGAAGTTTTGCTCGAACTGTGATTACATGTCTCAGTATGCATGCGAAATAAAATTATTTTCAGCCATTGAAAATTAAGACAGGTATTACATATGATGAATGAATCTTATATTGGATGGATAACTGTGTGCTTGCAGGAGCATCAGTGGACTACCGTGATGGCTATGTGGGCTGCATCAGGGCCCTCCTGCTGAATGGGCAGCTGGTAGATCTGAGGAGTCATGCTAAACGAGGCCTCTATGGTAAGCAACAGTGTGCCAAGACAAGCAAGGTCAACATCTTGGGCAGCTCATGTCCTGTCCATTACTTGTTCTGTGTAAATGTCTTCTTGAACACGCCAGGTTTTTTAATTATACATGGTGCGTGCATATCAGTTATGTACAAAAATAAAAACTCGAGGAAAATGTGTTAGAGAAGATAGCAGTGATGACAGACCTGGAAAATTGTGTGTTGTTATGTCAGAAGTAATGCTGAAGCAGTGAGTGTATAATCAGTTTTTTGCTTTTTGCTGTTTGCCTTACTAAAGTGCAATGGAGCTTAGATTATCGTGTTTTCGTTTCACAAAACTGTTATACGAGTAGTTAATTAAACAACAATAAAGAAATCTAAACCCATATTATAGTGACCTAGCCAGTTATGAATATATTTTATTTTGTAGCTTTGAGTAAAATGACATGTTACAAGGAATATCATTCCTTAATATTGTTACTTTAATTTAACTTAACCCATATATGCCCAGAATAATTTTTTGTTTCCAAATTTAATAAAACTGAATTCCTGAGTGCATTAGCATTTATGAACGTAGAATTTTCAGAAATTTTTGTTATCGCATTTCTACTTCCTGAGATATGATGTGTTGCGAAAACGCATCACCGGGCACATAGGGTAGCAATTATTACTCACATTGTGTTTTTAATATGGTGAGTTATTAATTAAACAACACGACATATTTTGACCTAACCTATTCTATTACCATGCACAGAATGTATTTTACATGATCTGAGATGTTATTTCTGAAAATTAAATTCTTGAAATATTTAACACTGGAATCAACAAGATGAAAAGTTTTCATTTTATCTCATTATTTCTGAAGAAAAAAAAAATTCTTGGAAATATTTAACATTGAAAGCAACAACATGAAAAATTAACATTTTACATCATTAGAGACATTATTTTTGAAAATTAAATTCTTTGCAAGCAACACCTTGAAAAGTTTATAATATTTACATCGTTAGAAATTCTTGGAAACATTTATCATGGAAAGCAACGTCACATTTTAGACATGGTTTAGTTGTCTGAGATTTACAAACAGCACACCTTGTTCTCTTTTGCTGAGTGACTATAATATGGCTCCTTTCATCAAATCGAACACTTGGTGCTACTCTGCTGACAGACTAGGTCTTGACTTCGGTGTTCCATATTGTCTCTGATAGCCCATTGCGATACTTCTACGAAATGACAGAAGATCCATGTCTTCCATATGACTGACTGTAGAGAAGCGATGTGTTTTGCACACTGACACCTAACCCCCACAAAAAAAAAAAAAGACCACCGTCACATTTTGGAACGTATATTTTTTCGATAGGTACTCACATTTTGATCCATGCGATCAGTTCCACCCATATTTATATTGTAATTTGTGATGGCTGCTGGTTGAGAAATTGCCACATTCTTTTTCTGAGAGCTGGAATTTCTTTGAACATTACTCACTGGCAGTACACTGTCACAGTTTGACACAACAGTCACAACAGAATTGTCATTCCAGCAACATATCAGTAATTTACAACCATCATCGTGCTGCATATAAAAGGAACCGAACCTCTCTGTTTTCTTCATATCAGCCAGATTTCTTAGTGGACACTTCTGTCCCTGTAAGGCCCATGCCTATTTCTGTGAATCTATCTACAACGTTCAGTGCATTTCTCTAAATGAGGAAAATGAAAATTATGCATACAGTAGGCGACACTGTGAGAGAATAAATCCAGTATTGACGAGGTTATGATACTTTATTTTGGAAGACATGGACTAAAACAATTTATGCTAGGAAATCCAATTAGGTTTGGCTACAAAGTTTACTTTCTCACATAAGTTCATCTAGAAAGGGCCTCAGCTTAGACAACCTATTGCTCTTGTCAAGTTGTATGTTGCCATTTAGATGAAGGTTCCTCATTATTTCATCAAATCTATTGCGTCTCATAGCTCTGACTATTGATTAATTTCTTGTGTCACTCCTCTCTTCCAGTATATTCGTTGGCTTGCGACTGTAGTATATCCACTTACAAGAAGAATCCCAAGGAATGTTTTGAAATCATTTGGGGAAAAACTAAATTTATCCCTGCCTTTCTGCACCGCATAAGCAACACTTTGGTTTACAGTATCAAGTATAAAATTTTCATGGAAAAATAGCCTAATTGAAAAATATCAATTGGCAATAAGTTCTTTTCATTTTGGGATTCGACTCACAATTTTCAATTTCCTCATTTACTTTTCTTTTCAGTTAACAGTAACTTGGTAAATCACTCTTTTTCCATTTTCTTACAATAGTCCCTTTATCTCCTGACAGGCTCTGATATTTCACGTATTTCTGCACCTTCTGGCTCTATTCATTCTGTGCCTGATTTTATATTATTATATATTTTTCCTTATACTGAGGACCACTATCCCTTCAGTCCCCAGTTGATGACAATTTAGATTATTTATGTTTCCATCGAAGTCCTCGTCAGCACTGTCTTCATCGATATCACTTCTAGCTTCTGGTGGAGATATGAAAATATCTATAAAATCTGCCTGAATTTTTCGTTCTCTTCCATGATTGTCATTATTTCATGTACACTCAGACCCCTTGAATATAAAACATGAAAAGAATAACTATTTCATGCGAAAAATCGAATTCCATATGTAAATATACACAATTATTTCACTAACCTCAGAAAGACAGTTTTGATATTCCATGTGCCCGGTGTTGCGAAAACGCAACACCAACATTCAGGCCCACATTACAGAAGTAACGTTCCATGCAATATTCAGCTACTTTTACAAGAAGTATCCTAAGAGTCTTTAGATTGTAATATATACAAGGAAAGGTATAATAATATTATAAAAATAAACAAAAATTACATTCCTTTATGACAAACTGCAGATATTTCAACATTTGTAATAATCACTTCTTTCCTTCTCAAGTATTGCGCCATCAATGAATCAGTTACCAAATGTTTTCAATAAACCAGGTCTACCAATATCAGTATAATAGATAATAAGTGCCATAAACTTAAAAAATACTAAAAACCATATTTCACACACGTTTAATAGCAAAGAAGTAAAATGTTGCGAAAACGCATCACCGGGATAATATGGGTTAATAAATCCAATAAAATTCAGCAAACCAAATTGCATATGTCTATGGAATGCCATGTTTGTTTACCGACTTTGTCATTGAAATTAATAGCTGAGATGTTTTTAGTTACCTAAATAAAATTAACAAAATACTTACGAAATGAAATACTTGGATGCTCAGTATTGTGTGGATATTAATCATTCTAGAAGAGAGAAGAGTGTACAGTAAATGATTAAGCTATGATGATAATCGAGTTTAATGGTATTACTATTAAATAGCAAATGATTAGTTTATGTGATGTCGAAGACAATGGTAATTGAAGCTTCATCATGTATGAGCAAGGTAATCATTGTATGCTTGCTTATCTTTGTAAATTCGGTCTTATTTCAGGTGTGAGCTTAGGCTGCACAGGCAGGTGTGACAGCAGCCCCTGTCTGAACAACGGCACATGTCTGGAGGGCTTTGACAGCTTTAAGTGTGACTGCAGGTGGACTGCTTTCAAGGGGCCCATTTGTGCAGATGGTATGTAAGAAGTCGACTATTTATTTTTATATTTTCCATACACCCGGACTTTAAGAATCCTAAGAGTGTGTGCTAATGCCTGCAGGTTACAGGTAATTGATATAGCCTTTAATCTGAATGAGGGAGAAAGCAAAAGTATATTGTTTAGAAGTCTTTTTATTTATTTATTTATTTATTTATTTTATTTATTTAATTAATTTATTTATTTACTTATTTAATTATTTACTTATCTATCTATCTATCTGTCTGTCTGTCTGTCTGTCTATCTATCTGTCTGTCTGTCTGTCTATCTATCTATCTGTCTGTCTGTCTGTCTGTCTATTTATTTATGTATTTATTTATTTATTTATTTATTTTAATTTAATTAATTTATTTAATTTAATTTAATTTTATTTATTTAATTTATTTACTTATTTATCTATCTATCTATCTATCTATCTATCTATCTATCTATCTATCTATCTATCTATCTATCTATCTATCTATCTATTTATCTATCTATTTATCTATCTATTTATTTATTTATCTATTTATTTATTTATTTACTTATTTACTTACTTATTTACTTATTTATTTGTTTATTTATTTGTTTGTTTGTTTATTTGTTTGTTTGTTTATTTATTTATTTGTTTGTTTATTTGTTTTTGTTTGTTTGTTTCTTTATTTGTATCTTTATTTATTTATTTATTTATGTATGTATTTATTTATTTATTTATTTACTTACTTACTTATTTACTTATTTATACAAAAATTGGAATGAGAAAGGATTCCTACTTGTGGGAGTCATTGCTTGACTGATCAATGATAGCCAGGAGAGTATAGGATTTTATAGGCAAAGGAACAAAGATCACATTAGGGTACCAAGACGGAAATTATAAGAAAAAAAGTAATGTAGAAGGAAAATAAACAGAAGAGATCTGGAATACGTAGCTTTGCTGTGGACTGAAAACAAGATGGTAGCTGTATCATTGGCATGCACTGACAGACTTTTCAAACATTCATTCAGTGTTCTGCCCAAGAGCAGGTCTTTCACTCTTTCACTGCAAACCCAGCTTTCTCTAGTCTTTTCTATTTTCTGCCTTCCTTTTTGTCTCCTCATAATTACCTGATATCTTCTTCTGCCCTAAACTCTTCTCCCATTCATCATTCATTCCAGTGCATCAATCCTTGAGTAGACACTTTCTTTTCATCCAGTGACACAATCAATTCCTTTTTCTCTTTCTGATCAGTTTCAGCATCATTCTTTCTTTACCCACCCTTACCAACACAGCTTCACTTCTTATTCTGTCTGTCCACTTTCACATGTTCCATTTTTCTCCATATCCACATTTCAAATGCTTCTGTTCATTTCGTCGTAATGTCCATGTTTCTGCCCCATAGAATGGCACACTACATACAAAGCACTTGACTAATCTCTTCCTTAGTTCTTTTTCCAGAGGTCTGCAGAAGATGCTCCTTTTTCTATTAAAAGCTTCCTTGGCCATTGGTATCCTCCTTTTGATTTCCTGGTAGCAGCTCATGTTACTCCTTATCAGAATACCATTTTCTGGTTATTCTATGTCACACCTAGTTTGTAGCTTATAAAATAATGTCGTAAGCTAGATTCTTAATTTCATTCAAATCATCCTTCTATAATTTTTAATCAGGTGTGGGTGGTTCTGCTGCCTTAGCCTAATGGTGCTCTCTTGTATCTGGATGTAGAAACTCAAAATTTCCTAGCAAAATAGTGTTGTAATTGCCTGGATAATCAAGACCTCTTAGATCGGCGAACCTAATCAGCTTATAGCTAGACACATGTATTAAGAAGTAAGAAGTAGTACCTCTTAGATATCTGTGGATATTATATAGCCTACTAACAACTTTCAACGAACAACAGGTTCAAGGAAAAGCATCAAAATATTGCTTACAAATAGTCAGTGGCACACTTAAGAATATTAACATGTGAATGCCTGTAAATTCAAACTCACATTTTATGTGCCAAGATGTAGCTGTGCAAGTTAGTATTGTAGCCATCTCTGTACACTGGATTATTGAAAATGTTTCGATAATATTGTCGTAAATTGCAGTGAACATTCTTTCTGTATTATTTTAGAGATTGGTGTGAACATGCAGCCAGAATCCATAATCAAGTACGACTTCATGGGAAGCTGGAGGTCGACGATTGCAGAGAACATTCGGGTGGGCTTCACAACTACCAACCCCAAAGGCTTTTTGCTGGGATTCTCATCCAACATCTCTGGGGAATACTTGACCATCATGATATCAAACAGCGGTGAGTTCTCTTCTTCCCCCAGGTTTCTGGCAGCTTGCCGTTGTACGAGAGTCTCACACACACATGTTCTTGCTCACAGGTCACCTACGAGTTGTGTTCGACTTTGGCTTCGAGCGGCAAGAACTCATCTTTCCAGAAAAACACTTCGGATTGGGCCAATACCATGATGTACGCATTACACGGAAAAACTCGGGTGCCACCCTCATCATGCAGGTGAGTAACACAGCAACACCTGGCATTTGTATGGAGAATGGAGTTATGTAGTTGCCAATTTATTCCTCTAAAATTGCAATTTCGTGCTTTTTTTTTTAAACACGTTTTCATTTTGTGTTTTGTCATGTTAAAATTTGAACAAGTGTTCTAGTTGAACCAGTTTGAATGACAGTTTCTACACAAGATGCTATAATATATTAACTTACATCTATGTCCCCATACTCAGCATATGTCCCTATATAATGACCATAGAAAAATAACATAGAAAGACCTCCAATTCAGTGTGAACTTCGGAGAGACTGTTGAAGCAATGTTAAAGCCAAGCTGATGGTGGCAAAGTTACACAACCCAATAGGTACTGTAGGTATCCATTATATAGACAGTATTATTACTAGTATTTTTCATATTACTCTCCAAGGGAGCATAGTGATTTATCAATTTAAATGAAATATTTATCACATATGATTTGATACACTGTACATGAATATGTTGTTGTTGTTGTTGTTGTCTAGTGCCTTGCATTTGGCAATGAAGCCATTAGCAGTCGTGCTTTCCAATACTTTTGAACTGTAGTTTCTTCTGATCTTAATGCTTCACAGGTCTTCAAGTGGTCTTCATTCATTTCTGCTGAATCGTTACACAGGACACATATGGCTGAAGCTGAGATACCTATTCTGTAGAGATGACTTGCTAGACAGTCATGATTTGTCAATAGTCTGAAGGCTGCAACTGCTGTTTTCCTTGGTCTCTGGGGATTATATCTGGGTTGGAAAGTAGTGTAATCCATTTTTTGTCTTTAGCATTTGATTCTATTTCTTGTAGGTATGAATGGGAAAATTTTGTAGTGATCAAGCGTTTTATTGAGGAATATGAGAAATTAAATTTAGATTTTTGTTTTATTGTTGTGCCTTTCTTGGCAAGTGTGTCTGTGGTTTCATTCCCCATGACTCCACAGTGTGCTGGAATCCATTGGAGACGGACAGTCTTATTAACTTTTTAGAGTTGTGTTAACATTTTGTAGCATTCTCTTATTTTTGTTGACTTCTTTGTAGCATTTGAACATATTCCCTGAATTGCAGCTTTAGAATCTGAAAGAATTATTGTCTTGTTATATTTATTTAAGGGAAGATTTAATAATTGTCGGAGAGCAATGTGTATAGCCTCTATTTCACCATCATAATTTGTTGTGTCTCTGCCAACAGAATGATAAAAGGAAAAATGTGTACATGTAATTCCAGCTCCAGTAAGGTTTACTGTGGTTGATCCATCAGTATATATGTGTAGCCATTCTTCTGTAGGGTATCTAGTATTGATCGTTTCCAGTGCTAGAAGTTTTTGTATTTCTTTTGGTGTGTCTGATTTACTTATTTCCTCTGTTAATTCCAAACTGATGATAGGTTGCAATAATTCCAATGGATTTTCTCTTATAAGTAAATTGTGTTAGGAATATAATAGTTGATCATTAAACTGAAAACCATTTACAACACATTCCTCTGCTACCCGATCTGATCAGCGGACTGTGTCTTTAATATATTCAAATGTAACAAAAGGTATGCCTAATTATTGACGAACTGAACAAATGTGTCAAATATAGCTACTTTGTTTCTGAGTGAAATTTATTGTAAATCACCTATGCAAAAAGACGATTTTATAGTTCAGTAATAATAATATCAATGTTATAAAACTGAATATTCCTGTAAATAATAGGTACTTATATCTGCTTAAAATTATCAGATTGGCAACACTTAAAACCAATTTCTTCCCATCATTTCCATTGGAACACAGCTACAACACTCCATCATAAGAGTTAAACCCCTCTGATAACGACACTGCTGGTGGGAAATAAAATTGAAAACGAAGTGTTTATGCTCGTTGCCAGTATTGGAAGGGGCAGTTTTGTTCACTACCATTCTTGCTGCTGTGAAAATCATGATGTACATTACATAACTTGAGTACACCTTGACTGCATCTTGTTTGTTTGGTAACCTTAGAGAATTCCTTGACATGATGTCACTTCAATTTTGAATCAAGGAAATGTATCTGTTATTCATCCATATCCAGACAGCATTAATTGAAATGCGATGTGACATACAGACCTGTCGCTGGGCATTTTGAGGGGGAAAAAACCAAGTTTCCAGAAATCGAAAAAAGCTTTGTGATTATATAGGTGAAAAAAAGACAGTTCGATTGTGCCATTTTAAGTGAAATGTGTCAACATGGCCAATATAATAAATAATAAATACAGTGTGCAACAATTTTTCTTTGTAATAACCCCCCCCCCCCAAAAAAAAAAAAAACACAAAAAAATATGTATATATTTTTTTCAAGATTTCTTTCCATAAAATTAGGATGCAGGGATTACTCGAGTATATATATATATGGTACATTCCTTCAAAATGTTATTGTAGGGATATATTTTTTTTACATAATATTATTATTAAAGACAGGATGGTACTTCTTTGATATGCTTTATGAACTACTATATTTTATTTCTATGATGAAATGATAATCATGTCATATAGACACAGATGTACATATTTACTCAAACATGGAAAACTTGTTGTGAAATGATTCTCTTCTCTTTCCATTTTACGAGAGTATTGTGTTTCAACTCATAGTCAGAGACTCCTTTTCTTTTAGTTTCTTCTCCTCCTCCCCCCCACCACAGCAGGCATTGCAGTGTAACTATATATCATATCATATATACTAACTTGGGGAAAGGAGATATTAGATTTGAGTTACATGAAGGGAAATAATAAATGATGAACTTTGTGAATCTTACTTGCAGGTTGATAATTACGAAGCCAAAGAGTTCACGTTCGACATCAAGGCATCTGCAGATGCGCAGTTCAACAATATTCAGTACATGTACATAGGACGCAATGAGACCATGACAGAGGGCTTTATTGGCTGCGTATCTAGAGTGGAGTTCGACGACATCTATCCATTGAAGCTGTTGTTCCAAGAGAATGGACCTGCCAACGTGCGTTCATTGGGCAAGCGTAAGTGATGACTCTTATTTTGACAGTCTTGTATGCAGAGAGGGGTATGTGGCTCATGTGCTATCACACTGGTCTTCTTTCTACGCAGCCCTGGTTCAAGTCCTGGCCAGATTGTAATGAAATTTGTGGTGGACAGAGCAGGTGTTGCAGGGAGTTTTTCTCAGAGTAATTTTTTTTCCCCCTCTTTCATTTCTTTCACTGCATTTCATCTATCATCTGCAATAGTTAAAAATAGGCTGGGGTGAAGTTTTGGAAGCAGTATGGATTTTCAATCTGATATAGGAAGGGCTTGAGGCTCCAGGCCGTTGGGCTTATCAGGTATTCGTTTGGGGGACTGAGAAAGGATGGCCTACCTGTCAGCATTGAATTCACGAATGCCACCCGAGCCATGTGTTGGACCCGGGCCACATGTCCTGTAGCCTTGTTTTCTTGGGTTGCAGATCCACTGACGGAGGACTACTGTGGGGTGGAGCCAGTGACACATCCACCTGATATTGTGGAGACGCGTCCCCCACCAGTTGTGGACGATGAAAAGCTGCGGCAGATATACCAGCGTACTGACTCTGCCATTCTTGGAGGTGATGTAAACATTATCGTATGTTTGGTTTCAGGCACTTAAGGAGGAATTAATAATAGAAAGAAGCATATAAAATAACAAGTATCAAAGTGGCATTAAACATACTAATACAAGGAAAAAGAAACCCTATAGAACTAAAAAATACTAAGAGAATGCAGTGCATATTGTATTGAAAAAATGGCACTTTATGAGACTGTCACCAGTTGTGTAACAAGGAAACTGCTATTAATTGCTGAAAAAAGCACAGACTCGCTGAGTTCACACTTCAGCATCGTGTATACAAACATGCAGAATACACTACTGATTTCTACCTAAGATGCAAGAGTGGAATGCAGAAGTACTGACAGACAGGAAGCTTTGCAGAAATGTTAGTCTAATTTCAATTTAAAAAATGTAACAATTAATGAGTTTTCGATAAAAGTGGTAAGGAAATGGTAAATTGCTATGTTGTTAAAATGTAACATACTTTCAAGGCACATCGTTAGCTGAATGGCTAGATCATGGCTTTCCATGCTGGTAACTCGAGTTTGAATGCCGGTGGGTCCAACTGGAATTTATGGTGGACAAAGACATTGTTTGGTGGTAGGTTTTTGCAGGGTACTCTCATTTCGTCTACTGGTATTCCACCATTGCTTTATTAATCCTAATAATACTCATCATCATATTGTTGTGTAGTTCGCCTCCTATGATGCACTAAGGGCAACACCTTCATGGTGGCTAAAAGAACTATAAGCTTCAGCAACTCGCCCATTAGGTGGGAACGCTTGGATGAATGGTGCAGTTCAAGTGCCTACCATTAGAAAAAAAACTTCCAAATGTCCAACAGTCGCTTACATAGTTGACAGTTTAAGTATTACGATATGACTTATGGCCATAGAGTGTCTGAAAATATGTGTCGAATGATTCCTAACTCTTGCCACTTTTGTTTTCGTGATTTAAATATTCATGGATGCAATACATTGGGAATTTAATTTAAGCGAAAAAGTAATAAAAAGGCAATGATGAGAGACAAAAGACAAATCTAAATACTACAGAACTTCACTTTTCATGATATCCCCTGTTTTTGCTTGCAGGCATATTAGCCATAATCTTTCTCGCACTAGTGATCATGGCGATACTGATCGGTCGGTACCTGGCGCGCCACAAGGGTGAGTACTTGACGCAGGAAGACAAAGGAGCGGAGACAGCTCTGGACCCAGACTCTGCTGTGGTGCGGTCCACAACGGGACATCAAGTACAGAAAAAGCGGGAATGGTTCATCTGATACATCACTATCCTGGCAGTAGACATATGCTGCAAAGTCAGGACTTATAGCCTGCTGAGTGAGTCAGAGACCAAGTGACGCATCGGAGTCATTGTTAACATTTCTGCACATGCAGGGGAAGAAAACTTGCTAACACGCAAACTGAATGGCTACAAAAACATAGTGCAGTAGTAGTAACGGCGGTTATTTTTTATAAGTTCTAAAATAACTTTTACTTAACATTTTTTTTACTACCTACATACTATGATGTTCATGTAATGGTTACAAAGTAATCATTACGTTACAGAATGCTGATCGAAGTAGGAAAGTTTCTACTATAGCATTCTTGTATGTTGAAGCTGAAAAGTAGATCATAGGTAATAGATGGATGTTATGCAAAGCTGTTCCAATTCATCACAATCTGTACTCTACTTGTCGTTTATGTGCAAAGTACACTAAAATTTGTACCACATTGAACAAGTCCTAGGGTTATCATGCAGTTGTTCTTGTACTATTAACATGTTCCATATTATCAAATTAGCTCGTTATGACTCCAATTTCAAGCGCGAGGTAAAATGGCAGTAACACCAGAACTACCCCCAAGGGAGAAGCTCCAGCAATCCCATGCTACAGAATGAGAAATTAATTTTCCTGCAAATACTTGTTATATATTACTATGTATTATATTCTTAAACTTGACTGTAGAGTAATATTAGATGCTGTACTGATTGCTTGATATAGGTCACGGTGCAGATTTTAGTGTCAAATTGTTGAGTAGCTGTTATCTATCGGTTTGCTGTGTTGGCAGATCTGCTTTCACAGGTGTGTTGTGTGCACCGTACTAGATTTGTTCACAGTAAATGCTGCTGTCTTTAATGGTGTATATTGTGACAATAGTGATACAGCTTTGTATCTACTAATTATTATGAAACATCAGAACTAAGAGATGTGCAATTCTGTACTATATTCTGCTTGAATTGTTGACATTTCTCTTGGATTACATTAAGTGAATTGTGATATTACAAACATACAGTAGCAGCTGCATGTGGTCATCTCAGGTATGTGCTACGACCCAATGTGGCAACCACACATTATGTGCAGTGACACACTGACAGCTATTGGAGTCAGTCATGGAGACATTCAGTTATATAAGATATATCATATTTACTCACCTAATTTCCTCCATCGAGTAATTTCCTAAAAAAAATAGGGTGTGATACCCAAAATTATTATTCATCCCTTCTATAATGAAAAACATCTGTGATTATTCTGACGATACAGACGATGATCTGGATATGTTGTCTGTTGAAAGTAGTGGAGTGTGAAATACAGGTACGTTAATTTCTTTACGTAATTAACATGTTCATTTTGATACAAATATTTTTTTTATCTGTGATGCTACAGCCAATAAAGAGCCAAGACCAATCAGCCGGCTCCTGGCCTCACATCCACATGCCGAAGCAGAGGTGGACGACCATCCAACCAGAATGGAGGTATCGTGTGGTTAGCATGATGATCCCCCCCCCAGCTGTTATAGCTGGTTTTCGAAACTGATTTTTCGCTACTTATCATAGCTCCCCAAGTGCATCACGATGCTGGGAGGGTACCGGTCCTATACTCTGGCCGAAATTTCATGAGAATTTCTTCCCCCTCGAGGACCCGAACCAGCACGCATTCCTTAACGCAAATGTGAGTCCTAGAAAGGAAGCGTTAGACCACGATGCCACAGTGTGGGACATACAAATATTTTATGTGCGACATTTAACACCATTATCTGAGACTAGTCAAGGTCGCTACCTGCATTAGAACTGACAAACAGTGGTACAAAGAAAAATCACAAAATTTTTCATAACTACTCATATTGTATGTATATATTTGTAGCTATTTATTGTTAAACGTTTATTTGATTAGTACATGAACTGTTTGATGTTACTTATGACCAGATTGTTCTCGATATTTTGTAGTCCTCGTGTAACTTTTCCCCTCTTCGATTTTTCGTAGTAAAAAGAGAGAAAATTAAGTGAGTAAATATGGCATATCAAATAAAACGTTTAAGTTGCGGAATGGCAAATCATGTACAGTCAGAACATTTGCTTAATTAAAATTAAACTTTTCAGGCAGATCAAAACAGTAGAAGCATATTAAAGCAGTATCCTCCAACAGCCACCACAGGCTGCGTGGATTTCTTCATGTTTGTCATAATGTGATGTATTTGTTACAGTCGAAAGAATTGGCAGTGAAATTGAAGGACAGAATATTTCTTGGCAGTGTTTGCTGTAAACAATTCTTTTTGGAATCTGCGAATTTTAGACTTAGAATGTCTTCCCAATAGCCCTTACTTGAATCTCAAGTCTTTCATTATTGCATTGAGCATAATGAAGCATTTAGTATTGCTGATTCCAGGTGTACACAAGAACACCAGAGAAATCATACTCGTTATTCAGGACTCTGTGTTCATAGGTATTAAAAAAAGATCTTATGTTTAGTTTTGATTTTAGTTGTGTGAATAGTATTTACCTCCAGTATTGTTTTGCTGCAAGGAGCTGTGCCTCCAGTGTAGAGCTGTGGTGGATATGACCATTTCGAAGAAAACAAGTTTTTAAGGTGTTAAATACCGACTGTATGTTTCTGCATACCCATAAGTACAAATGAGAACAGAACATTTTATTATTATCTTTTTACAGTGTTGCCATCAATAATAATAGTAGCACTCATTAGACAGACCAACCAATGCTGATGAGATTGCATTATGGTTCTGGTTTTTTAATTCGTCACTAAATCCATCAGGCTTCTTTACCAAATCAAGTGTGACATTATAGATTATTTGATGTAGCAATAGCTTGATGGAGATTTGTGACACACAATTACTGGTATATCATTTAATTATTCATTGTACTGTGTCTGTACATTGAGAACATACGAACATGTGGGAGATCATACCAAGTTCTAGTGAGATTATTAACATGAAATGAAATTTGAACATAGCTGAAGAAAATGATCTCGTCAACATAGTAAACATATCCTATGTTGAGCTTTTAAGTTTGTTATTTCTAACTTCGAACACAACTGTTGACTATCTAAATAGTACTCACAGGCCACATCATCATACTGTGACACAACAATCTCGCTATAATGATTTTAAGGGAAAGAACCTACAGGTATGACCAAATGTGTGTCAAAATTAATTTTTTTTAAGCCTAAAATTATTTAATAGTATTGACTTCATTTGAACGAAATTTCAAGGTCGTTTGGAAGAAAATAATTGCTTTTACGCCATTTTTAAATTGCTGCTGCACTCCATTTCCTTTACTCTGTGCTCAAACTTCTCCGTTGAATATCCGGAGTTGGTTTATTTTACATTTTTCAACATTTAATATGTAATATCTGAAAATAATAGAGATAATTGAATATAATTTTCAGAGCATATTCTCACATTATACATGAATCATTCCGTAAGAGAAAATTGTCGAATTGTAAATTATAGAATAAGTTAAAAATAGACGTGCAATTTTTCGTTCTATTTATAAAAACGCAAAATTAAAATTAAAATTTCTAAAAATCTTTAAAACAAAATCGATTAGCAGCCTTCTAGCTTTCATTTAAAACAAAATTTGTGATTCTGTGATACTCTTGAGAGCAGATATATCATTTTCTTTATAATACTGCATTATTTATGTCTATGACTGTACCATAAAGGGCAAAAGTGAAAATGTTGTATTTAAAAGACTTCATACATTGATATGAAACTATGTTAGGGAAGTAGAGACTCTACTTAAAATAATGTGAGAAAAGAGATCTCCCTTAATATATAATTTTCTCTTTTTCATTGATTAAATAAAAGTGTTTCATCTCAGGTTTCTGATAAACATTTTTACAAACATATGACATTTGAAAACACTATTAGCGCATAATGGCTCAAACCTCGAATAATCAGGCTCGAAATTCGATGAGCATCATGAATCTTATATATGATTTTAGGATTGGCTCTGATCTCTGATGGATGAGCTCATTGATGACTTAAGGAACGTAATTTAGTGTTAGAGTAGGATATTTCTATATACTTCTCCAGCTTTTCACCTGTTCTCCAGTACCTAGTTGTGGCTCATAATGCTGTTTGATTGGATTTGAATCCAATTCTCCAACACTAGGTGGAGGCACCACAGACTTGCCTGGTCACCATCACAGAGATATTCGTGGACCGAGGGCACAGCTCTCATGCAGTTAACCTGTATTTTATACGACCACACTCCCCACTGCAGAAGTCGCCCCTGTCTCTGTTAACAGAGTTTTATTACAAAGTACTGGTACTCAACTTACGTAGTTGTTATGTATGTGTGTGTGTATATATTATTAAAGAACCAGATCACGCTCGGTGTCTGGTTCATTCTAAACCAAATTATTGTTTATTTAAAAGTTATTAATATTTTATATATGTGCAGTATTTTTATTTTGTTTTAGGAAAGCTTAGTTTGTGCTTTTCGAGTCGTACATTCCATCACTTGTTTGGTCGAATTTGGCCTATGCAGTCATGTGCGTGATTGAGGCAGCTCGTGTTGGAGTGGACTGTTGTTGCATCCAGTACCTGATCACTCACTTGAGGTTGAGGTTCTCTTGCAGTCCGCTCTGTTAGGATTTGGTTCATCTTCCCGGACGAACCTTTTTATAATTGCACTTAATAAAGGTGACTTTTTCATATTACTGACTCATGGAGTGTCTTCATTCAGTCCTTTTCTCAGATCCTGTCCTTTTCCTAGTACAACAGACTCCCAACTCTGATGAAAGAGGTAAGCTTGATGTACTCATTTAAGATGAAATTACTACCAATGTAGCACGGCAGTAGCGCATTTGCCTGCATTTGGGCGTGATTTGCAATTGGGCTGATAGCCTTGTTGGGGTTTTTCTGAGGTTTTCCAACTGTAAGGTGAATTTCACATAATTTATGACATTCTCAGCCTCACCTTGCCAAATACCATCTCACTATCACAATTTTCATTGACACTGAATAACCTAATAATCCAGCATCTTAAATGATCAAATAAAAAATGTAACTATTTGAGCATTACAAATATTAATGTGGAGCCAGCCAGTGGTATATATGTTAGTGGTTCAGACAGTGGCGGCTCCTGCATATTTCTTAAGAGGAGAAAAGAAGTTAACAGCACGAAATGACACCTTCTTGAAAGAAACATGCAACAAATTAGCCTACATGCATACATGTAAGACCAGGTAGTGCTGGGGTTGGTCTTCCCTTCTGTATAGCAGTAATCTGTTCTTGTAAACTGAGTTTCCTAAATATTACAAAATATTATGTTTTCACTTCCATGTATTGTTGAATAATTGCACAAAATAATAATTACAAGGAAATTCACAACCTCGCAGCATTTTTTGAGCACACTATAGCATCACACATGTTGGAAGAGACTAGCTATTAACACGTAACCAGAACTGTTTTACGGAAATGGGAATGGGAAATAATCTGAGGAGAGCGAGAACACTGCACCCACCCACGTGGTCTGTGTTGTCACATACACATTTTACAAGTTCAGCATCACATACTTTTGAAGAATGTCAGTTCTTGTAAAGTCATACTACCATTATTGTTCAAAGCCGGTGGCAGATTAATTTTTTATGTTAAAAATAATTTAGTTTGGAGTACCTACTTTCAATTTCAAATATATTTGTACAAAACTGACAACTTGTCTGTTGCCCTATCTAGTAGACAATGAATGAAAGTGAATTTCAGGGGCCAAAAAGATCTGCTATACTAACGTATAACTACTTCCTCTTTGTTTTATATAAACCCAACGTTAACTTTCAAACCATGAATAGTAGGCTATATAAAGTGCACTGAATAATATTTGTGATTTATAATTAAAAAAATGTTTATATGATGTCTTTCATAGCTGCGCGTTAAAACTGGTTTTATTGTGCTCCTCCTAGATGTATTATAGTCTGGTTGAATGCAACATCGTTAGATGGCAGCGGTAGCGAGCTTGCTGCACGACCAGTCGGTTTCTATTTCCCGCCCATGCACTGATTCAGAGGAGGATCTCCTCCCTATCTGTTCATTTAGGTGCTTTAAAACTCTGCTTCTTTCTCTGGCCGCTAGTGCGCTGTTGTCTATGTGTGTTAACTGCAGTAAAGGAGGAAAGGATTGACTTTCCTCCACACAAACAATGGTGCATCCTTCTAACAGTTTTCTAGCAGCACATGAGCCCGAGTCATTTAAAACTCGATCAACCGAGGTTTTCTTATAGCTGAGAACTTTAAAATTATCGAATCTTCCTCGAATTTCAAGGCACGTATTTTATTTGGTATTTACTTTCAAAAGAAGAAAAATTTGAGGAGGACGTTCCTCCCTTCCCTCCTCCGAGGAGGCGCCACTGGGTTCAGAGGTTTGGTAATAATTTTATTAATCTAACCAGAATGGACAGTCCTTTTTTAGACATTCCATCTCAGTGTCCCACTAGTTCTTTTTGGGAAACCTATTTTGTTAGAAAATTAAAGGAAAAAAAATCTTGTTAAATTAATGCCCCAAAATGGAATGATGTTGAGATGTGTATAGATATTACAAACGTGTCTAGTAATTCCAACATTGCATTGATGACAATGCAGTGTCATTGAATTTTTTTTTATGTAAAGCAGTTTGCTAGTGCATACAAAGTCACTCAGTAGAATAAAGAAAAGGAATTCATACGAGGCGGGTAGGAATGTTCCAGCATTTCTCCTGTCGATTTTCATTCAGAAACATTGCTAAAATTGTAGAATTTGGCATACCCCTGTATGCAGCCAATGCTCGTGTAGAAAGTTTTTGCCAGAATGAATCAACCAACAGAAAAAACAAAATTGAAGGTCGACACATTGAAGGCATTGTTAATTAACAAAATTACTTTTAAATATAAGAGGCTTAACTTTGTGTAAGCAGTAAACATAATAATTGTAATAAAAATGCAGAATATGAACATATACAATGGTAAGTGCATAAGGGAGGGATATATATATATATATATATATATATATATATATGTATATGTATGATGATGTTGTTTTCTAATGCCAGGCGTTTGACAATAAAGTCATTTGACCTCTTGCACTCCAATATTTTTCAAAGATATTATCATGACCAGCCACTGAAGCACAGATTTTGAGGTGTTCCGAATCCATTTCTTGGTTTGAGTTACACAATGGGCAGTTAGGGGACTGATATATTCCAATTCTATGCAGGTGTTTGGCCAAACAATCATGGCCTGTTGCCAATCTAAATGCAGCTACAGACGATTTTCGTGGTAAATCGGGAATTAACTGGATTTTGATGCAGAGAGTTCCATTTTTTCCCTTGGGATTGTGTTATCAAATTTTGTTTGTTGTAGTCTAAGTATGTAGATTTAATAAATCTTTTCACTGAGTAATATGTAGATTTAGTAACAGGTCTGTAAGTAGCAGTGCTGCCCTTCTTTGCTAAAGCATCCGCATTCTCGTTTCCCAGGATTCCACAATGGGATGGTATCCATTGGAATACAATTCTTTTATTGAGTGATATATATATATGGCTCCAATTTTTTTTCTGTTGTGGACAGGTTTCCGTATTATTCAAATGTGAAATTAAAATTGAATATTTTATCATTCGTGTACATGAAAAACGAAATGACATGCCGGAAACTGCAAGAAGTAGAAAATATTCCGTTTAACACTATTCACATTAAATCAGCCTTCTGTCACTTATTCTGTTGATGAATCATCTTGATTAAAATCTCAAATTCTGTACAAATACTATTTTAACTCACTCATTAGTCATTAAACACTATTAAAGTGTACCATTCTCATTCAGTTTAACACATTCACGGCCAAAGTCGACTTATGTCGATTTTATTTTGAACGTGTAAAATTGCCAGTGTCAACCATAGTTGATTTAACGCCACTGCAAAACATATGTCATATTTAAAACCCCTGGTTCAGTTAAGAGGCTAGCCCTTTAAATGCCCGGCAGTGAATTTGTTAATATCTAACACTATATTATAATACTGTACTGTATATCACTGCACATTATTAATTAATTGGATTAGGAGCCATCCATTAGAAGCTTTGAAATCTGGTTTCTTTGCCAGTTCAATGGCTTGCTTTGTAGAATAGATCCAGCAATTGACATGTTCTTTGAAAGGTCATGAAGAACCCACTCCCACAATAGTTCATTTATTTCCACATGAACAGTTGCTTTCTGGTTCCTTTTATGTCACCGATATTGGCTGCAAGCCACTCACTCATGATCTTTATTTTTTAAAGTGTCACACCTGAGTTTTCCACAACTGTACTTCAGTATTATTTCACACAGACTTTGTTTCTAATTTTCCTTTAACTTTATAACTTTTGCTTCATCACTTAATGTTAATGCCACATTTTACGCAACTTCTTTTTTTACCAGGAAATCATTACAATTGCGCTCTGTCCAGCTACGACAGTTTACGGATGTGAAGCATTGAAAAACTTTGAAGGGACTCATCTGCCTAGTCAACAGGGTAATAAAATTTATCACCGACAAGCCAACACACCCTCATACCCTCTAAAATTTTGCAAAGCAAACTTGTTTTTATCTTAGTGGCCTACATATTTCGTATGTTCCTTGAAATTACACACTGTTTCAAAATATAGTTTACATTAAAGCAGTGTGCCCAAAATATTATTTCTATTTTAACAGTAGCAGGCAGTTTCCATTTCCGCATTGGGCAGTTTCTGTTTTATTCAGGAAAAATTATACATAATACATACTAATTTTGCTGGGACCAATAAATTGTTTCAAAATAGGATTCCGGATTATTCAGGTTTTGATTTGAACAGGTTTCACTGAACCATATTGATATTGTTTTCAATTTTATTACATTCCATTTACTTAAATTTTTCACTCAATTTGTCACCAAGGTAAAAATAATCCACAAAATTCTAAGGCATAATCAAATGTTGGGAACACATTGCACCATGTTGAGTTCTGAATTGTAATTAAAAATTCAAAGTGGAGTTTCTGTATTACTGTTATTTATTATTTGCTGTAAATGAAGCTTGAGAATCTCGTAATTTCTGCACAGAACACGAATCACCAAATATTGCTGTGTGAGTCCGTATAGGCCAGTTTCTATCTGATGCTTTTCCAATTCACAGCGGGCTAAAGCAGGGAGATGCACTATCACCTTTACTTTTTAACTTCGCTCTAGAATATGCCATTAGGAAAGTTCAGGATAACACAGAGGGTTTGGAATTGAACGGGTTACATCAGCTTCTTGTCTATGCGGACGACGTGAATATGTTAGGAAAAAATCCACAAACGATTAGGGGAAACGCGGAAATTCTAGTTGAAGCAAATATAGCGATTGGGTTGGAAGTAAATCCCGAAAAGACTAAGTATATGATTATGTCTCGTGACCAGAATATAGTACGAAATGGAACTATAAAAATTGGAGATTTATCCTTCGAAGAGGTGGAAAAATTCAAATATCTTGGAGCAACAGTAACAAACATAAATGACACTTGGGAGGAAATTAAACGCAGAATAAATATGGGAAATGCCTGTTATTATTCGGTTGAGAGCTTTTGTCATCTAGTCTTCTGTCAAAAAATCTGAAAGTTAGAATTTATAAAACAGTTATATTACCAGTTGTTCTGTATGGTTGTGAAACTTGGACTCTCACTTTGAGAGAGGAACAGAGATTAAGGGTGTTTGAGAATAAGGTTCTTAGGAAAATATTTGGGGCTAAGAGGGACGAAGTTACAGGAGAATGGAGAATGTTACACAACACAGAGCTGCACGCATTGTATACTTCACCTGACATAATTAGGACCATAAAATCCAGACGTTTGAGATGGGCAGGACATGTAGCACATATGGGCGAATCCAGAAATGCATATAGAGTGTTAGTTGGGAGGCCGGAGGGCAAAAGACCTTTGGGGAGGCCGAGACGTAGATGGGAAGATAATATTAAAATGGATTTGAGGGAGGTAGGATATGATGGTAGAGACTGGATTAATCTTGCTCAGGATAGGGACCAATGGCGGGCTTATGTGAGGGCGGCAATGAACCTCCGGGTTCCTTAAAAGCCAGTAAGTATGAGGAAGCTCGAATCTGTTGAATTTAAGATCATGTGTCAGTGAATGATAAAATATTGATATAAAACAAATTTTGGGATCAATAGAAGCTTTGTTGCCTTAGAGAAAAACAGTATCTTATTTTCCCAGGGTTGTGCTTCTGGAAATACTGAATCAATGTGAAGTGCATCTCCAGCTTCTACAGTACAGCTGTGAGTTAGCACCATAACCAGGATTGTAGTAATTTTTTAGAAATATTCAACAATTATCATAAATCTTTTCTGATGATCCAGTTGTCTTGTTTATAACATCTCGCTTTTTCTTTATGTGTCTTTTAGCATTTTGATTTTTTGCAATTAATGGGAAACTGGCCCACAGCATTAACTCCAACTGGGAGATCAGAGTTTTGATTTTGGGGTTACATTCCATTAGAGGGAACATCCACATTTCTTTATAAGAGAAACGAGAGCACTTAATTCACAAGATTTGTCTCGAACAATATACTGTACCAAATAATTAAAGAAAAGATGTAATGTGTGCTTCCAGAGATTTTGTTTGAAACTATTCATCTTTCATTCACATCTTGTTTCACAAACTTCAATGGTTTGGAGTATGGGTTGCAAGGAGTAGTGAAGTGCATTCCATAACCTATCCTACTCATTGTCAGATCTCATCCTCACCTTCCTGTGGTGCAACCTGTTTCAGCAAATGAGGCTCTGGGATCGAGTCACAGCCAACCCGAGCCATAAATATATGGTACTTACATTAAAATAGTTATACTTTTGAATAAATTGAATTTATTCAAGTCTGCTTCACAGGGAGCTTTACCTGAAAGCTAGATTTGCATAGTTATACTTTTGCTACATCACTCTCCTATATTTTAGAGCTTTAATTGCCAATCGGGATTTGAACCCGAACCTCCCGAATGTGAGTCCAAGATGATACCGGCTTACCACTCTGCTCGGTAATAAATTGTTTATGGTATTTAATTACTTTTGTGAAAGGACTGAAATAGATATTGACCTGCTGGGAATAATAACATTTTTACTATAAAATATATATTTTTTTTTCACATAAGTACATGAATGATCTTTTTCGTAATTTTGGCACCCCCTTGAGTTGGTGCCCCAGGCCATGGCCCCCCTTTTGAGCCGGGCCTGCCTACTCTACACAGATAAACCTGCTATTCAGTGACGTGACTGAAATGTTTGTGATGTTATACTCACAATTTAAAACATTACAAATATGTAATTTTATTTTTTGCATGTTACAGACGAATAAATATTTTCTGAAAGTAACACTCTTTACAGCTACTAGCTAGCACTGTACATTTCTGTATTACTACTGTAGCACTTATTGAAAACATGATTAAAATTTGCACTAATGAAATTTACATATATTGACTAACAATAAAATCAAACTGAAGTTTAACCTGACTACTGGCTTCAAACGTTAATCAAAAGACGTGAGAGATTGTTGACAATAATATTTTAAAATTGGTTGAGCAATTGCTTGTTGCTATTTGTTTTAAATAGTCCTTTTGGATGATAATTTAATTCTAATTAATTATTCATTGATGTTTACATTTTTATGTTAATAACTGATCTTTGTTACTGCTACTATTGAGAAGTGTCACTGCAAGCCAGACTAGCGGATTATGCTAAGTTTCGAGCAATAACTCTGCTAGTCCCTAAACTAATCATATTTGTGCATCTTCAGTCGGCAATCAGGGACACTGGAATGATAATGAAATTAAGATTGGATGGAACTATATTGTTACCTAACATGGGGAGGCCAAAGAATTCTGAGGAAAATCTTAATTGCAACTTTGTCTAACACAGCTGTAACTAAGAATTTTTAAATGAAAAATCTGAGGCCTCAATGGGACTTGAACCCGGACCACTTGCGTGACAGGTTGATAGCCTAGACCACGCAGCCAACATAGAGACTAACCATTGTTACGTATTGCACGTTTCTGATAAGCTTTTTTTAAATATTAAGGACTACTGATTTGATACAGGTTTTGCTTTAGTAGGCTAATAAATTCTCTTTGTTGCTTATTGTTAACAATGAAGCATTTTACCCGAGTTATTTTAATTCTCACATAACACGTTTTGTTGGACTATACAAGCTAAATGTTCTTGAAATCTTTGGCCCTGCAGCTACGCCCTTGAACCCTTAGGCCGGGTGCACACAGAATCAGACGCGACGCGGCGCGGCGCGACGCTACGTTTTGCTTTACAACGCCTCGCGACAGCTTAAAACTGTCTGCTCGCGACAACTGATTTGTTGGCTGTGTGGGTTTGGAAAACTGGCCTAGGCTAGAAAATGGCGTCAATAATAGAGGACTATCTATATGAAAAATTCTATTGTAGTTGCTTATTATTTCCTAAGGACGCAAACTCCTAAAAATCTATACCATTGAAAGAGTCTTAAAATTAAAACGTCATTTTTTATGTTATGACCAGACATCGGATTCTAGGGCAAATGCCTATTTTGTTTCTTTAGGAGAAAAGTAAAAATAATTATTAATATTTGTATTTCATGGAAATTGAAAGGTATTCGAAGAGTTTTATAGTGCCCTAAAACAGTTATTAGAGCCTAATTTGTTAATATTCGCCTAAAAATGCCTAACTTACTGTAAAGTTTCGCATTTTACTCTTACTTTTTATAATTTATACATGCATTCACTGCGAAATTTAAGGCATTTAAAAAGTGGAATGTTTGCTTCACACCGGCCATGAAACCATTGATAAAGGAAACAAAATGTTTTGAATCTCACGACACTCCCAATAGATTTCACCGAATTTAACATGTTTGGAGGCATAAATGCCGACAAATAACCAACCTTAGTTTTGAAGCAGGCAACAATCACAACATGTGCTGCTACCGATTCAGAGATATACTATACTATAAAAATGACTGTTTTCGGTCTGAAACCGATTAGCTGTACTGCCCTTCAGAGTGTCATAAAATCACAATTTTTGGAGAAAGAGTGTTTTTGAAATATTTATGAAAAGTCGTAAAACTGCGAATTACTAGGGTAAACCGTTACAAAATATTTAAAAGAATGGCCCTCCTAGTGTTAACACTACCAGGAAATGCAACAATAAGTGGAACTTTGTATTTTTGTCCAATTGAATCTCAATAACAACGGTTCATTTGAATGCTCGTTAACAGTTGCTCTTTCCCTCACCTTATTTGTGTTGAGAAGTTTTGAGCGCTAGGACGTTTTCCTGTGAAGTTTAACGCGATAATGCCGAAAAATAAAAGTGCAAAATCTACATTGATCCGGCAATGGCTAACAGAATATTCAGAATTCACTTATGATGGAAAAATAATATTCTGCAAGATTTGTAGCAAACATGTATGTAACAATAGTTGAAATATATAAATTCTATTAATTTTAATGGGTAGGCCTATAATATTTATACATTGACTGAGCTATCCTGAGGTATAATTCTTTTCAAGACCACTACACTTTAACCTTTCAAATTCCGATAGTTAAAGTATTTGCAGGTCATTAAAATTTTGATTGTTCGAACCCACTAACTTTGTGATAGAAATACGGCAATACAACAATTAGGATTTTATTTTAATTCAGTTTACTTTACATTTTTAGATTTCGCAAGAAAAGAAGTGCCACCTAAAGCAGCATGTGCAAGGAGCGGCTCATAAGGCTAAAGCTCAGCAGAAAAATCAACTGCAACAAACTTTATTAACACAGCCTACTTCATCCAATCTCAGCAGCAATTTCTATGCTGATTTAACCAGAGCGTTTGTTGCTGCTAACATTCCCTGGAATGCAATTGAAAATCCGGTTTTAAGACAGTTTTTACAAAAATACTGCAAACAAAATATCCCATCTGAGTCGACCCTAAGAAAAAATTACTTAGACAGAATATACAATGAAACTTTAGCTTCCATTCGGGAGGATATAGGTGATTCTTACATATGGGTCTCTGTAGATGAAACCTCAGATCCTATGAATAGGTATATAGCAAATATGGTAGTAGGAAAACTTAGTCCTGATGGACCTTCGATTTTACACCTCGTATGTGTTAAGGAACTTTCGAAAGTGAATAGCCAAGCCATTGCTTATTTTGTAAATAAAGGCCTACAGTCTTTATACTCAGGTAATATAGACGATTCTAAAGTTCTGTTGTTTTGTACTGATGCTGCCTCATACATGGTTGCTGCAGCTCCACTTCTTAAAACATTTTATCCTAACCTCACGCATGTAACCTGTCTAGCACATGGCCTTCACAGGGTTTCTGAAACAATCCGGAATGAATTTCCTCTTGTCAATTCGTTTATTTCTAACACAAAAAAAATGTTTTTGTAAAGCCCCATCCAGGATTTCAATATTCAGAGAGAACTTTCCAGATATCCCACTCCCACCTCAGCCGGTTGTTACACGATGGGGAACCTGGATTCAGTCAGTGGTGTATTATTCTGAGTATTTTAAAGAAGTGGTCACAGTTATTGATAAATTACCTGAAACTGATAGTGCAGCGTGTGTGAAAGCAGTGAAAGATTGTCTCACGAGTGAAAAACGATATTGCCTACATAACATCAAACTTTTCTTTCATACCTGCAAGCATTGAACAATTAGAACGTGAAAAACAATCTCTTTGTAGCCAAATAGCAATAGTAAAGGAAGCTCAAGTGAACATACATTCTGCTTTGGGCGAAACTGGGAAAAGAGTTAAAAATAAGTGGGACAACGTATTAAATAAGAACGTAGGATTTTCATTGTTGGAAAAAGTATCAAGAGTGATATCGGGGGAAAGTGTAAATATTCCAATAAGTATTGATGTTTCTATTGTACCTAATTTAAAATTTGCGCCTCTCACATCAGTTTCGGTTGAAAGAAGTTTTTCTGCTTTCAAAATGATTCTCAGTGACAAAAGGCAAAGGTTAACTGTCGAGAATTTAGAAAAAAATCTGGTGGTGTACTGTGCAGATAATTATAATAAAGTCTGAGCATGGAACTGAATTTCAATAACTTAAAATGAGTAATCTTGATATCAATAATCATTATTTCATTAGTTTCAATATATTAAATTTGTGCAGCTCTGTTTATAAATATAATATAGTATTCTTTTTTAATGTTTAAACATACTTTTTGTGCGTATTTTAGTGTATAACTAAAAATTTCAGTGAAAGAAATAAGTATGATACCTTGATGTGCCTAAAATGTCTATTTTCATTAAAATAGAGCCTAATTTTACAAATTTTGAGCTTATTTTAGGCGCCTAAAACTGCAATTTCAGTGCCTAAAAATCCGATGTCTAGTTATGACTACTTCACGACTCACAATAAAGAAAAATAATATATTAAATCAATAATGAGTGATAGTTTAGAGCAGAGAATTAGGCTTACTACAAATTACACTGGTCGTCAGTCATTTTGCGCCAGACATAAAACTAACAAATTCTTAATAATTTAGACCTCCTGAATTAAAAAATAACAAGCAAAATGTTCCATCACTTCGGGTTTTCGAGATGCACAATATAATTAAATTTGTATGCATTTAATTTAAAAATCACCGTATTTCGTGTGTAACTATTTTGTTTTACAAATGTGAAGACCCATTATGTGAAAACAAATTTAGTATATGTAGGGCACCATGATAGAAGCACTTGTAGAAAGGGAAATTATTTTATTGCCCTTCTACGAGTCTATTTGGAGGGAGTGAAACAGGTTCGCTGTATAAATTCACTTGAGTTTACCTGATTTTACTTGAGATGTGCATTTCTTACACAGTGAGCTTAATTACATTACTGTAGTTTATATCTTGCAATATATCACCATGTCAAATCCACTTCTAGAAGCGGAAATTGTTTTATTGTCCTTTTCGGTTCCATTTGGAGGGGAAGAAACAGGTTCGCCGTATGAAAACGCTTCAGGTTACAGGATATTTCTGTGGTGTTAGTATTCTGTGTAGGACGTGTAGGCTATTTCTTTAAAGTGTGCTTTAATGATAATATTCAAAGTATGAATGGTTTATATGTGCGGATTTGAAGGTTGTAGCAATGCTTTTTGGAATGCAATTAGGCTACACAAAATTTTGCTGCTTTCTGTACGAATTGGACAGTCGCGCTCCAGATATTTTATTTTTATTTTATTTTATTGGGTTATTTTACGACGCTTTTTCACCATCTAGGTTATTTAGCGTCTGAATGAAATAAAGGTGATAATGCCGGTGAAATGAGCCCGGGGTCCAGCACCGAAAGTTACCCAGCATTTTCTCGTATTGGGTTGAGGGAAAACCCGGGAAAAAACCTCAACCAGGTAACTTTCCCCAACCGGGATTCGAACCGGGCCACCTGGTTTCGCAGCCAGACGCGCTGACCGTTACTCCACAGGTGTGGACTCGCGCTCGAGATATGCATTATAAAATAAAACGACAATCACTAGAGCCAGGGAAGAAACATGTTATACATCAACCCCTTGTACCTCAAAGCGAAGTAATTTTACCCCATTTACACAATAAGTTAGGGTTAATGAAGAATTTTGTTAAAGGGATAAATTATAAAACTGAAGCATTTAAAAATATCCAGGAAAAATTTCCTGCTATTAATAATCCGTGGCGCTACACCCCGTGAAGAGCCCAGACCGACCAGCCGGCTGCTTGCCTCACGTCCACATGCCAGCCTCACGTCCACATGCCAAAACAGAGGTGGACGATCATCCAACTAGAATGGAGGTATTGTGTGGTTAGCACGATGATCCCCCCAGTCCTTATATCTGGCTTTCGCAACCGGCTTTCGCTACCTATCGTAGCTCCCCAAGTGCATCACGATGCTAGGTGGGCACCGGTCCCATACATTGGCCGAAATTTCATGAGAAAATTTCTTCCCCCATGAGGACTCGGACCAGCGCGCATTCCTTAACATTTCCTGCTATTAGTGGTTCAAAAATAAAAGAGGGAGTTCTCAATGGACCACAAATTAGAGAAATAATGGACAATCACTTCGAATCTTTGCTGGAAGGAAAAGAGACAGCCGTCTGGATTGCATTCAAGGAGGTTGAATTAATTTTCTGGATAACTGTAGAAGTGAGAACTATGAAGAACTAGTGAAAAATTTACTGTTGGCGTATTAAACTAGGGGTTGTAAAATTTCCCTGAAAATTCACTTCCTTCACTCACATCTTGACTTTTTTTTCCCGAGAATTGTGCGATTTCAGTGATGAGCATGATGAGCGCTTCCATCAAGAAATTTCAACTATGGAAAAAAGATACCAAGGACAGTGGAGTACCAATATGCTAGCAGACTATTGTTGGTCTTTAGCTCATGATGTACCTGATGCCCAGTGTAGAAGAAAATGGAGAAAAAGAAAGCTGTAATCTTCTGAACAGTGAATATTTAGCCTTATTGTCATTATATAAAACAATATTTTGAATAGATATAAATTCCAAAATTTCTCAAAAACCGTAACCAACAACTGTTTTTATTGTCATATTCGTATTCAGGAGGCTCAAATTATGTAGAAAACATATATCACATGTCTAGCGCAAAAAAAAAGTTAACATTTGTTACGCAGTGTTATTATTATAAATTATGATTCACCTGGTGCTTTCATCTCATTTGCAATTTTTCACATATTTTCAGAAACCACATTATTCTCGTGATATTGTTTCAAAGATTGTACAGAATATATCTTTCCTGTACTAAATCAACTAATTTATCCGCATCGAGCTCCATTATGAATAATGTGCACTACACAACAATAGTATTTTTTGTAGATAATGAAAGCGTGCAATCATAGCCACTACTAACGCATGCGCAGTACACTGCCGCTATCAGACTGTCTCCTCGCGACGAACTTCTAGCAGTCATTCAAAGCTGTCTCTTCGTGTCGCCTTGTGTCTCCTCGCGACCGTCGCGCCGCGTCTGATTCTGTGTGCACCGCACCATAAGAAATCAATGGGAGACAAGTACCACGAGACAAAATGTCGCGTCGCGCCGCGCCGCGTCTGATTCTGTGTGCACCCGGCCTTAGGCTCTTAGTAACACATACTCCTTGCTTAAGGCAGTTACATACACTTTTGAGAGTTAAAAAAATTTGATTTTTCATTTTACTTATATAATTTAATATGAACTTTTAGCTTTATATCCGCGAAAGAATTTTTAAGATATCTATCAATTTGGCCAAGTCATACATTAAAATGAGTCATGCATTGACTTCAGTTCAACTTTCTGTAAGTTTGTTGCTCGTTTATTCAAAACTGCATTTTTCTAACTTCAGTTCGTAATGATTTCGCCAATTTTTAAGATAACCTTCACTAAACTTTGCATGCTTGTTTCTTTGGATATTTTAAAGGAGATGACCTACAACCTGTTCATAGCATTATTAGTTAAAAAGAAAAAAATTGTACAGTGAACATTTCATGATTTTTTCTTATATATTAGAAAAAAATATATAACTATTTCTAACGGAGCTACATGGAATCTGATATGTCATTCTCTCCATATGCGTGTTAGCTACAACTTAAAAAAAGAATTACCGAAAAATATTTAAAAGTTTGAGAGTTATGAAGGATTAACTATTTGTAGGGTATTGCGTGCAGTCAGTATATAAAAAAATGAAAATATTAATAGTAAATTTTATTAAATATGAATATGTGTTCTTGATAAGAGAGGAACAAACACAAACCATGCATAATTTCAGATCAAATTGACTTGACTGAGATGGGATACAAAAATTCTAATTATTGCATTATATGTATGCTGTAAAGGTATCTGCATTCCGTTAAAGTAACATTTGAATTACCGGTACAATAAAATGTATGTTTCTAGTGGAATTGCTAATGTTTAAAAAAACAGTTTGCAAATTATAAATTACGTAAGTTCAGCTGCATCTGTCTTCTGGACTGCTGTGGAGCCTTTTTTATTTTATGAAGGTACTCTCCTGACGCACAGTGACTCGTGTCTTTTATCGCACATTTATCTATTCATCATGCTTGTGCACTTTTCAGTGTATTTTTGAATGAGCTTATCGCTCCTGTTTGAAGAGTGACTGCTTCTGCGTAAGTCAACAAACTTGTTTGTCGTAAGCAGCTGCTTTTTAGTGAGAAGGAGGAATTTGTTTTGATATTGACTCAGGAATGAGTAATCTTCCCAGTGAGACTTTCGACTTAAGAATGTTCATGGAAATAAGTGTGTTCAGAATATTTTTTTTTTTTTTTTTTTTTTTTTTTCAGCATTTCGTGTGTCAATATCAGTGACTCAATTCACGTTAAAATGGTTTACTTGAAATATAATACACTTTTATTAAAAGTACTATAACTGGTATTTATGTGAAGAAAGTAACACATGGAAATTTATTTAAAGTCGGCTTCTTCTTCAGTTTGATTATCATTAAGATGAAGTGGCCTATTGGAGTAGAACTCTGTGCCATCACCCTTCCTGTGAAAATAAATAATTAAATCACATGACTCTAATTTCATCATATATGTTCAGTGCCTGGCTTGTTATTCTACATTTATAATGAGATTATGAGACGATTTTCATTTTTTATTAAAATCTCCTCTCCATAAATGAAAATGTGCCGTCACTGAAGTAACAAATCGAATAGCAGAGCAGTGTTTTTCAAAAATTTTATCAGAGAAACACCATTCGCCCTCAGATGCAAAGGTGTAACTTGAAATTACTTTCTTCAGCACATAACTTTTACTGCAATGATTATTATTATTATTATCATCATCATCATCATCATCATACAGGCTGTAGGACTGTAGTAAAATTAAATTTAATCAGTTATCTTATTTTTAATCATAAGAAAAAAAAAATGAAAATACTGAAATGTACGGTAAGTTATCACTAAAGCTATGAAAAGGGAGGCAGTTAAAGCTAGTGATGGTACTGAGTATAGCTGCGGCAGGTGGAATGGGGTGAATTTCCCCTACAACTTGACATAAGCAGCATACAGTCTGTGCCGCTGCTTATGTCAAGTTGTAGGGGAAATTCACCCCATTCCACCCGCTGCAGCTATACTCGGTACCATCACTAGCTTTAACTGCTCCCTTTTCATAACCCTAGTTATCACATTGGTAACGATAAAAAATTGTACATTCTCGTAAGGTGTGTTATTGGTTATATATACATTTGTAACAAAATTAAACTACTAGTATATTAACCAAACTAAAATGACTTATGACTGTTTTTTCACAAACACGACACACACATACACACACACACGCAAAAGAATATACTGTACGTTACAATTCACGCAGAAAATACTTGTGAAATATGTTGTATTGGTACTTTGTTCGCAAACAATTAGGGACACAGATTGCTGTCATTCTTCGGGTTTTCGGTACATGTCTATGACCCAGGCAGCCTGGGTTCGATTCCCGGAAAAATAGTGATGGAGACATTGCAGAGGGTTTTAGTTTTTATCGGAGTAGTCCCATTTGCCTCTGTCATTCCGCCAACACTCGCCACTTCCCCCTCATCTCATCTATCATCTGCAATAGTTAAAAATAGGCTGGGGAGATGGTGATATCAGAAGGGCTTGGTGCTCCAGGTTTCTGTCATGGCTGAGGAAGGACACCCGACCTGTCAGCTTTTAATTCACGAATGTCACCCAGGCTTGCCTATCGGACTTGTATAATCATCAGTCATCACATAAAAGAAGCTTGATTGGAAGGATTCATCCTAGATCCAGCCCGCAAAAAGCCAAGTCAAGTCTCTTATCTGCTTCATCCAAATTATGAGTCTCGCCACCTCTTTTGTGGTCTTCCCAGTGATCTTTCAAAGGATACATCTTGCACAGTGCGAACAATCCTGTTGCTCGTTATTCTTGTTATGCAATGATCCCATTCCTTTCTGATACCGGTATCCTTATTGCTTATTCGATATAGCCTTGAATCCTCCTATTATTTTTCTTATTATACACATCACTGATATTTTCAAATTTGCTTTCTTTTGTTGTAACTCCTGTATTTAATGTTTATAATATTACATATTGTTTCTGATTAGCATACGATTCATTTTGCATTTGTGCACTACTACATATGAAATACAATAAAACTGCAGGCAGACCTCGACTAACTCAGATCCTACATGCGCAGGCTCAGACGAATTGAAACCCTAACATAGGAAGAAATCTAAAGAAAAATGCCAAGGAATGATGTCGAAATGTATTATACATTAATGCACGGTACATTGTGAGAAATTTCAATACACAGTAATTGAATTTTACCTGCCTTGTTTTTGAAAACAATAACAATAGCAGTAGTATTAATAACAACAACAATAATAATATATTTATAATATTGATTTATTTAATATTTATAATAATACTAATAATAATCAATAATTCATATATCTTGGAGCAACAGTAAAAAATATAAATGACACTCGGGAGGAAATTAAATGCAGAATAAATATGGGAAATGCATTGAGAAGCTTTAGTCATCCAGTCTGCTCTCAGAAAATCTGAAAGTTAGAATTCATAAAACAGTTATATTACAGGTATCGGTTGTTCTGTATGGTTGTGAAACTTGGACTCTCACTTTGAGAGAGGAACAGAGATTAAGAGTGTTTGAGAATAAGGTTCTTAGGAAAATATTTGGGGCTAAGAGGGATGAAGTTACAGGAGAATGGAGAAAGTTACACAACGCAGAACTGCACGCATTGTTTTCTTCACCTGACATAATTAGGAACATTAAATCCAAATATTTGAGATGGGCAGAGCATGTAGCATGTATGGGCGAATCCAGAAATACATATTATAGAGTGTTAATTGGGACACCAGAGGGAAAAAGACCTTTGGGGAGGCCGAGACGTAGATGGGAGGATAATATTAAAATGGATTTGAGGGAGGTAGGATATAATGATAGAGACTGGATTAATCTTGCACAGGATGGGGACTGATGGTGGGCTTATGTGAGGGCAGCAATGAACCTGTGGGTTCCTTAAAAGCCATTTGTAAGTAATAATAATAATAATAATAATAATGATAATAATAATGACAGTATGTAGGCCTACTGTTGCTCTGATTCAGGTTCTGGCTAATACATTTTTTTATTATCAGGCAGTAGATTTTACTTGATGGCATTTGTCAAAGGAAGAACAATAATTGTTCCATACATCTAAGTCTGATTAGTGAACTATGTTACTAGTCAGACCATGAATTCAATGGAGGGGGAAAGAAACTGGCCACTATACCTTATCTACTGGCTTAGTTGCTTCATGAGTGATGCCTTATTGATGTCACGTATGAGATTCCAATCTGTCTTCGGACTGTTGATAAACATACACATACAGTTCTGTACAAATACAGCATTGGATATTAAGAGTAACAGTAACGGTAATTCTTTATGTTAACCTGCTTTGTACGGTATCTGAGTGTGTCACTACCGTATTATCTAATGTTAGTAACTTTTTCACTTTGTAGGATGAGGAATGGTCCACCTACATAAGTCGAGGACTGTCTGGTGTTCGAGATAAAAGCTGAGGAAGAATTAAAACATGAACATTGTTAGTTTAAGCAGAGGGATAAGAGAAGCAAACGTAATTGTTGAGGAAAAGCTGTAAATCAAAATGAAAGTAACAGATGAATTATAGTGTTATGATTACGAAATAAGTATTCGATAATTGTGTGGACTGCAGATCCCTAATGTCGTCAGCTCTGATTGGCTCGACTTTTCGAGGGCTGGATCCAGGATGAATCCTTGGACTTTGGCCCATTGTGCTCCCTACATATGTGATTGTCCAAGTCTGACAGGTGGCTAGGTGAAAATCGTGAATCCGATGCTGGCAGGTGGGCCATCCTGCATCAGCCCTCATACAGCCAGGTCGCATCTTCGGACAAGTACCTAATAAGCACCAGAACCTGGAGCCCCAATCCCTTCCTATATCAATATCGGAAGGAATGGTGAACGGGAGAAGAGTTCGGGGCAGAAGAAGATATCAGATGATAGACGACATTAAGACATATGGCTCATATGCGGAGACAAAGAGAAAGGCAGAAAATGTGAAAGACTGGAGAATGCTGGATTTGCAGGACACTATGAGCGTATTCTGAATCTCACCGGTGAGCAATCTGATGGCATCACGGTGTTCCGAATTCCACCGATGACGTCATTGATGCTCCACCGGTGTCGCACCGGTGCCATCAACTTGCAGAGGTGGTGGCAGTCTCCATCAGCCGCCATCAGTGAATCTGATTGGTTCTTGTATAGGGCGGGAATTAGCAGACGAATAACATCATGCACTGTTGTGTCATGGCGGTGTGTTCTGCTGTATTGTTTGTAATGAGCACAACGTAAAAACAATGTGTTAATGGCTTATGAGCGAACATGTCAACGGACCAGTTATTACTACCGGTTCAAGAAATAAATTGTTTATGCTCTCTTTTCTTTGAACGAGATGGCAGTACGAAAATTTCGCAAAATTTTGCTAGCGTAGCACAGACAACAACTTGTACAGTCGCCATGACAGCCATCGATCCTTCCAGCAGTTTTGTTCCTTATTTCGCTGCAACGTGACGTCATTGATGCCACCGGACCGGTGAGATTCGGGATACGCTGTATGAATGAATCAGCATCGGAAACCTTTAATACCCAAAGAGTTCACACCAACCTGTTTTTAACTATTGCAGATTATAGATGGAAATTGGAGAGTGCTGGTAGAATAAAGGAGGGAAACGGAAGTACTCATATAAAAACCTCTGCAACATTAATACTTTGTCCAGTACAAATTCCATCACAACCTGATCGGAGATCGAACCTGGGTCGCCTGGATGGGAGACCAACGCATTAGTTTTGATCCCCAGACGTGACACAACGTCTGATAAAGAGCCATTAATTTTTTGTTAAAGGTGATAATATTTTATGTTTATTATTTCCAAATGCATTGATTCGTAGATACTGAATATGATAAAATCCGACCAATAGTTTAGGAGATCGAAAGCAAGCCTAAAAGCACTAGCGGTATCAGCAATACTGATAATGTATATTTTGTGAATATTTCGAAATACATAATTTGTGCAGTATGGTATCACAAAACTTTTTTTATACTACTCTGTAAAGAACAAAGAGCAGTTGAGAGTCGATGGTGTGATGTGGAGATAAGCAAAGAATGGCTAGTGACGAAAAATCAAAACACAGGACTCGAGCTGTGACCAAACGACGCATGTGCTGTATATGCGTAACATTTGCGTACCTGGAGGCAATCAGTTTGCGTATTTCGCGGAATCTTGGAGAGGCACTCGAGATTCGTGGATCTTATCTTATCTTACATCTGTTATTAAATGCTCTTAAGATGCTATAAGTGTAGACCCTTCGCTCTTCCTGTTAGTCTTCAGTTGATGAAATGCATCTGGAAACCAAGGAGGACAAGAAGCGATGTGGAGGTAAGGAGAGAAGACTGCGAACATCATAATGAAATTCAAGTGGGATTTTTAAAAGTGGGTTGAACTTTCTTATTCAAGGTTTCGATGTAGTGGAGCCTCTCTGAATCGCACATTGTCTGTAACATTATGTAAATTTCATAATGATGTTATATTTATAATACATTATGTAAAGTTAAAACAGAATCGAGTAACTGAATTGTGCGTGGGTTGCCATTAAGAAGATGTGATTTGATTGGCAACACACATATACATATTCATATTTATTATCATCATATAATTTTCAGGTAGTGGTTTCCCTCACATTTCTGTACCACCACTACAATTCACTACATTCAATCACATATTCTACTATATCTTACCTCTCATCTGTCTCCTCATATCATCGAATACATAAATTTAAATTCTACATTAAACTATTATTTTCTTCCTCCATCCTTTATGACATACAGTACTTTAAACTCTTTACTTTCTTTATCTTCCCTCTATCCCATTTCCAATAACTATGCAATATTGTCTACATTACCAGCACTCTTACCGGTACTTACTTACAAATGGCTTTTAAGGAATCCGGAGATTCATTACCACTCTCACATAAGCCCACCATCAGTATCTATCCTGAACAAGATTAATCCAGTCTCTACCATCATATCTCATCTCCCTCAAATCCATTTTTAAATTATCCTCCCATCTACGTCTCGGCCTCTCCAAACTACTCAATCCTCCTCTACTAACATTGCTGTCTTTCATTACTATTATCCCTAATTGTTTGTTTATCTTCAAAACCATTTATCTCTGACTAATATTCACTAATTATCTACTTTTTCATCTACATTACCCTAGTATATTATTAATTAGTGTTCCAATGTTCGAATGTTTGTAATCTTCCTTGCAATCACTTGTTCAATTCACTTAACACTTTTTCACTTTTTTGGTTAGCTTTTATGGATTGCTCCTCCTACTTGCACTCACTTTCTCCCTACTCCACTTCCTATAATCTTGCTCTGTCTACTACATGAAACACTCAATATTCTTTACTCACTATTTCTAATTCATTCTAGCCTAACTACCTTTACTGCGTTTCTTCTCACTGGTTTAATACACACATACGGTACACAAAATGTTAGAATGGATCATGTCCTGAACTAATTAAAAAAATACTTTAATTGAAATAAGTACCGGTATCTAAAGAAAAATGGAGACAACACTTAAGTTAATACTTATACTATATTGATGCCGATGTTAACATATTTGTTACAGAATAAATTAAGCTGGCCTAATATGAGGTACAAGACAGCTTTAAGTTACTGTAGATAGGGTGTATATAAGTCAGGAAAACACGTGGTATGATGTTCCTCAGGCTCCGTGAAATCGTTGACATTTCAGTTTGGTCGAATTTTGTATACTGTATTTAGTTTAACAAGTCACTTGTTTTTATACTGTTATTTTTGGACAAAGTTTCCTAAGAAAAACTTGCAGCCTATGTAAATGTACTCTATACACGCTTTAATGAAATTTGAAAATTATATTTCATCTGTTATTTTTTAAAGAAAGGCCTATGATGCTGCAAAGCATTTAATTCGATAGGCTATATATTTTCGCGTTACGTGCTGTCTCTTCTCACTTTATAGATCTCTTGGGTATGGAACAACAAGTTTTGATGGAGAAATCATTGCAATAAGTGAAAGTCTCAGGAATCTTCTATGCCACATCAGTAAATTTAAAAATGCAGTTATATTGTCAGACTCCAAAGCAGCTGTTCTATCAATAGTCTCTAAACACACACCTTCATCTCAAACAGCAGAAATAACTAAAATGCTCTCTCAATTAATATCACTCAATAAAAGAATTGTATTCCAATGGATACCATCCCATTGTGGAATCCTGGGAAACGAGAATGCGGATGCTTTAGCAAAGAAGGGCAGCACTGCTACTTACAGACCTGTTACTAAATCTACGTATCACTCTGTGAAAAGATTTATTAAATCTACATACTTAGACTTCAACAAACAAAATTTGATAACACAATCCCATGGGAAAAAATGGAACTCTCTGCATCAAAATCCACAGTTAATTCCCGATTTACCACGAAAATCGTCTGTAGCTTCATTTAGATTGGCAACAGGCCATGATTGTTTGGCCAAACACCTGCATAGAATTGGAATATATCAGTCCCCTAACTGTCCATTGTGCAACTCAAACCAAGAAATGGATTCGGAACACCTCAAAATCTGTGCTTCAGTGGCTGGTCATGATAATATCTTTGAAAAATATTGGAGTGCAAGAGGTCAAATGACTTTATTGTCAAACGCCTGGCATTAGAAAACAACAACATATTTTCGCGAAAATATACTTTTACAACATCGAAAATATAATGTTGGATAAGATGTCTGTGTGTATATGTGTGTGTAGGTATTTCTTCTATGTATCGAACGTTCATATTCAGTATGCACCTATGTAAGAATCATCATTTTTATAATTTCAGTTATCTAGGAGTTAATTTTTGCTGTCAGTTCTTTCTTCTACATTTAACACCTGGATAACTCTTACCACGCATTTGTTCGCTTGTTTTCTAAAAGTTATTATTTATTTAATGTCGAGGTATTTGATACAATGTCATTTTCCTTCTTGCTTCCCAATACAATGATGTTAAATCCTGCGAACAGTCCTCTAACTTCGCACACTTAAAAAGATGATCTTTATTCATAACTGAGCCACTTTCACGACACAAACACACTCTGCGGAAGGGAAGATGGAGATCCAATGTAGATGTAGACAATCGATTATCAGTCAATTAGTCCACAGTGAAATGTCCACATTATTAATGTCCAGTATCAAAAATGTTCCCAGTCTTCAAATGTCCATTATGAAATATGTCTACAGTCAATAAATGACCATTATCTTCAATATTCATAGACATTAATGTCCAGTATCAAAAAGTCCAAAATCATTAAATGTTATTATAAAAATGTCTGGAGTTATTACATGTTTGGTATCATAGATGTCCATAATAATATTTATTAATAATGGAAATCAGTAATTTAACAATGAGATGTTAACGAATTGACCTGGAATGAGACAATCATGTCCTGTTGATGTTCGAAATGTTGCATTTCTTCTTGGTCCTTCAGATATTGGTGATTTGTAGTCTATTAGCGTTTTCCAAATTTTTTCCTTGCATGAGGTGAGGTTGATTTACTTTCATTCATCTTTAAATTTTGTATTAATGATGCGTTTGATTGCAAAGTAAGACAAGTCGGTTTCTTGATCTGTTTAATTCTGGTGCCTCTGCTTGTCAACAAGTCTGCATTTTCGTTTCCCTGAAGTCCACAGTGAGCCAGGACCCATTGTATTATGATTTCCAAGCCTTTTCTTTCTGTAAGCAGTAAATTTCATGTTGGATATTCTTCAAGCGGTTTATTTTTGTGTCATAGATGGGTACCGGTATTGCATTTAACGCAGATCTAGAGTCACAGAAGATGACTGCCACAGAAGTTGTTCAGAAAGTTATTTAATAGGATAAGTGCAATTCTGATAGCTTCTGTTTCTCCATCAAAGTTTGTGTAATGAGAGCCTAAATTTGGACTGAAGGAAAAAATTCTACTGTCCATGTCCATCTGTCTCCATCTAAAAGTGGCTTGTTATAATTTCGTAGCAAGCTTTCTTTTCTAAATTATCTGCATTATTATGGACAGCCCTTGTTTCCTAACAAAAATCAAGCAGAAAAATACAACTCAACATTATACAAGAAGTGTTATTTATAACTTGTGGCAAAAGGGTGGGCATTAACTCAGTGATGCACACTTGCTATTTACTAACAAAAGATTTATATATTATTATGTGAAGCAGAAAAACACAACTTCATATTTCATAAGAACTGTTATTTGTAACATAACTTGTTCTGTGTAATAGGACTTCTTTGTGTTGCAGGATGCATCCCCACTCGCTACGTACTGTGCGCTATGTGCTTCTTCGCAGTCCTGCTGGAAACCACACTCAAAGTGATGGTGTCTGTGGTGCTGGTGGCCATGGTGCGCCACGACTCTGGCCCAACCAATGCTACGTGGGAGTCATCAGTGAGTGCTGATGACGTGTGTCCAGGCAGGAATGAAGATACATCTCAAAACAAGGTTAGAGACTGAATACAAGTTCGAAGTTGAGATTCACACTTTCTAACACAAAACATATGGTCAGAGCAAACTGAAGCTCGTACCTGGATGAGAAAATAATGTTCATAAACATGTAGGTTATTAATATTGTTACATATTTCAATTAATAACATGGATTTAGTCTTACGTACATTTACTCTTACGTGCTTTTTTTTTCTTCTGTCGTCAATAACAGAAAATGGACAATACTGTCCAGAGCTGGACGTTGCTACAGCATTGTCCTGCATTCACAATAGCTCCAGCGACATTAAAATACTGAAATAATATCGTCACAAAACACACTGTAATAATAATAATAATAATAATAATAATAATAATAATAATAATAATAATAATAATAATAATAATAATAATAATAATATATTGTAATAATATTTATTAGCTGTCAATAGACTTGTATACAAGTTTCTGCTGACATTGTCAAGATCTTAAAGTTACTGTACATAAAAATCTTAAAATTAAAAATTAACAGATTGAAATTATTAGATAAAATAATTAAGAATTGTGATTAAAATTAACTATACATAAATTGAAATTTATACAAACAATTGGAAAGAACAGAGATTACAATAAGCTACTGTTAGGTTGAAATCATACAAAGAATTGGAAACAACAAAAATTACTGAACGTTGCAGATCATCCATTGAAGATGCTGTAAGAGCCAAGTCATCACCAAACAATAGGAATACAGTCTAGTTACATATTTATTTTAAGTTGTATACTTTCATAAGGTGAATTTTTTCATTCATTAATTATTGTGTTCTTACATATTATAAAAAACAAAGATGGTGAAACCTTGTCTAACACCAATGTGATTTCTCTCTAATCTGAAAGTTTTTCGTCTACTCTAATGGAAATTAAATTTTCTGATATGCTAGCTAAAAAGGCTCCAAGATTAAACAGAAAACAATAACTGCATTCTCTTATGAATCAATAAAACGAATAACTAAAAGAAAGCATTCATTCCTCAAAAGAGTTGTTATATCATTCATATGTGTTAACCCAATTAACTCGTAAGACGGAGTTAAAAATAATCTTATCAGTTATGATAAATGTAGTTGACTTACTATTAATCAGTAAATATATCAAATGTGCATATTAACAGAAAATTATCATCCTATGAATACTTTTACCTGATCCATTTCATTCTAAAATAACTACACAGTAATAAAAGACGATGGGCAATATAGACAGTAGACAGATGGCCTTGATGCCAGTATAGCTGTTAGTGCTAAAACACTCGTGGCCTAGGCAAACTCGGACTGATACGCAGCTATTGTGCAGGATGGGGAGTTCGACTGGGATGAGACGCTACAGGCGCAGGTGTTGGCAGCCACCGGCTATGGTGCTGTGGTGACGCACGTGCTGGGCGGCCGCCTCAGCGAGATTATGGGCCCCAAGATGGTGCTGGGGCCGGGGTTGCTGGTGTCAGGCCTGTTGTCTCTGCTGAGTCCTGTAGCCGCGCGCCTCCATGTGGGTGCCTTCATCACCTTGCGAGTGCTCATTGGTGCCACCTCAGTAAGTCGTTAATTCATAGAACTTTCTTAAAGACACAGAAAAATCATTGTTGGGGATGGAGGAGTTAGCTGAAAAATTCCTGTCTCATGGTGGGTTATCAAGTTTCTCTGTCTGATTTTTATTTATACACCAAATGTTCTAATCGAGCACCGATATTGTCAAACTTTTCCTCTGATAAAACATGTCTTCGATTTTTTTTTCTTCTTCAGTACCATTCCTGTAGTTCTGAATTTGTTGACTGTTTTATTAACTATGTATACATCTTGATTACACAACTTTTAACACTATATCACTTCGGAATATGTATTATATGTCTTTCTCGTGTTAAATTTTACCGTTCCTGATTAACACAACATACAAACAACACAAACAAACAAATACAATCACACAGGCGTATACAAACTCAAATGTAACATCTGCAACAACTTCTACATAGGACAGACAGGTAGATCATTTCAAACACGTTACAAAAAACACATCAAAGCCATAACGAAATTACAAAACACTTCCACATATGCAGAACACATCACAAATGCTAATCACACCTAAAGAGACACCAACACAGACATGGAGATTCTACACATCCAACCAAAAAGCCAGAAACTAAACACACTAGGACAATACGAAATATACTTACTTACTTACTTACAAATGGCTTTTAGGGAACCCGAAGGTTCATTGCCGCCCTCACATAAGCCCGCCATCGGTCCCTATCCTGTGCAAGCTTATTGTAGGGATTCGTAACAAGCTGTTTTTTACGGTGATGGGTTGTTAGCCCTTCGCCCAACACCCAAGCTGGAGGACCGCCCCTTATCGGCTGTCCACGACTGCTTATTCAATATATTCACATACGAAATATACAGAAACACAAAAACACATCCAAATGAAATTCTAAACACACAACTCAATTTCAGAACACACACACTCTCTGACTCCACATTACACTACACAAACACACCCCCACAGGAAACAAAACAAACGGCGCCAAGACCACTAACAACCAGTTCTGAAGAAGGCCAATAACAGGCCGAAACATGTTAACCAGATACGGTAAAATTTAACACGAGAAAGACATATAATACATATTCCGTATTAACTATGCTTCTGTTAAACGGATAAACCCCAGTAAAGCTTTCCTGTAATGCTGTACGACACTGAGGAGGTGATTCGTTTTTATGATGTTACAACAAATGAAAACTCTTTGTCCTGTACTAACTTAAATTTCTGCATTGTGAGTCACTCAGTCACAACCCAAGAGAACTGAACATCACAACACATTTCTCGACTCGTTATCTTGTTTGTAGCTGACCTTACTGGTATTGCTACTGGTTTGTGGTCTAGCACGCTCTGCTTGGCCATGAAACTGTGCTGCTGTAAGTGAGTCTGGATAAAATGATGACTGTATGAACCGATTCTGTTACAGGGCGTGGTAATGCCGGCCATCAACGTGCTGATTGCACGCTGGTACGCCCCCGAGGAGCGCACGTCCGTTGCCAGTGTCGTGATTGCAGGTCAGTGCAAAGCCAACACAGTGCTTATGTCTCTTGCAGGTGTGAATGATCTTGAATCTTGCTTATGAATGGAAGACATCTCACCTCACTTTGTAAATTGACACTCACTGTCTGTCCCTCTTAGGCCTGCCTGTGTCCACCATCATGACACTCAGTCTGTCTGGCGTGATAGCTAACCAGATGGGCTGGCCCATCGTCTTCTATATCTTCGGAGGCATCACTGCCGCGTGGTTTGTGCCCTTCATGCTGCTGGTATACAATTCCCCAGAACAGCACCCCCGCATCTCAGACGACGAACGGGAATTGATCATCTCCCACCGCGGTCAATTCAATTCAAAGGTCGGTAACAGTGTCAGATTCTTTAAATGTCAGTGACGGCTCATCACAAAGTTACTAAAACTCAGAAAATTAAATAAAATTGTTGGAAATTTAGAATAGTAAACCATGTATAGTAGGAGTGTCCACAATTCTGTCCCTATGAGTTGAGATAAAACTTGTTTTATAACTCTCTCAACTCACTTTGTTTTCAAATCGCTTGGTGTTTGCTCATATCTGCAACTTAATCCATGATAGATGTTGGACTTACGTGCAAATGCAGACAAAGTTAAGAAAGTCTAATTTTATATGTTATTTTCAAATGCATGAGCACTGTTAACAAGACGTGCCAATATTATGCTCAATTTAGGTTAGTGCCATGCTAGGCGCAATTTACGCTTTGTAAATTTTTCGAAGTTTTACGATTTGTACCGGTATGCTTTCATACATGAAATTCCTTCACGTTGCATATGACACATGAGCTCAAATATTACGTTGGTAGGCTAGAGTGCACCCAATTCACGCTGCTTCTAGCATATGTAAGCACATAACGGCAGGTGATTTATGAGTCCATTTCATTTATTTAGTGTTCCGTCCAAGGGCAGGTCTTTCACTGCAAACCCAGCTTTCTCCAGTCTTTCCTATTTTCTGTCTTCCTCTTTGTTTCTTCATATGATCCATATATCTTAATGTCGTCTATCATCTTCTTCTGCCCCGAACTCTTCTCCCGTTCACCATTCCTTCCAGTGCATCTTTCAGTAGGCAGTTTCTTCTCAGCCAGTGATCCAACCAATTCCTTTTCCTCTTCCTGATCAGTTTCAGCATCATTCTTTCCTCACTCACTCTTTCCAACACAGCTTCACTTCTTATTCTGTCTGTCCACTTCACACGTTCCATTCTTCTCCATATCCATATTTCAAATGCTTCTATTCGCTTCTCTTCACTTCGTCGTAATCTCCATGTTTCTGCCCCATACAAGTTCATATTGATCGTTAACAATGAAATCACATGTATTCAAGTGGAAAAATTCCAGACTGCAGCTCAATTTCTACCTACCTGTGTTTGTAAAAGCAGATTCTCTGAAAAGTAATAATGTTTGATACCGAAAGGTTAATTAACGAAGTTCAAAATAGAGTTTGTTTATGGATTACAGGAGAAAAGTCATATAATGACAAAACGACATACCGGTACCCCCAATCAACCATAACAAAATTATGAAAAGCCTTAAGTATAACACACTCGAATTTTCTTTATTAAAATAATGCTCTGTCCAGTTTTCCATCTTTGAATATCCAATTAAAAGATCACCAATATAAAATATGTAAAAAAAATATGACCGTCATTTCTTCATGTATAATATTATATTCAGAGATAAAAATACCTACATTTAAAATTCGTCCCTATTTTTCTTAATATTTACTATTTACTTGGTAATTCAAGTTAAAAGTGTCCACAATCATATTTTAACTAACTTTACTTTTAATATTTGCATGAAGGTAGAAGGATAGTGGGGTCACTATTCCACCAATGCCGACTTCTCCCCTCATGAGTAGTGTGCCATGTTTCAGGTATCACAGGTGGTACCGTGGGCTGCTATATTGAAGTCAGTACCACTGTGGGCGCATGTGAGCATGAGTACAGGATACGCATGGCTGGGCGCCACCTTACTCTCTGAATTGCCAACTTATCTCAGCAACATCCTACACTTCAACCTACAAGCGGTGAGTTGAATTCTGAGTGTCTCTGTATCAATCCTCCACCTATTGGCTCGTAGTGTCTCTTGTGTTTCACACCTGTACGCGTATATTGTCCACTTCTTCATTCCTGGTGTGTCTTTGTTTCAGAGTGCTACTCCATCGACCTCTACCTCTTGACTTGTGTCCCTGTGTTTTAGATCTGTATATTGTATCGATCCTTCACATTTTGACATGCGGTGTCTGTCTTTGTTTCAGAACTGTATTGTGTTGATCCTTCATCTCCTGACCTGTGGTATCTGTGATTGTTTCAGAGTGGAATTGTAGCGGCCCTTCCCTTCCTCTTCGCCACAGTAAGTGGCATGATCTTCGGATTTCTTTCGCAGTGGCTCCGTTCTAGGAACTGGCTCTCGCAGAAGATGGCATATCGCATCTTCAATACCATTAGTAAGTTTAAACATACCGGTAAGACCGAAAAAATGCGACTGTCTAAAACTTCAACCTGAATTTATAATTTACATTCAAGCTCATAACTTATACATTTTGTGTTTGAAGTATAGAATCAAGAGGCAATAGAGTAAAATCTTGAAATTATTATCACTGTTCTCATCGAAAACAGGTTGAAGAAACGTTTTCTATCAAAAAGAATTAAATTTATGTATTAAGAGAGTTAAGCCTACATTGCAAATCTTGTGAAGCCATACCTTACTTACAAATGGCTTTTAGGAAATCCGGAGGTTCATTGCCGCCCTCACATAAGCCTGCCATTGGTCCCTATCCTGAGCAAGGTTAATCCAGTCCCTACCATCATATCCCATTTCCCTCAAATCTATTTTAATATTATCCTTCCATCTACGCCTTGACCTCCCCAAAAGTCTTTTCCCCTCAGGTCTTCCAACTAACACTCTATAGCCTATGCATTTCTAGATTCACCCATACGTGCTACATGCCCTCCCCATCTCAAACGTTGGATTTAATGTTCCTCATTATATTAGGTGAAGAATACAATGCGTGCAGTTCTGCATTGTGTAACTTTCTCCATTCTCCTGTAACTTCATCCCTCTTAGCCCCAAATATTTTCCTAAGCACCTTATTTTCAAACACCCTTAACCTATGTTCCCCTCTTAAAGTGAGAGTCCAAGTCACAAAACCATACACAACTGGTAATACAACTCTTTTATAAATTCTAAATTTCAGATTTTTCGAGAGCACACTGAATGGTAAAAGCTTCTCATGCGAATAAAGCAGGCATTTCCTATATTTATTCTGCATTTAATTTCCTCTCGAGGAAGTCATGCATACACAAAGTATTTATACAACAACATCAACATTCCACGTACTTGTTAGACCTATGTTCCGTCTCAGGAATCTGTGGAGTAACTTTGCTCATATGGGAGCATAGTCCATCTGTGCGGGAGTGTATTGCGAAGCAGCATCAGCTTGAGTCCGCTAAGGGGTAAGATGCTCGTGGTAGACAGTAGAGTAGAGTTCAGATAGAAATTATCCCCTTCTGCAAGCAATGTCCCCCCCCCCCCAGAGCAGTCATTGGCCCTAGTCTTCCCACATACCACTTGCGCCGAAGTCTTGTTTCGTCTTTCTACTCCACAGATTCATGGGATGGATCATAGTGGTCTGTTACAGTCTCTATCTGTAGTTTTTCTTAGATCTTCGTAAGTTTCTGCGATCTCTTGGAATGTATGATAGGATTCGTTTTGGCAAGTAAGTATAGGGCATTCTGGCAACATGTTCTTTCTAGTTCAGTCTATATTGATTTACATGTTGTATTATTGAGTCTATTTTGTGGTCAAGTAGGACATAACCAGCAGTTCTTCTCGGGAATCTCATTTCCGTCCCTATAAGTCTTCCTTCATCTGTCCTCCTGATGGTCCAAGCTTTGCTGCCATATGTAAGGACTGGTCGTGCAAGAATTTTGTAAACCCTAAGCAATTGGATATTTTAAAGTAGAAGGGTGCAAAGTGCCAAAATGAAAGATTGGAGATAAGATAAAAAAATGTACACATATTTGTGTCGTTTTTTTTTACTGATAGAAAACAGCATTAGTACAGTGTTTACTCATTAATAATAGTGGTATGTAAAGACATTATTTCTCCATATTTAATTATATAACACAGATTGTGAAAAGGGTTAAGTAATGGGTACAGTTGAAGTAGAATGTTGCAAAGTCCAATACCTATTTTTTCCTATTCTGGAGCAATTTTTACTCACAGATCTGCCTGTAGAACTGCCTATGCTCCTCATTTGGAAGATAGGAGTCATTGCTAGTAGATCCCCCTTCTTTTCTTCAGTAATTTCCCTATTTTATGCTTTAACTTGAAACAATGTTTTTTTTTTTTTTTTTTTTTTTTTTTTTTCTTCCATTTTAAGCACTTTAATGATATGTACTGTTTCATTATCATGGGACTGCTTCACAGAAACACTACCTGCTTTACTAACATCATACTGAATGCAACATGCCTTAGAAACATTCAAGTTCTTGATGGAAATTAGTTGATCAGCAACATCTTGCATATTAAGGAAATATGACCTAGCATTGAAACGGTTTGAAATGGTTTTGCAACTTTAGAGTCTTGTACGATTTTAAGCAGGTCACTAGGAATGAAGGCTTTTGTCACTTTCTGTCGTTTTTCAATCAAAGCGAAATCAGAATCGCATTGCAAGAAACTGTGGCCACTGAGAAGGAAACGTTGTTCTATGTGTTCAAATAAACCAATGACAACTAAAAAGAGACACATGAAAACCATTACACGATTTTTGTTTTCAGCTGCACAGTTATCAGATTCTTCTTGTTTGTTGTTGTTGTTTTCTAATGCCAGGCGTTTGACAATAAAGTCATTTGACCTCTTGCACTCCAATATTTTTCAAAGATATTATCATGACCAGCCACTGAAGCACAGATTTATCTTCTTGTTTGTTATGTCCATATTCATCAGTTTTAGTACATACGAGGCAATCTCATTGGCACCTCTATTCGCGATGCTTTCATCCCACATACACATGTAAGACTGCATTGTATCACATGCACAAACTCCAAAGCTATAACGTGAAACCTGACATCTGTAAAACATTTCACTGTGTGTAAGTTTGGGCACAAACATGACCTGTTGAAGATCCATTGCATTCTATGATGCAGCTCAATAGGGCGCTTACCTTCTGAAACTGAATCGTGCTGGCAACGTAACATCTAAATATCTCGCTTAAGAAACACAGGTGGATGTAGCCTCTTTCATACATCATCCTCCTAGGCACATTGCACTTTTCTACATAATAATTTCGTTTTCTATGATTTTGGCACTTTGCACCTTTCTACTTTAAAGTATCCAATTATACTAGTAAGACAAATTATAGAAAAGTGTTCATATCGATCTGTTCATCGTGTTGCAGGTGCTATTGGCTCATCAGCATTCCTGTTTGTCATCACGTTGGTGGGGTGCGACGCCAACACGATCGTGCTTCTGCTTATCATCAGCATGGTGTCCTTGGGTGGCTACGCTGGGGGCAGTCTCATGAACAACCTCGACCTGGCCAGTAACTTCGCAGGCACCACGTCGGGCATCACATCCACACTCAACTCTGTCGCCGCCATTATTACTCCACAAATCGTAGGGGCTCTCACAAACAACCAGGTGAGATTATTTTATTTTTTTTATTTTATTGGGTTATTTTACGATGCTGTATCAACATCTAGGTTATTTAGCGTCTGAATGATATGAAGGTAACAATGCCAGTGAAATGAGTCTGGGGTCCAGCACCGAAAGTTACCCAGCATTTGCTCATATTGGGTTGAGGGAAAACCCCGGAAAAACCTCAACCAGGTAACTTGCCCCGACCGGGATTCGAACCCGGGCCACCTGGTTTCGCAGCCAGACGCGCTGACCCTTACTCCACAGATGTGGACAGGTGAGATTATTGTAGATCTGCCTTCTCACCTATTGTTTTTCAGCATTTGCATATTCCACCACAATTTAGTCAATCTCCACAGTGATTTTAATGTTGTCATGAGACAAAGTGTGAACAGCAAATATTGAAGAAATGTAAAAGACTATCTCGACATTTTCATGGATGTGCAAGTTTCCAGCACCCTGAAATGAAAAAAGTGATTTTTGATGTGTTATTTGTCTCTCTCTCTCTGTTTCTCTATGTACAAATATTTATCCTAAAGTATTGGTCGTATTTCTTTATACTGGTATTTAATAACTAAGAATCATTTCAACAGAAAAGATGCGCATGAAATATTATTGTATCATTTTCACTAAGGAATTGATAGGCACTTGTTTGAGCAGTGACACAAAATAGCGAATTAATTAGACTTGTTTCTAAGGATTTTTGTATGATTTTGCTTTTTACTTGCCTCCATCCACGTTTATGAATTATTATTTAGAGAATTTACACCCAATCGAAAACTGGAAAGTATTAATAAGCCATTACGGAAATATAAGAATTCATACCATCGTTTTTTGTTAAATGTTTCACGTACTGCAATGGTTATAACGTTAAATCATACAGCACAGCTGGAGAAAGGGGATGACCCTAACATAGTCAAATCTTTCAATTATAAAAGAATATGTACCAGTACGTCATGGTTCAATGTTCAGCAGTACAGATAGGTAGGTGAAATACAGTATACAGTATGTAGGCCTACAGGGTAAAAGTGAACCGGTCTGATTGGGAGATTATAATGTAGAAAAATATTTGTCTCGGTATAACTATTAATATCTGAAACTAAGACATAATTTCAAGAGCATCACATCTCATGATAACAGTGTTCGAATCTACTCATATGAAGATACATCAAAAGCTTCCCATCTTCCTCTCTGATACTCAGAAGAGATGAAAATTATATAGTTGGCTATGCTCCTTTGTATCTTTTTTAGACTGTTGGGTTACGAAATTATGATTTTTTTTCTGTAAAACCATTACTTCTATATAGTAGTCCTAAATGTACTCTCAGACATCACTTCTTAACACATATAATTTAAAAGAAGATAGGACTCTATGGGATCAGTATTTGTTCATAGATCAGCTCCGTTTTATACCTACACTGTACTGTTGTTGTAAAGGCCCCTTGGACAACGCTGTTATTGTTTATCTTAATATATTGTCTATTTACAAATTCTCCCAGAATGATTTATTTTTACAGTACTGGTATACAGTATTGTTGATTAGTTGTCAAATAAGCAGACCTACTGCATGTAATTCTTCTAAAAATAATGGTTACAAATGCCTAAAATATTCGTATTGATATTTATATTGATGAACATTCAAATAATTTACTATTTAGTATTTTCAAAATCTCTTTCTTTCCAATATAGTTAATTCGTTCACAAAGACCTTCCTTAAATTTAGGACAGAAGAAATGACATCACGGCAAAAACTGCTCGAGCAGGGCAAGTCTGCACACACTGCATGTTTTGTCATATAAAATATAAATAATTTCGAGGGAAAAATTGTTCCGGAGCCGGGTATCGAACCCGGGACCTTTGGTTTAACGTACCAACGCTCTACCACTGAGCTACTCGGGAACTCTAACCGACACCGATCCAATTTTTCCCTCTATATCCACAGACCTCAAAGTGGGCTGACAACCGTCAAGCAACCAACTTCGAGTGCACACTAACTCCGTGTGACTTAAATTGTGGGATTTGCATATAAAATATAGACTACTCTAGGACTGAACACGAGCATTCAGAACCGGTTAGAAGGTTCAGAGTTTTTCCAAGGATAAGCAAATCTCTTGACCGACTACAATCACTGTTTTGCACGGCTCTATGTGCACCTCTCCTTCCATCCTGAATTTACCCATTACGAACTGTACTTGACGCCATCTTGCATAATTGCGAAGGCATATAGGTCGTCATCATTATTAAGAACAAAATTATTATTATTATTATTATTATTATTATTATCATCATCATCATCATCATCATCATCATCATTATTGTACCGTTACTATCTTAGTTGTAATCCTTCTTACTGTAAAGTGGGGTGACTTGGAACAGTAATTTAGAGCCTTTCTAAATTAAATGCTGTACCCTATTGCGAAAAAACTGTTTAAGTTGTCAATAAACTAGTTCAGTTTTTTCGCAATAGGGTACAGCATTTAATTTAGAAAGGTGCTAAATTACTATTCAAAGTCACCTCGGCATCCAAAGTCGCCCGACTTTAAGGGTACCCCGTGACAGCAGCTGTCCTGCAGTAAAAATGATATAAATTCATAAATATGCCTATCATATAATCAGAAACTAGACTAAGACCTAGAAATAAGACTGATGAAGCCATGATTTGTAAGAATCTATATAGTGAATAAACTACTACTATTACTACATACTGATAAGCAGTGGTGATACTCAAAAAGTTTAACAACCAGTTCTCCCATGTGTACCTTTGTTAAACATATACGGTATATGTCCATGGTAATTGCAAATATTACCTAGAAATAATTTAACAACTGGTTCGTTCGAATCGGTGCAAACCTGCAGAATATCACCACTGTCGATAAGAGTAAAATCGCAATGAAGAGAGACTTCCCTCAGGTATATCAGTCAAATAAATAAAATGGCAATAGAGAGAGAGAGACCTCACTCAGAAATCAGGGGCGTATTTTGCGGGCTACCGGCGGTAGCCCAAGGAAATTACAAAAGAAAAAGTTTATAATATAACATAATGTAATAATTTTGTATTATTAGTTTTACCATAGTAATTAAAATTAAAGTAATTGTTAGATATATTTTGTGTAATAATAGGGTCAGCGGTAGCCCAAACCCTTTAACCAGTATACGCCACTGTCAGAAATATCAGTAAAGTAATACTTGTGTTGTATATTGCAGCAAACACTGACGCAGTGGCATATTGTCTTCTACATCTCCATCGGCATGACTCTGGCCTCGTACCTGATTTTCATGGTGTTTGGATCTGTAGAGGAGCAGCCCTGGAACAAGCTGGAGCTTCAAGAAAAAAAGGCGCAGCCTGTATGAGCAAAAGATATTACATATTTTACGAACCCGTGTTTGTATGGGATTCTAAAGAATAGAATTCATACCGGTACTCTTTCCTTGGGGTAAAATGCAGCTGAAGCACTGTGCGCACCATCTCATCTCCTTCTAACAGGGAGATTCTGAGAGCTGCTTGCCTCTTGTAAGCCTGAGTGGTCTATACGTAGACATTTCACTGTTCTAGTCTTGTAAATTATGTAGATCTGATTGAAACATAATATATGTTTTGCATGGACATTTTTCAGTGCTTTCTCTAACTTTAAAACACTTGCTTTATTGTTATTTCGTTGTGGTGTTATCATTACATCAAGTTTTTAAATTTTTTCTTACAAATGTTCGCCTTCTGCATTATCAGCCATTAGTTTCTCTTGCTTAGAAAGCGACAAGAAAATTACCAGAAAGACATTCCAGAGAATCACTGGTTTGTACTAATTTTTCACGAGAAGTTCAAGTTATATGTTGTAGGCTTAAACTAGAGAGAAACAACAAATCTTAAGAAATGAAAGAATGAACCATAACTTGACGTGCACTGATAGTCATATTTATTAAAATATTTATAAACCTCATTTCTATGATATCTGTGACTTGTTCAGATTTTGGCCTTTGGCTCTATGCTAGTCAAGAAAGAAATTTACGAGAGCGAGTCAAATGAAATCCGACCAGCTCACATCAGCTTAAACTGGTGCACTTATTGTAGGAAACACCGAGACAGTTTGTGTAGTTAGTTGTCGGCATCGAAGACAAATCTTGCGGCACTGGAAGTGTCCAAGGAGGAACAACGTGAATTTACATATTCTGTTATAGTAAACTGTATGATCAAAAAAAAATTTCTAAGTCTCTTCACTAAAAGCGCAATCCTTCATGATAATGTCACACATTTCAGGCTGCATACAGTTCAGATCTATCACCATTTGATTTTCATATGTTTGACACACTGAAAAAGAAACTATCGAACAGTGGTTTAAGTTAAGGTTCAATGCGCGATCCTTCCATCAAACTGGAATCGATAGTGTAATCTCACAGTAGGATGAGTGTCCGAAATGCTATGTTGAATTTTAATTACCTCGTTCATCTGTGTTAAAACTTTTGACACTAGCATAATTTCATTTGACTCTCTCTTATACGTTAACTTGAATAGTATGTGTCATTTTATTTTATTCTATCGATTTTCACTGCAGCTTTTATGTGGAATATGTTTTCTTTAGACTGTTTACACTGCTGTAAATGTGTCTAAAACACGAAGATTGACCAGTCGGTTGGTATAATGATCCAAATTGGCATCAGTAGTTGGTTTCTTATTGTGCATCTGCAAGTAGTTTCGGTCTTTTAAACATCGTTTTTTAAACACATTTACACAAATGAAAATAGTCCGAAGCAATCCTTTCCGAAACGGAAGCCTCCATTGGTTCCATCTTTTTGTTACTAAATAACATTCATATCCTTGACAATTGTATGTATTTATTTAAATTATTATCTTTATAGAATTAAATTAAAGTACACTGCCAGTACTCTAAGCTCTTGTTTTGTAATGATCTATGGTGAACTATCATCATATATCAAGAGTTGAGTGTGATTCACGCAGAGACTATGGTATTTGTATGGGCATGATTTGCCATTACCATTCCAATGTTCCTCCACTATAGCTACTGTATGTTATCTTTTGGAATCGTCCAGTGAGTGGATCACTGTTATTATATTGAATAATGTGATTTTATAAGTAAATAAAAATTATTATTACTTAATTGTATATATTGTTTACATAACATGTCTGAAATCCTTTTGACCTTGAAGACTCGTCATATCCTTCTTGTCATCCTTTGTGAAGGCCGACATGTCTCATTCACTGCTAAGAGACGCACTATCAGATTTTGAACTGCTGTAGTCCAAATACACCCTATCAAGTATTTATATAGAGAATGGAGCAAGATGCTAAATGAATGGAGAAATGGGAGGAGAAACAATTAAAAGGTACGCGAAAAAGCGCCTTTGTGAGGAAAATTGGGCTGAAAGAAAATGTAAATGTGAGCTCTTAGCCTGTTGGACACTTGTTTCACTCCAATTTCCACCATTCCAATTGAAGAAACATTGGAGAATTTTGAAGGGTGAAAGCCGAAAATGGACGTAACCTAATAGCTACCACACGAGGAGAGGGAGAGAACGAAACAGGACAGGACAGCAACAGGGTGGGATCACCAATCACCGAAGATGTTAAAAAGTCTGGGCAGCTAGTGGGAAGAGGGGGCTCTGCAGGCCTTGCAAGGGAAGGGTTCTGAGCACTTGCACTGTGCAAATGACACTCGAGTAAGATCAACCTGGAGTGCTGAAGGCAACACACGAAAGTGAAGACTCCGATTTTCAGAAGGCATTAATTTGGAAAATTCCAAAATTTGTGTGTGTGTGGGGGGGGGGGGGAAGAGATGTAGGTCCATGGCCCATTTATTTTAGGGCTCATTCCGACATTTGCCTTAGCACCTTATGAAAACCATGGACAATCACAAGCAGGATGATTGTCTCAGTTTAGGAGATTGATTGTGAAGTGATTGTAATAAAATGTGGCCTGATTGGCCCAGAGGATTTAATGCGGGGAAACAAATGTATTCTTCTTGCTGCTGCTACTGGTGTTACTGGTATTGTTGCTGTTGCTACTCGTGTTGCTGCTGATGTTACTGGTAATGTTGATGCTACTACTGGTTTTGCTGGTATTATTGCTGATGCTGGTATTGTTGCTGCTGCTACTGGTGTTGCTGATATTGTTGCTGCTGTTACCGGCGTTGCTGATATTGTTGTTGCTACTGGTGTTGCTGGTATTATTGCTGTTACTACTGGTGTTGCTGGTATTCATGCTGCTGTTACTGGTGTTGCTGATATTGTTGTTGTTGCTACTGGTGTTGCTGGTATTGTTGCTGTTACTACTGGTGTTACTGGTATGCCACTGTTACTACTGGTTTTGCTGGTATTGTTGCTGTTGCTACTGGTGTTGCTGTTAGTAATGTTGCTGTTGCTACTGGTGTTGCTGATATTGTTGCTATTGCTACTGGTGTTGCTGGTATTGCTGCTGTTACTGGTGTTGCTGTTATTGTTGCTGTTGCTACTGGTGTTGCTGGTATTGTTGCTGTTACTACTGGTGTTGCTGGTATGTCGCTGTTACTATTGGTTTTGCTGGTATTGTTGCTGTTGCTACTGGTGTTGCTGATATTGTTGCTGTTGCTACTGGTATTGCTGGTATTGTTGCTACTGCTACTGGTGTTGCTGGTATTGTTGCTGCTGTTACTAGTGTTGCTGATATTGTTGCTACTGCTACTGGTGTTGCTGGTATTGTTGCTGCTGTTACTAGTGTTGCTGATATTGTTGTTGTTGCTACTGGTGTTGCTGGTATTGTTGCTGTTACTACTGGTATTGGTGGTATGTCGCTGTTACTACTGCCTTTGCTGGTATTGTTGCTGTTGCTACTGGTGTTGCTGATGTTGTTGCTACTGGTGTTGCTGGTATTGTTGCTGTTACTACTGGTATTGGTGGTATGTCGCTGTTACTACTGGTTTTGCTGGTATTGTTGCTGTTGCTATTGGTGTTGCTGATATTGTTGTTGTTGCTGGTATTGTTGCTGTTACTACTGGTATTGGTGGTATGTCGCTGTTACTAGTTTTGCTGGTATTGTTGCTGTTGCTGATATTGTTGCTGTTGCTACTGTGGTTGCTGATATTGTTGCTGTTGCTACTGGTGTTGCTGGTATTGTTGCTGTTGGTGTTGCTGGATTTGCCCTTGGGGATAACATTATGTAATTATATTAGACATAAATTGAAAGAAGAGTACTGTCCACCACTGTGGAGTAACGGTTAGTGCATCTGACCATGAAACGAGTAGCCCCAGGTTCAAATCCTGGTTGGGACAAGTTACCTGGATGGGTTTTTTCCGGAGTATTCCCTCAACCAACTGAAGCAGAATTGCTGGGTATCTTTCGGTGTTGGACCTCAGACTCGTTTCGCCATCATTAATTCACATATCATCATCCATACCATAGCCCAGGTTAAGTTCATGGTGCAGCGTGCTGTATTTGTACAAGAGCACGGGTGTTTGGCTACCCAATCATTCACAGAATAGGAGTGGTAAGCACCATAAGCCTCAGGCTGCAGTGCAAACCTTCAGTCCCCTCCTCCATACATGAGAAAAATAGAAGAGGAAGCCTACTTATATACCAATCACTCAGATAACTAGATTCAAATATTTGACTGGGTAGGCAAAGATGGGATGGAGAAAGTTACACATTGTATTCTTCACCTGACATAATTAGAAACATTAAATCCAGACGTTTGAGATGGGCAGGGCATGAAGCACATATGGGCGAATCCAGAAATGCATATAGTGTGTTAGTTGGGAGGCCGGAGGAAAAAAATACCTTTGGGGAGACCGAGACGTAGATGGGAGGATAATATTGAAATGGATTTGGAGGAGGTGGAATGTGATGATAGAGACTGGATTATTCTTGCACAGGATAGGGGCTGATGGCGGGCTTATGTGAGGGCGGCAATGAACCTGTGGGTTCCTTAAAAGTCATAAGTAAGTAAGGCGAAGAAGAGAAGTCTCATCTCCCGTGCAGATTGTGGCACAATAAGATCTACTTTAAAATATAATGTTAACTGCTGCAAATTATTTAAAAGAATACTAGGCCTATAGGTTTTATTCTTGACAATTAGTTACCGGTATGTTATAACATAATGGTAGGCCTACAATAGGTACTACGGTACTTATTACTATACCCATACATTATTATATTATTATGTTAGTAATGTAATCTTCTCATTTTACTCCAGTTTATTTTTATCTCTCCTATAAAACATTCCAAATATTGCCATCACCCCTGATTCCCCTGATCATGTGATCAGGGCACAGTATAAAGAAGATACCTACCTACCTACCCTACCTACCTATACTGTGGCCGGGGCAGAGCCTTGGCCATCCTAAATTTTTCATCTAGATTTAAAAATACCCTATTTGTAGGGGAAAATTTCTGATGTTGGCGACGCTGCAAACGAGGTCGCTAATTTTCGTCCAATCTGGCGGTACTGGCAGTAGACGATTAATTTATAACAAATTTGCATATATTTAGAATGTGTATTGCATAAGTAGACATGCTAATAGATTAATGTAATTTGAATTAAATTTACTTATGTTAAATATGTGTCATTTGATGTATCAAATCTAAGGAATAAATTTATATAAGCTTATATGACACATTCAATTGAACGGAAGTAACGGGTAGACATAGCTACTGTTTACATAATAACATTTAATGTATAACAATCCATAGTATATACATATTTATGTGACATTAGAATAAAATATATAATTTATAAGAAACAAAACTTATCTAATCATATATCATTAGTTGTCGTATCAATATTGTCTTATTGGTTTTCCACAGACTGAGCGCCATTTTTTTAGTTGCTGTGAATGCGGTTGTTGGAGTTTGAGTAGGCTGGAGGAGTGGCCGTTTGAGGGGAAAAAGGGGCTATTTTAGTTTTGCAAGCATACTGCATCGTATCAGATTTTACATCTGTTTTAGAAGTTTTCTTCGTTTATATTGTCTTTAAGGCCAAAGTCTTTCAGTGATGGGTGTGGAAGTAGAAGTCGTTTCGCCGGGTGATGGTAATTAACCCCAATTCATTTATTTCTTCAGTATTGAATTGTTATCTTCGTACAGATATAATTTCTAGTCACATACTCTTAAACGTGCCTCTCTTCTTCCAGGGCAAACATATCCCAAAACCGGACAGACTGTTGTTGTACATTATACGGGTAAGTCTGAATTATGCTTTTATTAACTACAAACCATTTTGTTCGAAATTATCTTCTGCACTGTCGTAGTGATGTGATACTAGTATTTAGTAGGCCTAGTGTATTTGTATATTAATTTCAGCATTAAAGAATAGAAGAGAGATGAGAATATGTGAATAACATGGAAGTGAAACATTATTAGCCAAACACGTGATGTCTTAATGCACAGTCATTTAATGTAACTTCCTAATTCCTTACTGTTTCATATATAAGACCTGGGTAAGAGCATGTATTTTGGTATGTTTTTGTGTATTTATGCCTAATTTTGAATCAAAATGTAATTCTTTCTTGCAACAGAAGAGAAATTCGGCAAATTTTTTATTCCACTACGTACAATACACAGCAGACAAAACATAGTTACATCATTGAAAAAAACAACCTCATAATTTTCACACACCTTTCTAAACACAAGATCTGATCACTGCGAAAGCTATAAATCCACCTAAAATATCATTTATTATATCCGATCTATGATTTTCACACGAAATCATTACGTAACCCTGTGTACGCACCATTATGTTGCACTAGACGGGAAGGCACTCCTTTCTTCGCTCCAGGGTAACTTTATGTAGGCCTACCTATCTACTGAAAAGCATAGCTAAATGCAAGGTATACCAAAAGCCAGAACAAACTAAATCTAACCTGTCACTGATTCTCGATTTTAACGAAGATTCTCTTATTTATTATTCCAGATACAGGCTATGCCTATGTATATTTTATAAAGTCATACCATCTTTCAATTTAATTTCATTATGAAATAACGCAATATAAATCAGACGTCAGTTTCGTGTTAGTGCGTAGCGAGGTGAAAGATTCGATAAAAATTCGATGACGGAACTCTATTGAAATTTCAGTATCCAGCCGCACAGGACTGACGTTTGATTTAAGACACTGACGTCTGATTTGCATTGATCAAATGAAACTGATAGGTGGAATAACTTACAACTTTACAAATATACACGCGATCTCTCTCTCTCTCTCTCTCTCTCTCTCTCTCTCTCTCTCTCTCTCTCCCTCTCTCCCTCTCTCCCTCTCTCCCTCCCTCCCTCCCTCCCTCCCATTAACATTATAGGCGTAAGTTCTCAACAATTGTGACTATTTGGAAGATGACTTTTGAAATGAAAGAAATAATCGAGGTTTTGTAAGGTCAAGGATCAGTGACAAGTTAGGTTTAATTTGTTCAGGCATTTGATATGCCTTACATATACGCTTTTTAGCAGATAACCTAGAGAGATTTACCCTCGTCTGTAATGAAGAAAGGAAGACCATAGTAAAGAAAGGAGTGCTTTTGTAAGCTATGATTATCGGAAATTTACCCTGGACCATAGTGAAGAAACGAGTGCATCATAATGGTACTACTGTATTATGTCATCATTGTATCTGAAAATGTCTGACAAAATCATCATTCTGTGGCTTGAAAAAAAAGTAGGAATTAGGAAAGAGTTGGGTAAATTTATAACTTTTGCTGTCTCTCATATCTGTAGAGTGGCGTGTTACGATTTAAAGCTCTCGCAAGCAAAGAAGCAACTTTTGACAGCTCTCTAACTTATATTTTTTGTACTCCCATCCTCTCTTCAGATCCCTCAGCCAATGGGAACTGGATTCTTCATTTGCATTTCTGGCATCAAACAGCAAATGGCCAGGACATTGCCACATAGATATATTTATAACTTTCCTTCTACGCTTATTCACTTAATCACTCACATGCCCTCCAGCTGATTGTCATTGGGGTAAGGGAAGAAGGAATGCTGTTATTTGGAACATCGCACTCTAACCTTACGCATTCCATGTGCTTTATTAGAGATGTCAGAAATCGAATTTTTGTCCACACCCACTGTAGAGATTATTTTCAGTGATTTAAGTGCTACGGCAAAATAATGAAGTTTCACCTGAATCATCTATATGTCTAAACTTCCTGATTCGTCCAACAAGTAATGTTCTAAGCCACGACATAGATGTATCAGGGTTAGTGCATATTCTATCATGACTGCTTAATTAATTGAAGAGAGAGTTAGTCATGGAAGTGATAAACTACGGGATGTGTCATTGTTCTGTTGTCTACAATGTGATGTATGGAGAGAAAGGGATGGAACCATTAATATTAGTGTATGTATTAATGTATGTAATTAAGTGAAAATTTAAATAACTGAATCATTTAATGGAACCGTTATTGTGAGGTCCACCATTTTGGAATAGTGGTCAGCATGTCTGTGAAACTAGTTTGTACGGAATCGAATCCTGGTTGGGACAAGTTGCCTGGTTTAGGTTTTTTCTAGGGTTTTCCCTCAACCCATTAAGAGCAAATGCTGGCTGACTTTCGGTGCTGGACCCTGGGTTCATTTTGCTGTTGTTCCGAGCTCCATCTTCATTCTGCCTACTTCCATACTCATGTGTTAGCCTATCATATGGGGCTAACAGAATCCGATCTAATGACTGACCCAGCCTCAGAACAGAATTCATCATAATCGCCGAAAAGTAGGCATGGTTATAAATGGCTACGCATCAATATGCGCAGCATTAAAAAAAAGACCTTTGTGGGATGGTGGAGTGTAAATTTGTAATACATAGTCATCACTCCACTTGTACTTTATCATTCCTTCTCACTGTGTAATGCATTCCTACCAGGGTTTCATGGTTGGGACATGGAGTATAGTTTAGAAGGAGAGACACATTTCTCAGTGAATAGTCCAATTATTTGGAATAAGGTTATGACATGGTGCAATCTTCAGTCAGATGACTGTATCTAGTAACATCATCTTATGCTGCAGCATGCAGGATTGAAATAACGAGAGATTAAACCTAGTAATTGGATGGACATGTAACATGGGGTATAGAGAGAAAAAACATCCTTCATATTTGATTCCTGCTGTGCATTGTCTCCAGTAGCTATATTGGATGACCGAAAAATGCCCCAAAATAAATTGGAAGGTAGTATTGCTTAAAAATGATGGAAAATTTCTGCATGAACATACGTTAAAAATAGCATGGTGTAAGAGCAATGCCCCATTTTACGTTTACACGTGTAGCACAAGCCTTTCCTCCAGAAAACTTTGGGAGGTGGTTCTACCTAGATACATAAAAAAATAAAGGAAGATGTTTAAACACATTATGTCCAAAACTGGAGCATTTCTTAGTTAGTCATTTTGATAATTTTACAATTCATTTTTAGTTTCAGATAAATCTGTCGAATTTGATAAGTTTATCTTAAATGTTCAATCAATATGATTTATCTATATTGTGCAAATTTTATATTTGCTATGACATCTCAAATGGATATTAATGTTTTCACCATTTTGGCATCATCAGATATTTTAAAAGGACGAAATCTAAACTTAATCTATTAGACCATACATAGTAATGTATTTCATGAGTTTTATGTAATTGAAGATATTGATAAGCAGTTCAATTTTAAATTTGATTTTCGAGAAATATAAATTTTTAGAATTGTGGATATGACTCTAGATACATATAACTCATGTTACATTGTTAAAATACAACTTATTATAAATAATTAAAATGATAAAATTGATAAAATTAACATGTTGTACTTTGTATCTAAATTAAAAAACTATAGTGCCATGCTATTATTATTATTATTATTATTATTATTATTATTATTATTATTATTATTATTATTATGTAGTCAATAGTGATATTTTGCAATACATTTGGATCTTCTGTGGTAGTCAATCGTCGTGTTCTTGGGTTATGTAAATAAGTACTGCATTCATATTGTGTTAAATGTACCATTGGAACATATCCTTGTAGATTTTATATTTATATTTATATTTTACTATCCATTTGAGATGTCACAGCAAATATAAAATTTGCACAATACAGATAAATCATATTGATTGAACATTTAAAATAAACATCATTTTGATAATGACTATAAAATCCCTAGTATTGCTTCCTTCGAAAAAGCTGAGAGTACTGGTACCATGTTACAGATTTACAGATCCACTGGATCATTACCAATTTGACTGCTTCTTGTGAGATGTTTAGTTTATGCTATAGGCCTACTAGTGAATAATATGAAGATTTTACAACATATGTTGAAGCATGTGTAACCATTTGTTGAGCACCTAGGATGTAGAAGTCAGTGTGACTGTCAATGTAGAATGGTTCCAAGCCTACATCGAGATGGGTGGCACACTTTTCGGAAATGTACTGTGAAAAATGCTACTTACGAAATGCATGTTATCAAAATGACTAACTTAGAAATGCTTTTGCGTATTTCAGTGTTTTTCAGTTAGTTTCTGTTTAGAACTACCTCCCAAGGTTTACTGGAAGAAGTAATTGACCTGAGTCCATAAGTAGTTTCTTTTCTTGGTACATTGATTATATTCTGGCTGAGTCTGGAAGATGGAAGGTGCATAAATCATATCTTGAGTTATGCTGTTAGATTTCGTCATCATGTTTACATTGGTTGCGAAAAGGAGTTGAACAAAAGACGAAGGTGTATAACTAAGGCTTTCATTGTTTGAGTTCCCCTTTACCCTTCCATTTTTGGTACTATCAAGATGTGAATGTGAATTGTAGTGTTGTAATATGTTTGCTGTATTTGACTATCTTGTCCACTCTTTCATTGTCGCGAATATTAGCACAGCTTGGTAACTGTGAGAATTGTACTAATGTGTGCTAATACAGAGTGGTTAGTAGTGTTTGTGGCCATAGGACTCCATTCTCTGCCTGTGTTATACCTCAACATTTCAACTGGGAAAAGGAACCAACATCACCACTAATAATAGCATGTCATGCAACCCGTTTTCTACTGAAAGCATAAATTGACATTTAAAACTGATTATAATGAGCACGAGAGCATTCTACTTACGAGAAGATATAGTCTGAAAAACTATAAACCTCCCATTTTCATCAACAACCTACAAATCCCTTATAATTCAACTCCAAAAGTTCCCGGCATTATTTTTGATGAAAAACTCCTGTGGCACGCACATATCAATCATATTATTACATGATGTGTGCCTAGACTTAATCTTTTAAAAATTGTTGCAAACAGAAAATGGGGATCTGATATAACAATGAGATCGTTTTATATAGCTTATATAAGATCCAAATTATTATATGGGTGTGAAGTTTGGGGTGGTACATCAAAGACATACCTGAAGAAAATTACTACATTCCAAAATGCTGCATTAAAACTGTGTTTGGGAGTGCCTAAAACTACCTTAACATGTGCAGTAGAAATTGAATGTAATGTCCAACCTGTTTGGTCATATATACGTGAGAAAATTCTTAAAATTCACCTTAAGCTTCAGTCTTCGTCAAGATGTTGTATGTTTTTTCAAATAACAGATCACAACTTCAGCAAGTTTTATAATATACAAATGGAAGATGTTCCTTTAAATGTAATTTGTTTAACGATGGAACAAAATTTAGTTGTCAGTGAAACTCCACCATGGATGTGGAAAAGGCCAAAGTGTTATATTAATATCCTGGCAATTATACTAAGAATGATGCACCACATGTTTTAAAATCTAGTGCTATGGAACTAATCTGTAACAAATATGAAAATTTTTTTCATATCTATATTGATGGGTCACAGAATCCTGATGATGGACTTTCAGGTGCAGGGGATTATATCCCAAAATATGAGAAATATTATATATCATGTTCATCTCCCTCTAGTCTCGAAACAGAACTACTGGCCATAGAGGTAGCTTTTTTACATGTCTCTACCTTATCTGATATACTTGTATGCATTTTCAGTGACTCGATGGGAGCTATTCTAAATATCATGAAATATACTCCAACTTCCTATGCACAAATTACAATCTCTATACAAAAAATATTAAATAAACTAAATCTTCAAAAAGAAATTGTATTCCAATGGATACCTAGTCATTGCAGCATTACTGGAAATGGGATTGTAGATAATATTGCTAAACAGACATCATCTTTGGGGCCCAAACCTATGCAAATAACTTCTTTAACCAGCGCATAGTCTGCAGTTAATTCTCATTTAACAAATTTATGGGTCGAATTATGGCTTTCTTCTGATAAAGGCCAATTACTTCAAAACATTCAAAAGAAACCTAATGCTTTACAACATTCCGCAACATTCTCAGACACATACAAACTTTCTTGGCAAGTGCCAGGACAGGCCATATTGTCACTCAGAAGTATCTTCACTGCTTTAATCATGTTGACTCTAGTAATTGTTGCTGGAGCAACAATAACAAAGAAGATTTGGAACATATACTCTTAAACTGCCCTGTTACAAGCATCCGTAGAACTAATCTAAAATCTGCAATCCCTGTAACCTTGGACAATTCTCTCCAGTAGATATTGATTACACCTCATCTTTGGAATGTGGCTGCTGCAATACACAACAAGTATCGTGCTTTTTACCTATAATTTGTAAGAAGAGGAAATTCATAGTGAAACATAGTGGAACACGTGTTGTCAGCAAATGACTGGATACACTACAAAGATTGAAGATAATGAGCACTAACCTGTGCTACAAGAATAATAAGCAGTGACGCTTTCATAACATTTATGTAGAAAATTTCCATTAACACACACAAGTTCTTAGGTGTGAGTAAAGCAATGTATATACATATATTTTTTTTAGTTTCTCTAGTGTCTCAGGATTATTTTTATAAACCTTGTCTTTTAAGTTCCCCCATAAATAAAAATCACACAGAGTGAGATTGGAACTTGCATGGAGACCAAAACCCAGTGCAGATGATTCTATTTTCAAAAACCTCTAAAATCTGGTGATTTGTAAGCAGTATGTGTAGTGGTAAAATCGTGCTGAAAGAATGATTTCTGACATTCAGTCAATGTCTGTTGCTGGAGAAGTGTCTTGATTATTTCTGCGTGATATATTGCAACAGTGCATTAATGAAAAATAGGCCTATGATCCTGTGTGTATTCAAACCACAATACAATCTTTTCATACTTCATGCACAAGCTGGAGTTTTTCTATGCACCAATACCAGTTGTTTTGTGAAATGATGTGGTCATGTAATTCGAAACATGCTCAATCCGAAAATTATTAATTCATGATGCACTCTATCAGCAACACTCTCCAGCACTCAGTTACAAAGTCAGACTATTCACATGATTGTGCGATATAATTCATGAACCACTGTAATTTTATAGGTTTTAAATTTAAGCAGTGTAGTTTCAATTCTTCTGTAGTACACATTCTCTGACTGGACTATCAACAGTTGAGTCTGGCTGCACCATGTTTTGTGGGTCCCTATCACCACGGCATGGCGCGTCCTCAGGTTGCGGATAGAGGAGACGGCCTCCAGATATGGAGGGTAGCTGCGAATATATTGAATAAGCAGTCGCGGACAGCCGATGAGGGGTGGTCCTCCAGCTTGGGGGTTGGGCGAAGGGCTAACAACCCATCACCGTAAAAAAAAACAGCTTGTTATGAAACTCCAAAATAAGCCTTGGAATGGACTGATTTTCTGGCATGACCACAATAAAGGAATAAGTTTATGAGATTTGGTACTTGGAATGTTACAAGTTTATATAGAACAGGAGGGGTAACATTAGTAGCAAAAGAATTAGCTAGATATAGAATAGACTGGGCATACAGGAGGTTAGGTTAGATGAGAACGGGATATCTCAAATAGGAGATTACTTGTATTATGGGGAAGGAAACAGTCACCAATTAGGAACAGGATTCTTTCTTTATTCACAAAAGAATAAAATCAGCAGTAAAAAAGGTCGAATTTATCAGTGACATGTTATCGTATTCAGTACTTAAGGGTAGATGGTGCGATATCGTAATTATAAATGCTCATTCCCTCTACAAAACATAAAGACGACCATATAAAGGATAGCTTCTATTAGAAATTGGAACATACTTTTGATCAGTTATCTAGATATCACATGAGAATTTCATTTGGTGATTTCAGTGCTAAAGTAGAATGGTTTTAAACAGACTATTGGAAAAGAGAGCCTACACGTAAAAAAAAAAAAGTTGAGAAGCTTTTGTCATCCAGTCTGCTCTCAAAAAAACTGAAAGTTAGAATTTATAAAACAGTTATATTACGGTTGTTCTGTATGGTTGTGAAACTTGGACTCTCACTTTGAGAGAGGAACAAAGGTTAAGTGTGTTTGAGAATAAGGTGCTTAGGAAAATATTTGGGGCTAAGAGGGATGAAGTTACAGGAAAATGGAGAAAGTTACACAATGCAGAACTGCACGCATTTTATTCTTCATCTGACATAATTAGGAGCATTGAATTCAGACGTTTGAGATGGAGCATGTATGGGCAAATCCAGAAATGCATATAGAGTGTTAATTGGGAGGCCGGAGGGAAAAAGACCTTTGGGGAGGCAGAGACTTAGATGGGAGGATAATATAAAAATGGATTGGAGGGAGGTGAGATATGATTGTAGAGACTGGATTAATATTGCTCAGGATAGAGACTGATGGCAGGCTTATGTGAGGGCAGCAATGAACCTCCGGGTTCCTTAAAAGCCATAAGTAAGTTTCAATTCTTGCTGAAGATGTTATAATGCTTGGTTCCTGAGCTAGCAGACAGAGAAATTTTTTAGGGGCATGTTTCAGTCATTAGTCTGTTCATCTCATTTTTCTTCCATCAGAATTCAGCATCTGGTAACAGATTTTTTTTGTCAACAGAGATTCTTCTTATGGTAACTTTTCAGCTAGTTGAACAGTTTCCTTATCTGGAACAAGATTGCCAGGATATTGTCTTGCAAATTGTCTTACTGCTGTTCTGCACAAAGTTTGTTTTTAAATACATATTATACATAAAACTCTATACAAGACTTTAGGTTCTTGTGTTGTGGCATAGCAAACAATGAAATCTATAATTTACGCACAATTATAACAATTTTAACATAGAACTGAATAACATATCAACTCCTTAACAAACTTTAAACCAAACTGACTCACATGACTCAGCACCTCTTGGTGTTTTATTTCCTTTTGTGATTGTCTGAACTCTCATAGTAAGAAGCCATTCTCTGACTGTTCTGAATGCTACTAATAGTTCTATAGTTTTGTATAAATTTGTGTATTTACTTCATTCTGAAGCAGTTGTTGTAAGGTAACTTGTAGTAACTGTAATGCACTCTTGGAGTTTCTAAGAATACACCAGTTATTTGCAAAGTGTAGTATTACAAATCCACACCTTTTGTAAACAATCCAACATTGCTTTCATCCTCAATTAGATCAATGATAGACAGTATTCAAAAGCAGCATCATTGCCTAATTCATAGTTGAGCATTCACGTGCAGTTGCAATGAACTACTTGAGTTTCTTCCATAATACAGTAATTATATAGATATTAAGGCTGGACTGAAAGAATAAGAGAGAACTATGTTTGTAATGTTGCATAGTTTTGATGTCCTTTCTACTTGTCAACTGCAGACCCTAGACTATTACTATATATACGCGAATACTCCGTGCATATTTTTTCTGGAATTTAGCAAAGAAAAACTGAGGTGCGCGCGCATTTTTTGAAATAAGGTTGGTACCGCTTTGCCGAGTGCATGGAGTATTTGTGTATATGTGGTAATTTTAGACACTGTAACTACTGTGTATGTATGTAAGACTCAGGGTTTGTAGCTACTTGAACAAAGCGTTACATGACCAATCTTATTTTCTAGATCATCACAATACTTCCTGTACTACATATAAAGTTCCCCCCTACTACCATTAATGCACAACACAATGTCAATACGGCGGTTGCTGTCGTCTGCAATACAACAAACTTTTCTGTTGATTTTCGAGTTCGTCATTTTTTCCGGTTATTATATGTTTTTTAAGTTGTGTTAACTCTTGCTAGTAGTTTTATATTTTATTTTATCCGTCTTAGTATTTATTTTATTATTGTAAATATTTTTGTTTTATCACTATTATTATTATTATTATTATTATTATTATTATTATTGAATTATTTTGTATTACAATCTTTGTATCATTTCTGTCACGATTATTCTATTATTATTATTATTATTATTATTATTATTATTATTATTATTATTATTGTTGTTGTTGTTGTTACTATTATTCATATCATCAGCATTATTATTTGAACCCTGTAAAATTTATGTAGACTACGGGACTGTACCCAAGCACGAGCATATGCTCATTTCGGGTATCTATTCATATGTATTCAATTCAAATGTAAATTGTAAATAAATTTGAAATTTGAAAACAGCAAAGTCATTACCCTCTTTGCTACCCAATATTTAATAACAATATCCGAATTAACAAAAGGATCTTCCATACATGTGTATCTGGTTCGAATTCTGATGTTCAAAGAAATTTTTATGGAGAACAACATTTTAGTCAGGTTTCTTCCTTGCCATCATGTAAGGACACCAAATGGTCTGACATTGAGATGTGTTTTTAATGACTTCAGGTACGTTAGAAAATGGTGTGAAGTTTGATTCATCCAGGGACAGAGGAGTTCCGTTTAAGTTTCGACTAGGAAAGGGAGAGGTGATAAAAGGATGGGACCAAGGAGTTGCACAGGTAAGGACAGTGCCACTGAGTATTGTAGCTACTTGAACAAAGCGTCACATGACCAATCTTATTTTCTATATCATCACAATACTTCCTGTACTACATATAAAGTCCCAGCTTCATAGTAACCAAAAGCTTTGTAATGTAAGTGTGTTAAATGTCAGGTACAGTAATGAAGAAATCACACTTAGTATTCTGTAATTTCTTGAAATCATTGAGATTTCTATGTACCTCTCTCTTTTTTTTAATTGATAAGTCTCTAGTTTCTTACTGTACAGTTTCAATCATGGTATTTATTGTTCCTGTCGATTTGGTCATTTTCTACAAGAACAATCATGTTTATTACTGCTCAGTAATTTACCATAATGTTGGTATATTGACTGCCTTATCTAATTTAAGTGATGGTATTTTTTTTAATGTTAAATTATTATGATGAAGAGCACATTTATTATTTGAGGTTTTTAAAGGATAGATTTGGATGAAAGGTGCTTTTCGAAAGAGTTTAAATATTATCAAATGCAGTATTTAACAGAAACCAAATGGTTACAGTCACTGTCGAAAGTTCTGTATTCCTTTTTACGAAGGTTGCAGTAATTCCCTTTTGAATGAAAGTTCTAGAAATGGCTTCCTTGTTACTTCATACCCACAATGCACAATGCTTTCATGTGTGCTGTTGTTCCAGATGTGTGTTGGCCAACGTGCTCGTCTGGTGTGCTCGCCTGATTATGCATACGGATCTCGTGGACACCCTGGAATATATCCTTTCATGTTTTTTCCTGCACACACCAGTCACTCTTTTGTGCTGTATGTATGGATGATTACATTCTCTCACATGTATGAAAGATTAGTAAATCTAATGTATGAATTTGTGACTTAAGTAGGGAGGGATCTTTTATAAAGTAATTGTTGGGAAAGCTTCTTTCTGGCATTACTTTCTTATGTGAAAGGAGCTGTTTTGGTGTTAAGGATCACACAATAAAGTGTGGAAGTCGCTTGAAGGGAAGATAATAGAAAAGCAGGAATTGTCGCTGCTGTGTAATGTTGCCGTAGGCTTTCTATGAATAATTAAAGATGTGATAAAATAGTTTAACAAAGAAAAATAGTTAGGGATCTTTTTTTTTATATATATTGACTGTCATTAATCGAAAATATTTCTATAATTTTTAATGGTCACTTATCAGTGAAGGTTCCTTGTATCTTTTTCATTGTTGTAAATCAGCTGAGTTCTGATTGTCTCTGAAAAGAGGGGGGAGATTTACACTAATTTATAATGATTTTCCTTGACTTGATGCCACTATTCCACCAAATGCCACACTCATCTTCGACGTGGAGCTCCTGAAGGTGGAGCCCTGAAGGACGCCAGTGCTGCCAACATTCACAACATTAAATAATGCTATCTGTTCTGTCAGTATGTTTTGTTTCTTTATGTTGCGTAGCATATGTCATCCATACTAGGACTGGAAACTTCTTAGTGTAACAGATGTCACAATTATTATTTCACATTTGAGTTTTGCTATCAGAATGTCAGTGGTAATGTTACCATTTTTTTTATATTCTGTCCACAACGTATATGTGCTCTAATATGAATAATAAAAAGGTCTTCATCTAATTTAACTTCATTAGACTTGTTATTTCTGTACTCTGGTGTGAGCAAGTTTACGTACTCTGTGGCACATATGCTCGGAAAATGAGCTCTAGTTATATGTGAAATATTACAAAATAGGGCATTTAGTTATCCTGCAGCTGTAGAGGGAGCACTGGAATGCTTCAGAACAGCAGAGAGCAAGTTGAAATTCACTCACTCCTATTGGTTCGGGCCTTAAAGAAATACAAATAATTCTTTTTTTCTTCCAAGTATATACGGATTAAATAATAATACGAAGATTTTTTTAATGCATGAACGATTAGATGTCCACTCGACATCCTTCCAGAACAATAGACTACTGGTATCTTAAGGCGCGTCTCCACTATTAAACATTTAACAACAACCTGTTAAATATAACATGTTAAATTTAACATGTATATGGACATTTGAAGTCTCAATTGACTTAACATGTTAACTAAGTATGTTGAATTTAACACTTTTAACATGTTGGCGTGTTTTCCAGCAGAAATGGAAAACATGTCAAGTCAATTCATTTGCTCGTGCAGCGTCGGTACAGTTCGGCAAAGTTCGTACAGTTTCCATAGCAACAACTTATTTGTCTATGGCAACAACAGAAGTTCCGATTTTGTGGCACGTATCTTGATCATTTTTATACTATCATTGGTCCTTGGTGTTGGCTGTAAGTTGTTCGAAGTAATGGAGTGAACGAAAGAAAATACATTAGAATAAAATTAATGCACTGATGGAAAGGCCTTGTTTGTGGGATGTGTCTGCAAAAGAATACACGGGCAAAACTAAGAAGGCCGACTGTTTATAGAGAACTGGAATTACTATTTAATTGTTCTCGAGAATACAATAGAGAGTTTTTGCACTCTCGTCATACGCTAAACGTTAATGCTATGTTGACGTCAGTAATGGTCGTATTTGGTGATGTATGTTAACGTTCGTAAAACTTCGGAAAGAATAATTATACGATATTACCCACTCCTTTAACATCTATCATGTCGTAGGTCCTATGATAATCAATCGCGCTGTGATTTTTTTAATTGAGATGAAATGGCTGCTCTTAAATTGCGTATTTCTTTGATGTAACAGGAAGTATTTTTGCAGCACTATATTAAAATCGTGTTCTGACATCTCAGCAAGTTTTTGAGTCCAAATCGATACTGTATTCAACTTTACGCTCGTTTGGAATGTATCCTGCATAGTGTCTTTTACTAAGATATTGCTACATCCACATTCTCATTTTCTTCCTTTTCAAAGCCTTGTAACAAGCAATAGAGACAATTACAAAAGTCAGATCATCTGAGTCCATTGTCCAAGGTTTGAAAATAAAACACTATCTACAGTATATTAAAATCTCATAGACTGTTTATGGTGGACTATGCAAAGAAAGTCAAGTTTAACATGTTTAACAGTGTGGACAAAGTGTTAAATGAAATTAGCATTAACATGTTCAGTCAACATGTTGGGATGTTAATGGTAAACAATTTAACATTTAACATGTTGTTGTTTAATGTTTAATAGTGGAGACGCGCCTTTAAGTTACTGTTTAGTTCAACTTCGTATTTCATAATGGTATTTGTCTCATCTCTGCTCTGTCACAGATAAGAGCATTGATCATTTGTTTTACCTGAGAGATTACTCTTTCTTATGCTCCTACTGGAGTGATCTCTCTCACAGCAGTTTCTAACCCCTATGGCCTCTGCTCTATCTGCTAGTATTCGGGTTTTGGGTCAGGCTTGGATGATAATTATAAGCTAATAGCTAATCTTAGTGGAATATGTAGCTTATCAGCAATATATGCATTGGAGGGGGAAAGGAACTGGCCACCCTACCCCATTATCTGGCCCAGTTGCCTCATGAGTGATGCCTTATTGGTGTTACTTAAGAGGTTCAAACCTGTCTTTGGATAGGTAACTAAACAACAACAGCTAATCTTGGGTTTTGGGTCTGGTTCAGATCAGGCCGGGTTGAATTTCGGCCTGTGTAGATCTCTAATATGAGAGAGGTGGTACAGTATAGATCTCACTCAGAATCATAATTGATCATTCCTCTTCTCTGTATCACACCCTGGATTCTAAACTGTCGTAACTCAAAATACTTGATTTTTCAGTAACTAACATTTTAATATTAATCATTAATTCATCCAGAGTGAGATATGAAATTCTATTATAACAATGAATGAATTTGAAGAAATCGTAATTCATTTAGAAAGTGGTAGAGCTCCAGAAGATTAATGATTAATATTTTAATATTAGTTAACTGAAAAATAAAGTATTTTGAGTTACTACACTTCAGAATCCTAGGTGCGATATATGTGGTTATTCAACTCATTAAGTACACCCTATGCCATTCTGAATTAATTTAGTGCAAACAACTTACCTTCTCATGTACCTAATTTTGGCCACCCTACCCCATCATATTCTGGCCTAGTTGCCAGGGGCGATTTCTCAGGGCATGCTATGCTTGCTGCGCAAGCTCAATATTTTCGTAGAATGTGTATTTCTCAAAATGGCGTTACATACATTAAAATTTATTTTGATTTTTGGAATACTGTATAGGCGTAATACCATCTGCAGGTTGCACACCGCAAGTATCGCAATGCTTGCTCGTTTCTCGGAGCTACAGGAAAGACGTAGAAATAGCGAGAATATGATGCGCGCGCAAGTGCCTTCCTCCTTGGTCCGTCATAGGAGCACATGCTTCTGTTATGTGTTGTTTGAAGCTCTGGTCCGAGAGCTACACCAATGACTATTTAATGTTACACAGAGCAGTATTGACAGCGGGAATGTGCTGTGATTTGCGAGTGCAATGTAATTGTATGAGCAGAATGCATGTATTATTAATTCTTAAACATTAATTTGAAGTATTGCAATGAGTTCGGAATTATGTGTTATTGAAACATAGAGAATATGTGCGCTCGTTCAGTGCATCTCAATACAACAATGTGCATTGGTTGGCAGGGTCGAAAAAACTAAATAAACTGTTTTGTTGGCCATGTTTGTTATATTATATCGAACTTCTACATCTGATAAGCGAATATGATCCATGACTCATAATTATTTCATAATTATAAAATACATTATTTATGTGGGTCTGATTATTTTTATTAATTATGAATTATTATATCCTCCCATCTTCCCCTATGAATAAAAGAGCAAGCCTAACTTTCGTGACTAGCATTTGCCCCTGCTAGTTGCCTTATAAGTGGTGCCTTCTTGGTTTCACTTGAGAGATTCAGACCTGTCTTTGGACAGTTGACTAAACAACAATACCTAATTTCCAGTATCTATTTTCAGAAGTATAAAAGTAACATTAGAAGTGATTAACAACAGGCCAAGACCGACCAGCCTACTGCTGGCTTCATATTCACTTGTCTCAGCAGAGAGTACTGTGTGGTCAGCATGATGATCCCCCCCTCCCCCCAAGCCATTATAGCTGGTTATCGAAACTTTTTCCTATCTATCATAGCTCCCCAAATTCATTATGATGTTGGGTGGGCACCAGTCCATACACGGACAATTTTTTTTTCCCATAAGGACTCCAACCTGAGTACATTCTGTAACACAAGTACTAGGCATGATGCCTTAAACTGCAAGACTTAGAAGAGATTATATCTGCATAAATGATAGAGCTTATTATTTGGGATTTTTTTTAAAGGATACCTTTTGTATGCAATGTGGGAAATAAAAGTTTCTCATTGCATAGCAAATGAAATGATTTATATACAGTAGTTCAAAGCAACATACTACAAAAAGGGAAAATCATTAGCAAATGAACTGAAAGCAGGACGAATAGAAGGAATAGTGTACGCACTCCTATGTTCTCTCATTGTCGGTGGCGGACCTGAGAACTAGTGGCGCTTTGATCGCTAAAGTCCATCATTTATCTGAGGTCAGACACCTCGAAAATACAATTTCTCGCGCATTTAATGGTGAAAGTTGTTAGGGGTTGTTAGTATGCATTGTTGTTTGGGTTTGTGTAGAAGTCTTCAATTTGTTGTGCTTTGAATTAACCAGCAACAAAAAAATATTGTGTGGTGGTTTACAAAATAATTGCAAAAATGCTGTACTGTTTTACTCCGGATTGTAGATCAGAATACGGTAGAAATAGTGACAAAAGACATTATTACGTAACAAGGGAGTTAAGAAGTCTGTAGAAACTTGTATAAAAGAAAAAATTGTTCTTTGTGAAGAAATGCATGGTCAAGGCTGGGAAGGTGCTGTGCCCGAGTTGGTAAATACCACTCCTGCCGTGTTGATTGACAGATTTTTAGGGTATCATGTGGCAGATTGTGTCGTAAATCATTTCTCTAAGTTTATTGCATGTACTCTCTGTGTCCATTCCCTTCGACAGAAAAGTAATGTGTCTAAACATTGTGCAGCTCTCACCCAAATCAAGGACTACGGATCCGGTAGGAACGTCAGTTTTCTAACCCATCCCTCCCAAGCTGTGTACGACGTACTTCTTCAAACAGAAATGAAAATTAAGAAAAGATTAGCTCAGCGAGTGTAATGTGGGGTGATATCTTCTATGACTGTCTTGACACTATTGACGCTCTTACGATCCAGTCTTCAGGAGCAGGTTGTTGCAGAGAACACATCATGGATATTATTCCTAAATTGGTTTACCACTACTTAAAGTGCCGATTCTTCTTCAGGACAAAGGAAATCCAAATAGAATTGCAAGCTCGTAAATCGGCCAAGTCATCTCGCAAACTCTCGAAAGTAGCAGGCAACTAATCATTCATATGATGAGTAATTTAATTAATTTATAAGCACGTAAAATATCTTTCATCTCTGGTTTTATTTAACATTTTGTAGAGTTTTCTGTCCCTGAATTCGCAACTTGTTAAATACTGAACTTATCGCTTTCATAGCGTTTCAGATCCCATTGTATTTTCTGTTACGAACGTTCATAATAGTATTAATTGAGAGAAGGCTATTAATTATGAATAAGGGACTATGCAGGTATTCCTAAAGTTACGAATATACGGGTTAAATGGTAGAAATTTGCTTTTAAAAAGGACTATGTTTAGCCTAACAAGAACTGTGAACTTCCTCCAAGTCACGATCCTAGCGATAGAAGCGCTGCATTGCGGAGGACCCGTGTAAACTCGCTGAGTGTGTACACTATTCCTTCTATTCGTCCTGCTTAAAGTATAAGAATAATTAATGCATGATGCAACACGTAATTTATAGTTCATTTTATTTTGTATATGTAAAAATAGTTGGTAACTTTATAACAATCAACATAAAAATTACGCATAACCACAACCACAAAAAAAAAAAATAAAATATATAAATAAGACCACTAGCAACACAATTTGATTACTGAAGTATTGTAACATTTAAGTACAATAAGTGTAAATATATCTAAAATAAAAACGTTTGTTAACAATATCAGAACACAACCATGTATATGGAATGTGTCATGGAATACGTGGTTCAGGTTGATGACTGGCTTTCTTCTCGTCTTTAATTTGTGACTTCATGCTGCTCTTACATTCTGCACTGAAAATCAGACTGTTCGCTTTTCTTAACCCTTTCAGTCTGCATTTTCAAGCAATTCTGTTTACAATGTGATGAGGCTATGTTAGGAAGAGATGATAATACTGCAAGACACCACCAATTAATTTAAAATACTAGACATGAAATTGTTAGCACACATATTCGAGCCTGGGATTTGGCTTAATGGAGTTGCTCACAGTTGGTCTGAAGATATGATACGTGATTTCACTCGACAATAGTAAAGCTTAGATATGAAACCACGCTGTAGTTTGTTTTGTGCACAGTTCGTTGTTCGAGACTATGACCAGGCTCTATCTGTTAGGCTGCTTGATATGGTATTATGACTGTAATGTTCGATGTTTGTGTTACTCTGACTTCTTCTTAGGCATCTGGTACACTCTCTCCACGAGAGCTCTCATAATACTTCCTGGAATTCTCTGGTGCTCTTCTATAAGCTCCTCGATGGCTCGTGCTACCTGCGCATAAATAAGCACTTGTATGAGTATCAAACATAGGTCAACTCCACGCAATAGAAAACACCTCTTCTATGAAACTTTTCTGCATTGTAATATTTCATATTTGCCACTGTTAATTGTGACTCCTAACAGTTGATAGAAGTGCAGAATTATCTATCATTAAAACTACGAATAGATATTTCCACCTTGTTTGAAGAAGCCACCACTTATGAGTCAACTAGCCAGGAGATAATATGGTAGGGTGGCCAGTTTCTTTTCCCCTCCATTGCAGACATCGCAGACTAGCTATACTAAAAGCCAGATTATGAACTGACTAAACTGGAAGCAACGTTCTGTTGCTCTCTTTCTGAGCTCTATTGACACATAGTGGCGTGAGAATCAAAGCATGTTCATCATTTGTCACCGATATGTTTAAAATAACTGTCGTAGCTGTGTTTTCAATTATTAATATAATAAAGAAGTATATAACGAATTCAAACATTTCAGTTAAGCAAACGAACAACGGTTCAATTCAATAATAATAATGATAGTAATATAGTGTTGACTAACGTATCAAGATACATTATAGTAATTTTGATTTTGAGTTGTCGTTATAAATCGAATTTATTGTTTAGCTATTTTTGTACATCAATAATAATAATTTAATGGATATGATCTTAATTTTATATTTCTACTGATTAAGTCATGTACGAGTATATTCAATTATTATTATTATTATTACTACTATTACTACTACTATTATTAATTCACATAATATATCAATAAGCAAATATACAAATTTAAAAAGAAAAGTCGAGCGGTCTGAAAACTCCAAATAAATAAAGAAGAGTATTCGGACACTATTAGATCTATTATTAATTTATAGTACATATGAGTACAATATGGAAATCAGAACAGTTAAGTAAGTCACAAGCAGTGCCTCAGCCATTTGCTGCGCTGCTTCTTCTACGGATGTAATGCCTCCATTTACACTTTTGTCGGTAATATTTGTATACAGACAAAATCATTTCTCTTTCTCTCCAGACTTAAAAACCCATTTCCTTTTTGTATCGTAGCACTCGGGAGAATTCATTATTCTATTCAAGTACTACTGTATATAGTTCTCGATAACACTATCAACAATATTAGTAATTAAAATTACTGTTTTAAGAAAGCACGAGTTAATGACGCTGGAATGAAATGCGACTCGTAATGCACGTGGTGTTACAAATGAACTGGAAGTTTGGCTACACTGTCTCCGTGATCTCGTTGCCAGATTTCGTTAGCAGACGACATTTTCACGTGAGATCCAATGAAAAGCTCCGTTCTCCTTCTCCCCTCCACCCCCCACACTCAACGTGTCATCACTGCACAGACTACCCCTCTAACCCGCACTTTCCTCTCGCCCACCCAACTACTTCCTGTTTAGTCGGTTCATAACCTGGCTTTTAGTATAGACTTCAGATGCATACAAACAATTGTTCTTTCTCTGACACATATCAAGTGAGATGTACTGCCTGATGATAGATGTACATATCAGTCAGAACCTCAATCAGAGGACATCAAGACTAGTGTGGTCTGTTTTAATCTTCACTCCACACTCCAAGGTAAGGGGGGAGGGGGAATCTTAATTCGTCTTTACATGGAATCTAACCTGTAGTACCTGTATATCCAATACACTTTTCAGCTATAGATATTTATCACCTGAAAGCTCAGAATAATGATATTCAGAGGTCCAACAGTATTTTTCTTACATAACTAAATGCACAGAAAGAAAAAAAAATAGATATGTAGCTATTTTTGATGGCCAGAGTGTGCTGAAGCAGCTTTTCAGACACATTCGTATTTTCTAAACAATTATCCCATTCACTATAATGGCGACCTGGGTGGCGCAATTGGTAAAGTGCTGACCTTCTGTGCCCGAGGTTGTGGGTTCGATCCCGGTTCAGGTGATGGCATTTAAGTGTGCTTGAATACAAGAGGCTCATGTCAGTAGATTCACTGGCTGTAAAAGAACTCCTATGGAACAAAATTTCGGCACACTGGCAATGCTGATATAACCTCGGTAGTTGTGAGTGTTGTTAATTTAAATTTCACTATCATCAATAAAATGAAGTGAATGGCTCTTAATGAATACTTATAAACATGGTTATCATAAGAATGAAACATTTGAAAAATTACCTTCATCTGCAGCTGCTCAGGAGTGAGGCTGGCATTATAAGGGATAGGCTTGCCTATGTGCGTGCACAGTTTAACAGGGAAGCCACCATATATTGGCACAAGTGGGAACCTCGTCAACTGGTACAGTTTCAGCCAGAAGCGCCTGCCAAAGCCCACACTACGAAATGCTTCCCGCAGATTCTGTGTGAACATTGGAATGACTGACTGCAAAACAAAATACACCAGATAGAAGCAAACATTCTAATACATCACAGCCAGATGACTGCTGAGATAAAATACACACTGGGCTGCAAAAGAAAGGCTGATACGAAATTATATCATTTTCCGAAGACTTTAGCAAACATGGCGAGATGGAAAACTATTTTCCTGAGATTAGTTTTTTAAAAACGTGTAAATACGACTTTTATAACATGTTCACATTATTACTCCTGGTTGAGTGTTAGAGAAGGCCATATGGCCTTAACTCTGCCAGGTTAAATTCATCATCATTATTATTATTATTATTATTATTATTAGTATTATTATTATTATTATTTAATACGAATTGATTTTTATACTTTTATTTTACAACATTAATAAGACTATACGAAAATAGTATTCCACAGCCTTCCTTATTATCCATGGATGCTGTCATTGTTATAGGTCTCGCAAGCACGGATTACCGATGGAAGGAATACGAATCAAACACTGCAATAAGGAAGAGCAGGCAATAGGAAAGGTCACAAGATAACTTGAATGATATTCAAGAGTACAGTCGGAAAGGAAATGACATCGATAGAATCAGTCTTTTGTTGTGATAGTTACATTAAGACTTTAGTTTGTTCCACTGGATGTGAATGCGTGTCTTTTATCGCACTTTATTATTATTTCATTCGCAAACATATGTTGCGCATTTAATTAGCTTCAAATTTTTCTTCTTGGAAGAGACAGTACTTCCATCAGCTCGCACCTCTTCCCCCCTTGGCGTGCCTACATACACACGTCAAAACAGACAGCAACACCACCATTGGTTTTTGGTAATCGTTTCTTGTGCGACCTATACAATCGATATATACAGCCAGTTATGTTTCATATTGTGTTAACAAAGAATGTATCAATTTTATTATAAATATAAAATTTATAGTTTATTGAAGACATACACGAAAAAGTTGAATGATGTAATGATAATAGAGTTATATGCAATGCTTTCTGTGTATCTCTTTCTATTGTTTCCTAAGCAAAGTCCTCGTAATACAATATTTCAAATCGACAGTGACTTTGACTTGGCATTTATTTTGCAGCCCAGTAAATCATTAGCTGATAACTGAAATCTTCGTCAAAATACTGCCAAGGGATAAAGTCATCAGGGACACAATCGTGTTCTCTGCTCACATTCCACTAGTCATCTACGACTGTCACAGTGATGTGAACTTTCTGGAAGGATCATGTCTTGAATACATCTAGAGATACATGGGAGGAGACTGGGTGGAGTTAATAAGCCATGGAATCATTTTATCTTACATGCTGATTGGCACTATAATTTAAGCACTACTACTGCCAGTATTGTCGTCATGTGTGTATGTGCTTGACAGATACACCTTGTTTTACTAAGCTTAGATCATTACATACTTCTAAGTTAAAAATAAGAGTTCCTTCTCTCTAGGAGAGAACCTGCTATTGTTTAGACATACATGACTAAGAACATGGGATTCTTTAATTTTTTATGCAGATTTTTAAGTTAAACTTGTCATAAATAATTAAAGTAGTTTGAATACATCTGAAAGCCCCTCCCTAGGAATTCATCACTAAAAGTAACATTCACTCCATATAATAATGACCAGCAGATACAGTGATACCATACACTCTACTCTTATGCAAAATGAAATTGGTGTCATGCTACTAATAACTTATTTGGAGATTCTAACATAATGTGTGTTCAGCTTCGCCCCTCCATTCCCATTGTCTACACTTACTTACAAATGGCTTTTAGAGAACCCAGAGGTTCACTGCTGCCTTCGCATAAGCTCGCCATCAGTTCCTATCCTGAGCAAGATTAATCCAGTCTCTACCATCATATCCCATCTCCCTCAAATCCATCTACGTCTCGGCCTCCCCAAAGGTCTTTCTCCCTCTGGTCTCTCGACTAACACTCTATATGCATTTCTGGATTCGCCTATTCATGCTATATGCCCTGCCCATCTCAAATGTTTGGATTTAATGTTCCTAATTATATCAAATGAATACAATGCGTGCAGTTATGCTTTGTGTAACTTTCTCCATTCTCCTGCAACTTCCTCTTATCCCCAAATATTTTCCTAAACACTTTATTCTCAAACACCCTTAACCTCTGTTCCTCTCTCAAAGTGAGAGTCCAATTTTCACAACTATACAGAACAACCAATAATATAACTTTTATAAATTCTAACTTTCAGCTTTTTTTGAAAGACTGAATGACAAAAGCTTCTCAACCGAATAACAACAGGCATTTTCCATATTTATTCTGTGTTTAATTTCCTCCCGAGTGTCATTTATATTTGCTCCGATATATCTGAATTTGAAGATAATTGGATTCTATTCATAATTTAAGAGTTAACGTCTCTAGAAAACTTGCACGCTAAAGTTGAAAAATTTTACTCTGAAATAATAGCATTTTTATTAGTTCTTTAATAAAAGTTTATAAAGTAACTGTTGTATGTTCGTCAATCTGATGCAGAAAAATTAGAGCTTTTTTTTAAATTCGGAATTGTAAAATCTTGCAGCTACATTCTTATTGAGAACAGACTCTCTTCAGCTAATGGAGCAAACAGAGAATGCCACACGGTTTACCTTGTTGCAGCAGTAGAGCATCTGTTATAAACAAAGCAGGATTTACAAATAACAGAAAATCTTTTTTCGGGTTTGGTTATACGAGCATACTATTACATAAAATATGCGAGAAAGGATGAGCGTAATTTCTAAAGTGATATTCCCTTTCGTGCTATAAGGCCTAGTTTCTTCAACCTTTGTTAAAATGCACCTAAAATAGCATTAATTAACTGTAAGTGAAAAGTATGAATTGCTGTTAAAAATATTGCGTTTCTTCAACTTTACATTTCACATTTTAACATTCTGTTTGTTAACTCTCTGTTAGGACCAGAGATTCTGGAGTTTAACCATAACCTATAACCAAGTATAGGCTCACTTCTGTTTTCTGAACTCTGACAATTGCGATTCTCGCTTGTTTCCGTTGTTTGATTCAGAGAGGATAGAATTATTTCTATTCTCTCAGATTTGATTTCTGCTTCTTTCCTTGTCTGTATCACAATAGCGTGGAGCGGCGTATTGGTATTGCTGTTATGAAATGGAAAACACTGGAACAAAAAGAAATCATGGGACTAATTTCTCTTCGTTCGAAAGAAACTTTCTGCTGGAAAATATTTCGCAGTATAAACCATTTAATGAGAATAAACAAACAAACGGATCTAAGTTGAAAGCGAAAAGTGAGGCTTGGCAGTAAATAGCCTATACCTTTGTATGAACTTCTGTTCTGTCAAATCACAGAAATCAACCCCTCTGATTATGTATTCATGGATATCATTTTCTAAATAATCCAGATATATAAGTTCAGCATCTAACGCACCAGCCATATTGGATACTTCTATGCTAACAGAGAGTTAAATGATTTAACTGCATGAAATTGGGCAGTTAAATTAACATAGGTTTTAACAGCCTGTTAGTACTAACAGTAGTTGAAGAAATGCTTCAACTGTTAAGTTTATAGTTAAAATGGAATAACACACTGTTATAATTTAACAAAGGTTGAAGAAACTGGGCCTAAGTCTGATTATCTGCATTACTTAAGCTGTGTAAGATTGTCTTCCACCTCAGAGTCTGCTGCACTTACCACTTTGGCATCCAAGGCCACTTTCGCAAACCCCAGCCTCTTCTTCCACATGAGCTTGTAGTATGCATTGCCAAACTGTGCCTCGTACACTCCACCTGGGGAGATGGCTAACAAGCTGTTCTCTTTAAGAATGTTGGAGCAGGTCTGAACTGTGCCTGGGATAACTTTGACGGCTTCCGAGATGATGGAGAAGCCTAGGAACACCACAGCTCACATTCTTATATGATTGGGATGATGGCTTTACTATACTGTGATGTGTAACAAAAAGAAGTCATGCACTTCCATAAGTACATTGAAAGGGTTGAACAGTTCTGTACTTGCAACACAATTACACGAATTTAATGTTTCAGAGTACAACTTGGAATCTAGTACAGATACATTTAAGAACTATTTCAGAGATTTCACTGATGTGGATTTTTAAAGTGAAATAGTGAAGTGAAAGTAGTCCAAGAAAGTTGAATGGACATAAATAGAACCAGAAATTTCAAATTTTGAGATAATATTTTTTTGATATTCTTTAAATGACATAAAATTGTCAGTTTCTGTTTGATATAGTAAAAATTAGAGAGTATGTGACATGTGTATAAATAGTCACATTAATTGTGTTAATTTTCTTCTGTGACAATCACATGGATCAAATGCAATATCTTTTCACAATTAAGTTATCTTCAGCGATATTGAGGCTACAAACTCTTTTTATTCACAGAAAACTGAAATATCTAAAAATATAATTATATTCATTTTGTTTCCTTCACTGAAGAAAATTGATATTGAAATATTATATAAAGAAATAGTTGAAAATGGCATAGTTATGTTCTGAAACATTTGTATGTATATTGTCAGATAAAAATGTGGTTGAAAATACATGTTAAACGTCCACTTAAAACTCCAACAACAGTAAGTGCAAACAAGATTCCTGGCACACCAAAGAGAATACTAAACTATATTTTTGTATAATATAAAATGTATAAAAAGTAGATAACAAAATGAAGTTTCCTGAACTTAAATAAAATCGAAATTGTGAAACTGTTCAATGAAACATTTATGTTATCCTAGATCATATATACCCAGATTGCTCTGCGTTATACATTTTGAAGTTAACAACTTTTGTCAGGTTTACTATGCTGCCATCTAGTTACTACATAAGGAGTCACGTCATAACTTCCATTTGAATTGCATTAGCGACTGTGCTGCCATCTCGTGTTCGTTTATGGCGGATGGGTGGCAATCCTGGCGGTTGCCCTCTTCAAAGTGCAAATGATTTCAACAAAGGAACGAGCAATCTATATGTGATCTGGGATGTTATCTAGATGTTTAAATTAATGTTATGACACTACTAAGTAAACCTATATTGGGTCATACTTAACTCTATGATGAAACATGGGATAAGTGTAACCTATGCCCAGAAACATGCATTTAATAATAATAATTACTTTATTGCCAGAATAAAAATACATATTGCTTATATATATATATATATATATATATATATATATATATATACACTCTAGCACCCCCCCAGAAAGAGTAAGTTACATACTCGTGCTCAGGGGGTATTCCACATAATGTTAAGACATTTCAGCAATTTTTAATTGATTTTTTAAAATAAGGAGCATTAGCAAATTATATGTTTGGGAATTTAGTTATTATCTTGTTATAAAGCCTTGGACCGAAGTTGCTACTATGATTATATGCTACAGTTGTGGTATATTTAGATTCTGTCAAGCATATGTTGTCTGATATTTTGGTTTTATATTATGTGAATATAAATTAAATATATTTCGGTTTTTATGTACGAAATTCAATAGGACATTGTTATAAATTTGATAGAAGTAAAAAAAAAAAATAAAAAAATATACACACACACCAAATTTTGCAACTTAAAAAAAATAATATAAAACACTAAATTTTGCAACTTTTTTTTCGATGTCCACAACAGTTCAAACTCAAATGACAAATTTGAAACTCTTTAAAATGAAATTGTTTGATAACAAAAAATTCGTTTCGTACGAATTTTTCAATCTGTCAGAACTTATAACAGTACAGAGGAAAGTATACATTAATCATGTTGGTGAGCCAGTTCAAAAGGGAAACAACTCAAAATTCAAAGTTTTAAGGAACGTGCATTTTAAAGTTTCATGGTGCTCTGAAAAATCCAAGGATCACTGAAATTGTACCACATTCTATTAATGGTGTTTTATATTTACTATAAGTTTCGAATTAGAGTATGTTAATTTGTTTTTTTCACAGCAACATGAATGTTTAAAATGCAGCTTCCTCAAATTTTGAAGTTTTGAGTTGTTTCTCTTTTGAACTGGCCTGTCGATAGTATATCATTGATTACAATATTCAGTATTTTATATCTCTATCACATTAACCCAATACGGCCTTACAAATAATTTTACAATGAACAATACAATATGTTTACCTGGTATTTTAAAGAGGAAGCGGTCTGCGACGGTGTGGATAAGGCGGTTTTTGTACAGAAATGTTTTGGACATGAAGTAATATATGTCAATGGGGATGGCGCCATGGTAGTAAATGATGAGGGCCGGGGCATCATCTGGGATGTTCTCCATACCTCGCACCTCATACCCTGGACACAACGTGCAGGAGTCCACATGCAGTTACAAAAAAGACAAAACTACTATCATATTAATTTGCTTGCTATTTGAATATGTTTTTTTTTTAATACCAGAAGTCTGGGTTAAAATTCCAAAGTAGACTAAGACATTTCGAGTTACTCCCAATTCCTCTAGCATTGGTGTTTAAAATAACTGTAAACTACAGTTCCATTAAAACTAGTCTGTGACTACAGTCCATTCACAACGTCTTTAGAGTTTTTTTATATTTATTATTCTCCTGGGGAGGGTGAACCCATCGCACTATGATCATCCCACATGGGAATTATATATCGAAAGAAGAAATGTAAGACAGGAACACATTTTCTGGATATACAAGTAGAGTCTCCATAATGCTGCATCACTCAGCTAAATATAGACTCAAATTGTTAAAAATGCTTTAAATTATCATATAGTGACCACTTTCTTCATAAATGTCGATTATACTAAAAGCCAGGTTATGAACCAACTAAACAGGAAGTAGTTTGCAGGGTGAGAGGAAAGTGCGGGTTAGAGGGGTAGCCTGTGCAGTGATGACATGTTGAGTATGGCGGGGCGGATGGGGGGAAGGAGAACGGAGCTTTTCATTGGACCTCACGTGAAAATGTCGTCTGCTAACGAAAATCTGGCAACGGAATCGTGGAGACAGTGTAGCCAAACTTCTAAGTTCATTTGCTGTACCACATGCATTACGAGTCGCATTTCGTACCAGCGTCATTAGCTCGTGCTTTCTTAAAAATAGTAATTTTAATTACTAATATTGTTGATAGTGTTATCGAGAACTATATACAGTAGTTATTTTAAACATATCGGTGACAAATGCTGAACATGCTTTGAATCTCGCGCCACTATGTGGGAACAGAGCTCAGAAACAGCAACAGAACGTTGCTTCTGGTTTAGTCGGTTCATAACCTGGCTTTTAGTATAGACTCGATGTTTTCAGTATACAGTGTACAACAGTACGGCTCCCTCCACTTGCACAACCTATGACGTAATCCAGAGATTCAGATAATTTGCACTCACAATATTCTCCTATGAATACTCTAGCCATAATCAAAGACAAATATCTGGCAATGAACTATTTTTTTTTTTTTAATTTATGATTTTATCAACAGTAATCTCACTAGACGTTTTGATTTATCTAGAGAAAATCAAAACTCGAGTGGGATTTAATTGACTATTACACGATTAGAAGAAAGTATACAAAGATTAGAAGTAACGAAGTACTCCAATACAATAAAATATTAATTGACTTACGAAAATACAACTGTCTTCAAATGTATTATTGTACCATCTCAACATTACAAATATTATGCTAGATGACAGTAGTGAGTTACAGTTGCATTCCACTTCAATTATCCGAATCCCAGTAATCAACGTCACTTGACAGATGATTTTCAATAAATCTTAATATTAAACAATCTCTGATACATGACTATCCATAATATCATATAGCAGAAGCTATAACATAACCTAACTAATATACACAAGTGTTAGAAAAGTTTTAATTAACGACGATGACATAAAAAATAAACGTGAATAATTTTAAAAGGAATAATTATTGAATGTACAATTTTCAAATTTGAATGTGGTTGGTGGTTCAATTGATGTTATATTGGATGTGTGCGTAATAGAAGTGGAACTTGTTGATTTAGGCCTACATGGTGTATTCAACTTATTCAGGATTCCCGAATGGTGCTCTTCATTTATTTGTAAATAGGATTTCAGAAGATGCATAGGTATGATCAGTGATTTTTATTAATTCTTGTTCTTGAATGCCAATGCGAGTCATATTTGAAACTGCTGTGCATCGACTGGAGTGGTTTGTAATTTTATGTATATGTTTTTTTTTTTTGACGTCCAGACCAGCGCAGTTTCAAATGTTTGCAAACAAAGAAACAAATGCTAGGGATGTTATAAAATTGTGCGTTAAGCAGCCATGATTGGTTGAAATACGTCCTTTCGTACTGTTTTATTGGTCAAAAGTAGTATGACGTAGTAAGAGTGTAATAGTCAAAATAATTAAATTAAATAACTTATCATCACTGTGAGAATGAAGATGTAAGCTTATGCAAAGAGTGCTCATTGTCTCCATTTTAACAATGCTATCAAGTACCTAATTTACTGAAATGCTTTGAACTCAATGTCTGACAGGGAAAAAATGCAACTCTCTGCATCATAATCCACAGTTAATTCCCGATTTACCACGAAAATCGTCTGTAGCTGCATTTAGATTGGCAACAGGCCATGATTGTTTAGCCAAACACCTGCATAGAATTGGAATATATCAGTCCCCTAACTGCCCATTGTGCAACTCAAACCAAGAAATGGATTCGGAACACCTCAAAATCTGTGCTTCAGTGGCTGACCATGATAATATCTTTGAAAAATATTGGAGTACAAGAGGTTAAATGACTTCATTGTCAAATGCCTGGCATTAGAAAACAACAACAACATGTATAGTAGATACAGACTAGTTTAGCAAAATTTTTACATCCAATTTTGACATGTTATTTCTAGAATTATGTTTTGAATATCTGTACAATTGAACTTTGTGACAAAACAATATCACTGCACAATCACAAAATGAACTGTGCTTGCAGCATACAGCACAGCAATGTCTACATTGCATACGCTCTAAAGATGTTGTAAACGACCTTTAGGGAGAGTAAAGAATTACTCATAAGAGTTCATTGAGTGAAAAATTAATAATTATTATGTGTAATTTCAATACAATACAAGGGCTGTTTGAAAAGTTCGTGGACTCACTTTGTTCTTTAGAATCACGGTGTGGTGCCAGTATGACCACTTTTTCTTTTTTGAAATATATTCCTTGTGAAGCGATTAACTTCTTACAGTACATACTGTACTCTATCCACTACTGCAACATACAATTTTTCACCAGCTTTAATAGGATTTTGGAGCAGGACGTTTTCACCCCTTGATCACTTTGACACCTCTCATTTTGCAACCCTTTTTTTTATAGTTGGAAATGCCCAAATATAAGATATGAGATATGGGCTATATGATGAATGTTCTGAAGACATCTTGATTTGTCAGTGCACTCATCAAATCTCTGTGAAGAATGGGGATTTTTTTTTTTTCATTAACGTTTTGTTCTGGGACAACTCATTGCTATGGAATCTCGATCTCGTGTCTATGAAGGGAATCAGCATGACTTTAACAAGAAAATGATTGATGAAAATCACTTTCTTTTTAATGAAAGATAATCTACGTAAGTAAAGAAGAATCTGCGTGTTTTCATAGAGAAGGCTGCTGCTGCCTTGTTTCAGGATCAAAATGTCTCATTCAACTCCAATCATTCTATTGGGGAAGTATGAATTGTGCTTCATGATGGCGACAGATCTTGTCATTTTCTTTTTTGATCTTCAGTGATATATGTGACACTCATTGCTGGCACTCTATTGATGGAATATCTGATTGCTGTTACATTCGAGAATGGTTATATTAAAATGGCAGTAGTTCAACATTTAACAATTGAAAATATAAATAAATACAGCTCTAACAATGTTAATACAAATGCTAGCCTATTATACTTTAAGGAATATTAATTCTTCTGTTTTAATTCGGCCAGTCCACGAATGTTTTCAAATGACCCATGTAAAATTCGATATTTTCATAAATTTGAACTTCGATTATAATTTTAAACAACACACACAAAAATATAAAGAAAACTCAACTCTGTTGTAATAATTACAACGATTTGCTATACTATATTACCAGGGTGTGCTGGCAATAATTTAACAAAAGGCTCGAAAAAAAAAAAAAAGCGTCCAACAAACAGTGCAAAAGCTGCTAAATTCCTATATCTTGAATCGACCACTTTAGCAGAATGTAGAATAGGAGAAATTAGAAAAATGTGTTACTATTATTGGTTTTTCCTCACGAGTTATTCTAACAAAGGACTCGGAACTAATGTCAATATTTAACAAAGGGCTTGCGCGAGCCACCTGTAGCACATTCTTGAATATTACCTTTGACTGCATATTATATAAGATGTATTGCCAATCTTTTTTTTAGGATGCAGATTTGTATACAATTGTGTCTAGTTGCTGACCACAATATTTACTGAGATATGATTTAGGATACTACTTCATATTACAATATTCATCAGAACGTAATAGAAGCATGTAGTTGCCTTGAAAACCCCCTTCCATATTGACTGTCAATAACAAACTTATTTTAATAATACCTACAGTACTACATTTTATCTTACTTGTGGTATTCCTCAATGAATATGTGCCAATATTTGAAGAAAAAAGATTAAGAAAACAGGCCTTACGGCAATCATTTACTTTAATGGCACTGTAGATTTACCGTGTTTGGCACTTATTAGTGGTAGCATTTGATCGTGGAGGATCGTGTTTCACTGTGTTTTACTCTCTGCTGGCGTGTATTTTTGTAAATATTGCGAGGCCGAGGAATGCAACAAGATTAGAGTGGGTTAGATAAGGGGATAGGTGCCACTAAAGTAAACAAATACGAAAATATAATATTGACTAAGTAAATGCTCAATTCTAAGTCTTGTGTCAATTATATTTTTCAAAGCCCCACAACACAACATTGCTTTACATCTTGTAATAGGAATTGTAAGGAACTGAGTGTTGCAGTCAAAGATATGTAGTCTCAGGACAGCACTAGTGATTTCCTGAATGTGCAAGCACTAAGAGTTTAAGAATTGAATTTAGGAAACACGCACAATAAGGAAAAAATGGCCATTAATGTACGATAGTAATAAACCTTGTGTGAGTGAAGGGCTTTGGGAACAAAGCTCAGCATGGGTAAATTAAAGACAAATGGGAAGAAGAGGACTGTATGTACAGTATGTGCAACACTTCCCTGAAACTGAGGTTTACACACAGAGGATCGACATGCCACAGATATGGAACAGTGTCTAGTTTGAGTGTGCACCCATCTGTCAGCCTTCCACAAGGCTCGACTGTAAAGAAAGATATTCGTTACCATGCCAGATCCACCCATGGGCATCCCACACGGCAGCCACTGTTTTCCGGGCTCCATCCCAAAAGTCCGTTTCGTATGCATGGCGCAGACGGTGCCTGAGATAGAGACTTAAATGAATATACTGAGAAAACCCAACACAATAACTGGGCAAATCGCAATATAGCGAACGTAGAAGCTCCGCCCACGATCTCTTCCACTTTTCCCCTACTAGCTCACCAGACACTCTACGTGATAGGCGAGTGTTGTGTCGAATGCACATTTCATGTGGATGGGGATAACTTCCCCTACTGGCGTTCGCTATATTGCGATTTATTCGTTTTGGGTTTATTTTTTTATTTTCATGTGAACCATGCATTGCAATTTCGAAGTAAGCTTAAATATAATGCACAGCTAACGTACACACATTCATATTTATTCTATAAACTTACCTATGTAACTTGTAGATATAAAAAATCAAGCCACTTAGATAAAAGAGAAATACTATTACCAACGGTAAAAGGAATGTGATCACTAACGGTGCTAGAATCCATGTTAACCACAGCGTGAAATCTAAGTCAATGTAATCCACTGTAAGAAAAAGTGAGTTAATTAGAAAATTAAATACAGTAATACCCTAATCGATCAATATTCAAGATTCCTGAAACTGTTTTCTTGATAAACGTTAGAAATTGTCATTACAACAAGGTCATTATTTTTGGTACATGTTACTTGCCAAGTACTGCCGATAATAAATTTTAACGCACGCGCGGCACAAGAAAGAACAAAGAACTTACCAATAATATCTTCAATGTATATTATTAAATTGTTCATGAGCACGAGCATACTGTTCGGCCTTTTATTGTGGAAATTAATTCATGGAAATGATTATATCCAAGTTCGTTATGAAAATATTTCCTGACAGTTCAGTTCAACTGTACAAGTAGAAGATTATACACGTTTGCGTAACAGTTGTTCTACATATTTCTAGCCTCATTCCACTAATGATATAATTGCGAAGTAGAAAAAACAGTTCCTGTAAATTAGTAACAGTATTTACAAATTACAAACTAACGTTTTTATATTGTGTATACACACAGTATTTTTTTTTTAATGGCTCACTCACTGGTCTAAATGGTTTGCAGTGTTGGTATTTACCTCAAGCATATATTTTAGAGTTTACGTAATTAAATTAATAACTTTAAACTTGTTCAAAGTAACATAACTAATATATATGTACAATACTAAATTTAAAGTTATGTTCTGCTATGACAGTAATGCTTCCGAAAATCTTTAAAGTTTGAAAGGGAAATTCCATGTTGGTTGTTGGTACCATGACTGGTTAATTACCGCCATTTTATCTATGTCCGGTGTTCGACCGAGAGAAAAACAGTAACTGGCATTGGCATTCTATTGTCATGATTACTTAGAAATTTGTACAGAGCGATGTATTACTATTGGTATTTAGATGCGTGAAATTGATATAGGAATGAACAAATATTGGAATGGTTTAGTGATGTATGAATTCAATTTACGAACAATAAGTGAAAATTGAGTGTGTATTGTGCAACTTGCAACGGCCATTGAACTAGGAATTCAGAAGTCTCAGAACCAAGAATGGTATTGATGTTGGAAAACTTAGTGGGTCGCAATATTTGCAACTCCTCAGTTAGACTGTCCATGTGAAAATGGTGAAGACAAGAAGCGGCGACGCAGGTCAAGATTTGGAAGCAGCAATGCCTGTTCGAGATTCAACAGTAAAAGAAGAAATTCTTGAGGTATGATCCTTTTGTCTTTGTGGAAACCTCTCTTGTTTTAACTGTATCTGTAAATATTGTTAGCAAATAAGTGTGGACTTGAAGTTATTATACTGAATTAAGGCATGGACTTTATTATATGTTTTTCTATTTATGATTTGAGGATGCCGAGAGCGGATCCAGCCAGCGGAGAGTAGAAAAGGATGATTCCTACTCTCCACAATCAGGCTCCGGTTGGGGTCGTGAACTGCGCAATCGTTTTGTCTTTAATTCTAACGAGCGTGGCCGGACCTCAGCAGACTACACTCTACGATCCCGATATACAGAACAAGGTATCCTTAGAAGCCCTAGACAAGATAGCTACAATACGTCATATTTTCATGAATGTAGTTATGAGAGTTTGTGTTTCATATATTGTACATAGGGATAGTGGGAATCTGGGATAGCTATACATTATTCCATAGTTTTTCATTTTAATGAAGACATCCTTCGGAGAGTCTCTATTAGTTAGGGATAGTCCATACTTTATATATATCGTAGACGTTGATTGAAAGTGTAGGGAACAAAGACATCACGGAGTTAATTACGTTTTCATGCATACTACTTTTATAACATTGGACCGCCTAAAGGCTTCTTCAGTGTTTAGATAAAGCCTATTTTAAAATCTGAAAGGTTAAATAAAGTAGAGCCCAATATGAACCTATATTTGGTACATCATCTAACTTTCTTTGCTCATGGACCTCTATAACAGGATACTTCACTTCTCCGGAGAATGGCTTCAGAAACGTACTTACCTGCCCTTTAAAACGGATAGACAATACAATGTTTTTTTTTAAGCAGTGGCTTATTTCTTTTTGTGCTTGCATTAAAAAAAACTTAATCAAATTTGTCACGGGTATAAGTGTGATGGAGATTCAGAATATCTCAACAGAAATGTTGCTGTACAGGGTTCTCTTGAGTTCGATATAACCACAACAGGCACATATATGTCACAGTATGACAGGCAGTCAGCCAAGACGCACATGTTAAGGTGTGCGAAAGTATTAAGCTTTTAAACTAATCTTCATTTCATACAAGAAGATTCCACATATAAACGCACGTGTGTGAATCCCTTCTTGTTGGTTATGGGACAAAGAAGCTTTGGTTAAACGAGCGTTGAGCGGATTCCGCCGATTTTGGAATAGACACCGACGCACTTAGGTTAGGTTAGGCTTTTATTATCCCGTCAAGATGAAGATGAAAGCGATTGAGTGTGATTTTTTGTTTTCTATGTTGGCAGTTCAAGTACGTTGGTGTCTATTCCAAAATCGGCGGAATCCGCTCCTAGAACGCGACGTTAATTAGTTACATGTCTTAAAGCATGCCTGTTACTTATTTTCGAAGTCTTGTAGAAAATTTACTGTTTTTCTGAACACGAGGAAGAAATACGATATTTGAAGCAGTTGCAGAAAGCTTAGTGACTTCGCATAGTGACCACCATCAACAACCACTACCACCACCACCACCACCACCACCACCACCACCACCACCACCACCATGTAGAGTAGTGCTTGATTCAAGATCTCATACACAGTATTATGTAGTCATTAGTAAGAAATACATGAAGTCATTTCCAGTCCGTGGGTTTTGTTGTCCTTAATTCTGTAGGCCTAGTGAAAAATTATACTTCAGTAAATAAAGTTACAAGCATATGATTCCTGGCCTATCTCAATGCAGTCCCTGACTACTTTGCCTTAGTATTTTACACTGAAGGGCTCCATTTAAATCTAGAGTGTACTCCGAAAAGTTATGGGTCTGCATTGGTGTTACTGCAGCAGCTTCTGCAGGCGTCTCTTAATTTCTTGTTCGCTTAAATCAGCAGGGTAAGCCCTATTTTTATCGAGATGAGTGCCCAAGGAGAAATCCTAACTGAAGACTACAGTGGACTGTAGTGAACCAGTATACTGCTGTATACACTGAGAAAATTGATTGATAAATAAAATTAGTATTTCTATTTAAAACTGGAACCTAAATGTGGATACCGTTTGCCATACAGTAGCAGTGGGACCACGCCGTAGGCACATGCGCAGCTGCCGGGTGTCTGTGTCTCTCGATGAACGGGGCCGTGTGTATGAGGAAGATGAGATGATGGATGATTCAGATGATTTGGCCATGTATGAGGAAGCTGATGACGACGATGATATTTTCACACCTGTTAAAAGGAGCGAAAGGTGAGCTCATAATTTAATTTAAATATTGTAACTACAATTTAGAACACTTAAGTACTGTATATTGCTGTAAAGGACTTTTTTTATGGTGATTACTAAGTAGTTATCATTTTATTTAAATTATTGTGAAATTGAGAAATGGTGCATAGTTTCGAGTTCTCCAATGATGTTGCATCCATCCTTGCTCGCATATCCTGATGACGACAACTGTGGCAGTCTTGCTGAGCCTGAGGCACAGCAGGACTCTGAGGAGAACTCGTAATTAGGGCCACATACCTTCTCCTGCAAAAAAAATTCCTGTTACAGCATGTATGATCTTGTGCTTCAGAGTGCGGAGGCAGACTCGTCGACGGAATCTACGTGCATCTCTGTCCCTGCGGCAGAAGTCGAGCAGTACTGCTGATTCATCCAGAAGCCACAGCACTCGCAGCAAGCCCATCCGCACCCGAGCTATCGAAGTGGAGGTGGAGGAGGCCATCAACGGGCATGACAGCAGTTCCGAGAAGCACGGGGTGGAGGGTGAGGGCGAAGGTACGCATTACTGCATGCTAGCTTGTGAACTGGTTTGGGCTGTCAACTCACCACTTGGGCATAGTGAAATGATGCATGCGTGGATGGGCTCGGTGTCGGCAGGGAAGATGCATGAGAATGGTTGAGGGGATGGTAGACAAGTTTATTACGTGAGCACTGTTAGTTTGAGATAGTTGAATTATTACTTATTTATAGATGAAATGTAAACTTGGCATACATGGAACAACTTATACATTAACTTCTGAGTAATAGTAATTCTCTACGTTTTTCATATTGTCCTGCATTTTTTTTTCCATCACAGTAGTCCCATTGATTTTCGAACTTTCTACTACCATCTTAATGTAACTAGTTCAACAGTCACAAGCTTTCAAATTTATCAAATTTGCTATTTCCCTTTCAGAACATGAGGAAGCTATATTTAAAAATAAAAATCTGCATATAGTGCGAGATTTTTGGATCTTTGCACTATGTCATAGGAGCAGAAATATTCGATATTTTGGAGCTACAGTAGAGAGGAAAAGAAAACCAGAACCTATCAGTTTGATCTCTATAGCTGTGCAAATAAAACCAAGTATTTCAATAATGCGGTAAACAAATTATTACAGGAGCAGGTAAAGTAATCTAACTTTTGACAGTTTCGTAACATATATTTTTCAACTCCCACTCCCCACATCTCTCAGCCAATGGGAACTGGATATGTCAGAAGGCGCCACACAAGAAGTGGACACGACAATGCCACATAGATATATTCTCTTAACTTTCATTCTGCTCTTATCTGCCTATCCATCCACCGTTCTTTCCACCAGCTAACTGCCATCAGGGTGAGGGAAGGGGAAATGCTGTTACTTGCAATGTTGTGCTCTAACTTTGTACATTCTACATGGTTTATTATAGACGTCAGAAGTCGAATCTTTCTCCTTGACTACTGTAAAACATACGTCTTCTATAACTCTTCTCTCTTCAATAGCTCTATAGCCCAATGTGGGCTTTGGCTTCCTCAATGATTTGCCTCCATTCATCTCTTTTTTTTCGCATTCTCTCACCAACCAGATATATGTAACCTCTTCAAATCATCCAAGATATCTTGGAACCATCTTTTCCTAGGTCTACCTCGTCTAGCCACACCCAGTATTCTTCCATCCAACATACGTTTTGGGAGTCATGTATTGTTCAGTCTCTGTACATGTCCCAACCGTGACAGTCTAGCTGACCTTATAAATCTGACAATGTCTTGGATGTCTTCTATATCAAGAGCCATAAATAATGAACCTATATACTGTTAAGTATATGTGCCATCTACATATTCAAAAACTTCACCAGGAGCGGATATTAACTGGGATCATGTTCTGCTGATATGCGAAGTAGAAGAAAATAAGAGGAAGACAGGTAACGAAATTAGACATGGAAAAACTGAAGAACAAAGAGGAAAGAAGAAAATTTCAAGCAAATTTTCAAGAGAAAGCCACTACATTAGAGAGACTAGCTGAGAATAGTAATGAGTACTGGACGTTTTGTTTCCATATTCAGCACGTTGCAACTTTGCCTCTAACATTTTGACAACATTCATGGGATTAATTCGCCTCATGATACCGATGTACACTGTTTACATTCTAGCCCACAACCGAACACTCCAAAAGACGGCCTCCTTCTGCAGCTATACTATTCACACAACTAGAGTAAGTACTTGTTAGTACATGCCACCGTCGAATGGCGCTAGCAGACAACAGCTGAGTTTTGCATGGGAATGACTCGTATCACTGTTTTTGGGATGAGCGATTTATATTCTAAGCACATTTTCATGCGGTTCTGAGCGTTCGAGGTCACGCACATTCCTTGTTAGGCCTACAATTATTATTTACAATATATTTTATTATATTTTCTCATCCTTCAAATGGTGAGCCCAAATGTTTTTCCATTTTGTTGAACCTGAACCACACTGAAACTCAACATTGAAAATTTCTTCTTTCTTCTTCAGTATACCCCATAACGAAGTAGAAGGCAAACCATATCTTTTTGCCATATGTGTTAGTGTTATTTGGGAATTAACCTCGACATTCCTTATTATTTTCACTTTCCCTCTGGCAGCTAATTTCTTCCATTTAGTCGCCATTATAACAATGCATAAAAAACATAAACTAACAAAAAAACTTGGAAACAGGATCCACACAATTCGCAAGAACAAAGCAAGCAAAGCAACATAATGTCAAGAGCGTAAAGAACTATAAAAAATGAATAATACATGGCACTGCATTACAATCAATTGAGATTGCAATAAATGAATGTCTCAGGAATCTTCTATGCCACATCAATAAATTTAGGAATGCAGTTATATTGTCAGACTCCAAAGCAGCTATTCTATCAATAGTCTCTAAACACACACCTTCATCTCAAACAGCAGAAATAACTAAAATGCTCTCTCAATTAATATCACTCATCTCAATTAATATCACTCAATAAAAGAATTGTATTCCAATAGATACCATCCCATTGTGGAATCCTGGGAAACGAGAATGCGGATGCTTTAGCAAAGAAGGGCAGCACTGCTACTTACAGACCTGTTACTAAATCTACATATTACTCTGTGAAGAGATTTATTAAATCTACATACTTGGACTTCAACAAACAAAATTCGATAACACAATCCCAAGGGAAAAAATGGAACTCTCTGCATCAAAATCCACAGTTAATTCCCGATTTACCACGAAAATCGTCTGTAGCTGCATTTAGATTGGCAACAGGACATGATTGTTTGGCTAAACACCTGCATAGGAATATATCCCCCTAACTGCCCATTGTGCAACTCAAACCAAGAAATGGATTCGGAACACCTCAAAATCTGTGCTTCATTGGCTGGTCATGATAATATCTTTGAAAAATATTGGAGTGCAAGAGGTCAAATGACTTTATTGTCAAATGCCTGGCATTAGAAAACAACAACAATCAATTTGAGATGCACTATCGAATATGCTGGTACTACTGATTATTGAACTTCTATTCGATATTTCTAGCTTAATATTCACAAAATTCTCTTGAAAAGTATTCCTTAAAAGTGGGATTTTTCTTAAACCGGAGTCCTTAAAAGCAGGAATTAATTTCATTATTCTTATGGTAATTTGACTGGGACTTAACAGATTATTCCTTAAAAATGGGAACATTGAAATGGGATTTTACTGTAACTCTTAGGCCATACTCAAAAAATTAGTACTTAAACGAACTATAAATTTATAATTAAATCAGAAATAATTACAGGAAAAGTAGGTGAACGAACTAAGCAGGTATCCATCGAGCTATATATATAATATATGTATGTATTCAGTTTGATTCTATTCAGATATGGACGAAATTGTAGTAATTTTGTCCATTTGATAATGTATGTGTGGACACTTCACATGTTGCTGAATGCTGGGCATTGAACTGACTAGTTGTTAGGGTTGCCAAGTCCAGAGGAGAAAATTTAAGACACATTAAAATTAAATGTACATTAAAAAAAAAAACTTAAAATGCATTTCATTGTAAACACATTTGTAGTTTGAAACTCAATTATAAATTGTTAGAATTAGGCTTACTATCTTTGTAATAATATTTGGTTGAACATTAAAATAGATGACTTACGGAGTTGGTACACCTTTCACTCTTGGATTAGTGATTGTCAAATATTCCTTCGCATATCCCGAGGGACTTGCGGTTACAGTAAATTAGAGTACTTAGTTGTCTTGCAACAAATCACTTGTTTGCTGTAATAGAGAAACTTAAATTTGTAAGGTGGATAGAGTATCTACTTATGGAGCCTCATGTACTTTTGCAGCAGGTAGTAGGTTGAGGTGCAGTATTTAAAGTCTTACTGCATATATCTCACATGTTGCAGCTTTTAATTATTCTAATGAATACCTCACTAAGGTGTAAACTAGAGACTGTTCAGAGTTCGTGAATTGATAATGTAGTAGTAGTAGTACTGGGGAAGAGAAAGGATGTAAGTGGCAGAGAAACTTGCCTCATATATACTTTGTTCTCTGCAAATCACATAGGATCTGTCATAGATTACACTCGTGTTCCATTGACAGATCATTAGGGCTCGGGAGTTGATGACCTGAAAATTACAGAAAAATGGCCTATAAAACTACCTTAAATATATGAAAATATATTAAAATTAAAATAAATTACCAAGATTTTAATACTTACTTACTGGCTTTTAAGGAACCCGGAGGTTCATTGCCGCCCTCACATAAGCCCACCATTGGTCCCTATCCTGAGCAAGATTACTCCAGTCTCTACCATCATATCCCACCTCCCTCAAACCCATTTTAATATTATCTTCACACCTACGTCTTGGCCTCCCCAAAGGTCTTTTTCCCTCCGGCCTCCCAACTAACACTCTATATGCATTTCTGGATTCGCCCATATGTGCTACATGTCCTGCCCATCTCAAACGTCTGGATTTTATGTTCCTAATTATGTCAGGTGAAGAATACAATGCGTACAGCTCTGCGTTGTGTAACTTTCTCCATTCTCCTGTAACTTCATCCCTTTTAGCCCCAAATATTTTCCTAAGAACCTTATTCTCAAACACCCATAATCTCTGTTCCTCTCTCAAAGTGAGAGTCAAAGTTTCACAACCATACAGAAGAACCGGTAATATAACTGTTTTATAAATTCTAACTTTCAGATTTTTTGACAGAAGACTAGATGACAAAAGCTTCTCAACCGAATAACAACACGCATTTCCCATATTTATTCTGCGTTTAATTTCCTCCCGAGTGTCATTTATATTTGTTACTGTTGCTCCAAGATATTTGAATTTTTCCACCTCTTCGAACGATAAATCTCCAATTTTTATAGTTCCATTTCGTACAATATTCTGGTCACGAGACATAATCATATACTTAGTCTTTTCGGGATTTACTTCCAACCCTGTTGCTTTACTTGCTTCAACTAGAATTTCCGCGTTTTCCTTAATCATTTGTGGATTTTCTCCTAGCATTTCACGTCATCTGCGTAGACAAGAAGCTGATGTAACTCATTCAACTCCAAACCCTGTCTATTATCCTGAACTTTCCTAATGGCATATTCTAGAGCGAAGTTAAAAAGTAAAGGTGATAGTGCATCTGCCTGCTTTAGCCCGCAGTGAATTGGAAAAGCATCAGATAGAAACTGGCCTATACAGACTGCTGTAAGTTTCACTAAGACACATTTTAATTAATCGAACTAGTTTCTTGGGAATACCAAATTCAATAAGAATATTATATAAAAAGATTTTAATAATAACAATAATAATAATATTGAATTTCTCCAAAGTCAGGCCAATGCACATTTAAATATTAGAAGGAACTGAAATTCCCAGCATTGCAGTAAAGAGCCATCGCCATTTGTAGCATCTCGGGTTTGAAGGATCACTGATTGCTTTACTTTTGGCACTTTTACGTATTCACTTTTGAGATACAATATGCTGACTTGAGCAATGTGGCTGCAGTATTTTTTCTGTTGCGTTGAATGGGGGGAAGGACGTAATACACATGATCAGAAGTTAAGGCTGATGCAACTGTAAGGAAAATTCTTGCATGATGAATGGAATCGAATTATGTGAGCAATCTGTAGTAGATTCTCGAATATAGACTATGACTACACTGTAAAAAAGCAGAAAAGGAGCAAAAATGCAACAAAAGTAGAACATTTCATAAAAAATTGACCAACAGATAATAAAAGACCAGGAAAAAAAATAGGCTGAATTGGTTTGTGTTGAAGTGAAACGAGTTTATATTGCATCCTGCATTGTCAGTGATGTCTCAGAAAAAGATATTTCATCAATTTCCAAGCTCGACTGATCATCTGACGGACATACTGACTTGCCACAGTCTTAACTAAACTGAGACAGGTTCTGCCTTTTGATTCACTGTAGGTGGGCAGCGTTATGTTACAGACTACTTTACTTCCTTGATGATGAATTAATACAGAATTTTATAATCCTGAAATCAGTCATATTTGTGTGTGAATATGGCTGATTTAAGATATATCAAAAGTTAGCCACTGTGAGCACTTAGACATTCAGACTGATTGCTGGCCTTAAATGAAAATTTGTTTGTGTACACTTACTTACCTCTCCAACAAATTATTACATAACAGGGAAGCTTTATCATTTTGTTCATATGTGTAAAAGATGAAAAGTACAGTCTTAGAAAAAAGTTTTGTCGCACAGAAACTTTATGTCCCAGAAAGGAGGCAGTGTGCATGATCAGACATACAACGAAACAAAACTAATTTTATTACCTCAACTAGTTCTCTTGTGAATTAGATCGCTCGTGTTCTGATCATGTGCACTGCCTTCTTTCTGGTACAAAACTTTTTTCTAAGACTGTACATAAAAAGGACATGAAGATAAATGAAACCTCAGAAGTAATGTTGAAGTTTATATTCACTGTCAAATTTACATAAGCAGAAATATTGGAAGACCTTGCATTGCATATTATATTTTTTACTTTGCAATACATGTTAGGATCGGTTTTAATTAGAGGAGCTCTTGAAAGTTAAGATCTGCATCCTCGTATGCCCAAATGGTTGAGAAGTGAAGGGAGTTGCGATTGTCGTGACTGTTACATGGCAGTCCGAGAATCAGCTACACTTCACAGGCTCACTTGTGAAAGCACACGTACACTGAAGCTGGCAACATATCTCTCAGAGTTATAATCGAATCTGAATAAGATCAGCAATACAGGAATTCAGACAGAACACTAATGTGTTGTTTTATTTAATTTACTCTTGATACCTTCCTCAAGGAGTGAGCCCCATTGGATAGGATTTGAGAATTTCTTTGTAAGAAAGTAAAGCTAGCGATGACAGAAGGACAAGGTGGTAGAGGAAACTAGATTAGTTCAAGAATAGCTTATTACCTTATCAGTGCTATCTTTGACAATCACAAATTCCACTTGGTCTCATAAGGGTTGACTTGGAAAATTTATATATTAATATTTTGAGAATGGTGATACTAAAATTTCCACTCATTTCTGATCACACATATACAGATTGTCTGCAGTGTGATTATATGCCTTCATTGACCATTTTTCCACGAAAATTTGTCTGTCAGTCTGTCTGAACTAATTTTATTCTTTATGCTCGACCATGCCGAAATGTAGTAATTATACATCTGTAGCAGTCCTTTAATGCATGTCATTAAAGTACACCTATTCATTAAAGTTCAGGTTTTCGATTATTCTCGGATATGCAATCAAAAGACAACAAGGGAACCGTCACGGAGGCTGGAAGTCCAATACTGTCGCAGAAGGTTATGTTCTGTTACTATAATAATTAGCGTTAATTGTAAATAATATTCAAATAAATTCAATTTGTCATCTCGTTTTTCAATTCTAAATCAATTTCCAGGTTATATCAAAATTAGTTCATGTTATTTTGTAGATTATAACAAGGTTAGTGACATTATTATTCCTCGGAAAAAATCAATACTTTTGTGTCTGCGCACATCTCACAATTTATGAGCGATGCACAAGGTCACTTCCACTCTTCAGTTAGATGCGAATAAAATGAATACTTCTGAATAATTTCAAGTTAGAAATATGGTCGAGCATAAAAAGTCGTATGAAACTTGCCTATAATGGTAATTAAGACGCTCATATGAAAATTTTTGAAACTCGCTTGCGCTCGTTTCATAAACAAACATACTCGCGTCTTAATTAATATCATTATAGGCTCGTTGCATAATGTACTATTAACAGTTGTTCGAAATGTCATTTTTACTCACATCCTAGGAAAAAGTAATACAAAAACTAGTTTCTTGGAATTAAACCTGTTCTATTTTTCTGTCATAAAAGAAATATATTCGGAAATGTTTCCTTCAGATGTGTATATACACATGAATGGACTACAGAGGCTGACACAGTGAGGAAGGTTGGATGGTTTCTTGTTACTTAGAGAGAGTGTGGCCTGCTTCCTGTGTCGGGTCCGGGTTGTGAAAGGCTCCTCTTGTTTTGGTAGGTGTGCGCCGCAGCACACGTCAGCGGAAGCTAATTTACGACAACTTTAACACAAGTTGGATCCTAGGCACGCAAACCCTGCGGGGCTATCCTATGTTCCTGTCGGACAAGGAGCCTGTGGGGGGCCGCAGTGACAAGGTGCTGCACCAGGAGGAGGTGGGGGCAGAGGAACCCAGTGAGGAACATGATGGCAAAGAGGTCCACAAAAAACGGCGTTCCATAGCAGAACTGCAACCTGTCATAGATGATGTAAGTCCACTGCAGATCTAGATGTTAATGGCATTATTATAGTCTCTTTTTGTAAATTTCCTTCTGTTTGGTACAATGGACTCCCCTAAGTTCGACTGAACAGAATTTAAAGTTCAGGTCAATAAGGATAGTGGATGTGGCAGGTGAGTTCATTAATTTAAAATCAGTGATTAAATATGGATGACCTAATCAATAAAATATTCTGTTTTCCTTTAACAAAAGTATCACTACAAGACACAAAACCAATTCCCATTCAAATGGCAAACCCATTTCTTAGTGCCCGTATAGGGGCGTGTCTAATTCTCCTACGTAAGCAGTTGAATTTGTTTTCTGTCGAACTTAAGAGCTTCCACTGTATATCTAAGAAGGTATTCAGAATATAAACAAATATAGCAAAAAGAATTATCCATCTTGATTACACAACTTTTAACACTGTATCACTTCGGAATATATATGATAAGTCTTTCTTGTGTTAAATTTTAACGTACCTTGTTAACATGTTTCGACCTATTTTGGGTCATCTTCAGAACTGGTCGTTGTTGGTGTTGGTGCCTCTTGTCTCCTGTGTGGGTGCGTTCGTAGTGTAGAGTCAAAGAGTGTATGTGTTTTGAAATTGAGTTGTGTGTTGAGAATATCACGAAAACACACCCCAATGATATTCTCAACACACAACTCAATTTCAAAACACATACACTCTTTGACTCTACACTACGAACGCACCCACACCGGAAACAAGAGACGCCAACACCAACAATGATCAGTTCTGAAGATGACCCAAAATAGGTCGAAACATGTTAACAAGTTCTGTTAAAATTTAACACAAGAAAGACATCATACATATTCCGAAGAATTATCCATTTGGAATTATCCATACCTGTTTATGTATTACTAACCTTACCCATGCACTGCGCTGCACTTGTTACAAATAAATATCATTGACTTAAATCTATATTTTCAAATACAACTTTTTATTACTTAGCGAAAAACTATCTTACTATAAGTTATAAAGAGTTTGCTCGTTAATTATTTTCAAAACTCCATTTAAAACTATGAATGTAACTGATATTATCATACAGTATTTTCAGAAGTTGTTCATCCAATTCTACTTTTAAACTTGGTACTATATTAGATCTAACAGACAATTGGCCAGTGTCTATAAGAACTGAGAGCTTGAAGAGGGCTCCCAGTTAAATGATGTCTGTTCTTGAACTTTAAATGTTGGCATAAAATTGCCTTAGTGTATTTCTTTTGCACCAAATGATGCCATTTGGAATGTGGTGCTATACTGTCTTATATTATTTGAAAAGTGTGTTGATAACGGATATACTCCTCTAAGTTTTTCATTGGTTATTGGGGCTCTTGAATCTCAGGAAAATCTTTTCCAGCAGCGCAGCATAATTCTTTTGGCTCAGTAGTCCATTGTTTCCATAGCATTTGTAGTATATTTTACCCTTCTTACTATTTGAATACCGTTCAAATAAGCATAACCAATATCTGGATTGTAATGGAATACTAATATGCTATTACTGCGTACTGACTCTCGACTATGCTATCTAGTTCTAGTAATATGCTTTTGTTGTTCGTAAATCCTCTGAGAACATTCAGCGCTGTTTTCTCTTTCTCAACCATGGCAAGTTCGAACTCAGGTATTGGATAATTAGCAAGGCAATGTATTAAGCACGACTTGTAGCTTGTAGGCCATCATCTCAAACCCCAACCTCCACCCTTCTGAGCGTGATTATATATTTACTCGGTCAGTTACGGCTATTGTTATAAATAAAAACAAGTAAGGATAGGTATCTCAAATCACAACCACTTCATACACTGTCAGATGATAAAATTATATAATTAAAATACAATCTTTTGTTTTTGGTATAAAGAAAAACTTTTAACATGTTCCTTAATTGAAATTATATTTCAGTAATTAAATAGTATGTTTATATTTGTACACACTGTCAGTTTTTCCAACTCATTAGTTTGTTGGAACAGTCTGTGGCTTCACAAGCAACCATTAATGAAAAAAAAGTTTGTTAGAGTTAACGATAATTTAAGAAATAGGACATTCTGGTTGTACAACTGAATGTGTCTTTACGTTATTTAACCATTGTTGGTGCAAACTGTATTTGTGGATTGTTCAGCATGATTTTCTTTGTGACAGGGTTATGAAGACATGTACTCACGAGTAAAACGCCCACGTCGAGCAGTGCAACGGATTATTTATTCTCCTCAGAAGAACAAAACTCATCAACCAAAGCTGACAGGTGACATCTCCACAGACGTTAGTGTTTCATTTAGTGTAATTCATGTTGGAGGAAACTGTCTTATGCAGACATATTGCAATCTAAATTTGCTTGTATTGGTCACCTTAGGAAGAGTAGTGTACCTCATTTACGTCTGCTATTGTGAGGGTGTCTTAACAACTGGATTCCTTTAAGTTACTTGCTTTGCATTACACAGGCAACATTTTCATCTGTTGAGGCTGATGTCACTAATGACTTGCATGTTGCAGATAGGCGCATGAATAATGATAATAATAAAAATGTGTATGCATATACGCAGTGTTCAGGATTTAACCAGCGAAAAGGGATTATAAAGAATGGACACTTCGCGTTGGTACCTTTGATGTAGCCGGACTGATTTCAATGACCTTCAAGGCAGCTAAAGCGTGAGATTCTGCTTTTTCTCTAGAGTTGGCGCTGACATCACACCAGCTAGCAGTCGACACAGCGGAAATATAACACATATAATTAATACATCTAGGTACATTATGTACTCAAATAAAATAAATTGGATCCATAAGATAATAAATCTGTCATTAACTGTAATGTCTAGACTCTAGAGTTCCTTTATAATGAGAGTTGAGACGTTGACCCCAACAACAATTAAAATATGTAATGATTTGATAGCACTGAAAATGAAAAAACAAAACTCTTACGAGAAGTAAAACCATATACCTATATTATATTATATACAAATATTAAACGAATTCGATACTTAATATTATAATGTATTATATTACTTTATAGTATAATTTATGATATCTGAAATATAAAATATTATTATTACAACTAGTTTGTCACTGAGAAATAAGGAAAAGCTGTTAACTTGAATTTATTTGAAGCAAAGCATTACTAGATTATGTAATAAGGTAGGCGATGTTTGGATCCCATGTCTCAACCCTATTCTCATTTATTATCTTAGCGTATGCTCGATTACACTAATCTCTAGCGCTTGAAAGTGGAACTATACTCTGGCGCACAGAGAAACAAAACACAGGAAAATTCGCTCAGTGTCCATTCTTTATAATCCCTATTCGCTGATTTAACATTAAAGTCATTATCCCTATGCTTTTCTGATATTTAATAACAAATATCTGAATGCTTCTGCAAAGCTTGATATTTGCTGAGATGTTTCATTACCATCTTTGCTTTTTTGTACATAACAGGCAATTTGGTGATGATTGTAAGAATTCTAAAATTAATATTTAAATGAAAATACATTGACATGTATGTTGATGCAAATAAAATAGCATTGCTTTGGCAAAAATTAGTGTGGAAGTGGCACATTTATTCTTATACGTTGTGTGTTTCACAACAATTGATTTCTTTTACCATGTCGCAAGTGATACTATACTATTTCCATCTAAAGATTGAAGTAGATGTAAACAAAACCGAAATGTATTACTCCGCAATCGCAAGCTAGTTACCAAAGCAGTCACCAGGGCACATTATTTTCAGCAAGTGAGCACGCAGGGCAGCCATCATCTGATATATTGCAGACATTTCAACACATTCATTAAACTAACCTGTAAAATGCTCACAGAAGGTTAATAACAAGACTTGCATGATTTTAATAACGTTAAAATGTTATTAATATAATTATTAGATTCTACTTACATCAGTGTGTGAACTCATATACCATTAATCGTTTCTTGATAGCGGCTGTATCCCCTCCATATCCGACACAACCACAACACTATAACACACGCTTCGTGTACTGACTGATTTAACAATAGGCTACTGCAATACAATACAAAAATCACTGTCGTCTGCCACGAACAAACTGTTGCGACTGAGACATTGACCTCGACCTCAGATGGTGCGAGAAAGACGAAATCAGGGATTCACAAAGGCATCTTTCACGTGATCAAGGCATGCATCTCTCATGTGATTGTTCTCGAAACGCACACGCGCTAGAGGCAGGGGGGAGACGAATTTTGTGCTGACACGGTGATTCAAAAACACAGGGATATCGAAGAATTTTCATTAGTTAGGTATATGCGCATCTACATGGAAGAGTTCATTATTTCTCTACTGGGAATAGTGGATTTTCCTTTTCTGTAGATTGGTAATTAAATGTTATTCTTTGAAGAGCGGAAAATTTCTTTAATTCTATAAACATTTCTTTAATGTTGGCAACACTGAATCTCGCATTGTGTTATCAGCTGTTCTGATGTGTGATGTACAATGATTTATCATGCAATATCTGAAACTACTAATATAAACATATTGTTTAAATCGTAAGAAAGTGTTCTTATAACCATGTTTAATTTACCCATATTCCATGTATATTATGCATTTTATTATTTTAGAAGGAACTATTTTAATGTGAGGAAGAAGATGACAAGCATGAGCTTGGAGGCATTGTGCGTTCAATAGCCAATCAGGAACCATTAAGCCACGTGCATTTATTTACATTTACTTCAATCTTTAGCTGGAAAGAGAGTAGTTTTTCTTTAAAGACATAAATATATAATTTACTATGCACCCAAATAACAACATAAACTCTCCTTTTCTGAATTACGCACAAGAGGTATGTTCTTATAATCTGAGAAAGCGAAATCTAATCTCAGATGATTTAGGTGTATGTAATTAATTCTTATGAAGTAGCTACCTCTGAGTTAGGATTTTGACACGAATATCATTGTGCTGAAGTGAAATCGCATTTTTATCATAATATCGCATGTGAAGAAATTGAAGAAAAAATATGTTTATTTTGAGTCGCATGTGAAAATTTTAAGACAGATAGTTAATATTAATAAATGAAAAAAATTATCAGTGACAGGAGAATGCGAATTTTTTTTAGAGACTGGAAAATGAAAGAAGCAAATGAGGAATGAGCAAAGAATTCCAAAAATGAGTTGCATAGGCCTACTTGGAGGAAATGTAGATTATTTCGATCATGGTAATATGATGTGAGGTTAAAGCAGACCAAAGATGATAGGAGGCATGTTTGTTACAGATGGAAGTGAGGAGGAGCCTACTGAAACACAGAGCAGCCGCAGCTCCACTGATGATGAGAGTGGGGCTGATGCTCACACGGGCAAGTACCATCTTAGGAAGACGAAGCCCACTGTTGACAGGTTCCAGGCTAATGTTGGTTAGTACTAGAAATCATAACCTGTTTCTTTCTTGTTGCACTTAAGCTTTTTACGAAAGCACAAAGTACTAAAAATAAATAATAATAATAATAATAATAATAATAATAATAATAATAATAATCAAGTTTAGACCTGCTAGCTTGTTTCCCTCTTCAACTTTGCTATCTAGTTGGAGAGCATCCAGCAAGTCAGTTTCCTTTGGATTTGTAATGTAGCATCATTATATAAATTCTTTCTGCTATCATTAGCTCTTTTCTTAGCTGAAAGACTACGGCTGGTATTCATAGTCGACACTTTCGATTAAAGTGCCCTTTGGAAGACGCAAAGTATCACTTTTCCGTTGCACAGTCGACACTTTGGTGCTAAGGAACACTTTGGATGAAAGTGTACTTCCGACCACACTTTGAGCCGAAAGTGTCACTTTGTAGAAAAATGACTGACGTCTTAGAGGTTGTCGAATTATTTATTACAATGTGCGGAAGAGATGGCACAATCAGTGGACAATGTACGAAAGTGCTACATTAGGGATAGGCCTAAAGACAATCCCGTGGAATTTTATAGTGATATAGAATTTAAAAAAATGGTTCCAATTTGATAAAAAAAACTGTTATTGAGATTGCTAATCTTTTCGATGACTTGTTGACAAAAACGAATAACAGAGGTTTGCCAGTGCCTCCAATAATACAGTTGACTGCATTAAAATTCTATGCTATAGATATGTACCATACATTAATATGTGTAATATTATAGTTCAGGTATTTGTGTAGTAACGTTCGTATATTTATAACCTCAATTCGATGAAGTGATATGTAGGTAGATATTCCTATATAACCTATTTTTTATTACTGAAACGAATTTTTTTAACTTAAATAATATTAAACTAACTTCAATCTAATGTAGGCGTAACTAATGTAGACCTCACGTGCCTGCCTTCTAAGCAGATTCCATAATTATATTGGGTTTAAAACGATTTTAATTTTCGTTGACAACCTGTATTTTGAGATAAGATTTATCTTGATGTTCATATAATCATTATTTCGATAATATATGTTTTCATGCCGGTAAGCAATACATCTGATATGGCTGCTTTTGCTGAGATACTGTCTCTAGTTCATGTGCAGTCATAACCTCACCATGAAAAGAGATCTCATACCATTAGGCCTATTTTGTTTTGCATTTTAGAAAAATTTGGCATTAAAAATATTCCTGAAAAGCAGGTAATAATGGAAACGAGAGAGAGAGAGAGAGAAATAATAATAATAATACTAATAATAATGGCACCAATAGGCCTAATGTGTTTATTTCATTCTTTTGACTTCTATTCACTATTCAAGAGAAAGACAAAAATGAAAATAAAGGGAATAAAACGATGTATCAATGAAGCAGGTACATATAAAAACTAACCTAACGATATAAATGACACGCACACACACACACACACACACGCACACACCCCCCCCCTCTCCCCAACCTACTCAGTCCTACTTAACATAACTACATAAACCAATAGACGATATATACAAAATCTAGCCTAACTATATAAATCAGTGGAACTGATACATACAAAACCTAACTTAACGATATAAATCAATGAAAAAGATAGGCACAAAACCTAATCTAACTATATAAATCAATGGATCAGCTATGTACTGTACAAAACCTAACCTAATTTCACCAGCAGTATCACTACCTATTTAATAAAATATTATATATCTGAACTGACTGAAATAATCTAAACTATCAGCAGCGAAAACTAGAAACTGAAATAAAACAACTTTAAATATATATTTTCTTTCTCGTGCGATAAATTAGGCTCTCAACTCAAATCAAGAGTATTATAATCTGAGGGTTACACATTAATTTGTTATTGTTTGTTCACTTGTTTTGAAAGGCATTGTGGGACTTCTGTTACCAACCAAATTGTAACTCTACACTTTGCTGGCGTAAAGTAACACTTTGTAAAGTGCACTTCTTCATTCGTCTATGAATACCACTAATATGAAAGAGCCACTTTCGTCAAAAGTGTCACTTTGCAAAGTGGTGATATAAAGTGTCGACTATGAATACCAGCCTACAACTTGTTCATAATGTATGCATACAATTCATCTGCAGTACCTGTAAATTTGACCATATAATGCCTTCCCTCCAGTTACTTTCAAGGTGCATCTGAAGGAACGAACAATACATTTACTATCTCTTCTATTTACAATCATGCATATTCATGTTCCAAATTATCTGCTCTTGCATTTTCAATTTCTTATAACACTCCGATCATACAATCTTTTTGTTCAGTACTATTATTGTTATTGTAAAGAATGAAATTTTCATATTAAAATCAGTTGCTGCATTCTAAAGTTTGTTAATTGAGGTTTGCATTGAAATTAGTTTTCCGTGGTATGCTTTTTGGCTTTAAGTGTATCTTCTCCATTACTCTCTGTTTATTAAGATGCAATAATTGGACACACCTTGACATTTTCAATCTATTTCATTTTATGAATGAAGAAATGGCGAAATCATAGTAATAGATAATGTGAAATGCCCTCTGAGAATGTGCTCTAAATGGAATTGAATTTTAATCCAGGATTCACTATGAAAAATTGACACACATTCACCAGAATGAAGTGAAGTTATGAATCTATTCAGCTCCAGTGTTAGTTGCTCTTGAATATTGCAGATCCACCACGTCGCTCATCTCGCATTCTGCGGTCTGTGTTGTGCAATTCAGTTCGGAGGCGTCGCCACAGGGGTCCTGCCCGAGATGCCAGCTCCTCTAGCAGCAGTGATGAAGAGAGGTTTGACAGGAAGAACAAAGGACATGCCAAGGCGAGGAACAGGTTGGCATTACTGACATGAACGTTGAGAAATAAAACATTTTTCAGTACTATTTTCTGTTCGTGTGGAGAATAATATGTCATGTAAACAAACTTGGTTTATGCCAATCTGTGCTCACAATGCAATCATGACTTTCTGGTAGTTGAACCTTATTTTGGTGCTTCCCCTCACATTGCTTTTGTCTTCTTTCACTGGATCAAGTAATGTATAATTGGGTCATTATCATCGATGATAGTTGAGATGAAAAAAATTGCCACGTTGTTTCTGCATAGCTGGCATGTGTCATAGAAATAGGAGTAAGAATAGTGTAGCTGTCAGTCGCGTTTTTAACGAGTCATTCAGATAGTAGTGTGATAAATTGGTGATATGGAAGGGATCAGCCATGACCTCTTTGCACTTCCCATCCTCCTACTCTGTTCTGCACTGTTTTGTCTGCAGGTGTCTGCCTCTAAATTTCAACGCGAGTGCCATTCCAGGATCAAGTAACCATGTGCGAGGCCCAGGGGACCACAAGCAGATGGTGACCACATTAGCGGACGTGGATCCCATGTCACTGGACCGCAGCATTCGGTTCAGTCATGTGGGTGGACTTGAGAACCACATTCGTTGCCTTAAAGAGATGGTTGTGTTTCCCATGATGTACAGAGAAGTGTTCGAAAAATTTCACATCCAGCCACCAAAAGGAGTTCTTTTCCATGGTCCCCCAGGTGACTACTTGTCATATTGTCTTTTTTACTAGAAATCTCAATGTTATTGAGAGACTTAAAAAATTATAGTTTGAAATTTTTTAGCAACATATTTATTTCATAATACTCGTACAAGGTAAACAGTTGACATTTTTTATTCTAGTCTGCTTTAATGCTGTAAACAAACGCACTTTTACTCATCAGATAGATATACAGATCGGTCATGTTTAATAATACAAACGAAACAGCGATCAGTTTGTTACCCATTTCTGTTTTTTGTTTCTTTCAAGAAATGGCGACATTATTTTCACAGTTATGTTTCAGACGTTCCAGGGAACAAGAATTTGGTTTTTGTACACTTTGTTTTTGAAATTCTGCAGAGATAACTCACATAGTGTTAAGTTGGAGCATCTTGGAGTATTGCACATTATTGATAATTTTATCATCAAATGTTTAATGAATTGCGTACACTGAAATATTCTTTGTATCTGATCTGGCAGGATATCGTTGCATGCTCATCCTCAATCAACTTACCTAAAGACGATGCAAAATCATTATCACTTATCTATTAGTATTAACAATTTCCTTTTTTAAAAAAAGAAAATGTTTCTGTTACCTTCTTCACCACAAATGACCTACCACATTTCTACTTTTGAGGGGCACTTCATGAAAGAGGTGGCTAGATTTTCTTGGACCTAAGGCTTTTCCTGAAAGATTATAACAATCTCCTTATTAGTAATGCATAGAGAATCATAAGAAATTACCATATGCTGCTGTAGATGCCAAAATGATTTTCTAGCGGAATTATCTATTGATTAAAAATGTTATCCAAATATTTTTCAAGGAGAGTTTATAATGACATCTAGGCTTCTTGAATATTCTCTAGCTTATAAAATTCGTTTAACAGTTTATGAATAGTTGTGCAGCTTATAATGTTCTTGAAATTGTCTTTGAACTTGGCGAGCTTACTATTAACATACCATATGGATACTATGGAATGGAATAGTTTAACTGGTCCATTATTCTTTGTGGTTACACAGTGGCACAACACATAAGGATAACGAGACCATACAGGATTGCAGCCTGGTTATCTTGATACCAATAGATGATTGTACTAAGGCACTTACGGGATAAGATAAACACCAAAGAGTAAAACCACTCATTCGTTGTGGGTTTGGTTTATCCATCTGTCTAACTTTGAATTATTTTTTTAAAACACGTTTTCAACATGGTCACAAATTTTCTTTTTTTCTGACGAGTAGTGTAAATCAAGACATTTTCAGCAATTTTACCTTAAGTCATAAATTGAGAATAGCTTCACATGGACTTTTTCTATTGCTACTGATAAAAATATAAATGCTTTTTTGAACAGCAATGGAAAAATGCAATCCAAACCTCTTGTGAATAATAATTCATCATTGTTTCCTTCTTCATTTAGAACATTCATAGTACATTTTATTTGATTTCAACTAGATTACAATGGATATGCTCAAGTTATTTTTTCAAGTATTTCCTGTCCTCCCCCTCATATTGAAGTTGTTTTCAGTTTGCTTTCCTGTGTGATACTGTAAGTAATGTATAAAAAAAAAAAAAAAAAAAAAAGGCACACTTTCGAAACTAAGGTACAGTATTCAACATATTTACATTTTAGAAATTTAGATTGATTTAGTCAGAACAAAAGTTTTATATTATACCATTAATCCCGTAATGTGGTTTGACTTACACACAGGCACTGGCAAGACCCTGATAGCCCGTGCTCTGGCGAATGAGTGCAGTCAGGGCGACCGCAAAGTGACCTTTTTCATGAGGAAAGGAGCAGATTGTCTGAGCAAGTGGGTTGGTGAGTCAGAGCGCCAGCTCAGATTGCTGTTTGAACAGGTGCGTGACAGTACACATTTTAAATTTTACTTAATTTTTGCTGCTGTTGAGAATCCATTTTCTTCTTTTTATTATTTGTTTCGTTATTTCTTTCCTTTTTTAAAGTGTAGTTGTTGACGTAATTGCTATTGCTGTTTTGTGGTTAACATTAATTTGTAAACAGTTCTGTGGCTATGGTTTGTAAAATGGTGCCCCACAGCCATGATCATTATGATGAGCAATGTTGTAGTCTGTAATGGCCTCGTTATAAGGTGTAAGGTTTTGGGTATATTTTTTAAGTAAAAAATAATGGGTTAACAGTGAATTTTAGTATTGAATGACACTGTACAAACTTATGTCTTAAAGGAAGTGGAATATACATGCACAAGTATAGAAATATGCCAAACGTCGTGTTTTAAATCGCATGTGGTAAGCTAGAGTGCTGATGCTGCTATTGTGATTTACTCTCACTCCTTACAGACATTATTACAGTGTTGTCTGTTGACATGTGTTGTACAGGCCTACCAGAAGCGGCCATCTATCATCTTTTTCGACGAGATTGATGGCTTGGCTCCAGTGAGGTCGTCAAAACAAGACCAGATTCACGCGAGCATTGTGTCCACCCTGCTTGCACTGATGGATGGACTAGACAACCGGGGAGAGATCATTGTGATTGGAGCGACAAATCGCATTGATGCAATCGACCCAGCACTGCGACGCCCTGGTCGCTTTGATCGGGAATTGTATTTCCCCCTCCCTGCAAAGAAGGTAACATTTAGCCCTTAGTCATTTATGTTGCTGATAATTGGGAATTCGACATCCTCTGTATAAGATTTACTAGTTCATAAAATAGTTCTTAAAATTACTCTTAGTTTATTAAGTTACGAACAAGTGTGAATAGTTAACTTTGATATAAGAAACTAGAGATAGTTTATTGTGTTAGCAATGACTTATTTTATTGTCGCTGTCACACATTGCCACTGTCTTCACCACAAGGATGAAGCCCTCCATTGTATTTGTAAATTGTACAATAATTTTGTATTGAAATATATTATTTTGTATCCTTTGTACGGTAATGAAACTCTACATTGTAGAGTAAACGCAAGAAGAGCTTGCCACGGAAAGCTGCGCGAACTTTCGGAAATGTTTAGGTGCACTCGACCTCGCTTCGATTCGATTGGCGAACTGTCGTCAGTTCTCAGTCGTCTGCTGGCTTGATGTTTTGAGTGAGATTCATCACAGCGCATGTAACGTAACCTAAACCTAGTTGCAGAGTAACTAATAACATAACATTATTGAAAATACAGAAGCACGATTTTTTTTACATACAATATCAATGAATGAAATGACAAAGATGTTATAAGAAATATGTAATTGTTGAAAATACAGAAGCATGAATTTTTTTTACATATAAAATCACTGAATGAATATGTAATTGTTGAAAATACAAAAGCATGAATTTTTTTTACATATAAAATAACTGAATGAAATGACAAAGAGAAATATGTAATTGTTGAAAATATAGAAGCATGAATTTTTTTTACATATAAAAATCACTGAATGAAATGACAAAGATGTTATAAGAAATATGTAATCGTGTAATAATTGATATTTGACGTAGTAATAAAACACTAATACTATGTGATTTTATTAAAATGTTCCGATAACTAGGGTACTATGGTCGGTTTATTTTAATCTGTATATACTCCTTATTTTATGAGAGGAGCCTGTTTCGTTTTTCATAAATTTATAAACGTTATAAATAATTCCCTAGTTTGACTGTGTAACGTTTTATTAGCACTTCCTAATTTAGAGCGAAACGGGGGGGCATTGTTAAGTACATAGAATATTGTACAGAACTCTGTTATTTAACAGACACACTTTGAACTATATAAAACTCCTGATATCAGGGATAAAACGCAGAATATGTAATGCACATGCTGGCTTCTACCCGCTCTGCACAATACACTCCACGATACGAACAGCTCAAGATCGCGCTTTCGAATGCGCCCTGTAATTAGCTTTAGGTGATTCATAGCAGCCCTGTAACGAGCATGGCGGCACGAGGACCGAATATCGTTCTCTGCGCATCTGTCAAATGGGCAAGCTTTCTTTGCGCTTCCTCTACTTGTAAATTGTACAATAATTTTTTGAAATGTATAATTTTGTATCTTTTGTATGGTAATTACTGTAAAACAGTTTAACACATATTATGTGAAATGTGGCAATGTCCATAGCAGCTACGTATTGTGATTCGGCCATGCATCCATCTGATATAGTTTAGGTGGTGAGGGGAAATGGGAGTTGATCACGAACAAGAAAACTAGAAGTTTGATATTAAAGGAGGGTGGAGAAACTTTGTACTAATATTGAATTTGTTTTTTTTTTTCTTTGAGATAAACTGACTTGAACTCCATAGAGTTTTGGTTTTTTTAATCTTATTTTAAGAACTTGTCTTTTCTCCCCCTCTCCCCCCCCCCCCCCACACTCTCCTTACAGTGGAGTGAATTGCTTCAGAATTTCTGCTCTACTGTTTTGGGAATATATCTTTCTCTATATACAGTAGATTGGTTTCCTTGTACTTACAAAGCAGCTATAATTTCAACTATGTACAGAGGTGCAGTTCTGGAGAATAAGTAGTAAAAGGTTAAGAAAGCATTGTATACAATACAAAGCTGATGTACTGTATGTGAATATCGAAACATGTTTATATAATGTCTGTGTGTATGGACAGGAGCGGCAGGAGATTCTGCGGATACATGTGAGCCAGTGGGAGCAGCCACCCAGCCCCAGTCTGCTGGTCCAACTGGCTGAGCAGGCTATTGGCTACTGTGGCTCTGATCTGCGGGCTTTGTGCTCAGAGGCTGTGATCCAGGGTCTGCGCAGACGGTACCCTCAGATCTACAGGTCATCACAGAAATTGCTGCTTGATCCCAATGCTGTAAAGGTGAGCAAAACAGTCACCTTTGCTGCTGTATACAATTTACTTATGGTTTAAGATTTTCATGCTGTTGAGTACGGTGCGAAATTTTTTTTTATTTTTGCATCATGTCGTCATACAAGCCTCTAAAGATAGGTGCCCACTTACCGGAATTGATCCATACTCTGCGTTCGGATTTTTATTCTTTGCATTATTTTAAATGGAGCATCGCTCACTTGGCCGTATCGCTTCTGTCCGCATGACTGGATTTCCGATCAGAATGCTTGCCAGAGAATTCTAAACAGATTTCTGTACTGTCCAAGATCGAAACATAGAATGTCATGGCAAATTATATCAGTTGCAAGGCCTGCAATCGCGGTAATATTGAAGGTATAGGTTATTTTATTAAGTTCAACAGTTTGAAGAGCTTTATGAAATTAGAATTAAAGCAATGTAGTATGGAGAAAGAACATGTGGGATGAGATTGAGAAAATACTAAATTAACCAGGTATGTCCTTCATAGTTTATTTAAGTTACAGAGCTATTCATGTTATTTCCAGGTTCAGTTCAGAACACTACAATGAAATAATGTGCTCTAGCGGTAAATTACAACACTATTTGATTATTCATTCGGAAATGTGACAATGTGAGATACTATAATAAAAATCCGAACACAACGAACAAATTTTTTCTGATAAATGAGTGCCTATCTTAATTCTCAGACATACAATTAATACATCTAGGTACATTATGAACTTTAAAATAAATTGAACCAATGAAATAACAAGTCCCATCATTATCTATAATGTATAGACTCTAGAGTTCCTTTATAATAAGAGTTGAAACATTATGTAAATCTAGTCTTTCAGGTAAATGACTCCATCAGCAATTAAAATATGTAATGATTTGATACTACTGAAAATGGAAAAACACAACTCCTTTGAGAAGTAAACCCGTATGCCTATATATTGTATACAAATATTAAACGAATTTGGTACATAATTTTATAATGAATTATATTATTTTATAATGTAATTTATTATATATAAAACATAAAAATTATTATTGCAGCTAGTTTATCACTGAGAAATAAGAAAAAGCTGTTAACTTGGATTTATTGGAAGCAGAGGCGTTACTGGTGTGTGCAACAAGGTACAGTATAATTATTTAGTCCTGACAGTCTCCGGCAGTGTGTGTCTGGGTCAGGCGAGTCCATTCAGTTATGCCAAGGGATGTTGAGGTTAGTCTGTTGCCTGCAGTCAGAGTGATCAGATGTCACGCATGCAGTATAGCGCTGTGTTTCCAGTACAATTAAGCTGTACTGCATTCCTTTACCAACCGCTCACCCTTATCTCTACTATGGAACTCCCCTCTATTCCTATTACTTCCTCTCTTTCATGTCGCTGAGCTGTCAGGACTAAATAATCAGTCTGTAAGTGATGTTTGGATCCTGTGTCTCAATTCTTATATTCAATTATTATTAAGGAACTCTAGTGGCATGTGCTCAATTACATTAACCGGTATTACTTTTAATTGACAACCAATGTCACAGCTCTTCCTTTATGCTACAAACTTTTGACTTCAGAAGGGTTGCTACCAATAAACAGTATGATTTCTGAATGGTAACCAGTGAAAACTTTTCTCCTACAGTCCCATCATATCTCAAACATACAGCAATTAACTTCTAGTACAGGAGATTAAATTTCGGTAACAGACTCAACATACTCTTTCCTTAAGCCTTTCTTTCATCTTCCATAATCATCATATGCATGTAATGCATAATTACGAAGTGGTGGATTTTTTTTATGTTTTTTCCCAAAAACATTACCGGTACATCAGATTTACACAGTTCGTAGTAAGTATTGAAAATGTTGTTTCTTTGTTATTAGAAGTACACATAAATTTATCAACTTAAAGTAAAGTCTGTGTCCCTGTGCTGTCATTGAGGAAACAATCTCTGACAGGCAGTATTTGATGATGAAGACTGTTAGGTGAGTTTTTGTGTTCATATTTGACTGATAAGACTGTCACCATTTCAAAGGTGATAGAGATTCTGAATTAAGAATTTTGGTAATTGTGTGAAACAGAAATTTGAATAACAGATTTTTTTTATCGAAAATGAAACCGGTTAAAAATTATGAGGTTTTATTTATTTCATGCTTCATGCTTGTACAGGTAGAGAGAGTGGACTTCATCCGAGCTAAGTGCCACATCGTACCTGCTTCTCAGAGGGTAACTCCTGGTGCAGGCCGCAAACTGCCCATCTTCCTTGAGCCCCTGTTGAAGAAGCCTCTAGATTGTGCGGTCAGCTGCTTGAAGGAGTCATTCCCACATGGAATCTCACGCTCTGTAGCCAAGTGAGTAATTAAGATACTGCTACTTAGTTAAATAGAAAAGTTTCCCCTTACTGCCTTGGAATTCCCATTTTGAATATCTGTTACAACTGTTTCATTGCTGTGGCAATTGTCCTCTGATTTCTCTTTGTCCTTTTGCATTACTTCGTAACTATCAGTGCCATCATAGAGAATCAACTACAGCAAGGCCAGTCCTACAGTTTTACATCTTTCATTGAAAGAAGATAATAAAAGGCTAAAATAATTCTATTGAAACCTTAAAAATGAGGCTATTCCATGATTATAAAGGGCTAAAATTGTTTATATAAAAACCTAAATATCTAGGCCCTACTTTATGACCATCCTTGCATAAATAATAAACGTGAAGGCCACTTGTACGATGTTCCACATGTATTGTTTGTTGTTTAGTGAACTGTCGTGATATCAACAAGGCACCTCTTATGAGGCAAATGGCCAGGAGATAATGGGGTAGCTACACATTACACTAATCAAACTTCCAATGTATACAAACATTATTGTTCTTAATTGTTCTTCCTCTAACACATATTGTCAAGTGAGATGTACTACCTGATAATAGATGTAAATATCAGCCAGAACCTCAATCAGAGGCATATCTTGATACTAATATACTATAATCATACTATAATCTTTTCACTGTAAGAAAAATCCTAATGTAAACAATAGCACGTGACTGAAGTGAGGCTTCATTGGCCACTGTTTGGGCCATAGATTCTCAGTACGTGTTCCCGCCTACTGTTGTACATTCTGTTCCATGTTAAACATTTCCCGTTACTCGTCAAGTAGGCCTAACCTCACTACTATGCATTCGTTTGCTTAGGAAACATTTACTTTATAATTATTGTAATTAAATTATTTTTAAGTCTTATGTCTTCACAATGGACAGATGAGGATACAGAACCATACTTCAGTACCATGTGCTTACGTGAACAACTATGAGCTCAAGTGACGCCAGCTTGTTACAAGAACAGACTACCTCGGTAGTACTGTTGGTATTCATCCGCGTTCATAGTACATAATAAAATAAAAATATAGCTTTTCTTTTACATAGCATTTTACATATGAGTAAAGTTAAATGTTTCATTATATTTAACAACTAGAATTCAATGTTTTATTTTCAAATGATACAAGATTGTGGTTTCCAAATACGGACTATATTTTCCTGCGTCATGTGTTTCCACTGGGAGCCAATCACGTGTACGACAGCAACGTGCTTATGTTCACAGTAGGATTTTTCTTACAGCGGAAACAGTATAATAATAATAATATACCGCATTGATTTAAAAAAAATTGTTTTATACATATACTCTTGTCTTTTCCAAATGCTCCTAATTACTGTGTGTGTGTTTTTTTTTTTTTTTTTTTAATACATATCTGGAACCTAGTGAGCCTTATCATCTGTTTTTATGCACTGCTCCCAATGCTTCCAGGCAGTACTTTTTCATGATCGAGCATGGGTCTTGCTACGAATTTTCTTTTCAAAGTGGATTTCAGTTTGGGAAATAAAATGTCTGCTCCACTAGGTCAGATGAGTAGGGTGAATAAGGAAGCACAGCTGGGGTTGTATTCATTTTGGGCAAAAAGTTATGAATCAATTGTGATGTGTTTGCTGGAGCATTGACATCATGGGGGAAGTAGGAGTTGTTTTTCCATAGTCAAATCGAGATATTGCCAACAATTCTTAATTTGTTCCTTGGGTAAGAATTCACTAAGCACACTACCCTGAATGTTAAAAAAATTCTTCAATATTACTTTCACATGTGTCAGCCTCTTTCGGTAGTGGAGAATTTTTTTCAAACTCATCGTGAGGTAACTACCTGATACTTTTATAATTTTGTCGTGAGAATATCATGACGTGATTCTGTCAATATGTTGCAGTCCTTTGCAATTGCCCAAACTGTCAAACAAAGATTAGAACATCTTAATTATACAACTTTTAATACTGTATCACTTCGGAATTTGTATGATAAGACTTTCTTGTGTTAAATTCTAACATACCTTGTTTACATGTTTCGACCTATTTATGGGTCATCCTCAGAACTGGTCGTTGTTGGTCTTGGTACCTCTTGTTTTGTTTCCTATGAGGGTGTTTTCGTGTGGTGTAATGTAGAGTCAAAGAGTGTGTGTGTTCTGAAATTGAGTTGTGTGTTGAGAATTTCTTTGGGGTGTGTTTTCGTGTGTCAGTATATTTCATATTGTTCTAGTGTGTTTAGTTTCTGGCTTTTTGGTTGGATGTGTAGTATTTCCATGTCTGTGTTGATGTCTCTGTGGGTGTGGTACATATGCAGAACACATCACAAATGCTAACCACACCCACAGACATCAACATAGACATGGAAATACTACATATCCAACCAAAAAGCCAGAAACTAGACACACTAGAACAATATTAAATATACAGACACACGAAAACACACCCCAACTAAATTCTCAATACATACCTTAATTTCAGAACACACACACTCTTTGATTCTACATTACACCACACGAACACACCCTCACAGGAAACAAAACAAGAGGCGCCAAGACCAACAACGACCAGTTCTGAGGATGACCCATAAATAGGTCGAAACATGTAAACAAGGTACGTTAGAATTTAACACAAGAATGTCTAATCATACATATTGCGAAAAGATTAGAATGCACAATTTCACAATTGTGTGCAACATGAGTGTTGTCAGATGATATTGAAGGTCATCCTGAACATGAGTCGTCATCTGTTGACTGCAAACCATCCTTGAATCGCTTAAGCTTAAAAGTACTCCTCATGCATTTATCATCATTAATGTTTTCGTAATTTCATTAATCTCCGATTTCTCTTTCACTGCTTGTGAAAATCTATCATCTCGAAAAATCACTAAATTCACTCTATATGCACATAAAGAAACAGCTGCAAGTTGATGACATCACCTTAGGATGACATGATAGAGAGGAGAGTAAAGAGGAAGGATCCATTAGGCAGCACCACTTCCGAATATCCACACATTAAGTTCAATAGTAATAACATCTGGCTAGTGTTGAGGAAGGTACAGAACTTGATTATTTGAATTATTTGAATGAGATAGTCCAAAGTCACACTTTTAACAAAAATGAATTTTTATGCGAATTCATTTCTTATACATATGAGGAAACTATCAGTAAAATATTATAAAAATTACTTAACATATGATGTACATATACACCGAAGAAATTATGATTCCGCACCTAATAGCATTAGACTCTAAACCTTCAATACACTCTCCTGTAAAATTTTGTCTGTGTGGTTTAGGACTATATCATTCTCACCGCTTCATTTTTTTTATAAATGCATAAATTCTGCACTTCTTTTCATTCAGCATTTCTTTCAGTAACTGTATTAAGTTCAACTTCGGCATATTTTTCTCGAAAACTACATTATTATTTTCCTTATGCCATTTCTTTGTCATCTTTCTGTGTCTGAGTTAGCCAACAGTAGAGTTATCCAACAGTGCAAAAGAATTCTGTAACAAATCAGGGAGGATCTGTTTCTTAACCCACCTAGTGAAGTTCATAGGATTCACGTTGCGATAGTCTCCTGTCCTCTAATTTGATTTCAAATCATCAGTACATTTTTCACGAATGTTCTCCTGCATGTGTAATGATAACTAGAGATGTCATAGCTGTTTCTTCTGGAGACTACCAGCAGGATCCTACCAAATGTAGGTTTGTAGGTAACTTCATTTTTCTGTACTGACTAAAATATTTGAAAATAATTTTAATATGTTAAGAGTTTCCAAGTTATGTTCTCCCAGTAATAATTATATTATTATGAGAGCAGTTTGAGTCAAAGTTACTGCGTTGAGTGCTGTGTAACAGCAGATTCATAATGCCATATGACAAGCTGTTCTTCTGCAAGTTCTTCAGTTTTTCATATTTGCTGTATTATATCACAAATTCTTTATAGCCTTTGTAATTTGGAAGGATTGTTGAGTAATATCTGTCCTACATGCTTTCTCTGTATCTAGTGGGGTTTGAGCATGGAGTTTGTGATTGCAGCAGCTCAAAGGTCGTGAGTACGTCGCGCACTATTCACAGACCGCGCCTGTTGCTGGTGGGCTCAAGTCCTCGACAGGCACAGACCTCGCACCTGGGGCCTGCTCTGTTACATCACATGGAGCATGTTGCCGTACACACACTAGACCTCTCGTCCCTGTATGAAGTGTCAGGCAGAACACCTGAGGAGGCCTGCATACAGGTAAGTACACTGAAAATATTGACCTTTTTATGGAATGTGCATGCTTGTTTTTTTGAACACATTATTGAATTTTTTTATGGCTTCAGTTTCTACAAAATTTCAGGGCTTATTCTTGAAGAGATACCCCATATAAAATCAAACAGTCACAAAACAGAACAGTTTCGTAGCTGCTCAAAAATGAATTTATGTGGAGTTTTTTTTATATCTAATAAAAGGACTTTTATAGTTCTATTTGCCTCATATGCTATTTATTTGTTTATTTAATGCAAGTTAAATGAAGTCTGCAACATAAGCTGAAACCATTTGTTGCTCCTATATGATGTGTATTAATTTGGTACTCAGCTCATTTTAATGTTTTGGGTTTAGTATTTGATTAAATCACAAATTATTCTGATTTTAAGTGATTATATATTTTAAATAGAAAGTTTAACATATTCGCCAGGATTTAAATTCTCAGAAAAATATTGCTCTACTCTTAAAGTGTTTTCTTTTTGATCACACAAATTTTTATCACAATTCCAACAATTATAGTAACGAGTGTTGGGGTTTATGATAGTTATAGTAGAATCCCTTTCTAACGAATCTCTGGGGAATTGCTTTTTTTTTTTTTTTTTAAATAAATAAATATATATATATATTTTTTAAATAGGGGTTTTCCTTTAAAGGAGGTTTACATAAAATGGGCAGGAAAGGCTAAAATAAGTAGTACTATACTAAATTTATTATAACCATTTAATTAGACCTACAATTATTATTTTACAATAAATTGCATTACAATATTTTCTAACTCTTCAAATGGTGTTACAAGAATGTTTTTCTGTTTGATTGAACCTGAACCAAATTGAAATTTGGCATTGAAAGTTTCTTCTTCATTATTTACAATTCATTTTAATATATCAATATGCCTGGTAAATTCATTAAATACTTATTAATAATTCTTCATTATTGCCCATAATGAAGTAGTTGGCAAACTATATCTTTTTGCCATATGCAATAGTATTACTTGGGAATTAGCCTCGACATCCGTTATTATTTTCTCTTTCTGTCTGATAGTTATTTCTTTCATTTAATCACCATTATAACGATGCATAAGCAACATAAACTAACAAAGAAAAAATATCTGTAAAACAGGATGTACACAACTTGTAAGAACAAAGCAAGTAAAGTAACCACTCTATGAAAGCAATACAAGGCCATACCATAAAATAATGCCACTGTGTGATGCCACATTACTATCAATTGAGATGCATTACCGAATATGTCAGTACTATTGATTATTTTGAGCTTCATTATAACAAAATCACTTCTAAGTATTCCTTAAAAGTGGGATTTTCCTTAAACTGGATTTCCTTAAAAGCTGAAATTAATTACAATATTCTTACGGCAATTTGGCTGGGACTTAACAAATTACTGTATTCCTTAAAAATAGAAATGTTAAAACGGAGTTCTTCTGTGAGTGGTGATGGGAGTAAGAAGGGAAGTGTTAAGTGCTACAGCTGGCAGTTTAGTATCGATCAATGTCAGTAGCATATTTTGCGACAGTGTATAAATTGTACGTTTATATTTTATAGTTTACACTGCAGTTGACATTTATCAGTTTTGTTATTGTTGCTTTATATTTTGTGAATGTCAGAATCAAGCATCAGTTGTGTTGTTTATTGTTTGTGAATAATGGATGTGTGATAAGAGGAAATGTAGGTATGATTCTTGTTTCTGTCCATTTGATATTCTCAAGCACAACAAAAAGAAAAGCCTAAGATGTGTGACCATTGATATGCTTGTGATATTGAAAATGTAAAATATAATTCTGTTACCGAATCTAAGAATCTATGATAGTTATTGTAAAATAATTTATAAATTTCTTCTTAAGCAGATAACTGTGAATTGTGTCAAGCAGAAAATAGTAGTGCTCCTGTTCTTGAAAGATTTCAAACGAAAATTTTGTGTATTGGGACATTCCCAGTTCATATTTGAATTGTGTTTCGAATTTAGAAGTAGATGTACCAAAATTATATGAACGATTACAAACTTCAGCTGAGACATCCATTATTAAAAGAGGGGATAAAAACCTTAAACATAAAGCAATAGAGTATGTCAGATTGAAAATGGTTCAACTTTGAACAAAGAATCTAAAGAAAGGACTTGGATAATACAAAACTAATTGGCTCTTTTCACGCAACTGATGACAGAAATTTGAAAATATGTTCACATGATGAAAGTAGCTAAACATATTGCAGCAGAAAAATACATTTGAGAACTCCTGATAATGAAACAGGAATAATTTGGAACTGTGAGAAGGATATTAGATTTTCGTTCTAAACCTTTCAAACGTTTTTCAGTTATTCACAAATGCAGGGATGGAACTTCAAAGTCAAGCAGCAATTTATTTTAGCAGTGGTGTCTCCGAGTCTTTTCATGCATTGTCACTGTTGAATAATTTGCAACGAAAAGTATAAATGAGCAGGTGATTTGCAAAACTGTCCTTATCCACCACATGATTTTCCACTGAACATGAAAATCTTATAGCAAATCGGAGGAAAAGGGCAGGTTTGATAATAAATTCGTCGGATTAGTAAAGTATTGAAACATAAAAATCTGTTTCAAATTATATTTATTAACATACTCTTCAGCTAGGTGTAATTTCTTAATGATCTCTTTAACTGTGTAACGTATAAATGAAGTTTTACCGTATTATCCACTAGAGACAATTTTCTACACTTAAGTAATTAATTTCATAAAAATTCTGCACCAGTATAGTCGTGAATAAAATGTTTTACAACTAGAACAAGTGATGTAACATTTCGTGCAACACTCTATATAATGAGATATGTGCCATATTGTGACACCGATTTTTTTTTTAACTAAAAATAATCTGCAGTAAAAGTGTGTAAGATATGTGATACAACACAGATCTCAGATTCTAAACATGTGACACAGGTTTTCCAGGAGGCGCGGCGGAACCTGCCATCGATCATATATGTTCCTGCCATTGCACAGTGGTGGAGCCTTGTGCCAGAGACTCTCCATGCTGTGTTCTTGTCACATATCTGCAAACTGGACCCGAGTGCCCCAGTGCTGCTCCTGGCCACAGCTGACATTCCATACAACACCCTTCCTCAAGAGGTGCGTGCTCACATGTCAACATCACATTGACATGTTCTGTAGTACTTGTGAGCTAATTTTTTTGTTTCTTTTTGATAGATTCGCTCTCTGTTCAGTGAATATCGTGGTGAAGTGTTAGTCATGCAAAATCCGCCTGTAGCTGATAGGGAGGCATTTTTTAAACCTCTCTTCCTAACTGAAGCTCTTCGACCACCCAAGGACCCCAAACGAGTCGGTAAGTTGAAGATGCACGAAATTCATTGTTACTTGTGTCATGAAATTATCTCGTGCTTTGGCTGGAAGGGAGGTAGATATTCAATTCATATTTGTAATTTTTTTCTTGTGGAAATTTTATAATAGCTTGAGAATTTCCAAAAAATCTTGTTACCAGTTAGCACTGCTGTTAATATAGAGTGGTGATATTAATTTATCTTAGACAGTAGATGTTTAACAAATCCATTGAACTTATTGCAATGAATAATACATTTTAAATTCTTATAGATGGTTCTATTGATTAATGCTTCCTGAATCCGAATTTGAAGTTCAAAATACTCCATAACTCACCATTTTATGGAGAAATATTCCCCCCCTCCCGCCCCCCTCCACTGTAACATAATACACATTGCAATACAGATCTCGGATTTTATCTCTACCGGCGGCAACGTCATATTTTGCAGTAGAGAGGAAGAGGGAAAGCAGCGGTTGTACTAGTCTGTGAAAAAAAGTTTGCCCAAATGCTTAACCCTGAGTACCTAAGTATTTTTACAATTATTTTAACATTAACTGTATAAGAGCTCAATGTTACAAAGCATTATTATGGTTTTCGCAATATGAAAATTACTCATTGTAGGCCTACTAAATAAATAAATTGCAGTGAAGCATACCTGTGCGTCTCCTTTCAGGATTATTACAAATGTTCAACTCCTTCCTCACCATCACTGTCTTGCCCTTTGTCCAAGTTCCTAACAGTCTTACGACGTTCGCGATTTTTATCTGGTGTTGTGAACAAACTGGCTTCTCCTTTCTCAATGGCAGACAGTTCTTGTTTTATCACACAGACCATTCTCTCTGATATATCTGTGGCAGCTGCTATTCTCTCTTGTGATTTAGCGACAGGAATACTGAAGTCACCACGATCTACTTCATTCTTCATAAACTTTAATACATTAGCCACCAGCTCCCGACTTTGACCACTCAGTTTTTTGTTTTTAACTTCGGGCATGATCAGTGAAAAATTGAAAATTAAAATGACTACCAGTACACAATTTGCAACACTTTGAACTATTAGTAATTACGAAACTAAAGCACTAACTGCTATAAACTATACTTCTAAAACACTACTACAATAATAATAATAATAATAATAATAATAATAATAATAATAATAATAACAACAACTATAACTCGGCAATATTGCAGACCTGAACCAGCTTTCGACACACACATTACTAACAGGAGAACAGTTCTGTTGGGAGCAAGGCGACCAGATGTCTTTTGTTTTGCTGTATTTGAACTCAATGCCCTCAACCATAACAAGTGCTCGAATCTAAAATGCGAGATCTGTACCAGACTTTTTAAATTAGCTAAAAAATTTTAATAGAATGTCCAGAAAAAAAAAATATATATATATACACACACACACACACACGATTAATCCATTGTTTAAAACACTTGCTGAACCCCGTTTTTGACAGTTTGTTCAGAATACCTATGACAACATTGTGCAGTTCCTTATCGCTGTGGAAATGGCGACCATGATGGCATCTTGAGTTATTGGTCTCGATGAGCAGGTGTGTTGTCCTGGTTGTAAGATCCATCCCATCCTGGCAAGATTTCGTCTCTTCTTGGCAATTTTTCTCTTCAGTGGCCCTTTCAGTACGTCACAATACTAATCTGCATTTACTGTACGTTGATCTGTCACAACATGATCATAAAGGATGCTCTTTTTGTCAAAGAATATAAGGTGTATGACCGTTTCCGCTCTTTGCTGAACTTTTGCTTTCTTGGGCCTTGTACTTGATGGATGTTTCCATTGTGAACTCTCCTACTTCATTCCGGGATCATAGTGATGGAACCAGGTCTTGTTGCAAGTGATCTTGTTTAAAAAATCTGGTTCCTGCAAAAATCTTCCGAGCCATTGTTGACATGTCATGATGCGGTGAGACTTCTATTCGTCCTTCAGCACATGCGGTATCCATTTCGCTGCAACTCTTTGATAGCCAAGAGTACTGCGGATTGTCTTGAACAGTTCTAAAAGACAATTCATGATGTTGACAATCTTCGAAATTATTATACGACAGTCTTCTCGCACAATTGAGTCAATTGTGTTTATGTTGACTTCAGTTTTTGCAGGTATGGGTCTTCCAGGGCGCGGAGAACCATTAAAGTCTTCACATTCAAACATTTATGTCAGTCGCAGACTTTCGTTTTGTCTAATTCATGCTTCTGTACCATCTCCGAGGTTTGCGTAGGAGTTTTGCTAGTAGAACACAAAACTTTATCACTGCGTGTTGCTGCAATGTCAGATCCATGCTGGGTATTGTAAACACGACCACACATATCAGTGTCTACATCCGAACGGAATAGCCCCTCATGAATGGTGCTCTCGGCAATGTCAAGACGAAGAATTCACCTCTCTGCCGCTAGGAGCCACCGCGCACCTGGCAGTTTATTTAAACGCAATTAAATCAGTTCGGTTATTTTTTATGCACACTTTCTCTCTCTCTCTCTCCCCCCCTCTTCCCCTCCCTCTCCCTCTCCCTCCCCCCTTGCCCCCCCCCCCTCTCTCTCTCTCCAAGCTTGCTGATGATCTTCTTGTATACTGCCTATCAATTCAGGTGTACCCTGATGGCATTTGTCCTTGTTCTCGTCACTTACTGTTTCAAGATACGGTACAACAAATCCAGATGAGTGTGCATTTTCAGTGAAATCATCGGTGTAGATACCAGCGTGCTTTGTACAGTCCAAATTATTTTCAACCACCTTACAGTAAATGTGTCCAGGATCTCGAACAATTCTGGAGCCTTTGTACTTGCAGTGATACTTTCACAAAAGAGGTCTTCCACAATATCAGTAGCCTCATCTACCTGCAACCCAAATTCTTTCTCTTTCACTTTTTCATTTAATTGATAATTGAGACCCTTCATCATATACTGGATTCTGTGACTGATAATATTGTTAGATAAAGACACCTTTGAAAACGGTTTCCCTGCAGACTCACCGTACATAATGTTCTCCGATGACATGGGGCTGTTTACATGTAGTGACTCTCTTTTCCATTTATACTGTATGATCATTGTGCTGGTTTCTATGTCTGATAGTATTGTTAGACAATGGCACCTTTGAACACACATTCCCTGCATTGCTTTGTATTAGTGCCTATTGAGAAAAGTACTTTTTTGTTGTTTAATTTTTTTAACTTTCTGGTAATATAGTCTCGAAATTTACCAACCATGTTTCGGTTATTGGTTTCTTACTTGGAAGCATACACTCTGGTACTAAATCTCTTGTACACAGTACATACTGTGATCTCTCTTCATCATTGACATCTGCTGACATAATGTGAAAATTCAAATTACTCGTCGTATTTCCGGTATTTTTGCTTCTTCATAACCCCAGTACTAGTTAGTAGTGCGTCCTCTTTTAATTTCACTACTACCATGCTTAGTAATGTTCAATAAAAACTTGTCTATACAGTAGAACTCCGATTTTCCGTCACCCTATTAACCGATTGGTGGATTATCCGACTGTCTTTCTCGTATTTTTTTTTTTTTTTTTTTTGCAGAACAAATATGAAGTACTGTACATTATATTAGTACGAGTGTTTTTTTTTACAAACCTTTACCCTTATACAGTGTGGTCTAATCTTCGAGGGGCCGTACTGTCTAACTTCTATGCAAAATATCTTCCACAGGTGTCAAAAGAAAACATGCTGTGTTACGAAAAAAAGTGTAAGTAATTGAGTGGTTTGGGGAAAAAAAAAACTGTGGTTCATCTTGCATCAGAATACGAAATAGAAATTACAATTGTGCATGATTTAATGAAAAACAAATATAAAGTATGTAAATCTACAACATGAGAACTGTATTATTCAACTGCTGTTGAAAATCAGACTTAAATTAGTGAATTTCTAATCTATGAGCTATCTAGCATGTTAAAACAATACCATGGAGAAAATTACGAAACTGTATTATGCACTTAATTTATGAAAACCTTATATGGTACGGATTATCCAACTTTTTCGACTAACCATTCACTCCATCCCCTTTATTACCACGGATAATAGAGGTTCTACTGTATATTAGAAAAAAAGAAAACTTTAAAAAGTTTACTTGATAACACCATTCAGTTGGTTCGATCTTCAATAAATCATGGCTGCAGAGACAGCAAGTACTAACAAAGTTCGATAAATATCTAAAATAATTCAATCACTAGATTCACATTGTTGCACTGAGCAACACAGATGTCTGTCCATGTGTAGGGTTGAGAAACAACTGTCTTCTGCACTGCAGTGACTAGAATGATCCAGAAGTTAATAAGCTCTATTAAAATTGCAGAACAGTTAGTGGTTTATACAGTCTCTCTTAGATGTCCTACTGATGGAGAAACTAGCACTGAGGTAATTCCGGTGATTTTGTAAGACAAAATGGTTGAATTTGTAAGGGATTTTTTGTCGAGATGGATTTGAAAAGTTAGGATTTTATAGAGAAATATTTGAAGAAAAGGAAATTGTTAGGAAATGTAGTAAATTACGTGTGAAATGAGAGTGCGTGATAATGGAAATGCAAACGTTGTGGTTTCTACTGAAGGGAAGGAATGTAGGGATATTATGTAATGTGAAGAACGCAAAACTTATATTAATTCAATAACCACTGAAAAATAGTGAAGCACAACAAATAATAATAAATAAACATACAGTTTCCATAATGTAACTTCGTTTATATGTCTCCCATTATGTAGCTAGTCCAGGTTTTGAAAATTCTGTACAGAGTCGTATATGCAGGGCATAACAAAAGCCTAAACTAACCTAACCTGTCACAGATTCGTATATGTAAGGCATAGCGTGAGTGTGCAATAGCATGAAAGTTATGTTGGTATGACTGGTAAGACAGTTGAAGTTGCTTAAGTGGAATAGCAAGGGAACTACCTCAGTGCTAGTTTAACCCTACTTATTGCATCAACGCAGTTATGGTCTGATTTTTAAACCACATGGAGTGAGTGTCATTTCAGTTAAAATATTGGAATGTTTCACTGTGCCTTTATAAGCTATAAGGCTTTACACCAGACACTTGGGGAATCACTGTTAGTCATTTTTTTTAGCATTTTCTGCTAGAAGTGCAGACGATCTCAGATATCACATGTGAATAGTTAAGGTTCGTCATATTAAACTCTGAATTGTATAGAGGATAGATACTAAGTAAAGGATAGACTTCTGTCAAGGCAAGCATTGTTGGAGCAAACTGTCTCCCCCTGTCCTCGAATTTTCGTCTATATTCGTGCAATTGACTTAGTCCAGTGTTTCAAGTTGAAGGCAATCAATGTTATAGTATCTCCATTTTGGATTTTTTAAGGCAATAGTTTGAGTGATATATTTTCACTAGAGACTTTCATTAATTCAAAAATTTTTCATCATTACATGAAATTTTTCATTATTACATGAAGGGACAATGTTCATGATTTGTATTGGTTTTGCAGCTCAGCCTTTGGAAGAGCTTCCACTGGCACCCCCGCCCGAGCCTGTGAAGCTGACTGAGGAAGAGCTGAAAGTTGTATATGAGAAGGAAGAGGCCACTCTGAGGGAGCTGAGGATCTTTCTGCGTGAGATTTGTGCCAAGCTCGCACGCAACCGGCAGTAAGTATTGTGAGAATGTTGTCTGATATCAAGACTTCATGTTGCCTTCATGAATGGCAGGAAAAATTCGATTTTACATCCATTGTTTTTATTTTACAGGCATTATGGGATACTGTCGATTATTAAATGCCTATTGAAACTGTTATGAAGTATTGAAAATAATTACTTGCTTTGTTCCACTTTGTAAATCGAATTTAACTGTTAGTAAAGACATTTTTTTTTTTTCAACAGCTCCATTTAAGAAAACTATTTTGAAATGTGCTAGAAATTGTTGGGAATACCAGCATTGGTTTAATATAATATAAGGACTGCAGGTTAAGTGAAAATTACATACGCTCAGAGAAAGGTTTATATAGAATACAATGAAAAGACACATTTAATTTTGAACACATTATTTTCCCATACCAATAGTATGATGTGAATGATATTGCTACTCTAGGACTGTGCTGTAGAATATTACCTTCTTAATTAAGGCCCGCTCTCACTTAGCAGAATCGAAGCGAACAGAATTTATCTTCACAATGTATTTAAATGGAAGATAGCAGAAAGCGACGTGTCGAATTGAATCGAATAGAATTCATGAGCTAGAATATTTATTCCGCTGACAGAACAGAATTTCTTGTTTTGGCTATGATCGTATGGTCTCATGAAATCTTTGTAAAAAAACAAATGAGTCATATCCTTTTTTGATAGCGCAGTTTCTTTATTGAAAGTTATTGCTGGAATAGCATATAGGCATATACAGAAAATTACAATTAAATAATATGAACAAAGAAAAATTAATAAATCTTATTCAAAATTATCCATTACTTTATGACAAAACACAGAAGTATTACCGTAATAATTATTCCTGTGATAATGCTTGAAGCAAAATAAGTAAATTACTGGTAATGGAAACATTAGGTAAAAGTTAAACCAAAGCAGCGCTAAAAAACGGAATTTTGCTTCACCTCTGAGAATATAGTCAAATAAAGTGAAAATTCTCCATGTATCCAGTATTTCCATTTCTTGTTTTAAATATTTATTTCTTCCCTTTCTGCCTCTTCACATAACTGTGCTAAGGTCATTATGCAATCCATTTTAATCTGTACATGTTTCGGTTCGATTCCACTAGATGTGAACGCCGGCAGACATTTCAATTTGGTTCGATTCTGCTAAGTGGCAGCGGGCCTTTAGTCTCACCAGCTCTCTTTTATGCCTCTTTTATGTAACATAATAGACAACAGCTAAAAGAGAGATTTCGAATTGCTTTGTTTTCATATACAAAATGCTTTTACATGGCTGCTGCCTCTTATAGTCAACACACGAGCTAAGAAAATCCTCTGAAACTCCAGCTCATATTATGAAAGAGCAGAAATGATTATCAGATTCCATGGCCTTTAGAGAAAGATAGTGATGCCTAGTGAATACAGAGTTCTTGAAACGATTTTTTAGGTGTTCATATTATGATGGATAGGAACACAGATAACAACAAAGATTTCAACTTTTTGTCGTTCACAGAAATGAAAATATGCGATTTTAGTTTATTGGCATACACTAATTTCAAATCTGAAGTCGTTTTTCTCTGTCACTTTACAGTTTTTTTGTGAGGACGTGTTCAATTTTTCGCAGCATTTCTAGTATAATTGTGTATTCATACTTCGTTTTTAGAGATGATTTTGCAATGATGTTGCTAAAATCACTGTATCATCCTAACCAAATCATACATTATCTAAATAGTATAATTGTATTTTATGTAACAAAGTAAGCTAAAGTACAGAAAAATTTATCACCTTTTCAAAACTTCTTCCTGGATGACTGACTTATGCCAGTAAGATAACTCTGAAACATCTGTGATAAGTTGCCAGCAGTAATCAGCTAGCATGTTGAATGCTGATTTGGCTTTGTAACACCTGCGCTTCTCATTTAGTCCTCAAATTTTATTAATATTACTGTATCTTCTTTTTTATAATGACTGTTATTTTATTTGTATTGCTATTATAATTATATTCTGTATTCTGTATATTTAAATTTAAATAAATAAATAAAATATCATATCAGATGACAGATTTGGGGGCAAAGACTAATTGGGATTTCCCGGTCTGTGATCGGGTCAAAAACCCTGATAGAACTGATATTTAACCCTTTGCTGTGAATTTTGGTGAAGTCTGGAGGCCTAATTAGTCAAATTCATTCTTCTGACCTGCACACTGGGCCAGATGACATTAAGATATATGGATCATATCCGGAGGCAAAGAGGAAGGCAGAAAGTAGGAAAGGTTGGAGAATGCTGGGTTTGCAGTGAAAGACCTGCCCTTGGGCAGAACACTATGAATGAATGAATGAATAAATGGCAAATAGCGTAATATCTTAATTCTGTTTGCTATACAGCACTGTATGAAATGCCACTTCACTATCACAATGATTACAATGATTTACTCACAATATAAGTCACAGTGATTTACTCACAATGTAAGCATGATCTGCACAGAATGAGGTATTACAAGACTGCTTCGTGTTATTCACAATAGACACCAGCAAATTCCGTATACTTGAACATTCGTAGTGGTTTAACAGCCCCTAAGAGTAATAAATCGCGAGAAACAAGGAGAAAGTTACCCAGATTGAGAGACAGGAACAAACACTTCTACTATAGGATGTGATAGCAATATCTCAACACTGTTAGGTGATACGCAAAAATCAATATCATTTTCGTATTCTGTGGGTCCAAAAACATGGTAATTGATGCATTTTATGTCTGTGAGGAAATCAGTGTTGTACAGTGTAATTAATCTCAACAGAAGGTGGATGATTCAATACAAGATATTCCTGATGGTGAGGTTGAAGATGTGCAACTCCTTAACCACACGGAGACATCTTCAGCTGTTAAGCTAGCAAGCAGAGCCAGGATGGTGCTTTGAAATCAAAGACCAAAGGAAAGTCCAACTCTTACTTTTTCTTAGAAATTTGACTACAGATCTGGATGTGTTCTTTCTACCAAGGAAAATGAAGTGATCACACTCTTACACTGCAATTTAGAAGAACAGAATTTCCTTATTTTTATCAATCACAACTATTTTCTCCTGGTTACAGTACAACTGAATAGTGTTTGACAGTGAGTTGCTTTTAATACTGTTCGTAAATATTATATCAAGTATCTTTACACGATGACAGTTTGTTTGCTGTAGTGTTCACCCATCCTTACTGCCCAACTCGTGCAAATGAGGAAAGAGTCATGTCTGTAGGAACATTCACTCGTGGAGATGCTAAATATCCATTTGGTATTTGTGTTCTTGATATCAACCAGAAAAATTTTCTTACACAGAAATTTTTTCTATATTCAAGTCAAAAGGGAAACCACTGTGAACAAGCAATTTTGACTCGGAAAAAAAAATCTAGAAATGGTGCATGTACTTCGTACATGAATTGCTATGTTATATTAGGATCATAATTGAAATTGCAGTAGAAATAATTTGGACTCTACATTCCTGTTGGACACCGGTTTTTCATTTGTGTGCATGTTGTTACAGGTCCAATTTTAGAGGAATAAGTCAGTGCTAGTTTTTCATTTGCTTGCGTGTTACAATTATTATTTTTTTTATTTTGGAGAATAGTTATGTATTTAAAATCACACGATCATCTGTATCTCTGAGGGCACTTTTAGAAAGAGAAGGCATATGAGGCAGAACTAGTTCAAGGTGGTCCGTGTCGACTAGCCAGTGATAGTGAAGTGGTGTTTAGTTAAATTTTCATGAAGTCTTGCTGATGTGTCCCATATTACTTTCTTCGTTGTGCATATATTGTTTATAGCCAGGGATGAACCTTAAGCTTTGTCTTTTGATAGAGCTAACTCTACAGGAACAAAATTTGTATGTCAGCTGGGTCATGTGTTATCTCTTAAAATTAAACAGAGATATTATCCAGCCTCCAGCATGTAACATCTGTATTTTGCTTTGAAGATTTAGTTTAGTTTAAAATTCAGACGTGGACTATTTCCTGTGTATGATGTGGTGAACAACAATACTTACCACAACAATGTCTCTTGACGGGATTGCAAGTGGTGCCGGTGTTTTGTCTGTTATACACAAAAGGAAAGTTTTACACTCACAGGCGAGAAGTATGGTACAATTTTCACTTTTCATTGTGGTAGTATACAAAGTATAATAAGAAATAGCGCAAAAATTTATGAGATATATAGTTGATGTTGTAAATATAACATTCTTGCCCCTTTTTCAGTGAATTATAAATAAGGGTATTAACAACACGCCTCCTTAAAAACATTACATAACTTAAAGAGATAAAATAATTTAATTATATTTATTTTTAAGTTGGCATCCTAGGAACGAGGAGATTTTATAATTGAGTTGATTAGAATCAAACTGCACTTTGTCCAAATTATGAATATGAGATTAAGGTATGTTTCAGTGCAAAAATTTTCCAAGGAATGTGATAAACTGCTTGCTTGGAGTCAAACTGGAATTTATCTGCCCTAACTTTAGTAGTAAAATCACCGTTTGGAGTCTTACTGCACTAGTATTTCGTCTTTTCTGGTCAGCCTCAGCCATTGCACTATGTTATTGCCTGTCGGCTATGTTGTGTGAAGTAGGTCATGTGACTCTGGGAGTTCCATGTGTACAACACATATGCGTTGCTATAATGTATATTACAATAATTTCCGTGCATTTTTTTAAGCGCTTCAGTAAAGCACTTCATGCCTTTGCTGCAGCAAAATGAGGGTCGAAAAAAAAAACGTAAGTAGGTCAACTGACTGCAAAATGGTGGACAATTGATATTGGCTTCTATTACTGCAGTAATAAATGTAAACTTAAAAGAACCGAACATGTTAAATAGTTTCGACTTCCATGATAATGTCATAGAATTATTATTACTAGATGATTTTAACAATAATAAACATTGCAAAAGACCAAAACATGCATTCTGCCATGATGGATCGTGCAGCAAACTCGTAAAGCGATGTTTTGATTTGCTGCACGCTTGCTACAGCGATGGTGAAGCAAATGTAATAAAAGAACGGTCTTGCTGCAGCACTTTACGTCTTGCTTTTAAAAAAAATGCGTGGTTTATCATGCAGTATCTAAAACCAATAATAGAAACATATTGTTTAAATCATAACAAAGTGTTCTTATAAACATGTTTAATTTAACCCATATTCCATATTATGAATATATTTTAAACTAATTGTTATTGTACAATGGACATTTTTAATGTGAGGAAGAAGCTGACACGTACAGGGTGCGTCAGAAAGAACGGATGGATTTCACATGGCAAGAAAATTGTAAGGATTTGTCAAATCAAAAATTTATTGTTATCAACATATTCACCAATACATGCAGTTTATTTATGGAAAACAACATTATCCATATATGTCCTTGGCTTTCAATACAGGCATCGAGGCTTTTTCTGAAGTTCGCCATCACTTTCACAGTCATAGCTGGTGCAATTGCCACAATTTCTTCACGAATCGCCATCTTCAGTTCACCCAGTATATGTGATCGATGTTTACAAACTTACGGCTTCAAATGGTCCCAAAGAAAGAAGTCGCAGGGCGCGAGATCTTACCGTAGCCTCGGACAATCTCAGTGCAATAGCATGTTTGTGGGCTGATCTTTGAGGTGGCTGGAAAACCTAATGTCTGTCTCCACGTTATTTGCAGGTGTACACGCGCTCCGTGTTCATTCAGGTGATTTTTTTCTTTAATGTTGAACCTGTGATACGAAATGAAGCCACCCACCGCAAAATTGTATTCCGAGTTGGAATCCTAGCGTGACGTCCGATGTCGAAATGAGTCCTGAGTGGCGATCACAGACTCTTCATTTTTAAAAAATATCTCTACGATGAAAGCACGTTGTAAGTCAGACCAGCACCATGTTCTCAACTAAAATTGCATTCTCTGGCTGACCCAACAGTCGTGGTCCCCCTCACTCTATCCCTCCCCTCGCTGCATATCGATAGTTTGAAATCCATCCGTTCTTTCTGACGCACCCTTTATAAGCTTGGAGGTGTTGTGTATCTAATAGCCAATCAGGAACCACTATGCCACGTGCATTTATTTACATCTACTTAAACCTTTAGCTGGAAAGGGAACTGTAGGATCCTGCACCTATAGGTAGTCATAAGCTAAACCATTAAATTGAGAGGCTTAATTTTAACAGAGAAGAAGAAAATAAATAATTTTCAATTTCAGTATGTGTACTAAATCACATATGCTTAAGTTGAATTGTTGCCAGATTCGTACCCTACTCCTATAAACATGCTGTATTTCCTCTTTATGCTGAAGAAATAAACAGCAATAAATTCAGGATTGCTCTACAAGGAATTCTGGACATTTGAGTATACTTTCTCGCTTAGTTTTTCAAGTGAGAATTTCCACATGTCAAATAGTGCAATACTATATTCAACTTTTTTTTAAAAATTAAGGTACTGTTTCTACACAGAGGGTTTGGAATTGAACGGGTTACATCAGCTTCTTGTCTATGCGGATGACGTGAATATGTTAGGAGAAAATCCACAAATGATTAGGGAAAACACGGAAATTCTACTTGAAGCAAGTAAAGCGATAGGGTTGGACGTAAATCCCGAAAAGACTAAGTATATGATTATGTCTCGTGACCAGAATATTGTACGAAATGGAAATATAAAAATTGGAGATTTATCCTTCGAAGAGGTGGAAAAATTCAAATATCTTGGAGCAACAGTAACAAATATAAATGACACTCAGGAGGAAATTAAACGCAGAATAAATATGGGAAATGCCTGTTATTATTCGGTTGAGAAGCTTTTGTCATCTAGTCTGCTGTCAAAAAATCTGAAAGTTAGAATTTATAAAACAGTTATATTACCGGTTGTTCTGTATGGTTGTGAAGCTTGGACTCTCACTTTGAGAGAGGAACAGAGATTAAGGGTGTTTGAGAATAAGGTTCTTAGGAAAATATTTGGGGCTAAGAGGGATGAAGTTAGAGGAGAATGGAGAAAGTTACACAACGCAGAGCTGCATGCATTGTATTCTTCACCTGACATAATTAGGAACATTAAATCCAGACGCTTGAGATGGGCAGGGCATGTAGCACGTATGGACGAATCCAGAAATGCATATAGAGTGTTAGTTGGGAGGCCGGCGGGAAAAAGACCTTTGGGGAGGCCGAGACGTAGGTGTGAAGATAATATTAAAATGGATTTGAGGGAGGTGGGATATGATGGTAGAGACTGGATTAATCTTGCTCAGGATTGGGATCAATGGCGGACTTATGTGAGGGTGGCAATGAACCTCCGGGTTCCTTAAAAGCCAATAAGTAAGTAAGGTACTGTTTCTTTCATTAACGAAATAAATTTCCATGTAAATATGTTAGTTTATTTCGCGTGTTATTTACACCAAGATCTACTGATTTTTTTTAAGAAAAAAAAAAATTTGGGTAAAAATTACATTCGGCACGAATGTTGAAACATAAATAACAAACAATGATGAAACAGCTTGCTCATGCCATGTGCTGGAGCGATGACTACATTTTCTTTGTCCTTCACATATCTGCTGTCTCTGCTTTTCACTTAAGCACCATGTGTCAACACTGTACTGCTGCCAGCACACTATTGGCTTAGACCATATGCCTTCTTATTCTGAAAACGCTATGAGTGTATATTCTTGTGGATTTTGTGATATTTAAATGTTAGGTTTATCTCTTACCAGGAAAGGAAGGGAGTACCTACAGATCTACTCATTAATGAGTTATTGGACTTGTCTGGACATTTGATTGACACAAATTCTCCTGAGCCGCTATTGTACAGTAGGAAAGTGAGCAGGACTCTGCTCCAAGACTACGCTTGGGAATAGGTTTGAATTGCACTTGGAACTGTTAGGTTTTTCACTAACTCTAAAGTGAATGTCATGTAATTTCATGGTGTACCCTTGGACTCATCTCGCTATCATCAACTCTATTGATGCAGAATAACTATACACTTGATAGGGTATCATTAAATAACTCATTAATGGAAATCTGACCACTCCTTTTGAACACCTTGTTTGATCTATTTCTTGGTATGCAGGTTCTTCATGTTTACGAAGCCAGTGGATGTGCAGGAGGTGCCAGACTATCTATCCATCATAAAGCAGCCAATGGACTTGGAGACCATGATGACAAAGATTGATCTTCACCGATACGTGTGTGCCCAGGATTTCCTTGACGATGTTGACTTGTTGTGTCGCAATGCGCTGGAGTATAACCCAGACAGGCAAGTGCTCAGCTTTATTAAGGACTTTTTTATTCACTATTCACACTTTTGTGTTAACGAATTTCTGTCTAATAACTTATCATTAAAAATATAATATTTAGTTGGCAAACATTTTCGCCTCTAATTTGTAAGGGACCTTCAGGTCACTGTGTTATGTTATGTGTTAAAAATTCTAAAACATGTACACATTAAAAATTAAATTACATGATTGCATTATTATCAAGGGCTGTTATTACTTGTATGTACTATTATATTCATGATTCTTTAGTTATACACTAGCTGAAAGCACCCGGCATTGCCCGGGTTGTCCTTTTTGCTTTTTTTTTTTTTTTTTAATTAAACTGGTTGTTAGAATTCTCGGAAATCTCAGAAAGTCAACTATAGACAACCAAAACGAATTTCATCATGTGCCATACGTTCAAATGTTTTTTAATTTGTATGTATGTGTGTGTTTGTTTATTTACTTTGACGTAGTTAAGGCTGTCAGACCTTCTCTTCCTCATCATCAGAAATACAAATAAAATAATAGAAAAATCGAACTATAAATAAAATAAAACCAAATGAAAATATATACAGGCTACAGCCACACAAACTTTAAATAAGTTAGCATTGCCTTGAACTTCAGCAAAACAAAAACGCACCCCTCAGTCCCTATACGCCCACTTAACGTTAACTCAATTTTCTACAGACCCTATATTTTATCTCTGCCGGTCAGTGACTTAAATTTCAAGTGGCACATCTTAGTCGTGGGAGTCAGCGTGTTAAAAATCATTACAACCTTCCTGCCGTCTCCTTTCCTCCCCACCGCAAATGTGATGTTGCACAGAAGCAGAGATAAAGTAATTGTAAGATCTGTAAATTGATCTACTGTGCTGACATACATTTCACGTCACTTCATGTATATGTATGAGTTCATTTAAATTTCAGAGACAGCAGACGATGACGATGATGTTCCCAGTCTGAACCCGTTGGGGTGTCATCGTGAGCCAAAATGTATCTCTGTATCGGTCATACAAAAGAATCAATATATACATTTAATTTATATTGGAATTTTTTTTTACCCCTTGATCGCTGTGCGCTGCTTATATAATATCCAGTTCTTTTTGATATGACTTGAGAAATTGTATCTCACAAATTCACAACATATTAATTATATTATTATTTTATGTACAGAATACAGATACAATATAAACTCGCAAGAAGTAATTTTTTAACATAAAGACTAATATTCTGAGAGACATAATATGCAGGTATTTTAGAAATAAAGAGATAAAGGTACAATATCTTAATAATCATAGTAATTATGACAGTAAACTCCTATACAGCTTCACATTGTAACCCAACCTAACTGACCAATATATAAAATTTTAACACTGACTAACGAAAATATACATGGATTTTGCAGTAGGCATTGCTTTTATTATAAAGATACAGTACTTTATGTGTAACTAAAGAAAAATGAAAATAATAGTACAGCAAACTCGATTATTCGTGTGCAGATTATTTAGTTTACGGGTTATTTGTGCAGGACTTTTTTTGTACTTTGGTGAAGGTGTTCTATAGATTGAAATAAGAAATTTCGAATACATGTGAACTGAGATCGCACAACTAGCAGCCTGAGTATCATAAATAGTAACAATCGACACACAGCTGTAGTATAAACAGTACAGTACCCACTAGATAAGCGAACCAAACTGGTAAAACTTATGAAAACTAAATCTAATAACATACTGTACAGTAATTTCAATGCAGTAATGCATTTAGTACTGTAATTAGAAACAATAGAATATAAATGATATCGTATTTTGAGTGTGTAATTTGTTAGCATTAGAGCAACAAAGGATGTTTTGTCTTTCTAATTACAGTTTAGTTAACTTTTATTGTTTTTTTTCTTTTGTCGAATGTTGGTGACAGTTATTTTAAAATTAAACTGACGTCGCGGTTATTATTTTGCTGTAAAAAGTAAAAATAATAATTTTAAGTACAGTAAGTTATCTTTCTATACATATAGGTTTATGATTTTCTTATGCTAAACCATTATTGTGGCAAATTAATAAACATTTCTGATTATTCGTGTTTTTCGTTTATTCGTGTCGTTTTGTCTTGTGATTAGCATGAATAAACGAGAGTTTGCTGTATACATAATAGCTGTTGATAATACTGTAACCATGTAATTTAATTTTTAATGTATGTATAATGTTTATAATGTTTTAGAATTTTATCACGTAACGTAATAGTGACTTGAAGAAGCCTTATAAAACAGAGGTGAAAACGTTTGTCAAGTGAATATTGTAGGTTTCATGACAAGTTACTAGATGAAAATTTGTTAAATAACACAAAACTGTGAATAAAAAATATTGTAAACAGTAACTTATCAGAATAACATAAATATTGAAATGAAGACATTATTACAAGAACAGCCTTAGTCATTTTTAATGAAATTGAGTTAAGGACACATTTGCTACTATTTTAAATGTTTATAGACTATGTCAAGTGCAATAGACCCAAGGATAAAACACCAGTTGAACGGAAATAGCTGACGTGTTAATCTTTTATTTTTTATTGTTCTTCTGAAAAATAGTAATTTTGACAAGAGTTGGTTTTGTAATAATGTCTTCAAATATTTATTAAGAAAGTCACTCTGATTACTTTTGATTTCTGCAAGGATTGTTAGATAAACAAATTTACTCCTCTTTCTGGTTGTTCCATAGTTTTGGGTGTCATACTTGAGCTTACTTAAGATATTTATGAATTTTAAAAACAAAAAAATCTTTATAATTACAAAATTTATGTTACTTGTTTAAATCCTATAAATAGGATTTTTCCTCAAAATTTCATTTTTTTGTTTTTACTTCAAACTGAAATTTATTGTTCCACCTGTCACTAAATAATTGTATAGATTTACACTGAAGAGAATAAAAAGCTGACTTTCTGTTTATGCATTAAAGAAGACCAATAATATTTCACTTTCTCATTAAAATAGAAGCATTGTGAAGCTGAAAACCTCGATTTCGAGATTTTCACAGGAGAGGTTAATTTGTAGAATTTCTTACCTGTTCGTTGCATAATGATAAAATATTTCCCCATCAAGTGTTAAGTCCTCTTTGTGTTCCATTAATCAGGAACGAATTAAACAATTCTTGGAGAAGCCTTATCATTTGAAATTGCACCTACTGCTTCGAAACCACTAACAGTGAACACAGTAATTGTGTGAAAATGAAACAAGAAGTGTCAACTTGCCACAGGGAGTCAGTTGGCCACTGTAATTATTTCTGTAACTCAGTAATGCAACCTGACTGCAGTACGTTATACAAAAGAATGCCTCTTTTCTGCAATGAAAACTAGACTAACATTCAAAAAGGGCTTAATTGCATTATTCTCATTCAAAGACTGACTCTACTTCAGCTCATAATTAGTGGCCAGCTGTGAAATGGTTAGTATTTCTTCATTGTTGTCAAGATTTCACTTAAAGAAGGGATGCCAATAATCTCACAATCAGATATACTTACGACTAAAAGAAATGGAAAGTTGTTGTTGTTTAGTGCCTTGCATTTGGCAATGAAGCCATTAGCAGTCATGCTTTCCAATACTTTTGAGCTGTAGTTTCTTCTGATCTTAATGCTTCACAGGTCTTCAAGTGGTCTTCATTCATTTCTGCTGGATCGTTACACAGGACACATATGGCTGAAGCTGAGATACCTATTCTGTAGAGATGACTTGCTAGACAGTCATGATTTGTCAATAGTCTGAAGCCTGCAACTGCTGTTTTCCTTGGTCTCTGGGGGATTATATCTGGGTTGGAAAGTAGTGTAATCCATTTTTTGTCTTTAGCATTTGATTCTATTTCTTGTAGGTATGAATGAGAAAATTTTGTAGTGATCAAGCATTTTATTGAGGAATATGAGAAATTAAATTCAGATTTTTGTTTTATTGTTGTGCCTTTCTTGGCAAGTGTGTCTGTGGTTTCATTCCCCATGACTCCACAGTGTGCTGGAATCCATTGGAGATGGACAATCTTATTAACTTTTTGGAGTTGTGTTAACATTTCGTAGCATTCTCTTGTTTAGAAATGGAAAGTAAAAAGCTACCTTTAGGTCATTTTAGGCACTATAAAATGCTTTCAATACATAAGATTTTTCATGAATCGTAAAGATATGTAATTACTTCTCATGTCCCATTCAAGGAATTAAATAGGCATTTGCCTTAAAATCCGAAGTCTAATGATCACTTACACACTGTTACAAGAGATTTTTTTTTCTACAATTTCTTGTATTTTAACAATATTTGATGATTTTCAGAGGCCATATTATTGATTTATTATCCCTTAATTAGTAATCTTCACTTGCATATGCACCCCTTGAGGATCACTTCTTTTCTGCAGGGATCCTGCTGACAAGCTTATCCGCCACCGTGCCTGTTCGCTCCGTGATACTGCTTACACCCTGATCAAAGCTGAGATGGATTCTGACTTCGAGGAGCAGTGCAAAGAGATCTCTCGGGCCAGGAGGCAGCGGGCCGAGTCTCCGTCCAGGTTTGCACCAGAGTTTGTGCATACCAAACCCCTGGCTCCTCAGTCAGTGCCCGGAGAAGGTTAGTGTGGGACTTCCAGTGAAATGGAAGCAAGGTCGATAAAAGCTTGGGTGGGGAAAGTATAATGGGAAGTTCAGGATTTGCGTTATTTACCACATTCACCTCAAGAAGATTGACATAATTTTCTGATGAATTAATGAGATTAATTTTTGTGTGTAGTTACTCAGATGTCCATGAAATCAATGTAATGAATTTCGATTATTGCACACTGTTTTATCGTATTTAAATAGTGTGCATTATTACTTGGCACTTTACATGGTTGATTTAAGGAACAGGACACAGGATGGCTTCAACTTGTGTTATGTGCATAGTAGTTTTGGTCAGAATCAGTTGTCACAGTTTCTTATAGTGATCCGTTTATTTCCTCTTCAAAAGTGACCTCAATTAGCTCATTTTGAGCCTTTTAAAGGTGATTCTTGCAATATAAATATAGTTAGATACCATATGCTTTTTTATGTTGAGTTCAAAGGATAAAATGTAAATGTTATTTGAACGAGATTTTACTTGTCTATGTACAAAAATGTGAAGAGTGTTCTATATGTTTTTATTCTTTAAATTTATTCTGTAATCCTTAGTGAGAGAGAAAAGCTGCATGGTTTGATCAAAATATCTTTGTATAGCAGAAAATACGTAATATTTCAATACTTTTTGAGAGGCATTTGAAAATGGGTGTAATGTTATAGCACAAGATCTCTATATATTGTGCAGACAGCATTGTAGTCATGTAGTTAACCTGTATCATATTACTCTCTTCTGATTTCATTGTTAGCTGCATGTTAATTCTTCGTTGTCATGCCCAACTCTAAAGTGATGATTCATGAAGGTTTTAGGAAGTTGTAATCCATAAATCTGCCACACGTAAATTTATACTTAGTAACTACTTTCATAAAAAGCAATGATCTCTTCATGTCCGCCAAAATTCCAGGTAATGGGACCACAAGGTTAGCCATTCTTGAATCGGTAATTTTGGTTATTGATATCATATATGACTTATTTCAATATTCATTTCCTCTAATAGTAAACCATGTTGATAGAGAAAATTATGGGGATAATTCTGTGTAATATGTCCAAGTAAAATGTGAAAATTGTGATGTTCAAAATGCATTCTATGCACAGATATAAACAGAGCCTCTGTTACTATACACTAGCACAATAGACCACATATAAGATTTCTTTGTAACTACAGGGGTCTGGTGGCTAGAGTGCTGAATTTATAATTCTGTGGGCCTGGGTTCGATCCCTGATATAACTTCGATTTATAACTTGTGTTGGGCAAGCCCATGGTCCATGTAACACAGTGGTTTTCTCCAGGAGCTTCTGTTCCCTTGTGGCATTCCAACAGATCTCCATCTCGTTGTGGGTGTTCCATAGACCAGCCTCCTATGATGCACCCTGGGCCAGTGACTCTGTTGGTAAATTGGTCTACACAATTGGCTTCATATGGGTGAATAAAACCGCAATTAGTAAAAAAAAAAAAAGTTCTTTGTGTGCATCTTTTCAGCAAAAATAGTTGTAGAAATTTAGTATGACAACAGATGATGAAGAGGCAATAGAGAGCAATAGAAGAAACTCGAAGTGTAGAAAAGATTTATTCATTTCGTCTTAACTAGGAAGCTGTTGTGGTTATAATCACACCAGTGACATGGCATTTTCGAGTCGTGTGACATTTATGCTACATTGCTCTCCTATTTTTGGAGAACAAGACAGTTAATGACTTTGTCAAGAACTCAGATTAGTTAACAATAACATTTTTAAAATTGCATTTACATTTTATCAAGAAAGGTCATGTTTTTTAAGTTTTCGAATACATACACATTATGAGGTTATGCCACATTTCCTACTGAAAGAGCCAACTTTTGATGAAGAATAAAATGTATGCAAGTTCCCCATTAGTTGTCTTGCCCAATAAACTCGGAACATAACAGTTATTTTAGTTGTAACTAAAAGCTCGAGTTCATTTTAATTTCTCAATGTCTGTATTACTAGTATTCGTTTCTTGAAAAATTGTTGTGTTGAACAGTTGACAATGAAGCCATTCATTCTTATGGATGGTTTTTTAATTACTGAGGCATTCTTGCAATGAGGCATTCTTTGTTCATATCTTCATTCAATTGACATATTAGAGATATTGCTGACTGGAGTCAGCTATTTTGGCTTGCTATCATGAGTCGTTAGTAATTTTATAGTATTTAAGGCATTTTTCGTGCTTTCAGCGTATTTTGTACTGAATGCAAAGACAGCTAATCAGTAGATCTGAATAGGTGAACTATCTTTCGTAGCGAATGTATAAGGGGTTTTCAATAATGAATGATCATTATTTTTCTGTAACATCATACTGTACTTATTCTCCAAATTTTGATAGTCTTTCTGAAAACAGTCCCATTGGTTACAATACATTTGTTTCAGCATTCCTGCATTCTTCAAAGACTTGCTCGAAACCATTTTTGATAACTCCTTCAGGATCACCTCCACAGCCTTCACCACATTTTCTCAAGTCTGAAATGCATATGATGGTGATACTACTTCAACTTTGGAAAGAGTATATATAGTCCCTGCACTTCCAAAATCTGCTATGTGCATTTAAACATATTCTTCAGGAGAAAGAAAAAAAAAAACATCACTTTTAATTCCCTTAATTTTCATGCGATGATTGAAATTATACCGAAAATAGATTTGAAAATCAAGGGAATTAAAATTGATAATTTTTTTTTCTTTCTCCTGAAAAATCTGTTTAAATGTACATAGCAGATTTTGGAGGCCCATAGTGTGAAGTGTGGACTGTAGGGAGAATGATGGACACATTCCACATTTATTTTGATAAGATAATCCATGACTGCATTTTCACTATGGGGCTGTGCATTAATGTGGTGCAACATGTACCCTGCTGCCTTTAAATACTGTTGTTTTTGTCTGACATGATTGTTCAAGGTCTTCAGTACATTTTTGAAGTATTTGTTTGCTTGTACAACATATTGATAAATCATTTCTTGAATGCCAGAAAATGAGATGACCATGACCTTTTCTGCAGATGCCACAACTTTGGTTTTCTTTGGTGTTAGTGATGATGGAGATTTCCACACAGAGGTTTGTTGCTTGCTCTCAGGGTCAAATTGATGCATCCAAGGTTCATTTCAAGTTGTGATCTTTGAAAGAAACCCCTCACCTCCTGTAATGTCTGTTTGAGTCTACTGTTTGCAAACTACAATTGTTTGGGAGTAAGCAGTCTTAAAACCCACTGTGTACTAATGTTACTTGCAGTTTTTTTTTTGTTACCAATATATGAGTGACACCTAATGAAATTTCAGTATCTCTGACAAGGGAAGGGTTTTGGCTCGAACAGGAATTTCGTGTCCAAAATTTGTATACAGGCCCATCTTTACATCTCTGTAAAGCTCCCAAAAGCATTCGTTTGTGTAATGTGTGGTTTGTCTGTTAGAGCACTGTACAAGTTGAGGGGCAGGGAGAGCACTGCACAAGTTAGGGGATGGGACACCTTACCCGTAAGCCTAGCCTAGCCTAGAAGCTAGTGCGAGTGGTAAAATGTCTAAAGCCCATTTAAGAACATTTTTCTCCAACGTTCTGTCTGAAAATATTGCAGCTAATCAAAAATGTACACTGTTGTGTGAGTCACTGAATGCACACAAGGACACGACCTTAATAAGTGAATCATTCCAAGGCTAGGACATAGAATGTATGAACATTCCACCTAAAAAACTAAATATATCCAGCCTCTGAATATCTATTTCCTTAGACAATACAAAATATATGCTCGGAGGAGACAATACAAAATATATGCTCGGAGGATAACAGATTGCATAAGGACTCTTGCTGAGAATCCAGAACTTAACTTGGGAAATCGAGTGTTTATGATGAAAATGCACTCTGTTATTCATAGCCAATTGTCTGCTTGAGTATACCGCCCTATGCTTCAGTATTCCTGGCAGTCACCTGGTTATGTGAATCCTGAACAAGTCTCGGACTTCAAAAGTGTAATTCAGGTAGCATTTGATTTTTCAGCACTGGAGTGTGGTTCAGAAGATTGTTCAGGTGTTGCTTCTGCGTGTTGTGCTTATTGCTCTGCTCCATGCTGTTTCAGGCATTTTATAGAGAATCCTCATGTACATTTTTAAAGAAGTGTATTGACTAATATCAACCAAACTGAGAGTTACACAAATGAATGCTTTAACGGTCTTCATCACCATTGTGAGGTAAGCCTCTGTACAAATTTTTTTACCAAAAATTCCTGTTCGAGCCGAAACCCTTCCCTTGTGAGAGCTGTTATTAGTATATCGTTCCTCATAATTTCAGCAGCAGTGTTAATGTATACATCCGTAGAAGCTGCAAGTGGAGCTCTAGGAATTGTGTCTTTTGATATTTGCCTTCCATCTTTCAACATCTTGTTCCACATACGAGTAGTAATGTAGGGTGGAACAGATTCTACACAAACTTGTTGTAATATTTTGTACACCTCAGTACACGAATTTTCGAGATGAGCAAAATTTCAGAGCAAAGCATTGTTCTTGGAAACTGAACATTTCTCAACTTGATCGGCTTTCACAGGTTAAAACCGAAAATAAACTGAATGATAACATTATTATGTAATTGATGAGGTGTTATATTAACAATATAACATGGTATTTAAATTCAAAACTGTTCAAGTAAAAAAAGAAAATATGATAATTTGTTACTAAACAACCTGTGTATATTCATTATGAAACTATTCTCTGTTCAGTTTTTCAAGTTGTATCAGGATTTCAGAACATTGCATAGTTTTAGAAAATGTCATTGCTTAGGAATCTGACTACATTCTTAACCCAAAGTCCCAAATTATTTTTTTCTACATTTTGATGTTTTAATTATTGGAAACACATAGGAAAGTCCAGCAGAACACATACCTATCATACATAATATTTTGAGATGCCTGGTTTCAGAGAAAATAGCTGTCCTCTAAATAGGACGCTGGGATCTACTATAATCATAAGAACCAAATTTGCCTGATACAGTCGTATCTCATGGAATAGCAAAAAACCATTACTAAATTTGGCTGATACAGTCATACTTTATGAAATGATGCAATACACTGCATACACAGTGTGACGTTACATTTCACACAGTATGACTTCGGTTTTCCTCCACAGCTAGTTCGTGCGCATCTTCTCTCTTTCTTTCTACGGACAATGAAGTGTCCAACTCCATCCATCCTGATATCAGGACAACTCTTAGGTAGCTAGAGGGTGATGCAGATGGTCGCCCTAGTTGTTTCCTGCTTGTGTCAAGTTTGAGATAGGACAGTCACTGCACATCTGAAATTTAGAAGATCCAGTGCATTTGCCCCATGTGCATGTCTACATAGGAGCCATGCATTCACCAATGCCAAGTCTATCATTGTTGTAAATATGGGTCAGTAATACTTCTTTCTTGGAACACCAATTACGTATTTTCCTACTAGCCAATCATGATGGCTAGTGGGAATTGTAGTCTTCAGTACTCCGAGTGTATAGTGTCATAATTTGTGGAAATAGTGACATACTTGCTGTCATTTCACCGGACGAAAAGTACTTCTCTATTTCGGTCATCCAAAAAAATCCATGGCGCTACAGCCCATGAAGGGCCAAGACCGACCAGCTGACTGCTGGCCTCACGTCCACATCCCGAAGCAGAGGTGGACGATCATCCAACCAGAATGGAGGTATCGTGTGTTTAGCACACAGCCATTATAGCTGGTTTGCGAAATCGGATTTTTGCTACGTAGCTCCCCAAGTGCATCACAATGCTGGGTGGGCACCGATCCCATACACTGGCCGAAATTTCATGAGAAAATTTCTTCCTCCATGAGGACTCGAACCAGTGCGCATTCCGTAACACGAGTCCTAAGGCAGGATGCCTTAGACCACGTCGCGGGACCTATTTCAGTCATACTGATAGTAAAACGTACCTCGATCTTGCTTCTTTAATTCCTTGCTGTTCCGTAGTGGACATTCTTCAGTAAGGCTCTCTCTTACAGTTCCTGTTGCTCTGTATCCTGACTTTGAAGATGAATAGGGATATCATGATTCGTGAAATAGTTATCAAAGAGCACAGTATAAATATTTGAGTGTTCAACACAGTCGAGCATATTCAGAATCACTCTCGATCCAACAACAAATAATCTTTTTCATTTTCCACAGCATCCTTTCCACAATATAGGTCGAAATTGAAGCAGTACTCACTGGTTCCACAAAGAGTCCATAATTGTACCCAAATCTGATTGGATTCCCACAAATGAACTGTTTCAGACTGTAATGCCAATAGTACTTCACAATCATTTCATCCACAGACAGAAATTCCTAAAAAAATCCCGAACTGCTGAAATGAAGTATTTATCACACAAGGTACACTGGCCGTCGGAAGCAGTGCTTACTCACTCTGATACCACTCTGCACAGAATAGTAATAATAGTATCTGATAATATCACTAAATACTGGGTAGTCATATGTTCGTAACAAACAGAATGCTATCATGCGCAGAGGAGTGTTATATTATATTACACTTCATCCCAGCGTCCTATTTAGAGGACACCAATATTTGCATTGTTGTCAGAGTCAGCTAGCATTGTTGATGATAGCGATCATATATCAGATTGCAACATCAAACTATCTGCTATATATATATTCACAAAACAATAATTACATTTCCAAAATCTCGGATAATATTGGCAATGATAGGCTATAATATGAAGTACAATTGTGTAAGGTGAAGAAAAAATATAAAATAAAATAAAATTTAATAGAAACCAAGTCCAAAATATTGTTTTGTACATCAAAACAGTTCAGTTTGTAACATGACACACAAAATTAACATAATTAGGATATTGTGATTGCTAAAAAAATAAATAAACTACTGTCCTCTAAATAGGACACTGGGATATAATGGGTTAAATTTGTCGATTCTGCTGCATAATAATGGATTTTAAGTGATGTGAATTAAACTTCTATTTCCATGTAAATTTGCTGTTTCAACCCAGTGATATAAGAGATTCATCAGTAATTATGTCATATTATTCATTAATTTTCATTCTACTGGAAACAGTTAATGTGCCGTAGGGGGGAGGAGTGGGTATGTTAATCTCGTTTTTATTCTGTGTTCTCGGTCGATCTATTGGATTGCATTCTTCTCATCGCTCTTTGGTAGTCTGATTGGCTTTGCGCATTAGATTCGAGATTTTTTCGCTTCTCAAAAATTGCTCTCATAAAAGTTGTTAATACTTTGAAGGATACTCCTTGGAAGTCGTTTGGGCCTTACTGGTTGATACTTTGAAGGATACTCCTTGGAAGTCTTTTAGGCCTTATTGTTGATTTATTGCATTGTGTAATGTTCAGGTCAGACTCAACAGAACACAGAAGTACCCAAAGAAACACAATCAACAGCCAAAGAAGGTGAAATGAAATCTCTTAACCAACCAAGTGTTCCAGCTTGTGGTACAAATGGAGGTCCAGGTAGGATTGTGTTTGAATGCAAAGTGTATTCATAATATGTTTCTTATTTTACTCTGGAAACTGAACTTCTGAATGCCATGCAGTGTTACTAAGAACTGCAGAGCACTAAAACCTTCCACATAACCATTTCTGGTGGTGCATGTAAACAGAGCTTTAATCTATAGAATATTCTTTTAACATTAATACAGTTAGATACCTATATATTTGACAGGTCTGATATCTCCAATGAGCTTAATACTGTATTGGTAGAGACCTGAAAATTTCGCATTTGCGAAATCCGCGAATTTTTTAATTGTATGGTAGAAAGTATTTTTCTTCATCTGTAACGTGATTTAGCATGATTTTCTAGCAGAATTGAAAATGTGATATCACGAGAAAGAAAAGCTATTTATTGGCGATTTATCCGTAGCTGTTTTTCAAGTGAAAATCGCATTATATATATATATATATACTCAAAACATGGCGATTGATTATCTCTTAATCAATTATTGTCCACTCGATTCGATAAATTTCATATATTGATAATGAAGGTGAGATAATTGATACAAGTCTGCATAACGTAATATTGATTATCAAATTTTATATTCGTTATGGACTTAGCTATGTCAGTTTACTCGGCCATTTGCTTTTGAGATCGCAGCAGAATTGGATAGTTATTCTAGTTATATTGGCAGAGTTAGTTGAATTTGTGAGACACATGGTCCTTTGTAAAATGGGCGAACAACTATAACTGCTCTTGAAAGAGCCCAGCAGTATTCCTTTCATGGACTCTTATGTTTCAGACATTAAAACAGTTTTTTTTTTTTTTTTTTTTTTTGCAAATTCTGCAATTGCTGCATTGGAGAATAAAGCATTTTCAGAATGTTGTTTACAAATACTGTGGACACCAACAAACAGTGTTGACAGTGAACGTGTTTTATCACAGTATGGTGCTGTTGTTTCAGACAGACAGTGTAATTTGAGGGAGGAAAATTTTGAACTGTTCACAATGTTACGTTCTGAGAAATGAAAGGTAGAATGCACAAAGTTCCCTGTGGAAAAAAGTAGATGCTAAAAATTCAAGTCCCCATGTATTGGTTTGAAGCTGAGAACTGAGGTTCAAGAACAAATATAGCAGAGTAAAAGTAATTAGGTCACTTTCGAATGGAAGTTCCAACAATAATGCTGACACAGATTGTCCCTTCATGAGGTAACTAAAGCCTGGACTCTTAGGTTCGAACCTATTTTTTTCTTATTATTAAAATCCCGATTTTTTATTACATTCCATGTTCTGGTCCCAAAATAATGAGAATTTCAAAGGACCTAAGAAGACATAATTTATGGACTAGAACCTACAATTCAATTAATCTTCTTCACTTTTTTTAAGCTGCACAGTAATGGGTTTTTTAATTCAGAGCAAAGCATCTCCAGTAATATTTGAATAGTATTATTGTTTGTACAAAAGCTTTCTGATCTGAATTTGTTGGCAGTCTTCAAGTGTGATACTAAAAACTGCGATTCTGTTACCTATTGTTATATATTCAGAGAATATAATCTACCATAATCTTCAGTATGGCACACTGACTACTGACTGCTATCCGCTACTCGTGTGTGTGTGTGTGTGTGTGTGTGTGTGTGTGTGCGCGCGTGTGCGTGTGCGCGTGCGCGTGCGCGTGCGTGCGTGCGCGCGAAAATGTCAAGTGCGGTTTACTGTAGACATTTGTCCCTGAAAGAAAGTGACATTAAGTAGTGCTATAAATTGTAAAATAATAATTGAACAAAATGATTCATACTGATAACACTATTCAACAGATTTAAACTTTTATATATAAAACATGAATGCATGGACTGATATTACCTAATTCGTATACCTAATAACACGAAACTGACAGTAGAAGTTTGTAACAGGTCACGTTTTGTAAATACGAATGTGTGCTCTTCAGTTAGAAAATTAAAGCTTTGCCACATATTGAGAATTATATTGGGCTCATTTCTTGTAAATCCTCAAAAGCAGCTATGCTATGTTAAAATCTGATAAGTTAATAACAAACAAGCCACTAAAACTTTTAAACGCCCACACAAATTAATATAAAGCTTCCCTCCCCCTGCACACCTAATAAGAAAATATGTTTTTCATCTTATGAGAGCTGGAATATTTCTTTTTAAATACCAGCAGTACGCGCCCAACATTGCTGGATCCCACCTCCCTTGGTACTGATATTCATTTTGCTTACAGTACCCTAGTTCAGAAAGAAGTCCAAATGCGAATGCAAGAAACAATCTTCAGCAACATATGATACCTCATATTTTAATGATTTCCCAGAAAATCCTGTATTGGTGGTAGTCTTCTTTCCTGTGATTTTTTGAAAATCCTTCAGCGGCTGATGCAAAATATTTCCATGCTTCTAATTCTTTGTTTAATTTTTTTCTAAAAAATGCTATATTTCAAAAGTTTTCTGATTTTTGTACCAAAAAAAAAGCCTTCTCTTAATTTTGCATCACTTAGTTTAGGGAATGGAGTCTTTTATCTAGAATTTTCACAAAATATTTCATGAGACCTAGTTTTATGCACAGTGAAGGAAGGAGTACTGCTTCAGATGGTTTCACTAGTGGATAGCATTTAATATTATGGTCGCCAGGAGCATTATCAGTTCTTTTACCACAAAATGTTGTGGAGTTGCTAGATTATCCCATAAATATAAACAACTGAACTTAGCAAACTCCTGTTGCAATCCAAGCAACAAAGCTGTTACTTTCGAATTGCCACAGATTAACCAGCAGTGTTACTTACAGTTTGTTGCATTCAATAATAATGACATATCGTCATTGTTCCTGTAGTAACTCCTATGTGACATATTTATCGATTTTCAGATTTTTGCTCTGTTAAATAACTTAAATAGTGATACAGCAAATAATAAAATCTCTTATATTTAATCATATGTCTTTCTTTCCAAAATGTAAGAATTTACAATCTCCTATGTACCACTGCCATAGAATGAATAAATGTGTTTTTTCTTCCTACTGAAAATTTTTATATTTTTCACGTAGGAGTTATTGCAGGAACAACGACGATATTCTCATTGACTTCTTTTATAGTCACTAAATGAGCCCCTGAAATGAAAGATTTTGTATTCCTATTGAGCAGTAAAACTGCTTTTAAACTCACTTTGATGAATCAGTGAAGTCTCCATTCTTCTGGATTATATTCAATATCTAATTCATCCATCAACCTGCTCACATGTAGATACAGACAGAATCTTCCATTTCAAAATAACTTGTCAGCTTAATTAGTTTTCTAAATGCCGAAATCTTAGTATTATTTGCTAATTAATTTCCACTGTTGCAGTGTAGAAGCTAATAACATAGTCTAGTACATACAGTCATAAAGCTCAATACGTAGAAAATATGACAGTTGAACTTTAGTTGCTAACCACTAGGATCACTACTATCGAACAGTTTATTGTTCCTAATACTCTCAGTTGCTAACCATTTGGAGCGTTGTATTGCGAGAAATTAAAAAAAATCATCTCAAGCTTTGTGACTGTATGTACTAGACTGTGCTAATAGTTTCGCCTGTTGCTTAGAAGGACTTAAACCTTTAACTAAGTCATTAGATTCTGGCTTCTATATTGGATGTGGTTTATTATGTTGGGGGAATAAAGATGGGATCAACAGTTTGAGAATTCTGATGATTCTTATTCTTCTGTTTGCAAGGATGGAACCTTTCCCACGAGTGAAGGGATAGGGATAGGAAGTTTAGGTGAATGTGACAAAGGTTAGGATATACAATTTTGTCTATAGTTTTCCTTGAAAGTCCCTGTTTTGGTGATGGAGAAGTAAGAGGCTTCCCGATGACTGGTAGTTTCTCGCCAAATCATTTGAATAACAAAAGGCATATTACTGTCTTTCCCCCCTCAGCAACTCTGTTCACACACAACACGTGTGTGACCAGCTTTACCCTCTTCACAACCAAAGTAAAATAATATGCCTTTTTTACATTGTATCTGATCAGCATTGCGATTTCATAGTGAATTGGTCATAAACATAACAAAAACTATTTGCAGAATTTTTGCATGAACCTTTCGCAACTAATTGTGCTTTTCATTGTAAACATTCTATCTTCTTTAAACTAACTTACCATTCCTGTCACTCTTTAAGTTTTGGTTTTAAACTGAACAGCTGTGCTGATGAATATCTGTTTGATGAATATTTGACTGACTGCACAGTCAGCAGGCCAATCAATTCTTATACGTGAATTACATGCCCTAATTCGAAATATTCTCCTGAAATGGCGTTTGCTGTTTGTACTTGAGTTGGGAGAGCATCTTTGCATGGATGTTTGGCATGAATATATCATCATACTCAGAAGGTATGCACAATTGACATTTTTTTTTGGAAATACTTTGTACAAATTTTTTCATCTCTTCTGACAAACGTCTAAATTCCTAAGGGGTTTTTTAAAAACGTATAATAAAATTCTACCCATCTTGAAAAAAGGACTTAATTTTGGCTTCTTAACCCGCCATTTGTCGCTGTATGGGGCTTTTGCTTACATTTTAAAAAAATCTGTGTAAAACTGGCACATCTGCTAGTACATTTTTCCCGGTCATTCTGTCTGACTTTTGAACCTTCCTGGAACAAATGTTTATATTATATTCAACAATGAAAGCATTCATTATATTTTTAACCAGTCTCGTTTCAGCTCTGTCACGAATGTGAGCATTTTGTTCATTGAGCGACAAACTGCGTTATTAAAATGCTGTGCTGCTCGTTTTTTTTTTCTAATTTATAAGTTGACATCTAGTAATAGCATTTTGTGATCTGCAAGGGCTCTCCACCACTGTGGAGTAATGGTTAGCACATTTGACCTTGAAATGAGCAGTCCTGGGTTCAAATCCTGGTTGGGAACTTCAGTTAAATTGTATCATGGTTAAAGGGGCTTTGGTTAACCGAAGTTTTACTGTATGTAGTAGATTTAATCAACTCTAACTTCTGTTTAAATCCTCAAAATCTGTGCTTCAGTGGTTGACCATGACAATATCTTTGAAAAATATTGGAGTGCAAGAGATCAAATGACTTTATTGGCAAACACCTGGCATTAGAAAACAACAACTTCTGTTTAAATACATCTTGTAATTTACATAAGATAATGTCCTTTCAATTAAGTACAAGTAGCACTGTGAACAAAATGCTCACGCACGACAAACCGTGTCACAACAATGGTAACGACAAATGACAGGTTAAAACCTTCAAACTGACTTACTTGGAACTGGTCAGTTTGTGCTTACGGGAGATGATGTATACATAGAACTTTTATTTCAGGTGCAAATTGTAATTATTGAAGGTATGTGGTATATCTTGATGTAATATTTGTGCAAATACTGAGACTTGCATATCCTCACTGTTAAATAAAATGCCTTAACCATGATGATATCTCACACTGCCTATGTAAGAAATTACGACCCATATGTTTTTCATAATATGTAGTTCCTAATTTTAACATCCATCATATTAAGCATAAAAATAAGTTTTGCCACCCCCAAAATCTTTTGCCTAAGTTGGCGTAAATACGCTCCTGCACTCTAGAAATGTGAATTTAATTCACTTAATAAATCGGTACTGTTACTTGGAAAAGATATGATAGAGAAATGACAGAAAAGTAAGAAGTATAAAGAAACAGATTCGTGAACGTGTTAGAATTTGCAGGATAGATTTAATTAATCTGAAAGAGTACATAACCATTGAAAATGGTTCTTAAGCCAGTTTTGTGTCAATTTAATAATTTATTGCTAGTCTATGTCACTCTCTGCAGTCTGCAATAAAATCTAAATATCTGCACTATTTACAGTAGCGTGAAAATTAATCCGAACAACGTAATTACTTATGCAAAAACACTCAAACGGGATAAAAAAAGGATCTAAGACATACCTCAGTAATCTATGTGGCCTCCCTTGTTCCTAATAACAGCTCTGAGACGATTTGGCATGGATTCCACTAATTTCCCACAAATATTCTTCATTTCTTCATCGCGAAACCATACACCAATGAGGGCAGAAATCATCTTCTCCTTTGTAGAACAATCCATTTTTTGCATTCTTCTTTTGCAAATTGACCACAAGTTCTCAATGGGGTTGATGTCGGGTGAGTTGCCTGGCCAGAGGAGTACCTGAATATTCTTCTTGTTGAAGAATTCTGTAGTTTTTCGAGATGGTGCCAGGTCTTGTTGGAACACACCTCTGCCATCCGGAAATGATTTTTGCAGCTGGGGTACGATTCTGGTTTCCAATAAGTGAATATATTTGTCAGAATTCATCATTCCCTTGATAGGTATTAATGCTCCAGGCCCTTCATGTGTAAAACAACCCCAAAACATTACTTTAGGGGGGTATTTGGGTGCTTGTTGGAGATGAGCTGCTGTTACTTTTTCGGATCCTTTCCGTACGTAAGAAACACGGTGGCTGTGGACCTTGAAATGAGACTCATCGGAAAAAAGTACATTCTGCCAGTCATTCACTGTCCAGTTTTGATGTAGTTTTGCCCACATTAAGCGTTTTTTGCACATAACAGGGGTTAGCAGTTGCTTCTTAATAGGCTTACGAGCCCTTCGTTCAGCTTCCAAAAGCCTACGCCGCACTGTTGTGACGTGAATATTCGCCCCAGTGGTAGCCATTAACTCGCGGGTTAAGTCGACAGCAGTTAGTCTAGGATTTAATTTACTTTTCCTGACAATTAAACGATTATCTGCAGGTGAAGTTTTCCTTTTCCGTCCACGGTTTCCTTTTTTCTGGTGTGTGATGGATCCTGTCTCCCTGTATTGTTTTATGATCGAATTAACAGTAGCCAAACCGATGTGACATTCTGCAGCAATTTGCCTCTGTGTCATAGAAGAATACTCTGCTAATGTTATAATTTTAGACCATTTTCGTGGAGTTGTATCCATTTGTGAAGACAACAGAATGTACGCAGGATTGCAGTATTAAGTCTTCAACACAACTGAAATGCTTATAAGTACAAAACGACAGGCAAAATGTCACATATTATAAAAAAAAAATAACGACAGACCTTCAACAATGGAATTACACATACTACAGATGTCAATTAAAGCAGTATGAGCAGCTGTGAGGCCAACAATGACGGAAAATGTAAAAATATGTCGTGTGCTGATTAATTTGCACGCTACTGTATATACTGTATTATCCAATTTTGCACGTTTATATTTTGATTCCATAGGCACTGTACCCATAGTCAGATCTTAAATGCGAAAAGTAATAATATTGTGCCTGACACCCTATCTCAAATGTTTAAGACATATAATCGATAACGATAAGGTTACAGATTCTAGTCTTCCACCATACCTGTTGTTTTAATGCGCATATTTTATTGTGGGAACCATGGAATACTTCACAAAGTTCTTCATTATTGAATTAATCTACATCATTCCAGAAACTTCGGACATTCTATAAATTCTATTTTTGACTGGAATAAGATTCAGTAAGTTGTAAAAACAAACTTTGTTTAGCAGTGAGGAATAGTAAAAGACTGAAACTTCACAATATGGAACCGTTAAATAAACAAATTGCTATCCTTACTTAATGAGATCAGAACAATTCTGAAGGCTTAATCCTTGATGGTGGTGGCCTTTATGGCAGTGGCAGCAAGATAGGGGGAGTGGTGGTGGTGGTGGTGGTGGTTTGCCACTGTGGTGGTGCTGGTAGTGGTAGTGGTTTGCCACCATGGTGGCAGCAGTGGTGGTTATGGTTGTGGTGTTGGTCGTATACACAGGTCCTGGATAAGCCACGTACATTTTGTTTATACAAATTTGTGTAATCTCATATTCATAGTCTTTCCTGTAAACCCAGTATCCATTTTTTGATCAGTGTATGCCTGATACACTAGCTCAGTTGGTTAGACATGCAGCCAGTAATGGTAAGTTCGCGAGTTTGAGTATCACACTGCATGGTGTTTTAATGTGGAAACCACGGAATATTCCACTGATTTCATTGTCACTGATTCTGCATCATTCGTCGCAATTAAATGTGCAACATTTAAAACAACAAGCATTTCAGCTATTGTAAATGCATTGCAGAATGAGACCAGGAGTTTGAGCATGTATTTAACACTAACCTTAAATACTTATAATACTTGTAAACTAATTATGGTATTAAAATGTATCAGTACAACATAACCTATTACAAGTGCTTCTTTCATTAACATTTTTAAAAGAAGAAAAAGATATCTAATATCAACTGGTACTAACAAGCCTTAATCACACATGCAGATTTGCCTGTTTTGAGTAAGGCAAATGTGAATGGCTCAACCCCAGAGGTATAAAAGTTTCACATCTAACCCTGTGTTGAAATGTTTAAGAAACAGATATAATTCTATAACATATAAAGTTGCATAAAACTGAAAAGGAAGAGCAAGTGACTCATCCTAATTATGCTTTGATGATGATTCATGTTTGTCAACATGAGAGACTACAAATCTTCATTACAAACATTCTGGCAAGCCACTGGTTTGGCTCAGTCAGTTAAGGTTCTTGCCTGCTGATCTGAAGTCGTGTTTGAGTACAGGTTCGATCCCCGCTTGAGCTGACGGTTTTTTCCGAGATTTTTCCAACCGTAAGGTGAATGCCAGGTAATCTATGGCGAATCCTCAGCCTCACCTCGCCAATACTATCTTGCTAACACCAATCTCATCGACGCTAAATAGCCTAGTAGTTGATACAGCGTCGTTAAATAACCAACTTAAAAAAAACATTCTGGCAAGCCGACTGATAAAAATGAATTCCCAAATAAAAGAAATTGTTCGTTTTTTGTTTAGGAATACATGTTGTTTCAGTGATAAAGTTGTGACTCTGCTTGTTTGCGAAAACGAAGTAACACTACTCATGTTTACTGATATTTTTGCAACTTTTTTAGATGTAACATGCTTTAAAGATATTGCAGAACGAGACCAGCAATTTGAGCATGTATTTAACACTAACACCTTAAATAATTGTAAACATAACATGGTATTAAAATGTACCAGTACACCCTATGGTAAAATTATATAAAATAAAATTAGCTGCAATAAATGGTTTCAGCTGATTTTATTAGTTTATTTATTTATAATGTAACACAGACACATGTGTTTGCCAAAAGACATAATAATTTACAATTTTTTCACCCCCATTTAACAAAGAAGATAATGGGTACTTGTATAAACATTTAATTTCAGGAAGAACGCAGTTTTGTTATAAAAATAGCAGTATAAATAATTCCATGTTCTCAGTTATGTGGAAAACTTATGGACACCATGCAAGTTGTTTTAAAGTAACAAAACAAAAATATGGGTACAAAAAGTCATTATTCCTATTTTCTATGATAAGGGGAAAACAGATTTGAAACTTTACAATTGTAACGACAATGTGTTAATATCTTGAATCTGCAAATTCCTGGAAACGTAAAAATGTTATTATGTAACTACTAAGGATGTAAATGTAATAGAAAATAGAGTGGAAATAAGGATACATGCAAATTATTTCCAGTTATTTTCGTGTTTATCTTCAACTCACATTTTTCACAAAACTCTGGAATCTTGTCAATAGATTTCTGGAGGTTGATAATCACAAAAAATGCAATTGCACAGTCATCTATGAAAAATAATTGCCCTGTCCCAAAATTCTGTAGAGAAAAATTTTATGTATTGTGTGTAAGTATATCAGTTTTCAAGTATATCCAGTTCACACATACATAGAATGAAACTTGTATCAATTGCATTGTTTCACTTTTTTTAGGGTTGAGGAAGCGAGTTTGGAAGTTTGGGAGTAGCAGTGGCGAAAACTCCCGTGCTAAGAAGCGACGAACTTGGGCGAGAGGCTTCATTAAGGCAAAAAATAAAAAGATATCCATGCGCAGGATTGTGCCCTCAGCTTTTCCATCACATGGTGCCAATCATACAGCCTCAGCATCATCAGCAAATGCCTCAGCAGTAAGTTAATTCACGCTAAATCTCCAGATATTTTAAGAAGTTACCTCCTATTGTAAGATGGTGTCACTAATGACAAAAGTTTGTAAATGTGGTTTTTTAGACTATGAACGTAATATGAATGACAAGATATCTTTGTTTGCTGTCTTTAAAAAAGATTAGGTACTGTCTATTATTCAATAATTGTGCATGGATGCTCCTTACATTTTTTACATCTATATCATATAAATTCTGTGTACTTCATTTGAAAGTAGAACTTTCCATGGGACTAGATACATTAAAGAAATGTTTTCATTACTTGAAACTCTGCAGATTCAAACTTCAATAGCCTCAAGAAAAAAAACAAGTAAAAGAAACAGTATCCATAATATTTTATTGCATAACATTAAGATATAATAATTTTATTTCTGAGCTTCCCAGGAACTTAAGTTGAAACTCTCTACTGTTGTCCAAATACAGTAGAACTCTGTTATAATGACATCCAAGGGACCTTAAAAATTATGTTGTTATAAACGAGTGTCGTAGTAACTGAGTTTCATATTATTAGTCTAGTAAGGTAGAAAATGAAAAATAACAAACTTAATTAGGCTTATTTTAGATTTATGTACGGTATTCACTTTTAAGCCTACCATGAACGTAATAAAATACACATACAATTAGCCTATAAATACAATATTCTGTATTAAAACAGTTTGTTCAATACTCACCAAACTTCTTTACTTAGGAGTCAAGTAATCAGTCATTTTACTTTATTGTCTCTTATTTTCCCAATACACATTTTCTAAATTACGTTCTATATTCATTATTTCAGTTACAATTTCACTGCTTCTTTCCCTAGCTTCGATCTATTCCGTTCAATTGCAGCAACAATTTTATCCTTGCTCTTCCAAATCGTTTGGACTGTGCAATTAACTAAGCCAAACTCACGACACACGTCAGCTTTTTTAAATTCCATTCTCAATTTGATGAATCACTAACTTTTTCTTCCAACGTTAAAACTTTTCTTTTAGTGGCCATACCGCACTAAACTGCGTGCACTTAGTGAAAACTATCTGGCCGAAACTGATCGTAAGCAAATGCCGTTAATACGGCATGAATTCGGGCGGGTTAAAGGAAATCTGCCTCCATTTCAGAAGTCTATGACAGAAGGGGACAATAAATAATTCGCCAGATTTCAACAAAATATTTCTTAAAATACTTTGGTTCTTAGACAATCTTATTCCAAACTGAGGTTGAAAATGACGTTAAATGCGAGGTAGATGCATAGCCTATATGTTTGTCGTATTAAGCAAGGTAGAAAAGCATATGTCCTATGGGGAATTAGTTGGGACCACAGACTATTTGACGTTATAGGCGAGGTGTCGCACAAAACGAGGTCGCTATAACCAAGTTCTACTGTAAGTAATCCATGATTTTATTAAAGAAACAGAATCTGAATAATTCTAGTGAAGCTGTGAACAAGAAAAGATGCAGTCAGCCTGTCATTGAAGGAAGTAGTAATTTAGGAACCAAAAAAGATACATGATAATTTAATTTAATTTCAGATTGTTTTTGTCACTCACATCATAATTGCGAAAGTGGAAGTTATTGTTTTCTAATACCAGACACTTGACAGTGTTGAGCCAATTTGTCTTCTTGCACTCCAGTATTTTTCGTACATGGTTTCCTCCTGAAGGGTTGGACATCTGGCAAGGTGCTCCTAAATTGTTTAGACAGAAAACATTTGGAAACGGCCCAAGTGAGTTACTGAATTATCAGTTTATGGAGTTGCTTTGAAAGAAGAATATAGAGCGAAGAAATCAGAACTAAATTAAGAGAAGAAGATATAATGATGGAAAATTAAAAAGTATCAAAAGTAGTGAAGGTATCCACATCAAGCTTTGTACTATAGACCCAATCCTTGAATGGGGCATGATGGTGACGACGATGTCATGATAATAATGGCTACTTTTTACTTTTTTCGAGCAAGTCCACCGAGTTAGCTCTGTGGTAGTGTGTCTGCCTCTAGACTAGCCGGCCCGGGTTCGATTCCAGGCGGGGTTAGAAATTTTCATGTAAAATTTGTACCTTGGGACTAGGAGAGATGGTGGTGCACAACTTCTAATCACTAAATTATGCACCAATATGCCTGGATTAAATCTCAAATCTCCCCGCAGTGCATATGAAGAGAAAGCATATGTCACTGTTGATAGTGATTTGGTCATCGGATGGGGATGTTAAGCCTGGTGGCCCCCTTGGTGCTATTCGACAAGAGTAGGCTACATGCCGTTACCGGGTTTCCCCTCCTCCCATCCTCACCATCATCATTCTCACTCATTCCTTACTGTACACTTACGCATACTCTTACCCCAGTACACGATCTAATGCTTCACAGATACACAACATGCATAACGTGGCCTGTCAAAGTGATGTGCAACTTGAAAATGGGTCACAGTCCTGCCATCTATCCGCAGTATGCAGAAGCCGAATCACGCAAGTGAAGTGGATATCATTAGAGACACACACACTTTTTTCGAGCATATTAATGAAAAATAGTCACACATCAAATGTGTGCTTAGTTCTGCGAAACATGTCAAAGTTCACACCTGTGGAGTAACAGTTAATGCGTGTGACTGTGAAACCAGGTGACCCGGGTTCGAATCCCGGTCGGGACTAGTTACCTGTGGTTGAGGCAGCATTATCACCTTAATTTCATTCATACGCTAAATAACCTGAGATGTTGAGACAGCATTGTAAAATAATCCACTAAAAAAAGTACATGCTAGATAATGTTGCAGACATTAGATGTGCCAAAGGCTATTATATATTCAAACTAATACAGTCAAATGTTTTAGCTTCGGGACTTAGCATAACAGTATCTCACAGGTTCCTTGAGATATGTCTGTGTGTATCATGTAATTGGTTAATAACTGACACACATCCCAAATAGAAATGTAGAATGTCTGTTGATGGTTGAGAAATATGTTTACACATACAATGTAAGGAATCGTGTTTTGGTGATTATTAGTCTGTGAAAGTAAAAAGGATTTCACAGAAGAATAATTATGGATGATTTGTTTTCAGTCTCATTTGAATCTGTGTTTATATTAAGAGATTTTTCTTGAGAAGGAAATTGAAATCGCATATGTATAAATAAAGAAACTTAAACAGAATTTGAGTGGTTAATCAGGTGTGCTTTTTGTCTTCGAATCCTGGGTATTGAAGAATTGTATTTGGTTTATTTCTAGGAATCGAGTTGTGCATCTTTGGTGCAGGACTCGACCTCTCTCAGCCAAAAAGAGGATGGGGTGCCCTGGAGAATAGACGATGCACTGCAAGCTGCCACCAAGGAGTTCAACACTACAAATGGTCTCCTCATGGTAAATGGTGAGCACAGTGCAAGTCCTGGCCTGTTTGCTGATATTGCCCAGCCAAAGACTGAGTCTTCAAATGAAGAAAACCAAGGTACAGTTATTTTGATAGTGTAAGCCACAGGATTAAATATGTTTGTTAATTAAGGCAAATAATCATTTTCATTCTGTATTTGTTTAAATATTCCTGTAGGTACTGTGTAAATGTTTTATATTATTTAATTTACAAGATTAGATTTACAAGATTTTTATTGCAAGCAAAAATTACATTACAATAACAAAGATTTTACAATACTATTTTAATACTCGTATATGAATATTTTTCAAAATTCGAAATTGATTACAAATCTCATAGTCAAATAGTCTACATATTACAAATGATTGTATAAATACAAGGTAACTGGGCCACACCCGAAAAAGCAAGATGCTTGAGGTCGGGTGTGACCAATAATGAAAACTGGATAGAAGAAAAAATAATAGTAATAACAATAATAATAATAATAGTAATAATAATAATCTGATTAAAACTGTTAAATGTAATTACACATCAAGTTTAAAAAGAATAAGAAAAAAAAAACGAAAACAAACAAACAAAATGGTACCATAGCCTATACATAAACATACTAAGTTAAGGATACAACATTGTTAAAGTGACAGAAAAAAAAAAAAGAATAAGAATTTACATGATTATAATTTTAGAAACAGTTCAAGAACTTGTTTTTTTTTAATAATGTATTGTTTAATAATTTTAATTTAGGATTCCTCTTTATAAAATCATTATATAATCTTGGACCGTAATTAGAACTGTGCCTTAGACCTGGTTCAGTCTTGCATTTTGGTTCAATGAGGGGGAGCAAAATATTGTATCTTCTTGTGTTGTGGCCATAATCGGATGATATGAATTTAGCTTGATATTTAAAACATTAAAATTCTTTATATATGAGATGAGTTGGATGATCAAGTTTTCTCCTTAAACATATTTTAATAATTCTTTTATGTAGTAATATTAATGGGTGAATGGTACTTTGTGATAATCCACCCCAATCCTATAATTCCATACTGTATTATAGACTGTACTAGGGCTAAAAGTATTGTTCTCAACAGTTTATAGGCATAAAGTGACGCAGTTGAACAAATACTGCAGAAATCTTGTTCTCATACAATTTACGATAATTAACATAAGCTTTACTTCAATACATATTAAATATGGAGGAGGAGGAAGAGGAGAAGAAGAAGAAAAAAATGATGACAGGAATGAGAGAGTTAAGGGAAGGTGATGAGGAGGGTAATATGAGGAAAGATGACGTGCTGAAAAAGACAGTAATAACATACAACCACTTAATTGGCTAATAGATTCAGCATGATATTAATAGACCATGCTCAAATAATGCTATAATATTTCCAAGAGTCACAACATAGGTCGTCGTAGGTTTGCTGGATGCTATTTGCACTGTGAATTGCTATCTGTTGAGTGCAAACCAAACATAAATAATATTTACGGAAAAATGTTACTTGTAAGATTGGCTGTAATACATCAGAAAGCTGTGATGCCTTGTAATTTCTCTTGTTACAGTAAAATTGAGTTTAGTTGTTTTTTCGCGTATTTATGACTTAGTATTTTGTTTCAGATGTGGCTCATACCCGTAATAGATGTTCTACACCAATGTCTTCCCACTGCCAAAGTATATCAGAGTCTTTTATTGAAGACACTCTTATAGAAAACGATGCTGCCGATGACTTAACGAGCTTCTGTGATGGTGCTAGTCAAGATGATGCTGGTGAGATAGCCAGCAAGCAATCTGTTAATGTTCTCAGTAATAAGGATGTGGAAAAACAGACTGGTGAGTGCACCTTGTGACATTGTCACAGCCCTGCTTTTATACTGGTATTTCTTTTTTCACAGTGTGCCTGCTGACTTGGAGTTGGACTTGGGTGTGGGTTCAATTCTCCCTTAAGGTGATGCACTACTGAAATTTCTAAAATCCACAATTTTTGAGCTAGAAAGTTGAAATTTTTACTGAACATATATATCAATATCATAATCACACATTGTAAATTTCAATCTTTTCTCATAAACACTTCAAAAAATTATTATTTTTTTCTTAGTGAAAATTCTATTTCTAAAAAAAAGTTTATTTTTTTTAATCTAATTTTTTCTTAAAGGTAACACTGCACATTGTGCAATAGAGCATTAGTAATGCGCTGCTCTAATGTGTTCATTTGTAAAAGAAAAATATAAATAATTTCTTCAATGTTCAAACATTAATACTGCTTTATGTATAATTCTCTAGCAATAAAACTGCTGAATACAGCCAATGAAAGCTCCATTTCACAACTAAGATATTAATGAATAAGTATGCCAAGTTTCATCACTCTAGCTTTAACCACTGAGAAATGAAATGCGTACTTGTCGCGGAAAATGTAGAAAATTTATTTTGTGAGTGACATAATTAAATCTAAAGTTATGGTTACACGTAACTCGTACATTAACACAATTTCTACCAATTATATAAAAGTATACTTATAATTGAGATATTGAGATAAAATATTTTCTCGAAACTGTACGTCTTTTATAGTACGAAAATAAAATAAAAATATGAATGTGTCAAAATTCGACTATTTTCAGTAGCACATCACCTTAAACTGATTATTATCTGTACGAATTTATCCTGAGCCTTCCAAAACTGTAAGGCGAATATCATGTAATCATATGGCAATTATTTGGCCCCCATTAAGATATTGCTTCTGATGCAAACCAATATTTTAAAATCATAGTGCAGTAATGTTCTCGTTCCAGCTCTTTTGTCCATCTGAATTAATGATCACCTGGTTTATTTCAGCCTCTGCTATTAAGAGTGCAGGAGTAGGGATTGGAAATTATGTTAGGAAACTTTTGAAAAGACTGGGCTATACACAGCAATTTCGTCTAAACTCCGTTTTGAAAGTTTACTCAATTCTGCATGGCGTGTGCATTTATTTTAATGTTATGTTAATATGTTTGTAATATTTTAAAAAGTGGCATTTAGTAATCTTGTTTGCAGAAACAGTAGTAATATCTCTCTCTCTCTCTCTTTTTTTTTTTTTTTTTCGAGTGGGAGGTAAATATAATTTTAATTCTCTTATACCATAGAATCTTCAGCTTCTCACCATTTTTACGCTGTACTAAAACTTATATCACTTTACTTCGAAATTTCTTGACCTCCGAATATAACCTTAGTGTAGAAATAATACAGTGAAACCACAGTCTAGTATATACAGTCGCGAAGCTCAATACGTAGTAAATATGCAAACATTAGATAGTTGCTCACCACTAGGATCGCTAATATCGCCTCATTACAGGCAATGCAAAATAGTACCGTCACAGTCTATTGTTTCTAGCTCCCTCAAAACTCAAGCTTCATGACTGTATATAGTAGACTGTATGGAACAACAAGTTTTGATGGAGAAATCATTGCAATAAGTGAAAGTCTCAGGAATCTTCTATGCCGCATCAATAAATTTAAAAATGCAGTTATATTGTCAGACTCCAAAGCAGCTATTCTATCAATCGTCTATAAACACACACTTTCTTCTCAAACAGCAGAAATAACTAAAATGCTCTCTCAATTAATATCACTCAATAAAAGAATTGTATTCCAATGGATACCATCCCATTGTGGAATCCTGGGAAACGAGAATGCGGATGCTTTAGCAAAGAAGGGCAGCACTGCTACTTACAGACCTGTTACTAAATCTACGTATTACTCTGTGAAAAGATTTATTAAATCTACATACTTTGACTTAAACAAACAAAATTTGATAATACAGTCTCAAGGGAAAAAATGGAACTCTCTGCATCAAAATCCACAGTTAATTCCCGATTTACCACGAAAATCGTCTGTAGCTGCATTTAGATTGGCAACAGGCCATGATTGTTTGGCCAAACACCTGCATAGAATTGGAATATATCAGTCCCCTAACTGCCCATTATGCAACTCAAACCAAGAAATGGATTCGGAACACCTCAAAATCAGTGGCTGGCCATGATAATATCTTTGAAAAATATTGGAGTGCAAGGGGTCATATGACTTTATTGTCAAACACCTGGCATTAGAAAACAACAACAACATAGTAGACTGTGGTGAAACTGTGCAAATTCCGAATTTACTAATTCGAAATTCGTGATAATTCTGATATCTCTCCTTTTTTGTTGTACAAGTGATTTTATGATCAATGTCACGCACATTGAAGGTAGAAGTGAATGCAAAGAGTGAAAAATGTGGTGATAAATTCAGAATAACCATTATAACATTCATATTATTTAGACACACTAATTGAATTTGTGGACTGTAATCCAAACTATCACATATTTTATCTAGGCTTAGAAAGTGATCAAATTAAAAAAAAAGAAACAATTAGGTATCATTATACCAAAACATAAAGAAAATCTATTGCATAGTAATAATCCAATTGATACTATCTTGATCAGTTACAATTTGCACTTAAAAGTGTTAATAAGAAACATATATTCCCTTCTGAAGCAAAAGCTCTTACAATAGAAATATTAATTAATACAAATTATTCATCAGCTGAATGGACTTATATACTGACGGTTCTTTCTCAGATGAGGTTGAAGGAGCTTGCACAGGTGGTACTCGTCAGTTCTTCTCTTTTTACAAGAAAATTGGTGAATAGACATACATTTTGATGGTGAAATTGCAGCAATTTTTACATCATATTTGTGTGGTTGCAACACTGCAAGAAAATTGTAATATTGTCAGATTCTAAGACTGCTATTCAAGCAATAGCATGTCACATTTACAAAAATGGTAGAAATTAAGGAAATTCATAACTCTACAATGAATTTCAGCACCTTGTGACATTAATGGAAATTAGAGAGCAGACATGTTAGAAAAGAATAATTCGTGAAAATGATAATTCTGACTGGAGGAAAATACTTGAGGATTCTGAATTGATACCTGAAGCACCTCGTAAATCAGCTGTAGCCATGTTTCAGTTGATCAGTGGACATGATTGTCTAGGCAAACATCTCTATAGGATTGGAATAATAATTACACCAAACTGTGTCCTATGCCATCAGAAATTAGAGATGGATATGTGTCATATAGAAATCTGTAGAATTCTTAAGACACACCATCATCTAATATCAAAATATTGGGAAGCAAGAAAGAGAATAACTTTGTTGTTAATAATCAAGAGCATTACATACACACATCTCACCTTAGAAGAAATGCATTATGTTGTACAGTCTTAGAAAAAAGTTTTGTTGCACAGATTATAAGTCCCAGAAAGGAGGCAGTGCACATGATCAGAGCGACTATTTGAGGTAATAAAATTAGTTTTGTTTCGTTGTATGTCTGATCACGTGTACTGTCTCCTTTCTGGGACTTATAAAATATCCGTTACACCCCAACTCTGGCTACTAGCAACAGGCATCTGTATTGAACACCGATCAAAATACCCCTAATTTCTCATGAAAAACATGAACTGTAAAGACTACAGTGGACTATAGTGGACCTTATGTTGTCAGCAAACAGCTGGATACATTAAGAAGATTGATTGATAAAGTATCCCTGCGACAAAACCTTTTTCAAAGACTATACATGAAGAACAGCAGCTCAAAGAGATGCAGACACCACATACCTCTTTCTTTAAATCACAGTCAGAAAATTACTCGTACAAAGCTAATACGTAGTTCCCCAGCAGTAATCGACTTGGACTAAAGAACTTTGAACTCATATTTTTTTAATTGATGTTTTGTAATATAATAAAATATAAATTTGTAAAATAAAATGATGAAACATTAAGTACTGTAATTAAACAACTATAGTATATCATTATTTTTTTCAATTATTGAAATAATCCTTCTCCAGTAAATTTTCTATAATTCGGACTGGATTTCCTCCATTTAGTCCGAATTATGAGGTTTTACTGTGTTTACCCTCAGTGTTGTAAAATTTGGTACTTTGCAAGGTTTTAGAATTGAAATATGTTCTCACACAATATGTGGATTTATATGAAATAGCAGAATTGTTGATTATTATATTAATGGAAAAGTTGTTGTTGTTTTCTAATGCCAGGTGTTTGACAGTAAAGTCATTTGACCTCTTGCACTCCAATATTTTTCAAAGATATTATCATGGTCAGCCACAGAAGCACAGATTTTGAGGTGTTCCGAATCCATTTCTTGGTTTGAGTTGCACAATGGGCAATTAGGGGACTGATATATTCCAATTCTATGCAGGTGTTTGGCCAAACAATCATGGCCTGTTGCCAATCTAAATGCAGCTACAGACGATTTTCTTGGTAAATCGGGAATTAACTGTGGATTATGCTGCAGAGAGTTCCATTTTTTCCCTTGTGATTGTGTTATCAAATTTTGTTTGTTGAAGTCTAAGTATGTAGATTTAATAAATCTTTTCACAGAGTAATATGTAGATTTAGTAACAGGTCTGTAAGTAGCAATGCTGCCCTTCTTTGCTAATGCATCCGCATTCTTGTTTCCCAGGATTCCACAATGGGATGGTATCCATTGGAATACAATTCTTTTATTGAGTGATATTAATTGAGAGAGCATTTTAGTTATTTCTGCTGTTTTAGATGAAGGTGTGTGTTTAGAGACTATTGATAGAATAGCTGCTTTGAAGTCTGACAATATAACTGCATTCTTAAATTTATTGATGTGAAATAGAAGATTCCTGAGACTTTCATTTATTGCAATGATTTCTCCATCAAAACTTGTTGTTCCATATCCAAGAGATCTATAAAGTGAGAAGAGACAGCACGTAACACCTGCACCGGCACCTTGTTCTCTGGAGATCAAGGATCCGTCAGTGTATAAATGAAGCTAGTTTTGTGGAGGATACCTAATATTAATTGAAGGGTACACGGGAATAACGATCAAGGTCCATTTTAGAAAGTTTCGAGAAAAACGAATTTTAAAGTTTAAGCACTTAATACTTTGTTATGTGTGTATTTAATAGAAATTGACGTAGTGGAATGTCAAGAACGATGATTTCTTATTACTAGCTAGACCACATGATAGTACTTCTTTTCCACTATAAGATAGCATTATTAACTCAATTTCGATTTTTTATGGACCTTGATCGTTTTTCCCGTGTACCCTTCAATTGTCTCTACAGACAGTAGTTTCATTATTTCAGTGTTTACTTATGATTTCAGTATTTCTTCTGTTAAATTTAGATTGTACTCTATATTTAATAGAGCTAAAGGGTTTGGTTTAATTTGTAAGTTTTCTTTTAAATTCGGAATATTGATTTTCTGTTTTAATTCTTGAACAATGGATATGAAACTTTTTTGAGTTTTCAATCTACAGAGAGGACTGTATGAATGCCAATTGTATTAATGGAAAAGTAATTGTATATCATGTACACAGTTTATTATGATGTTGCAGAACAAGAGACCAGGACAGTAGAAGTGAACGTGGATGAGCTGAAAAGATTGATGGCCAAGGCCGTGAAGCTGACAAAGCCATGCCAGGTGGAAACGCTAGTGGAGCTTTACATTCAACTTAGCAAGTGCGTGGCTCGACATGCCAAGGTGTGGAGCAGGACCTCGCTACCTCAGGTACTTCGAAGAATTTGCCAGTTATATCTACGTTTGCAGGTGCTCAATAATTGTAGTAAATGTTAATGTTTATTAATGAAATCATATTCAAATTAAGTGGTTCAGGGAACTGATTCTAAAAGTTTTGCTTATTGTTACGAAATTATTAAATTGAATAAGTTGAAAAAACTATTGGTTAACAGTGGGATCAAATTAAACAACTACTGCCTAACATGTGTGACAATGAAAAACATGCAATATATATCGAGCTGTAAGGGTCGGGTGTCTTTTTGCACTCTAATGTAAAAAATGTCCTCTGCCTGTGTATTCTTCCTTGGAGATCCACTTGAGAGTCTTTCTTCAACCGATATTGTTTCTTGTTAACCCTCTGAGAGTCTCCTGATAACATTTCGTGATACTGCAATGTTTCTGTGACATCACTCTCTCATTCCTATAGCATGATAAGTTTCAGATGCAGTAAGCTTCCTTCTCAGCATCCCCCCTGTAAAATACAACTTTATTTCCGACTCTCTGGAACTTTATTAACTGCCTTTCTACCTTGCTGACTCACTCACTTGTAATGTAGCTTATTACTCGTTTTATTGTAATAGTTTTTTTTAAAGAAAAATCGAAAATCATCTATTGTTGCATAGACAGTATTGCAATATCATACTTGAAAAATATACTATAATAGTCTTACTAATAAACCGTGTATAGTTTTTATATGAGACTTATGCAGAGTTCAGACAGAAAACATTACTAATAAACCATGCATAAGTGTTGGATGTATAAATAGTCTGTAACTATACAATGAGAATTGCTTTGCAGTAGTTATATACACGAAACCCCTTGTTTAAGCGTTGTATATAGAGAAAAAATGGCCGCCCCTCTAACAGCTGTTCGTATCGACTGTCATTTTATGATGATGGTTGCGTTGTAACCGCAGAAGAACAAACCAAAGAGCACGGAATAATTAGAATAATATTGCTGTAGCTTGTGCTCTTTGACCAAAATATAGTGTGGTAATCGATTAGAGCCAGTTGTACTATCAATACTTAACACGCCACACTAGAGCGCTCTACCGGATGCAATAGAGAACCTCAGATATTCTATTACTTTTCGTAATGAAGTAATGACGAAACTATGACGTAGCTGTGTAACAGTTGTACTGTTATACATGACGTATGTAGTGATTATTAGTAGGGAATTTACACACGAAATATAAACGAGTTACTCATTGTATAAGTATAAGACAGTTAAACGTCTGTATATAGAGTTTTTATTAGTAAGACCGTAATGGTTTAATGTACAGTTCAACTGAATTATGGTAATATGTAAAAGTATTGCCTTCATACAGTTTTAGACTTGCTGCCCTAAAATAAACTTTGACACTAATAACTGAAACAAATGGGTATGGTAGAACCCTTTTTTAACGAATCTCTGAGGATTGCTCCCCCCCCTCCCCCTCCTAAATAGGGGTTTTCCTTAAAAGGAGGTTTACATAAAATGGCAAGGAAAATAATTACTACTAACGTGTGTTATATACCAGTCATTATAACCATTTAACCATACAGTAGTTGCTCTAAGTTACTGTCACCGAGTAGTCACTGCGGACTGACACTCTGCAAGCAAATGAAAGAGCTTAAATTTATTTACAATCATGAAGAAGTTATGGAGAAACATTTTTTTTTAAATATACATACTGTATCTTCAAAAAACCGATGTGCGAAATTATCCAATCATTATAGTCATAATTATGTAGATGATAAGAGTCAAGACGCCCAGTATATTATTGCTCACACTCATGAAGCCAAAACATTGTATACTGATCTATACTGATTAGCTCAGACTAATAGTAATGATAGTAACTGCTTCAGTTTTAACTGACGTTACAGGTCGCTGCAGACTCCCACTCCTAAACCATTAATAACTGATAAACAAATGCGAGTTCAAAGGTTAAAATTTGTGTCAATAATGAGAAGTCAGCTGTTGAAAGTTATGAAAATGGCTTTTAGAGAACTTAGAGGTTCATTGCCGCCCTCACATAAACCTGCATCTGTCCCTATACTGAGCAAGATTAATCCAGTCTCTACCATCATAGCCCATCTCCCTCAAATCCATTTTAATATTATCCTCCCATCTACACCTTGGACATCCCAAAGGTCTTTTTTCCTCTGGTCTCTCAACTAACACTCTATATGCATTTCTGGATTTGCCCATACGTGCTGCATGCCCTGCCCATCTCAAACGTCTGGATTTAATGTCCCTAATTATGTCAGGTGAAGAATACAGTGCATGCAGTTCTGTGTTGTGTAACTTTCTCCATTCTCCCGTAACTTCCTCCCTCTTAGCCCCAAATATTTTCCTAAGCACCTTATACTCAAACACCCTTAATCTCTTGTTCCTCTCTCAAAGTGAGAGTCCAAGTTTCACAACTATACAGAACAATTGGTAATATAACTGTTTTATAAAAGCTTTTCAACCGAATAATAACAGGCATTTTCCATATTTATTCTGCATTTAATTTCCTCCCAAGTGTCATTGATATTTGTTACTGTTGCTCCAAAATATTTGAACTTTTCCACTCTTCAAAGGATAAATTTCTAATTTTTATATTTCTATTTCGTACTTTGTTCTAGTAACGAGACATAATCATATACTTTGTCTTTTCGGGATTTACTTCCAAAGCTAGCTATCTCTTTACTGTAGCTAATTAAATTCATGATCTAAAGCTGTGCTTGAGCATCGGTTCGAATCCTGTTTGGGCTGATTACCTGGTAACTTCATGCTTCATTGTAGATAGTTGCTTCGACCCAGGTTCTCTACATGGTAGTAGAGGTACATTTGGTAGCATGACTTGAATAGCAAAACATGTGAAGGCATCTTCATAAACACCTCCGTTGAATTAACATTTTTTCACATCATGATATTGCAACCAATTTTCCCTCTTCTTCTAAGACTGATATAGGAGTATCTTCCAGACCAGTGTTAGTTTGTAAGAGATTTTTTTACAGCCTTTTTGTGCAGTTTTGCATTTTAGTACTGGTATTTTTATTTCAAATATACGCAAAAAAAAAAAAACTGAAAGGAGCTTTTGAGGCACAAACATAGCTTTTAGACATTTATAATGGTTTATGATCCATGTACGCATTTTAGGACCTATAGAATTTTAGTAGTGGGATCCTGTATACATGAAACTTAGAGATATCTGAATAACATACATCTAGGATGTATCAAACAAAATAGGTAAGCAACTAGAAATCTGTTCCCTAGAAAAAATTGATTTAAAAAATAAGTTGAGTTAAGTGTTTCATTCCTCGTACATTGAAAATTACCTAATTATCAGGTACATAATTTTTCTTTGTGGAGATTAATACTGTAGCAAAATTTTTAAGACAGAAGTAGCGAGCAAACTTTTTAACTTACTCATTACGAAATTGTGGATACATTGCAGTTCCCTGCCTAGATCGTATTTTTGAATATTATATCTTAATGACCGTCCATAAATAAATGGAATGTAATACAACTGCATCGTTGGTGATGTAATTATTGCTGCTTTTCAGGAACTCGAAAAAGAACTGAAACGGTTTGAAGAACACAACAGTAGCCTGAACACTGCCAGTTAACTTGGTGCCTCTCGGATGTTGCCAAGTGCTCAAGATTGTGTTACACCACTGCCAATTTGCTATCTTCAATTCGTCCAAATCGGGCAATGGGCGAAGTCTGGTACAGTATTAGCCTCTTTGGGGCCATCACGGTTTGTAGTTGGTAGAATGAGAAGTTACCAGGCCGCATTGTGAGGGACATGCATAAGGTTGTGAAGAAGCAGCCCCTGTTCTTTGTTGTTGTATTTCAGTTTCGTGTTGCAGGAATCATAGATCAGAAATTTGTAATTAAAAAAATTTATGCTCAGGAAATCATTACTTCTAAAAATGTAAGGCTGAATCAGTGGAACTTTGAAGGATTTGATATTTGATGCCCTTGTAGCATTTGATTTTGTTATGTTCGTTTCAGATTGTAACACCCTGTCTTCCTTGCATAAAATTGTGTTTGTACTGGTACTTTTGTTTTCTGTAGTGATTTATATTCCTTAAGAAGTGAGAAATTGCCTTCGAAATCATTTGGAACTTAATTGTAAGTGAATTATACCATCTTGTGCTAATATGGAGAAAAGGTTTAATTAAAATAAAGTATTTTATCGTTGTCTCGTTATTAGTATGTTCTTCTGACAGAAAAGTGGGCTCGATTGCATCGACAAATTGTTCACATATTGTGTGAGATATGGTGTAACATGTGAAGCAAGTGCCATTGTCTGAAGAGAGAAAAGGGATTGTTTCTGTCCTTTGCTGGTATGTAATAATTTGCAAAAAGTTGTGATCTCTTAATTACAGATAGTTTTTTTTTATCTTTTAATAAGTAGGTAAACTAATTTATTGATTCAGTTTAAAGCTAGGGTGTTTTATAAATAGCTATAAGAGAATGTGTGAATGTGGGCGCACATGTGTGTGTGCTCGTATGTGAGTGTATGTGAGTGTGTGTGTGTGCATCCAAATGCACACAAATATATTATATAAATATATATATATATTCTCCACAACTTGGGAAACAGATATTCCCCTTTATGTTATGTAAAAGTTGATCTAAGGAAGGAAATAATAAGAGTTTATTGTAGGTGAGAAGTAAGAGTATAGAGTTTTGTATAACACCAGGAGGTGACTGCTAGGTCTGTGATACCAGCCCTTTTCATGAGATACGTTGTGTGCAACTTGAGCTCTTTTATTCACGAATTTTGTTCCAGGACACGAATGTAAGCTATGAATTAGAATAAATTATTCTGGCTCTGTGGATCTTTAACATAGTCAGACTACCATATTAGAAGAAGTACAGTATTTAGAAAATAAATAGTGACTCAGTGTAACATTATGAAAATTAATATAGATGTGATGAGTTATAGACAAAGATCAGCTGAGCTGTGTTGCCTCTTTACATAATTTTTATCTTTGTCATTACAGTCCGCCAAGTTAGTGCTGTGGTAGTGTGTCTGGCTCTACACTAGCCGGCTGGGTTCGATTCCCGGCGGTGCCAGAAATTTTCTTGTAAAATTTCTACGTCAGAACTAGGAGAGATGGCGGTGCACAACTTCTAATCACTAAATTGTGCACCAATATGCCTGGGTTAAATACCAAATCTCTCTGCAGTGCATATGAAGGGAAGGCATATGTCACTGTTGATAGTGATTGGTCCATCGGATGGGGACGTTAAGACTGGCAGCCCCCTTGGTGCTATTCGACAGGAGTAGGCTATGTGCCGGCACCCGGTTTCCCCTTCTCCCTTCCTCACCATCATCATCCTCACTTATTCCCTACACTAACTTTCACGAACACTTAACATAGACTCACCCTAGTACACGACATAACTCTTCACACATACATATCATGCATAACGTGGTCCGCTGAAGTGGTGTGCAATTTGAAAATGGGTCACAGTCCTGCCATCTATCTGCAGTATGCGGAACCTGAATCATGTAAAGTGAAGTGGGTAGGCATTAGACACACACACATCTTTGTCATTACTAGCTTGTGCTGTATGAGAACAGACTTCCCAGATTTATTAGACTGCACCTTGGCTTTATCAAAGTTTGAAATAATTTTCATTTTGTAAAAGTATGCATAAAATTTCATTCAGTAGAGTGACAATTAATGTCAACACAGCCCCAGCTGTAGTGCAGATATCAGTATTTTATTTGTTAAGTGTTAAAGTAATAATGAAAACAAAAGTTTGTTACGCAATTTGCATGTGGCTTTAATTGTTTTTTTTTTTTTTTTTACACGATTTGACATAGATTGAATAAGTTTTACATTTCATTCACTTCTTTGTCTTTGAAAATGGTAAACGGACTAAATCGTCAGGTTTACAGTCTTGATTTCTCTTCCCTTCCTTCATAATTATCCATAAATTCTCAATAGAATTGAAATCGTCAGGTTTACAGTCTTGATTTCTCTTCCCTTCCTTCATAATTATCCATGAATTCTCAATAGAATTGAAATCGTCAGGACAGTCTTGATTTCTCTTCCCTTCCTTCATAATTATCCATAAATTCTCAATAGAATTGAATTGTCAGGTTTACAGTCTTAATTTCTCTTCCTTCATAATTATCCATAAATTCTCAATAGAATTGAAATCCATTGTATTATCTGGCCAGTCAAGATGACTAATTCGATGTTCTGAAAACATTCCATGTTTTTTTTTAACTTGGTTATCTAACGATGCTGTATCGACAACTACTACGTTATTTAGCGTTGATGGAGATGATATTTGGCGAGCTGAAGCTGAGAATTCGCCATAGGTTACCTGATATTCGCTTTATGGTTGGGGAAACCTCGGAAAAAAAACCCAGTCAGGTAATCAGCCCAAGTTGAAATCAAACCCACACCCAAGTGCAACTCCTTATCGGCAGACAAGCACCTCAGCCAGCTGAGCTACGCTGGTGGCCCAATGAGCTATGCTGGTGGCCCAAAATTCAATCACCTTTTTCTGTCACTTGGACATATTTGATTGAATTCATTATGCCATCTACTAGTACAAATAGTTCAGACTTGGGAATTGAAAATAATCTCAAAGCAGCTTCTTTTATTCTCAAGGGACGTATGTACATTTACTGGTACCAGTGTTTTTGGTGAGTTTTTGTTGTAATGAGAAAGCTTGCCCTGCACTTGAAAATGTATCGTGTCTGAAAAGGAAACTTATAATTGTTTATAATTGATCTTCTGTCCTAGTATTGGACTGGATTGCTTGCAGACTAGCTTCATGAAATTGCCAGTAAACTGAGCGATATGTTCTATATCTGGCTGAACTAATTGGCTGCAGTTCAAAATTAATGTATCCTTATAGTGCTTGAGCATTTGATTGCTACTACAGTGAAACCCCTTTTTTACATTTTTTTTTATAGAGGACTGATGGAAAAAATGTAAATGACAGGAAATGTAAGAAATAAATTTAAAAGTTCAGAATTATCAAGTGTCCCGCGTCGTGGTCTAAGGCATCCTGCCTAGGACTCGCGATACAGAATGCACGCTGGTTCGAGTCCTCATGGGGGAAGAAATTTTGTCATGAAATTTCGGCCAGTGTATGGGACCGGTGCCCACCCAGCATCGTGATGCACTTGGGGAGCTGCAATAGGTAGCGAAATCCGGTTGCGAATGCCAGCTATAATGGCTGGGGGGGATCATCGTGCTAATCACACGATACCTCCATTCTGGTTGGATGATCGTCCACCTCTGCTTCGGCATGTGGGCGTGATGCCAGCAGCCAGCTGGTTGATCTAGACCCTCCACGGGCTGAAGCGCCACGGATTATTATTATTATTATTATTATTATTATTATTATTATTATTATTATTATTATTTTTAGAATTATCAAGCAATCTAATGTGGCCACAATTTAATCATCTTAACACAAAATAAATTACAATTAACTGTCCACTATCTGAAACAAATGTGAAATCTTTTGTTTGCACTTGCTGCTTGTGCATTTGAATTTGTTCCGCCTGTCTGTCCATTGCAAACAAATCATTGTATGCCCGCTCCTCTCCAGATGCACTTGCAGTATACTGCCTCAGGATGGTGAGAGCATCCATTGTTTCTTGACTTGTTGGGACTGCCGTTTTCTCTTCTTCTCTTCCTCCATCATCTCCGCCTCCTTAAGAATGAAAACAGTGTCATCTACAGTAGGCACCATGAATATAATCATATTAGTATCGATGTTTTGACATATTATTCAAATGCAGTCCACAGTGAGTCCATGCAGGAGAACAATCTTTCAACATTTGCATTTGTACCGGGGATACATATAATTAATTTTTATCACTTTTTTAAATTCGGAAGCTTTTCATCAACACTTTTGAACAGATCCACCCAAACTTCATTTAAATGTTTTGATCAAAAATTTTCCCTCAGTTCACTATCTTCTTTGGAATTCAGAACATTTTTCACAATTATGTTCTCATCAAACAAGTAAGATTCAACTATGTTTTATGTGTTAGCAGTTTGCTTCATACTATGAACTCTTAAGAACATTGTGTTGCCAATGTAGCAAATCCCAATGTTACCAACAGTGATGAAAACTGATGTTTATAACAAAATAGCAGTTGATGTTTTCGGTAATGTTTTTTCAGTCGCTAATTCTTAAACATGGAACAAAAGCATATCCCAAAGACATCGTTCGGGACAGCAGGACACTGGACGTATAGGAACCCTAATCATTGCAGGGCTGAAAAGAAATTGTTTAGGTAAAAAGTAGTGAAATGAAGGACTTTTACTAGGTGAAAACCTGACAGGGATAACATGATTTTCTTTTTGTGTAATAGTGCAGGTATTTTTACTTTCTTTGTTTATGAAATAAACAGTTTTAAAATCCTACAAATGTTACTTACAGTTAATTGAAGTTTTGTAACTGAGTACATAGTATCGAAACATTCATTTGTCCGAATTTAGTTGATTGTATAATATTTACTGTAACAGCATATTACTGCTTCATGAAAGAAGCCAAAAGTCATGCTTACCGTGCTTGTCTTGCGGTCCACAGAGCTGGAATTGAGGACTGTTTTGTCGTGGGTTTGAAAAGGGCTGGTAAACTTTTTATTTATTGCACTTCGAAACATTTATTCAGTTTCATATTCTGCGGAGATCATACAGGTACAAAAATATATTTGTTATTGAAGATGAGTTGACGTTTCTTATTGTGTTATGTAATTGTACAAGCGACTGCCACAGTAATATTGATGTAGTGTAAATTATAATTAGCCCTGACTGAAGTTTCAGATCTGCATACCTTTTAATAAGATGTTCTGGTATTATGCAACCGGACCATAGATGACTTAATTTATGTTGGGTACATAGTATTTCGACTATTGAGCATTTCAATGCAGACTGGTTCCACTCCAGCCACTATTCAACAAAATCTGTTGGCAGGTGGTAAGTTGCCATATGCCGGAGTACAGACACGTCCGTTCACGCTATGCAGACCAGTTCCACTCAACTCTCTATCACTTAGCTTTCTCAGGACGGACTCTTCACACTGCCATCATATAAGCCAGTGGAACATGACTGCTTGGGACTGGTTTTCATAGGAAAACACTGTATTACAGGGTGAACCAGGCAGGGCTAGACTCCTAACCGCACTCACAGTGGCTGTTTCATATGTAACGACGCTACCATATGCGGAGTATTCGTTCCATGCTTTTGCAGTTAGTATTGTGTAATGAAGTACTTACCAAATTCACAATTCACGTTCGAAATCACGTCCTTGTGATATCTGGCAGGCTGTACATCTCCTGAAGACATTTCCAGCCACTCGCCGCAGTTCATTCTCCGAAAGGCTCGAATGTCATGTAGCTGTTGTTCGTGAAAACGATGTGGATTTTCACTGTCCCAGTAACGATTGTTCACATAACCACGAGGTGGAACCATGCTTCATCACTATAAAAAATTAAGGTAGGGTCAAGTAGTCCATCATACACTGACTGTTGAAACCACATGCATTCGGGTTCCATTAAACTCTGAACTACACAAATTTTGTAAGGTTTTAATTTTAATTTTTTCGTATCTCTTATCACGGAAGACTGTGACAGCCCTACCTGCTGAGCTACACAGCAGAATGATTCGTAGGACTTCTCTCTAGTCAGTTGCCAACTTCATCAAACATCTCCTCAGTGAGAACACGTTTCACATACATTCGTTTCTTATCTAATACTGATCCAGTTGTACGAAATTTCTTCACTAAATTGTAAATCATTGCTTTAGAAGGCTCTGGCGAATCAGGGAATGACTTGCGGAAGTTTGTTACAACTGTTCTCCAAGATTTGTATTTCACAAAGTTGTAAATAAACACTCGTTATTCAAGGCTATATTTCATAGCGGACACACTACTGCACTCTAAATGTATGGTATACAGCTGCACCTTCACCGTGTGAACGCGTTTATGTAACTAAACATGAAATGTATGCGAGTAAGAAGTTTTATCACTGCGATGCTGCAGCAGTTACTGTGCATACGACTTTCCGCTGATGCCATGTCTAGCCCTGGCTGACTCATTCTGTACTACTACTACAATTCTTGTTCTTATGTGTTCGATAGTGTAATATAGTGTTAGTAATTTAATAGCTCTTTCCTACATTGTTATGTAAAGCTAATAACGAAACTGTATGAAACTGACTTGACACAGCAGTCTCTCTACTAGAATTTTATGCAGCGAGTAAGAAATAAAATTTGTGTAGTCTAAAATGGAAGCACATTATTGGTCATATAAACAGCGTAACCAACATAGTTGTGATACATTGAATGTATCTCATTTATTTGGGTGGACCAAAGGTGGCAGTCGATTGTGCAGTGGACACTAAAATACGGAAGCTCTCCTGTAACTCCTGTGTGTTATAATGTGGGTAATGATTAGAACATATGTCCATAAGCATGCTGTCACTTTTGTAGTGCTCTTTTGTTGTCAAGCTGAGCTGTATGAATTGTCTGGAGCAGTGCACAAATTTAGCAAAAAACCAAACTCTAGATCATTATATCCTGGAAAGGGCTCGAGTATGTGGCTACAGCTACAGAAAATTTATTGTATGCTGAACTGTGACATTGTCAAGTCCTTCTTTTGTTTTCTCTTCAATTTTTCATACAAACGATGTTTGTTCAGTGGTGGACTCGGAATAGGGTGACCAGATTCTCATCGATAAAATAGAGGACACAAAGCTTCAAAAAGGAGGACATTGTTCGAAAAAAGAGGACAGAAAATATGTAGTAGCCTACTTTGATTTAGGTTTAGGCCTATATTATACTTTAAATTACGTCAATATACAGCACAGATTTAGACTTATACTTAAAAGTATGTTAATATCTATTTTATTACAAAATAGTTATGATAAAACTTAATAATAATAATAATAATAATAATAATAATAATAATAATAATAATAATAATAATAATAATAATTTACAATTAGCTACATATGAAAGTCAAGGTAACTATAATTATTAAAGAGAACAGAAAATATCTATTTATATTTAGGCTTAGGCCTATATTTTATTTAAAATTATGTCAATATCTATTTTATTACAGCATACTTATGATAAAACTTAGTAATATAAAAAGATTTTACAGTTAGCTGCTTATGAAAGCGAAGAGAAAACTATAATTATTATCAAAAGGAGGAGCAAAGAGAGTTATGAATGTTAGCAAAGAGAATATTCCGTCGATGCTGCTGCTAGCTACTGGAAAATTACTTGAAAAAGGCGTCAAATCAGATAGTTTCAAAATATCAGGCATACAAGTTACGAAAAGGAGGACATTTCTTGATTTTTTTTAAATCTGCCTGGACCCCTGACAAAGGCCTAAAAAGGAGGACATGTCCAGATAAAAGAGGATGTCTGGTCACCCAAACTCGGAATAATATATGAAAATACGAGATTCAAGTCTACACTAAGTTGAGTAGTGTAAAATGTAAATACTGTTGCAAATTCAGGCAGTGCAGATTTGAATAAGAGGCTTTGCCCAACCTTTCAAAATAAGAGTTTCAATTTCTTCTTCTTCTAGTTGAAGTTGGTAAAATTATGTATTGCTTGAATTCTTTTTTCAATCTTTTCTCACCTAAATTTTAATTTTGGAATCATTAAAACATGTAACAGGTCTGTTAGTAATTATTCCGTACTTTCCATACAGGGATATTATGTCTTAGCTGTGAAAGACCGAACTTGAACATAATTAAATTTCCACTAAACATAGTTTTGACGAACTTTGAGGCTTGAGGTGAAACTTTCTGTTGTTCCTATGAAGGATGGTTGAGACAGCTCATCTTAGATCTGGTATCCCGGTAGAATTTGATGAGGTGGAACTTTCGTAGAAGGGAATAATTTCTGCTCCAAATGTCTAACAATTATTTATGAGAGGAAGATTGTAGTACTGGTACTACTAAAGTTACAATGCTTTTCACGTGACTTAGTTCACATGTCTCAACTTCTGGGCACATATAATATTTAACTTAACAAAAGCAACAGTGACTGAGTCGTAACATTGCAACTAACGTTTCTTAAACGTTAATGACTGTTGTTCTGGGTAGCTAAAAGGCAGTGACCCCCATGAACTAAGTTGCATGAAAAGGAGTGTAGTAGTGTTGAATTAATATGCCTGCCAATTATCACCAACAAATGTGGTAATTACATAAATTGAATTTCCTTAATGTTTGGAGGTATATTGTTTGGTCATGGTTACTTTTGTATACTTTTCTATCATTCTTTTTTCACAATACGAGTTATTACTACAATTGTGGCATCATGCAGCGTAAGAAATTGTGTGTGACTTTGTTGTAATGTGGTGTCTGAGAAGTGAAATTTCATAATTGTGTTGAAGATATTGTAATAAGATGAATCTACGCTGTAGTGTGAATTGTTGGTTCGTTCAGAAGTAACTTGTTGATTTTTTACATTTTGAAACTGATAAAAAAAAAAGTAGTATTCAATTTGCTTTTATATCCTAAAATCGTTTATTTCAAAAGATAAAATTGATGTACTGAAATAAGAATTGTTTCATATAATTATGTTCTAAGTGGACACATTAGTTTTATTTTTTTCCTGACGTTTATGAGTTTTCCCTCCTTTTCTTCTTTCTTGTATTGTTTGTTTGTTGTGTTTGTTTTACATTTTTTATTTCTTTGTCTGCTTACTTCCTTTCCAGTAACTTCCGTTACTCTAGTATGGTTAAGATGAATCTGCCATTGTAATTAGGGAGCAGAATGTCTCCATATTCTGTGTGATCTCTGCAGGATTGACTTAGTGGTCATCTCTCATGCTACAGTATATTTTCTTTTTGTAAAACTTCTTTCATTAGTTCATAAATTCATGAGGAAACTAACCAAAGATAAACCTATTGTGAAGAATTTTATGGATAAATGAGGTTCTTTCGAGCCACAGAGGCACCTGACATTCATCCAACTGTCTATAGAATCGTTGAATTTTGTTATAGTAAAAGAAAGACACATGCATCATGTTACAGTATTTAATGTAATATCACAAGTCATTCATTTTCTAGTCAGGAATGTTGGAGTGTAATTTTGCCCTTACTTTAAAATATCACTTGTAAACATTCTGTGTAGATTTAATCAAAATCCAGTACTTCACCAACATTCCAGAGAGAAATATGAATGCCACCTCTCATACACCCCAATTAACGTAAAAGATGTTCACCAATAGACTGCAGTATAGCTATATTCCTTTCTTAACAGTGACTCTGACATGTGCTTCCCTGTTGGCTCACACCTGTCAGGACTTGTTCCCAAATGCTCATTGTTGATAACATTTCTTTCATCTAATAATGGTAATAATAAAATCACAATGTATCACTGCCACTTTCACTACACATTTAAAATAAAGAGTTCCTTTCTTCCCATTTCTTATTTCTAGAACTTTATACTGTGATTTGCTACAAATTACTGCCCAGTAATTCCATATTATTTAGTTGAAAGGAAGGTGAACACAGTTTATACATATAATTATTGAAATGTTTGCTCATTTTCAATAAAAAGCCTTGGCTATGCCCCACACTGCCTTGCGCTGTTCAGAAATTTTCCCCTTCAGTTGGTTCTTGTATGACGTTGTTGTACAGATATTGATTCCACTCTGGATTAAATTTCTGAATATATTTTGAAGTGTAGTTATGTCTTTTCATGGAGTATTGTATTGCTGTCCATTGAAAATCATCTACAAAGATTGTCAACTGCCTTATCATGTGTGTTATGGATTATAGTGATATAAATATATCAAGTATTTAAATATGAATTCTGTTGTTATTTTTCATTTTTAGAATTTATAATTTCTTTTACGTTCATTTTAATGTTTCTCATACGTATAAGTAATTATTTTTTATTGGCCTTGAGATAAGGTTACCAGATTTTTTGGACACAATCTGGGGACACTCGAAAAAGCTTTTTGTTTCATTACATAATTGATTATAATATGCACTTGTTATCATTGTATATCAATTTTGTAATGCATTTGTATATTTCTCTGCTCCATGAATCAGCAGGATATAATTTCTGTTTCCAGTTTCTCTGAAAATTCTTCTAATGTCATTGAAGTTAGTGATAACTGTTAAAATTGATTTCACTGACTCTGTTGGTAATAATCTTGAATCTTCGAAATGATCACAATAAATTCATACATGAGAATACTTGCTCCTTCAGAGATAAATTTTAGCTAGACACACCATACTTTACCGAGAAATTGGGGACGTCTGGTAACCCTACCTTAATCTCCCCATTTCAATTCAGTGTGTGAAAAGTATTTTGTAACATCATGTGTCAGTCATCGCCATTGTGATGTAAGTTTCCTGTATGCTGGTTAGACTTACGTCTTTCTTACATGAAATCGTTTATGCATACTGACAGTGTGCAGGATGACTGATGTTGGAGATCCCATCACAGCAACTATCATAAATTTACTACTTCAACTACACTAGTGTCCAAAAGTTAAGTATAATTCGTAAGACAGAGAAATAAAAGGGAAAACGGTGAGCAATCCCTATAAAACTTTATCACAGTGTGTGCTGCATCCTACTTGTGCGCTGTGCATAGGGAGGGGGGTACCTCAACCTCCGCCTCCCCTCCGAATAAACACGTGTTTCGAAGGTAAGCAAACAGACCCAGTGCGACTCATTCATTCTTGTTCTCTCATTGTGAACAGAGGGTAGTTTCTTATCACAGTGTATACAGGACAGCATCAACATGCCACAGAGACGCCAACTGGACCCTGTTTTGAAGGGTGGAATAATCGGACGTCTGGAAGCAGTCACAGACCGAAGTCTGGAGCCCTGAATGTGGCATAAAGTGTCATTTCCAGGCTTTGGCTATGATTCGAAGACACGTATACCTGTACAAGGTCGCCCATGGGTCACAATGCCGCAAGAGGACCGATATTTGACCTTAACAGCACGACGTAATCGGACAATGCCTGCAAGACACTGTCTTCTGAGCTTGCAGCTGCCTCAGGTGTTCGAAGGCAAACTGTATACTGGAGGCGGTCTCTGTGCCAGACGACCAGCAGTGTATGACCAGCTCACTCCAATACACATAAGGAAGCGTTTACAGTGGAGTCGGCAACATCAACATTGGACCTTGGATGAATGGAGGAGCGTGCTGTTTACAGATGAGTCCAGATTCAGTTTGACCAATGATTCCTGTCGCACAATAATCTGGAGGGAACATGGAATCAGATTTCATCCAAAATCGTGGAAAAACTCCCATTTTGTTGTGGTGGTGTACTCGTGCGGGCAGGCATAATGATCAATGGACGTACAGATCTGCACATCTTCACAGCTGGTACTGTGAATGCCCAGAGGTACAGAGACGAGGTATTGGAACGACAATGCACGTCCGCATAGAGCCAACCTGGTGGACGAGTATTATGAGGAGGAAGATATCCTGCGCATGGACTGGCCAGCGATGTCTCCGGATCTGAACCCTATAGAGCATGCCTGTGATGCATTAGGAAGACGAGTTGCAGCCCACCAGCCTCCACCGAGGACACTTTCAACCCTCCGCAATGCTCTACGTCAGGAATAGAAACAGCTGCCTCCAGAGCTCTTGAACCACCTGATAGAGGGCATGCCACGGCGCTGCGACGCCTGTGTAGCCATGTGGGGTAACCACACCCCATATTAACCACTCAGCACCATCATTGTTGTGGAAATGATAGTCAGATTTTGTACTGTAATTGTGTAAAATGTGTTCCTAAGCCACAATAAAACAAAATTTGCTGATATGTGTTACTCTGTTGCATACCAGATCCTGTGTGATTCATTTTTTAACAAGTTTGGTGCCATTCTGATAGGTTGGGAACAAAATATTGAATTATGCTTAACTTTTGGACACTAGTGTACTAATACTAGAGAAAAAGATTTGCTAAATCATTAGCCCTCCAGTGAGGGTGACCACAAGGATCCTAAATATGGAACAATTGAAGACTGGACATAAAAAAAAGGCTGTAAGTGCCAAAGACAAAACCCCTAGAAAACATGGCTTTCTTGTGCAACTAGTAATATAGTGTCAAACATTTTGCACATATATGGGAGAAGCTAGGTTCTAAATAAAATTAGAATGGGACTTACCCACTTTTTTTAGTAGATTGAGCCAGGGATATGGACTTTTTTTTTTTTTTTTGGAAAAACTAATTTTCAAAGCTTTTTTATGTCTGGTCTTCAATTGTGTTACAAAAAATCGAAAGTGATGTATCTCGTCGTTCTACAGCCACAGAGTCCATTGAGCTTGCATATGCTGTTGCTGTTTTGTACTCCAGAGCACACAATGGTCCAGATTATAAACAAACAAAATGTTTGTTTCCAACTTTCGAATATGAAGTTGAAAATGGTTTTGTGATGTTATGAAGTCAGTCTTTTACACAGGCAACATTTTAGCTATCTATAATTGAAGACATCCCCAGAAAAAGGATGTGACATCAAATTTTTGAAATGTGTGACTTACAGTAGGTGGATAAAGTTATTTTGAAGCATTGATTTATAACTAGTAACAACGTCATTGCACAAACACCTGAATTTTATTTTATTATGCCGATTTATTCCTGTATATTCATCGAGCTTAGTGAGGTTTATAGATACCTGCATACAACTTCTTACTGACCTTGCTGAACTGTGGTGTTTCATGTATTTTCTGAGGAAGGTTCTGTTATGTCAAATTAGTCTTGTCAACTGAATGCAGTACTATAAGCAGGTCTGTTCTTTGATTGAAAATTAAAATAAAACTAAAGTACAGTGGAGTCCCTTTGTTGGAATCTTCTGTTATGGAAACTATGACCTTTGACTAATAGTTTTTACCCCTATTTATGAAAAAAGAAGGGACTCCACTGCAGGGGCGGACGCAAGGGGGGGATTAAGGGGATATATCCCCTCCCGAAATTTTGAGAAAAATACGAAACTAGAAACAAAAATAATATTGATTTTAATTCGTGAATATATATAGGAATTAGAGGGTTTTTCCACGTAAATTCTCTTTGCTAAAATGTTAAATAAACGTATTTTTGCATTGAAAGAAATCCCTATATCTGGGATTTTTCGTGCCTCTGCTTCGCAACTCTGATCCACTGCCCACTGGAGGTTAGCACTGTTCTCTGACACGTACTACAAGAGATCCAACGCAAGAGGACTAATAATATAACTCGTTATGAGTGACTAAGTGGCCAGGATCCGACGGAATAAGCACCATCTTAAATCACAAAGTGATTATTTTTCGCATATCATGATATGAACCTCTGCACGTGTATGGACATTGTGCCATTGTCATACATCTCTATGACGCAGTGCATGAGGGTAAGCCACTAGAGGGAACCCAAGAAGTGGAACTTAAACTGAAAGGATTCGATCCGACATCGGGATGGGAATCTGGTGTGGCTTAGTGGATAAAGCATCAGCACGTAGAGCTGAAAACCCGGGTTCAAATCCCGTTGCCGGAGAGAATTTTTCTCTGTTCCACTCTTCCATCATCATATGATGACGCAGAATTTCTGCACTGAAATATTGTATGTACTTCGGTACATCGTAATATAAGCCATACAGAAACCAACATTTTTAGTGTCAATGACTGTAACTAGCCATGTTTTTAGCCTGTCACATGGTTTAGCCAGTCTACTACAGTCAGAACAGATGGACCTTAAGACATGCATTGAACTATGTGAGAATCTAGAAAGAGAACTGGAAGATTTTCGTTTAAATTTTCAGCCAGTGAACCTAGAGGCAAAGAGTGTTGCTGAACTTACTGGAATTACGCTGGAAATTCCAAGAACTGCAGGGAGACAAACACAGCATTCTAACTTCAAGACAGAGAGTCCTGAAGAGTATTTTAGGCTTTCAATTCTCCTTCCCTTAGACTATTTTATTAGTCAGCTCAAGGACAGGTTTTTAAATCATAAGGGAATCCTGAAGTCCATACAAACTTTGCTGCCTAAAAACATAGTGCAAGCATCAGATGAAGATTTAGAAACTGCTGTTGAGGCTATAGTAAATCAGTGGCCCAATGATGTTGATGCATCACCAGAGTCTTTCTTCAATGAATTGAAGACGTGGAGAAGAAATTTCCTTGATCAGAAAAATCTTCACCTAATGCCTACTGATTTTATATCATCTTTGAACAGGTGCAATGAAATTATTTTTCCCTGTACCCACAAGGCGCTAAAACTTTTCTGCATGTTTCTGTAACTACAGCAACACCAGAATGGTCGTTCTCAACATTGCAGTGTTTGAAGACTTACTTGAGGAGCAGATAGATTAAATGGACTGGTCTTGATGATGATACGAGGCGCATCCAGAAAGTAAGTTTCCCTATTTTTTATAAAAAAACACACTTTCAGGAAAACATTTATTGGCAACAGGTACAGCAATGTTTCAGCTATTTTTCAACATAGCCACCATCAGAATTGAAACACTTGTATCGTGGGATCAACTTTTGTATCCCTCTGTCATAGAACTCTGCCGCCTGTGAATGGAACCAGCGTGTGACAGACGCCTTCAGCTCTTCGTCGTTGCCAAAACGCTCACCGGAGGACAGGAATTTCTTGAGGTGCAAGAAAACGTGAAAATCGCTGGGAGCAAGATCAGGACTATAGGGTGGATAATCAAACATCTCCCAGCCAAATTCCGTCAAAACAGCTGCTGTGCGCCGAGCCGTATGTGGACGAGCATTGTCATGGAGGAGCACAACACCTGCAGTAAGCATTCCACACCTCTTGTTTTGAATGGCACGTCGCAATTTTCGCAGTGTTTTACAGTAACGGTCAGCGTTCACTGTTTCACCTCTTGGAAGGAAGTCAATGAGCAGAATGCCCTTCCTGTCCCAGAACACCATGCACATCACTTTACGTACCGACAGCGTCTGTTTGAATTTCGTCCTGACCGGAGATCCGCTATGCCGCCAATGCATTGACTGCTGCTTGGTTTCCGGGGTGAAGTGCGAAATCCAAGTCTCATCGTCCGTGACGATCCTGTCGAGGAACTCCTCGCCGTCATCGTGATACCGTTGCAGAAATGTCAATGCTGCTCATAAACGTTGCATTTTGTGTTCGGGTGTCAAGTTTTTCGGCACCCACCTGGCACACACTTTTTTGAACAGCAGGTGCTTAGTGACAATCTCATGCAACAAGGATCGCGATATCTGCGGAAAATGGCTGCTCAGCTCCGTAATCGTGAAGCGACGGTTCTCCATGATGCACTGCCGCACCAGCTCAACACGAACATCAATGATGAGGGACGGTCGCCCACTGCGCTCTTCATCATGGACACTTTGACGACCTTCGGAAAACTGCCTACACCAGCGACGCACCATCTGCTTACTCATGATGTTCGGCCCATAGATAATAATCTGGATAAATTTCAACAACATAATTTATTGTAATGTGCAACCATACCAATGTGGGATTCCTCATTATTTTCAAGCCATGTCTTCACAGGAGGGTGCGGATTGTGAATATACGGCTTGAGCAGGTTCTGTTGAGATCTAGGACATCACACATTGATTAGATAGACGGAAGTGCTATAAGAAAGTATTAATATTTCGGCCTACGTTGTCTAGAATACTCTGCACCAATATTTTTCATAGCTACATAACAGGTTCCTAATTGTTGTTTACGTTCCATTGAGTTTTCATGTTCACATGTAACTCGTGTACAATCCCGATTATCTATCCATTCCTTTCTTGTTTCCTTCGGTGTTATACATCGATCCATTTTCATAATAAAACTGAAGTGTACGCTCTTCATGAGATTGATCGCCGTGAGAGTTCGGCAACTTTCATGATTCTCATGTTCACCATGTAGCCTAAACTGTTAGGGCCGTTAAATCGTTTCCGTATTTCCAAATGTAGTCTAAATGTGTCACTGAGTTAGATGATTTTACAGGATGAATTAATTACAAACAGAGATTGTGAAAAAGAAATTCAATTCTGTCTCGCATTTCGCAAAGGATCGTTTTTGTTTTAAAATGTGCCATAAGAATATCTGTATAAATGGAAATTAAATGTTTACAGCAGTTACTAGTGTTATAATTTTGACATTTTAGCTATATAAATGCCGCGATCAACAGATACAGTAGAGTGTGGTGTACAATGGCAAACGTATAAATGTTTTTAATTCGATATTACTTGAAAAACAGGTAAACAACAATTGTTTTATTTTTAAACATTCAATACGCATGTAACTATGTTAGGATGGTAACGATTTCTACTTCAGTATTACTTTACTAATATGTTTATAATAGTACATTATGCAACGAGCCTATAATGATAGTAATTAAGAATCGAGTATGGATATTTATGAAACGAGCGCAAGCGAGTTTCATAATTTTCATACGAGCTTCTTAATTACCATTATAGGCGAGTTTCATACGACTTTTTATGCTCGACCATATTTCTAACTTGAAATTACCGGTATTCAGATGTATACATTTTAGTATTTGTATCTGACAAGATCGGAAGTGACCTTGATTTTTTCCGAGGAACAATAATGTCATTGACCTTGACGTAGTTCCGTTAAACTTGATAATATTATAATATTATAACCTTGATTATTGAATTCGACATTGAAAAACGAGATGACAAATTGAATTTATTTGAATATTATTTACAATTAACGCTAATTATTATAGTAACAGAACATAACCTTCTGCGACAGTATTGGATTTCCAGCCTCCGTGACTTTTCGCTAATTCTCTTTCGATTGCATATCCGAGAATAATTGATACTTGCGGTTTTGTAACGGTACAAAGCTGACTTGTCATTGGCTGAACACATGTAAGCTGAGTTATCATTGGCTGAAGACCTGTACTTTAATGAGTAGGTGTACTTTAATGACATGGATTAAAGGACTGCTACCAGATGTATAATTAGTACATTTCGGCATGGTCGAGCATAAAATTTATTTCACTTTTAAGCATTACCTACAATACGTGTGTGAACATGCTAGGTTGTTAATCATAATTGCTTTTATTATGCCTTTAGGGGAATATTACCCTATATTATTATTATTATTATTATTATTATTATTATTATTATTATATTATTATTATTATTATTATTATTATTATTATTATTATTATTATTATTATTATTATTATTATTATTATTATTATTACGGAACTTAGGGAAGGGAAGACCTAACGGCCTAACTCTGCCAGAAAAAATAAAATAAATAACTAAATAAAAATAAAGTTTTATTATTATTACTTCATATAAATGTAGAATAACAAGAAGAAAATTAGTAACAAATTTTAATTACCGATATTTAGGTTTAAATGTGTAATATACACCTTGAAAATTGGGAGGTCACATGATGAAATTTCAGAGTAGCAGATGGGTACGAATCTCTAATAGGCCTTATATGAGATCTATCTTGTCGGTCTGTGTACCTGTCTTGTCTGTCTGTCTGCCTGCCTACCTGTCCTCTCTGTTTGCCTGCCTGAGTCTCTTTGAGTAGATGGATGGATTTATGGTGAGTTAATATATGAGTGCAAGTTACGGGTAAGTAGGGCTGGGCAGTATTTGAAATACATTTGTATTTTGTAATTAAATACATAAAATTGATGTATTTTGTATTTCAAATACTTAAAATACTTTCTTCTTCTTCTTGTCCTTCAAGTTTTGGATTTGCATTTGAAGAATGAACTTCTATCATATTTGCCTACCCATTTCAGATGTGCTAGCCATACATTTAGTTTTCTTGCCACAACTGATTTCCTCAATGCCATAAAGAAATCTCCAACAGCATCAAGGATCCATCACCCAACACTTGGTAAATGTTCAGCATTATGGAATGCGTCTAGGAGACCCAAATCCTCAGAAATTATATCAGATGTCTTGAAATATTCATTAAAGTTTCCTTTCCCAACTCGATGGAATTCTCGAATATTGCAATTCAAACATGATATAAGCAGTATTATGTGAAAAACTGGGATTGCCAACCTTCAAAGATGTTGAGTTTCGGTACCTTGAAGAATAGTGTGCAGTTCTGAAATCCATTGCCGTAGCCCTTGATTTAATGCAAAATGAGAAGACGTGCTATTACGACCAACTTCTATCCACATTAATTTCCCTCAAAAAACAGATTACATATTATGTTATCTAGTAATCTACGCCATCTATTCCAAGTAACTCCAATCCTAATGAGTTCGCTTTCATCAAGATTTAAAGCGATGTTTGATCTGACCCTAGAAGCAAATTGAGCTATTTTGGCAGCTTGTTTCCACCCATAATTTAAGATGAGATAGCTACCTGACACTGCCTCACCAAATGATAAGAAGAGGATACAGAATATGTGTGTGAAATCACCTTTGGTCAGTTCAGACGATGAAGATGATGAAAACAATTTTTATGTTTTCAACTCAAGTGCAACAGACTTTGAAAAGCGGAATATGAGGTCATACAATTCTCAATGGCAAAGGGACAACCCTGTGCACTCTAGAGAATTACCCAACAGTGAAACAAGCTTTTATAAAGTATAATACAAGTTTGTGTTCCTCTGAGCCTGTAGAAAGACTGTTTTGTTTTACAGGCTTTACTCATTCACCAGCAAGGAGATCCTTACCTGATGAACTTTTTGAGAAACTGGGTTTTTTGAAAGGGAGCAGTAATTATTCATATGTAGCATAATTTCATTGTTGACTGGGAAAAGGAAGAATGTTCAGTTACAGTGTTTATATAAAACTTGGAGATAAAAATAATTTTAATGTTAATACAATATTTTAGATTTTCGGCAATATTCTTATTTCTTTATATATTGTATCGGGTATTTGAAATACAAATGTATTTTGAGTATTTGAAATACAAATGTATTTTGGTTAATTTTTTAAAAGTATTTTGTATTTGTATTTCAAATACTATTCTTTGAAGTATTTTGTATTTGTATTTGAAATACTTGGATGTCAGTATTTTGCCCAGCCCTGGGGGTAAGGGATAAGTGAGCAGATGAATAAATTAATTATTTATTGTGAGTGAACAAATGAGTGTATGCCGTGACAGAGTTTAATGTAACAATGTTCATGTAAATTCATGAATAATTCACAGTGAGAGCTCAGATGAATGGTTGTCAGAAGGAAGAGATCGATGCAAGAGCGAAAATAAGAGTAGAAGGATAGAATTATGAAGATTAAATAGATTTATGTACTATGTCAGGAAAAAGAGATGGAATGTAAGAATTATTGTATGAATAGATGGATGAAATTATGGAGTGTGGATAGATGAGTGTAACTTATGCCAGGAGGAAGGGATGAATGTAATAATGAGGGAATGAGTAGGTGAATGGATTTATGATACTCAGTAGATGAGATGTACGTTTATACTCACAAAACTAATACATTGAACTTGAAGAATTTTTATCCTTCTTTTTTATATAATCTTATGTATATATAGTGCATACTTTTTAAGGATAAATTTTTAAGAAGTATTGTCTCATACCCAAATGGACACGAGTGTTCCATGAATAAAGTAATGTATTTGTGCCTGAAGTAATATATAATAATTCCCTAAATATGAATGTATTTTTGGTACCGGTACCTATATTTTACTATTTTTGAGAGGAGGGAATTTTATAATTTTATTTTGTTGCCATTTACACGAATCCTTAAAGACTCACTATAAATACTCATACATACATGACATGGACCGCAAGAGACAGACCTTACTTACTTACTTACTTACTTACTTACTGGCTTTTAAGGAACCCGGAAGTTCATTGCCGCCCTCACATAAGCCCGCCATTGGTCCCTATCCTGAGCAAGATTAATCCAGTCTCTACCATCATATCCCACCTCCCTCAAATCCATTTTAATATTATCTTACCACCTACGTCTCGGCCTTCCCAAAGGTCTTTTGCCCTCCGGCCTCCCAACTAACACTCTATATGCATTTCTGGATTCGCCCATACGTGCTACATGTCCTGCCCATCTCAAACGTCTGGATTTTATGTTCCTAATTATGTCAGGTGAAGAATACAATGCGTGCAGCTCTGCGTTGTGTAATTTTCTCCATTCTCCTGTAACTTCATCCCTCTTAGCCCCAAATATTTTTCTAAGAACCCTATTCTCAAACACCCTTAATCTCTGTTCCTCTCTCAAAGTGAGAGTCCAAGTTTCACAATCATAAAGAACAACCGGTAATATAACTGTTTTATAAATTCTAACTTTCAGATTTTTTGACAGAAGACTAGATGACAAAAGTTTCTCAACCGAATAATAACAGGCATTTCCCATATTTATTCTGTGTTTAATTTCCTCCCGAGTCTCATTTATATTTGTTACTGTTGCTCCAAGATATTTGAATTTTTCCACCTCTTCGAAAGACAAATCTCCAATTTTTATAGTTCCATTTCGTACAATATTCTGGTCACGAGACATAATCATATGCTTAGTCTTTTCGGGATTTACTTCCAACCCTATTGCTTTACTTGCTTCAACTAGAATTTCCGTGTTTTCCCTAATAGTTTGTGGATTTTCTCCTAACATATGACTAGATACGTCATACAAATTATAATTCCTGAAGAAAATCAAATTTTTGTAGGCCTATATTATGTCTTTGTATTCGCCGTACTTTCTCATATCAATTTAATCTCATTAGGCCTATCCATGTATACACAGATAGATAGCCCTACAGTCATACTGTCTCCTTTTCCGCTTTCTTTTCATATTTTTCTCCTTCTTCTTTGTCATCATCATTCTCACTTCCTCCATTTCTTCTTCTGTTTTTCTGTTTGTCGTTCCCTCTCCCGGTTTCTTTACCCCTATTCTTCCTCCTTCAAATTCATATTCTCAATTTCCTCCCCTTCTCCTTCTTTTACTTTTTAATCTTTGATTTCCATTACCTCTCCTTATTTGTTTGCCCCTTTTCTTCCATTTCTTTGTCTTTTAACGATTCCTTCGTGTTATTCTCTTTCTCTTCTATGCTTTATTCGTTCCCGCTTCATTTCCCCGTTCCTCCCTTTCTTTCCCTTTTCGTCTATCTCCCGCTCTGTTTTTCTTTCTCTCTTTCTGTTCTTCCTCTGAACTCATCTTCCTTTCTCCCTTAGCATTCCTTCTTCCTTTTCATCTTTCTCCTCCTTTCTACATCTTTCTCATCATCCTGTTCCTTCTCTTCCTCTTCTCATTTCCTCCATTTATTCTTAATTTTTTCTAATTTCCTTACCGTATTTATTCCATTCTTCTTTCTCGTTCTGTTGCCGTTCTTATTACTGTTTCTATTCCTCTCTCTCCTCATTTTCCTCCTCAACTTCCACATAACCGTCAGTAACCGTACTGGTGACAGACTACAGTACTAATCGCGATTAGCATTTATCGATCAGCGATCAGGTCCGATCACCATTACCGAAAATGTGGTGACACACTAGGTCACGCTTGGTCCCGTCTGGTCAACAGCTGAATTACCATGGAGGAAACAATTTTCTCTATGTACATACGTATATGTTTGTTCATTGTTTCTTTTTGTTGTTGTTTCTTGCTGCTTTATATGGGAATTTATTTGTTAAAATTGTTATATACTTTACAATGTAAACTGATACAATTTATATCATTTTTATTTATATTATTTTGAAAAGGGATTTTATGACCTATAAAATTTGTATCATCATGCCAAAAATTTATATTATTTTGTAATAAAACATATTTTAAAAATCAACCCTAACCTCAACGATAGCGTCGTAATGGAGACTGAAATTGCAAATCTGAAAAAGAAACCAGTATATATATATATATATATATATATATATATATATGAATAATTCGTCATTTGTTAATATATTTCTTTTTATTTTCTCACATCTGCATTAAATTTCTCCACTATGTCTAATAGTAGCCAAATTCATTTGCTAGCCATTCATTTTCGTTTCTATTTCATATAATACAATCACAGTCAACTATATACAGTCACGAAGCTTGAGTTTTGAGGGTGCTAGAAACAATAGACTGTGACGGTACTATTTTACATTGCCTGTAATGAGGCGATATTAGCGATCATTAGTGGTGAGCAACTATCTAATGTTTGCATATTTACTACGTATTGAGCTTCGCGACTGTATATAGTAGACTGTGATACAATGGTAGGGGTAACAAAATTCCACAGCAGAAGCTATCACGACGTCCTAAATAATATAAATCAAGGTGATTCAAAACCAAAGATTACTAAAATGGTACTTTCGTCCACTGGGCCGTGCCTCAGCGCGATTATCTTGTTCTGAAAACAGGATTTAGCTCCTGATCGCGATCGGGACGGTGACACACTACAAACCCGATCGCGATTAGGTCGATAATCGCGATTAGTGACTGTAGTCTGTCACCAGTATAACTACTTTCAAAGACAGGCTGAACATTCACTACTTGCTCTACTGCGGGTCATGAGCCAACAATATCTGCTAACTGGTAGCGGAACTCATTGGCCATGTGGTTAGCACAGCTAAACATCGCTGCCTATCCAGTTCTTGCAATAGAGAGAAATTTCATTCATAACCCTTTAAAATCCATTCCTGATCCAACGGAGTGTGGTCGCTGCTAGATCACGGAAGATGATATGAGGCGTGTAGTTGCAAAATCAGATACATCACTTTTTTTCGAAAATGAGTTAAAGTTATATTTCATATCTTCATATGATTCTACAACTGCTATAGCACTGTTATGCTCCAAAGCCAGATACATCACATGGATTTGTATGATGAAAGAATAGTATTGGTTGCAAATCCTTGGTTCCTTGCAAACGTTTTTCCTTCATAACTGAAGAATTCGTTTCAAACACGTTACAAAGAACACATCACAGCCATAACAAAATTACAAAACACCTCCACATATGCAGAACACATCACAAATGCTAACCACACCCACAGAGACATCAACACAGACATGGAAATACTACACATCCAACCAAAAAGCCAGAAACTAAATACATTAGAACAATATGAAATATACAGACACACAAAAACACACCCCAACGAAACACACACTCTTTGACTCTACACTATACCACAGGAACATACCCTCACAGGAAACAGAACAAGTGGCGCCAAGACCAATAACGACCAGTTCTGAAGATGACCCATAAATAGGTCGAAACATGTAAACGAGGTACGTTGAAATTTAACACAGGAAAGTTTTACCATACATATTCCGAAGTGATACAGTGTTAAAAGTTGTGTAATCAAGATGTATGAAAAATTATGTTTTAGTGATGATCTGATTTTGCAACTAAACGCCACATATATGAAGATGATATTCTAGCCAGATGAGCCCTGCGTTCTCAAAGAGATTAGCCGACATTCGTATGACAATTGGCGGAACCGTCTGAAAATTCCAACAATACAACCATTCCAATCGGGATTTACTCCAACGTCAGAACGCAGTCTTGAAGCATGAGCCCTATTTGCAACCCACAGAACTTACTTGTGGCCTACGGATAGTAGCCTACGCCTTACCAAAGAAACATTATAATAATATGACAGAAACTTTTGTTAACATTAAGAACGTAGGCCTATTAAAGCAAAATTCATACTACACCTACACCATTATCTCGGAGGTAGGTCTACTCCGTACAATCCTCAATTTTATATTAATAATAATCCCACTTATTTCTAAAATCAGTACTTATAGGATAATAACTTTATACACCCCTGAGTGCGTTCAGGCGATGGGGCTGGCTAATTTCTGTGTAAGTGGACGGGGTCGAACGTAGAAGAGTGGATATTTGAATAGGGTCGACTTCCGACTTAATATTTTATTATGATTATTTGCATGTGTGTGATTTAAAAGGCAGGCAGGTATAAATGTTAACTAGCTGCATCTGAAATCATTTTCAACAGCATATACACACATTTAAAGCAGTTCATCACTTTATATTTCAAGAAACATACGCTAGTTTCCTCAACAGCGATATCTACGTAACTTCCGTCTGCAATGCCATTGGCTGATTTGATAAGTTTGCCGTTACTACGTGTCGCTGAACGCTGCACTCCCTTTAGTTCAACGTACTCCGAAGAGCAGAGTGGTAGGTCCTGGGTTCGGTAAGGTAACTGTTGAGTTTCAAACTTCCGTTTCAGATAGCTAATTTTCAATGAATCAAATAGGAAATAATAGCTCGGTGTATAATTTCGAATCGCGTAAAAGATTCTCTATTGTAGTACGTTCACCGAAATTCTTTAAAGTCTCACTAATGAAGTATTATAGATAGTTTAACAGAATCAAGATATTCGAGACCTATGCGATGTGAATAAGTTATTTGAAATAGAATGTCTGCCTTCACTCAAATTTCTTTTTAGAGAAGAATATGCGCTTTTATTCTAGAAAACCGCTGGACACGGACTATTCTGGAAAAATCGTGTTAGTCTACATCCAATATTTTAATCGTAGGTCCCATTTTGTTTAAACGACATTTTCTGCAGCTATAAAAGTTTTCTTGTGTTTGGACTGATAGCAAATCGACACGTTAAACTTTAATGCAAAAGAATATTTACGTTATAGGTCTATATTTCTTACAGTTCGGCTAGGATTCTGGTAAATATCTTAGTCATGTTCGTTAATACGACTCATGGAAAGGGGAAGTTAAATTAGCCTGATTCTTAAATGTGTCGTTGCAGCTGGAAATTTTATCTTTGTTCTTAAATAGTTGGAATGGCCACCATTTTGTATCAATGGCAGAAGTGCAGTAAAGTAGTCTGAAAATATATGTAGCATATAGAAACTAATTTGGTGAAAGTATTCTGAATCTTGCTATTTTGTGTTCGTGTGTTAGATAAAATTAACCATAGGCTAGAATTTGGAGGTTTGGTAAGTTACAATAAAACTGGTGAAGGAGAGATTATAGCATACTGAACTTCTGCCATTTTGGAAATTTCGCTCACATTTTTTGAGTTAAAGACAAGTTTATTTGTAATTGTTTTCTTTTGATAGTGCACATAAAATTAAATGGTATCGAATTAATTAGTACTCTTTTACAAAGTTTAAGAATTTTTTGTAATTCCTGCAGTCAAATTTGAGCATTTGAAATAAAATTTAAAATAGGAATGTTTCACTTTCTTTGTCGTTATCAGTTTCAGGCTGATAGGAACCGTCACGTACGAGAATTCAAGCAAGATTGACGCTTATTAATTTTAAGAATTGTTCCATTGAAATGTTACAGAAAATTTTATTAATGGTCGCAAAATTTGTTGCAAGGACGCATTTGACTATTTCCTGGATGCAGTATTTGACGTCTCTAAATTCCTCTCGTCCTCGAGAGGTGATAGGCAGCTGCAACAAAGACCCTTGCTAATTCATATAGATGCATTCTCTTCATATATCGTGTGAGGAAGTAAATTATAGAACCATGTAGGCCTAATAAAATAAATTAGAATGTTACGACCACGTCATTGGAATGCAGGTTTTGTCTGATATGGCCCGTTAACGTGTTGTAGAATAACGAAACTTAAGAGACATTCTTGAGTGAAGAATTCATGAAATATTTGTTACGCCGAATTCCTGACGTAGTACTGTACTTTCCAATGCGCGTCGGTTTCTCTTGCAATAAAAAAAAAAAACTGTATGGACCACCAACCCCAATTCTCTTGGGTAGTTTCGTGGGCTCTTATTACACAGCATTCACAAGGAAGTGTTTTTACCTTCTCTTAAATCGAAGTCTTGTGGGAATTTTATTTCGAGCTTTCCTTCGCCTCATGAGGCCGAGAACATTCGAGACGATGAGAAATATCCTGCGCCATTCAATTCTCCAAAATGGACGGTTTGTAGACGTATGCATATTTGTAAGTAATATCGTTCAGTAGGGTTTCTTATAATGAAAGGGAGGTTGGGTATACATTATAATGTATACTCTTAAATTTAACTTTGAGATCATTTAATTCTACGACTTCTTTAAAAGATAAGAATTTCTGCATGACTGAACACGTTCATGTGATGGATTTGAATCTGTCAACAATCCCGGACTTCTGTGAACGCGAGAAGAATTTCCAAAAGTAATCAGTTGTTAATTTGTAGATACGTTCTCACTAGATGATTAATCATATAATGAAAGACGATTTGCTTAATGAAGTCAAATTCTAGTTTCTCATTTTAGGAATATTTCCTACGGAATTAAAAACTGCAGCCTGACAGAGGAGTGAGCTGCTCAAAACGTATCTAATTATTGAGCAAGAATTAATTTGAAGCAAAATTATTAGTATGTAATACACAAAATAACTTTTTTGTTCGTAGCATGTAGGCCTAGCCCTACTTCACGTAATTTCCGTCTGCAAGGCACTGGCTGAACTACGCGGCTTGCCATCAGCGCACGTTGCTGACATGTGGTATTAAGCCAACATACCCAGTTGAGCAGAGCGTATGGTCCTAAGTTCAGCAAGGTAAGTGACCTGAAATTTCTTCAAAACTTAAAAATTTTATTGTAAATAAATTCATAAATATTTAAAGAAGACTGCTCTTCTCAGAATAAAATGTGAAGTTATAATTTATGTAGATGTAAAGATAGATGAAATCAGATTTAAAGGTTAATGATCTAACGGCTTTTCGATGAGTGGTAAGCTAGCCAACACTATTTCAGAACGAAGTTAAAATCAATGGGATATTCTACTGGGAAAATGAGAGAACTACAGGCTAACAGAGGAATGAGATGCATTAAAACGTAGCTAATTATTGAGAAATAATTTGGTAATTTGAAACTCAATTCTTACTATGTACTATACAAAGTAATTTCTGTTCTTAACATGTAGGTCTAGCCCTACTTCACGTAATTTCCGTCTACAAGGCACTGACCGAACTGCGCGGCTTCCCATTGCCGCACGTTGCTGACATGTTCTATTAATCCAACGTACTCGGTGGAGAAGAGCGTATGTTCCTAAGTTCACTAAGGTAAGTGACCTGAAATTTCTTCAAAATTTAAAAATTTGAATCTACCTTAAGTTATAAATCTTTAAAGAAGACTGCTGTTCTCAGAATGAAATGTGAAGTTATAATTTACGTAGATGTAAACATAGAAGAAATCAGATTCAAAAGTTAGGATTTAACAGTTCTTCGGTGAATAAGCTAGCCTACATTATTTAGGAGCAAAGTTGAAATCAATGGGATATTCTACTGGAAAAATAAGATCACTAATAGAAACAAGATGTACGAACTACAATCCCAGCAGCTAGTCACAAACTGTGTCCTTTCTTATACATGCGTTTAATGGCGTCCGACCAAGCGCCTCTTACACCAGGGGCATGCCCCTCTGGCTCTGGAACATTAACCTCTAACCCAGGTTCACGCACCTCTTTCCCCTGGTTCATATGCCACTGACTCCTAGGACATGCGCCTATGACGCCTGGTTAACACTACTCCGACATCATGTAAAAGTTTGTTCGACCTCTGGTAAATTTGTCTCATCGTACATAGAAGATTTGCGCCGCTGGCTTTCCGGCTACACTCCGTTGACATTGGGCTGCGTTCCACTGACTTGAGTCTACGTTCCGCTGACTAGGACTACGTACCATTGACGACGTGTCTACACGCCTCTGACGACGGACAAGAAGGGGCCACGCGCCTCTGACGACGGATCCAAGCATCTCTGACGCGTGGGTTACGTGCTTATGTCTTGGAAGCTACGCGCCTCTGACCCTGTTGTTACGTGCCTCTGGATAACGGGTCATGGCGCATGTTTACACGGAGCTACGTAGCGCCTCTGGTCACGGTGCATATGGCCAAGTGCCTCAGTCACCGGGTAAGCGCCTCTGGTCTTCGGGACATGCGTTTCATGGCGTCCGACCAAGCGCCTCTTTCATCAGGGACATGCCCCTCTGGCTCTGGGACATAAACCTCTAACCCAGGTTCATGCACCTCTTTCCCCTCGTTCATATGCCACTGACTCCTAGGGCATGCGCCTCTGACCCCAGGTCCACACTACTCTGACCTCTTGTAAAACTTTGTCTGACCCCTGGTAAATGTGTTTCGTCGTATTAAGAAGTCTTGTGGCGCTGACTTTTCGACTACACTGCTTTGAGAATCGTCTGCGTTCTGCTGATTTGGGTCTACATTCCGCTGACTAGGGCTACGTTCCTTTGACGACGGGTCTACACGCCTCTGACGACGGACACGAAAGTGCCACGCGCCTCTGACGACGGGGTTACGTGCTTATGTCTTGGAATGAAGCTACGCGCCTCTGACCTTGGTGATACGTGCCTCTAGATAACGGGTCATGGCGCATGTTTACACGGAGCTATATAGCGCATCTGGGTAATAGGGCAGGGCCAATGGCCTGAGTCATCCAGGCAAGCGCTTCCGTGATATGCGTTTAATGGCGTCTGACCAAGCGCCTCTTTCACCAGGGACAAGCCCCTCTGGCTCTGGGACATTAACCTCTAACCCAGGTTCACGCACCTCTTTCCCCTGGTTCATATGCCTCTGACTCCTAGGGCATGCGCCTATGACGCCTGGTTAACACTACTCCGACATCCTGTAAAACTTTGTTCGACCTCTGGTAAATTTGTCTCATCGTACATAGAGGTTTTGCGCCGCTGGCTTTCCGGCTACACTCCGTTGAGATTGGGCTGCGTTCCACTGACTTGAGTCTACGTTGCGCTGACTAGGACTACGTGCCATTGACGACGTGTCTACACGCCTCTGACGACGGACACGAAGGGGCCACGCGCCTCTGACGACGGAGCCAAGTATCTCTGACGAGTGGGTTACGTGCTTATGTCTTGGAAGCTACGCGCCTCTGACCCTGTTGTTACGTGCCTCTGGATAACGGGTCATGGCGCATGTTTACACGGAGCTACGTAGCGCCTCTGGTCACGGTGCATATGGCCAAGTGCCTCAGTCACCGGGTAAGCGCCTCTGGTCTTCGGGACATGCGTTTCATGGCGTCCGACCAAGCGCCTCTTTCATCAGGGACATGCCCCTCTGGCTCTGGGACATAAACCTCTAACCCAGGTTCATGCACCTCTTTCCCCTCGTTCATATGCCACTGACTCCTAGGGAATGCGCCTCTGACCCCAGGTCCACACTACTCTGACCTCTTGTAAAACTTTGTCTGACCCCTGGTAAATGTGTTTCGTCGGATTAAGAAGTCTTGTGGCGCTGACTTTTCGACTACACTGCTTTGAGAATCGTCTGCGTTCTGCTGATTTGGGTCTACATTCCGCTGAATAGGGCTACGTTCCTTTGACGACGGGTCTACACGCCTTTGACGACGGACACGAAAGTGCCACGCGCCTCTGACGACGGGGCCAAGCATCTCTGACTACGGGGTTACGTGCTTATGTCTTGGAATGAAGCTACGCGCCTCTGACCTTGGTGATACGTGCCTCTAGATAACGGGTCATGGCGCATGTTTACACGGAGCTATATAGCGCATCTGGGTAATAGGGCAGGGCCAATGGCCTGAGTCATCCAGGCAAGCGCTTCCGTGATATGCGTTTAATGGCGTCCGACCAAGCGCCTCTTTCACCAGGGACAAGCCCCTCTGGCTCTGGGACATTAACCTCTAACCCAGGTTCACGCACCTCTTTCCCCTGGTTCATATGCCTCTGACTCCTAGGGCATGCGCCTATGACGCCTGGTTAACACTACTCCGACATCCTGTAAAACTTTGTTCGACCTCTGGTAAATTTGTCTCATCGTACATAGAGGTTTTGCGCCGCTGGCTTTCCGGCTACACTCCGTTGACATTGGGCTGCGTTCCACTGACTTGAGTCTACGTTCCGCTGACTAGGACTACGTGCCATTGACGACGTGTCTACACGCCTCTGACGACGGACACGAAGGGGCCACGCGCCTCTGACGACGGAGCCAAGCATCTCTGACGAGTGGGTTACGTGCTTATGTCTTGGAAGCTACGCGCCTCTGACCCTGTTGTTACGTGCCTCTGGATAACGGGTCATGGCGCATGTTTACACGGAGCTACGTAGCGCCTCTGGTCACGGTGCATATGGCCAAGTGCCTCAGTCACCGGGTAAGCGCCTCTGGTCTTCGGGACATGCGTTTCATGGCGTCCGACCAAGCGCCTCTTTCATCAGGGACATGCCCCTCTGGCTCTGGGACATAAACCTCTAACCCAGGTTCATGCACCTCTTTCCCCTCGTTCATATGCCACTGACTCCTAGGGCATGCGCCTCTGACCCCAGGTCCACACTACTCTGACCTCTTGTAAAACTTTGTCTGACCCCTGGTAAATGTGTTTCGTCGTATTAAGAAGTCTTGTGGCGCTGACTTTTCGACTACACTGCATTGAGAATCGTCTGCGTTCTGCTGATTTGGGTCTACATTCCGCTGAATAGGGCTACGTTCCTTTGACGACGGGTCTACACGCCTATGACGACGGACACGAAAGTGCCACGCGCCTCTGACGACGGGGCCAAGTATCTCTGACGACGGGGTTACGTGCTTATGTCTTGGAATGAAGCTACGCGCCTCTGACCTTGGTGATACGTGCCTCTAGATAACGGGTCATGGCGCATGTTTACACGGAGCTATATAGCGCATCTGGGTAATAGGGCAGGGCCAATGGCCTGAGTCATCCAGGCAAGCGCTTCCGTGATATGCGTTTAATGGCGTCCGACCAAGCGCCTCTTTCACCAGGGACAAGCCCCTCTGGCTCTGGGACATTAACCTCTAACCCAGGTTCACGCACCTCTTTCCCCTGGTTCATATGCCTCTGACTCCTAGGGCATGCGCCTATGACGCCTGGTTAACACTACTCCGACATCCTGTAAAACTTTGTTCGACCTCTGGTAAATTTGTCTCATCGTACATAGAGGTTTTGCGCCGCTGGCTTTCCGGCTACACTCCGTTGACATTGGGCTGCGTTCCACTGACTTGAGTCTACGTTGCGCTGACTAGGACTACGTGCCATTGACGACGTGTCTACACGCCTCTGACGACGGACACGAAGGGGCCACGCGCCTCTGACGACGGAGCCAAGCATCTCTGACGAGTGGGTTACGTGCTTATGTCTTGGAAGCTACGCGCCTCTGACCCTGTTGTTACGTGCCTCTGGATAACGGGTCATGGCGCATGTTTACACGGAGCTACGTAGCGCCTCTGGTCACGGTGCATATGGCCAAGTGCCTCAGTCACCGGGTAAGCGCCTCTGGTCTTCGGGACATGCGTTTCATGGCGTCCGACCAAGCGCCTCTTTCATCAGGGACATGCCCCTCTGGCTCTGGGACATAAATCTCTAACCCAGGTTCATGCACCTCTTTCCCCTCGTTCATATGCCACTGACTCCTAGGGAATGCGCCTCTGACCCCAGGTCCACACTACTCTGACCTCTTGTAAAACTTTGTCTGACCCCTGGTAAATGTGTTTCGTCGTATTAAGAAGTCGTGTGGCACTGACTTTTCGACTACACTGCTTTGAGAATCGTCTGCGTTCTGCTGATTTGGGTCTACATTCCGCTGAATAGGGCTACGTTCCTTTGACGACGGGTCTACACGCCTCTGACGACGGACACGAAAGTGCCACGCGCCTCTGACGACGGGGCCAAGCATCTCTGACTACGGGGTTACGTGCTTATGTCTTGGAATGAAGCTACGCGCCTCTGACCTTGGTGATACGTGCCTCTAGATAACGGGTCATGGCGCATGTTTACACGGAGCTATATAGCGCATCTGGGTAATAGGGCAGGGCCAATGGCCTGAGTCATCCAGGCAAGCGCTTCCGTGATATGCGTTTAATGGCGTCCGACCAAGCGCCTCTTTCACCAGGGACAAGCCCCTCTGGCTCTGGGACATTAACCTCTAACCCAGGTTCACGCACCTCTTTCCCCTGGTTCATATGCCTCTGACTCCTAGGGCATGCGCCTATGACGCCTGGTTAACACTACTCCGACATCCTGTAAAACTTTGTTCGACCTCTGGTAAATTTGTCTCATCGTACATAGAGGTTTTGCGCCGCTGGCTTTCCGGCTACACTCCGTTGACATTGGGCTGCGTTCCACTGACTTGAGTCTACGTTCCGCTGACTAGGACTACGTGCCATTGACGACGTGTCTACACGCCTCTGACGACGGACACGAATGGGCCACGCGCCTCTGACGACGGAGCCAAGCATCTCTGACGAGTGGGTTACGTGCTTATGTCTTGGAAGCTACGCGCCTCTGACCCTGTTGTTACGTGCCTCTGGATAACGGGTCATGGCGCATGTTTACACGGAGCTACGTAGCGCCTCTGGTCACGGCGCATATGGCCAAGTGCCGCAGTCACCGGGTAAGCGCCTCTGGTCTTCGGGACATGCTTTTCATGGCGTCCGACCAAGCGCCTCTTTCATCAGGGACATGCCCCTCTGGCTCTGGGACATAAACCTCTAACCCAGGTTCATGCACCTCTTTCCCCTCGTTCATATGCCACTGACTCCTAGGGCATGCGCCTCTGACCCCAGGTCCACACTACTCTGACCTCTTGTAAAACTTTGTCTGACCCCTGGTAAATGTGTTTCGTCGTATTAAGAAGTCTTGTGGCGCTGACTTTTCGACTACACTGCTTTGAGAATCGTCTGCGTTCTGCTGATTTGGGTCTACATTCCGCTGAATAGGGCTACGTTCCTTTGACGACGGGTCTACACGCCTCTGACGACGGACACGAAAGTGCCACGCGCCTCTGACGACGGGGCCAAGTATCTCTGACGACGGGGTTACGTGCTTATGTCTTGGAATGAAGCTACGCGCCTCTGACCTTGGTGATACGTGCCTCTAGATAACGGGTCATGGCGCATGTTTACACGGAGCTATATAGCGCATCTGGGTAATAGGGCAGGGCCAATGGCCTGAGTCATCCAGGCAAGCGCTTCCGTGATATGCGTTTAATGGCGTCCGACCAAGCGCCTCTTTCACCAGGGACAAGCCCCTCTGGCTCTGGGACATTAACCTCTAACCCAGGTTCACGCACCTCTTTCCCCTGGTTCATATGCCTCTGACTCCTAGGGCATGCGCCTATGACGCCTGGTTAACACTACTCCGACATCCTGTAAAACTTTGTTCGACCTCTAGTAAATTTGTCTCATCGTACATAGAGGTTTCGCGCCGCTGGCTTTCCGGCTACACTCCGTTGACATTGGGCTGCGTTCCACTGACTTGAGTCTACGTTGCGCTGACTAGGACTACGTGCCATTGACGACGTGTCTACATGCCTCTGACGACGGACACGAAGGGGCCACGCGCCTCTGACGACGGAGCCAAGCATCTCTGACGAGTGGGTTACGTGCTTATGTCTTGGAAGCTACGCGCCTCTGACCCTGTTGTTACGTGCCTCTGGATAACGGGTCATGGCGCATGTTTACACGGAGCTACGTAGCGCCTCTGGTCACGGTGCATATGGCCAAGTGCCTCAGTCACCGGGTAAGCGCCTCTGGTCTTCGGGACATGCGTTTCATGGCGTCCGACCAAGCGCCTCTTTCATCAGGGACATGCCCCTCTGGCTCTGGGACATAAACCTCTAACCCACGTTCATGCACCTCTTTCCCCTCGTTCATATGCCACTGACTCCTAGGGCATGCGCCTCTGACCCCAGGTCCACACTACTCTGACCTCTTGTAAAACTTTGTCTGACCCCTGGTAAATGTGTTTCGTCGTATTAAGAAGTCTTGTGGCGCTGACTTTTCGACTACACTGCTTTGAGAATCGTCTGCGTTCTGCTGATTTGGGTCTACATTCCGCTGAATAGGGCTACGTTCCTTTGACGACGGGTCTACACGCCTCGACGACGGACACGAAAGTGCCACGCGCCTCTGACGACGGGGCCAAGCATCTCTGACTACGGGGTTACGTGCTTATGTCTTGGAATGAAGCTACGCGCCTCTGACCTTGGTGATACGTGCCTCTAGATAACGGGTCATGGCGCATGTTTACACGGAGCTATATAGCGCATCTGGGTAATAGGGCAGGGCCAATGGCCTGAGTCATCCAGGCAAGCGCTTCCGTGATATGCGTTTAATGGCGTCCGACCAAGCGCCTCTTTCACCAGGGACAAGCCCCTCTGGCTCTGGGACATTAACCTCTAACCCAGGTTCACGCACCTCTTTCCCCTGGTTCATATGCCTCTGACTCCTAGGGCATGCGCCTATGACGCCTGGTTAACACTACTCCGACATCCTGTAAAACTTTGTTCGACCTCTGGTAAATTTGTCTCATCGTACATAGAGGTTTTGCGCCGCTGGCTTTCCGGCTACACTCCGTTGAGATTGGGCTGCGTTCCACTGACTTGAGTCTACGTTGCGCTGACTAGGACTACGTGCCATTGACGACGTGTCTACACGCCTCTGACGACGGACACGAAGGGGCCACGCGCCTCTGACGACGGAGCCAAGCATCTCTGACGAGTGGGTTACGTGCTTATGTCTTGGAAGCTACGCGCCTCTGACCCTGTTGTTACGTGCCTCTGGATAACGGGTCATGGCGCATGTTTACACGGAGCTATATAGCGCATCTGGGTAATAGGGCAGGGCCAATGGCCTGAGTCATCCAGGCAAGCGCTTCCGTGATATGCGTTTAATGGCGTCCGACCAAGCGCCTCTTTCACCAGGGACAATCCCCTCTGGCTCTGGGACATTAACCTCTAACCCAGGTTCACGCACCTCTTTCCCCTGGTTCATATGCCTCTGACTCCTAGGGCATGCGCCTATGACGCCTGGTTAACACTACTCCGACATCCTGTAAAACTTTGTTCGACCTCTGGTAAATTTGTCTCATCGTACATAGAGGTTTTGCACCGCTGGCTTTCCGGCTACACTCCGTTGAGATTGGGCTGCGTTCCACTGACTTGAGTCTACGTTGCGCTGACTAGGACTACGTGCCATTGACGACGTGTCTACACGCCTCTGACGACGGACAGGAAGGGGCCACGCGCCTCTGACGACGGAGCCAAGCATCTCTGACGAGTGGGTTACGTGCTTATGTCTTGGAAGCTACGCGCCTCTGACCCTGTTGTTACGTGCCTCTGGATAACGGGTCATGGCGCATGTTTACACGGAGCTACGTAGCGCCTCTGGTCACGGTGCATATGGCCAAGTGCCTCAGTCACCGGGTAAGCGCCTCTGGTCTTCGGGACATGCGTTTCATGGCGTCCGACCAAGCGCCTCTTTCATCAGGGACATGCCCCTCTGGCTCTGGGACATAAACCTCTAACCCAGGTTCATGCACCTCTTTCCCCTCGTTCATATGCCACTGACTCCTAGGGAATGCGCCTCTGACCCCAGGTCCACACTACTCTGACCTCTTGTAAAACTTTGTCTGACCCCTGGTAAATGTGTTTCGTCGTATTAAGAAGTCGTGTGGCACTGACTTTTCGACTACACTGCTTTGAGAATCGTCTGCGTTCTGCTGATTTGGGTCTACATTCCGCTGAATAGGGCTACGTTCCTTTGACGACGGGTCTACACGCCTCTGACGACGGACACGAAAGTGCCACGCGCCTCTGACGACGGGGCCAAGCATCTCTGACGACGGGGTTACGTGCTTATGTCTTGGAATGAAGCTACGCGCCTCTGACCTTGGTGATACGTGCCTCTAGATAACGGGTCATGGCGCATGTTTACACGGAGCTATATAGCGCATCTGGGTAATAGGGCAGGGCCAATGGCCTGAGTCATCCAGGCAAGCGCTTCCGTGATATGCGTTTAATGGCGTCCGACCAAGCGCCTCTTTCACCAGGGACAAGCCCCTCTGGCTCTGGGACATTAACCTCTAACCCAGGTTCACGCACCTCTTTCCCCTGGTTTATATGCCTCTGACTCCTAGGGCATGCGCCTATGACGCCTGGTTAACACTACTCCGACATCCTGTAAAACTTTGTTCGACCTCTGGTAAATTTGTCTCATCGTACATAGAGGTTTTGCGCCGCTGGCTTTCCGGCTACACTCCGTTGAGATTGGGCTGCGTTCCACTGACTTGAGTCTACGTTGCGCTGACTAGGACTACGTGCCATTGACGACGTGTCTACACGCCTCTGACGACGGACAGGAAGGGGCCACGCGCCTCTGACGACGGAGCCAAGCATCTCTGACGAGTGGGTTACGTGCTTATGTCTTGGAAGCTACGCGCCTCTGACCCTGTTGTTACGTGCCTCTGGATAACGGGTCATGGCGCATGTTTACACGGAGCTACGTAGCGCCTCTGGTCACGGTGCATATGGCCAAGTGCCTCAGTCACCGGGTAAGCGCCTCTGGTCTTCGGGACATGCGTTTCATGGCGTCCGACCAAGCGCCTCTTTCATCAGGGACATGCCCCTCTGGCTCTGGGACATAAACCTCTAACCCAGGTTCATGCACCTCTTTCCCCTCGTTCATATGCCACTGACTCCTAGGGAATGCGCCTCTGACCCCAGGTCCACACTACTCTGACCTCTTGTAAAACTTTGTCTGACCCCTGGTAAATGTGTTTCGTCGTATTAAGAAGTCGTGTGGCACTGACTTTTCGACTACACTGCTTTGAGAATCGTCTGCGTTCTGCTGATTTGGGTCTACATTCCGCTGAATAGGGCTACGTTCCTTTGACGACGGGTCTACACGCCTCTGACGACGGACACGAAAGTGCCACGCGCCTCTGACGACGGGGCCAAGCATCTCTGACGACGGGGTTACGTGCTTATGTCTTGGAATGAAGCTACGCGCCTCTGACCTTGGTGATACGTGCCTCTAGATAACGGGTCATGGCGCATGTTTACACGGAGCTATATAGCGCATCTGGGTAATAGGGCAGGGCCAATGGCCTGAGTCATCCAGGCAAGCGCTTCCGTGATATGCGTTTAATGGCGTCCGACCAAGCGCCTCTTTCACCAGGGACAAGCCCCTCTGGCTCTGGGACATTAACCTCTAACCCAGGTTCACGCACCTCTTTCCCCTGGTTTATATGCCTCTGACTCCTAGGGCATGCGCCTATGACGCCTGGTTAACACTACTCCGACATCCTGTAAAACTTTGTTCGACCTCTGGTAAATTTGTCTCATCGTACATAGAGGTTTTGCGCCGCTGGCTTTCCGGCTACACTCCGTTGAGATTGGGCTGCGTTCCACTGACTTGAGTCTACGTTCCGCTGACTAGGACTACGTGCCATTGACGACGTGTCTACACGCCTCTGACGACGGACACGAAGGGGCCACGCGCCTCTGACGACGGAACCAAGCAACTCTGACGAGTGGGTTACGTGCTTATGTCTTGGATGCTACGCGCCTCTGACCCTGTTGTTACGTGCCTCTGGATAACGGGTCATGGCGCATGTTTACACGGAGCTACGTAGCGCCTCTGGTCACGGTGCATATGGCCAAGTGCCTCAGTCACCGGGTAAGCGCCTCTGGTCTTCGGGACATGCGTTTCATGGCGTCCGACCAAGCGCCTCTTTCATCAGGGACATGCCCCTCTGGCTCTGGGACATAAACCTCTAACCCAGGTTCATGCACCTCTTTCCCCTCGTTCATATGCCACTGACTCCTAGGGCATGCGCTTCTGACCCCAGGTCCACACTACTCTGACCTCTTGTACAATTACATCTGATCTCTGATAGATTCGTCTCGTCGTATATCGAAGTGGGAACTGTCTCCTATCTCAAATAATCCGTCATCATAGTCCCTCTAGTCTTGTCATTATCTTCTGCTGTTATGACAAATAATGCTTAAATATTCCTATTCCGTATTATGTAATAGTCTTTGGTTTCCGGTTTGTCTTTTCTATATTGCTGCTACTTTAACGCTGATTAGGAAAAACCCTAACGGGATGCTTCTCACCTCGCTGAAGTGAAGTCCGGTGTAATTCATAATGATTTAGCTGAAGTTACCATTCGATAAATAATTTCTCCTTAATTAGTCCAATCAACAAGATAGTTAAGGCCAGATAGATTAGTCTTAATTTACACTCATAACGAATCTCTGAATATGACGTTCGACGTTTATGAAATCATACGAAAGAAATTATGTAACATAAAATGCAATATGTAAATTTGCAACCAAATTGATGGAACCATTTAATGTTACCTGTCTATGCTCATACTTAAATTGAGGAAAATCAGTCTACATCTGTGAAAAGTATTGCTATAATAGTCTATTTTGATTAGCTGTCAGTTGTGGCTATAGTTTTATACATCAGCCTTGAAGGAATATCATCCAAAGAAAACTAAATATAACTTTAAATGTTAATTAATCATTAATTATTCCTATTTTGAAATAAGCTTTTGAAAATCGATTGTCATATTTGTATGTGTGATGCAATAAAATAGAAAACCGTTACCAGTATTAACGCGGGCGTTGAGGAAATTCGACTACCAAATTTTATTTTAGAACATTAAAATTTATGTTTGTTACTATTTTACATTCGTTAATGGTAAAAGTGCAGTAGACTGGCTAGAAAAGTTTTGTAGCATGTAGAGGCTAATCTGGTGAAAAGGACCTGAATATTAGTCTTAATGTCTGTGCGTTACAACTGTGGTATATGTAAGGTTTCAGGATGTAATTTGTTTCATAAATTGATTGTAATTATGTGCTTAGTAGAATTACTAGACTTGGTGGTGGTATTGATGGTGAAAGATAGACATACTGCACTTTCACCATTACGAAATATGACCTCAAGATGTTAAATATATATACATCTATTAAACTCTGGTTTAAGGATATATATGATGAAACTTAAATTCTGCAGGAAAGGATACAAAATAAATTACGGAGTCGAGTATTTTCTGAAATGTTAACGAAATGCAGTTCAGGACTTTCTTAAATTAAAATTCAACGTACTAGCTCTCCAATTTATTTTGCACTTACCGCCAACCAGGTTAGAACTTTCCATGAGTGATATTACGTTAATTAATAATGCAAAAATAATGAAAGCAAATCATACAGTATTAATTTATGGCTCTGGTCGAGATCGATGCAAATTTAAACTAGAAAGTTTTGATATGTTTCCAGATTTGTTGATCTTCACGTTGTCACACCTATTACTTAATTTGTAATAAATACTGATGCTACTCCAAAGGTTGGTTGTAAAGGGAGTTGAGTTTTTGTATTATGAATATGATGAGAAGTTTTAATTTGGAAGTAGATGTACTTGGCTTACAAAGATCATCATTTGCTTCTATAAGTTATACTAAGTTCTGTTGTTAAATTTCAATAAATCTAATTCTTTTTTCGAAAATATTTAACAAATACCAATGCTATGGAAGGTAAAAAAATTGGAATTTCAAATTGAAGAATTAGTGAAAATATAATTTGTCCAGGATTTTGTCTGTACATGTTTATATATTTTTAATTAAATGTTAGTATATTGCTGTCATGAATTGTGACACTTTTTTTATTTTTGCCGAGGATTGTTGCTGAACTACTTACCAACCAGACGAAGATAATAAGAGAATCGGTTCCACGGGACCAGATTTGTGGTCTACATTTTTCTCATTTCTTTGTGGCAGTCGGTAAGTTCATTTGATAAGTCACATAATTTCTTAATCGATTATTAATCTTTTGTAAGAAAAAATTACCTAAATGTAAATGTACAGGATTTCAAAACAATGGTCGAACTTACCTTACATACATTTGCTTTATATTGAGCCACACAATAGTTACAATTTCAAATATCATAATTCAAATAATTTATGTAATTACCTATTTTTTTTTTCAAGAATTTCTTATTCTATATTTATGCTGTGGTTCTTAGAAAAATTATTGCGGAAGAGAAGGAAGTCTATTACTAAAAATTTGTATTGGTGATCTTAGTTTGTGAGCATTTAACGTTTTCTTGCAAATAAATCAAATTAAAATTTTTACGAATGCTTTAGATACGTACGTAAAATCAGATTTACGAGGAAAGTTACACAAAACATACTGGGTTAGAGGGTTGCAGATTTTAACCAAGAGTAATATCTTTCCAATACTCTGAAAACTGATACGTATGACCAATTTACATTTGAGCTACACATTCAGAAAATATTTCAAATTGCAGACTAAATCTATTCTATCTAATGCTAAGAATTCAATTTGTTCCGTGCGGAAAATCGATTTACTTTTATGAACAAATGGTTACACTGATAATAGCAAGTTCTAAATTGCTGCTATAATTACATAACTTTTAATATGTAACTATCTTTCAAAAGGTTCAAGACGTGCAATAAAAATGGAGCAATTTACTGCTCCGAATTCGTTCGCAACAGATCAGTTAATTTAATATAGGCTAAAGAAAGAATTCAAATAAATTGTCTTCAAATTCTTAAATCTCATGTTATCTCCAGATATCACAGCATTAGTCCGAATCACACTGAGAAATTCTCGAGTCTGAAATCAGCAGTGGAATTAAGTCAATGAATTGAAATAGCGTCAACTAGTTGTTTCTCAAAGGTATATATTTACGTGGCAAGCTTTTAACTTGAATTTAAGTAAGTGTTCATTCTTTTAAAAACTCAAATTTAAAGTTAATCCTCACATGTAAGGCACGCCATTATTCCAATGTGCACAAAATTTAATCTATTGAAAGGAAGTGTTACGATATTTTCAATTTGTTGGAATAGTTTTAAGTTACATGAACTGTATGAATGCATTTTCTTAATTGGACCAAATATTTTAATTTTCTTTAACAGCATAATACAGAAATCTTGAACCTAGTTTAGTATCGGACTTTCTTAGATGTGGTGTCAGTTTCATATTATATACTAATTCTGAAGAAAACAATTTTCTTCTCCTAAAAAGCTAAAATAAATTCAGCTTTACATTATATATGTATATATAAAACACGTTTAACATTTAATACAGTGACGTAACTAGAGGGTTTGAGGCTTCTACAAAATTAAGGTGGAACCTCTTCCATTTTTGAGTCCTAGAAAGTGACGCTTGTTTAATAGTTTTAATCATTTTATGCTCGACCATGCCGAAATGTAGTAATTACACACCAGGTAGCAGTCCTTTAATGCATGTCATTAAAGTACATCTACTCATTAAAGTACAGGTGTTCAACCAATGACAAGTCAGCTTACAGGTGTTCAGCCAATGACAAGTCAGCTTTGTACCGTTATAAAACCGCAAGTATCAATTATTCTCGGATATGCAATCGAAAGAGAATTAGCGAAAAGTCACGGAGGCTGGAAATCCAATACTGTCGCAAAAGGTTAAGGTTATGTTCTGTTACTATAATAATTAGCGTTAATTGTAAATAATATTCAAATAAATTCAATTTGTCATCTCGTTTTTCTTTAATTTCAATGTTATATCAAAGTTAATATTTAGTTTACTCTGTAGGTTCTTATACAAGGTCAATGTGGACATCTGTTCCTCGGGAAAAAAATCAATAATTTCTCGTCTGCGTACATCTCACAATTTACGAGGTATTGCTCAAGGTCAGTTAGATACAAATAAAATGAATAATTTCAAGTTAGAAATATGGTCGAGCATAAAAAGTCGTATGAAACTCGCCTATAATGGTAATTAAGAAACTCGTATGAAAATTATGAAACTCGCTTGCGCTCGTTTCATAAACATCCATACTCGCTTCTTAATTACTGTCATTATAGGCTCGTTGCATAATGTACTATTATGCTCGACGATGCCGAAATGTAGTAATTATACACCTGGTCGCAGTCCTTTAATGCATGTCATTAAAGTACACCTATTCATTATAGTTCAGGTTTTCGATTATTCTCGGATATGCAATCGAAAGACAACGAGGGAAACGTCACGGAGGCTGGAAATCCAATACTGTCGCAGAAGGTTATGTTCTGTTACTATAATAATTAGCGTTAATTGTAAATAATATTAAACTAAATTCAATTTGTCATCTCGTTTTTCAATTCTAAATCAATTTCCAGGTTATATCAAAATTAGTTCATGTTACATTACATCAAGGTTAATGACATTGTTTCTCGGAAAAAATCAATACTTTCGCGCCTGCGCACGTCTCACATTTAAGAACTATGAACAAGGTCACTTCCGATCTTCTGTCAGATACAAATAAAATGAATACTTCTGAATAATTTCAAGTTAGAAATATGGTCGAGCATAAAAAGTCGTATGAAACTTGCCTATAATGGTAATTAAGACGCTCGTATGAAAATTATGAAACTCGCTTGCGCTCGTTTCATAAACAAACATACTTGCGTCTTAATTACTATCATTATAGGCTCGTTGCATAATGTACTATTATAATGACCTCCCCCTTGACAAAATCTGGGTACGTCACTGTTTAATGTTGTTCTGAATTACGCTTACTCTCACTACAAAACTTCAAAGAGTCAGACTCTGTAAACATAAACAACTTCTTTGACGTTAGTTTAGATGTCTGAAAAACAGAATTTCATTACATATGTGAAACTTACACTTAAATAATACACCATGGATGCACACCTGCAGATATCTTGTGTTGATTTTGTTATGGCGTGGTCTCAGATTGTTTCTTCAGTTGGTTTTATATTTTGTTCATGTATTGAATTCTAAAATAGTTTCCTTGTTAACTCAATATTAGGCGAGGTGCGTACTTGAGCAGACAATGCGGTGCCTTAACAAGAGGAACTTCCTGGAAGATGCATCCGGAGCCGCACTGAAGAGAAAGAAGTTAAGTACATATCAGATGAGAGATGTTACACTTTTCATTGCGGTTGTATACACAAATTTTAAGTTTCCAGTAACGTTGAGATATGATACGTTGCAAGTTGCTTTATGAATGTCATACTGCTTTAGAAATGGTCTCAAATTTGGTTCTGTTCGTATTTCTGGTTAGTCGAAACAACTGGATCAAACAGAACAGGCAGCCCTGCAGATCCTGGGAGATAGATTAAAAATAAAACTAGTTGAGGATTTTAGAATATAATATTAATTCTAACATTCAGTTGGAAAACGAGTTTTTGTGACAATTAATTCTTGAATTAGAATAATAGAAGTTTTCCGAGTAGTACAAGTATTTATAAAAAAAAACTTGGTAATCATATTTTATTGCCTTTCATGCAGTATTTCAGATTGCATAAATATTTGATATTTCATTAATGTAACAAGACAATAAAAAATGGCTTACAAAGTTAATTTTGACTTTTGTGTGTCAAGATTATTCTAAATTTCGTTTAGTTAAAATAAATAAAATACTTTAAACATCCTGTTCGTAATTCAATGCACCCTAAAATACTTGAATTACTGTATAAACTTTCAAATTACGCAGTTGTAATTGTTAAGCCCCGTTATTAAATTTTCAGAATTACATTCCATTTCGTGATTTTGTACCCTACTTTAGTAATGTGTATGAATTTTCTGATGTTGGATTGGATAATATTTTCCGTGTTGAATAGTTGTAGTAGAGTCTATACTAAATTTCCCAAATTATTATTACATTTTAAAACTCCCTTTAATTCTAGTACGTCACTCACATTTGACTCAACCTCATATGAACAAGGTAACAAACTCAATGAGAGAGTTTCATCATGTCTAATTCGTCATTGTCATTTTATGCATTGCATCTATTACTATTGAGCTTTATTTTAGGGACTTCACATCTTTACAAAGCAATCGGAATTTTCCGTAAATTAGTATTGCAGAGGAATGTAGGTAGCAACTGGTAGTCTTAAATATTTCACTCAAATCTTAAATTTACAATACTGACAAGGACATGTACGAATGAGCGATCATATGTAATAATGTATTAGACTTCCATCTTCTTTAGTGTTTATTCATATTCTGAAGTTATCTTTAAACTAACATTGTATTTTTCTCTATTTGAAGTAAAATTGATCAATTTGTTCCAAATTTCGCCACTATATAACACAAAGATATTTTCTAACAATTTTACTAATATTAGAGTAAAATGTTTAATATGGAATTCGTGTGTTTTAGAGAGACAAGATTTAGCGCTGTTCATAATAAATTTTTCGGAATTGGGAACGTGCTATATTCAATAATAGTAATAATAATAATAATAATAATAATAATAATAATAATAATAATAATGATGATGATGATGATGATGTGGGTTAAATATTTTGTAATATTCTTACTTATTACCGCTTATTTTTCATTACTTCGCAATTTCAGTAATATTAAATATTTAAAAAAAATCCATGCTATTGGTCATTGTTGTCTGTGCTGTTAATGTAGCGAGTGATATTTCTATACTCTGAAACTGATGCATAATTATATTTTGAGAATGAATGAATTTCACCTTTTTCTTGTTTGTGTTTTTTTCTCTGGTAGTGTTCTAAAATTGCCATATACTGTACAGTGTGACTTAATAATATGTTAATATTAGTTTTACTACATCAATTTTAATATAATATTACGTTTATCTGCAATTTTTTCTCAATGTAGATTCTGTCTCTTAAGATACTGATGTAAAAGAGTTTATTTTAAATTGATTATGCTCGGAAATAGTACAGATTCTCGTATGGTTTTGCAAAAAATATAATTTATGCCTTGTAAATACACTCGTAAAGTTTTTTCGTATTTGTAATATTTCCAATTATGTTACTGCTTTAATTTTCAGGTTGTTTGGAGGAAAGAATTTTTTAATTGAGCTAATCACTTGATGCCATTAACGATATATTTTTACAGATGTTATTTATGAATGACTAACTTAAGGAAATTTCATTTGAATGTTGATTGCTTCTGTTTAGTATTCGTTAAGTTTGGGAACATAAATCTCATGTTCGCGAAAAAGTAGACATTATTCAGTGCATGTCTATGTGCTTTCAGAAGTACCTGTAAACAAATATTACTGTAAATCAGCCTTTGACTAAATTCATCACATAGCTCATAACAGCAGAACTGCTTGCCAAGTACCACATGTTTTGTGTAAACTGTTCTCTCATTAAATGCAAGCTAAATTGTGTATGTGCACTAATAACAAATGGATACGAGTGAAATTTCAATTCTTAATATAAATATTGTTTGAAGTTCTTCAAAAAATATTATGTTATCCGTGTAATTAAAAACAACTGAATTAGTATTTGAAATCGAAAGTAACTTGCATGTCAAAAATTTTAAAGTACTCTTGCATTACTAAAAATGCTTGTGCCAAATTTTAACTCAAAATTAGATTGTGATTTCCCAAGAATTGTTCGTTACAAGATAATCTTACATTATCTTTTGCAGTACCTATCTGTAAAACTTGTACCCTTCTTCAAACTATCGTGGAAATGCGAAGTGAAATGTGAAACGTGAAGTGTGTAGTGCGTAGCGTGTGGTAAAGTGAATGGGTAAAGAATATGCGAAATGAAATGAGGGGAAGAACGAAGAACACTGAAGAAAGAAATGAATAAATCTCAAGAATAAAAATGAAGCAAATTGATTTCGAAGAAATGAAATTCAAGAGAAAGGACTGAAGAGAAAAGAAAGGAATATGGAAGAAAATGTAGTCAAGCTAATGAAGAGAAATAATGCGATGCGTGAAGAGGGGTACAAGGATTCTTTTTAAATAAGGAATCGCGAAATTTTGTGTTGACAGTTGTCTGGGAAATCACATTCTCAATATGGAACTGAAACTTCAAGTTCCTTTACACAGACAAAATTTGAATTCAAATATTCCTGGAGGATATTTATGAAACATTCAGATTTCTCCACACAAATATATACTAATTGAAATGCTGGAACTATATTGGAATTTGAAGTTATATCGGACAAAATATAGTTTCGCAGAAAGTGTTGAGAATTATGTTCCCAATTAAGCACTAACACGTCTTAACAAACGTTTAAAATACTATTTTTTTTACAGAATATTTATTGAATGCGGAAGAGTGAATTGTCAAGCTCAGTGTTTCCTGACGTTTCATTGTGATTTTAGAATTCTTGACATAGTTATTATTATTATTATTATTATTATTATTATTATTATTATTATTATTATTATTATTATTATTATTATTATTATTATTATCATCATTATTTTATTTTGATTCAGTGGAAGTCTTCTGTATTAAATCAGTTATTATTTTCAGAATGGCAAATTCTTCCTCGTCCTAAAGAATTTAAGGATGTTCTGTTGATATAACACTTTAGATGTTTCAATTTTCTGAGTGATTGTTACACTGTATATTTCTTGCTTAATGTTGTTTTTATATACATTATACTGATTTCTATTAACATTCCTAATTGATTTTATGTTAGTATGATTAATTTGTTACAGATATTAGATTGTATACGTCTGGATTATTTTGCATATATCTATTTTCATAATACTTACTTTCAGTATATAATTATCTCAGTATTTCATTTTTTTCAGGAGAGCACGGCTTAATATAAAATTATTCCTAATGGGAATTTCTTGCTTTATCTTAGGATATTATTCATTGACGAAGAGTGATGATGCAATTTTCTCACTGAAATGCCACTCTCATTTCTATTTGAATATTATTTTTTCGTAACTTGTCGTGCTAAAAGTATTACCCATATCTTATACATCTTAATTTGTTTCCCCTAATTCCATAACTGTTATACCTTTGAGCCCGTTCACTGCCACAATTCAACATAGACGTACATCTTTTCTATTATATATCTGTATTATGTACATTTGTTTCAAAGAGATACCTACTTACAGTTGTACCATTACTTGTCCAGTAACTCTGTTAATTATTCTTTGTATCTGAACGAATCGCAGGTTTTATTTCTGCAAGAGACTATTCTTAGAGATTTAATACAACTGTACTATTCGTCCTTTTTCTCATTTGTAATTTAATGTTGGTTACAGATAAACCGTGGATCGTTTCAAATCCTTGTTGGGATGTTACCTGGTTGAGAGTTTTTCCGGGGTTTTCCCTCAACCCATTAAGAGCAAATGCTGGATAACTTTCGTCGCTGGACCCTGGACTCATCTCGCTGGCATAATCTACATTCATCTCGCTTAGATAACAGTAGGAGTTGAAAAAGCGTCGTAAAATAACCAACTAAAAACCATAGATCGTGGAAGAGGAATCGGATGCTACAAGAGAATGCGTGTGGTGATGGATCGCTCGTTAATTCTGTGTAAAGATTGAAACGAAAAACTGAATCCATAAAATATAAACTGAATGTCTGGAGAGGTTTGAAATAGTTACAAAATGTAAATACCTAATTGTGAATATAGTGGACGAGTTAGTGCTTGTCACATGAGAGAAAAGTGTGAATACTTTGAATGTTTTGACATGTCACTATTGTTTTAGATTCAAGAAGAAATAAACGTACAATGAATCCAAAATTGTTTAACTTACATTCACCACATTCCAATTAGACACGTTTGATTTGAAACTCTCTTCTGTCTGGGAACAATATAGTACTTACGAGATGTAAAATTAGAGCATTAATTTTGTAATTGATTAACTAGCGAACTTACTCGTGTTAATTATGTAAGTCTGTGCGGCTTACAGCTGTTTCGGTGCTTCATGACACCATCCTCAGAGCCTACTAGATCTCGGCGAAGTCGTCTCGAAACTTCTCTGCCTGTTGTGTGGGTGCGTTTGATTGTTGAAAAATGTTGAAAAGTGACGCACCGAAACAGCTGTAAGCCGCACAGACTTACATAATTAACACGAGTAAGTCCGCTAGTTAATCAATTACTTACATTCAAGTGTTAAAAGTAGTGTACGCAAGATTCAAAATGGATTAATTTTGTCTATTGATAGTAAAACTGTTCCTCAAATAGTATTCGTGGCATTAATGTTATTGGAAGAAAATTGTTTATAAACTTAAACTTATTTTCCTTTTTAATATTTCCCAGAAGTTTTGGCCGTGTCTTGGGGAAGTAAATTTTTTTTCCAAATTGAAATTTTAAAGATTACGTATTTTTTTCGAAATCGCTCATATTTGGCTGAAGATAAAATTTATCGTAGTAATACCCATTTATAGTATTAATTCATAACAAAGAAACTGACTTCAAAGACTTCCAACTGCAATTAAATTAAAATTGAATAAAAAAAAGCAAAAAGTAGGCCTACGCTTCCTATTTTTGTCGAAGTTTATCTTGATGGCGATATTTTCAATCCTCTAGTTATAACTCTCACAGTATGACGTTAGGGAAAATGAAAATATTCAGTCCCTACCGTATGATCAGTTATTAGGTGTTTTAAAATCTTCTGACATAACACATTTACAAAACAGATCTTAGGAAGAGGTATAGAAATGCATTCCAATAACTGAAGCAATACAAAGCATTTTTTTTAAATCTGAAAAGTACTGTTACAGAAAACCAATTTCGTAATGATCTTCCAAAGCATAGGTCTATGAAAGTGAACCAAGCACATAAATTCTTCAGAAATATAATGCATCTGAAATGTGTTTGTAAGTTAAACATTCCTTAATAAGAGGTTAATAATGAAAGATAAAATATGTTATGCAGTTAAAAACAATCATGACTCGAATAGCAATTTATTACGAATAATGTCCACGAAATATATTCAAGATAATATTTTACAGCTATGTTGCAACAAAATTAACTTCGGAAAGAGCGAACAATGTCTATTGATAGAATTATTTTTAGTCTTAACTTCCCTGATATTCATCAGAACGCATTGGAGTTGAATGAATTTATTACAAAGATGTGAAACATAAATCATAAACTGAAATATTGGATGACTTGGTGAGAAGCAAGATATTTGCTCAAACTTCACGTCAAAAATGTAATCATTGTTGTAATGCTTATCAAATTGGCCTTGTTACGGACTCGTTATTCTCTTATACTATAGAAGTATTTCATTTGATACTTTAAAGAAATTGTTAATATTCTAAATATAATTTTCTTGTTAAAATCACACTTCAATTTTCAAGTTTAATTTTACATACTGTGAAATTATAGAATTAGCTAATTATCTTTAAGATACGTAATATAAACTATTATGATTAAAAAGAATAAAGCTCATATAAACATGTAACCAATATCCAATGGGAGTGAAGATCCAGCTCTTTGAATAACGAATGTTCAAATTTGCAAGAAGGAATTATTTATTAATGACTTAGTGATTTCTTACTTGCATGGTATCAATATATTTCTACAGATTAGTGAACTTTTCCGCTCTGTTGACAAGAGTAAGTGTTGCTATTCTGAGGTAGCCTTCTTTTAAGAGGGCAGCAGTATTCAAAATGCAAGCGACCAATTCGTTTCTTGTGTTTACCTTGTTTTTGTTCACTTTGACTTTCATCCACTTCTACAAACACAAAAATCGACTGGAGTAAGATGTGGGGACCTTGGTGGCCAATGCACTTAGCCAAGGCAACTATAAACAGCTGTTTCTCTACACCCATTGTGAACAGGACTGGACTAGGACGATCTCGGAAGAGAAGCAAATACTATTCATTTGTATGTAATCAATAATGCATAGTCATTTATCGTTCCTTTACATAATTTGTAAAGTTCGTTGTACTTAACATTCGAGCAGCTAGCTGTAGCTCCACACCAGTTGGAAATTGGACAAATGTTTATAGAAACGTTATTACTCAGAGTACTGTATTCCACCACCCCTAAAATATTTACAATTCCTCCTGAATCACCCTGTATATTTCAAATATTAGGATAGCTCAGTACAATGGAACTATCAACAACTTCCCTTAGCATTTTGATGCAACTCTTGTTTTCTGTTCAATGCAAGACTGCGAAGTTCTAAACTTCCAAAATATTGCACTTTGACTTCATGAATAGATTGAATATTTTAAGATCTTGAAAATATTGTATTTTCTGTAGGTAGCATATATTGTAAGGAGTTCCCAGTGAATTTTCGTTACCAATTTTTCCAAGTTTATTTTTCCGAAAATCAATTTTTCTAAAACTGAAAATCCTAATTGCGTTTCTTTAATATGGGTTTTCCCAATCTCGAACATTGATTTTTCGAGAGTTCCAAACAATTGTCATTTAATGTTTACGGGAGAATGGTATGTACAAATACACGTAAATATTGCCAAACACTATTTTCATCCTTACAAATGTAATAATTGTTGCCTATATTCTTAATTCTTTCATTTGCAAATCACTTCTTTCCAAACTTAATTCTGCTATGATAGTTTTGGTTTCTGATTGTTCTTATTTTGAAACTCTTTCAACGCCGATATTTTTCGATGAAAAGGTTAAAGTGATTGTGCCATCCCTCACTAACATTGTTAGTTATGAATATCCTTTTTTCTACTGAATATATAGCTAGGTGAAACCGATATTCGTCTTTCTCGATGCTGAGCGCGCAATTATAAAGTAAATAACAATTGGAATCTGTTTATAAAAAGTCGAAGAAGACTTTAATACAATTTACCGGCATAAAAGCGAGTATTAATAACATGTGCGTTTCGGTTTTCAGTTCACGATCATCTACATTATAATTATTTTGCAATACTTCACCTTAAACATTCATAGTTTGAGCAAGATGAAACAAACTCCCTGAAAGTGGCAAGTTTGCCTTTGGAAAAAGGTTCCGTTGTGAAGCAGTTCATAATAGCTAATTGGATATGTCGTAATTTTTTGAGGCCGACAACTTAGAATTTGAAAATTCCATGCAGCGAAAACAACAGAACAATACTATTTCACATTGAATGGTTTCTTCAGACGATGATTGGTAAATTGTACGAAGACAGATTGGAAGCTAACAAAGCATAAACCAAAAATAAGAGTATAATTTAAGTTTGTACATTTGATCACTTCTACCTTTATTAATAGTTCCAGGAATAGTAAACACTATTGTAAATATTATAAGAGACACTTTGAATAACCAAATGTTTTTATTAAGAAAAGTGGCCAATGTGGATAACTATTTAGGAAGAACAGTTTATAACTGTTTAGGAAGAACAGTTTAGAAAAAAATGTTTAGTAAAAATGGTCATAATGGAAGTTATTTTAGAGAAAATATGTAGGAAATATGACCGGGAACGCTTGAAAGTCTTCAAATGTTGCATTCGTTCGAAAAACTATGAAGCTTGCTATATTCTAATCTTTTGATGAACTGTTAGTTTGTTACATTCAGAGTAATTTTAAATTAATGGCTATTTTTTTAGCAATCATCAGACAAGTGTTTTCCTAAGACCATCATAGTTGCATCATTGTGAATGACTCAAATTTGCAAAGGATATGTGTGAAGATCTAATTCATTCGTTGAATAAATACTGTAAGAAACGAGCTCTGTAAATATAAACACTGCAATAAATTTGTTGAAAATAACTGAGTGAACGTCATTTCACTAAACTAATTTTAATGGTGTACTACTTCTATATACTGGGAGCTAAATTGAAAATAGATTTCAATAATTTTAAGTGTTTTTGTAAACTTTAATCATATTAAACTTAAGAATTTCTACTACATTATGTTACAGCAAGCGCAAAAAGAATTACAAGAGTAAAACTTATAATTCTGTATAATAAATGAATAACTTATTTTCATGTAGATGTAAAAAAGAACGTGCGCACAAATGTCACTTCAAGTAATAAAAAATATATATGTGGAAAAAACTTAAGCTTCAAGTAATTACCGGTACGTACATTGAGAATTAGCTGTCAGATTTGGAGCTAATTTCACAATAATTTTGTTGTATTTCAATGGTATATCAGTTTGAGATTTGTATGTTGAAAGTTTCAACAGGGGCGTATTTTGCGGGCTACCGGCGGTAGCCCAAGGAAATTACAAAAGAAAAAGTTTATAATATAACATAATGTAATAATTTTGTATTATTAGTTTTACCATAGTAATTAAAATTAAAGTAATTGTTAGATATATTTTGTGTAATAATAGTGTCAGCGGTAGCCCAAACCCTTTAACCAGTATGCGCCACTGGTTGAAACGTAATATAACAGTTACAGGCATCTCTCTTCTGTGTTGAAAGCGTCTGAGTAGAATATTCAAGTGCCTCAATTTTTCTGTCAACTCATACTGTTGAACTACTTAAATGTTTTAATCCAGTTTATATAACAACTTAGCCAACTGTGAAAAGAGTGTTCGAGTAAGAAATAATAGCTTCCAGACTTGTTAAAGTGTAACTCAAACACTGAATTAATTATGCTTTGTAACTAAGAATTGTATAATGCAACACAAATTGTAATAAAACATGACACAACTTCTCATTAAAGAATTTCTTTCCACGTGTTTTAGAAACTGAAATTACTTGAACCCATTATAAATAAACTAGTGCATAATCGCAATCAGTGTTCCTTACGAAAGTTAAAAGCCTACAAGAAGTAGTGATCTTTAGGAAATAAACGCTTAACAATTCGAATTCCTTACCACTATAAAACATATTGGAGCCTAGCAGTAAACAGTCATAGACAAATATAAGAAATACCTATAGTTGAATAGAGCGAGAGCCTGCACTATCTTGACTATTGCTTATCATGGGAGAGCTGCACGAAACAAGTACATTTATTCTGTCCTTCATGTAGAGCGACATGTTGGATCGTTGTGCATCAAGTTCCTTTCCATATTGAACGCCGTGTATATTCCAAATTATCCTTCCCAATTTACAATTAGGGTTAGGCTCATGTTTAAAGAAACTTTACAAGACTTGTACTTTTTTAACGTTTCTCCCACTGGAATTAAGTTCATCGTACTTAATTGTCTTGTATACATCATATCCTTTGAGATGTCCATTTGGCCTTGTAGGAAACGTCTATGTGGCCTTTTCTGTAGATGTATGACATCATGGAATGAAGTTCGCTAAAAACAAAACCAAATTATAAACGTATCTTATGTTATAAAATGTGGAGTTAATGTACAGTAACACTATCGTCTACAGAACTTCCCGAATCTTCGTATAAAAAGATTAATGTATTTTTCTGAAGTGAAAAGAGAGAATACTGGATGTCAGTCTGTCGGTGTCCGTTCTCTTCCAGTATTCCTTTGTGTTAGGTTTGGTACATACCTAGAACTGGACTGATTACTTGGTTGGGTTTTTTCCGAGATTTCCCTAACCGTAAGGCGAATGTAAGGTAATCTATGATGAATCCTCGACCTCACCTCGCCAAATGCCATCTCGCTATCCGATGCTAAATAACTTAGTACGTGATAGAACGTCGTTAAATAACCAACTGAAAAAAACGCGGTAAGGATCGAAATGTGTTCATTGTTTTTGTTAGAATTGTTCGGAAATATTTGCTATTCTCTCATCGCCCAGACGAGAGAATTCATGCAGTTGTTGCTCTGTCATCTTCTATCCTTGGGGGTAGAGTCTTTCCTGCTGCAGTAACATGATCACTTATTTGTCTTGTTGTGTAACACCTTTTATCACGTTGTTCATCAAGGGAGGGGTCTCATTATTGTCGCATCTAATTTTCCCAGTTCATCTACTTCAACGTCCGTTGTTCCATTTTCTTTTAAAAATAACAGAAAAAATCCTCCATCCGTATCCTTTAGGAATGATTCTTATGACGTTGCGTTTCTCTCGACATGTATCATAACTGTCAGTTTACAGTTTTATGTGGAGATCTCCCATGTCAAATCCATCCTATTAATTAGAGAAACTTTCCTTTGCGTATTTTTAAAATCGTTTACAAATACACGTAACTTTTTTTTAATGACACAATAGATTTCTGTAGTAAAACAACAGAACTGCAAGTCATACAATCGTTTAGTTACGACTTACAAAGTAACTGGGTATAAAGCAGACCTAAAGAAAAATCTCATTCAAAGAAAATAAATTACAACATTTAATGATGATGATTAATAATAATAATAATAATAATAATAATAATAATAATAATAATAATAATACACTTTATTACAGTTCGAAATTTCAGCTGAGCCATTAAATTAAAATACACATATTTATTTCAAGAACATGATGCAAATTCACTTACATACAGGATCTGTCAGGAGGAGAGGTAGATGGTGTGAGGGGTGATAATATTGGTGATTCTGAACAAAAAAGAGTCTATGAACATATGCCCTGTTCTTAAGAGAATCCGATATGCATGTATTTATTTACACTTCAAGTGGGCAAGCACCTGTGGCAGTGGTATACACAATATAAACAATACACAATAAAATTACAATACACAATACAATTATACAATACTCAACACAATTATTATATACACAATACAATAAGAATACACAATACAATTTAAGACAATAATTACAAATGATAATACATAAAATAACCTAATTAATAAGTGAACCTAATTTTACAATACAAGATGTATAGGCCCTACATAAGTTTCATATTGGTACTGATAATAATCTTTCACTTTACTCTCATCTCACTCACTGTAGTGGCTCTATGACGCATTTCACTGACACTTTAGGACACATTTCACTGACACTATAGAACACATTTCATTGACACTATAAATTATCACTGATCGGAACTATTCACTGCACTGTAAAACCATAACTTCACTTAATCACCACGTTGCACTGATACAACAGCTCAAACAAGACAAATAATTACACCCTTATGCATACTTATAATCAGAACTACATTTAAGCTAAACATTTCTAGTCTAAGACCCTCTTACACGCCATTTTTAAATAATTTACAATTCAAACCAAGGGAGTAACTCGTCAGGCTAAATAAATATATGTCAAGTTAAAAAAAATTAAATGTTAAATGTCACCTTAATTTTAATTTAAACTTTATACACAATTTTTTAAGTAATTATTGAATCTCCTTAAGGAAGGACAGCCCTCAAAGACCGCTGCAGGTAGGTCTTACAGCTGTTTGAAAATCACAGGCGTCAGTCCCATGTCCTTCATCAGCACTCATATACGGACACAACCAAAACGACATTACGTTGTAACAGGATCAATGAAACGTATCCTGGGCGTTGGATCGGTAGCGGTGGAGTCATTTCTTGGCCACTGAGGTCACCGGACATTACTACATTGGATTACTGTGCGTGGAGTAGGCTTCAAAGCGAAGTCTACAAGCGCAAAGTGGAAACTTCTCTCTCGCATTATTACATGCTTTTGCTTAAGTAAAGGAATATCCGAATCAGCTCAGAGCAGCAACACAGCAGCTGTCTACAAGAACTGCAAAGTGCATTGAAGTTGACGGTGGAATTTGAACATATTGTTCTGTAAAGAAAAGTACACAATTAAACAGAAAATAAGGTAGGTAGCAAGGTTTTAATTTACATCACCTGCTGCTGGGTAACTTTGGGTGTTGGACCCCGGAATCATTTCACCGGCATTATCACCTTCATCTCATTCAGACGCTAAATAACCTCAGATGTTGATAAAGCGTCGTAAAATAACCTACTAAAATAAAAAAATACATCACCTTGACTTTTCATGTTTCTCATTCTTTCCATTAGTTTTCTCCGAAACCGTTAAGAACAGGACATATTGTATATTCACACAAACTTTTTGTTCAAAATCACCAATATTGTCACCCCTCAAACCATGTACCTTTTCCCCTGACTCACCCCGTATTTATAGTACAGATGTCTCGAACATGGAACTCTGCACCTAGAACGCTGATAAGAGATGAGAGCTACGACAGCACATCGGCTGAACTGAATAATATACGTACCTTAATTCGCTAAAGAGTACATTTATGCACTAAAACATTATAATTGCTTGTCATAGGCCTGTAAAAGTATTGTTTGTTACGACTTACGTAGTAACGTAGTGTAGCGCAGTCGTAAGCCAAAATGAATTTCAAAGAAAAAAATTGCAAAAATGTACAAAAATTAACTATAATGTTACGATTTATATACAACAAGTTTTATTTTAATTACGTATTTAATTTTATTTACAGTATGAATTTAAGTGTTTTATTTCAATAACATCATATATGTTTGTTCATACTTTAGTATTAATTGTTTAGATGAAGTAGAGGCGGCTCGAACCTGGAATGTTGTACCTAGAATACTGAAAGGGAACACAGTCACTTAACCACTACAGCTACGACAACACATCGGCCAGCTGCTTCTTCATTCCTACATGAGGTGTGCTGTTGAGTTCCCACCCGAACACAGCGTCTGGCACGATATGAGGGAAATTTCGACGATTAATTGGCATCGCCTTCCTCAGCCGAGAGCGCTAAAGCATGGCTCGTTCTAGGAATTTCAGTGTCAGACTTCTAGGATCGTAGCTTCGAATCCTGACGTTGAATTAATTTTTTTTATTTTAAAGTGAAATAAAATACAAGGCTAAGCGTCTCGTAAGATATGTGCAACATTTCGGCCCTCGACAGGCATCGTCTTCGTTAGCCAAGAACGCTAACGCATGGCTTGTTGTAGACGCTTTAGGTCCATAATTGCAGGATCGAGTCCTGACGTTTGCTGTTTACTTTTTTTTTACTCTTGTTTTAATGTAAAATAAAAATACAAGGCTAAGCGTCTCGTAAGATACCAGCAAAATTTCGAGCACAGTTTGGTCTGGCCTTGTTTAGCCAAGAGCGCTAAGGCGTGGCTTGTTCCAGTTATTTCGGGGTCTAGGATTGGAGGATCGAATCCCGACGTTCAATTAATTTTTTTAACTCATTTTTCAAAATAAAATTAAATAAAAGCATAATCGTCTCCTAAAATATAACCGAAATTTCAGGGGTAATTTAGGCATTTTATTCCAATAACACCATACAAATGTGTTAATATCATTATATTAATTTTGTATATGAAGTAGAGACGGCTCGAACCTGGAACGTTGTACCTAGAATGCTGAAAGAGAACAACACAACACAATCACTTAACCACTACAGCTACGACAACACATCGACCAGCTGCTTTTTCATTGCTACATGAGGTGTGCTGTTGAGTTCCCACCCGAACACAGCATCTGGCACGATATGAGGCAAATTTGGACGTTTTGCCGGCATCATCTTCCTTAGCTAAGAACGTTAAAGCATAGCTTGTCTTCCTCATTTAAGCTTGAGGATAGCGGAATCGAATCCTGATATTGGTTTACTTTTTTCTTTTCGAATTAAAACAAAATTCAAGGCAAAGCGTCTCGTAAGATAAGTGCAAAATTTCGAGGGCCGATTGGCATCGCTTCGTACAGCCGAGAACGCTAAGGTGTGGCTTGTCGTAGGCCTTTGGGTTCTGGAATTGTAGGATCGAATCCCAGTATTAACTTACGTCTTTTTTTTTATAGTAAAATGAAACACTACGCTAAGCGTCTCGTAAGATAAGTGCAAAATTTCGACCTACCACCGGCATCGCCTTCCACAGCCGAGAACGCTAAGGCGTGGCCTGTTGTAGACGTTTCGGTTCTAGAATTATGGGATCGAATCCCGGTATAGAATTACGTTTTCTTTTATTTTAAAATAAAACACTAGGCTAAACGTCTCGTAAGGTAAGTGCAAAATTTCGACCGACGATCGGCATCGCCTTCCACAGCCGAGAGGGCTAAGGCGTGGCTTGTTGTAGGCGTTTCGGTTGTGTAATTGTAGGATCGAACCCCGGTATAGAATTACGTTTTCTTTTATATAAAAATAAAACACTAGGTTAAACGTCTCGTAAGATAAGTGCAAAATTTCGACCGACGATCGGCATCGCCCTTCATAGCCGAGAGTACTATGGCGTGGTTTGTTGTAGGCGTTTTTGTTATAAAATTGTAGGATCGAATCCCAGTATATAACTACGATTTTTTTATAGTAAAATAAAATACTAGGCTAAGCGCCTCGTAAGATAAGTGCAAAATTTCGACCGCCGATTGGCATCGTCCTCGTTAGCCGAGAACGATAAGGCGTGGTTTGTCCAACTCATTCTCGTGTTCGTTTTCACGAGATCGAAACCAGTCTACAATTCAGAATTCTAAAATATTAACCTATTTTTATATTAATGTATACGATGGCTAGTATATATATATATATATATATATATATATGTAATACGTATATATATATATATATAATACGTATATATATTCACCTATATCTGTAGTATGTGTATGATTATATATACTATATATAAGTATATATATACGTATATAGACATACATATTATACATAATATACTCTACATATATATATATATATATATATATATATTTTAGATTTTACATATATATGTATATATATGTACTATAGCATACAATATATACAATATATACAACGTATACTATAGTACGTCGTAGTATATAGAATGTATACTATAATCAACTGTATTATATAGAATGTATACTATAGTCCACTGTATTATACAGAATGTATACTTTAGTCAACTGTACTATATAGAATGTATACTATAGTTCACTGTACTATATAGAATGTATACTATAGTCAACTGTACTATATAGAATGTATACTATAGTCAACTGTATTATATAGAATGTATACTATAGTCAACTGTACTATATAGAATATATACTATAGTCCACTGTATTATATAGATTGTATACTATAGTCAACTGTATTATATAGATTGTATACTATAGTCAACTGTACTATATAGAATGTATACTATAGTCCACTGTATTATATAGATTGTATACTATAGTATACATTCTATATATTACAGTGGACTATAGTATACATTCTATATACTATGACGTACTATAGTATACGTTGTATATATTATGAACGTATATATTATACTATATATATATATATATATATATATATAAATGTAAAACGTAAAATATATATAGAGTATATTATATATATGTCTATATACATAGTATATATATGTTATATATATTTATACATACCTATATATAATCACATATATACTATACATATATATGTAGGTATATATATACGTATATATGTACATATATATATATATATATATATATATATATATACTAGCTACCGTATACGTTAATATAAAAATACGTTAATATTTTAGAATTCTGAATTGTAGGTGGGTTTCGATCTCGTGAAAGCGAACATGAGAACGAGCTGGACAAACCACGCCCTAGCGCTCTCGGCTAACGAGAGCGATGCCAATTGGCGGTCGAAATTTTGCACTTATCTTACGAGGCGCTTAGCCTAGTATTTTATTTTACCATAAAAAAAACTCGTAGTTATATACTGGGATTCGATCCTACAATTTTATAACAGAAACGCCTACAACAAGCCACGCCATAGTACTCTCGGCTATGAAGGGCGATGCCGATCGTCGGTCGAAATTTTGCACTTATCTTACGAGACGTTTAACCTAGTGTTTTATTTTTAGTGTAAAAAGAGATAGAAGTCAATACCTGGATTCGATTCTATAATTCTAGAACCGAAACACCTACAACAAGCCATGCCTTAGTACTCTCGGCTGTGGAGAACGATGCCGATCGTTCGTCGAAATTTTGAGCTTATCTTGCGAGACGCTTAGCCTAGTGTTTAATTTTAGTGTAAAAAGAGATAGAAGTCAGTACCTGGATTCGATTCTATAATTCTAGAACCGAAACACCTACAACAAGCCACGCCTTAGCGTTCTCGGTTATGGAAGGCGATGCCGATCGTTGGTCGAAATTTTGCACTTATCTTACGAGACGTTTTACCTAGTATTTTATTTTAATATAAAAGAAAACGTAATTCTATACGGGGATTCGATCCTATAATTCTAGAAACGAAACGCCTACGAGGAGCCACGCCTTAGCGCTCTCGGCTGTGGAAGGCGATGCCGATCGTCGGTCGAAATTTTGCAGTTATCTTACGAGACGCTTAGCCTAGTGTTTTATTTTACTGTATAAAAATAAAAACGTAAGTCAATACGGGGATTTGATCCTCCACTTTCAGAATCGAAACGCCTATGACAAACCACGCCTTAGTGTTCTCGGCTGTACGAGGCGATGCCAAACGGCTGTCGAAATTTTGCACTTATCTTACGAGACGCTTAGCCTTGAATTTTTTCCTAATTTAAAAAGAAAAAAGTAAACCAATATCAAGATTCGATTCCACAATCCTTAAATCCAAATGATTACCACAATCCATGCCTTAACGCTCTTGGCTAAGGAACATGATGCCAGCAAAACGTCCAAATTTGTCTTATATCGTACCAGACGCTGTGTTCGGGTGGGAACTCAACAGCTCACCTCATGTAGCAATGAAAAAGCAGCTGGTCGATGTGTTGTCATAGCTCTAGTAGTTAAGTGAGTGTGTTGTGTTGTTCTCTTTCAGCATTCTAGGTACAACGTTCCAGGTTCGAGCCGTTTCTAGTTCATGTACGAAATTAATGTAATGATATTAAAACGTTTATATGGTGTTGTTAAAATACAATGCCTGCATTGTCCCCTGAAATTTCGGTCGTACTTTAGAAGACGCTTATGTTTTCATTTAATTTTATTTTGAAAAATGAGTTAAAAAAACTAACGTTCGTCTGGATTTGATCCTCTAATGCCAGACCTCGAAAGGACTAGAACAAGCCATGCCTTAGCGTTCTCGGCTAAACAAGGCGATGCCAAACGGTGCTCGAAATTTTGCTGGTATCTTACGAGACGCTTAGCCTTGTATTTTATTTTACATTAAAATACGAGTAAGAAAAAGTAAACAACACAACGTCAAGACTCGATCCTGCAATTACAAACCTGAAGCGTCTTCAACAAGCCATGCGTTAGCGTTCTTGGCTAACGAAGACGATGCCAATCGGGGGCCGAAATTGTGAACATATCTTATGAGACGTTTAGCCATGTATCTCATTTCACTTTAAAAGAAAAAATATTAATTCAACGGCAGGATTCGATGCTACGATCCCAGAAACCTACCACTGAAACGCCTAGAACAACCCATGCCTTAGCGCTCTCGGCTAAGGATGGTGACGCCGATAAAGCGTCGAAATTTCCCACATATCTTGCCAGACGCTGTGTTCGGGTGGGAACTCAACAGCACACCTCATATACTAATGAAGAAGCAGCTGGCCGATGTGTTGTCGTAGCTGTAGTGGTTAAGTGAATGTGTTCTCTTTCAGCATTGTAGGTACAGCGTTCCAGGTTCGAGCCGTCTCTACTTCATACAAATAATTAATAGAAAAGTATGAACTAATTTATACGATATTATTGAAATAAAACGCTTAAATTAATAATATAAATGAAATTAAATACGTAAGACATATATGAACCAATAAAATAAATGTATTGTATATAAACACTAATATTATAGTTAATTGTTGTAAATTTTTGCAAATTTCTTCTTTGAAATTGATTTTGGCTTACGACTAAGCTACATCACGTTACTACGTAAGTCGTAACAAACAATACTTTTATAGGCCTATGACGAGCAATTCTGATGTTTTAGTGCATAAATGTACTCTTTAGCGAATTAAGGTACGTATATTTTTCAGTTCAGCCGATGTGCTGTCGTAGCTCACTTCTCTTTCAGCGTCCTAGTGCAGTGCTCCATGTTTGATACATATCTATTATAGATAGGTAAGTGAATTTTCATCATGTTCTTGAAATAAAACATGTATATTATTAATATTATAGTCGTATGGAATTGCGTAATATGTGTATTCTAATTTAAAAGTTTGTGTTGGCACAGCTGAAATTTCAATTCGTAATAAAGCGTAATATTATAGTAGGGCCTACCTATATTATTAATATCGTCATTAAATGTTGTAATTTTTATCTTTGAATGCGAATTTCCTTTAGTTCTAGTCTATACCGAATTACTTTGTAAGTCGTAACTATACGATTATATGACGTTCATTTTGTTGTTTTGCTACAGAAGTCTATTGTTTCGTTAAAAACGTTACGTATATTTCAGAACGATTTTTAAAACTTGCAATGGAAAGTTTCTCTAATTAATAGGATGGATCTGGCGAAGTATAATTTCAGTGGAATACATAAAAATGAAAAGTCTGGATGGGAGATCTCGACTGTTATTGTTTAGTCAACTGTCCGAAGACAGATCTGAACCTCACAAGCGATACGAACAAATCACCACTTATGAGGCAACTAGGCCACGAAATATGGGGTATGATGGCCAGTTCTCTTCCCAGTCCATTGGATATATCACCTACTAGCTACATGTTACACTATTTGGACTACAGATGTGACACAGGGTGATTAAAAGGTAAGGTCAACCGGTGAGGAGATGATTCAGGGCGATATTTAGAGCAGGAAAGTGCTTTGTCAGATTTATTTGCAACCGTTTCAGAGTTACAACAGGTGCACCATGTAATTTACATCTCATGATACAATAAATACAAATTTACCGCCAGTTAGTGTGATCTAGTATTGTTTACAAAGGTTGATTTCACTATTGATGGGATGACAATGGAACACACCTTGAAGTGTGATTGGCCAGCACGGTCCCCTGACTTAATGCCTCTGGACTTCTTTATATGGAGTTTTATGAAAGAAAGATTTACGGAGATTACAGACAGAGATCATCTGCTCCAGCGAATTAATGCAGCTGCTACAGATTTCAGACTACAGGACGGGCTGTTAGATCTCGTGCTCAGCGCAGTAGGAGAACGCGCCCAAGCATGTTTGCGTGCAAGCGAAGGACATATTGAGCAGCTGCTACTGTACATTAGTAGTTATTGTAAGTCACCTTAGTTTGAGTAAATGTTTTACCTGTTTTAACTCTGAAACGGTCGCAAAGAAATAAGCTGGTTAGCTCGCTTTATCAGAGGGAGACGTATAAGCACGTTTAGATTTTTAAATCCCGTAATTAAGATGCCTTTTGTCTGCTCTGCTTATAACTCTAACAACCGAAGCGATGCCATATTTTAAGTCAGTTGTTTGCCATAATTTGATATTACTATACATATAATAACAGTTATTGATAGAAAGATTCTGTAACATATTCATTATTTTTACAGATTCCCACTGAAAAATGATATGTTAATTAAGCATTGGATTTCACAAATAAAGAGAGGGAAATGGTTTCCCATTTTGATACTAAACACATGCATTTTGTAAAGGAGAGGAGATGTTTGTTGCCCAATGCAATACCAACCATTTTTCATCTTATTTAAAAAGAAAAGGGACTTCTAAGCTTCCACCGAAGAAGCTTTCTCTTCTGTGGCAGAGGAAAATTCAGTAGAACACCACAGCCACCAGAATTCAGGTTGTATAACACACTGGCATGAATACGATTTCAAGTAGCCTATATCTGTCCGACGAAACTGAAGCTTACGTGTCTTCCACTGAAAGTGTGCTCGATCTCGTCTGCATTTTCATAATGCCATCATTACCAATTTACAAAAAAAAATAATGTGTTTTTACACATTTGAATATGCTCATTACTTACGTTTCACTCTAGCGACGATTCATTGCACTCGAAAAGAAGAAAACATGTCAACTCCAGTTAGCTAAGATGTATGAAATAAAATGTTACTACATGGGTTTACTGACGACTATTAAAAATAAGGAAGCGTCAGCAAAAATGGAATATACGAGTTATTGCGATATAAAATAAGATTCACAAGACACAGCTATCCTGGACTACCCTTTCTGTCTCATCCTATAGGAACCAAGCCAACTTCTGTATTTGTTTCACATCTTAAAGCTTCAATGTCAATGTAAGATGTATGGAATAAAATGTTGCGTGGGTTTCTTTCCCACTGGTAAATATTTTATATATGAGTTACTGCAATATAAAATAAGATTCACAAGATGCAACAAGTTATATTTCAGCCTCGTCCTATAGGAACCATGCCCACTTGTATTCACATCTTTAAGCTTCGATGTTAACGTAAGATGTAGGGAATAAACTGTTGCTGAATGGGTTTTCTGACAGCTGTTAAAATAAAGAAGTGTTAGTAATATGGGTTAATGTGATATAAAATAAGATCCATAAGATGCAACATGTTCCATACAGTCACTTTCCGTATTGTCCTATAGGAACCACGCCCACTTGTTGACCAGTTAAAACATGGCGGACATAGGTTCAAATTTTCAAAGATGGCGGCGCGATCGCCACTCTATATTCTTATTTCTAACTCGTAGGGACATACAGATACGAGTAGGCCTACATAGTTTGATACGTGGCTATACTGACATTGCTCAACTGCCGAGCTTCCAAAGTGTGGCACACTTTAAACACTACATCCCTGGTTTGTGTTTAAAATTGAGCGCAAGTTTCCCTTAACAGAAAGCTGTAATACACTACAACTACATTAAAATGTGGACTACGAGAATAACTATAAAAACACACACACATTAGAATAGAACTCAGCTCTGAACAGGACGAGCTCTTCAACAATACTGAAGCTTTGAAGCTTTTTGACTAGAGTTGCGTCACTGGATATTGTTGCTGCGGTGTGCGCACCTCACCCGCCTTCGTTCTTGCAGTAATGCAGTGTAGTGTGGAATTAGGTGCTCTCAACTTCAAACAGCTATTCTTAGGGGCTAACTTCTTAATGGCCGTACGAGTATATTGTATATCTGATCAAATACTGTGCGTATATGTATTCATGTTGTAATTTATTTTCTGCAGACATAGTTCCCTGCCAATTACTATCGAATATACAGTAAATAAAGGAAGATATTTATTTATTTTAAATTTATTTATTTATTTTAAATTTATTTATTTATTTATTTATTCATTTATTCATTTATTTATTTAGATAAATGTTCAATTATATAATCGCTCCCATGCTGCACTGAGAACAACGCCTACGGCGGCAAAAAAACCTACAATTTGAGCCACACTTACATTTCAGTACTCAGTTGAATGACACAAAGTCAAGTACCCGCATATGGGGAAAAAATTAAATGTATTTAATAATGAAACTCAACTCCATCAACAGTACAAACATCTTTTAATCACAACTGTCCATTTCCAAAAGTTTTGCGAGTAACCATGGTCCTACAAAAGGAATTATGGCTTGGTAATCTTGTTTGGCTTATGTCTATATCAAAATGAAATTGGAGAGTAGCTGTACCAAAGGCACTAAGTGCCAAAAATATTGTCTTTCAGATGTTTGCCTTAAAAAAGTTCCATATTGCATTGCCAATATCTCTACAAAGGTTGTAAGTTCTATCTATATTGTAAGGTTGTGTAGTGACGACAAAAAAATGGCGTCCCTTACTAAGTTCCAGTAGGTTTTACTTAGAAAGGTTTGTAAGTGGCAGTTGTTGAATGTTATCACGATGTGTTGTGTTTCGTTATATTTTATTACGTTTTAAACATGGAAGTTGAGCAAAATATATACCGTAGTGCAGGAAGCTATAGAACATAAGAGAAATGAAATAACTAATTCTCAACTTCTTGGTAGTAACAAATGCTGCCTGTCCTTTGATTTACAAGTCCTGTTTATACCAACCCTTACCCATAATGATATGTTCTATTTGTCGCAATTATAATGCTATAATCTAGGGATACATGTATCTGACAGCAAAGGTGGTTTTATGTGTATGTGGCACGAAGGAATCAACGGGCGTGGAGGTAAAGAGGTGGCATCTACACTTCTTAAAGTTTTAAATGCTGATATTACACACAAAAGGGATTTGGTACTATGGAGCAATAACTCTCCGGGACAGAAAAGAATAGAAAAGTAATATTTGTTTTCATGTTACTTGTTCTTCATGGGGTTTTCGACACAACAGATTATAATTTTCTTATATGTGGGCACAGCTTTAGGACTTGCGATAGGGACTTTGCCTTCGCCGAAAACAGAAAACGACTGATGTAGGCAATGGTCTCAAATAGCTTGCACAATGTGATAACTTTCGCAAAATATGATCATCCTTTTGAAGTTGTTGATATACCAGTTGATGGATTTTGGGACATAGAAGAAACTGTCCATAGATTTATCAACACCAAGTATATTAGCAAGACTGGTAAGAATAAAGGTTGAAAGTGCAAATCCAACTGTTCTCCTGTGAAACTGAAACTATATCTAATAAGGGGTTATGGAAAAAAGTAAAGATCTTAAAAAAAAAAAAAAAAAAAAGGAAAACCATCAGGGATCTAGCATCTGCAACAATAAAAATGTTGGCCCCTGAAAACAAGATATCAATAAACAAAAGAAAGTCTTTATCATTCATTATTCTTTATTTGGAAAACCCTGAGCAAAGGCTTTCTACAGAGACTTTCCAGGTCTCCATGAGGACAACTTAGGGTCACGTAACAGCTAGTCCCACCGTCCTGTAATTGACACTTATACCTAAATTGGTGTTACCACTCAAAACCTTTCGATGGCGTATGATTTGGTACTTTTGTCTTTTCAGTTTCAGTTAAACATCATACTATTACTGTATTATTGATGTAAATGCACTGGATAGTATTCCCAATAACAAGGATTTGTCATAATGTTTTGTTTCAGTTCAGAATAAAAAAAATATGCATTGTAAAATGTATTTTCTTTCCTTGAATGTAACTTTAGCACTTAGTGCCTTTGGTACAGCTACTCTTCAATTACTTTAGGAACAGCTTTGAGATAGAAATTACACCATTTTCTTGTTCCATTAATTTATGTCGCTGCAGACTACGATATTGAAACAGAATCAAGTTCACATTTTTTTTACATTTACAGTGAAAGGGCCACATTTTTCCTACGGGGTCAAATAGAGGCCTTAAGGCAGCGGTCATCAGCACAGTGGTAGCGTTCCTTACCCGCGGATAAGATATTGCACTGGCGTGCATCCGCGGGTATGCTTCTCCCTCTCCCTTCTGCACAACGGTGCACATTGCGATACACGTCTTACTCGTTACCCATTTCAGCGAGTTTTGACGACCACTATTGATATAAATACGAGTGATCCAATATCAGAAACTGAAGTTAATTTTTAGTTTAAGCTTTATTACATACCGATTTTTCTTGGGACAGTTGACTAAACAACACCATCTGAAGAAACCATCTAGTGTGAAACAGTATGTTGTCGTAACCGCTGCACGAAATTTTAGAATTCTAAGTTGTTGGCCTGAAAAAAAATATACGAGTGATTTCGAATTACCAATCATAAAATTCAGCACAACAGTACACATTTCTAGGCATGCCACTTTCAAGACGTTTCTTTCATCTTGGGCCTATATAGGAAAGTTCAAAGTGAAGAATTGCAAGACACACAATAATGCGGATGATCGTGAATTGGAAACCGAAACGGACATGCTACTAGCACTCGCTATTGTGCCGATGATGTTAAAGTCTTCTTTGACCTTCTCAGAAACTGATTCCAATGTTGGATTACTTCGAATTGTACACAGGCCTATTTGAACTTACAGCACGAGAAAGAGGGGGGGGGAAATGAAACCACAATGAAATTACCTTTTCGATCAGATCTCACATCGACAAGTTCGTGTCCACCAGATTTCGAGGTTGAAGAACGTCTGGGATCCTTAGAGATATTTTGCTAACACTGAAGATATGTTTGCGCAATTTCCCTTCTGAAGTTCAGATGAATGTTACATCCAGTCTCTCTCTCGAGTAGCCAGGCATTGCAGTGTCCATCATCCTGGTGAATATAGGCCACTACCATTTCTTACCTATTATTTTCATACGATATGTGTCTAACTTATTTACATTCATTACCCCAGTTCCTCCTATGTATGTATTGTACATTGTGATTGGATTTATATGTTGAACTTTGATTATTTTTTTTTCTGAGTGTGATTACCGATAATCTGATATTGGATTTATTCCATGTAGATACTGCTGAGGCTTTAGTTACAACTGAATTGTTCATCCACCTTGCCAGTAACACTCTTTCACAGTTATTGTAAGTGTAGTCACAGACAACCTGATAAGCAAAATAATTCAGCCATAAAGAAAACCGAACTCAAGAGAGACTAATATAACCATATGGTAACATAAGAATGTTCCTGGCTACACTGGACCAGTAAATGGGGCAAATCGCAATATAGCGAACGTAGAAGCTCCGCCCACGACTCCTTCCACTTTTCCCCTACTAGCTCATCAGATACTCTACGTGATAGGCGAGTGTTGTGTCGAATGCACATTTCATGTGGGTGGGGATAACTTCCCCTACTGGCGTTCGCTATATTGCGATTTATCCGTAAATTGTATGCCATCAAGTTTCATAACACCATTCAGTTAGGCCATCTCTAAATAAAAGATAAAAGTGCCAATAACAATGAAAAATTAACAAGAATAAAAAAAATATTTTTCCTCTTGATTGTGTCATGTTTCATACAAAAAAGGAGCACGGCATATCAATGACGAATAAACAAAACTTAGGTGAGTGAGAGTTACCTTCCCATTTCACGAGACAATTTTGCCAACATTCGGAATGAAGTCAAAACAAGTTTCATACCCAACAATGGAAATTAGTTGGAAAAAATAATTGAAGCAGTGATTATTGTATAGCTGTAACCATATGGTCACGTTAGTACATAATGAGTTCGTAAGTTACTAACGATGTTACGAAGAGGTAGAATATTCACTTTAACCTCATCGTCGAGAAATATCCTGATTTGTATTCGGCGTTGAGAGTTTCAAAACAAAAACCAAAACCGTAAATATTGGGAAGTGGATTTCAAATGAAATAAGAATATAGTCCACAATTATAACGTTTTAAGGATGAAAATAGTGTTTTGCAACATTTACGTGCATTAGCACACAGGTCTTACCATTCTTCTATAAACTTTAAATGGCTCATTTGTTTTGAATTTTAAAAAATTTAAAGTGTGAGATTGGAAAAAAAGACACATTACGAAAACGCAATTAGCATTTTCAGTTTTAGGAAAACTGATTTTCGGAAGAATGAACTGTGAAAAATGGATTAAGAAAATAGAAAGTATAGTGCTTTCACCTTCTGAAAATTTTGATTCTGTTCATAAAATCAACGTACAATATTTCGGAAGTTTGAAACTTCGCCCTCTTGCATTGGACAAAAGGCAGGAGTTGCGAAAATGCGCAAGGGAAATTGGAGTTCCATCGTATCGAGCTATCCTAATGTTTGAAATATATATGGTGATTCAGGAGGAATTTTAAATGATTTAGGAGTGATAGAATGCAGTATTCTGAGTAAAAAGATTCATATAAACATGTGTCCAATTTTCAACTGCTGTGGAGAGATACAACTAGCTGCTCGAATGTTAAGTAAAACGAGCTTTACAAATGAAGTAATGGAACGACAAATGACCACGCATTATTGATTACGTACAACGGAATAGTACTTTTTTCCTCTTCTGAGATCGTCGTAGTCCAACATTGTTCATAATGGATGTCGGGAAACGGCTGTTTACAGTTCCCTTGACTACGTGCATTGGCCACCGAGGTCTCCACACCTTACTACAATCGATTTTTGTGTCTGAGTGTGGATGAAGGATGAAGTGTACAAAAAACGAAGTAGGCCCCTAAACACAAGGAGCGAATTGGTCGCTTGCATTTTGAATAGTCCTGCCCTCTTAACAGAACACTATCTCAGGAGAACGACACTTACTGTTGCCAACCGAGCGGAAAAGTGCACTGATCTGTTGAAATATATTGAGGCCATGAAAAAAAGTTAAGTCAGTTGTATTTCCTTCTTGCCAAATTGAACACTTATTTGTAACATTCAAACAACTGGATCTTCACACCTAATGAAAATTGGACACATGTTTGTGAGCATTTTCTTTTTTAATAACAACAGTCCAAACTACCCCCCTTTAAATATTTACTATTCTACCTCTTTCAAGCTACATATATAGCGTATTTTAAAGCAAATTAATACGATAATTTGACAGCATGTAAAATCAAACTTTAAAATTGCAGTGAAATTTTAACAAATAATTTAAAATAATGAAAATTTCTTTAAAGTATCAAACCAAATGCTTCTACCGAACAGAATAATGAGTCCGTAACAAGGCCAATTTGATTAGGATTACATACAATGATTACATTTTTGACGTGAAGTTTGAGCAAATATCTTGCTTTCTACAAAATCATCAAACTTAAGTTCTTGTTTCACATTTAAAGAATAAATTAAACTCCAAGTGCGTTCCAATTAAGATCAGGGAAGTTAAGACTAGAGATCATCCTTTCAACAGTCATTGCTCTTCCTTTCCGAAGCTAATTTTGTTTTTGTATCATTTTCCAAGAGAGTTATAAAATAGTCTCTTTTTGAACGCACTCTGGACTTTTTCACGAATTTCTATTCTAAAGCCTTGACTTGTTTTTCACCACGTAACTTCATCTTTCATTATTAATCTCTTCTTAAGGGATGTTTAACTTACAATCAATTATAATTCAGACTCATTATATTTATGATGAATTTATATCCTTATTTCGCTTCCATACAACTATGTTTTGGAATATCATTACATACGAACATTGTTTTCTGTAACAGTACTATTCACGTTTTCCAGAATATTTCGAATTACTTCAGTTATTGGACTACAATTCTCTACTTCTTCCTAAGATCTCAGTTTTGTGAATGTGTTGTGAGAAGAATTTAAAATATCTAATAACCGATTAGGGACTGGATATTTTTATTTGCCCTGACGCTATACTGAGAGTCATAACTAGAGAAACTTCGTTAAAAGTGTGCGTTTTGCTACTTTATTCAAGTTTCTTTAATTTAATTACAATTCCAAGCTATTAAAGCCAGTTTCTTTATTGCGAATTATTATAAATGGATATTACCGAGATAAATTGTATCTTCAGCGAAATATGAGCGATTTCGAAAAACGCGGCTATCTTCAGTTCTCCACGACACGGCCGAAAACTTCGTTTTTGTGGAATTTGAGATACCCTAAATCGCTCATGAGTAACATTTAAAATTGCTTTCGTCTGTTACAAAACACGTGGACTAGAGAGTGTAACACATACTCTGTCATATCGTTCAGGTAGGCACCAACTGTTTGCAATATTTAGATTGTTGATTTTTAATTTACAATAATTACCTGTTGACGTCAAATTGAAACACGAACATTCCTCCAATGTTACAGTTTTATATCTAGGGCTGGATAGTTCTGTAGTAACTTTTTTATTTTTGATTGATACATATGCAGATCGTAGCCTAATACATGCACACAACGTTTCCCAATTCAGAAAGTACACATTTTTTAGAGTATGTTTTTGCATCTCGTTGGATTTTTTTTTGCAATTGCGTAACATTTAGATCATATCGTAATACACATTTTGCAATTTTCACAGAAAAATGTTTCAAAAATATTTATAGTTTGGTAATTATTAATTTATTACGAAGTAATAATTGAAAATAATTTTATTGTTAGCACTGTTTTAGTTAAGAGGTAGGTACCGGTACCTTATAAGTATCAGCAACAATAAGAAATTCGACATTTTAGAAATGTTGTCGGACATTTTAGAAATATTGTCACTGGAAGAAATCGCAAGCTTTAAATATGCGCCAATAACATTTGTTGTAGCTTAACGTTGTCTTTCTCATTACAAATCAGTTTTTTTAAACAGAGAATCATTTGGTTTTTCAAACTTTAACATGATGACTGTTATACACTGTAATAGGAAGAATTTAGATGGCTTCGATCTACCACAATAGCAGTTCAAGTCCACTACCTCAGGTAAGTTTTACAATATATTCTTGTACTTCTGGTATTTGTTAACTTAAGAAATTATGACCAAGAACGATAGGGTTTTTTAATTATTTCATCATTTTCAGGAAATTTTCTATAATACATATATCCCTGTTCTAAATCTCATAATTAGGCTACATATAGGTCTATATTTTTCACTTTTTAATGCAAGCCATAGTTACAACTAAGTGAATAGTCCTATGCACTTTTGATTTGTTCGAGTTTTAAGTTTGTCTTTTTTTTTTTTGGCAACGTAATTGAAACTGGAGTTATTCAACTGGAATTTTAACATTGTTCAGAAATTTCCATTAACATTCATATAAAATGTTTTCAGCGTGTCTAAATGGAATATGGTGAATAAAAATTAAGTTTGAAACCATATTGGGTTTATTGTACCATTATTTCTTCCTACCTAATACAATAGTGAAGTGTCATTCAGTATATTCACACTCTTCTTTCTTGTAACCTTCAGATGAATGCATTATACAGTTATAATAAACACAAACACTAATTTGTCCACTATTCACAACTACGTATTCACAATTTGTAACTATTTCAAATCTCTCTCCAAATATTCAATTCATATTTTATGGATTCAGTTTTTCGTTTTAATCTTTTCACAGAAGTGACGAGCAATCCACCACCACTTGCATCTTCTTTCACGAGTCACTTTAAGTTGGTTATTTTACGATGCTTAATCAATTGCTATGTTTGTTTAGCGTCAGTGAGATGAAGGTTGAAACGATCCACGGTTTATCTGTAACAAACATTGAATTGTAAATGAGAAGAAGGAACCAGTAGGAGCTATAGTTATATTAAATCTTTAAGAATAGTCCCTTGCAGAAATGAAACATCACTGAGATATGTTCAGATAAGAATAATTAACAGAAGTTATTGGAGAAGGGATGGTACAACAGTAGGTAGGTAGATTTCTCTTCGAAACAAGAGTACAGTATAAAAGATGTAAGTCTATGTCTGATTGTGATAGTGAACGGGCTCAAGTATCGAACCAGTTATGGTATTAAAGATGTTTAAGATATTGGTAAGATTTATGGCACGATATATCACAAAAAAATTTCAAATAGAAATGAACGTGGAATTTCAGCGAGAAAATTTCATCATCACTCTTCGTCAGCGAGTAAGATCCTAAGATAAGGCAAGAAACTTTTATTAGGAAAAACTATTTTAAGCCGTCCTCCCTCCTGAAAAAAATCACACAGATAATTACATATTGAAAGTAATATAAAATTAAATATATGCAAAAGTACACAATCTAATATCTATAATAAATTAATCACAATTACAGAAAATCAATTAGGAATGTTAATAAAAATCAGTATCAATGTACACACACAATGTTAAGCCAGAAATAAATATACACCATAACAATCACTGATAAAATTGTTTAAGACATCTTAAGGATGTGTTGTTGATACAGCATAATTTTTGCAGAACGAGGAAGATTTTGCCATTCTAAAGAAGTAACTCATTTAATATCCAAGACTTCAACTGAATCCAAATATAGCAACAGCAGCAACAGTAATAATAATAATAATAATAATAATAATAATAATAATAATAATAATAATAATAATAATAATAATAATAATAATAATAATAATAATATAATAATAATAATAATAACAACAACAACAATAAAAACTATATTTCAAGTATCGAAGAGTCCCAATGAAACAGGAAACTTGAAGCTTTACCATTTTCTCTTCTGCATCCAATAAATGTCTTCTGAAAAAAAAAATTAGAGTGGAAAATTTTTTACATTTCAGCAATTTTAAATTTAAACTTTTGTTAATGTTAGTGTTTTAATTAGGAACATAATTCTCAATACTTTGTGCGAAACTATATTTTTCCAGAGATTTTTCCAAATGTCAATAGAGTTCTAGAATTTATATTTACGTGGAAAAATCTGGATGATTTATAAATATTCTCCATAACTATTTGAATTCGAATTTTGTTATGTAAAGGAACTCTAAGCTTAGTTGAGTTCCATACTGTGAATGTGACTTCCCAGACAACTGTCTAAGCAAATTTTCGCGATTTCTTATTTAAGAAGAATTCTTGCACCCCTCTTCACGCGTCACGTTATATTCCTTCGTTAGCTTGATTTCATTTTCTTCCATTTTCCTCTAACTTCTCTTCAATCTTTCCTTTACAATTCCGTTTCTTCGAAATCAATTTACTTCAATTATTCTATTCTTGAGTTTTCTTTTTTCTTTCTTCAGTGTTCTTCGTTCTTCCTTAATTATGTTTCGCATTTTCTTCACTGATTCACTTCACTACACACTTCATATTTCACTTCGCATTTCACTCCGCATTTCACTTCGCATTTCATCGATTTTTTGAAGAAGGGTACAAGTTTCACAAAATAGTTACGTCAATAGATAAGGTAATATTATCTTTAATATCAAAACTGGTATCGAGTAATTGTTGGGAAATCACAATCTAATTTGTGAGTCAAAATTTAGCACAAGCATTCTTAGTAATGCAAGACCACATTAAAAATTTTGACATGCAAGTTACTTTCGATTACAAATACTAATTCAGTTGTTTTTAATTACACAGATAACGTGATATTTATTTTCTGAACAACTCCAAACGATATTTATACTAAGAAAAGGCATTTCATTCGTATCCGTATGCTACTATTCAGATACACAATTTAGCATGAACTTCGTGAGAACCGTGAACAAGAAAGATGGTAGGCCTACTTGGCAATTTGTTTTACTAATATGAGCTATTTGATGAATTTAGTCAAGGGCTGATTTACAGCACTATTTAATTATGTAAGCCTGTTTCCGAAAGTACATACACATGCATTAAATAATTTATACTTTTTTTTCGCGAACATGAGATTTATGTTCCCAAGATTAACGAAGACTAACAGAAGAATTCTACACCCAAATGAAATTAGCTTAAGTTAGTCACTGATAAGGGGCATCTGCAAAAATATATTGTTAATTACATGAAGTGATTAGCTCAATTAAAAATAATTTTCTCCAAAACATCTGAAAATTAGAACACAAATTATTGAAAATATTACAAATAAGAACAGTGTCAATGATAAATGATTAATGTTTTTCGAAAAATCATACGAGAATCAGTACTATTTTCGAGCATAATAAATTTAAAATAAATTCCTTTATTTCAGTATTTTAAAACACAGAATCTACATTCAGAGTAAAACAATTGCACATAGTAAATTAAAATTATTGATGTAGTACAATTAAGATTAGCATATCATCAAATCACTATCTATGCTATATGACAAATTTAGAACACTACCAGGGGGGAAAAAAAAACAAAAACAAGAAAGATGCATAATTAAATTTTGAGAATGAATGAATTTCATATCAGTTTCAGAGTAAAGAAATAACAGTATAGACATTAACAGTATAGACAACGATGGCCATTGGCATGAATTTTTCTATTTATAATATTGGAAACTACTGAAATTGCAAAGTAAAAAAATAAGCAGTAATAAATAACAACGTTACAAAGAATTTAATACACTTACAGCACATTCCCGATTCAGACAAATTTATTATGGACAATACTAAATCTAGAATCACTTTAGAACACAGGAACATCTTATTTCACTTTTTACTCTACTAAGTAAAACTGTTAGAAAATATTTGTGTTGTACAGTGACGAAATTTCGAATAAATTAATCAAATTTACTTCAAATGGGGAAAATACAACCTAAGTTTAATGATAACTTCAGAACATTAACACTAAAGCAAATGAAGTCCAGCTTAATAAATTATAACATATTATCACTCATTCGTACATGTCCTTGTCATCAGTTTTGTGAATTTGCAGATTTGTGTGAAATCTTTAAAACTACACGAATTCATGGACAAACCCGGTTGGTTTGTTAAGATGTGAATTCTCTAGAAATAAAACAATAGTAATTTAAATGAACAGTTACAGATCTTTATAACATAGTAGAGTATGGAGTTCTAGGTCTTCAGACATACGTCTGGATCTCGTGCTGTTTAGAGAGAGTGCAAGGTTACATAAACTGACAATGACGAACTAGACATGATGAAACTCTCTCATTGAGTTTATGACCTTGTTAACATGGGGTTCACTCAATAAGTTACATATTAGAATTAAAGGAGATTTAAAATGTAATTTGCGAAATTTAGTTTTACAACGATTCAACATTGGAAAAAGTTACCCGCTTTAATATCAGAATATTCATATACATTACTAAAGTAGGGTACAAAAACCGCGAAATAGCATGTAACTCTGAAAATTTAATAACGGAGCCTAACAATTAGAACTGCTTTAGTAGGAGGAAAAAAATAAAGTGCATAAGATTTGCTGCTGATATGGCGTTGTTAGCAGAAGAGGAAATGATACTAAAAGATATGCATCTGGAGCTAAATGACAGCTGTGAGCAGTATGGAATGAAGATAAATGCAAATAAGACGAAAACCATGGTCATAGGAAGAAACATACAGAAGATAAACTTGCGAATTCTAAATGAGGCAGTAGAGCAAGTGGACAGCTTCAAATACTTGGGGTGGGTGTACTAATAAGCAGTAACATGAGCTGCTGCCAGGAAGTCGAAAGGAGTATAGTAATGGACAAGGAAGCTTTTAATAGAAAAAGGAGCATCTTCTGCGGACCTCTGGAAAAAGAACTAAGGAAGAAACTAGTGAAGTGCTTTGTATGGAGTGTGATATTGTATGGGGCATAAGCATGGACGTTACGACGAAGTGAAGAGAAGAGAATAGAAGTATTTGAAATGTGGCTATGGATGAGAATGGGACGTGTGAAGTGGAAAGACAGTATAAGAAATAAAGCTGTGTTGAAAGAGTGGGTGAAGAAAGAATGGTGCTGAAACTGATAAAGAAGAGAAAAAGAAATTGGTTGGGTCACTGAGAAGAAACTGCCTACTGAAGGATGCACTGGAAGGAATAGTGAACGGGAGAATAAGATATCAGATCATAGACGACATTAAGATATATGAATCACATAAGGAAACTAAGAGGAAGGCAGAAAATAAGATTGGAGAAAGCTGGGTTTACAGTGAAAGATCTGCCCTTGAGTAGAACACTAAATGAATGAATGTGCGAGTATTTTAGGGTACAGTGAATTACGGACAGAATGTTTCAAGTATTTATTTTAACTAAACGAAATTTAGAATAATCATCTTGACACAAAAAAGCCAAAATTAATTTTGTGAATCATGTTTCACTGTCTTATTACAATGATGATATATTGAATATTTATGCAGTCTGAAATACTGTATGAAAGGCAATAAATGATTATCAAGGGTTTATAAAAATATTTGTACTACTCAGAAAACTTGTATTATTGTAATTCAAGAATTAATTTTGTCGCTTTTGAACTGAATGTTAGAATTAATATTATATTCTAAAATCCTCAACTAGTTTTAGTTTTAATGTATCTCCCAAGATCTGCAGAGTTGCCTGTCCGATTTTATGCAGTTGTTTCGACTAACCAGACATACCGGATAGAACCAAATTGAAGACCATTTTCAAAGCAGAGTAACATCCATAATGGAGCTTTATGGACCGAAATTTACAACGTATTATATCTCAACGCTGGTGTAAACTTAAAATTCGTCTACACAACCACGATGAAAAGTGTAACATCTCTCATCTGATACTTAACTTCATTCTCTTCAGTGCGGCTCCGGATGCATCTTCCAGGAAGTTCCTCTTGTTAAGGCACCGCATTGTCAGCTCAAGCATGTACCTCGCCTAGAATTGAGTTAACAAGGAAAGTATTTTAGAAGTCATTACAAGAACAAAACATAAAACCAACTGAAGAAACAATTTGAGGCCATGTCATAACGAGATCAACACAATATATCTGCAGATGTGCATCCATGTTGTTTTATTTAAGTGTAAGTTTTACATATGTAATGAAATTCTGTCTTTCAGATATCTAAACTAACGCCAAGAAGTTGAGTTTGTTTACAATGTCTGACTAAGAAGTTTTGTAGCGAGAGTAAGCTTAAGTTATAGATCTAATTAAGTTATAATTCTGAATCATATATTCACAACAGTAAACGAATTTATTGTCTGAATACGATCCCTGTTGATACGAAACCTTACACGCCTGCTTTTTGTTGCTATTCAGACTGTTCTCATGCTATTTAACTATTTTGTAGGTTAACTTATATTATGCCATCAGTTAAACTGAAAGCTTAATTCAATATATTTTAAGGTATGTAAAATGTACCAATTCCTTCCGGCGTATTTTAATCCTTTTTTATTATTGTATTTTTTGAGTATCTTAACAACTGCCATCAAATGACACTTAAAAGGATACACGTCTCCGGTACGTTAGCTCAATCGGCTGTGGAGATAACGTCAAGCCTATTACTTAAAATTACGAGTATTTTCGTTTTGGAAAATTGTAAAAAAAATTGTCAAACGATAAAAAATTTTTGAATTTTTTTTTCTGGTGCCAATATGTTTTACACCCCTCACATTGCTTGAAAAAATTCATTACCAAATTAAACATACTGGTTTAGCATTTACAGATTAATCCGTCACCAGATATGTACCATTTTTTAAAACAATAATTTTATAAAAATTCACAATTTTCGAAAACTAAATGTATTTCCACGTTCTTTGCATCAATAGATGTCTTAAAGCCTAATTCACAAAATATTCATGATGAAGATAGTAACAACAATATAGGACCAGGAGATAATTATAAATGAAATTTTCTATTGGTCTTAAACTTTTGTTAGATACTGTACATATTACACTAATCAGATTCAGATGCATACAAGTAACTGTTCTTTCTCTGGCACATCGTCAAGTGAAGTATATACTGCCTAATAATACAGTAGATGTACCCTACGTATCAGCCAGAACCGCAATCAGGGGTAATCCCTTAGTATTACATACTTTTCTGCTTTTCTAATTTTCTGAAATTGAAATAGTACAATAAGCTATCTGAGAAGATACTGAAATGTTTAGCACTTCTATGTAGGTAACTGAGTAAGAAATTACGTGACTTACCGGTTGCCACTAAGAAATACGGAAAAATGTATGCTGCAATCAGATCCCATGGATCAGATCCTCTCGTCTGGTTGGAAAATCTTGCAGCAACAATCCTCAGCAAAAATAAAAAATGCGTTACAATTCATGAAAGTAATATACTAACATTTAATTAAGACTATATGAACACACACATACACAATTCTCACCAAATTATATTTCCACTAATCCTTGGAGTTGAAATTCCAATTTACTCGTAGGTTACTTTTCATAGCATACTTGAACTATTTTCCAAAGAAGCTACGTTTATTGAAATTTAGCAACAGAACTTGGTACACAGAAGCAAATGATCTCCTTTGTAATCAAAGTAAATCTAGTTCCAAAACATTCTCTTTATCACATTCGTAAATTTCATATACAAAAATGCAACTCCCTTCCCATCTAATCATTGGAATAGTAACAGTAGGCCTATTTACTACCAATCAAGTAATAGCTGTAACAATGAACAAGATCGACAAATAAGGAAGATTTACCGAAATATACCAAAATTTTGTAATTAAAAATTTTCATCCATCTCGGCCACAGAGCTTGAATTAATACGGTTTAATTTGCGTTCAGTGTTTAGCATTTCTAATTAACGTAATATCATTAATGAAAAGTTCCAGCATGGTTAGCGGTAAGTAAAATAAATTGGAGAGCTAGTATGTTGAGTTGAAATTTAAAAATCTGTGTTTCGTTAACATTTCAGAAAATACTCGAGAATTTATTTTGTATTTCCTGTAGAATTTAAATGTAATCAAAGTTATCTAAAAACCAAAATTTAATAGATGCATATATTTAACATCTTTAGGTCACATTTCATAATGGTGAAAGTGCAGTACGTTTATCTTTCACCATCAATACCACCACCAAGTCTAGCAATTCTATTAAGCACCTAATTACGATCAAATTATGAAACACATTACATCCTGAAACAAATACCACAGTTATAATGCACAGGCATTGAGACTAATATTCAGATCCCTTTCACCAGATTAATCTCTAGGCCTACATGCGACATAAAACTTTTCTGGCCAGTATACTGCACTTTTACCATTGACAAATGTGAAGTTGTGGCTAATTTAATTTTTAGTATCCTAAAAAATATAAAAACTGGCGATCAAATTTCCTCAACATGTTAATATAGGTATCTGTTTTTTTTTTTTTGCTTTCATGGCATCACACAGAAATATGACAACCGATTTTCAAAATTTATTTAAAATGGAAATAATTATTAATTAAAATTTGAAGTTATATTTAGTTTTCTTTGGATGATGTTGCTTCAAGGATGATGTATTGAAACTATAGTCACAAATGACAGTAAATATAGACTTTACTATGAAAAATACTCTACAGGAATACAACAAAATAATGTAATTTAGATAGCCTACAGCAACGCTGTCCTTCCTAATTTAATCATTCATAATAATCCTTTTCACAGATTTAGATTAGTTTTTCTCAACTTAAGAGCATAGATGACTAATATTAAATGGTTTCATAAATTTACATTTGCATTTTATGTTGCATCATTTCATTCGCACGAGCTCGAAAACGTCATGTTCGGAGATTCGTCATTAATGTAAACTAAAACCAGTCCATTTCACCTTAACTTCATGTTCATTGGACTAATGAAAGAGGCAAATTATTTATCGAATGAGAACTTCAGCTACATCATTATGAATTACTACCGACTCTACATCAGCGAGGTGAGAAGCATCCCGTTAGGCTCTTTCCTAATAGGCATAAAAGTAGCCGCAATACAAGAAATCGATCTGTAATTCGATATTATGCTGCATAACATAGAACATTCTGGGACTAGAGGCTGGGATTGTAGCTTGCATCCTGTTCCTAATATTGCCCTTATTTTCCACAGTAGAATATCCTTTTGATTTTAACTTTGCTCCGAATAGTGTAGCCTAGCTGGGATTATTGAAAAATACGATACAGCCATATTACACCCCACTGATGAAACAAATATGGTGATGACGTAATATAATAATTGTGTGTGCAAGACATATCAAAAGCCTCAACAAGCCTAACCTAACCTGTCACTGATTCTCGGCATTACGTGAACTATTGATCTACCAAACAAATATTAAATTTATTAAGCCATTAAACAAACAGCAATAGGCTTTGTCACAAAAGAGGAAAAAATATGCATTTGAAAATACGCATGATTAATTGAAAACAGTGAATTAGAACAATGGAAAAACAAAAATTAATGAAAACACTTCACTCTTAATGTATTATTTGTAACAATGTAAATAATTTTATTTATTAAAAAACAAATTCATAATATACATTTATGTTAAAAAAACTCATCTACAGAGTAGAAAGGATTAATTAAAAGTTAATTATAAAATCTAGTTTTGAAACTATTGGTTGGTATTTTTATAATATTGACTGAAGCTTATTATATAATTGCATCCCCACGACAGAAAAATTTGTAATAAACTTATGTAAGCTACAGTACGGAATACTAATTTGTTCACTATTTTTAATTTCATGATCATGTATATTGGCTACTAATGAGTGAAGTTCTGTATCGTATTCATCGAAAAATTCTTAGAATCCTAACTTTTATATCTGAAATTTCTATCACTCAATATAAGAAATAAGTTTGTATATTGTGAGAAGAGCATACTTCTTGGAATACTGTATTTATAATTTATACTTAGAAAACATCTTAGATCACATTTAGTAACAAAGAAAACCAAACTACTGATTACTAAAACTCTTATAAGACCAGTAATTACATATGCATCAGAACCTTGGACTCTCAAAGTCAGATGAGAAATCTCTGGCTACTTTTGAAAGAAAGATACTAAGAACTATTTTTGGGGCTGTGAAAGAAGGTGATACTTTGGGAAGGAGAAATTGTGAATTGTATGAATTATTTAAGGAACCTGACTTAGTGAAGTATATTACAATTTAATAGATTGGCCTGGGATGGACATTTTATACGTATGGACAATAATAAAACTGTTAAAAAGATCTATATGACAACCATTACAGACAAGAAAAGTTGGAAGACCGAATTTAAGATGGAAAGATGATACCTTGCAGAATATTAGAATTAGTAAAATTAGAAATTGGAGGAATTTAGCAGCAAATAGAGAAGTCTGGAAGGACATTCTGAAGAAGGCTAGGGCCCATAATGGGCTGTCATGTCATGTATAATTTATATTTAAATGCACGAAGCGTGGCTAAAGAAATTTCAGATCACTTACCTTAATGAACTCAGGACCATAGGCTCTGCTCCAATGGGTACGTTGGACTAAAACCTTATTTCAGCAACATGCATTAATGGCAAGCCGTGTAGTTCAACCAGTGGCTTGTAGACAGCAATTGCGTGAAGTAGGCCTAGACCTAGGCCTCTGTGCTATGAACAAAAACGTTACTTTATGTAGTACCGGTACACAAGAATCGTGTTTAAAATTAGCAAATTCATTCTCAATATTTGAAGAGTGCGATCCCAAAACGCGTTCAGTCCAACTTTATAAAAGGACTAGGCTAGTTTTTTTTTTTATCCACCGATCTACAGTGAGTTTTCAAGTGACATGCACAATAAACTTTTAGACAAGGTTTGGAGTTGTTTTAGACGAAAACACGCTTGAAATATAATTATAGAAGTCACAATCATCATACATAAATATAAATAAAAATGGCCAAATGGACTAAGCTAATTTTGGGATCACTCTTCAAAAAATTTAATGCATATCATTCTTCTGTTCGTCTGTGATTTTTGTTTCCATGCGAAATATTTCTAAAATGTAAAACTAGAATTTTACCTCATTAATATACAGTGGCGTAGCGTCAATGTAAGCTAAAAAGCTCAGCTTCCCCAGTTAATAATAATTTCATAATAACCTGCAGTTTATGAACAAAATTATTTATTAATTTTAATAGAGTTTATATTTATGCGTTAAATATTGTGATGCGGCAGCTCAAGATGATTCGTGGTGCTGCAGTAAACAAGAAGCCTGCACACACCAGCTTCCAAGCAGACTGGTTTCTTTCACTCATTCTTCTCTGTAACCCACCCCGCAGATTTTCCATCCCTTTCTAACTAAACAACCCTGGTCGCAAGGCTCGCAAGAAGCTAGCTTTTACATTCAAAATAATTTAGTTTCCGAGTTGTCCCTTTCGTGAGTTGCGTTCAGTTGAAGTGTTAGTGTGCACTGTGGCTGATATAATAAATAATGAGTGAAATAACAGTTCCTGACACCAATTTACTTGAATTTTTAGGACAATTTTATTATCAAGACTGACTTACGAACAAAAGTGTGATTTATAAAACAAATGCCGACTCCCTTGCTGTCAATGAAGGACATAACCAAAACAGACGCATACTTACGTAATGATAGTAATACTGTATGTATTGACCGTTAATATTGTGATTTCTCTAAGTATGACAGGGAGTGAGCTAATGTTATACCTATACATGCCTATTTGTTAGAGATACTGTATGTGTAAACAGTGAAATCATATTTACTACGTACCATTTGAGGTTATGCCTTATTGGTGTTACTTACGAGGTTCCAACCAATCTTCGACTGCAGACTTGACATTGGCTATTATTTATTTTAAAACTATATTTTTGTAATACGTTTTCTCATATGTACATGAAAGACAACTTGACTTAGCTTCCCCTGCTCAAAATTTCATGCTACGCCACTGTTAATATACCCACTCTAATTCGACAACCAAGTCGTTCCTCGAGTATTGGAGTCCAAAGTTGATTACTAACAGCACCATGAATTGTGCTTCACAGGGTAAATAACGACAGAGCAGTAGTTCCTTGCACCAATATCCCGTTGCTCCTGAGGGATGAGCCTGCAGCTATAGCTCCGATCGCATTTATTCTATCGACTTTTACGACATGAGCATCGTCAATTGAATCTCCTCGCATATTATACTTTGCATTCTTTCACTCTATCCTAACGTATGGTATAATCTTTGAGTAATTCACCTAATGCAATCCAAATATTTAAACTACAAAAGAGAGCTATTACAGCCATAGTTCAAGCATCTCAAATTACTAGCTGCAGGCTATTCTTAAAAAAATTACGTATCTTGCCATTATCTGTATTTATATTTATGAAACTTTAAATTTTATCAAATATAATTTGTATAGCTTTCCCACAAATACAGACAATACAAGAAATAAATATTATATTTTTATTGAAAGTTTTAACAAAACTCTAAATAAAAACAGTTTCATTCATGCTGGTATTATGTATAATTGCCTACCAAATTATCTTAAAGAAATATCTGAACATCAAAAATGTAAGAAAGAATTTTACAAAATTTTAATCTAAAACTGCTTTTACAGTATGAACGAATTTATTGAAAATTGCCATAACTGAATAGAAAAAGAACGCCTTAAAAATTTTTACTTCCCCTCCTGACTTCGAGAAGGATTTAGTCTCATGAAGGACGCGTTGGTCGAAATTGACTCCAGACTGCTAAATGAAATATGATTTGTCTTGTGTTATATCTGTTCTCGTGTTTGTTATTTGTTAATGTTGAAATTTGTGTGTTGTACTTTAGTTAATGTATGCTACTATGTTTTATTTTAATTCTGTTGTAGCTTTTAATTGTTACTTTTGACATGTCTCATATGTATGTGACCAGTTGGATGCAATAAATGAATTTCACTTCTGGTTCCATTATTGTACTTTTCATTTTCTTAGATTCGTTTATACTCTTTTGACTAAGTAGTTTATGTTGGTTATTTCAGGCAAAATTTATTGTAATTTAGGTCATTTTATGTCTACCGATTTTTGCTGTAGTATAGCTTTAGTTTTCGAAGACTAGTTTTAAGATTTCTTTTTCAATTTCAAGTCTTCATTAAAATACAAAGGTCTTTCACGTGCCGTCAATCTACAAGTTTACGGGCCATGTCAGACTAATATTCGATATAGCTTCCTATTATAGTCTAATTCTACCATTTAATTTCTCATACGATATACGATTAGCAGGCTATCTATAAGAATTACCAAGGATCTTGGTTTCAACTTCTTATCACCTCTCGAGAACAATCAGACGTTCCATACTGCTTACAGGAAATATATATATAGTCAAATGCATGCTTGCAACAAATTTTATAGTAATTAAAACATTTTGTGCGAGATCGTGCGTATTTGCTTGTTTTCCGCACAGAACCAATACGCGGTATGTGTGAAATACCACATTCAGTATTCCCAACGTAACACACATAATTTCCCTTTTCTTACCGCTTAAGCGCGACATTCATTTTACTGCTTTAGGCTTTTAACATATTATTTTTAGAGACGTTTAACATAGTAATAATTATAAATTGGAAACTTACCACTGCAATTTCACCTAAATTGCAATGTTAATTATTGTTTTTAAATATTTGCAAAAATTAAGTAAAGTCTACTACTCCACGAAACTTATTGCATTCCTGATACAAGTAACATTAAGGAAGCCGTGAAAAAAATCAACGAGATTCCAGATGCCGATGTTATTACTGCAATATGTTATATAAATAATATTGTTAAAATATTAAAATGAAAAACAAATCATTACATAACCTTACCGTTTGTTTTAAGTTCGCATTTATAGACTGGGGGGAAAAAAAGACAGACGTATATCACGGCCTGCTGGAGTATAGTATACACAGAAAACATTTTACAGCAACAATGTTGAAGAAAGATATTTTGGTGTTCCGAAGTTGGCGTCATTAAACAGAAACCAACATGGAGATTTCATTGCAACTAATTAGAAATTCGTCTTTCAGGTATGTAATAAACGATCTTCGCACAAAATAATGTACGATACACGAGCGGTATGTTTGTTTTCATGTTCTCGGAAATTAAAAAAGCTCAACTACGCTTTGCTTTTTCAATCTTTTCCTCGACCATGAAAACGTCAACATACCGCTCTTGTAACGTATATTACTATTCTGCACCATCTCAACTGAATACATTAGAAGATTCATTCTTGCTCCTTTTGTACTTCAAATGGGGCAGTGATTTTCGATCTGGAAGTGATGAAGTAAAATTTAACAAATGTTGACTAATTTTCTAAGTAGAATTTTCAGCGAGAATTGTGTGAAACTTTTTGGAACGGTTTCATTAATTCAGACTCCTTCAGTTAATTTTGTGAGATCTAATAACAATCTAGAAAAAAATTGCCAATAATCTTATCTCTAACTCAAAATTCTTCAGAAAAGTTTGTATAATGGAGAAGTGCAGTATAATGTAAGTTACTTTCACCATCACCACTTACTACTTAGGAAACCTTCAAATACTACGGTTAATTTTATGCAACACGAACAAAATAGCTAACATTCAAAATACTTTCACCAAATTAGATTCTACAGGCTACATTAAAATTTTCCGACCATTTTACTGCACTTACGCCATTGATACAAAATGGTGACCATTTTATAAACCAGTTGGCCTATATATAAATTTCCGTTATCAAGCACGCAAATTGAATCTCGTGAATCTCTGCGTTAATTTATAGGTTTCCTAATTTACATGCGTCCTATTTTCGAATCAACGTGATTAAGATATTTAACGGATTATTGCCAGAATATTATGAAGTATATAACATACAATCTTTTATTTTAAAATGAAGCTATTTAATTTGCGTCCATTTTCTATCAGTTCAAACATAACACATGGCTGCAGAAATGTAGCTAAACAAAAATGAGTTTATACAAAAATTATTCGATATCAATATGATTTTCAAGCATCTATAGATTCCATTTGTCTAGTAAAAAAAATTATGTTCTATTCCAACAAGAAAGAATAGTTGTCTAACATTGCTAAAAGTGAAGAGATATTTAATTTTACGTTACAGATTAGACCTCATTTAGTATAGAATTTTAATTATTTCGTTTGGTTCAACTATTAACACTTCCTTATTACTTTGAAAAAAGTGCGTTGAACTTACTGCAATAGAAAGTTTCTTACTTGATGGTATCAAATCTAAAAACATTTCCGTCTACTTATTTCCGTAACATTGCAAATTATATTTTACTTTGAAACAATATTACAACTCTATCTGAATGAAATAGGTATACGAATCGGTTTATAAAGGAAGTGGAAATTCAACAGTTACCTTTACGAACCCAGGACCGCAGTCTCTACTCCACGAGGTACATTGGTGCAAATGGAGGCTGCTGTTCAACGCACGTACCAGTGTAGCGGCAAGGCTCTTACTTCAGCCAATAGCATTGCAGACGGAAATTACGTAGATATCTCTATTGAGAAATATTAATATATGTTTAATATAATACAGGGTAACATATTGCTTTAAATTGGTGTATAATAATGGAAAAATTAATTTCAAATACAGATATTTAACTTTTCTATCTTTCTGGCTTCTAAATTTCACATACATACAAACATTCGTAATAAAATATTAAGTAGGAAGTTGACCCTATTCAAAAATATCCTTTTACATTTGACTCCGTCTACGTAGTACAGAAATTAACCAGTCCCATCGCCAGAACGCACTCAGGGGTGCACAAACATATTGATCCTACAAGTAATCGATTTTAAAATAAATGGTATGACTGTCAATATAAAAATGGAAAAATATACGCAATTCCTCCAAGATAATTGTGTCAGCGCAACATGAAGGCAATAACTGAGAGTACGTACACGTTGGAGCGATGATAAACGTTAAAAGAAACGACTTAGCGACGCTTTGATATTACTGTATAAAAATATCAAGTGTTCATATCGGAGCAACGAGGTCGCGGGAAGCGAACATTTTGATTTATCACTAGAAGATATTCTATACATCACTTAATGAAAGACATCCCACGATATTAAAAATATTTGTTTAAATATCTTAAAGAAATCCATAGGCATTTTACATAATCATTTATATAATGTTTAATCTTTTAAACTTTCTAAATTGCATATTGTACTATGATTGCTACCTATTGTATTGATTTTTCTCTCTATTCCATATATGAATTTTTTAAATTGTTTTCCGGACCTGTATGGTCACCTGTTATGACAGACGGATTTTATTACTTATTTTTTTATAGAAAATATCAGCTGCTAGGTTGAAGGTTAATATAACTTAAATACGTACAAAATTGAACCCGTTTCTCATCCCAAAGCTAGTATAAATTCATTGTGATGTGATTGGTTCTTGTTATCACATAACGTATCACAAATAAATATACAACTGATCAGCTTATCAATATCCATGATAATTAATTTAATATGCCGAAATAATAATAAATCGATTAATATTCGGATATATTGATAACCACCGGTCATTATACAGATTAATATTATCTTAATCATAGATCATATGAATGACAAGAGCAAAGAAAATGGAATGCTTCAATTCTCTTTGATATAGCATCGCTGCTTCTTTTATCATTTACCGTCGCTCCAACGTGCACGTACCCTAACAGAGCACTGGAACCCTACTAAATTTTCATTTTACATCTAGAGATGTGTCTGAATAATGCATATATAATCGGCACGTCTAGATTAGCTAGAATCGTTTCTGCAGAAATCGGGAATGGAAATTCTAACCATTTTAAGTCCTGATAAAATCTAGTTACACTACTACCACAGTCTAGTATATACAGTCGCGAAGCTCAATACGTAGTAATATGCAAACATTAGATAGTTGCTCACCACTAGGATCGCTGATATCGCCTCATTACAGGCAATGCAAAATAGTACCGTCACAGTCTATTGTTTCTAGCACCCTCAAAACTCAAGCTTCGTGATTGTATATAGTAGACTGTGCTACTACTGTGATGGACGCATTCAAACAACATGTGATTAACGATCCGACCACAAGAACACAACGCACTCGTCTGTTTTATAATTTTATTTAGGCTAAGTATAATGGAAAATGGGCAGTATTGAATCGTAGGCGAACTAGTTAGTTTTCTCGGTAGATTGAATGTTTGTAACCAGGGATGTCATTGTAATGTTTCTTGTAGTTGACCGTAAAAATTAACATGATTTTTAATATATAAGATGACCACAGTTCTTACCAATTATCCCGAATTTTCTTATTAATTAAGGGTAAAAATTCAGAGGTGGGAAGTAAAATATTATGTGTTCTTTCAACAATAGCATCTTTGGCTAACAAATCTATTACCTCATTCCCCCAGTCTACTACCAAATTTTATTGTGGCCCGGAATTCAAGTTAAAAGACATTCTTATGAGATAACTAAAAGAGATGACCTCGAATATTTGAAATATATCAACCGCTAAACTGGAGAATTTGCTACGGTAGCTTTGAACCGTGCAGTTACGATTACGACCAAATTGAACTAAACAATGTCACCAGCATAAGGACATGACGTTGATCTGTGGCGTCGTTGGAAGGAGAAATTTGTTTTTTTTTCTCCCTCTCTCTCTCTACCTCCTTCGTTCTGAACATTACTGAGAGATAGCACCACTGTTAGCAACAAGATGTATTTATGTAAATATTGCAAGTAGATTACGTGTCTTAGATGAGGCTCACGGCAGAAACAGTTTTGCTGTGGCGCATGCGCGGACTTCTCATGCAGTGGCAGCGTGAACCTTACTTGAATTTATTTTCGTGTGTACATTCCAGATCAAATCAAGAAGATCCCTTCTCGCTCCAGTTACACATCTTTTATATTATACGAGGGTTAGATTTGATTAGTTTAGGTTTTCATTAACCAAATCCGCGCATGCGTAGACAACCAAAATGATCCTGTCGGTCATGACTCTTATCATAGTTTTTGTTTCGTAATATTGGTAAACAATAATATGATGAAAGCGATGAATAATTTCATGGTCGCTAAAAGTTTTTTCGCAAAAGAAGTATTTTCTCAAGACCAGAAATAAAACGGCAACATGCTCATAATTACGTACTTAACGCTTTGGCGAACATTAACCGGAATTTACTTTCCTTCATTTGAATGATATTCCCTAAAACACACCTTTTTCCCCATTTATTTCGTTGTGATAACCTACTTTCAGATCTTATTATCATACATCTGGATTTTCTTTTGGTGCATTCAAAAAACCGCCGTTGTACTGCATAAATCTTGCACTTGACTAATGGAGTGAATTATTTAAGAATATAGTCGCGAATTTTACTACCACCATTTCGATTGTCTTTTGTTTGACACGGCTCGGTACGGCCCGGTGACTAGTGAACAGCGAGCAACGTCGACTGCCGACGTTGGTCGTCAATTGTTCCATACCAACTTTCTCAGATGTTCTGATTTTGACTTAACACGGCTTTTAACATACTCTCGGAATCTGAGCAAATCAAGACGTTATACAAATTATTTGTTTTATTTATGAAGAATACAGGGAAAAACAATAGATGTCTTTTTCTAGTTTCCTATAAATTGAATTTTAAAGTTTGAAACCCATCTGTAGTCAAATTTATTGACTGATACAAACATCCATTTGACAGTAGAAGATGTGACTGATGTTCAAAGATATCTGACCATACTAATCGATAGTGATCGATAATTTGTTGGTGTAAGTGTGGATTCTTTAGTTATTACTTCTATGAATAGATGGCGAAGTAATAGTCACTGTTGCCAATCATGGATAAATATACCCGACTTATAAAATTCATTTTTTCATACCACTCTGCTGATTGTAAAACAACACTGAGTTTGGGTGGAAACAGCTTATGTTGTCTATTAGAAGAATAATTTATGCTTAATCTGCATAATTATTTTCCCTGACACTTTTTAACGGCTGCCAATAATGGTGTCACCTATTGATAACTAGCGGAACTCTTTCAAAATTTGTCAATTTTTTTTACATCTTTGATTCTGACTTATCCGTGGCTGGAAAATTCGCTTACACGATCATAAAATCGTAGATGGATACCTTTGAACGTCAGTGTATTACACCCAGACATGAAAATGTAACATGTTATTATAGGTATATCTATTACAATAGCAAACTGTAAAGATGAAAAACAATGCAAGTCAAATGAAAACAGAGTAAAAACAATGAGTCTCTATATCATCACTGTTTTATATTCATAGCGCAGTCATGATTAACATTATTAATGTAAACATGAACTTTGTTTGGAAATCGATATGGGCACAGCATTTTCAGTTTTCTTTAACTTGTTCGCTGTGTAGTAAAGTTTCAAAATAATATTTAGCATTATCACCATAGACGTTTTTCAACACCATAAGTCCTTGTATTTAGCGTGGTTGATAGGTAAGAGCTCTTCATACAAACAATCGGGAAATTTGAATGCATGAGGATAAAGATTTTGCACTGCAGATGTGTTGTTCTTTGGAGCCATTACTGCACATTTATTGTTTCATTAACTGACATTCATCAGTCACAAAGACATTCACTGTTTTTCCTTTGCACACTGATTATTCAATTGCCATTTTCACGCAGACATTTTCGCTCAGTTCACCACATCTAAAGAAAGTTTCAATCTTTCTTTCGTAGATGGCATAGGCCTATTCAACTTATTTTAAAATTATTTTGACATCTATTGTTTTTCTCTTGTACCCTTCATATATGAGGCATTTAGTTACAAAATCAGATACATCACTAAAACATACCCATAATTTTTCAGTATAAAGGAAAAGCGTTTGCAAGGAACTAAGGATTTACAACCAATATTATTCTTTCATCATACAAATCCATGTGATGTATCTGGTTTTGGAGCATAACAGTGCTATAGTAGTTGTAGAATTATATGAAGATATGAAATATAACATTAACGCATTTTCTAAAAAAAGTGATGTATCTGATTTTGCAACTACACGCCTTATATTAGGGTCAATGTAGAGTATCCACCGTCCACTGAACGAATATTGGTTAAACGAGCGTTGAGCGACTTCCGCCGATTTTGGAATAGACACCGACGCACTTAGGTTAGGTTAGTTTAGGCTTTTATTATCCCGTCAAGATGTTTAGGATTAGTGTAAAACTGGCCTATGTCTCCTATAGTGGGCGGGACATAAGTAACATTCACCCATATTAGAACTTGTCTTATTGCAAATGCTTCCGCCGTAAAAATTGACGTGAATATTGGAAGTTTAAACTGTTTACTTGTTTTTGTTGTTTGTTCATAACAAGCAGCTCCCACCGCTTCATCATTTTTCGAACCATCAGTAAAAAATCAATAATTAAATTGAACGTCATAGAAAGATTCAATTCCAAAATCTCGAGATAGGATCATACCCCATAACCTCTATGTTTTCGATTGTAACATTAATTAAGGACCGAAATCTATAACAAAAGTTGAAATATACTGGAAAATTATGTACCTAGTTAAAGAATCTGTGAATCTAGAGGGATAAAGAGGCCAAACGCTTGAATTAAACCTCATACAAACTGACTTTTTCTAGAATTTTGTTGTTGAAGTTTAGCAAGGAGTTTAAGTTTAGGAGTTAAGTCGTTACTGATGTTGGGTATTACCGTAAACTGGGGTAAAGAGGATCACATGTGGTAAAGTGGATCATATGTGTATTGTTAGATAAGTCAGCGCCACATGGATCACACATGCAGAGAACACTATTTTTAGTGGCACTTATAGAAGAAAGGTTTTCTTTTCATGTGTGATCCATGTGGCGCTGCCTTATCTAGGCAATACACGTATGATCCACTTTACCACATGTGATCCTCTTTACCCCAGTTTACGGTACATTTGCCAAAAATGTCGTTGCTAAAGCCATACACCGAAACCGAAGTGAAGATATATTAAGTTCCGTACTCATAGGCAAGAATGAAAGATTTCCATTTAAGCCTGAAATTAATTTAAAGATCTTATGAATTTGAGACGAAAGACAGAAACTTTATCGGTGGGGTTAAGAGAAAAGCACCAAATTATAGTTTTGAGAGAATGAGATTTTGAATATTATTAGTAATGATCGTGTGTTCGAACCCCACCATCTCTCCGCTAAGTATAGAAATATACGAGGCGCGTCCAGAAAGTAAGATCTCTGTGGCAGTTTAGGGAAAGAAAACAATTTATTGGAACAGATACAACAGTTTTTGAGCTATTTTTCAACATATTCCCTATCGGAATTGAGACATTTGTCATACTGTGGGATCAACGTTTGTAAGTATCCTTGTGTCGTAGAAGTCTGCCGCCTGGGATCGAAATCAGTGTGCGACAGCCGTTTGTATCTCTGCCATTGTGAAAATACTGACCGTACAGGCATTTCTTAAGGTATAAGAACATTCAACGTCTCTTCAGGTGTGGTGGAAAATTCACCATTTCAAAATGATACTTTACTTTTAACGGCGTTCCACTTTCAGCGGTTGCCTTCGATGTAAAGGGTATAGGTCCTAGTCTAGTAGACGGAGTCTTGGAAAGAAATTTGAGAGCCTTGCTACTGGACCCAGTGCATTAATCTCCTCTGGCTTTGTTGAATAGTCTTCTTAACGAGCCTCGGTGATTCTCCAAATTCTTGCTGCAGTAGGGTATTTTACAGTTGCAATTTCTCTGATGACGGGAACAGCTTTTCTCACAAACTACGATGATATCGGTAGTCAGAATCTGTGCGGATGCTTCTAACTCCAATTTATTAGTCTTGTAACAGCGATGCAAAATATCCATTACTTAAACTGATATATTATTAATTAAAGTATTAAAATACGTCTTACTCTTAAACCATAAATGTAAAAAAAAACATTATGCAAAATTATTTGTTGCAACTGAAAAGTGTAATGTAGACATGTTTACAAAATGTGTTTGTAAATGTTTAAAAGATAAAGGGATAAAAATAATCATAATTATAATAGCTATTTCTGCAACAAGTTTCGAAATGACTCGAAGGTTCGGTGGACAACACGGCGAGTGCTAAAAATGTAGTTTCGCACGTGTTTCATTCAAGATATTTTAGACAGAATCCTAAATGTAGCTAATTATATTTTAAGGAGAATAACATTGTTGATTCGTTCTGTCGCAATGGCGAACTTCTGATGTCACTGACGGAAGAGTATTACCACAGTCTAGTATATAGTCACGAAGCTCAATACGTAGTAAATATGCATCCATAGATAGTTGCTAACCACTAGGATCGCTAATATCGCCTCATTACAGACAATGCGAAATAGTACCAGCACAGTCTATTGTTCCTAGCACCCTCACAAATCAAGCTTCGTGATTGTATATACTAGACTGTGGTATTACATTTGTACGGAAAGAGATAGATTTCACGGCCTTCGGGTATGTCGTAGGCTATGGTATGCTGGTTGTTAGGAAGTTGTAGGGTCTATATATCAAGAAGAATGGTTACAAACTCAATGTCTACGTATAGAATATAGTCAACCAATGTTACTGAAGTTCAAATACAGTTGGGTAACATTGAAGTCTGAAAGAGTGTTGACTTTGCTATGTGAAAGAAGGGCTCCCTTCATTGGAAAGAGGGATGGGCCAGTACTTTATACCCAAAAGTAAGAAACCTCACAGAAGCCAAATTTAAGGATCTCAAGCAACTTTTTCCTTACATAAAACCAATGTACCACATCTTCTATCAGAATCACATAGTATCGCAAGATGGGGTAATAAAGTTAAGGTTGTTGTTTCTATAAAAGAAGATGATGAAACCATAACCAAAATATTCAATGCAAAGTCAATTTTGTGGTTTAATGTGATGTCAAATGCAAGATACATACTATACACATTCTTGCAGTATAAATGTACAAAATGGATATCGCCCAATTTTATTCCAGAATTCTGTCACTTAACAATAAGAAGAACAGGAGGATTGAAATGTAAACTTACTTATGTTCATAATTTTATTTTATTTCTGATGTTGCTGAATGTACAACTAATAAAATAAAATACTTTCCGTACGTGTACACTAGTAGTCCGTATTTCTTGACTCGCGAGTCAAACCCTTAATACACAAGCAGGGCGGAGGGGTAAGGCATGATCTCCCTTCCCTTAGCCATCACTTGTTCATTCACGAACAAAAATCTGAGTTTTCTGTAAATGTGAAAATCTGGACATGGTCCAGTTTTTTAGCCTACTTAAAGGACTCAAAGATCTCTGATACTTCTATGAGAATGATTTGCAGTGCCCAGAACGATTAATACAAACAGGGTACAAATTCGTGCCAAAAAAAATGTTCAACTCACATTCACAGGTACATTCAATTTGTTGCTACAGTTCTGTTATTTAGACTATTTAACATGATCAAGCGAACCCTTAGATAGAAGTCCTTTGAACTGACTGACCAAGTAACTGATCCGTTCTATTTGATAGGTAGCATTGCGGTAATTCCACACTTGACTGAAATCACTATAAGGAGACTCAATAGCTTGTGGGTCCCTACTGAAGACCTAACATTCCAAATGCGCTAAGTGCCAAAAACAACTTTAGGAGATACTGATTAAAACACACGGCGAAATGCATGTTGAGATAACTCCAATATCGTCTTTTGAGCTATGACAAAGACAATTTAGTATGACATTCTCATATGAATGTTCCTTGAATAAAAACAATTTGAAAAATTGGTACTTAATCTCTTTATAAAGTTAGATCTTCAATTGTTAACATCCCTTTGCACTATAATTCTGAAATAAGGAATCTCACATAAAGATCAATGGGTAATTTAGTCTCAGTTTTGTCTCTGTACCAGTGCTTAAAGTGGGTGGTAAGAGATCCGAAACCTGGAAAATATGAGTCGGTATGGCATACAGTTAATAAGACTAATAAAATGTAAATTTAATACAGCCCTACTTTTATAGTACAGAGTTACTATCCATCCCAAACAGTTTATTTTATTTAGTTTGCATTTATTTACTTATTATGAATGCGATGAAAGCTTCTTTACATAATTTTAATGAAACTGTTACACATTTTTCATACGTATAAAGGGCTAACAACTTCTAATAATACAGGAAGGCTATAAATGATATAACACAGGGTTCTCATTATTGCTTCAAATGTAGAAAGAGTTTTACTCTCGAAAAGCTCAGCCTAGTTTAGATTGGTGTAAGACACGTGTGAGATCAGTATCTGTTTCGAATTGTTAGACTACACACTGTGTTCAGCACATGAAGAAAAGGAAGTGCGAGGGGGCATAGTCCGTCTCGTCCCAGAATCGACCGACTCGTCCCGACGTAATTTTTGGTGCATTAATGCAATAGTTCAACTCGTCCCCACCTAATTCTCGGCGAGTTAGGCTAATCCTATAGCCCAACTCGTCTATGGTGTGTAAGAAGAGGTGAAACCAAGTAAAGACAAAATATTCCCTCCAATAGTAGGTTAAAGATGCTTTGCACTGCCGATTCACACATCGCCAGTTTGTCTCCCCTGAAGCCATTAGTCTGTGCATATTAAATTTATAATTATTTACCACAGAATTGTTTTACCCTGCTGACTCAAGATTCCATTCAGTTGCGACATGTGTTGAGTAGGTGTTGGTACAGAAAATACAGAAACGCAGATATCGGTATATGTACCGTGTGGTTGACGAGTAGGTACTGATACAGGCAATTCAAAAACGCAGAATTGCAGTAACACAACCACACATCGCCATGTTTCGCAGAGAGACTTGGTTTACCTCGTGAACATTTCACCAGTCGTGTACATACGAATAGTCGATGTATGAGAATTGAAATTGGAAATATATTTAAGCCGGGGACGAGACGGGTTGTTTATTTACAGGTCGGGGACGACAAAGGTTGTTTATTTACAGGTCAGGAACGAGACGGGTTGTTAATTTACAGGCAGGGGACGAGACGGGTTGTTCATTTACAGGTCAGGGACGAGACGGGTTGTTTATTTACAGGTCGGGGCGAGACGGGTTATTCATTTACAGGCCGGAGACGAGACGGGTTGTTCATTTACAGGTCAGGGACGAGACGGGTTGTTTATTTACAGGTCGGGGCGAGACGGGTTGTCCATTTACAGGTCAGGGACGAGACGGGTTGTTTATTTACAGGTCGGGGCGAGACGGGTTGTTCATTTACAGGCCGGAGACGAGACGGGTTGTTCATTTACAGGCCGGGAACGAGACGGGTTGTTAATTTACAGGTCGGGGACGAGACGGGTTGTTAATTTACAGGCCGGGGACGAGAAGCCCTTAGCCGGTGTGAGGAACTGTGGCTCCTGTCGTGAGTTTCGGATAGCAACATTATCTGTTAGGTATCTTACCCTTTAAATAAATGTAGTATAAGTATAAGTTCGACATATATGTTGACATATATTAAGTCAATTACCATTATACAAGGAGCGCACTCAATTGAGTGACTTAGTGGCCGAGATTCCACAGTATTATGCACTGTTGGGCGATCTACGTAGCCTAAAGATTAATTTTTGGTCCTACAGAATACATCTGTTATGGTAACAATGGTTATTGTCGAACTTGGAGTCAGGCAACAAAGGGAAAAAAACACTAGAGGAGAGGGATTCGATCCGGTGCTATGGATTGAACTTCGGCATAGCTCAGTGGTTAAAGCACTTGGTACGTAGAACCAAGGACCCGGGTTCGATCTCCGGCGCCGGAGCGAATTTTTCTCCTCTAATAACCATTGTTACTTGTGCAAAGGTTCACGCCCGTGGCACTGGACGGAACCAGAAATCTGGTGATGTCTGGTGGAAACCATGCACCGTGTTGAGGTCTGGAAGCTTCTGATTTGGTGCTGGCTTGAAGGTGAAGCTCTGCAGCAGCCCAGTAAGGATCAGCCACATGTTTTGGCGTCCAAATGTCTCACCCACACACACACGCTTCCCTGCAACATAGTTCGAAATTGTCAGATCGTACAGGAAAAAATGGAAAGTGCATTAGTGGGCGCTTGAGTAAGTGAATAAGATACTGGGCAGATAGACCAAAAAATATTGGCTGGACGAGGAGCGATTATATGGTTGGAGTTGTAGCGAAATGGATGACGTAGGTATATAGGCCTAATGGCGCTATAGAGGAACGGGGTGCACTGTTGTATTCACCCGTGACCCACGTCGGACGTGGTAGCAGCAAAATCGGAATCCCAAACAGAAGTCCAAGGTTATAATCTATCCTTCTACGAACATTCTCACCGCTAACTCCGCCGAATGGTCAGCGAGAAGAAAGCCGATGTATGTAGGGCAGAAAAGTCCCCGAATTCTAATCAGCAGTCCAAGGACAACTCTTCAATCTCAGGAATATGGACGCTAGAGCCTGGTAAAATGATATAAAAACCGCCAAATCTGTTACTCGGAGGAGACTTTTTTTCTTTAGAAAATGAGAACGAAAGAGCTGAAATTCCCGCACGCTTTACTGTAGGAGCCCCACAGGGATATTAGCAAAAAAAAAAAAAAAAAAAAAAAAAAAAAAAAAAAAAAAAAAAAAAAAAAGGGCTTCTCTATCGTCCCTGACAGACTTTACGTGAGATAAAACTTTTGTTGTTTTGTCAGCTGTCCGAAGACAGGTCTGAACCTCATAAGTGACACCAATAAGTCATCACTCATGAGGCAACTAAGCCAGGAGATAATTGGGTAGGATGGCCAATTCCTGTACCCTTCCATTGCATACATCGCCGATAGCTACATATTACACTAAACAGAATTCAGATGCATACAAACAATTGTTCTTCCTCTGACACATATCGTCAAGTGAGATGTACTGCCTGATATTAGATGCACACATCAGCCAGAACCTCAATCAGAGATACTATCAAAAGTGGCCGGGAACATTTCGCCTCAATTCTGCGGTAGCTAACGACTGGACAAGAAATGTATGAGTGATTCAGTGGTTACAGAACTAAGAGAATTGATAACTTGAGTGGATACATAAGTGGTCAAACGAAAGGACGAATAAAGGATTATGAGAATAAATAAACAGGCCTATCACTATTGCACTGATGAATTTTTGGAATTGCTCTGTCTCATGTTTTGACTTCAAGATGATTCGATGAGGAGTCTATTCTACAATTTTACAAGTATTTGTGCAGTCGGGTTTACACGCTGCAAATGGCTCTTTTAGCTGAAGTTGCCTCGACCCGTAGTTTTCTAAAATTAAGTTCCAGGTTTTGTATATTTGTATTTGTGTCATGTTTAATTATAGTCATTATATTATATTTAATACATCACTGACGAAAACGGAAATAATGACTTTTAAAGGAAAGGACCCAGTGAGCTCAAAAATTGTAGTTGATGTTAAAATTTTTAAGCAGACGTCAAATTTTAAATATCTGGATTACAACGTTTATTATAAGAAGGGTACATGTGCAGAATGAGCTCATTGTAATTTTATGAAAAATTGGTTTATTGGTTCCGTCTATAGCATTTTCAGAGGACTTTCATTTAACGTAAAGTGAACTAAAAAAGGGACTGATTAACAGCAATAAGTTCAATTGAAAAAACACTGCACTTTAAGAGAGGTTATGATTTGCTTCTTTAAAAATACTCGCCTATAAAATTTGTTATATGTTCCGCTAAACTGGAGAATTCCCACGGTATCTTTGAACCGTGCCGTTACGTTTAGCACCAAATTTAATTAAATACACAATCTCGCCAACATAACAACACGGCGTCGTTGGCGTCGTTGGAGGGAGAAATTTGTTTCTTTTCTCTCTCTACCTCCTTCGTTCTGAACATTACTGAGAGATAGCACCACTGTTACCTACAAGGTATATTTGCGCAAATATATTGAAGCAGATTACGTGACTTATTACGTGACTTAGATGAGAGTCTCAAGACAAAACAGTTTTGCTATATTTCTTTTTTTATTAAATGTTGAGCACAGGAACGCCATTTCGCAATTTTATTTAAGAAACAAGCCAAACAAATTATCTTTGCATCAAAAACGGATGGTCCCTGGACCAAATTATCGTATGTTTAATTGTTTGAATGCAACAGAAGCCAGAAGTCTTGCACTTGACTAATGCAGTGAATTATTTAAGAATATAGTCGCGAATTTTACTACCACCATTTCGATTGTGTTTTGTTTGGCACGGCTCGGTACGGCCCGGTGACTGTGGCCAGCGAGTAACGTCGACTATCGACATTGCTCTGCCGTGCATATTATCCAGTTGTTCCATATGTTCATCAGCCACTTCTGTACGTGTATCGTCTGATTTCACATGAAATTAACAAGATAGAGATGAGAAGGCGAGATCTGGTATGTGAGCTGAGCGAGAGGAAAGAATGAACTACCAGAAAGAGAGTTTGTTTCATTATGGTTAATATTATACGTATCTACCGACACGGAAGTTCATCTCAGACTAAAACCTATCTTCCACCTCCATACCCATTGGTGACTGCACATGATAAGGTCGCATGTCAGGTCTTGCCTCTTCTACTGTACCAGATAATGTGTAGCACAATTGAACCGGAATATTGACAAACCCCATATATTTTTTTAGGTATTTTTTCAGCATTTTAGGTCATTTGATAACTTTTTGGGTAATTTTTTTTAGTCATCAAAACCCGCGCCCTGGTTATGATTAAGTTAGTGAATAGGCTCACCAGCTCCGAAGGGCAGGGATATGTCCTTCTTGAGCTGCCCCTTGTCATCGAGGAATCGCTCTGGTCGGTACACCTGGGGGTCTCCCCATACCTCAGGGTCGTTGTGGTAGCTGTACAGGCCCGTAAGCACCATGGAGTTCTGCGTCAGAGAGAAGCTGTGTCATATACGTCTTTCTCCCACAACACACGTCATAGAAGTAAGCATACACTTACCTTTGGCACGAAGTAGCCACAAAGATGCGTGTCTTCCAAGGCTCTGTGTGCAATGCCCAGACTGAAGACTGACACAATCCGCATGACCTCGCGCAGGGAGGCTTCCATGTAGGGCATCCTGCAATCGGGAAAAAACCGTAAAACTTCTACAACTTTGCCAGTTTTCAATTCCATTACAGCAGTTTCTTGACTTCATCAATTTATCTTATTTATCGAAATAGAAAACACGTCAATTATGAGGCGTACTTATGGAATTTCACTAGTTTCTGTGTCGTCTCACAAACATTTAAAGTAATATTCAAACATTAACAAAGAACATTTTAATATTTCTGTTGATGCCTACTTCACTCTCTCGTTGTAGTCTACAATTTAAGTTCTCTGCATTGATTGATAATGGCAATAATATAATTGTATAAAATGTAAATATAAACTAATTATGTTAATTAAAGGCCTACAATAATTTATAATTAATAAACACTACAATAACTTTAAGAGTAAAGATAAATGTGTTTATGTCATGATCATTCATGACACATACTAAGTATTTAAATAAGTAATCTTAACTGTTTAGATTTATTATTATTATTATTATTATTATTATTATTATTATTATTATTATTATTATTAAGACATTTATTCATTCATTTTGTTATTAATTATATTTTTGTTATTTATTTTTTTGTACCTTTGAGAAGGCTTTTAGATAGTAGTAATAGCTTCATCTGTATTTAATACGCTATCACATAAAATACAATCTTCGTAATTAAACAGTTTTTCAACATTATCAAATCCTTACCTCAATACATTAAATCTTTAACACTGAAGGAAACAAAAAAAATTCTTACATTTGGTGTACTCAACACTGCTTACGTGTAACATTCCTATAATTATATTACTATGATATACCGAAGTACATATGATATTTCCGTGCAGGAATTCTGCATTATCATATGGTGAAGAATGAGTAGAACGGAGAAAATGTGGCTTAGTGGATAAAGTGTCAGCACATAGAGCTGAAAACCCGGGTTCGTGTCCCGGTCCCGGAGAAAATTTTTCCCCGTTCTACCCATTCTTCACCATATGATAATGCAGAATTCATGCACGGATGTCACATGTCGGTACATCTAGTAATATGATAAGCGTATGTAATCACTTCGTGATTCAAGACAGCGCCCAATAAATGTACCTTTAAAATGATTCATGTTTATTTCAACATCCTTAATTAAACTTTTCCATCATTTATCTTGTTTATATTATTTAGGTTATGTTATAGCTCCTACTGTATGAGATTATGGATAGTCAAGTATCAGAGCTTTACAGTGATAAGTGAAGTGGAATGCAACTGTTTTAATAAAAATGAAACTAAATCTACAAAGCCCTCTTGATTAGTAATCGTCCATAGAGTTCAATGAAGATTGTATAGTTGGTACAACTGGTAACAACAGAACATAACACATTACTGACATCTAGCGGAATATTTGTAATGATGAGATGATACAATAATACATTTTTAAGATAGTTTAGTACGATATTTTTGTAAGTCAATTAATATTTTATTGTATTAAAGTACTTTATTTCTTCTAATCTTTGGTACACTTTCTTCTAATCGTGTAATAGTCAACTAAATCCCACTCAAGTTTTGATTTTCTCTAGATAAATCAAAACCTCTAGTGAGATTACTAAAGATAAATGCATACCCCAATGTTGAACACTTACTTGGGTCTATCATTGAGATGGGGAAGTCGATTGCGCCCCACCACCTCGTCGATTTCTCGCTGGATCTTGAGCTGCACGTTTGGATGATTCATGAGGTACACAACGTACATGCCCAGAGTTGCGGTTAAGGTGCTTGCCGTGGACACCAGCAGATCCCAACCAAGGAAGAGCAGCTGCTCCTCTGAAATATTTATAAATATGTCCAATAAACCTCGTCCTGTACAGAAATATTGCAAACAAGCAGATTCGACACAACTCATCTTTGAATATAAACACAATGTTATTATCTTTTATTTGAAACCAATTTTAATTTAATTTTTTCACATTTCCCTCACAAAATAACACAAATGTCGTAATTTTGACCTTCAAGAATATTCTAATGTTAGTCTACAACTAAATTTTCCTTAAAAAATACACTAATATTAATCGCTATTTGAAAACCATAGTGATGTCATTATCCAACTCTGTTAAAACATTTAAACTGTCGCATCCCTGTCTTCCACAATCTTTTCATTGCTATTTTACTATTTTTCAATTAACTATGCAAATGTTATCCTACTGTATTCAACAGTAATCTCTATCTTTCGAAATCAACCTGATCCCGTTCTCATTTCTCTCAAAATCTTCTTAGCCAAATGGTGTTCTAACTGGTACCTGTAAAATAGTTTTTAATATTTTTAATTTAAAAAATAATAGGCCTAGTTGTTTCGGAGGAAGTTCCTCAAAAGATATATACCATAACTGATTAAGAACCCTACACAAATGTAGGGTTATTTTACGACGCTGTATCAACATCTAGGTTATTTAGTGTCTGAATGAAATGAAGGTGATAATGCCGGTGACATGAGTCTGGGGTCCAGCACCGAAAGTTACCCAGCATTTGCTCGTATTGGGTTGAGGGAAAACCCCGGAAAAAACCCTCAACTAGGTAACTTGCCCTGACCGGGATTCGAACCTGGGCCACCTGGTTTCGCGGCCAGACGCGCTGACCGTTACTCCACAGGTGTGGACACAAATGTATTATAGTACTATTATTTATTCTAAGTAAGCTTACCTGGAAGGAGCAGGCTGTGTTCATTATACGAAAGACGTAAGGTAGCTTGCTGAGTCTTATGCAGCCTTAAGGGATTTTGGATTCCCATGATCAGTGGCGGCTCGTGAGTTATTAAATTGGGGATTCACAATGATATATGAATAATAAAAAAAGACTACTATTAAATGTTGTCCTTTTCTTTAATACCTTTAATTTCTAGTAATTTAAGACAAAAATTTTCAAAATACTGGAAATGAAACTCATTTTGAAAAGGTCTGACTCTAAATTTAAATAATAAATATGACGGCTACGATAGGAAAAAAAAAATAAAATTATTGCAGTAACAATAAGCAAAATCTTGTAAGTCTCTGAAAATGTATTTAGAAGTTGTTTAATATGAGTAAGTACACAAGACCGATTACGCCACTCATATAGTCCGGGTCAGTTTACTTAATATCCTTAGGGTGAAACCTAACCATTTTTCTCCCATTACTACATATGGTAGTGAGAGAGACAGAGAAAAAAAACTCATCCGGCCTTAATTAAGGATGACCACGAGGATCCGGAAATTAATAGAAAACAAATATAATTAATTAAATATGAATATTGTTATAAAAATAAAGTGTAATAATTAAGCACCATTGATTAGGCCTACCAATTATAAAATAAAATCTTAAAAGATGACTATAAAATTATACTTATAAATAAAAGATTTTATGTAAAATTAGCACATCCTTAATTAAGGCCTTCGGAGTGGTATAAATGAAATTGTATAATCTGCAGGGAATCTTTGAGAATTTGCGAGATGATTTTTTGAATTTCAAAAGATGATATTGATAATTGTTTTAAAAAATGATATGTAAATTTTGGTAAAGAACTCCGAGCACCAAAAAATAAACCTGTCACTGACCAATTGAAGAGAGGGATGTTATACTTGGCACTAAAGTAGGGAATACAAGGTTCATAAATGGCCCTCTTTTCCTGATCAACCTGATGAGCTTGGTTTAGATATGGTGATTTTCTAGTTTGCAGGTTGAATTTTATTTTACCAACTTTGTTTCGAATTTCGATACTGAGAAATACTACAACTGGTAGTGATTTTATAACTGTTATGTTGGTAGCAGTGACACAAATTGTCAATAGTTTAAATTCTGAAAATTCAAATTATTCTAGATTTCTGAGCCCATTACTGGAAGCTAGTGAAATTTGAACATACTGATAATTAATTAATAGCAGCATTAATATTAATAGATAATAGTTATTGTATGTGTTGCTTTGTGTTTGGTTACAATTTCAAGATGAGAGTCAGGTAGGCTAAGTGTAAATAAATATAACATATTTCGTGTGATACATACCCTTGGGTAATCGATAGAAATACCATTTCACATTTTCGTTTTCGGAATTCATACTAATCATTTCAAGTGATCAAGCAAAATACATTTTTAGGTTAGGTCTCGTAATTCGTAAACTGTTTACTCAAAACAATCAATTTCATGTTGTCAGACAAAATACATTTTAATATTAGAAAATCAAACAAATTTTGTCATACATTTTTAAGTCTGAGGTGTATGATCTATATGTAAATGCAAATCATTGTATTGAGACTGTGAATAAAAAATATAAATATATAGTTTTTTTTTAAATTTTATTAGGAGTTTATTTTCTTCTAACCAATATTTTGAGTTACTATTCGCTATACAGAATTTACTTGATCCTGCACGGAGTTTGCATCTTTACTATTGAAAAAGGGTGTAAATAGCCATAACCGCTGACGCACCCTTTTTAAACAACACACTAACTCTACTATTGAAAACAATATTTGTGTCACTTGAAAATATTATTTATTAACATTGTATACTTATTCACTGGGTATGATTACTTAAAGGTATTTTCGAGGGGCATGTTTCTTACAGTGTTAGGCCTACATCCATATCCGCTATGTTTCGGACCGAGTTGTATAGGGCTTCAACTGTAAATCTACTACAAATTATAATAGGGCATAATTTAAAACAATCTCTTTTTCTCTCTCGTACAGAAACACATAACTTATACATCAATAAAACTACGTAACAATGCTAACAGAAACTTTTTATACGAAGTTTTCCTGAAGATATGATATGAAATGTAGACTTTAATTAGCTTATTTCATTTAATCTCGTCTTTAAGTTTACACATTATACCGAGATCACTTTTCTTTTTTCTGCATTGTGCAATGTTATTCATATTTCTTCTGAATTCAATATTTTGTAACGTTAATAAAAAAAAAGAGTTCAGACAAGTTCGAGGGCAGTGCCACCATCCCCCCCCCCCATAATTCCGCCTATGGCTTCCACTCTGTTGTATTAATTCTGCTAGAATGTTATCGGATACCTGTATTTTTTTCAGATTTTAAACATATCCCATATTTGAAATATTAAATGAACAATCTGCTTCAAATTTGTGGCTTTGTTATGATCATAGTCTTAAAAATGAATTATACCTAACAGTGGCTAGTGAAAAGAAGCTGTGTTTACCAGAGAAGGGAGAGCCTTCGGGGTTGTTCTCATTTGCCTTCATTTCCTTGAGGTAGATGTCGATGAAGTCCCTCATGTGGTCCTCCGAATATGTATTTTTGTGCTCATGGATTGTTTTCTGCAAGGGAAGCGAACTGAATCATTAACTTCCTGCTCGACTTTGTCACTGAAAGAACATATTGCTTCCTCTTTCAAAGTAATGAACCAGAAAACTGTTATGAAAATTGTACGTTCGTAAATACTACATGGAAACAAAGTTATGATAGTGAATAGCTTGATATGATAAACAGAATATCTTGTGCGGGTGAACAGTAAATTAGAGAAAACTAGTTTGCTGCAATTACTTACTCTGATGATATTTACTAACTGCTGGTTCGTCTTCCTGATTTCCGAGAAACCTGACTTCTCAGGGAGGATATATCTGAGCCAGGGGGTGAGCACGAGGGCGCCTCCTGTGGGGCCAGTGGCCCGGATGAAGTCGATGCCTTGCTGAGCAATAAAGCGCGTGAATCTGTGGTCACTGTGGGAGAATCGGTCACCAGCATACATGGACCAGATTGCATTCAGCAGCACGTGGTAGAAGAGGTCCGGCACCAGGGCTTGGCCGTCCTTGGAGATGCCCTCATCCTTCTTGCGGCCATGCAGAACTTCTATCACATCCTGCATCTCCTGTTCCACGAGGCTTTCTAGTTTCACCGACCGAGTGCCGAACCCGAAGTCTCGCATGTAACGCAGCATGTAACGGCGCTGGTGCGCCCACAAGGGGCCGTCCGCCAAGATCAAACCTACAAGAAGCAAGTGAGACTTAGAACGAGTCCTGTTGTTGCGTATTTCTCTGAAACCTCGCCTCATGATACAGTAAAATACGGCGCGTTAAACTATTTCGAACGCACCGTACCAGTGTAACGAAATCCTATAGTTATAGTGAAAATTTATTATATCGAAATATGTTTACTTTCTAAAAAAAATGATTGTTCATTAGATAACAAGGAAAATTGCAGAAATTTCAGAAGAAGAACTAACGCATGTTAATGGATATTTTTTTAAAACTTGTGAGAGAAGTGTGGAGGCACAAGGACATAATTTCCAACATCTTCTTTGACAAAGGTAGATGGTTATTGTAATTTGCATGAGCAAAATATGCGCTTGACTTAAAGGGCTATGAATATCGGACTCTGCCAGCAAACAGAGTGCTTCCAGCCTCCACGCCGGCCTCATACTCACGGATGAACGTCTATTTGAAGGCTCTGTATTAGTATTTACAATTATGTGTACTGATGCTTAGATCCATTGTACAAGTAAAATTCGTAACCTTGAAAAAGAAATGAACTATGGGTCATATATGGAACTGAAGAAGCTCATTCCTATCAGATGGACCGATTACAATCGAGCCTGGAATACCTTAAAGAAAACATCAGTGCTATTACCATTCTTTGACCAATTTGTCGGAACAAACATGTCAACATTCAGATGCAATAGGTATGCTGCATCAAATTGATTTACAATTTAGTCTGTTTATCTTCTCTGCCTGTTCTGTCGAATATTTCATTTAACAAAGATGTTGTCAGACTGTCTCCAGGCAAAATATGCTGATATGACTCATACATTTACACCTACAGATTCTAAATTAGAGGAGGTCAAAGCAATGGGGGAAATCGAGTTCCATCAGAAAATATATCAAGAGGCAGAAGAAGTATGTTCTAAAAATTGAATTAGTACAGTCTGCCCGATAAAAGATCTAGAAAGCCACAAGATAAAAAAAATCCTTATTACAAAAAAGCAACCATTCCGATTTGCATCTCTCAAAATTCTCTGCGGCAACATCTGTTCCTCTCCGTCTTGGATAGAAGCTTCAGTGAGGTTTCAGGATAATGAAAGTGTATTGCCAAGGAATTGATGTAGCCTATTTGCTCCTACTTGAATAAATTTGTCGAACTATGAAAAGGTTCTTCCATTCACCTCATTCTATCAATCTGACCTAATGACCCTAAATGTTGAAATTTAATTTTTCCAAGAGATACCGTAGAGAATGTGCCTAATGATGTAAACACACTTACTGACTTCGCAACAATGATCACGAAATTAAAATTTGATTTAAGAAAACACACAAATTGCCGTGATTGCATTGACTCTCCCAGTGTCGAGTGATGCCTGTGAAAGAATCTTCTCCTTCTTCAAGAGAATCAAAACTTATCGAACATTGAACCCAAGTGTTGGAGAAGCCAATGATGTCTTTGCAGTAGCTCACGATAATGGGGGGGATCGTCTTGCAGTAAGGTAAACAAACTTTACTCCGTTCCTAGAATCTATAGAGTAAAGAGACGAAACAAGACCTCTGCGCAAGTAACATGTGGGAGGGCTAGGGCCAATGACCGCTCAGGGGAGGCATTGCTTGAACGAAGCGATCAATCTACCTGAATTCTACTCTACCTTCTACCACGAGCATCTTACCCTTTAACGGTCTCGAGCTGATTCTTCCCGCAATATACTCCGGTACAGATAGACTTCGCCCATTCACTCCGCCCATATGCGCAAAGTTACCCTACAGATTCTAGGAACGGACCATAAGTCAGTATCACCGTATTCCAAATCTCATGGGATCGGTGGACAACGATGACGTCACGCTGCAGCGAAATAGGAACAAAACTACTGGAAGGTTAGATAGCTATCATGGCGGCTGTATAAGTTGTTGTCTGTGCTACGCTAGCAAGATTTTTCGAAATTTCCGTAGGCTACTGTCATTTCATTCAAAGAAAAGAGAGCATAAACAATTTATTTCTTGAACCGGTAGTAATAACTGGTCCGTTGACATGTTCGCTCATAAGCCATTAACCTATTGTTTTTACGTTGTGCTTATTACAAACAATACAGCAGAACACACTGCCATGACACAACAGTGCACGATGTCATTCGTCTGATAATTCCATCCCTATACAAGAACCAATCAGATTCACTGATGGCGGCTGATGGAGACTGCCACCACCTCTGCAAGCTGATGGAAACGGTGCGACACCGGTGGAGCATCAATGACGTCATCGTTGAAATTCGGAACACCGCACCGTGATGCCATCAGATTGCTCAGCGCTGAGATTCGGAATACGCTCTATAGCAGACATATTTTTCACTTTTCTGTGATTCAAATTCAGCCTTCGTTAGATTATGGAGTAACAATTAATTTGCCTCCCGTCCTATCAAACGCTTGGCCTCCTCCTTACCTCATTCCTTATTGAAGCTAACAGCGTTACTGACTGCCCACCCACCAGATTGAAGAACATCGCTTCACATAACTGCGCGTAGACATTGAATACAGCTGCTCGCTCAGGAGTTTCTCGCTATCAACAGTTTCAAGAAACTGCGCTGAAGAAGGTTGCTCACCCAGGAGTTTGCCCAGGCCACGCTCCCGCGCCACGACGGTGTCCATGCGCCCCAGGAACTCGGGTCGCGACTCCACCTCGCGAATACTCTCATAGTCGCAGGCCACCACAGTGGGTACATTGCCCAGGTAGAAGCCCAGCACTTTGGCGCGATATCTTCGACGCATGCGCTCTATAGCCTTGTGGATGTATCTCCAGTCAGTGAGCAGCAGTAGCCAGTATGCTCCATAAACAGGGAGACTGGGGGGGCCTGCAACAAACGAGATACCGTGATGAATAGAGCTAGGATTCTAATGAAATTGCATCTTTTTTCTAGTAAGCCAGAAACATAGCTGCTTTAGTATTTATATGTTGCTCAGGATAGGGACCAATGGCGGGCATATGTGAGGGCGACAATGAACCTTCGGGTTCCTTAAAAACCAGTAAGTAAGTAAGTAAGTAAGTAAGTAAGTAAGTAAGTAAGTAAGTAAGTAAGTAAGTAAGTAAGTAAGTAAGTAAGTAAGTAAGTAAGTAAGTAAGTAAGTAAGTAAGTAAGTAAGTAAGTAAGTAAGTAAGTAAGTAAGTAAATAAGTAAGTAAGTAAGTAAGTAAGTAAGTAATTAAGTAAGTATGTGATAAACTGAATGTTTTAAGACATATTTATTAGGGCATTTGTTTTGCATTTTTTGCCTGTTTCAACTCATAAGAGCATCTTTTGTTTTATTCAGTAATTTTTTAGGCATTTTCATTTAATTTTGACCATAAATCCCCATTATTAATGTAAATCATGTTTATATCCTTCGATATTTTCTCTATATATTTTGTCCATTAATACCCATTATTTTGTATAATATTTTAATCGTTTTTCTACACAAATATTGCCATTTTAACGTAGTACACCCCATGTAATAGATCAGTCCAACCACCCCTTCAATATACACTCCTTTATACCTGTTAATTCCAGATAAGAGTGGCCTTGTGGTGGACTACATGGAAACTACATCAGGTAAAATAATTAATTAAAGTGTACTGCTTATAAAAATTATGTAAAATTAAATAAACTTAAATGTTGGCACTAGAATTTAATTTAATTACTAGTCTAAATATTAAGTAGTACAAAACCACTTTTCCTACTAAGCTAATTATGTAAGATCAATTTTAGGGCATTTTTAAGGGCATTTTTGAAAGATTTTTAGGCCATAAATGCATTGTTTTTAAGACATTTTTTCATGATTTATAGGTCATCAAAATCCTAGCCTTAGTGATGAGACTGTGGAAAATATGCAAGGGAGCTCCTTGAGTAATCATAGCCAGGCCTATTGTCTTAACATTGACAATTTCTTAAGAATTAGGTGGTTTCTGAACTCAGTGTGGCATGAAGCTGAACAATTAAGCTTATTGTTTAATTTCTTCTTTTTGAAGCAGAACTATTTGCTAAGAGATGGCATGTGTGTCACCTGATCAGTCTGAAACGTTTCGTAACAATTCATTTATTTTACCATGCCCAATGATATTCTCGTTTACAATTATTAATCATTCACTACACACTGAAAATAATAGGAAGTAAATCTTCGTTTTAGATTTAGATTTATTTATTTATTCGTCTGATAGAGTTCAGGCCCTCAGGCTTTCTCTTCAATTCAAACATAATTAACTATTACAAACAATGAAATAATAATAATAATAATAATAATAATAATAATAATAATAATAATAATAATAATAATAATAAAACAGGTGTAGTAAAACAATTTTACAAGACATTAAATTAAAAAGATTAAAAAGATTCAAGTAAATCACTCAACGTAAATGATATTATTCAGTAATTAGCTAGGTCTGTATAATTAAGCCTGGTAATTGGACACAGATAGTAAAAATAAAAGAGGAAAGAGATAAAAGTATGAGTAGACAAATAATATTTTACATTTGTGCAGGTGATATGCAAAACTGTCCTTCTCCACAAAAGAAAAAAGGAAGTCTTCATACGACTCTGTTTTGTAGCAAATCGGAGGAAAAGGAGAGTTTTGTCAATAAAATCGTCGGATTAGGGTAATTTTGAAACATAAAAATCAGTTTCAAATTTTATTTATTAATATAATGTTCTTCAGGTGGGTTTAATTCCTTAATGATATCTTTAACTGCATTTATTTTTGACTCATATATTTTAGAGGATCTATCATCATCCCTGTTTCCTTTAGGAGAAAGTCCGGTGCTTAAATGTTTTCTGCATAAGTTTTGGACAAAATTGAATACTCCCAAATAAGACATCTAGAAATGGTGATAATTTGTGTCAAAAACATCTCTTTCCTATAATATATTTGCCGTGAAATACGAGTGCTGCTGCAAATTCTCCCTTTCCGAATCCCTTTGCACAGCAAAACTTTCCTTTTCCATTGAGTAATTTTGTACCACACTTTCATTTTCTTGTACTTGTGTTTTATTCATGTAACACTGCAAATTTAGTCTTTGCTGCAAAACTCTCTCTCTCTCCCTTTCCGAATCCCTTTGCACAGCAAAACTTCCGTTTTCCATTGAGTAATTTTGTAACCAAGCTCCCATCGTCTTGTACTTGTGTTTTATTCATGTAGCACTGTAAATTTGATCTTTGCTGCAAAACTCTCTCTCTCTCTCTCTTTCCAACTTCCGTTTTCCATTGATTAATTTTGTAACCAAACTCTCATTTTCCTGTACTTGTGTTTTATTCACGAAGCACTGCAAATTTGATCTTTTCCTTCCCACCGATCAGTGGTTGAATTGTTCTCATTATCAAAGAGTACAGAAGTGAAACATTAATGGAAATCACTGCCGAGAATGTTGCAGTGCAGACACAAAAAGACGACATTCAAGTATGGAAGACTAGGGATGCAAGCTATTCGGCTCTTCAGTCACTATTTTCATGCAAATGCCAACAAAGTAGATCAAGATTGTTGCATTTTGGAGTACACTTGACGGAACGTTCCACAGAGAACATCTCGAGCAAAGATACCACACAGTTCCCGTAAAATATCAGCAAACAAGTAGTAGTTAGTCAACTACGTCAGAACTAAACAAGAACCAATAAAGATAGGCTAGTGTTTGTGCTAAAACCTTCTTGTCTTATTTGGGAATATTCAACTTTGTCCAAAACTTACACAGAAAACATTTAAGCACTGGACATTCTCCTAAAGGAAACAGAGATGACGATAGATCCTATAAAATATATGAGACAAAGATAAACACAGTTAAAGATATCATTAAGAAATTACACCTACCTGGAGAACATTATATTAATAAATAAAATTTGAAACTGATTTTTCTGTTACAAAATTATCCTAATCCGACGATTTTATTATCAAAACTCTCCTTTACTTCTGGTTTGCTACAAAACTGCCATTTTCCAAAACATTATTTCAAATAAGTTCAAGGGAAAAATTATTCCGCGGCCGGGTATCGATCCCGGGACCTTTGGCTTAGCACACCAACACTCTAGCAACGGAGCTACCCAGGAACTTCACCCGACACCATCTTAATTTTTCCCATTTTATCCACATAACTCGAGTAGGCTGACAAGACGCCAGACACTCTCATCGAGTGCACCGATACCCGACCCCGGAATAATTTTACCCTTGAATTTATTCAAGTCTACTTTAAAGGGAGCTTTACCTGAAAGTTAGTTTGCATAATATTATTTCAAATAACTCTGTAACTTTCAGGATAATATTTATAAAACGTCTGGAAATAATTAATTTCATTGTAATTTTACTCCAGAAGAAGGTTCATTTCGTTAAACATTTAAATATCTCGTGTTACAAGATTTTCATATTCAGTGGAAAATCATCTGTGATGGACAAGGACAATTTTGCAAATCGCCTGATCGTTTAATGATAGTTTTTATTGGGTTATTTTATGACACTATAACAACTTCTCAGGTTATTTAGCGTCTGAATGAAATGAAGGTGATAATGCCGGTGAAATGTTATCCAGCATTTACTCATATTGTGTTGAGGGAAAACCACGGAAGAAACCTCAACCAGGTAACTTGCCCCGACCGGGATTCGAATCCGGGCCACCTGGTTTCACGGTCAGACGCGCTACCGTTACTCCACAGATGTGGACTTAAATGATAGTGGGGCGTTTGATTGTTTAATAGATGAACTTTCAATTTATTTTTTAATTTTGACAGCTCTCGGCAATCTTTGATAGGTTAGGGAGGGGAAGGAATTCCAATCTTTAAGAAGTAACACTGTGAAAGATATACAGAATAGTGTAGTGTTGCGTGAAGGAATTGTTAGCGCATTATTGGGAGCGGGTGTGAAAGTTGTAAAACTGAGAAAGCCAACTGAAACGATTTGATAAATATGTAGTATCGTTGTGTATATTGGATGAAAAAATATATTGTTCACATCACCCATCCCTAGATATATCACTTTATTTAGCCTAAAAATTTTACAGTTCCAATAATTATGTTTAATTAATTTTGCACCAAATTCACATTGAATAACTTTTTTTTATTTTATTGGGTTATTTTACGACGCTGTATCAACATCTAGGTTATTTAGCGTCTGAATGATATGAAGGTGATAATGCCGGTGAAATGAGTCCGGGGTCCAGCACCGAAAGTTACCCAGCATTTGCTCACATTGGGTTGAGGGAAAACCCCGGAGAAAACCTCAACCAGGTAACTTGCCCCGACCGGGGTTCGAACCTGGGCCACCTGGTTTCGCAGCCAGACGCGCTGACCGTTACTCCACAGGTGTGGACCATTAATAAATAAGTCCACTGTAAAGGCTTCTAACATTAATTAAAATTTTATGAGAATAGGTGAATGTTGAAAAACATTACTGGTTTATAATGAGTTTTACACAGTCTTCCAAATGAGAAAAGGTTTGGGCTTGATTAGCCTCTGAACATAGTCCAACCAGGAGCTTGCAGTGTTCTCGCATTGGCCCTAGTATTTACGTTGTGACAGCTAGTTTTTGTGGAAAGGAGTCTTGATATTGAAACCAGTGCTGGGTCGAAATATTAATTCATAGAGGTCTACTATTTCACAAAGCAAAATGTTATCTTAATTCGAAAACCTCGTAACTCGCTCGGATGTAGATGTTCACTTTTTTCGCGTTTTTGAAAGTATTTGCATTCATAGAGAAGTTGAGTACTTTTGTAATAGCCCAATATTAGCGCTACTATTCTAAATTAAACTTCTCTGTTTTATCAGTATATGGTTCTGTGGATATACTTAAAAAAACACGCAAAAAGTGAATATCGACATCCGAGAGAATTATGAGGTTGTGGAATTAAGATAACGGTATAGAAAAGTTCTGATCCAAACCACATTTTTTTTACCTTCGGTACTTTTCATTCTACAAACTATTTTTATTTCACAGGTGATTAAAATAAGATGATGTGTTAATACAAGAAACTTAAGTTATGTGATATTGTGGCATAGTCATGTATGGCTCAAAACCCTTCAATTAGAATTGTATTTATATTTTATTTTTTTAAATCAGTCAACTATTGAATAATTTTATTATGCACTGAAGAATCTATGTATTTTCTATCTTTTCTCAAGTAAGCTTATTAAGTTTTGTCTATTAAGCTCCAGATGAAAGTTCTACAAAATAATGTTAAATTTATTACAAAAGAAAACTGTGTTTAATTACCCTATAAAGTTCTTCGGTTGTCTGTACCTGTAGGAAAGTGAGAGTGCCTGAGAAACTAGCCGCGGATGTATTCTGTTCATATTGCTTTCAAGTTTAAATAAACTGGCTGGGCACTTAACACTATCGAGTAGGGTGAAGAAATTCGAGCTCTAATTTATTAGTGCTTTTCAAATATCTGAATGAGAGACGTCATTTGGGGGGAGGAGAAAGGAGATACAACTGTCTCTCTGAGTTCAAGACTAAAGATAATAACTGAATAGTAGGGTTTAGGACTATTGCTGAAGAAAAAATCTGAGAATTATATTTTTAAAATAAAAATATTCCATTTTTATAAGCTCTAAAAAATGTACCCTAAAAGACAACTTGGTTAATTACTTAGCTTAAATTAGTGTAAATAGGTGTACTTTTTTATTAATTAAAATTTCTTTATCAATAATAATGTATGTGTGCATTTGTTCACACGTCATATTAACAAGTGTAGGCCTATGTACTCGTAAATTAAGTATAAATGTTCAGTAACATTTATATGAAACAACGAGTCAAAGTCAGGATAGGAGAAGAAATGCCAGAAGGAAGTGAAGGATGCCCTTTATCATCTACCCTGTTCAACATTACTTGGAGGATTTAGTGAAGAACTGTTTCCAGAATATGGGAGGAGTGATAGTAGGAGGAAGAAGAATAAAGTGCGTAAGATTTGCTGATGATATGGCGTTGTTAGCAGAAGAGGAGATGATAATAAGGGATGTGCTACTGGAGGTAAATAACAGCTGTGAGCAGTATGGGATGAAGATATATGCCAACAAGACGAAGGCCATGGTCATAGAAAGAAAAGCAAAAAAGGTAAACTTGCGAATTATAAATCAGGCAGTAGAACAAGTGGATAGTTTCAGATACTTGGGGTGTACTATAAACAGTAACATGAGCTGCAGCTAAGAAGTAAAAAGAAGAATATCAATGGCAAAAGAACTAAGGAAGAGACTAGTGAAGTGCTTTGTGTGGAGTGTAGCATTGTATGGCGCAGAAACATAGGCATTAAGACGAAGTGAAGAGAAACAACTAGAAGCATTTGAAATGTGGATATAGAGAAGGATGGAATGTGTGAAATGGACAGACAGAATAAGAAACGAAGCTGTGTTGGAAATAGTGGGTGAAGAAAGAATAATGCTGAAACTGATCAGAAAAAAAGGAAAAGGTCGACACCTGTGGAGTAACGGCTAGCGCGTCTGGCCGCGAAACCATGTGGCCTGGGTTCAATTCCCGGTCGGGGAAAGTTACCTGGTTGAGGTTTTTTCGGGGGTTTTCCCTCAACCCAATATGAGCAAATGCTGGGTAGCTTTCGGTGCTGGACCCCGGACTCATTTCACCGGCATTATCACCTTCATCTCATTCAGACGCTAAATAACCTGAGATGTTGATACAGTGTCGTAAAATAACCTACTAAAAATAAAATAAAAATATGAAAAGGAATTGGCTAGGTCACTGGTTGAGAAGAAACTGCCTTCTGAAGGTTGCACTGGAAGGAATGGTGAACGGGAGAAGAGTTCGGGGCAGAAGAAGATATCAGATGATGATATTAAGATATATGGATCATATGAGGAGACAAAGAGGATGGCAGAAAATAGGAAAGATTGGAGAATGCTGGGTTTGCAGTGAAAGACCTGTCCTTGGGCAGAGCACTATGAATGAATGAATTAATCATATAAATAGGGCAATAAGTTAAAACTAGATCTATGTGTGGAAACTGCAAATATAGCTACTGTGAAGTGGGATAAACTTGATCATAAAAAAAGAACTATGATATCACCATATTTGTTACTTAAGATAATAACAATTATTTAAAATATATTATTCAGCGTATCTGATATCATAATTTAATTTACTTTTATGGTCAAGTTTACCCCAGTTGAAGGTATGGAAAAGTCCATTTCAGAGGAAACAGGGAGGAAGTACGCCACGAGATATAAGTACCCTATAATGTCTTTCATAAAAAAATCTTAGCCTCCACCTTTGTGCACTCACCTGGAGGGAAGTTGGGGTGTCTCCATGTCGCCGTACGGTACAGGTACAGCAGGAGGAGGCACACGACCGCGATCACCAGGAGCGGATTCATGGCGGCAACTGGTCGTGTCTCGCTCGTGAGTTCGTTTTATATCACAGACACAAATCCCTCGGCTGTTGACTTTCAGCCATGTCACTTGTGTCTATTTACTCAACAACTCACATGAAGCTCTTCATATTTATCTCGGAGATGATAGTGAAAGACTCTGCAGCAGCTATGTGCAGAAATCGTGTCGCACATTCACATTGCCCCGAAGAACTAATTCGTTGTTGAGGAGGAGTAGAATTATAATTTTTTATTAGGTGCAGAATAGGTATTATAGTTAAATGTGGCAAACTACCAGTTAATTAAAAAAGAACCCCTTCTAAACATAATATTTGATAGGCTGTGTGAGAAATACATTACATAAAATTTAATGTGCATATATGACATTTTTTAAAGCTCTAGTGCACAGAATTTTAACATGATACTAAATTTTGATTGCAATTTCACGTAATTTCGTGCATGATATTTGATACATACCTACATTCCGGAGGATATTAGGAAACTTTCCTCTGGAATAGAAATTTGTCATTTTGTTGCATTTGAAAAATTTCCCTCCATATTTCTATAAAACAAGTACATATAAAATTCATCCTTAAAATGCAGTTGCTCTTAAAATTATTTTGAAAGTTCACGCTCAAAATTATGCTCGAGACATTTTTAAGAACGCGCTTTTATAACAATTTTGAATCTATCTTTACAAATGGCTGAGATATATCGTCGGTTTCTTGGTAAAAGTGACCAAATCACATTGAAGACTTCCAAGCATTATGAAAATTTAAGACATAATTTTATATTAAAAACTAATAACATAGCACATTTATCTTCAAAATAACTAATTACTAACACCTAAAGAAGTACAGTTATCTTTGGATAGAACATTAAAACTTTAAATGCCTTTTCCCAACAATTTTGCATTTTGGACTTGGTCACTTTTATCAAGAAATCGATGATATGTCCATTTTAGTGAATTACTGTATAAATTACTGTTTTCTCAAAATTTGGGCTTTTTTTTTAACTTATCTTGAATTTAAGTTGTTGCAGCAATGATCTTTCTACATACAAAAAAAAAATAAAATTGTACATTAAATAGTAAAAAAATTCAAATGTCACTACTAGGCCTATTCAAATTTATCGAGAGAATCCCTGCAAGAAGAGTATGGTCCTTGCAGGGTAAGAGAGGGCAAGCTAGTAACTCAGCGCTTCTGAAGGAGCAGGTGGATGGATGGGAGTGGTGTCATTGGCCGGCTGGGACAAACAAGGTTAAGTGATTGGCCGGACGGTTCCGTATCGGGGGTTGGTTATAAGAGTGGGAGAAAAAACTCAGATTCCTTGCTCGGATCTTCTCCTGAAATGCGAACATTGAAAAATTGCATCGTAAATGTAGGCCTAAACTATAGACTGTCTTTCATATTGTGGATAATAATAGACCAATAAAAACTTTTAAAATATAAATATTTTATAAATTTATTTTGAATTTGTTTAAGATTAGCTTATTATTGCATTATGACTAACTTAAGAGATCACTGGGACGTCCCAAGAAACGCTGGAGGGACAATTCTTCTTTGAGACCGTAACGGGCCACATGGCCTAACACTTGAAAGAATTATGATGATGATGATTATTATTAACTTTTGCATTAAGGTTCATATTCAATACATTTTTGCTGTGATGTTTCTGTTTCAGTTCCTTTAAACTTATTTTTGTGATCTTATATTTAAGCCTATATCATTAGATTTGTATTTGTCTCAGTTATCGTCCATTTGATGTGGGCCTACATTTATTGAATATCTATTGCTATAGGCCTATTTGTAACTAAAATCTATAGGCCTAGTAACATGTTATAGGTAGTAATAAATTGGATTTATTTTGTATAGGCCTACTATAACATCTTGAAAAAAATAAATGAATAAATGAATGAATAAATAAATGAATGAATGAATGAATAAATAAATAAATAAATAAATAAATAAATGAGTGAGTAAATAAACAGATAAATAAACACAGAGAAAGTCAGAAAGACAAAGTAAGAGAGAGAGAGAGAGAGAGATATTATAGTCTTACAACGGAGTACAGGCATAGTATCAAAAAGAAAGTCTATCAATAAATTTTGTCTTACAGGTGTCCTCTGCTTTATAATCGGAATTCAGCAGAATACAGAGGCTGAAAGTAACAATTTTAATATGAAGTATTTTCTTATACTAAAATGCAACTCATACTTCAAATAAGAATTTGTTTGCTCTTCGTATTTGGTGCCTTGTATGAATAGTGACGAGTGAAAATTTGACTAAAGAAATCATATAGGCCCAACTTATTTGATATTTCTTTCGTCTGTACTGAAGCTCATCTATTTATATTATCGCCATCATTTACAAAAACCATTAGGACCTAGTAGGACCCCTAGAAACAATGATGCCAACCTAAAGACACGAATAAAAGAATTAAAAGGTCACTTACTAGAATTTATGGACGACAATGGAGTAACTTAGACCTAACTTATGTTTATCCAGCAACAAATTAACAACACAAATGGTATCAAAAGTGAAAACATGAAATGTTGTCATAGGACTAACAATGTGTAACGTTTGTCCCTTCACGCTATCATCGTGTAGGCCTAAATTGTTATGAACTTGGAAATTTGTAGCAAGCAAACAAATTAGCTAAGTTTACTTTACTTTCAGTCCATATTTATTTTGGTTCATCAGTTGTGTATACATATAACGGGAACTAAATTTGATGTGTGTACCTATTATGTATAAGCTTAGACAGAATGGTGATGAAGTGTAACTAGGTACTTCAAAACAAAATTGTAAATTCCGATATTTCAGTACCTTTACCATAACAGCGGGTACTTTTGTGCATTCACACCAACACAACTAAGTTCATAGTTTCATTCCCAAAACTAACTGACGTATTCTTCGTATATTTTTTTTGGCATCAAAAGTAAATATTCGGCGATCAGAGAAGACCTTTTATGAGAGAGAGATAATTTCATCTCATCCACTTTTCAGTGTCATTTTTTGACGTTCCAGACTCAGTTTTATAACACTACGAATCCAAGAGGTAGGCTATTTGTAGTGAGCAAAAAATTGTGTCTGCACCAAGTTTTCGCGTAGTAACTAGGGCCTACTCCGTTACCCTTGCTATTGTCAATCGGATCTGTGCCCCCGTAAGATATGAGAACTGAACCCTAATTCCCTCTCAGCTTCGGTAAATCATTTCTCTCCCTGCATTCCTATCTCTCTCTTTTCTAGCTCTCTCCCTTTCTCTCTCCCACTACTCACAATTTTGAGCCTTCTTGCGGGACAGTTTATTTGCACTTGCAGTCCAGTGTTGTCAACTCAACATGAACACTGTAGCACGGAGTGGCGAAAGAAATATTATTAAGCAAGTACGTAATAGCATTTTGCAATGAAGAGAAACAAACATGTCAATATCTGTTTCCTATAAATCAGGCAACGATAAGAGCAGGTGCGATCACAGGTGGGGCTTATTTTATTTCAAATGATTACGTATTAAAATTACTTACTTAACTAATACTAATAATACAACATTTTATGTAACTTATATGGGCAGATCAGAGCGCCTAACAAGGAAAATCAGGAGAGAGGGAGGCTGTGCAGGAGATGAAAAGCTAGAATCATCAGGGAAGAACAGACCAAGGGAACCTTTAATTCTTGTAGATGATATGAACCGATGTATTTTAAGAAGAAAGATACAAGAATAAATTTTATACCGTGTAGAATGAAGTTCCGACATTGAAGAAATTACTGAAGGTTGCGAGAGACAATATTTTCCAAGCTTGGAGAGAAACGCTGCGGAAAGTGATTCGAGACATGGGATTTAGGTTTAAAAAATGTAGAAATATAAGATGTATTTTGATTGAAAGAAATGATATAGTAGCATGGAGGATCAGTTATTTATGGTACCGTTTGACAGAAGTTTGGCAACATCCCTATTCGGCAAGATTCGTGGCTTGCTGTTTAACGTGGTGGGAGGAAAGCGGGTGGAATGGAGTGAGTACAGGCGTTAACTTTTTCAAGAATGACGACAGCGCTGAAGGGGCACAGATCCGATGGTCCGACAATATCATGTACTAACCCAGACATGCTCACGGGGGGCATATTGCTCACTGGACGCCAGGTGCAGGAGATGGGCATGCACGGGAAACCTGTTTTATATTGTAAATCATCTCGCGACCTCCTTCAATTATTTACACGATCCCCAATTTGGGAACCACTGAATTATATTATCTCATTGTTTTAACATGTAGACCCACTGCTACATTCCTCCTAGATGACTAACATTCGCACAATATCGAGTATTCAGTCATGCGCCCGAATGCTTCATTTCGTAGGTCCACTGTCCTTGTGATATAGACATCCAAGAGTACGCTAGTCTTATTACAAGTGTTACTAATTTAATAAATTATGATCAAATTGATTCAATGTGGTAGTATCAAAAGACGACATTTCTTGTAAAGCATACTTTTGTTCAAAATTATAACGTCAACGACTGATGTTTACAAACTGTGTGAATACGTCTTTTTTCGAAGAGTAAAGGCTGGTTCACAATAAACCGAGAACGGAAATAGGCCTATTATTAAATTAAATGTATTTAAATGTGAACATTCACAATTTACTTTCACGTTCCCGTTCCCGGATTCCGGAAAGTTTCTCGTTAATTGTAAATGCTCAAATTTAAATATATTTATTTTAACAATATTTCCGTTCCCGGTACCTCGCAGTGCAAGATATCCAAGCCACGTGAACTTGTGGTTCGTGCAAATAGTAACGTGTTTGCAGTTGTTACAAAGACAGAATGTCACGCGTTTTGTCTACCCGTAACTCGTGTGCTTTTCGCACCTCCCCTCTTTTCTCCTCCAAAATGTTTACAAATCTTTACACTCGGCATCTGCGACAAGTTCAGGGACTAATTAGGCACGTGTTTATTATTTTGGATCACTCTCTCAATGCATGACGTAAAAAAGAGGCGACCTGAATGCGACAGATTATTAATTACCTAGTCAAGGTACGCCATTGCAACCTTCATTCTTTTCGGCGCACATTTATTCGAACTGGCCTACAATCCTTGTATTGTATTGTATTTACGAGTATTTACATTTCATGGTATTCGTACATCGCTTCACAGCTAGAATAAACAACATGTAAAAAAAGTAGGCCTAATATAAAGCCAACACTTTTTGAAGTCGAAATTGCAGTAGAAAATCTGAAAAAGTACAAGTCTCCAGGTATCGATCAAATTCCAGCAGAATTAATACAAAAGGGTAGAAGCGCATTATCTATCGAAATTTATAAGCCTGTACTTGCTATTTGGGAAAAGGAAATTGTACCAGAACAATGGAAGGAGCCCATAATTGTACCTAACTTATCTTTAAGAAGGGGGGAAGACTACTTAACTGTAATAACTTTTGAGGAATATCACTTTTGTTGACGTCGTACAAAATTTTTTCCAATATCTTTTGGGAATATTAACTCAATATGCAGATGAAATTATTGGGGATCATCAGTGTGGTTTTAGATGTAATAGATCGACTTTTGACCAAAATGTTTAGTATTCGATAGATATTCGAGAAAAAATGGGAGTATAAGGGTACAGTTCATCAGTTATTCATAGGTTTCAAAAAGGTATATGACTCGGTTAAGAGAGCAGTTTTATATAACATTCTTATTGAATTTGGTAGTACCAAGAAACTAGTGGGGTTAATTAAAATGTGTCTCAGTGAAACGTACAGCAGAGTGCGTATAGACCAGTTTCTATCTGATGTTTTTCCAATTCACTGCGTGCTAAAGCAAGGAGATGCACTATCACCTTTACTTTTTAACTTTGCTCTAGAGTATGCCATTAGGAAAGTCCAAGATAACAGAGAGGGTATGGAATTGAATGTGTTACATCAGCTGCTTGTCTATGCGGATGACGTGAATATGTTAGGAGAAAATTCACAAACTATTAGGAAAAACACGGAAATTTTACTTGAAGCAAGTAAAGAGAAAGGTTTGGAAGTAAATCCCAAAAAGGAAAGTAGCCTAAGTTATATGATTATGTCTCGTGACCAGAATATTGTACGAAATGGAAATATAAAAATTTGAAATTTGTCCTTTGAAGAGGTGGAAAAATTCCAGTTGGAGTTATTGGCTGCAGCTGTAGATATGACAAACATTTGTCTTAGGAGAATCTTCGAGGTGAAGCATTTGCTCTGGAATAGACTAAGCTTACTCAATATATGTATTTTAGGCCTAATTTCGTTATGCAAAACAAGGCTGAAAGGATAAATATTTCTCAAGATCGTTTAAGAACAGCCACAAAGTAAGGGTCTGGCAAATGGAATGCAGTGTATTTTTAAAAACAAGAAGAGACCAAATGAAATATGGAACAATCAAATGATCTCCTAATATTGAAAAATATGAACGAATCAATTGAAATAAAATTATTTGTACAGGTGTCCCCATCTAGGGCTGATTAGGCCTTGATTATATTAAATTTATCTTTATGCTCGACCATGCCAAAATGTAGTAATTATACACCTGGTAGCAGTCATTTAATGCATGTCATTAAAGTACACCTATTCATTAAAGTTCAGGTTTTCGATTATTCTCGGATATGCAATCGAAAGACAACGAGGGAAACGTCACGGAGGCCGGAAATCCAATACTGTCGCAGAAGGTTATGTTCTGTTACTATAATAATTAGCGTTAATTGTAAATAATATTCAAATAAATTCAATTTGTCATCTCGTTTTTCAATTCTAAATCAATTTCCAGGTTATATCAAAATTAGTTCATGTTATTCTCTAGATTATATCAACGTCAATGACATTATTGTTCCTCGGAAAAAAATCAATACTTTCACGTTTGCGCACATCTCACAATTTACGAGCTATGCACAAGGTCACTTCCGCTCTTCGGTCAGATGCGAATAAAATGAATACTTCTGAATAATTTCAAGTTAGAAATATGGTCGAGCATAAAAAGTCGTATGAAACATGCCTATAATGGTAATTAAGACGCTCGTATGAAAATTATGAAACTCGTTTGCGCTCGTTTCATAAACAAACATACTCGCGTCTTAATTACTATCATTATAGGCTCGTTGCATAATGTACTATTTCGCATCTCTAGCAAGCGAAACAAGTAGAGGTTTTCCCCAGCCGTGGGACTGAAGCTGGATGATCTATGGCGAGTCCTCGGCAACATTTCATTTCACCCCTTTGATTTCATTACCTGGTTGAGTTTTTTCCGAGGTTTTCCCCAACCAAAAGGCAAATGTCGGGTAATCTTCTGGCGAATCCTCGGACATCACCTCATCTCACTACATCTCGCCAAAATATTGTAAAAAAATTGCAGAAAATTGTAGAAAATTACTGTAAAAATGGTAAATTTTGTAAAATTTTGTAAAAATTGTAATTGTTATATTGTAAAATTTTGACTTGTTCCACATCTTAAAGGTTCATTGCTCATGTAAGATCTATTGAATATAATAAATGAATGAATGAATGAATGAATGAATGAATGAATGAAGAATGAATTAATAAATGTAGGTCGCCATTGACCTTGTGGAGAACGATGTTAACACGGAGCTCAACCTGTGCAGTTATTCACGCCATGCAACTGTCCATCCCGTTCCGTCCAGCCCCCAAAACTGTCCCACCTCTACCTTCGCCGTGTGTTTTTTTTTTTTTTTTTTTTTTTTTTTTTTTTTTTTTTTTTATATCTGACTCTGCTACAACCAACATTATGACAAGTCAAAGAGGGAGCGAAGAGTATGTTGAATCGATTTATACAAAACGCATTTAGCTCGTTGCCTTGCAATAAACGACATTTTGTCTATTCATTCGTTGCTAAGAGATAATGTGATTTCTTTTGTCCGTAAAAATAATGATACAAAACTCTGTTTTTTAACATCATAATATTGAAACTCAAATAACTTTTGTATCACACTTGATATACTTTTATAGAAATTTTATTTTATCCCTTCCCAAACGTAAACGTATCAGACTTAATTTGAAGAAAAAAAACAGATTAACATCATGAATGCGTTTATTCATGGAATAGAGTACAGTGCCTCCAAGCGGCCGTAAAATGTGTGTTAAGTAGAATATCGTTTATTTATCAAGCAAATAGAGTCTACTATTTGAAGAATATTCCAACAACCTCGTCTCAAAATTTGAAATTACTAGTTCTTTTATATTGCAGCATTAACCTAGGCTTTCAAATATGATTAGGCCTGTGCAGTTGTTATGTTTACACTTGTGGACTCATATTAACCGTATGCCTATTTAACTTTATAATCAGTCTTTTTAAATTGGTTATTTTACGACGCTTTATCAACTGCTGTGGTTATCTAATGTCTGAATGATTTGAATATCTAATATACTGTAACTATTATCACAGTCTAGTATCTATACAGTCACGAAGCTTGAGTTTATGAGGGTACTAGGAACAATAGACTGTGCAGGTTCTATTTCGCATTGTCTGTAATGAGGCGATAGTAGCGATCCTAGTGGTTAGCAACTATCTATGGATGCATATTTACTACGTATTGAGCTTCGTGACTGCATATACTAGACTGTGATATTATTCTACAGTTCAACAGTTCTAGGCCTCCCTTTAGATGTAGTTAAGTTTGTTTAGTTCATAGAAGTTACATTTTCTTAATTATTATTTTTGTTATTTAATACAATTTTCTGCAATTAAACATTATATAATCTTATTTAGCCTATCTGTCTATATAACTACATACGTAGGTTATAATAAAAAATGTACACAGTAGTCTACATACAAAGCCTAAATTATATGTTTGATTATATATTTTACCACATGTAAATGCATATAGTAACATAGTAGGGTAGAGTAGGTAGCATAAATCGCACCGCTTCCTAAATCGCACCATTGTTAGTTTAAAACAAAATTACTGTAGTAGTGTAGCATCTAGTGGTATTGTTACAATCTACCATATGAATTTCCACCATGTCACTTGATTTCTGCCACTTCTTTGTGTCAGCAGCGTGGTGATAGTGTATCTAATATAATCGCTCAGGTGGATGTATATTTAGCTAACATTTTTTAACTAAATAACGGATTTGTATGCAAAGGAATCCATAATCTTAAGATGTTATTAGTTTAAAGAGATATTAAAGAACATTTAACTTAGTAGGAGTTTCGAACATGTGGTGATTATAGGCTAGAATGAAGGAAATAATAACTTATGGCGTAGTTTCTCAATTCGCACCACTTTGTAGGTGCCTAATTCGCACCGGTGCGATATGAGCAACTGTAGCAATTCTAACCGTACAAAAGAAGGCCCAAAAATTTTAACTGAACGAGGAATGCATCAGGTGGGTGCAATATCAAGTGGTGAAAAGGGCGTTAATACAACAAGTTTGTGTTGTACAAGCGCACCAGGCATTTTGTGCGACCTGTGATAATTTTTAAACGTCCTTCATTATCAGCTGGTGCTCCTCCAGGATCGTTATTTGTTTGCTCTGAGTCAGGTTACATCAGTGAACTATTTGGCGAATAGCTCAAACATTTTATTTGCCACTCAAACCTGCCATAGAAAAAAGTGCTGCTTCTCTATGTCCACCTATACGACCCATTCCAAAAATTTAGAAGCTAGATTATCTCGGGAAAATGGTGTGCTCCTGTTTCAGCTTCCTCGTCATAATACTCAGAGGCCCAGCCTTTAGATGTTTCTATCTTCAAATCATTTCAGACAGCTATATCATGAAGCAGTTCTTAGGTTGCTTCGAGATAATCGTGGAGAAAAGGTGACGCAGTTTACAGTCTGAACTGCCTGGTGAAGCACATGACAAATGTGTAACAATAAAAAACGCATTCAGAAAGTTTAAATGTTACGTAATTTACGCTCAATTGTTTCAATTTCATTTGAAGATGCGTTACTCTCTTTCATTAATTTCAATAAACTTATAATTTACATTTATTACATTATTCATTCAAGTACTCTTCAATATGTTCAATATTACAAGCTTTCCTTCATCCTGTTCCCTGCAGATAAAGAGGTGCGAGTTAAGAAACTGCAGGTGGTATTTAGGAAACTAGCTGCCTAAATGGCACCACTGACATGTGTTTCGAAAATGTCATTTTAATTAAAAAATATTAAATCAAATTCAAGGATTCTTTTTTACATGAAAGGTAAAAGTTCTGGGAATGCATCTCTGTAAAGGAATGCAGAAAATAAAAACTCTCTTGTTAATAAAAATTATAAATGCTAAAGTGGTGCGATATAGGCAACTTTACCCTATATAATACACATAGTCAAACATTACATAAGTTCAAGACAATACTATGATTTCTTTACTGCATGTAGGCCTACAAATCATTTTATTTGAATTGATTCGTTTATGTTTTTCAATATTAGGAGATCGTCTGATTGTTCCACTTTTCATTTGGTCCCTTCTTGTTTTTCAAAACACACTTCATTCCATTTGCCAGGATGTTCTCATTTTATCTTGAGAAATATTTATCCTTTCAGCTACAGATATGACAAACATTTGTCTTTGGAGAATCTTCAAGGTGAAGCATTTGCTCTGGAGTAAACTTACTCTATATTTTAATTTCATTATGCAAAACAAAATCTCATGCCTACTTTGATCTGACAATCAACTAAATGAAAGCTATAGCTTATTCAAACAACACCTTCACTCCTGTAACGCCACCTAAAATAAATACGTAAACAGAGGCGAAAAGGACAAACATGATCTCACTTCAACGCTACATATATTATTTTTAACTAATGGCGGGCACTTGATTTGCGTCATTTATCCTAGTGTCCCCATCTAGTGCGTGACGCGCCGAAGCTTGTAGTTCTTCCAGTTGCCATGAAGGCATTGCCCTTGGTGCACCTTAGGAGGCGAACACAGTATGATCACAGTCTACTACATACAGTCACGAAGCTCAATATGTACTAAATATGCATCCATAGATAGTTGCTAATCTCTAGGATCGCTAATATCGCCTCACTACAGACAATGCGAAATAGTACCAGCACAGTCTATTGATCCTAGCACCCTCACAACTCAAGCTTCGTGACTGTATATACTAGACTGTGGTAAAACTTTAAAGGTAGGTCTACGCGAAAACGCGTCCTTGCAAGGAAGTTCGGAGCTGTAAAAAACTGAATATGTGAGCTCCAAGCCTGTTGGCCACTTGTCTCACTCCGTGTTTCGTTGCTCCATTGAAGGAGGTCTAGAAAATTTGAAAGAGGAAAGCTGAATATGGACGTAACCTAATGATGACGACTAATGGAGCAATGCTGGAATGCCGACGGGGGAAACGGGAATACCCCGCGAAAACCTATCCACGAAACACCGTCTTTGTCCTACACAAATTCGGATGAGACCCGCGTGGATTCGAATCCGAGTTACTAGCGACGCGCTACATAATTTAAAGTGTAACTAATATTGAAGTAGGCTAGGCCTAAATCTCATTATGTGCTATGAACAAATGCTAGCTTTCAGCTTATTAGTTTTCTATCTAGGCTAGTTGATAATATTTGCAAAAAAACGAGTAACTTAAAGGTGTATTTTATTTTGAGGTTAAATCTATATGTAACAGATTTCTTCTTCTTCTTCTTCTTCTTCCTCCTTCTCTTCGGTGGTATGGGCGATGTAATTTTGATCCAAAGCATAGGTAACTTATAAAATATAGACCTACTTTTTGTGTGCCCCATCCTATACTAGATCAGATGATCAGTAAGTTCAGAGATAAGTAGGCTAGACCTACGAGCTTGCACGGCCTGTTTAGTTTGGTCGTCCTTTAGATCTATATTCTCAGAAATCAAAGAACAGTCCACAAGATATTTATATCTAGGTACATCCAGTAGGCCTACCACCGTCTGACATTTAGTCAATAAATTCTACAAATAGAACATTAAACAGCAGTAGACTACTGCCAAGTGGTTTTTATTCTTTGTTGAAGAGCCTACAGTGGATGAAGACTTATTAATCATAACCATGACTTGTAATGTCTTCTTCAGCAATAATCATACCTGTCGCCATATTTGTACTCTTTTTGTTTAATGTTAGAAAATGTTGGTTGGTTGGTTTCTAATGGAGTCAAGTCTAGCAATGAAGCCATTAACGATCTAGCTTTCCAATATTTGTAGACTACATGACGTTTTCTTCTGCTGCGAGGGCTCTACAGGATACGATGTGTTGATAATATGTAATCGATATAAATTCTTCGCCAGACAATCGTGTTCCGTCAAGTCTGAAAGTGGCCTCTGCAGATTTCCGTGGATGTTCTGCTACGAGTTTTCTGTTATTAAGAAGGCCCATATTTTGTTGTTTTGTGCTTGTAAATAGGCCTATTAGTAAAAATGAAACGGTATTAGTCTTTTTATAATAAACTTGTTTGATTTGAACGTATAGTCTACTTGGGTGTAGGCTTTAGCGATACATTATATTAGAACCTTTTTTCGATAAAAGAACAGCACTTTCGTTCCCTGGAATGCCTTAATGGGAAAGAATCCATTGGAAAACTATTTGTTTGTTTTATTCCTGGGGCTGGATCACAAACTTATTTATATCCTGCATTAATGATGAAATTGCATGTTTGGCTATGGCCTGAATGGCTGTTTGGAATCCGAAAGAATAATGCTTTTTAAAGGTTTCAGTTCAAAAGAGAAGGTTTTGCAGAGCATTCCGTATTGCTAAGATTTCACCGTCAAAGTTAGTAATTTCCGGCCCCGACGAACAGTAAAATGAGAACAGAGAGCAGCTTGCACTAGCCCTGCACCTGTTTCAATATCTGTGAGCGATCCGTCCGTATAAATTTGAAGCCAGTCTTCCTGTGATAGTTTTGGTGAATAGCAGGCCTATATAACGCTAAATATTTGAGTAGAATAGATGATTTTTTCTCTATGTTCACATGGAGGGATAAATCGCAATATAGCGAACGCCAGTAGGGGAAGTTATCCCCACCCACATGAAATGTGCATTCGACACAACACTCGCCTACCACGTAGAGTGTCTGGTGAGCTAGTAGGGGAAAAGTGGAAGGGGTCGTGGGCGGAGCTTCTACGTTCGCTATATTGCGATTTGCCCGAAAGAATAAACAAGCACTACTTTTTAAATGTTAACTAAAACAAGAAATCTAGGGCAAATCACATTTAAAAAGTAGTGCTTGTTTATTCTTTTTTTCTACAGCCAAGTATGATTATGATTAGAACAGTCCGGATTTTATGTAATATAAAAGTGAGAAATATGTAGCATAAGTATACATAACCATGTAGCCAAAATTGGTAAACGATGTAACAGATAAATAGGCCTACAGAGTGGAAGGGGACCGATGCACCAAAATTTAAGAGGTACTTCTACGTATTAAGTGTAACAAAACTTTCATTACACTTTTCCTTCGTTGAGGCACTGTTAATCAGGAAAAAAATAGTCTTTGCCCAATGTTTGCAGCGCTCTATTGCGGTAATGGCCCGAGAAAAATGGCTGATTGCTATACAAGGAGATAGGTAAAGATAATCTAAACAGTTAGGCCTAATGTTTTGAGCCTTTTTTTTTGCATATCAAACCGTTTACCGTTTGAATGAATGAAGGAATGCAGTTAACAATTTATGTACAGTAGTGGAAAAAAAAAACCGGACCCACCCTTGCAGCTGATTTCAGAGCCTTGTTCACTCCAGAGCACGATATAGGCCTACTAGTAACTAAGACTTTCTTGGTTCGAATCCTGCCTGGGAAGGAAACTTTTTTTTTGTTCCTTATTCAAATTTATTCCCAATACTTTTCGATTGCAGCGATATTTTACTAAGCAATTAACTTATTATTCCCAGAACATGAATTTTACGAGCAATCGAAAAGTATTGGGAATAAATTTGAATAAGGAACAAAAAAAGTTTCCTTCCCAGGCAGGATTCGAACCACGAAAGTCTTAGTTACCAGTCTGTCTTGCTCTGGAGTGAACAAGGCTCTGAAATCAGCTACAAGTGTCGGTCCGGATTTTTTTGCCACTACTGTACGATTCTTCATGCAGATTCAAGTAAAATGCTGAAATTAAAATCATTTATAAAGTTACGTTAATCATGATTAGTGAAACTGGGCAGACCAAACTCTTCATAAAATCAACTATTACACATTTCGGGGTAAGCTTATGATATATTTTGAGCGATAGCGACCGTTGGGCCTATACTGGTAGTGTGTGGTACCTACTGCGCATGCATTACACTGATTTCTACCGTCCAGCCATAACACGTCAGCTGTGTCAGATGAGGTAGGCTATGTGACCAATCTTTGTAGTTTGCCGTATAATATGAGGGCTCGTTTGCTTTAGTTCTAACATTCACTGACGTCACCCAGCGCTCAAGATATAGCCTTACCGGGAGATGTATAAGTTTCATTGGTTTTTAAAAAAGAGTGTGAGAATATTTTTTCAGTGCTTCAAACCTTCTCAACTATACTTCGTTTTAATTTAAATTTGTAACAAATACACCACTCTGCATAATGAGAAGAACGTGGCAAGCAATGTACACACAATATGATAACTTCTTACTGTTGGAACAACCGTACTACCCAATGTTCAACATTTCTTGTTGAAATGGTTTCCATGTCTAATACAGCAACTAACGGGCTTCCACCTTGACCCAGAATTCCGGAGGAGACAGGACCAGTCCTGGAATTGGCTTCGTGTCGGAGAACTTCTCCCCTGGTGGCACAACAAAGCTGAAGTTCTGCAGCAAGCCCGCGAACACCAAGAACATGGTGTGGCGAGAGAAGGTTTCCCCTGCACACAGCCGCTTCCCTGCAACACACGGAACAAGTATTCAATTTTTGTGCGTGCACTGATTGCTTATTTGGACTTTTTCCCCATGGTTTTACCCAACTGAAAGGCGAATGCAAGGTAAATCCATGGCAAATCTTCGGAATCATCATCATCATCATCATCATCATCATCATCATCATCATCATCATCATCATGAACCGTTTAGGCTTAGGCTCAACTGAGCCTGTTCCTGTATCTCAATATGCTCTTTGATGTAACCAGAATTGTTTAGGTTTTCCTCAATCTTGATGCCCTTCAGGTTGATAATAGAATGTTTTGTTTGGAAAACGTGTTAATTCCATTCTTTGTGCATGACTTAACTAGTTACACATAGAGTCCGCCATTATTAAGGCATGTGTCATAACCAGAGAAAGGAAGTTCATGCCCTAAAAACGTGAAGAATAACTTATGTATGCATTTATGCCGTAAAATATGCTAAAAATATGCATTATCAGTCTGAGATTATTTTAACAGAATAATAAGGTAGACCTATAGGTAACTTACGTTTAGTCTATGGATTTTGAAGTCCTTGCCTCATTGCTGAATGCTCCATTTATGCTGTTACAGTTCACAACTAAGCAGTGACGTATGTTTTCTGTTGCCATTCTTCGCCTGTTGTCTCTCAGCATAGCTTTGTAGCGCAAAAAACTTCGTTCTACGTCACAAGAAGTAAGAGGGGCTTGCCTGAAAGCTGTGAGCTGTTCTATAGAAAATTTTGTTGGTTTTTGGGGTGCTTTTCCTTCGAGAATATCCTGAATTTCTTTAAGTTGATAGTAGCCAGGGATTTTTGGAAAGAATATTTGCTGTTTTCTGGTTCACTTTATCTCCTACATTTCCTGGAACTGATGTTAAAATGAATATTTTTCTATCGAAATCTGCTAAAGACTGCAATAAAGGAATACCAATTGCTAACTTGAGAGGCTCCCTATGAGGGCGCCATCGTTACGTTCAAAATTCATAAACATAAATTAGTCGTGTATACGAGGTTACACACTTTTAAAAATGAGGGAAAGACAAATAAACATAAAGTAGAGCATCGAATGAGTCCAAGGGAAAAAGGGGGGATGTCTACTTTTAAACAGTTTTCAGGAAATCAATTTTAAAATGTGAAACTCTATCATTCCGAATATAATACTGAGAATTTAACCAGCAGTTATTCTGTGACTAAGAACTTTCTTCCCCTTTTCTAAGTGTAGAATGAATTCACTTCATATGAAGTATATAAGCGAATGGAAATCTGAATTTTACCTGAAAGTGGACATCCCCCCTTTTTCCCTTGTATTCTTCTTATCCGAAACAATTGGGGACGGGAGTGTTCGGATAATTGATTTTTCGGATAACCGATTATTTAGGAAAACAAATTGTGCCGGTGTCGTAGGAGCACTATGAAACAAAGAAACGCTGATATTAAACACAAAACTGTACATACAGTATATATTTTGTATCACTCGTCTTACAAATAACACAGAAAACTGACTAGCCTAGTCTGACAAGTTCAAAACGGCCATTAAAGTAGGCCTACAGTTTAGGAAAAGAAGTGCAAACCTATTTTTTTTTTGTTTCAGAGCTGAGACTCGTTTTTTTGACGCTAAATCTCGCAAACAGCGCTAGCGAAACTTCTACATGGCTCGCGCGCAAATTCAAATTTGCAGACTGGAACGCTTTCGGTTAAACGATGTTTTGGTTGATAGGTATTCGGATAATCGATGTTCTACTGTACATAACATGCATTTTCCCTGCATAAATGTTAACATATGATGCTTTTATAAATAAAGGTAAAATATGCACTTTTATGCACAATAAAAGTAATATCATTGTATTCAGAAATTTGTGATTCATGTAGATAATCTTTCAGCATATTCACGCAACGATAGAGAACAAATATGCAAATGCATGGACTTCCTTTCCCTATGCAAATCTTATTTTTCAGGTAAAGCTTCCTGTAAAGCAGATTTGAATAATTTCAAGGGAAAAATTGTTCCGGGGCCGGGTATCGATCCCGGAACCTCTGGTTGAACGTACCAGCGCTCTGCCAACTCAGCTACCCGGAAACTCCACCCGACACCGTCTCAACTTTTTCCTTTATATCCACACAACTCGCGTGGAATGACGAAACGCCAGAGACCCACATCGAGTGCACACAATCTCTGTGTGACTTGAAATTGTGGTTTTCTGTTAACGTACGTAACGGGATGGATACTCGGCCCCGGAAAAATTTTTCCCTTGAAATTATTCAAATCTGCTTTACAGGAAGCTTTACCTGAAAAATTAGATTTGCATAATATATACGTCACTGTGTACGTTAACAGAGAACCACAATTCCAAGTCACACAGAGTTTGTGTGCACTCGATGTGGGTCTCTGGTGTTTCGTCAGCCCACGCGAGTTGTGTGGATATAAAGGGAAAAGTTGAGACGGTGTCGGGTGGAGTTCCCGGGTAGCTCAGTTGGCAGAGCGCTGGTACGTTCAACAAGAGGTCCCGGGATCGATACCCGGCCCCGGAACAACTTTTCCCTTGAAATTATTCCTTTCCCTAGTTATAACGGAGACCCAATCTGGACGTTATCAGTTCGAAAGCTGAAGAATAGGGGAGTGGTTTCAAGTAGATGTGGAGTGGCTAAAAGTTGACAATATATTCATTTCGCATTCTTCAAAGGGCCGTAGAATATAACTAGAGTGAAGTGGATGAGTGTACCTGCTCCGAAGGGCAGCGTGAGGTCCTTCTTGAGCAGCTTGCCGTCCGCGTCCAGGAAGCGCTCCGGGCGAAAGGCGCGCGGCTCGGGGAACACGTCGGGGTCGCTGTGGTAGCTGTAGAGCGACGTCACCACCATGGTGTCTTTGGGGATGGCGTAGCCGGCGAGCTGCGTGTCCTCGGTGGCGCGGTGGGCGACGCCGAGGGGCAGGATGGGGCGGCGCCGCATCACCTCGCGCAGCGTGGCCTCGGTGTAGGGCAGGCGGGCGCGGTCGTCCAGCGTGGGCAGGCGGGCGCGCCCCACCACGGCGTCCAGCTCGGCCTGCACGGCGGCCTGCACGCCGGGGTGCCGCAGCAGGCACTGCACCGCGAAGCTCAGCGTGGCCGTGACGGTGGTGAGCGTGGGCAGCAGCAGGTCCAGCGCCACGATCAGCAGCTGCTCCACCGAGAACGAGGCGTCGGCGTCGCCGTGTTCCATCCGGCCCAGGAAGGCGTCGCAGAAGTCGCGCAGATGGTCGGACGAGAAGGACGCCAGGTGCTCGTCTATGGCGGCTCGCAGCTCGCGGAGCATGTACTCGTTGGCGTCCCACATGCCCGCGTGGCCCGACGCCATCGGCGCCAAGTACCGCAGCCAGGGCGTCAAGCTGAGCGCCGCGCCCGTAGGGTCCGTGTTCCTGTGGAAGCGGAAGCCCATGGCGACCAGGCGGCGCGACGGCGCGTGGTCACCGCGCGAGAACACGTCCCCGAACATCATGGCCCACAGCGCGTTCAGGAACACGTGACAGAACACGTCGGGTACGTACGCACGGCCGTCGCGGAACACGTCGCGGTCGGGGCGAGCGCCCCGCAACACCTCCAGTATGTCGCCCACCTCCTGCGCGACTAGCGCCTCCTGTCGCGCGCTGCGGCGCCCGAAGCCCTGGTCCCGCATGTGGCGCAGCATGAAGCGGCGCTGGGCGCGCCAGAACGGACCGTCCACGAAGAACACGCCGAGCAGGCGCCGCAGTTGGCGTTCCCGAGTCACGAAGGTGTCCAGGCGTCCCTGCAGTTCGGGGCGCGAGAGCGTCTCCCGGATGCTGGGGCCGTCGCACGCCACCACCGCGGGGTAAGGTCCCAGGTACAGACCGACCACTCGCGTGCGGTACCGGCGTGCCAGCCACGCGAAGCCCTTGTGCGTGTAGCTGTAGTTGCCCAGCAGCAGCAGCCAGTAGGCGCCCCACACTGGCAGGCTGGGCGGACCTGTGTGTGTGGCAAAATAGGGTGGCCGGAGATGGTAAATTGCCTCCGTAGACCCAAAAAATTACGTAAATTTCCTCCTGTTTACCTGAGGGATTGAACTTGCTTCCCGGTTGTAAATACGCCACTATATTCAACATCTTCCTTCTAATTACCAGACTTAGGAGTGTCAGTAAATTAGGCTTACGAGCATAATTCACACAAATTACTGGTATGGCTAAAAAATGTGGTTCAATATGGTTAAAATATTGATCAGCTTCAGCTATAAAAACTTCATCATAAAACTTAAAATGTCTTTAAAACATTACTTAGTAACTACTTTAAACATGCAGAAATTTAAAACAAACAGTCCTTATAAACTTAAGTGGAGTAATCTGTTCCTGCCGAATTGCAAGTATTTTATTTTGTGAAAATAATTATTACGCAAAACAGATTTATCCTTTTGCCCAGGTTTCTAAGCGACACATACTTAGGTGTCGCTCTGTATTTGTTTAAGAACTTCTGTGAAATGATAGACCTAAACATCTGGATGGCTGGCGTTGAAAAAACTCAAGTTTTCTATGGGATGACGTCATTTCGGCGGATGAACAAGTGGTACCTTGCGACATGCAACTAGTGGCGAATTTGAAGATTCAACGTCCTAGACAAATGGGAGGTAATTTACTTACAATATCTCTAGTAAACAGGAGGCAATTTACTTACATCTCTACTGAACAAGAGGAAATTTACGTACATATAAAAAGGTAAACAACTCCCTTGGAAGCAATTTATATCATCCCGTTGGGGCACTCTCGCAACTAGGCGGAAAACATCGAGTCTATTTAAGACGTATACAGGGCACAGAACGTGTAGGCAGGCCTACATAGTGGGTCGAATTAGGAAACCTATATATTACTCGAGAATAGATAATAATCACGAAATTAAAATGTAGGACACATATAGAAAAGTTTTTGAATAGATTTTAAGCAGCTACCTGCATGGGGTTTTAGGGCTCTCCTCTAACAATTAAAGATTAAAAATTAACTTAGATGGGTTGTTATAATAAGGATACTTAAAATAATAAATTATATATTATTGCTTATTAAATGTTGTGTAAGTTAATGAATATGTGGGCTAATTATTACGGTAAAGTGCTTTTGTATTTGTGTTGTGAATTGGGTTCCTGTTCTGCTTTTGTATTTGTGTTGTGAGTTGTGTTCATGTTGTGATTTTGTATTTGTGTTCTGAGTTGTGTGCATGTTGTGCGTTTGTATTTGTGTTCTGAGTTGTGTTCATGTTGTGTTTTTGTATTTGTGTTGTAAGTTGTGTTCATATTGTGATTTTGTATTTGTGTTCTGAGTTGTGTTCATGTTGTGCTTTTGTATTTGTGTTCTGAGTTGTGTTCATGTTATGTTTTTGTATTTGTGTTGTGAGTTGTGTTCATATTGTTCTTTTGTATTTGTGTTGTGAGTTGTGTTCATGTTGTGTTTTTATATTTGTGTTGTGAGTTGTGTTCATGTTGTTCTTTTGTATTTGTGTTGAGTTGTGTTCATGTTGTGTTTTTGTATTTGTGTTGTGAGTTGTGTTCATGTTGTTCTTTTGTATTTGTGCTGTGAGTTGTGTTCATGTTGTGTTTTTGTATTTGTGCTGTGAGTTGTGTTCATGTTGTGTTTTTGTATTTGTGTTGTGAGTTGTGTTCATGTTGTTCTTTTGTATTTGTGTTGAGTTATGCTCATGTTGTGTTTTGTATTTGTGTTGTGAGTTGTGTTCATGTTGTTCTTTTGTATTTGTGTTTGTGAGTTGTGTTCATGTTGTTCTTTTGTATTTGTGTTTAGTTATGCTCATGTTGTGTTTTGTATTTGTGTTGTGAGTTGTGTTCATGTTGTTCTTTTGTATTTGTGTTTGTGAGTTGTGTTCATGTTGTTCTTTTGTATTTGTGTTTGTGAGTTGTGTTCATGTTGTGATTTTGTATTTGTGTTACTGTTTTCTAACTCTGCAATTGTGCTATTTGATTTGTTTTGTATTGGGGTGTTAGTTTGTGTTTTGTTTTGTATTTTTATTCTATTGTGTTCTTTGTGTTGTGTTTTGTATTTATTTGTTGTGTGAACTTTGTTTGTTCCCTTTTGTATTGTACCAACATTATCACCGGGCATCTTCCTTTTCATACTGAAATAGCCACGTTCATTGGAAAACTTAGCCTGCATCTTGAAGAATTCTGTTAAATATATGAGTTAATAAACGAACACAATTTTTGGAGCATTATTTAATTATAAAATTTGGTATGAAATCAATTTCAATTGTCTTTGTTGGTTTTACATCTTTTTAATAACCTTTCGAGCTTCGTCGTTCGTTACTGCTGGGATAGGTTGCGGTTGATAGTAAGTAGTGCACGCACGGATTCCTTCCAAGGTCAATCGAGTACTCAACCTAATTGCTTCCGTCCTTACCTGAAGTGTTGACAGGCAAGCAGGGGCTAGTGCTGCAGTAAAAGTGACGACCTGCTCAGTTCTATTGAGCGATGAATATTACGCCTACTTCAACTAACTCTGAACTTGTAATAGCTGAACTGGATTTAGAAGGTTCTTCGGTGACTGTTACTTTAGCCTATTTAGTTACGGAAATAGAACAATTACGTTTGAATCTTTCATCACTTACCATTTATAAAGACTTCGAAAGAATCTTGCATTTGACTGTTCTCGAGATTTCACGTAATGCTCACGTAAAGAGTTACCGATTCCATTTAAGTCAAAGAAGGTATCGGAAGATCAGTTTCCTGGGTCTCAGCACCGTCTATAAGGAACGTACCGTTACTCGGAAATCAATGCACTTTCGAAATTGTTCTTCGGTCTTTCGCTCTCCTTCAAGCAAGTGAAGTTGAGGATTGTTTTACGCACGATCTCATGGGTATTTACCTATACTTCGTTCCATAATGTTTGACAGGATTTTTTTTATTTTAGTACATTATTTTACGACGCTTAGGTTATTTAGCGTCTGAATGAGATGAAAGTGATAGCCTAATGCCGGTGAAATGAGTCCGGGGTCCAGCACCGAAAGTTACCCAGCATTTGCTCATATTGGGTTGAGGGAAAACCCCGGAAAAAACCTCAACCAGGTAACTTGCCCCGACCGGAAATCGAACCCGGGCCACCTGCCAGACGCCGTAACCGTTAATTACCTGACAGGCCGAGAACTTTACTGATATAATCTAAATGTCAGAACACAATTTGCTTCACATGGTGCTGATTATGTATATTATTTTAAAATAATTAGTTATTACTGGCCAAGGTAAATATTATTCTGCATTCATTGCGGCAGCGGAAGTGATTGCTATATTATTAAGTCTTGGTTTTTATGAACTGACGACGCATGTGAGATGCGAGAACTGCCACGCACCTCGCATGCGTCAGTTCAGAAAAACCAAGGCTTTACGTGATACAGTTAGGGTATACACAGTCTAACAGCGCGTGTTCTTTTTTTCTTTTTAATACTGGAAAAGGGTTCATTTAAAGCATGAGAAAGAACATTTTGGACTAAATTATTTCGTGTAGACCTAAGAAGTGCATCTTCAAACGTTATCTCTGGTAGGTGTAAAAAGGCTTAAGTCACTCTATGCAAAATTTACAGAGGAATTTTCAAAGATTTAAACAATTGCTGTAAATCCGAAAAGTTACATGTTTGGGCTATTTCACGATTTTCTTTATTGTTGACGTCACGGCCTTCATAGACTATTTTTCTTATTATAACTATGACATAACGGTGCAGCACTGAATTAAGAAGGCAGTGTTCTAATGCAGTTTCATTATCAGTTATGTGAAAAAGATAAGGGCCTAAAATATTACGATATTTAACAAATATGAAAAGAAGATACCGGAGAACCAATGTCAATGTTGAAGGTTAACGTATTGTTCTACATTTTACTTCCAAAGCATCTTCAGATTTCATAGCTCCAATTGCTGATGAGGCATCCATATTTGTTTAATATAAAAGTTATCAATCAAGCATTTATTTTCGTTTACTAGCTACTACGGACTTGATTGCTATGCACTTTGTAGATTTGGATCATAACTTGTGACGTCATATGCGGCTATTTAGTCAACTACCTAGTTCACTTCAACTGTAAAGACACGATTTTAATATAATTACAAGACATCAATCAAGCATTTATTTTCGTTTACTATCTACTACGGACTTGATTGCTATGCACTATGTAGCTTTGGATCATAACTTGTGACGTCACATCCGGCTATTTAATCAACTACCTAGTTCACTTCAACTGTAAAGACACGATTTTAATATAATTACAAGTCATCAATCAAGCATTTATTTTCGTTTACTAGCTACTACGGACTTGATTGCTATGCACTATGTAGCTTTGGATCATGACTTGTGACGTCACATCCGGCTATTTAGTCAACTATCTAGTTCACTTCAACTGTAAAGACACGATTTTAATATAATTACAAGTCATCAATCAAGCATTTATTTTCGTTTACTACCTACTACGGACTTGATTGGTATGCACTATGTAGCTTTGGATCATAACTTATGACGTCACATCCGGCTATTTAATCAACTACCTAGTTCACTTCAACTGTAAAGACACGATTTTAATATACAAGTCATCAATCAAGCATTTATTTTCGTTTAATAGCTACTACGGACTTGATTGCTATGCACTATGTACCTTTGGATCATGACTTGTGACGTCACATCCGGCAATATTAGGAAACGTGTTTAATGAAGAAAATCTTATATCACAAAAAGTAATGAGTTAAGCCCTTTTGCCCGCCCACCTGAGATATGGAAACTAGTAAGAAAGTTAATAGACAACAAGAAGCCTCATAAATCAGCATTCAGGAGATCGGAAACAGTCTGAAGAAACGATACAGGGTGCAAAGGTGCGATTAAAATCTATAATCAGACGTTTCTAAACACTAATTTATCATATCGATGGTGTTGGACAGGAACCTCGTATGCAAAAAAAAAAAAAAGGAAGAACAAAATGAGATTTCACTTTACTCCTATAAAGAAAAGTCTTTCAGAATCTTCTGCAAACACAACTTATGTACAGGCATAGATACAGACTTCACAAGAAGATATTTAAATACCCCCTTATTTCAGATATGTGTTCGTTATCAAGACATTGCAATGTTTTTTCGCTCTCCTGTAAAAATGAATATTTTGATATACGAGAATGCTGTGCAACACCATCGATATCCTACATATGAAGAATCTGCCAAAATGTCGAGAACATTTTGAGAAAAATATTGCGAAAATTGGGAGTTGAGTAGTCTCACCAAAGCACTGACAAGAGATGTGCTTGACCTCGAACGGTCAGAACCGCACAAAAACCTGTGGCATGAGCCATTCCCATGGAAAACTGCGCGTCTTAGCACAACGAGACATTTGAATGATTACCTATTCAAGGTCTAGATGAACTTTGCTACAGTATAATAATAGGACCAAAAACACACATAATATTTCAATGTCGTGACTATGTAGCTACATTTTCCATCAACAGCATTACAAAACCTCTGATTAAAATAATTACGGTGCCTGAACAACAAACTTTTTTCTACTGACCTGATAGTGTTGCACAGCATTCAGTCTTCAAAGTGCAGGTGTGGGATTTCAATGAAGTGATCAAGGCAAAGTGGAAATGAAAAATCTGCACATCTTAGAAGCCTCTTTTTCACATTCAAGCATTCAAGCAGCCCAACATCAAAAGCCACACTTACATTTTCAAACGATGATATTACAATGTCAATGCCATAACCTGTCTTTTGCCAAGCATATTGCAACACACAGTAGGCTTCTACTTTGGTGCAGAAAATTGATTGTATATCACTAAGTGAAGTCTGATGATGAAATGGCGATCATGTAACTTCACGTTCTATTCTTAGAAAATGAACGATTCTTCTCATACAGAGCTTACAATAAAATTGGCTAAATGTTTATTTGGCCATTATTCAGTCTATCATTCAATATGGTATAATTGTTTGTGGTGGAAGTACAAAAATTAATCTTAGTCCGTTAAATTTACTACAAAAACGAATAATTAAAATTTGCTTAAGAAACGTTTCGATTATCCAACTAAATTATTTTATTCTGAATTTAATGTATTTAATATTGAACAAATTTATAAGTGTACGCTGTTAAAATTTTATCATAAAAATCGTAATAAGTTTGTATTACAGACACACAATTATGACACAAGACGAAATATTAATTCAACATTAGTAGAACCTAAATGTCTCACATCTGCTGGTCTAAAGCATAGCATAAATTTTGGCCCTCGGTTGTACAATGCTTTAACTAAATTACACCCAGAACTTCTAACATGTAACCCACTAACATATAACAAGAAAATTAGAAACGTGTTAATATCTTCAATTTGATTAAATAAATTTGTAGCCTATGTGTATGAATTAATCAACCTATATTATATTTGTATTCTATAATTTTGAAATATATATTAGTCCTACTTTTCACGTGCGATATTATTCTTCTCTAGTGTTAATATTATATTACATAATTCCATTGCCGCTGTAATTATATTTTAGTTCCTATTTTATTTTACTTATTTATTTATATTATTATTATAATTTTTTATTTTAATATTATATCTGAACTGCGACCGAGCACGAGCGCTGCTCATTCGGTCTCAAATTTTGTTAATACTACTGTATCTTCTTTTTATATTGCTTGTATTATTTTATTTGTATTTCTCTTTGTTTGTTTTGTAATTATATTTCTTTATTCTGTATATTTGAATTTAAATAAATTAAATTAAATTAAATAAATAAGTACACATCAAGAAGTTGGCAACATTTTTTTTGTCTGTTGTTGATGGAAAATGTAGCAATATAGGTACGACATTGAAATATAGGATGTTTTTGGGCCTATTGTATTGATATTATGCTTCTTTGCATCATTCAAGTGTGTCTTGTGGTAAGAAGCGCAGTTTTACATGGGGATGACTCACACCATTGTTTTTGTCAGGAGCAATTTATATTAGTCTATCAGCAGGCTTAGGATCCGGGACACTTTAGCAACCAATGTACGCACAACTTGACTATAGAGTTCCTTGAACATAGTAGACAGACATACCGCGGGTTCAGAATGACAAGGTTCTATCTGACATTTTTATCAAAATTGAGATTTCTGTTGCATTGAATTCTGCTACTTCACAGCTATCTACCATATAAATTATATGTTGATATCTCAATTATTTTGCGTGATAAAGTTAGTTTGAAAAGGTTCTTATCTGCATTGATTATATTAACAACCAAACTTTTAAAATACTCTCCTGTAAAATTTACTAAACACTAGATAGAACCTTGTTTACAGTGAATGTAAACGATGATGTCAATTTTTTTTAGTTGGTTATTTAACGACGCTGTATCAACTACTAGGTTATTTAGCGTCGATGAAATTGGTGATAGCGAGATAATATTTGGCGAGATGAGGCCGAGGATTCGCCATAGATTACTTGGCATTCACCTTACGGTTGGGAAAACCTCGGAAAAAACCCAAGCAGGTAATCAGCCCAAGCGGGGATCGAACCCGCGCCCGAGCGCAACTTCAGACCGGCAGATAAGCGCCTTAACCGACTGAGCCACGCCGGTCAATATTATATTCTACTGTTAATAGTAAAATCTAGTGACGGGGTAAAATGAAGTAGGATACATACCTCACAAGTTTCCATGTCCCTCGGCGACGTTGAAGGCGTTAGCGTTACAATGAATAACCAAAATAAATACTTGCAACTAGTTAGAAAAAACTGTTCACTATGAATTGAAAATGCACTGTGATGCCCTGAGTTCGTTTCGTACGGAGAGACGGAAGCGTACTGTACCTCTGATCACGAACCGGATTATACACTAAAGCACAGGTAAACAAAAGTCAACGCGCCACCTCACTCCATCTATACTCCGTTGCACTATAACTTCACTTCATTTTTAACTTGTCTCGGATCCTAAGACTGATTATAAGCATGTTTTTGTGCGGTTCTGAGCGTTCGAGGTCAAGTACATCCCTTGTGAGATAACAGGGCAGCTATTTTAGCATCATTTAAAAAAAAAGTCGTATTTTCCCTAATCCAAGGCATGCGTGTATAAATTTTCTTGAACTGTAAATAAATACCCATTTCATTAGCAAAAGTTTGGGCCTCTAGCGAGCGAAACACACTGCATTTTAATACCGAGCTTTCAACTTCCCTTGTGTGTACTGAGGACGTCACTGTTGCGTGTTTCGCACTCAATTTCACTTGTTACTCACCTGGCGGGAAATTGGGTGGGCGCGTCGTGGCAGCACGGTACAGGTGCAGCAGCAGCAGGAGGACCACGGCCAGCAGCAGGACGGGCGTCATCTCGGCGACTGACGACGGGATACCTCAACTGCGATGTTCCTCCAGCCTGGTGTCGCAATGAGCCTTAGGCTCCAGATTGCGAACTCACGCAACTACCTCGTCAACACATTGACGGGCTAGTCTTGGCCAATTCGGCTGTGGAGGGCCCACTTACAGTGCCACTTCTTCACTATGCAGGGGACAATCTAATGTGGAAAACCACTACAACAAAGCTTTCGATAAAACATTGGAGTAAAAATCATGGCAACAAGAATAGGCCTATCTCATTGTATGTTACCCACGGGATGAAGAGCGGGAGATGAAGCGGCAGGAGAAAGTATGTTATACTCAGCGCATTTCGAACTGGCGGATCAAGGTCACGTACAAACGACACACGAGTCACTGAACTGAACTGAAGCACTGGTAATCCTGGCTGTCCCAGCTGACTTTAGTTGAGGAGAATGGTCCAGAATTGAGGGTAAGCACACGTGACAAATGTAGTCTATTGCTTGATCTTGATCTGCCAGTTCGAAATGCACTAACAATAGTGATACGAACGCGGTCGCGATAGTGTTCATTAAAAAATATGCAGACTTTATTAGTTGCTGGTCATCGCTCTTGTGCTTAGGATGTGAGCAGTTAAGCTATTAATTATAATGCATACTAAATTAAGAAATAATTATTAATATTTAATTAAAATAATTAGGCCGTATCTCAAAGCTCAAATCTATAGGCCTACTATGCACTAGTGACTAGCAACTGACTAGTAAACTGCATACTAAGAATAATTTCAAGGGAAAAATTGTTCCGGGGCCGGGTATCGATCCCGGGACCTCTGGTTGAACGTACCAGCGCTCTACCACTGAGCTACCCGGGAACTCCACCCGACACCGTCTCAACTTTTCCCTTTATATCCACACAACTCGCGTGGGCTGACGAAACGCCAGAGACCCACAACGAGTGCACACAATCTCTGTGTGACTTGGAATTGTGGGGATCGATACCCGGCCCCGGAACAATTTTTCCCTTGAAATTATTCAAATCTGCTTTACAGGGAGCTTCACCTGAAAGACTAGATTTGCATAATATATACGTTACTGTGTACGTTAACAGAAAACCACAATTCCAAGTCACACAGAGGTTGTGTGCACTCGTTGTGGGTCTCTGGCGCTTCGTCAGCCCACGCGAGTTGTGTGGATATAAAGGGAAAACTTGAGACGGTGTCGGGTGGAGTTCCCGGGTAGCTCAGTGGTAGAGCGCTGGTACGTTCACCCAGAGGTCCCGGGATCGATACCCGGCCCCGGAACAATTTTTCCCTTGAAATTATTCAAATCTGCTTTACAGGGAGCTTCACCTGAAAGACTAGATTTGCATACTAAGAGCTTTGGACTTGTATGTTTGATAATCCATTTTGAATCTTTCGTACACTAATTTTAACACTTTAATATAAATACTTGATTAAATGGCGAACTTACTAGTGTTAATTATGTAAGCACCCACACAACAGGCAGGGATGTTGAGATGAAGGCTCTGAGGATGGTGTGAGAAGGCTCTGAGGATGGTGTGGAGTAACACCGAAACAGCTGTAAGCCGCACATGCTGACATAATTAACACGAGTAAGTTCGCCATTTAATCAAGTATTTGTATGTTTGAATCACGGCCTTCTTCATAGACCATTTTTATAAAAAAAAAAAAAACACGACATCTCGGTGCAGCACTGATTTAAGAAGACAATATCCTAATGCACTTTCATTATGAGTTATGTGGAAAAGATTTTCTATATTATTATTGGATAAACTTCACTATATAGTTTCCTCATTACCAACAAATTTATCTGAAAAGATTAAAAGAGCAGATTTGTCTCTGTTTGTCGAATACACTTGCGAAAAGACACTTTTCAGTGCCAATAATTTATTTTATGTACAAAGTTATTGATTTTAGAGGTAGAGGGGAAGGAAGGAAACCGTAAACTTAAGTTTATATTATTATTATTATTATTATTATTATTATTATTATTATTATTATTATTATTATTATTATTACGTTATGTGTTCTGCAACAATTAATCTATCAATACTATTTGCATAAGATATCTTGCTGTATTGCAGAGTCGAATGTTCTTACCGGATGACGTCACCATTCAGTTATAAAATAATATATTTACGGACTTATTAATAATCACTACTCATGTCGTGTATAGCAGTGCAACTGTTACACAGCTACGTCATAGTTTCGTCATTACTTCATTAAGGAAGGTAATACAAACTGATGTTCTATATTGCATCCGATAGTGAACGCTAGTGAACGAACTTGCTGCGCAAAGTATCGATAATATAACTGGGTCTGGTCGATTACCACGCTATAATTTGGTCAAAGAGAACAACTACAGCAATATTATTCTAATTATTTGTGCTCTTTGGTTTGTTCTTCTATGGTTATAAGGCAACCAATATCATAAAATGACAATCGATACGAACAGCTGTTAAAGGGACGGCCATTTTTTTTCTCTATATTTTGTGTATAGTCCGACCATCGGATCTGTGCCCCCGTAAGATATGCGAACTGAACCTTAATTCCTTTTCAGCCTCGGCAATTCATTTCTCCCCCTGTATTCCTATTTCTTTCTTTTCTACCCCTCTCTCTTTCTCTCCCCCACTACTCACAATTTTGAGCCTTCTTGCGGGACAGTTTATTTGCACTTGCAGTCCAGTGTTGTCAACACAACATGAATACTGTAGCACGGAGTGGTGAAAGAAATATTATTAAGCAAGTAATAGCATTTTGCATAAGTCAATCAGCGTCATTTTAGACCTACTTAAATTAAATTATGAATAAGTAATAATTAACCTTACATTATTAGAAGCAATATTCAAGAGACATGACACTGTTTCACGGAAGTTTGGCAACATCCCTATTCGGCAAGTTTCGTGGCCTGCTGTTTGACGTAGTGGGAGAGAAACGGGTGGAATGGGGTGAGTAGAGGCGTTAACTTTTCCAGGAACGACGACAGCGCTGAAGGGGCATAGATCCGATGGTCCGACAATATATAACTATTGCAAAGCAATTCCACTGTATAGTTACGGACTGTTTATACATCCATCGCTTATGCATGTTTATTATTAGTAACGTTTTCTGTCCCAACTCTTGCATAAGTCTCGTATAAACACTATACAAGGATTTTTATTAAGACCGTTACAGATCGATATATTTTAAATGTGTCCCGATTTCGCTGAACTAATTTATAGCAACCTTGTATGTTACGTCTTGTCAGGAAGGTATAACACAGTTACTTCTACGGAGTGTGTGAGATCGAATGTGCGGGTCCCAAGATGAGTTTTTGAGAGGAGTGGGGAGGCTGCAGGAGATCTGGAATGTATGAAGCGCTTCTGTGAGCTGTTTTGTTAATTAGCAAGATTTGCGAACTAGTGTGGCGCATTACAAACATTTATAACAAGGCACCAGCAAGAGCAAGACCCGCGATATTCGAACTACAGCGGTAACGTCAACAAGAAACTGTACAGTCACGTTCGCTCAGTCAGCAATGCATTGCACAGCTAAGCTTAAGTGCAAGTTGCTGCTGTTATTTATAGCTGATAAAAGTTTGTAGTCCAGGGCAAACAAAGAGATTAGAGAGCTACAAACCTTGCAAACAAAACGTGAGTTGAGTGCGTATAAGTCAGCTCCTTCAGAAATGATAAGAAATTGAAACAGGCGATGGGCAATAACATAGGCCTATTAAATCCATTATAAGGAAATCGTTATACAGTCGTTAAACATGAATTTTATATTGTATATTCTGTATAGCTTGCTACGTTTGTGCTAGCGCGCTGGTCTTTCATCCAGGCGGCCCGAGTTGATCCGCTATCAGGTCTGGGTGGAATTTGCGGTGGACAAAACAGACGTTGGAAGGATTTTTCTCGGGTTATTCCCGTTTCCATCTTTAATTCCACCAAAAACCTATACTTCCGCCTCATTTCATCTATCATCTGTCTTCTTCTTCACTTCATGGATTAGGTTTGAAGCCTGTTCCATCTTCACTGAAGCCATATTTTCCTCGGTCTTCTAATATCCCTCTTTCCTTTGGTGTATTTATTACTTGTTTAACTATCCTGTTTTCTTCCATTCTTTCAGTGTGTTCTTTCCACTTATTTTTTTCTTTTCTGTATTCTTTTATTCATGCAGTATACACATTGGAAGTGAAATAATCCTGCAGATTGAAAGGGACGATAGGGTAAACTGAAATGAATACAAAAGGCCTATATTACGTTTTGTGATTAAATGCACGGTTAATTAGAAAATTAAGTTGGAAGTTTCAGCAGTCCGGCAACATCGCCACTAACACAGTAATCTTTCTTCTAGTAATAGGATGGAAGAGAAGGCCTTATGGCCTTAACCCTGTCACAATAAATAAATAAATAAATAAATAAATAAATAAATAAATAAATAAATAAATAAATAAATAAATAAATAAATAAATAAATAAATAAATAAATAAATAAATAAATAAATAAATAAGTAAATAAGTAAATAAATAAATAAAATAAATAAATAAATAAATAAATATGTAAGAGGTCAACGAACTCAGGTCTGTCTCTGTACGCGAATCCCCCTCTCTGGCTACGACGTAGCAATCTGTTCGCAACGTTCTGTGGCTTGAAATGAGTGGTTTTTAAATTAAATTTACACGAAAACCGTCCACGCTATTGAAATACGTCAGAGGGGTAAATGAATCTTTATTAAATTTTCTATTCGATATGGACAAAAGTCACGATTCTACTCGCAATAATTAGCGAATAAGAGGGGAAAAAAACATTTTTTTCTGAGAAAACTACGAAAGTTCCACCAATATGGTATTGCACTTTTTTGTTATATAAAGCATGAGCTGTTTGCTTTGAAAATCTGCAGAGTTATTTTACTTCATTCCTGTATATTCAATTCTGTTCTAATATTTTCATTCTTTATTTGATCTCTAAGGGGGCATCCTTTTACTATTCTTAAAAATTTCATTTCCGCAGACTGTACTCTCGTTTCATTAGCATTTGATAATGTCCAAGATCCACTCCCATATAACAACATAGGCACTGCCATCTCTTTATAAAACTTCATCTTTGTGCCATTCCTCGTTTCATTACTCAGCGTCCAATGTATTGTACAACATGCCATTTGGAATCTTTTTATTTTGTTAGTGATGTCATTTTCATATTCATAACTGATACCTTAAAAAAAAAAAAAAAAAAGTGACACTTGCTCAAATGTTTGTTCGTTTAATATTATTTTGGAACGTACTGAGTGCATATTATACATCATTCTCAGTTTTTTATAATTATTTGATCGTCGGCAAAGAGTAAAGTATTTATATAGGTGTGTACTAGAGTTGAACAAAATTAACTGTCGCTCTCGCTCGCTGTGTTCATTGCATTTGTCTTTCGAGTCTCGCTCGTTTCGTCATTCTCGTGCGCTTCGAGTCTCGCTCATCATTCTCGAAATAGCATTTAATATTAGAAGAAAATTAAAAGAATAAGACTTTAATAATTCTTGAAATGACATAATGACAGTAGGTAACAATTTATCATTGGGCGAGGACTCGTATTACTATCCGCTACGCTGGGCCAATGAAATACTGTAATGTCTGTTCGTCTACTCTGCGTTAAATATTTACATCGCTATCTTAAAGTTCTGAATTAAGTTATGAACATTTCTTACATTTCCTTTTAAATTTCACAAAACTAATATTCTCTACTTACTATTATGCGGTATTTACGCTCCATGTCTAAATTATATCAAAGTGCCAGTTATCTCTTATCCTCATAACCTGACTGTACAAACTGCAGCCTCGTTCCATTCATAAACATAACAGATGCGAGCTCATCTGCAGGAATCCCTCCCATTCGCCGTGCAGAGAGATAAGGCTTGGCTCGGCTTATCGAGGACCAGACAGGACTTCGGACTTCGGCCTATTGCGCGCCCTTATATGCGATGATTGTCCAAGACCGACAGATGGCCTGGATTGTATTCGTGAATCTGATGCTGAAAGGTGGGCCATCACGAGTAGATCGCGACGCGACGAAAGTTGAAATTGAGTTAACTTTTACAGCGCGATGTTACCGGAATGCGTATGTGTTTTGTTTATCATGGCGTCGTCTGCAACAAAATTAAGTGGTTTTGCAGAGGAGATGTTGATAGAATAGCTTAAAGATTCCCTGTATTATTCAGAGTGAACCGTGAGTAATGTCATTAATTTCAAGAGGTTACTCTTTGAGATATTTCAAACAAAAAAGTTTAATACAATTTTGCTCGTTTTTTGCTTCATATTCGATAAAAAAAATATTTTTTGCGAAACATTTCATGGCGTATTTTGGGAAAGCCATTGAATTAACTTAACTGCCAATACGCTTAGTCAATTTAAGATATGGGAAATGCCTGTTATTATTCGGTTGAGAAGCTTTTGTCATCTAGTCTTCTGTCAAAAAATCTGAAAGTTAGAATTTATAAAACAATTATATTACCGGTTGTTCTGTATGGCTGTGAAACTTGGACTCTCACTTTGAGAGAGGAACAAAGAGAGATTGAGGGTTTTTGAGAATAAGGTTCTTAGGAAAATATTTGGGGCTAAGAGGGATGAAGTTACAGGAGAATGGAGAAAGTTACACAACGCAGAGCTGCACGCATTGTATCCTTCACCTGACATAATTAGGAACATTAAATCCAGACGTTTGAGATGGGCAGGGCATGTAGCACGTATGGGCGAATCCAGAAATGCATATAAAGTGTTAGTTGGGAGGCCAGAGGGGAAAAGACCTTTGGGGAGGCCGAGACGCAGATGGGAAGATAATATTAAAATGGATTTGAGGGAGGTGGGATATGATGGTAGGGACTGGATTAATCTTGCTCAGGATAGGGACCAATGGCGAGCTTATGTGAGGGCGGCAATGAAACTCCGGGTTCCTTAAAAGCCAGTAAGTAAGTAAGTAAGTAAGTAAGTAAGTAAGTAAGTGTATTAAGATAAAAATAATTTCAGTTTTTGTCATTTAAATATGCAGAAATTTCATCTGAACAAAAGTAAATTTTCGATCCGAAAAGGAATTTTAAAACGTTACATTTGTCAGGATCAAATTTCGGCTTATTTATTATCATAATACAATGCTCACTTAAATTGATTGAACATATTGTTAATTACATCAATGGTTTTTCCAAAACACGATAAGAAATGTTTCATATATAACAGTTTTTATCTCGAAAAGGAAGCAAAAAGAAAACAATAATTGTATTAATTTTGTTGTTTTAAATATCTCAAAGAATAACCCTCTGAAATTAATAACATTACTTATTGTTCACTCTTTATATTACGGTTTCCATTCATGGCCCCCATGAATTTCGGAAAATTTAGTTTTTTACAATATCCTTCTTCCGCCTTCGTGAAATTGTCCTCAGAGAGTTTCCACTTAAGGAGGTGCTTTGCAATTTATCCCAGGTTACAGGACTTGTTCCTAAAACTATAATAGACATTGTGGAAAGTACAATACGAAAATCGTAAGAGGGAGAACGTAGGGAATCCCTTGCAACCAAGGTCATGAAAGGGAGTTACCAACTGTTAGGGAAACCTACCTCAAAGTTACACTTAGACGCTGTGCTGGATGCCTCCCGCATTGGACGTTTTTGTATATGAGGGCCAATGATATGCAGGAGATCATCAGGCCTTCACTACAGCCTACTTTTGACTATTGGAAATGACAGATGAACTGAGAGGAAGGTGGAGTGTCTTGGTGGAATAAGGGAAAAGGGTAATACCCCGAGAAAAAACGTCTGTAACATGAATAATTTCGAGGGAAAAATTGTTCCGGGGCCTGGTATCGAACCCGGGACCTTTGGTTAAACGTACCAACGCTCTCCCAACTGAGCTACCCGGGAACTCTACCCGACACAGATCCAATTTTTCCCTCTATATCCACAGACCTCAAAGTGGGCTGACAACCGTCAAGCAACCAACATTGAGTGCACACTAACTCTGTGTGACTTAAATTGTGGTTTTTTGTTACGAACAGTGACGTGTATTATGCAAATCAAGCTTTCAGGTATAACTCCCTGTTAAGTTAATTTGAATAATTTCGAGGGAAAAATTGTTCCCGGGTAGCTCAGTTGGGAGAGCGTTGGTTTAACCAAAGGTCCCGGGTTCGATACCCGACCCCGGAACAATTTTTCCCACGAAATAATTCAAATTAACTTAACAGGGAGTTATACCTGAAAGCTTGATTTGCATAATACACGTCACTGTTCGTAACAAAAAACCACAATTTAAGTCACACAGAGTTAGTGTGCACTCAATGTTGGTTGCTTGACGGTTGTCAGCCCACTTTGAGGTCTGTGGATATAGAGTAGAGTTCCCGGGTAGCTCAGTTGGGAGAGCGTTGGTACGTTTAACCAAAGGTCCCGGGTTCGATACCCGGCCCCGGAACAATTTTTCCCTCGAAATTATTCAAATTAACTTAACAGGGAATTATACCTGAAAGCTTGATTTGCGTCTGTAACATGTTTTGCCTACCACAAATTCCACCACGGCATAACCGGGGATCGAACGAGGGCAACACTAGCTCGTGAGTCACAGACGTGGCGTTATAAGATAAGATGTGATACTGTACTAATATGATGTAGGCTATAACTTTTTTCTGACACTCACAGTCTGCTTGAAGATAGACCACCGCTGTCAATGCAAACATTTTAACATGTTGGTACCGCTGACCTTGGGCATTCTATAAGGCCCTACCGCAAAAAGTACTGCTTGTGCAACCGGTCTAATTACAGGATGCAAAAAAATTTGGAAAGTAGGACGCCTGACGCCTGTAATTTTTATTATTACTTTGTAGGCTAGATCTGAGAGTACGAATGCGCAAGGTCAGGAAAGTTGTAGAAGACTGGATACATTTATCGAGTGTTGCAAACCAGCCAAAATGAAAAACCGCTATTGCAGAAGCGCTTGAAATGTCTGTGTAGATTTATGAAAGAACAACATATTTGAGCAGGATTTCCATGTTTCTTTGTTGGCACTATTACTATCATATCCTATTTATTTCAGTCTGCAAAATGGATTGGAGAGTAGAACTTTGTGAATACTCTTTGGAGGGAAAATGGGCATATTTCCAGGAAAAAAAAGAAACTTTTCACCGTTTTGTGGAGACAGTGGCTGTCGATGACGCTAGTCTTCATGCCATGACGAGACATTCCGTTTACTTTGTAAAAATAAAAATTCTATGAATGGGACGCTATTACTTTTACTCCAAAGAAATGACAGTCAGTACGCATGCGCGAGGGGATTGAGCTAGTGACAATCACATCGCCTCAGTTGGCAAACAGGAATTATTAAACCGTACTAAGTTTCCGCTGTGTCTGTGGCTGGCATGTAGTTAATACTATATGATTACTGTATTAGATCGATACTGCATTTGTAGCATCTACAGAACACTAAAAGAACAGTAGTAGTATTTTTAAAGTGTCTTGTAAAGAATTTCTGAAAGTTACTTAGCCTACTATAGCACAGTAGATGGTATTTGATATCGTGCACCCTGTTAAAAAGAAGATATCCATTATTTCTACTCTAGATGTTAATCTAAATGAGACAAAGACGACAATTTCTCGCATATTGCAGCCAACATGCAATATTGATTAAACAATATTCACACTATGAATATGACGCCTCTACCCAGAAGAGCGGTGATTTGCAAATAACAGTAGAGACAGTCGACAGTTGTGTGCGTGCTTCTGAACGTCTCTAACTTTTTCTGACATGTTACTTCTGATGTCCTTTTCGTGCCGGTCTACAACAAAACTAATCTTTCTTACACTTGTTTTTATTTTCTTTCTGAAACTAGGTTGAAGTTAGTAAATCGCCGATACCAGTGGGATGAGCATTTTTCTTTTGCTTCTAATATATATCTTTCTTTAACTATGGAGGTGTGAATAACTACACAAGTAACACTAGCGCCAGAAGATCGAGGCAAAAGAAAGAGCGAAGATTTGTATATAATTATTGTACTGTTTTTGAAGACTGCCTGTAATTTCTGACTCAATTGCAAACGAAGAAGACTGTCATACTTAAACTGTGCAGGCTAGTTACGTCACAGCTTGGACTGTTAGTGGGGAACGACTGCATCGATACTCTCTATTCCAAATACATCATACTATACGGTTGAATTGAATTTTTACTCATCACATGAGCACTACCTACTAAAGGAAGAGATCGATATCTTTACAATGTCTGAACAGTAAGGCTTCAGTAACGCGCAGTAGACCTATGTACCAGTACCGAGAGGTGCCGAAAACGTATTTTACAGCTAGCGCCAGCGATTTTGGCGTGTGTCCTAGATATATAGTGCCCAGTTTGTGAGCATGTTGCTAGTGCATCTGAGACTTGTACCACTTCCTATACACGTCACATCAGCCTTTTGCCAAACACCGTTGTCAAACTGACTGGGGCAAATGTAAAATACTCGCACTTAACGTTCCCATTACTTATTTCACAGGCCAAAAACGGTGACGCGGATTTTTTATACAAACAAAATCTCAAAATTGATTTTAGTAGCATCACAATCCTTTTCTATTTAGACCAGGCATTTCAAACTGATGGCTCTGTGACGTCACACGTCTCTGCTTTCGAACTCCTTGAGAGGGGAAGCATAGCTATGACAGCAAAGTAGGGGAGTGGCAGTGGAAGGAATGGAGATGTTTAAATAACGGAGACACAACATTACCCTCTCTCACGTGCTCTACTAGTTCTGCTCCGAGAGGGGAAACGCGCTTCGACGTCACAGGTAGTCCAGTTGGAACTGACTGATTTAGACAGTAAATTTTGAAAATCATGGCTCGTGAATAACCAGCCCGTTATGTCTTGCAGTTTCGGTGCTGAAGTATGCTCCTACAATTTAATTGTTTGTATCTGTCACTTCGTCCGCGGCCTTTCCTCAGAACTATTGATCGGATTTTTTTTCACGTGTTTTCTGATTCCGTGATCCCGAAAAGTCTATGGTTAAGGCACAAACGGTTAACCTACATTACAGACGATGGCCAGCAAATAGACGTGTGAAAAGGAACTAATAGTTTCACTTGGGATGACCATACGTACCGTTTTGAATGGGACAGTACCGTTATTTTCTTATGTCCCGGCCGTCCCGTCTTTCAGTTAAAATATTATTTTTGTCCCACTTTTATATAAAAAAATAATTAAAATATGCTTACATATTGGTCGCGCAGTGGCGTAGCGTCAATGTAAGCTAAAAAGCTCAGCTTCCCCAGTTAATAATAATTTCACAATAAACCTGCAGTTTATGGAAAAAATTATTTATTAAATTTAATAGAATTTATATTTGCGTGTTAAATATTGTGATGCGGCAGCTCAGGATGGTTTGTGATGCAACAGTAAACAAGAAGCCTGTACACACCAGCTTCCAAGCAGACCGGTTTCTTCTGTGTAATCCACCCCACAGATTTTCCATCCCTTTCTAACTAAACTACCCTAGTCGCAAGGCTCGCAAGAAGCTAGCTTTAACATTTAAAATAAGTAGTTTCCGAGTTATCCCTTTTCGTTAGTTGTGTTCAGTTGAAGTGTTAGTGTGCACTGTGGCTGATATAATAAATAATGAGCGAAATAACAGTTCCTGACACTAATTTACTTGCATTTTTTAGGACAATTGTATTATCAAGACTGACTTACGAACAAAAGTGTGATTTAAAAACCAAATGACCGACTCCCTTGCTGTCAATGAAGGACACAACCAAAAAACAGACGCATACTTACGTAATGATACTAATATTGTGATTTCTCTAAGTATGACAGGGAGTGAGCTAATGTTATACGTATACGTGTCTATTTGTTAAGAGATATGTGTAAACCGTGAAATCATATTTTATTACGTATCATTTGAGGTCATGCCTTATTGGTGTTACTTACTATGTTCCAACCAATCTTCGACTGCTGACTTGAAATTGACTACTATTTATTTTAAGACTGTATTTTTGTAATACGTTTTCTCATATTGCATGAAAGACAACTTGAGTTAGCTTCCCCTGCTCAAAATTTCATGCTACGCCACTGTTGGTCAGTTATAATCTAAAATCAATATTGCTTTCCCTGATGGATTGGTGCACATATTTTTAATGAATTAAAAATTTCCTGATTTTCAGAATATTTGTAATATAGTAGAGTTTATTCTCTCTCTGTCAGTAAATACAGCATCCGTAGAAAGAATAGTAATATATTATGAGTATTATTATGTTCGAAAGAGAAATTTCGATTGTGTTCAGCAATGAGAGCTATGCTAACTGTAAAACAAAATTGTGGCATGGAGCGTGATAGGTTTTATGAAAATTTACTGAAAGACCGACATTTGTTGTGTAAAGTAAGATCATCTGAAAAATACTCATGCGGTAAAATGCAGCCCATCCTCTACATCAGCCTAAAGTTTTTCTGTGTTCTGTCAAGATTAATTATTTTAAGTTCAAGGTTTTCAGCAGACAAAACATTATAGTGTTTTTTTTTAAGAATATAAGCCCGTTCCCCGTCTAGTTTTTGTCTTAAGGAATTATGGTCAGCCTAGTTTTCCTACAAAAAACCAGCAACACGTGATTTTACCTTGAATTTGAATTATATGTGACTAGAACCAAAGACAAATAATTTCATTACATACAAGAAGACTCCGCATATCAACAAACATAACGCAAAATCCTTTCGCACTCCAACCCCTGATTCGTCATGAAAATAAGACATGCATGGTTACGTGTAGAGCAATGACCGATGACGGGACGTGACAGAGATAATTATTTTAAACTAACACTGACAAAGCATCGACTGCATGCGATATTTTTGCAAGAATGTATTTATATTATGAAGTGTCGAGGTCAGTTAACGGACTGTTTCTAAAGCGTTTCTCCGTATGATGTTTGAACCCTGAATAACCGGCAACTGGCTCAATTATTATAGCTTACACTATGACGCACGTTGAAGGACTTTAACAACACGCAATTTTAAAACAGCACAGCACAAACGGCATACAGAAACTGACTGATTGACCATCGTTCCCATCTCCATGTATGTTGAATTATGAGGCAGCCAAATTACACAACCTACTTGTCATCTTATCACGCCCCATTGACAACGGTCCGTGCTTGTTCCCGTCTCAAATCACATTCTTTCTTCACAGCCTGTATTACAGTGGTCGTCAGCGTTCGCTGAAATGGGTAACGGGTAAGAAGTGAATCGGAATATGCACCGTCGTGCAGAAGGGAGAGAGAGAAAGCATACCCGCCAGCAGCCACGGATGCACGCTAGTGCGTCTCTTATCCGAGGGTAAGGGACGCTAGCCCGAGGATGCACTGTGCTGATGACCGCTGCTCTATTAGTTTCCCTACCGATTCATATATCGCTATTTCATTTTCGTATTTAGAAAAACAGCACGTTTCCTATCAAGTCTTCAAAAATACATAAAAGTTTTCTATCAGACTGGGAACTAATTAATTTCGAATTCTAGATGCCATTAAGAGATTCCTTATCTTTCCACCAATAGGATTGGTTCCGAACACGTGGATTTGTTTACATGCGGGTTCTTTATGTATGGAATGAGTTTTTTTTATTAGTATGAGTACATTTATGGCTTCGTTTACGGAAAACTAAATGTTTTACAGAAGAAGATCTCTCCATTTCGTTTTATTTTCGTAACAATTGCATTAATTTTACAAAGTAATTCGTACTGTTATTTCTAAGCACTAAAATGTATATTAGGAGTTATTTTAAAATGAAACAATAGTAGTAATAATAGCCTAGTATTTTACATACGCTATGAAAAATAAAAATTATGGTTTATTTAACGACGCTCGCAACTGCAGAAATTATATCAGGAGTTCTTTTAGATGCCAGTATATATGTAATGACATGAGCCTATCGAATTTAAATACACTTAAATGCCATCGGCCTAGTCCGGGATCGAACCCGCAACCTTGAGCACAGAAGGCTAGCGCTAATTTAATTTATTAGGTTATTTAGCGTCTGAATGAGATGAAGATGATAATGCCGGTGAAATGAGTCCGGGGTCCAGCACCGAAAGTTACCCAGCATTTGCTCATATTGGGTTGAGGGAAAACCCCGGAAAAACCTCAACCAGGTAACTTTCCCCGACCGGGAATCGAACCCGGGCCACCTGGTTTCGCGGTCAGACGCGCTGACCGTTACTTCACAGGTGTGGACGGCCAGCGCTATACCGACTACGCTACCTAGGCCGACTCATACGCTTTGAATATCAATGGATATGACAAATATGAAAGAATAAAAATATTTGTTCAGAGGACATAGGCCTACACAAATTTCCGAAGCGTAAGAATGTAGAATTTATAAAACAGTTATATTACCGGTTGTTCTGTATGGTTGTGAAACTTGGACCCTCACTTTGAGAGAGGAACAGAGATTAAGGGTGTTTGAGAATAAGGTGCTTAGGAAAATATTTGGGGCTAAGAGGGATGAAGTTACAGGAGAATGGAGAAAGTTACACAACACAGAACTGCACGCATTGTGTTCTTCACCTGACATAATTTCTGTGGTGTTTGGGTAAAGGGAGATAAGTAATAAAAATGAGTTCGCATATAAATGAAAATTAAACTTGGAATCCTTATTACAAATAATTTTCTACACAAATAAAACACATCAACTGCCTGTATTCTTTGATTTTTGCACACCCACTTGTATAATTTAACTTGTGTGTTCATCTGGGGAACAAAATTCAACCTGGACAAAAAAAGACTTATACCCTTTACCCGAACACCACAGAATTAGGAACATTAATCCAGACGTTTGAGATGGGCAGGGCATGTAGCACGTATGGGTGAATCCAGAAATGCATATAGAGTGTTAGTTGGGAGGCCAGAGGGGAAAATACCTTTAGGGAGGCCGAGACGTAGAGGGGAGGATAATATTAAAATGGATTTGAGGGAGGTGGGATATGATGATAGAGAATGGACTAATTTTGCTCAGGATAGGGACCAATGGCGGGCTTATGTGAGGGCGGCAATGAACCTCCGGGTTCCTTAAAAGCCAGTAAGTAAGTAAGTAAGTAAGTAAGTAAGTAAGAATGTAGTATACAGTCTAATTATTTTGTAGCGATCATTTTGTTGTTTTTCCGTAATCATTTTTCCTTCAACCATAATGCCGTGATAATGGCGGGAAATCCGTAATACAGTAATTTTATTGACACCTCTGTGAATATAAACAATATCTGTTCAATACTTCACGCGTATCGCTATACTGTACTTCCACTTTGTGTTGTGAGAAAGTAAAAGCGTCCGCTACAGTTGCAAAGTTAGCATTTTAGTGGAAAAATATTTAATACACAATTTCTCGGAAATACCAAGTTTGTTCGAAATCAATCACTTGCAAGCGACAACTTAGTACACAAGAGCTCCGAGCTTGTAGCCTCCTGAGGTGCTGGCCCCTGGGGACGCCGAGGAGTGCGTCAGCGGACATGATCGATGGGGAGGGAGCCGTACCGCGAGCTTCAGTGATAGACAAGAAACACCGAAGCGTAGGTAAGGGCATTCACTGCACATGTGTCGGCCATCAAGAATAGACCGTCTTACTATTAGGGAAAGGAACTTCATGCATTTGCATATTTGTTCTCTATCGTTGTGTGAAATTCTGAAAGATTATCTACATGAATCACAAATTTCTGTATGCAATGGTATTACTTTTATTGTGCATAAAAGTGCATATTTTGCCTTTATTTATAAAAGCATCATATTTTAACATTTATGCATGGAAACTGCATATTACATAGGTTGGATAAAAAGTAATGGCAACACTGCTGCCACGTGACGATTGTGCGTTCGAGAGTTGCCAGCTGTGTGGACATGAACAAGGACTGTTAGATGAGTTAGTCCAGCCAGCGGCGACAGTACTCTGTCAATCTACTGCAGTGTGTAGAACGTTGATTTTCATAAGAATAGTGCGAGCGCCCTAAGACCACGTTTACAAAACTAGAGCAACGTTCCTGGATCAAAATTGAAGTGACACGAGGTCGTAGTGCACAAGAATGTTTTCAGGAACTGCATGAAGCATATGACGATGCAGCGTTGTCATATCGCACAGTGGCACGATGGGTTAAAGCGTTCCGGGAAGGCAGGGATGCCGTTCAGGACAACCTCCGTACAGGACGACCCCGCGTGGAGGACAATACAGTTCAACTCCTGGCTTCCCTGTTGGATCCACCGTACTCACCCGATATGATCCATGCGATTACGATCTTTTCACTAAAGTGAAAGAACCACTGCGAGGGACCCGGTACAATACCAGAGATGAACTTATCCGTGCTTTAGGGCGGTCAATACGGAACATCAACAAAGATGGACGCGCTGATGGTGTACGACGCCTTCCAAACATTTGGCAAAAGGTAATAAATAAGGGGTGCGACTATACAGAAGGTACGTAAATGTTGTACCCCTGTGAATAAAGCCATGTCAGAAATATCGAATTGTTTCCATTACTTTTTATCCAACCTTAGTATGTATGTTTATTTGTCTTTTCCTCATTTTTAAAAGTGTGTAACCTCGTAAACACGACTAATTTATGTTTATGAATTTTGAACGTAACGATGACGCCCTCATAGGGAGTCTCTCAAGTTAGCAATTGGCATTCCTTTACTACAGTCTTTAGCAGATTTCGATAGAACAATATCCAGTTCAACATCAGTTCCAGGAAATGTAGGAGATAAAGTGAACGAGAAAACAGCAAATATTCTTTCCAGAAATCCTGGCTGTTATCAACTAAAAGAAATTCAAGATATTCTCGAAGGAAAAACACCCCAAAAACCAAATTTTGCTCTTTACATGATGTTGCTTTCAAGCAGCATTTTCTATGGTCATGAATTTCATTCTCTGTATGACTAACATAATATCATCGTCTTCTTTGGCCGAATTAACAAACTACAGTATACTGGTCTGAAGTGACAACATTATTATCTAAACATAAGTATCCCTTCTCAAAGTTCAATTTATTCAGATACTATACCTGAATAAATCCTAGAAATTGTTAGTACATATGTTACTCATATTTTCTGACAATGCTTTCTTCCTTCCTCATTCATGTTTAATTCTCCTTTGTGTGTATGTGTGTAGGCCTATATGTAATTTTTCTCAGTGTTGTATAATTATAATTTACGTTTGAATTTGTAATTTGTAATATTGGTTCACTTACCACTTGCATATTCATTCAGTGTAACTTCTAAGCCTTATATCATTTTGTAATTATTATTTAGTGTGTTTGTATTATTTTACTCAACTTGTGCTTGCATGACTATATCAATTTTTAGTGTTCTTTAAATATTAGTCTGTAATTATTAACTTGTACCATGGCAAATTGTATTAGCTTCTATTGTTTCTGGTTAAGTCCTGATGACCTTAACTTTGCCAGAATAAATAAATATTATTATTAAATAGGCCTGTTATTAATTAAATTCATGACCTTAAAAATGCTGCTTGAAAGCAACATCATATAAGCTTAAGTAGCAAAATTTGATTTGTTATATTGAATTATTTCCACGTTATAATTGTTTGTTTTTGAAATATGTATATGATAACGTTATGCAATTTGTGTTCCTTTGTTTTGTGTTCTGGAAAATATAATTTCAATCAATGCTCCGCCATAAATGTTGTAACTAAAACCTTGTGCATTCCTCGTGTACATCGTACGGCTCGTCCTCTCCGCACACGTTACCTGCCCTTTTTTTACGTTTTCACTGTGCCTAAACGAGACGCTCTACTGAAAGAATTTTTACGGTAGAGTAGCACGTAGAAAATATTATGTCAATAAAAGAAATAGAAAAAAGAGGTTCCTGTTTGCTAAAGTGCATGTAAACATGACAAAGGAACTTGGGACAGACTCATATTTACCTATGAAAGCAAGTTTAATCAGTTAATTATATTCAAGTGTTAAAAGTAGTGTACGCAAGATTCAAAAAGTTTAATGTATTTTCGTCGGATGGAGGACACTGATATGGAGGGAAGAAACACAGAGATACAGAAAAAGAATCTGAAACCCAGTGTTCTTGTTCTTGTTTGGGGGTGTATGAGCGCTGCTCGTGTTGGATCCTTGCATATTATTGACGGTAACCAGATATAAATCCTATAGAGCATCTGTGAGAATATCTCGACAACAAAATCAGAGAAAGGCAGCTGAAGAACAAATAGGATATGAAGGATGTCCTCTTAGAAGAATGCAATAAAATTCCGCCTTTCAAGACTAGAAGTTTGGTGGCATCAGTGTCAAGACGTCTCACAAAAGTTGTGGAAATCCCACCAAGTATTAATTTCTGTTAATTTGATGAAGAACGTGACATTAATTTGTAATTGTATGAACACTCTTTGTTTGTAGTTTTTAGAGAAAACAATTATTTAATTATTTTGTATTAACAAAATTGGTCCTGATTAATCATGTATATGTAAATCTGTTAGTTATGTTATTAATAGGGCTGGAAAAAGTATTGGTTATAGGTTACGCTGCATCGTACGTAGAGCTCTATGTTTACAAAATGCTTGTGTGCACGCACGACTAGTTACTGTAGCGGCTGCTTGTACAGTCCGCTACGCATGAATGAACTCATAATAGAATTTACAAAAACATCATTATCAATTAAGTCAAATACAATTTCTCCGTGTTCTGAATTCAGTCCTCCTATTATCCGTTCTTCAAGCGATAGGTTTGGAAGTAAATCCAGAAAAGACAAAGTATATGATTATGTCTCGTGACCAGAATATTGTACGAAATGGAAACATAAAAATTGGAGATTTATCTTTCGAAGATGTGTAAAAATTCAAATATCTTGGAGCAACAGTAACAGATATAAATGACGCTCGGGAGGAAATTAAACCCAGAATAAATATGGGAAATGAGTGTTATTATTCGGTTGAGAAGCTTTTATCATCTAGTCTGCTGTCAAAAAATCTGAACGTTAGAATTCATAAAACAGTACATTACCGGTTGTTCTGTATGGTTGTGAAACTTGGACTCTCACTTTGAGAGAAGAACAAAGATTAAGGGTGTTTGAGAATAAGGTTCTTGGGAAAATATTTGGGGCTAAGAGGAATAAAGTTACAGGAGAATGGAGAAAGTTACACAACGCAGAACTGCACGCATTGTGTTCTTCACCTGTCATAATTAGGAACATTAAATCCAGACGTTTGAGATGGGCAGGGCATGTAGTATGTATGGGCGAATCCAGAAATGCATATCGAGTGTTAGTTGGGAGACCGGAGGGAAAAAGACTTTTGGGGAGGCCGAGACGTAGATGGGAGGATAATATTAAAATGGATTTGAGGGAGGTGGGATATGATGATAGAGACTGGATTAATCTTGCACAGGATAGGGACCGATGGCGGGCTTATGTGAGGGCGGCAATGAACCTGCGGGTTCCTTAAAAGCCATTTGTAAGTATTATCTGTTCTTTGTTGGATTTTTGTTTCGGCATTCTGATACAACCTCACGTCACTCAAGCAGGTCTACTATTGAGGAGAGTCGGATGTTGACTCTCTCTGCTCCTTAGAGTCAGTACAGATACCCGGCAATGCGACGCATTTTGTAAACAATGTATACAGAAATTATTTACTACCCTGATATGAATACTTTTCTTCAGCCCTAGTTATTAAGTGTATAGGAAAAATAATATAAGTCTATTTAGTTAAAATATTTTGGTGTATAAAGACTTTATACATTCATTGTACAAAGAAAAATAAAAATTAAGATAATAAGTACCGGTAGCACAGTTCTCACATGATAGGCATTATAGAGAAAAATGAAAGAAACAAGAAATATCGGAAAGGCAGGCACGAAAGGCTTTGCAAGCGAAGAGAAGTCCCTCAGGCGAACTCATCCCTGGTAAACTCTGAGTCTAAAAAGTCTGAGATAAGCAAACAATATTCCAGCAAGCTGATAAAAATCTGAGAACGTGATACAGTTAAGCTTAGTTAGAATAACATTTGAACATTGGAACCGCTGATCTAGAATGAGCTGAGATAACTTATGAATTTTCCTACATTGTTGTAAGGTCTGGCAACATTTTACCAGATTTTATTTTTTCTCCTAGTTGGAATGTAATGTTAACTTGTTTAGGCCTATAATGGACAAAGTGTGGTAACTACTACATCATCATCATCATCATCATCATCATCATCATCATCATCATCATCATCATCATCATCATCCAACAAATCCGGTTTCATTAGGTTTACAGCTTCAACTACGGCCGTGGATTGTATTGTAATTCTGTGGAAGGGGACATAGGTTTAGTTTACAGCATGGAATTCTGCCTCCCGCAGGGGCTGCGTCTGTGACCTTTATATTGGATTTGCCTTGTGCTGCCATAAGGTCACTTCACATTAAGCAAATGCAGTAGATGTCTGAACAGCTGACATTTAAGGGCCAAGCTTACATACACCTTCGAGGGTATAGGCCCTAAAATGGATTTTTATTTTTTCTTATATTAATTTAATTGTATCTGTGAAAGAATTAAGACATCTATAAAACTGATCAATCTATGCATTAAAATGTCCTGCCATACAAACACAATACCGGCCAGCTATCTGCACGTTTGTCGCTAATTTTCTCAAAAATTTATTTTTCAAAATTTCAAATCATATATTCAACAATTATTTTAAATAACTGCATGAAATTTTGCATGACCACTTTTTTTTTAGTAAGATCATAAACTGTAGGTCAACCATTATCCTATCTTTAACATAAATTTAAAAAAAAAAATTCAACGGCTACTTTTTTTAAGTTTAAATATAAGAAGCAATTTGTCTTCTTTTTGCAGTGCAGATATTCTATTCATAGAGCTAGGAATTGTTAATATGAATGTTACCTTTAAGGCAAAAAACAAAAATTACTAGAAAATATTTAAAATCCTGGGTCTGATTTTGTAAACAGCAGTTTTGTTCAAATCGTAAATAAATAAAAAAATAAAGAAATAAAAAATAGTAAATAAATAAATTAATGATAAATAAATAAATTAATGAATAAATAAATGAATAAATAAATAAATGAAGAAATAAATAAATAAATAACAAAAACGAATGAATGCATAAATAAATGCATAAATACATAAATAAACAAAGCACAATTACAAATTTTTAAACATTAGGCATATAAAATTTCATCAAAATAGGGTTTGAGAATATGGAGCAATTCAATTTCATTTATGAAACATACATTTTTAATACGAGGGTAGATCGAAAAGTAACGCACAACAAATTTTTGTGGCAGAGTATTTCATAGGTAAGCAAAATGAAATAATGCACAAGAAAACTACAGGTTTTACCTATTCTTCGACATTGGAACCTCTCGACATATTTCTCCCATCGTGACACCACATTCAGTACACCTCGTTAATAAAACTCCGTTTTTTGGGCGTATAGCAACCTGGGCACGACTGATTTCACTTCTTCATCCGAACCGAAGTGTTGTCCTCCTAGGAATATCTTCATTGGTCCGAAGAGGTGAAAGTCAGACGGTGCGAGGCCTGGACTGTAGGGTGGGTGATTGCCGCCTTAATGATGCCTCTGACATTGAGTGGTGTTGCAGTGGTCACTGGTCGGCCGGAACGTGCTTCGTCGGCGGACTTCTTCGAAGGATTTCACTCGAATTTTTCGTTTTTCGCAAAAAAGACTACACCTCGCTGCCCTTCGTAAGTGATCGATAGTAGAAACCGCGCTATTTTTACTCAGTAGTTACAGCTCGTTCCGCCAGGGTGACATGCGATCGAATCATTGCTGTCTGTAGCGCAAGTTTCAAACTAACTATCTGCCAACTTTGAACGTCCTAACCAAAATATTATTCCGTAAAATAATTGTTGTGCGTTGATATAATAGAATTTTTAAAAGAAGGTGCAAGTAATGTAACTCTTTAGACTAAACCGTAACGTGCAAAGTGTCTTGCGACGTATGTGCGTTAGATGGTCGGATGGGATCATTTTGAAATGGAAAATTGTGAGATCATCATGCAAAAAGAGTCTGTAATAATGCGTCAAGGATCATTCATACTGCACTGCGACCAGAAGATAAACAAAGATGACGTAATTGTTACAACTTTGACTGCGAAGAACATTCTGGCTCATTGTGGTAATTTATAGTATTGTGCTGCGAACCGGATGCGGTTCTCCGTTGATTGAGGCGGAGAATGCGATTACAACGCTCCATTCGATTTTCTCCGATAGTACCTACGGTGACAGGCACTTCGATGGAAGGAATTGAGGGGACCGCATGACGTCATTAATAACTTGTAAATATATCGAATCAGCTGATATAAAGTAACCTGGTTATTATGATTAGCACAAATATTAAACAGGAGTGGGGCACTACGACCCAGCACTGCCATTCTTTATTAAATAGGAACTTTTGCGGATGATTTTAAATTGTATAAAGAAATCAAAACTATATCAGATTACAAGCTACTTCAAAAAGATATTACAAACTTACATATTTGGAGCATTAATAATAAATTGTTATTTAATATTAATAAGTGTATACATATGACCTTTTCCAGATTGAAAAATACAATTAAATTTTCACATAAAATAGAGGCAAAAGTTTTACCAGCAGAAAATAAACATGGAGATTTAGGTATATTATTTAGGAGTAATTTTACATTTCATAGTCATATTAATAATATTATAAATTTGTCCTATAAAAGTTTTGGTTTTGTTATGAGAAATTCTTGTAAATTTAAAGTCAAAACTATAATAATTTTGTATAATTCCATTGTTCGATTTAAATTAGAGTATGTTGCGGTTATCTGGAACCCAGTTACTAACAAATATATTCTGTTACTAGAAAAAATTCAAAATAAATTTATAAAATAGTTATATTACAGACATACCAATACTTGTATTTTATTGTGTTTTATATTTGTATTTTGTTGTGCTCTTTGCGTTGTGTTTTGTATTTTGTTGTGTTCTTTGTATTTATATTTTGTTGTGTTATTAGCGTTTTGTTTTGTATTTTGTTGTACTGTTTCGTTTATTTGTGTAAATTATGTTTGTTCACTTTTTACTCTACCAACATTACCGCTGGATATATGCTCATTCGTATTGTATTTTGTTACGTTATTTGTATTTGTATTTTACTGCATTCTTTGTATTGTTTTGTAATTGTATTTTGTTATGTTCTTTGTGTTGTGTTTGATATTTGTATTTTGTTGTGTTATATATTGTTATTTTATTTTGTATTTGTATTTTGTTGTGACCTGTATTTATATTTTGTTGATATTAGTGTTGTGTATTGTACTTGTATTTTATTGTATTTTGTTGTGTTCTTTGTGTTATATTTGGTATTTGTATTTTGTTGTGACCTGTATTTGTATTTTGTTGATATTATTGTTGTGTTTTCTACTTGTATTTTATTGTATTTTGTTGTGTTCTTTGTGTTATGTTTGGTATTCGTATTTTGTTGTGACCTATATTTGTATTTTGTTGATATTAGTGTTGTGTTTTGTACTTGTATTTTATTGTATTTTGTTGTGTTCTTTGTGTTGTGTTTGGTATTTGTATTTTGTTGTGACCTGTATTTGTATTTTGTTAATATTAGTGTTGTGTTTTGTACTTGTATTTTATTGTATTTTGTTGTGTTCTTTGTATTTGTATTTTGTTGATATTAGTGTTGTGTTTTGTACTTGTATTTTATTGTATTTTGTTGTGTTCTTTGTGTTGTGTTTGGTATTTGTATTTTGTTGTGACCTGTATTTGTATTTTGTTAATATTAGTGTTGTGTTTGGTATTTGTATTTTGTTGTGACCTGTATTTGTATTTTGTTGATATTAGTGTTGTGTTTTGTACTTGTATTTTATTGTATTTTGTTGTGTTCTTTGTGTTGTGTTTGGTATTCGTATTTTGTTGTGACCTGTATTTGTATTTTGTTGATATTAGTGTTGTATTTTGTACTTGTATTTTATTGTATTTTGTTATGTTCTTTGTGTTGTGTTTGGTATTTGTATTTTGTTGATATTAGTGTTGTGTTTTGTACTTGTATTTTATTCTATTTTGTTATGTTCTTTGTGTTGTGTTTGGTATTTGTATTTTGTTGATATTAGTGTTGGGTTTTGTACTTGTATTTTATTGTATTTTGTTATGTTCTTTATGTTGTATTTGGTATTTGTATTTTGTTGTGTTACATATTATTATTTTATTTTGAATTTGTAAATTGTTGTGACCTGTATTTGTATTTTGTTGATATTAGTGTTGTGTTTTGTACTTGTATTTTATTGTATTTTGTTATGTTCTTTGTGTTGTGTTTGGTATTTGTATTTTGTTGTGTTATATATTCTTATTTTATTTTGTATTTGTATTTTGTTGTGACCTGTATTTGTATTTTGTTGATATTAGTGTTGTGTTTTGTACTTGTATTTTATTGTGTTTTGTTGTGTTCTTTGAGTTGTGTTTGGTATTTGTATTTTGTTGTGTTATATATTCTTATTTTATTTTGTATTTGTATTTTGTTGTGACCTGTATTTGTATTTTGTTGATATTAGTGTTGTGTTTTGTACTTGTATTTATTGTGTTCTTTGCGTTGTGTTGTTTGTATTGTGTTTGTATTTATATTTTGTTGTGTTCTAGCGTTTTGTTTTGTATTTTGTTGTACTGTTTCGTTTTTTGTGTAAATTGTGTTTGTTCACTTTTTTACTCTACCAACATTACCGCCGGATATATGCTCATTCGTATTATATTTTGCTACGTTATTTGTATTTGTATTTTATTGTATTCTTTTGTAATTGTATTTTGTTGTGTTCTTTGTGTTATGTTTGGTATTTGTATTTTGTTGTGACCTGTATTTGTATTTTGTTGATATTATTGTTGTGTTTTGTACTTGTATTTTATTGTATTTTGTTGTGTTCATTGTGTTATGTTTGGTACTCGTATTTTGTTGTGACCTGTATTTGTATTTTGTTGATATTAGTGTTGTGTTTTGTACTTGTATTTTATTGTATTTTGTTGTGTTCTTTGAGTTGTGTTTGGTATTTGTATTTTATTGTGTTATATATTCTTATTTTATTTTGTATTTGTATTTTGTTGTGACCTGTATTTGTATTTTGTTGATATTAGTGTTGTGTTTTGTACTTGTATTTTATTGTGTTCTTTGCGTTGTGTTGTTTGTATTGTGTTTGTATTTATATTTTGTTGTGTTCTAGCGTTTTGTTTTGTATTTTGTTGTACTGTTTCGTTTTTTGTGTAAATTGTGTTTGTTCACTTTTTTACTCTACCAACATTACCGCCGGATATATGCTCATTCGTATTGTATTTTGTTACGTTATTTGTATTTGTATTTTATTGTATTCTTTGTATTGTTTTGTAATTGTATTTTGTTGTTCTTTGTGGTGTGTTTGGTATTTGTTTTTTGTTGTGTTATATATTCTTATTTTATTTTGTATTTGTATTCTGTTGTGATCTCTATTTGTATTTTGTTGATATTAGTGTTGTGTTTCGTACTTGTATTTTATTGTATTTTGTTGTGTTTGGTATTTGTATTTTGTTGTGTTTGGTATTTGTATTTTGTTGTGTTTGGTATTTGTATTTTGTTGTGTTATATATTCTTATTTTATTTTGTGTTTGTATTTTGTTGTGACCTGTATTTATATTTTGTTGATATTAGTGTTGTGTTTTGTACTTGTATTTTATTGTATTTTGTTGTGTTTGGTATTTGTATTTTGTTGTGTTATATATTCTTATTTTATTTTGTGTTTGTATTTTGTTGTGACCTGTATTTGTGTTTTGTTGATATTAGTGTTGTGTTTTGTACTTGTATTTTATTGTATTTTGTTGTGTTTGGTATTTGTATTTTGTTGTTTGGTATTTGTATTTTGTTGTGTTTGGTATTTGTATTTTGTTGTGTTTGGTATTTGTATTTTGTTGTGTTATATATTCTTATTTTATTTTGTGTTTGTATTTTGTTGTGACCTGTATTTATATTTTGTTGATATTAGTGTTGTGTTTTGTACTTGTATTTTATTGTATTTTGTTGTGTTTGGTATTTGTATTTTGTTGTGTTATATATTCTTATTTTATTTTGTGTTTGTATTTTGTTGTGACCTGTATTTGTGTTTTGTTGATATTAGTGTTGTGTTTTGTACTTGTATTTTATTGTATTTTGTTGTGTTCTTTGTATTGTGTTCCTTGTATTTATATTTTGTTGTGTTCTTTGCGTTTAGTTTTGTATTTTGTTGTACTGTTTTTTTGCGTAAATTGTGTTTGTTCACTTTTTACTCTACCAACATTACCGACGGATATATGCTCATTTGTAATGTATTAGTAAATAATTAATTCATTCAAATTAAACATATTTAGGATTACTTTTATTGTAAAAGCAAAAAGTACTAATTTAATGAAACTATTGTGCTATCATTTAATTTTACCTATGAATGCGAGACTTGGCACTGCTCCTGACGAGCAAGGCTCCCAATATCAGGTTTGTTTGACAGCTGTTGTAGTTACTCGAAGCGAACTCCCCAGAAGACTGTCTGTGATTTGCGATCTTATTATACATGTCATGTGCTTCATTCTAGTGAACACACTTATGTAATGTGCTGGCGGAAAGTGATTCGAAACGAATTGCGTGTCTATTAATGCCGGAATACTTTTCTTTGAGAACATACTCGTACTTGTGATATATATGTACAGGTATCTAATAACGTGGCATCGTTAAATTTGTCCTTCAAAGTCTGATGCTCATGGAAATCAACACAATTTGCAAATCGTTGGACAGCTCGTCTATGCTAATGGAAGAAAGGGAAGAAAAGAATTTCAAACTTACGATATTGTTCTTGAAATTTTTTAATTTTGCTTGTTTCTGATGTAATTCCTACGCACTTCTGAGAAGTTTTATGGTTACGCTCCCGCAAACACACCAAGTTCTTGCTTTTCATGTGTGGTTCCCAAAGTCATAATATTATTTCGAAGGCATTTACGTAATCAAATGTAGTAGCGATTAACGTCTATTTTCTCGAAAGACGACATAATGATTCAATAGTTACCAATCCTTAAAGTTGCCAGTTCTGAAATTTTACTGCTCGGTACGTAATACATAATAACTAGGACTCCGAGACATTATACTCTTATTACGTACTGTAGGCACCGGCGTAGTAGAGACAATACTATCCGTACAATTCAGATTTTATTCTTATCATTAGAGAAACTGATAAGGAATGATTTACCCCTTTCTAGTTTTTAAATAAAATGGAGGGTTTCTTGCAAATTAAATAAAAACACTAACACGTATTATTATTATTATTATTATTATTATTATTATTATTATTATTATTATTATTTAGGAAATCTGGCAACACTACTGCAATGGCTAAGAGACGGAATGCTGCTGTTCACACGAGTTCACATGTGTATTCGTGAAACGGTGTTGCACTGTTGCTAAACTTCACACACTTTCAGATTAATTTTCTAATTAACCATGCACTCAATTACAAAACGCAAAATGTTTGTTTTATTTGTTTTTATGTATTCTATTGCCCTCTCAAATCTGCACAGCTATATCACTTCCACTCTGTATAATTCACAAATAGGCCTACGGCACAGGCGGCATGCTATCTGGTTGGACATGCCTGATTTAAATAATCTAAGCTTCAACATTTTTAGTCACGAGAAATGCAATTCGTCGATAAATGTTCGTTTGTAGAAAAGTGGAAATGGGTGATCTGTAAGTGACGTAGGGGCTAATATAATTTTGACTGGAGTCAATATTAAAATTCAGTAGGCTTAGCCTATATCAGCGATGCAGAACTGCGCTCCAATTTTAGCATACGTCACGGAACGGACTACGTCAGTCATCCCTTCCCTCAAGGCCACGCGTCATCCACATGACAAGGTACAGAAGATTTGTATTCGCTGTCTAGAGGTGGAATTAGAAGCAATATCGGTCGGAAAGTACTAGTTTAAAGAGCAATGGGGACAATGAATACCTCTGTATTCAAAATAATCACAAAGCACGTTATCTCGTTTGTGAACAGTTTATTGTTATAATTTCATGGTGCTAGTTTCGGCCAAAGACTTTTTAATAAAATTACGAACCATTTTCCAAATTTAAAATATTTTAAAATTGAAGCTTTTAAAAAAGAAATTTATAAAATTATTCTTGATTATATATAATATTAACATATGTGTGTATTTTTTACCCTTTTTTGTCGGCTATATTCATATTCAATGTGTCAATGTCAATTTATATTCAAGTGTGTTTTTTTTCTCTTTTCCCATTTATTTTTCTTTCTTTTTTTTTTTTTGTTCTTGTGTGTTATTTACTGGTTTGAATTAAGTTACTGCATTTAGTAAACTGTCCTTGTAAATTTTATGTTATATTATTGGCTAAGATCATACCGTACATGAGCCTGGCTCTTACGGTAGTGGCTAGAAACATTTTTGTTTATAATTTTAATTTGTACTCGCTAGCTAGTTAAATAAATAAATAAAAATTATTGTGATCGGAAATACTTTCGTCATTTTTTTCCGTAAGCACGAGTTTGTCGTAATCCGTCACATGGTTGAAGACGAGTCACGGAGAAGTCATTCAACGCCGGTGGACTGTGGAAGGGGAACCAATGCTTTCTCCGTGCTTCCACCCCTATCTCTGTAAGTTCTGCATCCCTGGCCTATACTGTGCTGCAAGAGTAGAAATGAATTTTCCCGTAGGTCATATAATAATACTGAGATCGATTCCGATGATATCAGTGATAATGTAAACTAAAAGTCAACGTCCGAAAGGCTCTCCGTTGAAGGGATGCCGTGTAGCCACTCTAAATTAAATTGTGCAGCAATATACGTATATGCCCCATTAAATTTATCGGTTGTATCTCTGAACTCAATCCCATTGTCCCAGTAAGGTAATCAATGTCGTTTGAGTTTAGTTTATCTCTTTCTGTACAAATAATTTTCATTAAGATTGGAGTGTAATAAGGGCACATGTAGCCTACGCCAATGTCAGGTCAAAATGCCACTATAATTCTGTCACTTTATCGTCCGTTGTATGAACTAGTTACAGGGAGATTTCATGTATATGCAAGTGCCATAGTAAAAATGACATTATGTCATTGTACATTGGTCCGTCGATTTAGTAGAAAGTCAATGTTAGTTAGTGGGGTTTAAGAAGGGCGCATCAGCAACTATGGTTATTTGCGCCCTTGTCTAAAATTGTTCACAAAACATAATACACAAATACAATAACCAGAATGCTAAAAAGAACTAAAAAACGTTGTCACAGTAAAAGTGAGGTACACAAATACAGTATCAACAAGTTGATTCTTAAAATTAGTAGAAAGTCAATGTTCATCTACTTAGATATAGCTAACACGCGAAGCAAGTCCCCTGCAATCGGCAAGCATAATCTTTGGGTAGAGCAGTGGTATTCAATATATGGTACGAGTATCCCACTGATTACGTATGTAAAAATGCTGACATTTATTTTATTATACTTGTTGATGATTATTGCATTATAATTATTAGAGTTTCTTTTGCAATATCAACTCTTCTTTTTTCTTGCTTGAATACCATTTTACGTAAATCATTACTATTATTATTATTATTATTATTATTATTATTATTATTATTATTACATCAATCATTTAATAATAATAATAATACTAATAATAATAATAATAATAATAATAATAATAATTTATTTTAGTACATTAACCACAGTCTTTTGTTAATTCTTATAATTGAAATGCAGTGTGAGGATATGCTAGCAAAAAAGATTGAATACCACTGAAGTACCCAAGAAAATCAAGGAATATTGAGCTTATGGAGAGGAAAAAATCGATCATATGGAAATGGGTATTTAAGAGTTGTTAATTCATTATAAAAAGCGAATCTGATACAAGTTAATACAAATTAATTTTAATTTCCTGTTATATAGGCTTTCACCAGGTGTTCAGACCACCCGTATCAGCCTTTTTTTCTCGAAAACTATATGATAACCAAAATATATGTGAAGAATTTATTGGTGGTAGTACCATTTCCCGTAACAAACCAGAAATAGGAGTACCTGTGGTCAACTTCGAAATTTCAAATGAGAACATAGATTATTGAAGGTACCATTGGAAATAACTTTTAAAAAGAAACAACTTTTACTGAAACTTTTTTTTCTAACTTTCATAGTTTACTCACAAAGCAACAAAAGTGGTATCCTCTGAGAAATGCTGTATGTTGTTTATGTACGTACACTCTTCATAGTAAGTGTTCAAAATCTCCTCCACCCTGTGCTAAACAATGTTCTGATCACCTCCTAACATCCGTGATTGTACTTCAGCACAGCGGAGAGACCCACAGGCTTCTCTAATTCTTTGTTTCATGTCTCCTCTAGTTCTTGGACGCACCTGGTAGAATATGTCTTTAATTCTCCCCCACAAGAAGGATTGCCCGTGGATCAGGATTGTACAATAAATAAATAAATAGATAGATAAATAAACAGATAGATAAATAGACAGACAAACAGACAGACAGACAGACAGATAGATAGATAGATAGATAGATTAATTAAATAAATACATAAATAAATATACAAATACATAAATAAATGCATAAATAAATAAATAAATAAAGCAAGAAAGAGAGAAAGGATGGAAGGAAGGCATGAGTGAGTGTGTGAAGTTATGAAGGAAGGAAAGAAGAAATTAATGAATTAATTAATTAATTAATTAATTAAGTAATAAATTAAATAAATAAATAAAGCAAGAAAGAGAGAAAGGACGGAAGGAAGGAAGGAATGAGTGAGTGTGTGAAGTTATGAAGGAAGGAAAGAAGAAATTAATTAATTAATTAATTAAGTAATAAATAAAATAAATAAATAAATAAAGCAAGAAAGAGAGAAAGGACGGAAGGAAGGAATGAGTGAGTGTGTGAAGTTATGAAGGAAGGAAGGAAGAAAGTAATTAATAAATAAATTAATTAAGTAATAAATTGAATAAATAAATAAATAAATAAATAAATAAATAAAGCAAGAAAGAGAGAAAGGATGGAAGCAAGGAATGAGTGAGTGTGTGAAGTTATGAAGGAAGGAAAGAAGAAATCAATTAATTAATTAAGTAATAAATCAAATAAATAAATAAATACCTTAAATAAAGGATTAAATAAAGAAGGAAAGAAACAAAAATAATAAATATTACCTTACTCTCTCTAGCAATATCCTTAACATTTGTGCCGTTTTCAAAGCGTTGAAAAATGTTTACTTTATCAGAAATACTCAGTCTTGAAAGTGTCTGCAACACGATGTCTTTACCGGTATGCGGAGCTTGAATTTTCGTCACAACAGACCACGTTGTACTGTTTTCTGCTTTCTTTAGACTCAAACGCATTATACTAAAACGACGTAGCAGTGTATTATGATTCCTAACTCCATAACAACTTAATTCATTAACACCGTTCACACAGTAACTTAAGTTGTTATATTGGGAACTACTGTTTCCGTTTCTAACAAACTGCTTTTCAATTAGATACATTTTCATACTCTTCATTCATTCATTCATTCATTCATTCATTGTTTTCTTCCCAAGGGTAGATCTTTCACTGCAAACCCAGCATTCTACAATCTTTACTATTTTCTGCCTTCCTCTTTGTCTCCGCATATGATCCATAGCTATATCTTAATGTCATCTATCATCTGGTATCTTCTTCTGTCCCGAACTCTTCTCCCGTTCACCATTCCCTCCATTGCATCCTTCAGAAGGCAGTTTTTCTCAGCCAGGACCCAGCCAATTTCTTTTTCTCTTTCGTCTGCTAGCGATAGATAGGCAACATGTTCTTGGAGACAGTGTAGCAAGATGTATTCTACCAGGTCACGTGCACAGCGATCAGTTTATGTTGTTACAATACGAGTAAAACCTGTGAAGTTAACCACCTCTGTATCATGACTACATGTTTGTGGAACTGGCAAATTTCCAGTTGTTTATACATAAGATTTACTCTGTAAATATGATATGCGTAAATCACTTCGTGATTTAAGGCGGCTCTTATTCCGTCGGATCCCGGCCTACTACTCACTCATAACGAATGCACCTCAGCACGTATGTGGACTTCAGTTCTACGTTCATAGACATGTATGACGTAGTGCAGAGGGCGGCCACTAGAGGGAACCCAAGAGTTAGAACTTAAAACTGAGACGATTCTGTCCGACGCCGGGGTGGGTATCCGGTGTGGCTTAGTAGATAAAGCATCAGCACGTAGAGCTGAAAACCCGGGTTCAAATCCCGGCGCCGGAGAGAATTTTTCTCCGATCCAGTACTGTTTCATCGTATTTACTCTGTAAGTTGACCAACTGTCTAACTTCGATCTTGATCAGAGTTTGGCGATATTTTATGCAATTTTTACTTGTGTAACTTGACTACTGTAACAGTAGTTGCTCAATCACTCGTACTCAGTTGGGTAGCATAGGCTATTTCTCCATGCATGGAAACAGCGCACGGAGCAACTGGATTCTAAGCTACCAGGATGATTAGCAGTTCCTCATCATGTCTTCACTATTTCTAATCTTCTTCAGCACCTAACTGTCCAGATGAACCTCCAATGCCACCTGATCTTATCTGGTGATCGTGTTATCAGTAGGCTCATTTCCATAACTTGGCCTGCAAGATCACCAGATATTAACCCAGAAATTATTGTTTGCAGAGCTATTTGAAGTAAAGAAAGTTCTTGAGCAAACCTACGACAACTGAAGAGTTGAAGGACTCCATCGCACACACTATGGCAGATATTTCAGAACATGAATTCAGATCTGCTGTATTCAGCAATGAAGAGAGGCTGTTACTTGTATAAGAACAAAATGGTGGACACATACATCTACGATGAAGTTATGACAATAGCTAGTGATGCGAAAAAAAATCTTATGTAGGCTACAGTAACATATCAGTGTCGGAATTTTTAAGATTATGTAGAAAATGAAGAAAACATGAACAAATAAAGTTACCTCTTACAAGCAAACATTCTCATTGGGGTAGGTATTACAGAAAGAAAACACAGATTCATGGAAAGATTTATTGGAACAGATAGAACAATTGTTGAGCTATTTTAAAACATATTCCCCATCCGAACTGAAACATTTCTCAAACCGTGGGATCAACAGATAGGTGTAGACAGCTGTCAGACACTGGTTCCGATCCCAGGCGGCAGACTTCTAAGACACAGAGGTACAAAAGTTGGAGAATATGTAGAAAAATAGTTCACAATATCTGTAGGTCTATCTGTCCCAATAAATCTTCCCACGAAATTGCGTTTACTTTGTGTAAACGGCGCCAGGGAAACTTACTTTCTGGCGGGATGGGGGCTCGTAATTGCGATCGAGTGGACAAAATTTGTATAAATAAGCACTTGTGTAACAATATTAACATGATGAAGAGAAAAAAATAATCTTTTTATCTGCCCCCATGAGAATGTTTGCTTGTTAGTCTACTTTCGAAAAACTCTATACAGTAGAACCTCTATTATCCGTGGTAATGAAGGGGATGGACTGAACGGTTGATCGAAAAATCGGATAATCCGTACCATGGAAGATTTTGTAATTTCCTCCGTGGTCTTATATTTAACTCGCTAGGTAGTGGGTCAGAAGTTCACTAATAAAGTCTGGTTGTCAACGACGGGTTTTTAAGGGGAGGCTGTAAGCTGATTTGGATCAAAATTAACATTTTTTGGTTTTTAGCTGAACTAATAAATTAAGAAAAAGTCGGTAGGTCAAGGAAGATCACAACTACAGGTGTGCAAATTTTCATAGATGTAGATTGAATAGTTTCTGAGATAAGTGTACCTGAAGTTGCTAAATTTAACACGGCAAGGATAGGGCTTACAACCCTCCCCTGGGGCAAGGAAGCCCTTTGTAATGACTGTCTCAGGAAAGATAGAAATAAAGGTCTTATGTTGTAGATTTACATACTTTTTACACTTTATCCTTGTTTTTTTATTAAATCGCGCAGGTGTAACTCCAATCTCGTATTCCGATACGAGATGAGCCACAATTTCTCTTTCTCAAACCATTAAATTATTTCCATTTTTTTTTTCGATATTTAGCACAACACGTTTTCTGTTAACACCCGTGGAAGACATTTTATATACAAGTTACATTATAGAACGGCAATTTGAACAGAAGACAATGCTGTGTAACGATAAAGGCTTGTAATAACACTCTCTAGCAAAAACATATGTAGAACCTACTAATATGATGTACAAAACAATACTTCATATAAGTTATTTATTTCTGAAGAAAAAAGAGCGAGAAATATACAGTCGGATAATCCGCCAATCGGTTAATAGGGTGACGGATAATCGGGGTTCTACTGTACCCAGAACATACATTTCATCCTTCCAGGCTCGCATGTGTGCTCTCGCGTTCGTTGTTCATCCGCAAGCGTGGAAAGATAAAATGTACGCACTGTTTTTCACAGTAATGATCTGGGCAAGGCAGGAATAGGAAAGGGAACAGAAAGAGACACGATGTAAAAGTTATTCCGTTTTATTGACTAAGCTACCCGCTACGAAATATGAGACCCCAGCACACGCAAATGTCTTGAGCAAACACCGCGCTGGGTTGGATGGAGTCCACTGCTGATATGCACTACACACGTACGTCTCGGGTTGGTGTGAAAGCACTAGAAAACTGTCTTGAGATCACAGTTTGGCCACGACAAAAAGTATGCACACTCTCTATTTCCAAGTTTGCTGCGAAAAACAATGGACGAACGGTGCATTTTGTGACGCTGCCATGTTCAAGTTCAAGGGAAACACGTGTAGTCGAGGGGAGACGGATTTTATAAAAATGCGTTCTTGTTTCGAGTGAATTGCGGCGGCCATCGTGACGTCAGAAGTTCAGGCCGCGGAGTTACGTGCCAGTCATGCTATTTCTTCTTCACTTAAAGTTGCAACCTCTGATTATCCATATGGACCAAAATGTAAAAAACAACTCATTTACACACTTCTTATCACATGACGGCGTATGCGGAATGACGACACAGTGGCGACGCCAGCAGGGGGGAATTTTGTGAGCCAGTGCTCACAGGGACGCCCATAGGAATTGTGGCCCCCTACAAACATGTCAGGGCCCTTCCCCTTTGTCGATATTTTTGTGAATGTTAAAATTTACATAATTTAAATGCAGCACTAAGACAACGAGCTAAAGAAATTTTATTACAATGTTCGGCAACCTTTTTTAAACTGAAATTGAAATATTAGCATAATTAGGCAAGCGAAACAAAAAACTCTCATGCAAATCTGGCTTTCACGTAAAGCTCCCTGTGAAGCAGACTTGAATAATTTCAAGGGAAAAATTGTTCCGGTGCCGGGTGTCGGTTGACGGTGGCGGGTGTAGTTCCTGGGTAGCTCAGTCGGCAGAGCATTCATGCGCTAAGCTAAGGGTCGCGATATCGATACCCGGTCCCGGGACAATTTTTCCCTTGAAATTATGCAAGTCTGCTTCATAGGGAGGTTTACCTGAAAGCCAGATTTGCATAAAATTACACGTCACTGCAGGTATGTTAACAGAGAACCACAATTCAAATCACACAGAGTTTGTGTGCACTCAAAGTTGGGTTTCTGGCGCCTTGTCAGCCCACTTGAGTTGTGTTGATATAAAGGGAAAAATTGAGACTGTGTCGGGTGCAGTTCCTGGGTAGCTCAGTCAGTAGAGCATTCGTGCGCTAAACGAAGGGTCCCGGGATAGATACCCAGCCCCGGAACAATTATTCCCTTTAAATTATAAAAAAACCCCTCAGTTTACAAACATGTTTTTTGTACTCCAGCATTATAAACAGCCTTTATCGTTAGTGAAAATCGTGCATAATACGCCACATTATTGTACCAGAGTCGTAAATATTACCTTGCCAACTGAAACGTCATGACATATTATGACGACATAGCCTAACTTGTGACATACGTTGTGGCATAAAGTTCATATTATGAAACGGTTTGCTGCGCAATAATATTTAATACACCAGTGTAGTCATAACAACCACTATACCATGGTATTAAACTACTCATCATAAAAAATTTGATGTTATTTCTTTATTAATTGCTTTATAATGCTGTCTTACAAAAAAATTGCGTATGGAACACGTTTATAATGTTATATACTTATAATTACAGTATTAAAGTTTATAGAAGTTTTAGTTTATTTATTATTTTCAAGGTATTAGTTATTTTTTCTTATGGCTGATGTTGCTTTTTTGACTTTACTGGAACGTAAAAGTATTTGGTATTTTGCAGCCTTTTGAAACTTAAAAATTTCGACGTTATTTTAGTCTGTTTACAGGAATCTGACAGTTAATCGATAGTCCACGTTGTGTTGCATTGGTCACAATAATAAAGGAACTCGCTTTGCTCGTTTTCTAAATACTGACTCGTGCAATGAAGCATAACTTTGTAAACTTGTTGCATAGTATACAGAGGGTCGTACTGAAAGTCATAAGCAACTGATTACTATAATTCCAATTTCAACAATGTAACAAAAATTATATGATCATAATCTACAGACTTTACACTATGTATTGACATATTGTGACGTCATTAGATTCTAACATGTGATCACAGGCAATGTTTGCAAAATGGTCGACAACGATGATTCGTTTCGACTGCGTGCTATCATTGAATTCCTTATTTAAAATAAAAAAATCTTCTGCTGAAATTCATCTCAGGCTTCAGCATGCATATGGAGGTGTGTGCATGGGCGACAGCAGTATTAGGAGATGGCAACACGAGCATCCTAGATGAGCCTCGTAGCGGTCGCCCTCGAGCTGCCTTCACGGAAAGCAACAAGGAAAGAGATGATGAGTTCTGGGATGCATTCTGGTTGAATTTCCTGAACCTGGAGATCATAAATGCTATACGCTATATCCAGAAACTTTAGAAGATCCGTCGTGCATTGCTCGTGTTACCATGGAGAAAATCAGGGGAGTTGAGTGGGAAACTCTTCCGCAATATCCCTACAGTCCCGACGTGACACCCTCCGACTACCATCTTTTCGGTTCTCTAAAAGAACAGCTGCTAGACCAACGCTATATCAATGTCTTCAGGAAGCTGGAACGGACTTCTACCACAAGACAATTTTCAAACTTACAGAACGGTGGGAAAAATGTATGCAAAGAAATGGAGGCTATGTTGAAAAGTGACAGAAAAGTCTGTACATTAAGGTGATACACCTGATTTGTCTAAAAAATAAAAATTAGGATTTATAATAATGGGTTGCTCATGACTTTCAGTACGACCCTCGTACATACTACTAATAATCAATCTTACAATAAGAAGAAATAATGCAATTTTAAAAATAAATGCATGCATACTTGAGTCAAACTATTAAAAATATATTTAGAAAAAATTAATATGTAGGCTAAGTAGCCTAGAACTAAGTCAGTGCAGAGTAGCCTAATTAGGCCTAATTGTTGTACAGCAGTATTCTAACTGAAACATCAAATTTATAGAAGCTCTTGAGAAGTAAACTATTTTTATCATTTCAATAGTAGCCTACTCATAAAACTTGTTGAAAACATAATTATTTTTCTTTATTTAGAAAGACACTCTTTCAGCTTTCCCAATAACGGGACTGCCTCATTCCACAAAGCATAACTAACACACAGAGTGCAAACAAAATTGAAATTTAGACAGGAAAGATCACAAAAGAGAAACGTAGGGAACGAACAAAAAAGAAGAATTAAGGACAGGAAAGATAATAGCGTACAGTATATATTATGCGATTTAATATAATTATTTAATATAAAAGAAAAATTTTGTGAATATTTTGTCTTGCTTTTCCTTAAAAAAAAAAAAAAAATCGGTTCAGGCCCCCCTGGCATCCGGTCTCCCCCCCTTGTGTCTATCCCCTCCTATGGGCGGCCTGCGATCATCTCCATCCCTATCTCACACCACAGAAATGTTGTACAGCTCATTATACTCAATACTTCAATTATTATCGTTATATCTACCTCACATCTTCACCTTAGAATTACTTCACAGTCGCTCTTACATTTATGTATAAAGTTCGTGCCGCATCTATATAGTGCGCAATGGAAAATTAATCGTATATTAATCAGTACTAATATATTTTACATTATAAACATTTGGTTTGGCTAGCAATAACAATCTATTCTTGTAACAATTTCAGTGGTATGGGACACAAGACAAATAAGAAGAAGATTTGTCAGGAACATATTGTAAAATTCAGACCTGCAGTAATCTTCGACTCATTAATTATACGAATTCCAAGTCGCCGGTTCCCTGTACCATGCAGAATACCATGTTTTAAGCTGCTTGTACACGATACAATTTTCGCCAAATTCAACGCTTCAAAAGACTTTTCAATAATTGCCAAAACTTAACAAGTTTTATTATCAAATTACTTACATTATTGTAAAAGTCTTTGGTTGTTTTAAAGTAAATATAAGAACGTGTTCTAACTGGGTGGAGTTACGCAATAATAGACCAACCGACAATTTGAAAAAAAAAAAAAAAAAAAAAAAAAAAAAATGCACAAATTTGTTGATGGCAGGCTAATTTAACTCTGAAAAAATCAAGAATGCGATATCTGAATTTTTCTGCTATTTATAAGCAAAAATTCGTTTATTACATAAAATTCATTCATTTATTTTTCTTTAAAATATTAATTCAACTGCTAGTCTCTTATTTAAAATCGCTTAATCTTTTTTTTTTGGTATTATTTGTGTTTTTTTTAATAGTATGAATGTTGTAATACTTCTTGCATAAAATGTTTTATGAAAAAACAGATTTATTTCAATGGCTAATATCTCGGAACAGGTTTATGGCGCTTGGTCTCTTATTGCGTAACTCCGTCCAATTGATCAAAGACTTTACAGTTCTTGCGATGGATTCAACAATGAGATTCAAAAGTATTACGGTGGCAAAAGTATAAAAAATATGGCGTCCTGGCCGAGAGAAGTTGCTTATGAGTTAATTCACTTACATGAGTCAAACTCAACAAACATGGAATATCACAATAAAATAAAAAAAAATAATGCGTATGAGGAAATTGCAAGGTAGATATCTCGAGTAAATGGCCGATAGCCATGGGGTTATTGTTGACCCAACAATCTGATTCGAGCTGGAATGTCATCAAGCTAACTCCATCTATGTTTAAATCTGAATATTTCAATCATACTGAAGTTTATAGCTTGCTAACAGGTTCTCGAGGAGCTATTTCAAAATTCTTTGTGGATTTTAGAAAGACATTCGACTTGCCAATTTCTCTTAGGAATAATATTCTTGTAAGTGTCTTAAAAATCATGTTACATTTTAATTAACCATTATTTATATTAACTGCATTATGTTTTATTGCATGTTTTCTACTATATTGCCAATATTATTACCGTGTTTATGGAAACAAAATTAATAATTGTGAGTATACCAAGTCTTAGCGCTGCCTTCAGTTGAAGGCAGTTTGCAATAAATTATTATTATTATTATTATTATTATTATTATTATTATTATTATTATTATTATTATTATTATTACTACACGTATTTTTAATGAAGAAAATTCTAATCAAAACCTAGGCAAATACTAATGGTAAATATTTTGTTTTAAAACAATATGCAATCATAGCCTAATATTCTTCGTATGTAGGAAAGATACCGTAAGTTAAGTAATAGAGGGACTTCGGGTATTATGGAATACCATTTTTGTTTCTGCTAAGCATCTTAACAATATTGACACAAAGTTAATGATTAGTGAATATAATTATAAATTGCTTGACTTCTTTTTTAATTGTTTTTCATAGCATGAATTAATTAATTAGCATTAATTTTAAGTTAGGTAAATAACGACTAACATAAAAAATATAAAATTGTCGGATAATATGGAATATGACAATTTATACCTTTAAAATGCGGATATGGAGAAGAATGGAGCGTGTGAAGTGGACAGACAGAATAAGAAATGAAGTTGTGTTGGATAGAATGGTAAAGAAAGAATGATGCTGAAACTGATTAGGAAGAGAAAAGCGAATTGGTTGGGTCACTGCCTGAGAAGAAACTACCTACTGAAGATGCACTGGAAGTAATGGTGAACGGGAGAAGAGTTCGGGGCAGAAGAAGATATCAGATGATAGACGATATTAAGATATGTGGATAAGTCAGAAAATTTGAAAGATTGAAGAATGCTTGGTTTGTAGTGAAAGAACTGCCCATTGGCAGAACATGTACAGGGACATCATTTTATTTTACTAACATTTTTAATATTAACCTGTCTATACCTTTAGAGAACCGGAAACACCGCTTGCTCCCCCCTCCAAGACTGGAGTTCGATGATACTGGCGTAAAACACAAATCACTCTACTAGGTATAGATGGAAGAAAAGTAGTTCATCCATTTACGTAAACTAGGAAATATCGCGATTTTGAGTTTGATAATTTTCATTAGGTTTTTCTTTAAGTACAGTACTGTATTAAGAATAAGTGTTTTTACTCACGAAGTGAGTTATCCATGCGAAGTATTCATTATGCAGTGTATATTATACTGTCTACAGCACATTAGCGTACAATATAGAGAAAGAAGTTAAATTGAAAAATAATCATAATATGAATATTTAAACACAATTTTGAAAATGGTGGCCGTTCATTTCGATACAGGCTTCAGTTCTTTTGTGCATATTATCGCACTATAGACTATTACATCTAATTCCAATTGCCAGTTTCGTCCTTCGTACTAGTAACTCATGTTGAAATAATTCTGTACCTACTCTACGTACTGTAAATTCAATCTTCACTTCTGCCCGACCCGAACATATAAAATTACTCAGACATGCTATCTACTGTCCGTCCAAGTGGTTATGCCGCAGGATTGTAGAAAGGGAGGAAATCACGTGGCAGTTAATTACTTAACGAGGCCCTTTTATTTAAGTTAAATTAAACAGCTGTATAATATTACGTAAACGTCCAATTCCTAAGAGAAATTAATGTTTTCAGAAAAGAGCTAAGACAGCCCAGCTATTACAGAGGGGCGAGCAGAAGCAGGTGGGGGAAATCGGGATGCGACGTAGGCAAACGGACAGTACCTGTGCGAAAATATGATTCAATATTGAAAGCTCTTTCGTCACTGGAAAACGCGAACATATTTCTGGAACGTACTATAGTCAGTAACTCAGTACTGCTTACTATCTGCGGTCTTGGTTCTGTGTGGAGTTGGAACTTCCTTAGTAGAAGGGGTGGGAGTGAAGTACATTCAAAAACTCAGGTACAATAAAAATTGAAGTAAAAATAAAATGATGTCCCTGTATGTATGTATGTATGTATGTATGTATGTATGTATGTATGTATGTATGTATGTATGTATGTATGTATGTATGTATGTATGTTTTAGTAGGTTATTTTACGACGCTTTATCAACATCTTAGGTTATTTGGCGTCTGAATGATATGAAGGTGGTAATGCCGGTGAAATGAGTCCGGGGTCCAGCACCGACAGTTACCCAGCATTTGCTAATATTAGGTTGAGGGAAACCCCCGGAGAAAACCTCAACCAGGTAACTTACCCCGACCTGGAATTGAATCCGGGCCACCTGGTCTCGCAGCCAGATTCGCTAACCGTTACTCCACAGGTGTGGACGCCTACATATGTTACCGGTAAAAGAATTTTAAGTGTATGTTAAATCTTTAGCAATAAGAAACAGTCTTTCAGAAATCTTTTTCATTATTGATCAATGTTTGACAAGTTTTCTTGTGAAGTATTGAACTGTGTACAAGCAACTTTAGAATACAACAAAGAGTCGAAATAAAAAAAATACCGGACCTTTTCATAAGCCATCCCTACTTGCGACTCCATCTTCAGCAAGTTCTGCCCACTCAAACAGAAAATGCCGGCGCCGCCACTGCCTATGGATGATAGAGAAAGTTTATCATGACGGCATGCCACTTCAAGTGCTTAAACTGTGTCCAGTAATGAAAGCGGTAGCACCGCTAGGTTAGCCGTCATCCTGCATACAAACAGTTGTGTTAAGTAGACTCATTAACAAAACAGAGTTCGCAAATACAGCTCGGGGAGGAAGAGACTACCATTTGAATTAGGGCATCGAACACCTGCCGGTCAGGTACTAGCTAACAACTCCTCATCCTAGGGGCATGGGATCGAGTTCAAATATGTGTCGCAGCAAGATTACTGTGTGTTTCCTCCGCCATTGGTCGAATACCGCATTTATAGACTGTTAGGTTAGACACTTGCAGGCCTCATTGGCGTTGTGCCGACCAATTCACTACTAATTAAAAATGGAAATTTTATGAGGAAAAACGTTTTTAGAACCTGAAAGTTAGACATACACGAATAATAAAAATGAAGAAATCTAACTTTTGCATTGCCTAGTTTTTTGGGCTAAATACTTTTTTAATTTTCTGGCATATGTGCCTTTTTATATTCTTTTTGCATAATATTTTCAAGTATTGAATCTAAAAAATAATTGATCGAAAAAATTGGCAAGTGCCAAAGAAGACTTACCGTGTACTATTACACACTCTACAAGAGAGTATAAACGACCAACTACTGTATAAGTGATTCTTGTACTTAATTTTGTAACACAGTGGTCTTTCATCAAATCAACTACGTATATAGAAAAAGACATGATCAAAATTATGCGTTTTACCCATGAGAATTTTAAGAGTGATATTATTACTAAGTTTATCTCTGGTGTTCTGTTTCACTACCAGTACTGGCGTATTTCACTCTTGTGTGACGTACTGTAGCCTATGCATTTACGGCCTGCAAGTTGGCGTTTTTCCTTGTACATAACTGTTGGCAGTATTGCAATGTTTATTTTTAAAACACTTTTAGAATCTAACTGTACATCCAATTTTAAATTTCATTACGAGCAATATACTTGCTAACGTCTCTTTTCGTATTCTTAAAAACTTTCTTCTTTTTCCTTGCTTCCTATGTTCATATATTATTTTTTTTATAAATATTTGATTCGTCTTTTTCTTTCAATGCCGTTTTTACTCTTTTAAAAACTCTGTCAGGAGTCTAAAAGAATTTTAGTGCCTTAACAAGTTTAATGACCTTACACAAGTCTGCAGCGATTCTAGGCACAGACAAGAGAGCGGTCAAGTATGACGACGCGGGAGCCTCGCAATGGCGGAAGAAACGCAAGTAAGCACTGGAAGCTCAGCTGAGCGACGTGGTGCCGATGTTGACGGCCTGGCTGTTGTCGCCGCTCTGGATGGAGAAGTGCCGGTACGAGATGTACTCCTGCGGAAGGGGCTGGTCGCGCTTGTTGGCGGCGCGCTGCTTCTTCAGCTTGAGGTAGCCCAGCACGGACACCAGCACCACGAACACCACGAAGCCCATGCAGCTGCCCACGATGAGGCCCAGGCGCCGCGTCAGGATGGAGCCGCCGTCGGGCGCGCCGTCGCTCGCCAGCAGCGTGCGCACCTCCGCGCAGCGCGTGGACGGCGAGTCGCTCAGCTGCGGCTGCGACAGGTTGCCGCCGCCGCCCGCCGCCCACGCGCCCAGGCCGCCCACGCAGATGAGGTAGCGCGTGTCGGGCGCCAGGCGTGCCAGCTTGACGCTGCGCGCGCCGCGCTCCAGCATCTTGCCGCGCACGGCGTCGTTGCGGTCGAGCGCGTGCCACGCCACGCGGAAGCCGTGCAGGCCGGAGTGGTTGCGGCTCTGCCACGACACGATCACGCTGAAGGGCTGGATGTCCTGGATGGCGAGCTTGAGCACGAGCGGCGCGGCGCAGAAGCGCGGCGGCTCCAGGTCCAGGAACAGCAGGCCTCGCAGCTCGGGCGGCTGCTCGCAGCGCAGGCCGCGCGTCGCCACTTTCTGGTGGTCGCGCAGCCACTCCCACAGCTCCTGGGAGTCGCAGCCGCAGTGCAGAGGGTTCTCCTCGGTGCGCAGCGAGCGAATCTGCGTCTCCAGCGGCCGGAAGGCGCTCAGCGGCAGCGTCTCCAGGTAGTTGCGGCTCAGGTCCAGCAGACGGAGCTTCTTGAGCGGGCGGAAAGCGTCGCTGGCCACGGCCGAGATCCAGTTGCCCGTGAGGTGTAGCTCTGCCAGGCTCTCCAGATGGCGGAACGTCCACTTGCCCACGCGTGTCACCTGGTTGAAGCTGAGGTCAAGAATCTGCAGCGACTTGAGGTCCTGCGGGAACTCCTCCAGCTCCTTGAGACGGTTGTGCGTGAGGTTGAGCAGGCGCAGACGGCCCAAACCGGCCAGGCGCTCCTGCGGCAGCAACTCCAGCTCGTTCACGCCCAGGTCCAGCGTGAGGAGCGCCGGCAACGCTCGGAAGGCTCCGGGCGAGACTCGCGACACGCGGTTCTGGTCCAGGAACAGGTGCAACAGTGCGGGGAAGGCCTCGAAGTCGGTGCTGGTCACTATACTGAGATTGGTGCCTCGGATATGCAGTTCCTGCAGACTGGGGTACACGCGGGCCGCGGCCGGGTCGTGGATACGCGCCAGCGGGTTGCCCGTCAGGTTGAGCCAACCCAGGCCGGGCAGCGCCAGCGCCGCCGCGGCGATTTGTCGGAATCTGTTGCGCGCCAGGTCGAGACGGCGCAGTGCCGGCGACAGGTGGAAGAAGTTGGCTGGTAGCGCGGCGAGCGAGTTTCCGCTGAGATCCACGCTCAGCAGAGCCGAAAGGTTGGCGGCAGCGAAACCGCTCAGCGCCGAGATGGCGTTGCCACTGAGGTCCAGGTCGCGCAGACGCCCGAGGCCGCCTAGACGCGACACGTCCACAGCGGCCAGCATGTTTCCGGACAGGGACAACGTTTCGAGAGCGTCCAAGCCGCTCAGCGCCGCGTACGGTACTTCCAGGAACGAATTGCGCGCCAGGCGTAGCTCGCGTAATCGGCGCGGCGACGCGAACACGTCGCGCGGAAGAGTTTTGAGTCGGTTTGAGCTAAGGTCAAGGCGTTCCAAGTCGCGCGCAGCGCCCAGCAACGATCGCGGAAGCTTACCGATGTGCGCGCCGCTCAGGGACAGTTGCTGCAGCGACGGCAAGCCATCCAGAGCGTCGCCTTGCAGCGCGCTGAGGTTGTTGCCCGACGCGTGCAGCACGCGCAGACCCGGGATGTCCAAAGCGCGCAGCGAAGCTGCTCCTAGGCGGTTGTGCTCCAGGTTGAGCTCGTTGAGGTTATTGAGCCCGCGAAAGGCGCCCGCCTCGATGCGCACCACCGAGCAGTTGTGCAGGTCTAGCAAGCGGATGGGCAGCCCCTCCTGGAACATGGCGTCATGCAGCACGGCCAGGCGATTGTCGCTCAGATCCAGCGTGCGCAGTTTCTTGAGGGACGTGAGGGCGCGCGGTTCGATGGTCTCCAGCTCATTACCCGACAGGTACAGCTCCTCCAGCTCGTGGAGGTCGGCGAACGTGTTGCCCGTCACGTGCCGCAAGCGGTTCAGGCTCAGGTCGAGGAACTTGAGGGCCTGCATGGGCTCGAAGGCGCGGTCTTCGATGTGCGCGATACTATTGTTAGTGAGGTAGACGCGCTGGATGAGGAGCAGGTCGCTGAAGAGCGCGCGGTCCACACGCGTAAGGCGGTTGTGTCCCAGCCACATGATTTGCACCGACGACTGCCCGCGCAGCGAGTCGTTGTGCAGCGTCTCCAAGTGGTTGGAATCCAGCTGGATGGACACGAGGGACGGCGACTCGTGCAGGAACACATCGCCCAGCGCCGCCAGCAAGTTTCCCTGAAACCACAAGCCGCAACGTGCCGAGGCCTAGAAAGCACAACTCAATGGCATGCACACCAACTGTTTTGAGAATCCCTATTATCAAACGTGACACATGTTCTCATAATACGCTTAGACTTACATGCTTCATAATAATTAATCTTCTTTATCATGATACGAATTATAGCCTACTACCGTTTACGATTTCCCTTCTTGGCCTTTCGTTTTCTGGATAACACGTAAAAGAAATTCTCTAAGAACTCAAAATTAAGATATTTATTCATTTATGTCCTAGCGCTGTGGCCTAAGCCAACCTGCCTAGGACTCGCGTTACGGAATGCGCGCTGGATTGAGTCTCATGGGAAAAAAATTACCTCATGAAATTTCGGCCAGTGTATGGGAGCCCACCTAGCATCGTGATGCACTTGGTGAGCTACGATAGGTAGCGAAATCCGGTTACAAAAGCCAGCTATAACGGCTGGGGAAATCGCCGTGCTAACCACACGTATTTCTATTCTGGTTGGATGATCATCCACCTCTGCTTCGGCATCTGGACGTGAGGCCAGCAGCCGGCCGGTCGGTCATGGTCCTTCATGGGCTGTCGTGCCTCAGATTTTTATTATTATTAACTTAATCTATAATTTAATGATTAATCATTATGTCATATTTTTACTTTACTTACGGTTTTTAAGAAACTCGGAGGTTCATTGCCGTCCTCACATAAGCCCGCCATGGGCCCCTATCCTGAATAAGATTAATCCAGTCTCTACTATCATACCCATTATTGCTATTATCATCTTGGTTAATTTTTTTTTCAGGCGTAGCTTACTATCTTTGTTGTTAAATTGTTATGTCAACATAAATAAGTCTTAATAATAAAATTATATCTGGATTTTTACCATTTTGAAGATTTTCTTTATTTACGCTACAAGACCTATAAAATTCAAATTAGAAATAGTGTCGGTCTGATTAGCATTTGAAACTACTGTCCAATGCAGGGAAAGTTTTCCTAATTTAGGCCTATGTGACAATTAAATATAGTGTTGCACTTAGGCCTATAGCTTCGTACAATAGTTTGGCAATTAGACATAGTTGGTTCTATTCATTTAACTTAATCTTGAGCGGTTGAGCTTTTTATACGTTTTTGTCCATCACAGAACCTACCTCTGATTGAGGTTCTGGCTGATATGTATCCTGCATATATTATCAGGCAGTACATCTCACTTGACGATATGTGTCAGAGGAAGAATAATTGTTTGTATACATCTGAAGTCTGATTAGTGGAATATGTTACTAGTCAGCGATGTATGCAATGGAGGAGGAAAGGAAGTGGCCAACTTATCCCATTATCTCCTGCCTTAGGCGCCTCATAATTGGTGCCTTGTTGATATCACTTATAAAGTTCAGACTTGTCTTCGGACAGTTGACTAAACAACAATCTTAGAACAGTTAGCCTATATATTTCCGGCATTTTTTTTTTTTTTTTTCCGGATTTGCAAGGGAAAAATATGCTTTGTTCTTTTCAACGGCAAAAAGTGCCAAATATAGCCTATACCATTGTTAATATGATAGTATACGGAAATGTAAAATCTTGATACATATAACTATAGGCCTACTACATATGGAATATGTTTGCATTATAATTCAATGATGTTGAGGTAATAGAAGATAAATCATAAAAATGAGTTTTGAGATAAATAAAAATTAAACATCGGACCCTTATTTTAATTCATTTTCTACACAAACAACACACATACTAGCATTGTTTTTGCACGCCCATTTATAGAATTGTTGTTGTTGTTGTTGTTGTTGTTGTTATCTAATGCCGGGCTTTGGCAACGAAGCCATTAGCGTTCTTGCTCTCCAATATTTCTCTGTGGTGGATCCATCAGGTAGAACGTCACAGGTTATGAGATGATCTTCAGTCATTTCTTCTTCTTCTTTGTTGCATAGAGGGCAATTTGGATTTGTGTAAATTCCTATTTTATTCAAGTGTTTGGCCAAATAATCGTGTTCTGTAAGCAGTCTGAATTTTGCTACTGCAGATTTACGTGGGATTTCTGGAATAATTTCTGTTTTTTTTTTATTAAAATGCTCCATTTTTTATCTTTGGCTTTGGTACATAGTGCTTGGTTTTGCTTGATCCATCTATAGAATTTAACTTGTGTATTCAGGTGGAGAACAAAACTCCATTTGCACAAAAAATGACTTAACCTCTTTTACCCGAACACCATTGAATTAATATATTAATGACCTATTGATCATGGATACGTACAATGAAATTACGTATGCTCGAGTTTCGGAGGCCAGGAAAAATGATAAAATTTTGGTAGGCCTATGCCAAGAAGAAAAACTGAACGGAGAATACAGAGTTCATGATGTAATATCCACCTGCAGGTTGACGTGTTGCAGGCTCTGCAGGCTGCGGAAGGCGCCCGACTCGATGCGGCGGATCAGGTTGTTCTGCAGGTGCAGCTCCAGCAGCGCGGGCAGCGGCTCGAACACGCCGCGCGAGATCTCCTCCAGGCGGTTGTTCTGCAGGCGCAGCTCGCGCAGCGCGGTGACCGCCGCGAACGTGCCCGGCTCCAGGGCGGCCAGGCGGTTGCCATCCAGGCTCAGCGACGCCAGAGCGCCGCTGCCCGCCAGCCAGTCACGCGGCAGCGCGCTGATGAAGTTGGCGCTGAGGTGCAGCTGCGCCAGGCGAGGCAGCGCCAGCGCCTCGACGCGCCGGATGGCGTTGTGCTGCAGGTAGATGACGGTGAGCAGGGCGGAGCCCGCGAAGGCGTCGGCCGGCACCTCCAGGATGTTGTTCTCCGACAGGAAGAGCTCGCGAAGCTCGGGCAAGTCGGCGAAGGCGCCGCTGATGTAGTGGATGTGGTTGTGGCTGAGATCCACCGTGCGCAGGCGCCGGTTGGCGCGGAACGTGGCGGCGTCCAGGAACACAAGCTTGTTGTGGCTGAGGTCCAGGGCCTCCAGCTCGCCCAGCGACGCGAAAGCGTCGCGTGCTAGCGTCTCGATGGCGTTGTAGTAGAGCGACAGCGTGCGTAACGCGGGGAACGGGCGGAAAGCGTCTGACGCCACCGACTCGAAGTTGTTAGAGCTAAGGTCAAGGAAGAGCAGGGCGTCGAGACGCGAGTAGCCGTCGTCGGGCACGGCGCCGATCTCGTTCCAGGCGAGACGCAGCGCTCGCAAGTGCTCGAGGCGTCGCACCGCCGCCATCGGGAAGGTGCGCAGCTTGTTCTCCGCCAGGTCCAGCTCGTCCAGCGTGTCCTCGAGCCCCGCGAAGGCGTACTCGCTGGTGCGCTGCAGCAGGTTGCCCTTCAGCTTCAGCTTGACCAAGTGCAGGCCGTAAAAGCTGTAGCTGGGCAAGTCGGCGATCTCGTTGGCCTCCAGGTCGAGGGAGCGCAGACGCGACAGGCCGGCGAGCGCCTTCTGCGGCACGGCGCTCAGACGGCCGCCCACCAGGCTAAGCGACTCCAGGCCCGGCCGCAGCGTCGTCAGGCTGTCGTCCGCCAGGTCGGCGAGTCCGGAGTGCGAGATGGTGAGGTGGCGCACGCTGGCGGCCCGCGGGAACAGGTCGGCCCGCAGCGCCGTCACCGCGGCGTCCAGGTCGTACACGGACAGCGACTGCACGGGGCCGCCCACCTCGAGCAGCGCGTGGCGCAGGGCGTACGCCGTGACGCCCGAGCACTCGAGGAACACGCCGTCCTCGAAGTTGTAGCAAGGACACAGCGAGGGGGCGGGGGGGCAGCCGCCGAGCAGCAGGGGGGGCAGCAATAGCAGCAGCAGCACATGAGTCATCTCCTCACTGCCGCCGCCATGCTGATGGCCTGCCAACCTGCGAGAAGAGCAACAATCAAATGTGCCGCTCAGATGTTCAGAGTTCAGTGGCCATGGCCGGCTCCTAACTTACCAATAATTATAACTTACATGTTTTGAATGTGATGGTACAAGTTTGAGAATGAAAATTAAGCAGAAGTTTAATTTAAAAAGTCTCAATCAACATTGGTCAGCAAATGAGCCGTTTGCAAGATAATGCAAAGTTTCTCGTAACATACCGCACGCCACTGATTTATTTGCTTATATGCATGCTCAACTCTTTCTTTTCCCTCTCTCGCAGCATTCCAGGACCGAATAAAAAGTAATCACGGTACCTATTAAAGGATAATTTACGTAGTACTATTGCATGAAGAACGTCAAAATGGAAAGAGGTTACAGCAACATGAGTAAGCCGGCGGATATGCAACTCGTCAATGGCGAAGCCAAGAATAATGCACCCGAGGCTGCAAGCTTGTAGAAGCTTTCTTCACTGAAAGCAGCTCATTCAGAAAAGTAGGCCTGCATGCAATAAGCTACGAGGCGGATCTGTACAAAAAATCTACACTACCTTGCATTTGCAAACCTTACTCCAAGTCTGGTATCTGTAGAATATAAGAGACGAAAAAAGTCCTCTGTGGAAGTAGTGAGTGGAGGGGGTCAGTCCAATGACCGCCCTGGAGGCAATGCTTGAAGGCAACGATCGACTGGAGAGAGAGGATAATTTCTATCCGAACTAAGCTGCAGTTAAGATGCCATACTAAAGTCCCGTCGCTCTAATTTCCGGCAGCCAATCGCGTTGCTGGTCGGGTACATTTAAACGTGTGCATCTTGTGATTCGCTGATTCATTCCTTAAGGCTCGATAAATACATAATATAATCGCGCGCCATTTTAGCTCTTTCGTTGGCGTTCGCAGAAAGCACACGAAGACGTTATTTGCCGCTCAATTATTTGCTGAATTACATTGCGTTTGATTTATTATCATAGGAGCGACGACATGATAATGTTTAACGGTGTGGCAAATAGATTCCTCGTATGGTAGCTCGGCAACGTAAGAACAAATATGGCGAACGATACTACCTACCTAGACTTTATAGAGCCTTCACTTTCTAAGACGTAAGCAAAGAGGCGGAGTCACGCCGGAAATAACAGCTTCGGGACTTTACCTATCACTTTTAGCTACGCGCATCTTATCCGCGAACCGATCCTTGCCGCAACACACTCCCGCACTAGGCTACTATGCTCCGGTCATTCGATTCTCTCCACCCAAATGCGCTGACTAACTCTACAGATTCCAGACACGGAATATATGTTGACTGAGCTTAACGTCCCCATCCGACGGACGAATCATTATCAACAGTGACATATACCTTCCCTTCATATGAACTGCGGAGATATTTGGGATTTAACTCTGGCATATTGGTGCACAATTTAGTGATTAGAAGTTATGCACCGCCATCTCTCCTAGTCCCAAGGTAGAAATTTTACAAGAAAATTTGTCTCAGTCGGGAATCGAACCTGGGCTAGTCTGGAGTCAGACACGCTACCATAGAGCTAACTCGGCGGACCTCGGATATAAATATTAAGTGTCTGTTTTTGCTTCACATGTGTGATAATGAGCCATTTCTGACAGTTGCTGACAGTTGTTTGATAAACCGTACACTATGTCACTAGAATAAGATGAAATTAATTTACACTGCAAAAGTAAGTAGTTGAGGAATACAAGTAGCAAAAATAGAAACTTAAATCTAATGTTTAATAATTATGATATGTCTCAGTTTTGTGAGGAAGCACGTGCAATAGCTATTCTTGTACCGAATGTTTATTTAACATAGAAGTTTCTACGTTATAGATAACAAAAATCAGTTCTGTAATGTAGATAAAGGTTCCGTTATACAAGTAGTAATTAAATAGATTACACATTACATGTATAGATAACTGTTCTATAATAGGCCTATAGATAATTCTATAGTATCGGTGAAAACAGTTCTATCACATTAATGAGACGTTTCATATCATAATGAATTAATATCAACTGTAATGTATGACATATCTATTATAGCCTATAAGGCAGTAATAACAGTAGGCCCATAGCTCTGGCGGTAGCGCGTTTGCATGCTGATCCAGAGTTGCGATTGGTCGTGGGTTGGATTCCTGCTTGGGCTTATTACCTGATTGGGTTTCTTCCGAGGTTTTCCCCAATCGTAAATCGAATGTCAGGTAATCTACGGAGAATTCTCGGCCTCATCTCGCTATCACCAACTTCATCGACGCTAAATAACCGAGTAGTTGATACAGCGCCGTTATAAAATACCCCTGGGGGTACGCCGAGTGTCTTAATGGGTACGCACCCCATTGACTACTGTACGTATGTAAAAATGCTGACAAATTTATTTTAGCATGCTTGTTGATAATTATTATTGTAGTTTACGTACAATGTTTTCTTTTACAATATGAATTCTTGTTCTTCCTTGCTTCAATAACATTATTTATTTTTATATAATTTATTATGTTTCATTATTGCATCAATGGCTATTGCATGCATAATAATAATAATAATAATAATAATAATAATAATAATAATAATATTTGCATATAACATCAGTTAGGTCTATAGTCTTTTGTTATTTCTTATACAGGGCTTTCATTTCAGAACGTCCCAGTATAAATAACTAATTATTTAATTATTGAATTCAATTTAAACAAAAAACAAGTCAATTAAGATATTAAGGGGGAAATCTGAAACTACGCTTATTTGCATTTTAGATTTCACCCCCACCCTCAGCTATCCCCACTTTGAAATTTCAAATGGCACCCCTATATTTTTATATTTAAATATGAAAGAGCATTCAAATGTTTACACACATCATTCATTTGTTTTCGCATCTTTTGTTTTCTATCGTCGCCTGGCAACCTGAATTGTTGTTATTGTTGTTTAGAGCTGCAGAGAATGAAGCTACAAAAACTTACTGAGCATTTCATGTAATAGTTGTGTTTGTGTAGTAAATTATTTTAGAATGGTGTGTACCCTTTAAAAAAGAACATAAATCGTCCTCATTAATTAAATTTAGGAAATTACACAAAATAAGCTGTGTTTTCATCCTACAGTCAACTGATGATAAAAAAATACAGGTTTCCAGGCTACGACAGAAAACAAAAGATGCGAAAGCAAATGAATGAAGTGTATAAACAATTGAATGCTCTTTCATTTTAAGTATAACATATAGGGGTACGTCCACACCTGTGGAATAACGGTTATCGCGTCTAGCCGCGAAACCAGGTGGCCCGGGTTCGATTCCCAGTCGGGGCAAGTTACCTGGTTGAGATTTTTCCGGGGTTTTCCCTCAACCCAATATGAGCAAATTCTGGGTAACTTCCGATGCTGGACCCCGGACTCATTTCACCGGCATTATCACCTTCATCTCATTCAGACGCTAAATAACCTTAGATGTTGATAAAGCGTCTAAAATAACCAACAAAAAAAAATATAGGGGTACCATTTGAAATTTCGAAGTGGGGATTGTTGGGGGTAGGGGAGGTGAAATCTAAAATGCAATTAAGCCTGGTTTCAGACTTCCCTAATTATTTAGACTGGGAAATTTTGAAATGAAAACCCTGTCGAATTGCAATGCAGTTTGGAGGTACGAAGGTAAATAAAGGTGTATTTTGGGGGTACGCTAGCAAAAAAGATTGACTACCACTGCTATATAGCAAGAATAACTGTAAGAATATGTTATTTTACTTCTACATCAAAGCAACACAAATGATTCTCAGCATGACTTATGTGTATACTGTTTTCGCTGTAAGAAAAATCCTAATGTAAACAATAGCACGTGACTGAAATGAGGCTTCATTGGCCGCTGTTTGGCGCCATAGATTCTCAGTACGTGTTACCGCCCACTGCTGTACATTCTGTTTCATGTTAAACATTTCCCGTAATTATGTATGTAATTAAATTATTTTTAATTCTTATGTCTTCACAATGGACAGTTGAGGATACAGAAGCCATATTTCAGTACCAGGTGTTTACGTGAACAACTATGAGCTCCAGTGACGCCAGCTTGTTACAAGAACAGACTACCTTGGTATTACTGTTGGTATTCATCCGCGTTCATAGTACATAACAAAATATAAAAGTAGTTTTTCTTTTACATAGCGTTTTATATATGAGTAAAGTTAAATGTTTCATCGTATTTAACAACTAGAATTCAATATTTTATTTTCAAATAATACAAGATTGTGGTTTCCAAATACGAACTGTATTTTCTTGTGTCATGTGCGTGTTTCGACTGGGAGCCAACAACTGGCATGACAGCAACGTGCTTATGTTTACATTAGGATTTTTCTTACGGCGAAAACAGTATAGTTGTAATACCGTGACATATCTCTAGTCACATAACAGAAATATCGCGCTAAAAGTCTTTTTTTTTCTTCCACTCATAACGACACCTGGTATTGCATCTATGATGAACTGGGTGACTTTCCATTCACAATAAACGAGCACCCACGCCCCCTACGTAGATTATAATCCAAACCCGATTGTTCAACCGTTAGATAACTTACATCGTGGACTGTTACCATAATTTTTTCATTTTCCATATATTTTTTTCACAGTTATGAAATTATATTTGAGACACGTTCCAGCGTTAAAACACGACTTGAATAACAAGAGTGCGCTTCAAGTGAAGTGAAAACAAAACAGAAACCGTGGAGTTAGAATGTCAAGCTAAATGCAGAAATTTTGAGGAAATAATCAAATATTTAAAACTGATGCAAATAACGGCAAGATCTACTGGATTCAGTCTTTTGTTTTCCACGCCAGTGAGTTCAGGTGGAAGCCATGGACAGACGGCGTCACTACCATCAGCCTCATTTGCATCAGTTCCGACTTCACTTCGTGTATGGAGTTGGTTAAAATAAATTTCGGCCACACCAGTCAGGCAGTTTGACCCGTGTATTGCCTTTGGAATATGGAAATATTGTAGGCTAGTGTATTTCTCACGGTCAGTATTATTTTCTTCAACAGCAGACGAAGCGATATAAGAATGCAAGCTAATAATATGCAAGAGGTTTCCACGAAACTTCCTGAATCTATAATGACACATCACATGACGTGAACACGTTCAATAAATCAAAGAAATAAAAATGTTTACATCGCTCGAAGTCGTCGCATGCAGCAATGCTCCGCTCGCATTTGCAAGTCTTTGCTACTCTGAGCACGTATGTATGTAAGCTATGTATTTTATTCCAACTTACTGATGATCGTATCCACATTTCTCACTGCTGGTCCAATGCTCTTCCGTCTTTTTATTAAATGTTCACATTTCATAAAAATCTTCACATTTTGTTGTTAATCGCATTGTAGGCAATCGTGAAAATCCTTGTTTCCAAACAGCTAACAGAAATGGTTTAGAATATGAAATTTAATATTTTGCGAGTCACTACTCATACTTTTGTTTGAGAACTATAAGAGAACAAATATCTCATTAACGGGACAAAGTCAATATCTCATTATCCTAAATCATAAGGGGACAAAGTCGATAACTTATTAAGGGGACAAAGTCATATCTCATTATCCTAGTTTGTAAACCATAAGGGGACACAGGCAATATCATATTAAGGGGACAAAGTCAGTATCTCATTACCCTTGTTTGTAAACCATAAGGGGAAAAAGTCAATATCTTATTAAGGGGACAAAGTCAATATCTCACTATCCTCGTTTGTAAATCATAAGGGGACAAAGGCAATATCTTATTAAGGGGACAAAGTTAATATCTCATTAGCTATCCTCGTTTGTAAACCATAAGGGGGAAAAGTCAATATCTTATTAAGGGAACAAAGTCAATATCTCATTTATCGTTGTTTGTAGATTATAAGGGGACAAAGGCAATATCTTATTAAGGGGACAAAGTTAATATCTCATTAGCTATCCTCGTTTGTAAACCATAAGGGGAAAAAGTCAATATCTTATTAAGGGAACAAAGTCAATATCTCATTATCGTCGTTTGTAGATTATAAGGGGACAAAGGCAATATCTTATTAAGGAGACAAAGTCAATATCTCATTAGCTATCCTCGTTTGTAAACCATAAGGGGAAAAAGTCAATATCTTATTAAGGGAACAAAGTAAATATCTCATTATCGTCGTTTGTAGATTATAAGGGGACAAAGGCAATATCTTATTAAGGGGACAAAGTTAATATCTCATTAGCTATCTTCGTTTGTAAACCATGAGACAAAGGCAATATCTTATTAAGGGGACAAAGTTAATATCTAATTAAGGGGACAAAGTCAATATCTCATTAGCTATCCTCTTTTGTAAACCATAATGGAACAAAGGCAATAATTTATTAAGGGGCCAAAGTTAATATCTCATTAGCTATCCTCGTTTGTAAACCATAAGGGGAAAAAGTCAGTATCTTATTAAGGGGACAAAGTCAATATCTCATTATCCCCGTCTGTAAATCATAAGGGGACAAAGGCAATATCTTATTAAGGGGACAAAGTCAATATCTCATTAGCTATCCTCGTTTGTAAACCATAAGGGGACAAAGACAATATCTTATTAAGGGGACAAAGTCAATATCTCATTATCTTCGTTTGTAAACCATAAGGGGACAAAGTCAATATCTTATTAAGGGGACAAAGTCAATATCTCATTACCCTTATTTGAAAACTGTAAGGGGACAGAAACAATATCGCATTACCCTTATTTGTAAACTACAAGGAGTCAAAACCAATGTCTCATGTCATGACTCTTGTTTCAAAATTGCAAGGGAACAGAACCAATATCTCATTACCCTTGATTGTAAACTATAAGGGTACAACATTTTCTCACCGTTATTTTTATTGTGCTCTATTTGAAAATATCTTAACTTATACACACACAAGATGGCTAAATGAAATTGGCTAGTTTAGAGATAGGCCTAATTACTAAGTAGACCTATATAGTAGACATAAGATAAAATAAAAGAAAACAATAAATGTTTACCTTTCAAACCTTCTGGTTTAACGACGAAGTCCCTTACTTGCATTCTGGATTACGTACAATTTCTACAATAAATTAGCTTAATTTTAAGAACTCTGTCCCAGGAGTTATTTTCAAATCTGTTAAGTTATTTCTCCACCTCTTTTTCAGTTGGGTCCACACATTCTAAGTGGTGTTCACGTCAGGTATAGCATTGGCAATATTTTGTCTCGCAAAACAACACTGATGCTGTAAATTAAAGAGTTACAAGTATTCTGTTGGAATTAAATAGGCCAATTCCCATAAGAATTCTTCTTGCGAGCGAAAATGAGATAAATATACTCCAATATATACGATTATTTATATATTTGTCGTTTCTCATTTGCATGTTGATTTTGTGCAGAATTCCAAGGTCTTTGAGGGATATCAACACAATGCATTTGTATGACGATATCATCTCGACGTTGTCTTAGAGTGTGATTGGTATTCGATTTCGCCGTGGTGACAAACACGTTTTTGTATAAAATGCAGTGGAAAACGTAATCTCACTGGAAAAAATAGTTAACTTTTGACAAATCACAATACCGGTAGGTCTATATAATTATTTTGTTTTGCAAACGTCAAACGTAAAATCCTGTGATTGTGTATTTCAGGTGGTTTTGTGAAGCCCTTGTAATGATTAACATCTTGATCTTTGAGTTGTCTTCTCACAGTGTGCGAGCTCCCAGGAAAATTAAGGCAGTTTTAAGATCGGAGTGGGATGGAAGGGATCTCTTTCAGCCGGTTTAATCAGCTGGACGTCCTGTTCTTCAGTGGAAAAAATAACGCATGCCTCTCAGACTGGACGAAGGAAACGATTCTCGTTATTTACTTTACTACTTTGCAGCAGTCTTAGCAACATTATAATACTGTTCTGTCCCTTCTGGGCTAAACTCAACTGAGTCTCAATAACCAATCTTGCTGCAGTACGGCGAATACTAACGTGCAGTGACGTACGCAGAATTTTGTCAAGGGGTAGGGTCATTATTAAAATTGTTCACAATTTACTTTATCGATATTTTACATTTTGTATATTATTATTATTATTATTATTATTATTATTATTATTATTATTATTATCTTATTATGTTACGGTATATTTATTAATATTACACTATGTTCTAATACAACATATTCATTAATAGACTATTCTTATAAAATCTTTGAAACGTAATTTTGTCACAGTCATCCAATGTTTAACACAATTTAACTTGTGTTTAATTTTGTATAACAAAAAATGTTTGTGTCACTATTACACTTATACAATAATCATATATAGGCCTATATATATATATATATTACACTTATACAATAATCATATATAGGCCTATATATATATAAGTGTAATAGTGACACAAACATTTTTTGTTATACAGAATTAAACACAGTCATCCAATGTTTAACAAATTTTAACTTGTGTTTAATTTTGCATAACAAAACATGTTTGTGTGTGTTTAATTTTGCATAATAAAACATGTTTGTGTATGTTTAATTTGGCATAACAAAACATGTTTGTCACACACACGCACACACACACACAGTGCAAAAATAATTCATAGGCTACTAAATTCTAGTCATTATCATAAAACTATATAGAACTATGACATACTGTCTCATCTCGTATGATTGTAAGAAAATTGTAATTTTGTAAGCACAAACCAGACATGTAGTATTACTTATGTAATGGAGCATGTTGTTCAGTAAAGGACATTAAAAAAAAAACACACACACACATATACGCCTATATACAGAGCGATTCATATTTATGTCCAACTTTTGATTACACTGTAGTAGCGAAACCAATCAGGTTAAGTGACCTGTTCCACCGCTGAAATGTACCGTGTTTCATACCATTAAAAGCACAAAAGAAGGTGTCATTTTATTTTACCTTATTGTCTTCTCGGTACGGTCCGAAACATTTCATGTAATCAGAAAACTGTAGTGTGAATCTTAAAACATTAACCATGGCCACAAGACTGTCTGTGTACGATCGAACACGAATTGCTGCTCGAATGGAGGTGTGGCAGTCCCCAATTATGTTGCAGAGATGATGGAGAATGGTGAAAGGAAGAAATGCGACGCTGGACTTCACGCCAACTTAATTCGCACAGGCTTAGTTATGCAACAGAAGGGCGCTGGCCGACCAAAAACAGTGATCACAGAGGAGGCCAAAGCAGCCGCTACTGAGGCCTTCCAGAGAAGTCCTAAGAAATCCATTCGAAAGTACCAGCGGGAATCTGGTGTATCCTATGGGTCCGTGCAGCGGTTGCTAAAGGAAATGAATTGGCGGCCATGGAAGCCAAGCTCTGTCATGTGAAGACTGTGATATCAGAATGGAGTTTGCGGAGTCTCTACTAGCGTGGATTCAAGAGGAATCTAACCTTTTGGACACATTCTATGGTCAGACGAGAGGAGTGTGGCCGGGTGCCAAATGAAATGCTTGTAAGAGCAGTACAGAACGTTCAGCCACGTCTGGAAAAAGTGTGCAGCAAATACTGGTGTTTACATCGAATTTTAATATTGGTGGAATTTTAAGCAATCCTAATGACTGGACTATTAGTTCATGCTACTTTGATCCTGTCATGTTAATTCATTTACTTGTGATAAACGAATAAAAAGTTGGACATAAATATGGGTCGCCCTCGTAGCTCGTACGAGACTCAATCAATCGCGCTATAATTTTTAGGATTCATGGATACACGTCTAAGGAAAGCATAGAAAAAATTCGGAATCAAAATCTTTTCTGGAAAGTGAGGAAAAAAATACTAAATTCGAAGTGACCCGTTCAAAACAGACGTTCACACCCTCAAAAGTTGATAAGCGACAAAGTTTTTTATTTTTCATGCTAGATGGGGGTCAAAGCGAGAGAAATGTTTAGAAAGAATAGAAATTACTTTTAAAAGTGGCTGCTACTCAAAATTTTGACTGGTTTGCGAGTTACGGCAAGTTACACAGGAGCGATTTTGTTTCGCGGAGAACTGAAGTTTCAATTTTTGTCTGTTAAAGGAGAAAGGACGGAAGGTTGTTTATTATAGGAATCCTCGCGCTGCTTTCAGTGTTTACAAAATAGTGGGCTGAGAGAGTTAGGATTCTATTGGACATTTTTGGTGAAAATGAATTTGTTTCATGGAAATGGATTATACTTTTCTTGCACCTTTAACACACAGAAAATTTGTAATATTAGTCATTCGCACTCCTATTAAAATTTAGTCAGAATGTTCATGTTACTTGAGAAATACAACGTTCCATTTCAATCTTTCTTTTCTTTCTTTATAAAATCTAAAAATCACAGTGCGATTGACTGACTATCATAGGAACCACGACGTCATAATGTTTACGGTGCGGCAAATAGCGCCGTTCGCTAACCGCAACCGGCAACGAAAGAACTAAAATGGCGAACGATTATACCTACCTATAGTCGCGACGCTGTTATTTCCGGCGTGACTCCTCCTCTTTGCTTACGTCTTAGGAAGTGAAGATTCTATAAAGTCTAGGTAGGTAGTATCGTTCGCCATTTTTGTTCTTTCGTTGCCGAGCTACCATACGAGGAATCTATTTGCCACACTGTTAAACATTATCATGTCGTGGCTCCTATGATAATAAATCAAACGCACTGTAATTCAGCAAATAATTGAGCGGCAAATAACGTCTTCGAACGCCAACGAAAGAGCCAAAATGGCGGGCGATTACATTAAGCATTTATCGAGCCTTGAGAAATGAATAACGTCTTCATAAGCGAATCACAAGACGCACACGTTTAAATGTAGCCGACCTGCAACGCGATTGGCTGCCGGAAATTAGAGCGACGGGACTATAGTGTCTTTATAGAGCCTACACTTCCTAGGACGTAAGCAAAGAGGAAGAGCGAGGCGACTATAGTGGTGATAGGCTATTGGTTGCCATACTATAGTAACTACCCCTCCCATTCCACACAGGTAAGGCCTATTGGTTTGTTTACGTATGACGTCGCTTAATAGTTTCTGCCCTTGTCTAGTAGTAGGGGATACGACCCACGAATCAACCTCTCAGTGTTATTGAAGAAAAAAGACATACTCCGTTGGTGAACTCTGTAGAGTAGTTATAGGAGATAAAACAGGTTCTTTGCGCCAGGGTGAGTGGAGGGGGCCTGTCCAGTGACAGCTCTGGTGGAAAGTATGAGAAGGGAAGACGAGCGTATAAAATGCCAGCCTATCTATCACGTTCTTCCACGCGCATCTAACCCCTTACGGGTCGAGTCGATGCAGCCCGCAATACACTACCGCACTGATAGGCTCCGCCTATTCGCTTCTCATCGGCGCCCACCCAAATGCGTCGGCTTCACAGATTCCAGAACGGGAGTGTAGAAAGAGAAATGAAATGAGAGGATATAACGAAAAGTCACCATTCGAAATTATCATTTCAAATAATACATAATGATGGGTAACTTATAGGAAGAAAAATCAATTGAATGAACACCATATAGCCTATAAATAATAAAATGAACATACTTTATTTCCTTATAAAAGTGTCATAAATTATTGCATCAGTTATCAGTTTCGAAAACTTATTCATACAAGTGAAATAAGATAGAAACAGAGCCTATTTTTACGGAAAGATAAACTATAGTAGCCTATATAGTATGTGCCATGTTTAAAAATCTTCGCTTACAATAAACAACTCTGTCTTTATTATAACATCATCAGTGTTTGCTTGACACAGGAGTAGGGCATACACATGAAGTGATACGCCTATGGCTTTTACGGAGTTGCCACATTTTTCTGTCTTATAGGCTATTATCCTGTCTTATTCTTTGCAAAGCACATATAAGGCTGATACATAAGAAGTGGCAATGTAGTAATATTACTTAGAACTGCTTTTTTGCAGATCTTGGAGTTTAAACAGGAGTATGTGATGTTTCATGATGTTATTAATACCTAGAGTTGTTGGTTATAGGTGAAGGCTTTCTAAACATGGCACGAACTCATGTTACGTGAGTGAAATTATGAATAATAACAAACTATTTCAATGCAAATGATACGACGTAACATCTTACAATATTTTATACATTTCTGCTACAGAATACTTCAGATATTGAAATAAATTCCACGAAATATATCAATATTTTGTGGTTAATGAAATTGCTTAAATTATTTATTGATTTGAATCACGTGGAGAGTAATGATGGATTGATTTTTGCTAATGAAGTGGAGTGAACTTTTTTCAATTGCTAGAGATAAAAATATAAAAATTAATGCAATTCTGACAGCCCTAACAATCGCTGATCAGTCCGGTATGGCATAGTTGCGCCCCGCGGTCAATTGAGAGACCTAGGCATGGCATAATTGCGCCCCGAAGAAATCAGATAGCAGAAGGGACATGGCATAGTTGCGCCCCGAAGAAATCAGGTAGCAGAATGGATATGGCATAGTTGCGCCCCGATGGGCATACTGTAGTACACACGAAAGTGATTGTCATAAAATAAATAAATTACTTAAAAATATTACAGTGATAGGTGCACTGAAATCAGGTAGGCCTAGCACATGATCAATTTTGCAATTTAAAATAACGCTTTTTTATTGATCACTCACAATAAATGAGCTGCACTTTTTGTTTCTACATCGATATCTTAACCCTACCTTAACTTAGAACCATTGTGAATTATTAACTCTTTACCCTTTCCACTAAACTTAAAATTCATTTTAAATTAACCTCACTATACGCCACAGACGGTGTGAAAATCACTAATAAAATGTCAAGACTGCTAAGCCCCATATTCCAACGGCTCATTCATTAGAATAATTATGTCAGTTAATAAAGAACTGCCAACTTCATGGTGTTCATTTTAACGGTAGACTATTGATAATCACTGCATAAACAGTAGAAAAACAGTTAATAAAGTACTGCCAACTTCATTGTGTTCATTTTAATAAATATTAAATCGAATAAGAAATCAATAAGGTTGGTTGATTATGAGACTTGAGTTTCCGTAGTGTCTATTTCATCAGGGCGCAACTATGCCATGCCCCTTTCTCTACCTGATGGGAACGGGGCGCAACTATCCCCACAAAACAGGGACCCTTTTTTATCTGCTGCATATTATCTGACCGTGGGGCGCAACTATGCCCTGCCCGATCAGTCATACAGGAAGCTGTATGTAGGCCTAACGATCCCTATGAGTAGGCTTCCTTCTCATATGATGCTGAAGACAGAACCAATCACCGAAACGTCATAAAAATTGTATAATATTTGATATTTTTATCTCTAGTAATGGAAAAAGCCCACGCCACTCCATTACCAAACATTATTTATTATTTATTTATAAAAAAAACACAGTACGTTTCATAACTCAGAACAGGCTAAGGACTATACACGCAGATGGAGACGCCGACGATAATGAAGAAAAAAAAAACAGACCTCCGTCAAATAACTTGCAGTAGGTCAGTGGTTCAAAAAGCGTGGGTCGCTACCACTTTGGTGTCGTGTGAATAACTGAGAGGGAGTCGCGAGATGATTATTTACAAAATAAAACAAAAACACCTTATTCACATACGAGTATTACATTTATTCTACATTTAGAAACATAAACATAAAGAACGTTGAAATAAAGTAAAAAATAATTAACGTGAATATTTCGTTTATATGACGTCATTCCATTTTCGACCAATGAAGTGTAATGAAATTTTGAATTCCAACCAGCCACAGTCACACTTTGCGATCATTTTTCCAGCTAGATTTATCGTTATCAATTTATCGCATGGTCGTTCTTTTGTTTAGTCGTTGTCGCCAACTGTTTCCCGTAATTTGATGATCATGAATACATTAAGATGCAACTATACGGTTAAACTTTTCTTTCAACTTTAAAACAATGAATGCAAGATTGATATTTAATATTAATTAATATATTTACGCAGTGTTAAACTCGTTTCTTTCAATATTCTTCCCAGATTGCACGCATACGCGATTGGAATATTGAACTGTGTAGATGTAGCTTTAGTTCCGTTACACACTACAGCGAGAATGCGTTTGTCGAGTTATAAAAAATGCTTTTGTGTAGCACTGATTATAACGGTCGAAATAAGGCACAGCTGACATTGGTCCTGTTTTCAATGTAACGTAACCTATAAGGCTACAAAATTTGTATTTAGTGAATGAAATGAAACAATTAATAGAAAGTCAGATGTTCAAATTTATGTAACATCATCACATATCAAACCCAAATACCTTGCATAGTAATAATAAGGTTTTTGATCAAACTGCCTTCCGTATGGCGTAATAAAATTCGTCTTTTGATTAGGCCTATCTGTATACAGAGATGGCTTCACTGTGTAGCAACATGTCTCGCTGTGAATACATAAGCATTAGTATATAGCTGTCCCCACTGTTACTGTTAAATTAAATTATAATTTCAGCAGATAATGAAAATGTATTTATGTTATAATAATAAAAGAAAAGTGCAGTACATGTAATTAACATTGCTAAACCTGTATTTCGCTTTTCGCAATTGGGATTACTGAATAATAACATCGAATTTCTTTATTGCAGTAATCGATATTCATCTACGAGTATTTCAACTTCACAATGTCTGAATAGGTTAAGTAACTTATTCGTTAATATACAATTATTAACATTTGTGATCGAAATTTAGGGATATATTATTTACATTTTTATTTTAATCACGAAATAGTCTTAATAAATGTCACTCGAGGTCTGAGATTTCCCAGATAAATCTCAGACCTCTCATGACATTACTACAGATAATTCAGACAGCTAACCATTCAACACACAGTGATATTTTCAATTCAAAGATATATCTCGCTCTTGCTTTGATATCAATCACAGATGAGAAATATATTTTGCATAAATACGAGGTTCTAGAAATGATAATAATGTCATCAAACCATCTCAAGTTTTGTAGATTTTAATATCCAATACACATCGAGCGCTTATCCCGATGTCTTAGACATGCTTCGATACTACTGAGTACAGTAGGTATCGAGGTCCCATCTCTAATAATATTAGTTTCAGCCAGTTGAACGCAACTGTCTAAAAACTATTGTTGTGGGATTTAATCGATTAAAAATATTTAATCGAATAATCGAGTCGATTAAAATTAATCGGTTGTAGTTTATATTAATTATTATTTTGTTAATACAAACTCATACTAAAAATTCAGACAATATTTCTCTTGGAAACTGCTTACTTAAAAGCACAATAGTACTGTTATTTTCTAACTGAAAACCAGGTAGCGTACGGAAAATCTCTGCACAAACACTTCAGAAAGAGATTGAGATATGAGGACAGTGACCTAGTCTACCTCTATTGAAAGTTGAAACAGAATGCGAAACCCTTATTAAGTTTTATGATTTTCGAAGAAAACTTCCACCTTGTTTTCAGCTCATCTTCCTAGCATATGAAATTCATACTTTTCTGGAATTCGTTCCCCTCATCCCTTATAAAATAGCCAAGTCTACACTGTGTGCAAGTGAGAGCGTAATGACCTTCTTCTCTTTCTAAAATCTGGTAATTCGATTACAGTAGGGGCCAGTCTTCTGTTTCGACCGCTGTAGTTTTGCAGGATTTGCAGTTTCTGTACTCAGTTTGTATACGAAGGTTGTGTGTTTAGATTGATAAAGAAAAAAAAATCAGTTTTCTGTGGTTTATGAAAAGTGTAAACTCCATTATGTCATATGAGAATCTGAGAGGTAAACTCGGTGAAACGTTTGGATTTAAATTGAACGATCGTGGAGAAGTGCTCGACAGAAAAAAAAAGTTTTTTCGTGTTTAGTGATGCAGGAAACATTGTTATTAAACGTAGAGCTTCACTTAATTCGGAGTATGTGAATGCACTCATATGTTTAAAATCACGGATGAAGCAGTATTAACTATATATTATTTTAATGTACCGAAGTACATATCTTATTTCCATGCAGATATTCTGCGTCATCATACGATGAAAGAGTAATGGAACGGAGAAAAAGTCTCTCCGGCGCCGGGATTTGAACCCGGGTTTTCAGCTCTACGTGCTGATGCTTTATCCACTAAGCCACACCGGATACCGGCGCCGGAGAGAATTTTTCTCCGTTCCATTACTCTTTCATCGTATGATGACGCAGAATATCTGCATGGAAATATCATATGTACTTCGGTACATTAAAATAATATATATGATATGCGTAAATCACTTCGTGATTTAAGACGGCGCTTATTCCGTCGGATCCCGGCCAACTAGTCACTCATAACGAGTGCACCTCAGCACATGTGTGGACTTCATCCTACGTTCATAGACATCTATGACGTAGTGCAGAGGGCGGCCACTAGAGGGAACCCAGGAGTTGGAACTTAAACTGAGACGATTCTGTCCGACGCCAGGGTGGGTATCCGGTGTGGCTTAGTGGATAAAGCATCAGCACGTAGAGCTGAAAATCCGGGTTCAAATCCCGGCGCCAGAGAGAATTTTTCTCCGTTGCATTACTCTTTCATCGCAGTATTAACTAGGTGAGTCTTCATACTTTTTGTTATTTATGTTTGTCTCAAAAATTCCCGGAGGAATTGACACAATAAATTATAAGCCTCATAATAAATATGTTAGTAAATAATTAAAATAGTTCTTTTGTAATATGATACAATATATACAGATATACAACATTAATACTTATGCTTATCACCGAACACAAGTTAAATTTAACAATAATTGTGTATAATGCCTAAAGTATATTAAAACATTTTGTCAACTCGATCAAAACTCGATTAAAGGCTGATTCACAATAAACCGGGAACGGAAACGACAAAGGGAACGAGAACGGAAATAATGTTAAAATAAATGTATTTAAATGTGAACATTCACAATAGTTAATTGTGAATGTTCACATTTAAACACATTTATTTTAACAATATTTCCGTTCTCGTTCTCGTTGTCGTTTCCGTTCCCGGTTTATTGTGAACCAGCCTTAATGGATTAAATTCAAACAGTTAATCGATTAAATATTTCGATCGATCAACAGCACTACTAAAACGGATTCAGTATCCATCTGTTATTGTCGTAGTTGTATTGAGTTTCTTCCGTGAAATAGGCTAATTAAAAAGCTGTTTTAATAGTACTTTAGTACTGATTTTGATTAAAATTATAGTTGTTTCCGATTGTACAGGAATTTGCATTTTTCGAATGGAGTCAAGAACCGGTACGGTAGTGGAGGTCACAAACAAAAGTCTCGCCCAGAAGAGGATCGCGTCTTCAAAAAGTTTGGGAACTATCGCAGTAAGTGAACAGACTATAACACAGAGAAGAACGGGCAGACGACATGAAAAACCACAGTCCGTCCAATAATTTACGAGAACATACTTACGAATGGATAGAAGTTCAGTTCAATGTTCTACAGACAAAGACAGACGGAAGAACAGACAAAAAAACATACGAAAAGCCACTGTCGCTAACAGGTACTCTGGAAGCGCGTATTTGCTTGGAAATCACGAAATATATTTCGTATGTAATGGAAAAGCAAAAGCGGGCCTTGCAATAAATTCGGGTTGATCTATTGACGAACTCTGCACAGCAGTTATTACAATTGATGCTTCAGACTGGACGCCCCTTCCCCTGGCTGCAGCAACCCGCCCGTCTCTAATATTTCATCTTAATCTCCCTCCGTCTCGCTCGCCGCCCCTCGTTGTTAATCTTCCATTTCCTCTTCTTCTCGCCCGCAGAAATCTCTCGTCCATACTCGGACACACCCTGTAGCGAAAGTGTGGGCCCGTACACCCCTCGAGATCCGAGCCCTGTTGCCACACTTACACACATCAAGAGCCGGCAACGGTGTCAGGAGATGCAATCCCACCTAATGGATCAATGCACGGGGGGTCCTATCAGTTATTGTGCCTTAAAAACCCGAGGGACGCCGCGCTGTTTGTTTACTTATTGATCGCACTTTTGTTTGAACACGCGACGCGCCTAGCAAAGGGACAAAAATGAGCCGAGACGGAGGTTTCCCCCGAACAGTTCGGCCACCCAAATATCTGCTTAGCGATGCATATAGTGGTAGCTACCGTCAGCCTATGGAAATTCTTAAGGAACAGCTATAGTGATCCACGGTAATGTGTATTTAAACAGTTTCACCACAAAATTGGTTGATGGAAAAATGTTAACTTTTACTCCATTTGTATTGTATTTTTGGTCCAGGGAAAATAACTTCTCGTTTACGAAAATACTCCTCTTTAATTCTCTGATTTATAATACTATCGTGGTTCACTATAGCTTAATCATATTATAATTATATGGTATAATAATAATAATAATAATAATAATAATAATAATAATAATAATAATAATAATAATAATAATAATAATAATAATAATAATAATAATAATAATAATATGGACATTCAAGTTCGCAAAGGCAGATGGCGTTGTTCACTAATCCAAACTGTAGATCACATAACAGTTAAGGCAGTATCAAGCTTACCAACCTAGCAAAAAATAATACACCAAGGACTGAAAAGCAAATGAACATTAGGCTTACTTAGGGACAAAGACACCGTATCATACTAAGTAGCCTACCAACCAAAAAATGTGTCGGAAAATGGTTCTTGTATGTCATCATGGCGTACAACAGTAATTATCAACGATTAACAATAGATAAAAGACGTCATGTTATAAAACAACAGAGAACGAAATAAGGTTCTAATAGATGAGATTTTCTCTTATGAAGGGGGGGAGCCTAAAATGACCCCGAAATCAAAATTATGGTTTTGACATAAAATCATACTCCAAACTTTGCGTCACACAGGGAAATGTTTATTTTTCGCTTGAAGCCATTTTTAAAGGAAGTACAGCGAAATTTAAATGACATACATGTAGGTTGATTGTTGAACTTTTAGGGCGGTATTCATAGTCATTCTTAGCGCGGGCTTTCGGTGGATGATCAGCGAACTAACATTTTTCGTATTCATGAACTAGTTTTAGCGATATGCTATGATATGAATCCTGTACAAGTAATCAGTCGATAGCCGGGGCTAGTTTAGCACGCTCGTAGCGCGGGCTAGCGAAATGTCTGTGCATAGCACCCAGAGTGTTTATTTCTCTCCTTGAAAATTTATATAAGTATACAAAGAAAGATGCTGAAACTGATAAGGAAGAGAAAAAAGAACTGGTTGGGTCACTGGCTGAAGGAAACTGCCTACTGAAGAATGCACTGGAAGGAATGGTGAACGAGAGAAGAGTTCGGGCAGAAGAAGATATCAGATGATAGACGACATTAAGAAATATGGATCATATGCAGAGACAAAGAGGAAAGTAGTAGAAAATAGGAAAAACTGGAAAATGCTGAATTTGCAGTGAAAGATCTTCCTTTGGACAGAACACTATGTAGGCCTATGTGTTACACACATCGATGGCTAAGAAATTATACCTCGTATCTGTAAATTTGCAGGTGAATTAAACAACTATTTTTTAAAATTAATTTTTATCAGAACAGACAAAACTCTTCATATATGTTTCTGCTTTACAAGATCTTCTACTCGAGTACCAAATATTAGTTAACTGTCCAACTTTGTGAACACAATAACAAAGTAGTTAATCTAAATAATAGTGTAGTTAAACTAAATGATAATTTCTGTAGATATGAAGTATCAATTCTTAGACATAGACATATGTTGTGTAAAAACTGTACTATGAATAAAAAAAAAATATGCATTATTTTCAAAAATATTTTGTTTCAAAGTCTGAAAAAGTGGAAAATAATAAATAAAAAAGTTCAGATGTATAGACTTCTACATTAAAACAGTACAAAAAAGAAAAGCCAAAGTACACTCTGAGACCTATATATGTCATATGTGTATCGCAAAAAAGTTTCAGAATGCTAACTAAAAAATTAGAACGCTTAGAACAGTGGTCGTCAGCACTCGCTGAAATGTGCAAAGAGTAAGCGGAGCTGTTCTGTGTGCCCTGTCGTGCAGCAGGAAGAGGTAGAGAGCAGATCCGCTAGCCCCAGGGTGCTCTGTGCTGACGACCGCTGGCCTAGAACTTTTTCAAGACTATACAAATAATTCCTTTAATTTACAATCAATCAATAACTATGTAGACCTTATTCAAATCAATTCAAATGTTGTGGGTACTTATTTTTTAACCATTCTAATTACGACTAAAAATATGGTAAACATTTATTAAAAATTACAAACTTTTTCAATACAGAAGAAGTATGATGGACATTACGCAACTACTTAGATAGGTATAACAATCCAATTGATATGGAATCAAAAGAAAAGCACTTTCAATCCACTCACCACATCAGAGAAAGGAATGATATAAACATTCAGATAGGGTCTAGCCTATAATGTGTAGGTCTATAGCAATCCAGCATAAACGTATGCGGTAACTGGATCAATAAGTTACTATGCCAATCCATTCACAATACTATTGACGGAGATTATTGCACACCATTCTGTAAGTTCCTGCCAATCCATTCACAATACTATTGACGGAGATTATTGCACACCATTCTGTAAGTTCCTGCCAATCCATTCACAATGCTATCGGCGGAGATTATTGCACACCAATCTGTAAGTTCCTGCCAATCCATTCACAATACTATCAACGGAGATTATTGCACACCAATCTGTAAGTTCCTGCCAATCCATTCACAATACTATCGACGGAGATTATTGCACGCCAATCTGTAAGTTTCTGCCAATCCATTCACAATACTATCGACGGAGATTATTGCACACCAATCTGTAACTTCCTGCCAATCCATTCACAATACTATCGACGGAAATTATTGCACACCAATCTGCAAGTTCCTGCCAATCCATCCACAATACTATTGACGGAGATTATTGCACACCAATCTATAACTTCCTGCCAATCCATTCACAATACTATCGACGGAGATTATTGCACACCAATCTGTAAGTTCCTGCCAATCCATTCACAATACTATCAACGGAGATTATTGCACACCAATCTGTAAGTTCCTGCCAATCTATTCACAATACTATCGACGGAGATTATTACACACCAATCTGTAAGTTCCTGCCAATCCATTCACAATACTATGGACGGAGATTATTGCACACCAATCTGTAAGTTCCTGCCAATCCATTCACAATATTATCGACGGAGATTATTGCACACCAATCTGTAAGTTCCTGCCAATCCATTCACAATACTATAGACGAAGAATATTGCACACCAATCTGTAAGTTCCTGCCAATCCATTCACAATACTATAGACGGAGATTATCGCACACCAATCTGCAAGTTCCTGCAGGCCTACTTGGGATGTCATAAATATATATATATATATATATATTAATTTTTCACTAACAATGTCTCACCTCTATTGTATTTGTAACGATCCGAAGGAATATTATATCCTTTTGATATACTCGAGACAAAATTATGTAAGGTTTTACAGCTCATGCATTTTGTCAAGACACTCGCGATGTGCAGTACGAGAAAAACGTTTCTGTGGAGGGGGTACGAGTAGAAGGGAGGTCGGGCGTGTGTCTACCGAGTTCAAGCCAAAGGTTAACCCATTCCCCTTACTTATTTACTGGCTTTTAAGGAACCCGGAGGTTCATTGCCGCCCTCACATAAGCCCGCCATTGATCCCTATCCTGACCAAGATTAATCCAGTCTCTATCATCATATCTCACCTCCCTCAAATCCATTTTAATATTATCTCCCCATCTACGTCTCGGCCTCCCCAAAGGTCTTTTTCCCCTCCGGCCTCCCAACTAACACTCTATATGCATTTCTGGATTCGCCCATACGTGCTACATGCCCTGCCCATCTCAAATGTCTGGATTTAATGGAACATTATGTCAGGTGAAGAATACAATGCGTGCAGTTCTGTGTTGTGTAACTTTCTCCATTCTCCTGTAACTTCATTCCTCTTAGCCCCAAATATTTTCCCTATAACTCGTAAGTAGACTCATCCGATCTCGTGCGCAGCTCTGTAGGAAGGGTGGGGGAGTTTCTTGACAAAATGCATGAGCTGTACACAAGTAAGTTATCTTGCAAGAAGTCCGCCGTTTAAGTCAACATAAAAGACATCTCAGCAGTCACTATGGAAGCGAAATCAATTTGCGCTTCACTTCAGCTGTTCTAAAGCAGTATCTAGATCCAATGTCTCTTGTGTCAGAGCTAAGGACTTCCTAGAAGATCGCGTGACGGGCTGCTCCAAACTAATTACCGTCGATTAAAGGCTACCTGCTCTCAACACGGGGCGTGTTTATGTCCAAGGAAACACTTCTTTACGAACTATTACTGCAGCCACCATCAAATAAGTGATATTTAAAGTTTTACCCACTGGTCGTTAGAACAGCTACAACATCTGGCTTTCGGGTCAAATCCTGATGAGTCTAAGTGGTGGTAGTAGTGGTACTGGTAGCAGTAGTGCTTTATTTAACAACGCTTTCAACTGCAGACGTTATTCAGCGTCTACAATCTACATGGGCGAGAAATAGGCGACAGTTTTGAATGGACCCTCTATTAGGGACAGAGATCTTTTATAATTAGGCCTATGTCGAAAACATAATAATAATAATAATAATAATAATAATAATAATAATAATAATAATAATAATAATAATAATAATAATAACAATAATAATAATGGTTTATTTAACCTGGAAGAGTTAAGTACATATGGTCTTCTCCAACACTCAACCAGGAGTAAAACTGCGATACAAAAAAACAAATTTACAAAGTAAAGTAGCTACACTACAATTTTACACACAAAACTGAAATAGATAATCATAATACAATGTAAACAACAAGTCACTACAAATCAGACATAATACGTAACATACAGAAAGAAAGGAAAATGCGTAATAAAATGTGAACAGTAGATCAAAATAAGTGAGACATACAAAGTATAAAAATATAAGATAATAATAATAATAATAATAATAATAATAATAATAATAATAATAATAATTGTATGCGCTGCTGCAAAAAACCGATTCCAAGATTTTTTAAGAAAAATGTTTTCTACCTATAATTATCCTTGACGCTAAAAAGTGCTTTTCCGCATACCATCTGTGTGTCTCAGCGTTTTATCCTAAACTACTGGCCAGATTTTGTTCATATTCAGTATCGACCAATCAATTTATCCGGGAATAATGCACCTGGAATATGATAATTTCTGTAAAAAAATAATAGAACTTCATTAGAAACAGAAAACACGCAATACCGATTCAGACCACAAGATTTCTCTGTGAATTTTTGTCCTGCGTATAGCAAACTGCCAAATCAAGAAGAGGTGCAGCTCATCATTTCCTACGAGACTTTACTTAAGATTTTATCCCTTTCGTCAAATCACTACACAGATAGGTCTAGATAAGTAGAGTCTCTCTTTTATAAAAGATTACCGTTAATTAGTAGTAGGCCTACCTTAAGTAGACCTATGTTTGTAGATTATGTATGTACAGTATATAGGTTGTGTATGTATGTATGTATGTATGTATGTATGTATGTATGTATGTATGTATGTATGTATGCATGCATGCATGTATGTATGTATGTATGTACGTACGTATGTACGAGGCGTGTTCTTAAAGTAAGTTCCAAAAGGGTGTAGTACGTAAACGGGAAGATATTTAGAAACTATTTTTGTTGCATTGTATTCCCCACACTTCAATTACTTCTCAACATAATCTCCACCATTATTGAGGCATTTATCGAGTCGTGGCACAAGTCTTTCTATCCCCTTATTGTAGAATTCGCCTGCCTGCAATGCGACCCACTCCCGCACTGCTGTTTTCACTTCGTCGCCATCAAAACGTTGACCACCGAGGAACTTCTTCAGATGCAGGAAGAGATGAAAGTCACTCGGAGCCAAATCCGGGCTGTAGGGGGGATGGTCAATTTGTTCCGAGCAAAATTTCGAGATGAGATTTTGGGTGTCGTCGCCATCAAAACGTTGACCACCGAGGAACTTCTTGAGGTGCAGGAATAGATGAAAGTCACTCGGAACCAAATCCGGGCTGTAGGGGGGATGGTCAATTTGTTCCCAGCCAAATTTCGAGATGAGATTTTGGGTGTCGTCACCATCAAAACGTTGACCACCGAGGAACTTCTTGAGGTGCTGGAAGGGATGAAAGTCACTCGGAGCCAAATCCGGGCTGTAGGGGGGATGGTCAATTTGTTCCGAGCTAAATTTCGAGATGAGATTTTGGGTGTCGTCGCCATCAAAACGTTGACCACCGAGGAACTTCTTGAGGTGCAGGAAGAGATGAAAGTCACTCGGAGCCAAATCCGGGCTGTAGGGGGGATGGTCAATTTGTTCCCAGCCAAATTTCGAGATAAGATTTTGGGTGTCGTCACCATCAAAACGTTGACCACCGAGGAACTTCTTGAGGTGCTGGAAGAGATGAAAGTCACTCGGAACCAAATCCGGGCTGTAGGTGGGATGGTCAATTTGTTCCTGTCCTCATGATTTTTTTCATCGACAGCACGCACCAAATTGTCATTGACCAAAGATGGCCGACCGGTATGCTGCTTGTCATGCACAGAGACGCGGCCCTCTTTGAACTTCCTAACCCATCTCCTGACCATTCCATCACTAATGGCATCATCACCATACGCCTCACAAAGTTGACGATGAATGTCAGCTGGTTTGATGTTTCTCGCATTCAAAAAACGGATAACAGACCGCATCTCACAGTCGGCGGGGTGCTCGATCACTTTAAACATTTCAACTGATCATAACTAACCCCACACACGGACTGAAGCTCTGAAACTGCATGCACAGCTTGTCTGAAGATTGAAGAAGAAAATATGCATGCGCAAAATAACGATTGCAGCGATGTGACGGCTATAATTGAAAACGGAACTTACTTTAAGAACACGCCTCGTATATACGAGTATGTATGTTTTTAATACAGCCTATAATAAATTATTTTATTTCTGTCTAAAATAGCAACATCATATTTCTTTTCACTATTGCACGATAATTGGACGAGACAATTTTATATTCGATTATTATTATTATTATTATTATTATTATTATTATTATTATTATTATTATTATTATTTGGTCATCTAGTCTGCTGTCAAAAATTCTGAAAGTTAGAATTTATAAAACAGTTATATTACCTGTTGTTCTTTATGGTTGTGGAACTTGGACTCTCACTTTGAGAGAGGAACAGAGATTAAGGGTGTTTGAGAATAAAGTTCTTAGGAAAATATTTGTGGCTAAGAGGGATAAAGTTACAGGAGAGTGGAGAAAGTTAGACAATGCAGAACTGCAAGCATTGTATTCTTCACCTGACATAATTAGGAACATTAAATCCAGACGTTTAAGATGGGCAGGGCATGTAGCACGTATGGGCGAATCCAGAAATACATATCGAGTGTTAGTTGGGAGACCGGAGGGAAAACAACCGTTGGGGAGGACGAGACGTAGATGGGAGGATAATATTAAAATGGATTTAAGGGAGGTGGGATATGATGATAGAGACTGGATTAATCTTGCACAGGATAGGGACCGATGGCAGGCTTATGTGAGGGCGGCAATTAACCTCTGGGTTCCTTACAAGCCATTTGTAAGTAAGTATTATTATTATTATTATTATTATTATTATTATTATTATTATTATTATTATTATTATTATTTAGATTCATACACGTAAGTATTCAGATATGTCATCGTTGATTTTATGAAACCTCCTATGCGACAGTACAGAGCAAAATTTTTCAGGAGCAAGAAAAATTTAATTAAATAGTCTGTCAATAGGCCTACACTGATTTTCGATTATGTCTATCATATTCACCAACGTTTTCTACCGAATTATCTAATATTCGTATGTAGACCTATTGATATTTAGGCCTAATTACTTTTTTCTTTCTCTTGAAAAAATTATGCTCCGTACTGTCACATAGGAGCTTACATAAAATCAATGACGATGTATTGATAAATGTTTAGATTTTCAGCGCATTTTTTTATTCTTACATATTATAGGCCTATTTTCTGTTTTATCTTTTTGCCATCTGTAACTTCCACCGAGTAAAAGCCCATTCGTAATTAATAAACATTAATTCATTTATTATTAACTTATTATTATTATGATTATTATTATTATTATTATTATTATTATTATTATTATTATTATTATTATTATTATTATTATTATTTGCCCTCTTTCAGGGTTTAATACGCATACCTTGTAATGAAGAAATTTTGGCAGACAGTAACAGATCTAACACGTGAAAGGAAGAATAAGAATATGAATAAATCCACAGCTTTAATAAATATAGAGTAGGTACTGCGTTGCGCAATTGGTAGGTCACGTGGTCACGGGACATTAATGAAATTAGCCGCGAGCGAGTTTCGAACTGGGTAGATCGATTCATGCTCCAGAAGACAACAGCCAAGAGCGGGCTGTGCTCTTTAAAGCTGAGGTTCGTGCTACAGGCTATGCTCAAACATCTCGGAAATATACGCAAGAATAACGCTGCGTCTCAGCCACAGTTCGATTTCAAAGCGATGCAGGCCTTCTCACTGTGCCAGGGAGCTACAAGTACTGTATGCGGAAGGTCATTGCGAGTATCAGGGCCGAGAAATACTGGGTGTTCAGCTCAAAGTGTGTCATGGCTCGCTGTATGCCGTCATGTGGCTAGTCGATGAGCCTAGAGAATTCAATCTTCCTACACTTCCGCAGAGGTGTATTATTTATGTGCCAGAGAAGTTGCCTAGCAAGTACGGCGTTCATTCTGAAAGTACTTACGGATACGTACGGCAACGCCGGTAGTGGCAGGAATGTGAATTGTTTCTGTTACTGAGGTGAGTTTTTTCTTACTGTCGGGATGTGGGGAGAGAGTTAAGACGATTACTTACGTATTTGTTGATATTTACTTCCACGGTCAACATGGACACGGAGCGTTTGATTTGTAATGTGGAATGTTGCCGTACGCAACCGATGATAACAAATACCCTGCGTACGACTTGCTCGCGCAAAACACAGTTCGACAGAGGTTATGGTAGCACACAGACCGTACAGACCACCATCTGTTGCTACGACGTTCAAGTTATACCGTACACGTTCTCAAGTTCAGATTTAACGCCTTGATTAATAGGCAACTTCTCTGACACAAAAGCAGAAACTCGCTTCAAATCGCTGACTCATCAACAGTGACGTCATGCCACACTTTCAAATGAACACCTAGTAGTAAGATCGTGCTCTCAAAAGCTATCCTTAGGATTTGGTAAATCAATTGGCATAGTTATGACGTCACGGGTATTTACAACATTGACAACCGTAGGAGCTGACTTCGGGGGGGGGGGAGCAAAACATTTTCTGCCCTCTCAAATCATACAGCCAGGGACGTCACCCCCCAATATGAGTTACAATTAATAGAGGATCCTCGCCCCTTCAGATAATTCGAAGAGAAATTCCTCAAGTTAGAAAATAAATTAATTGGTTTGAAATCTGGATTAAGACATAGCCAAAAATGGTCATTTGAAATCCATAGAGAAGACCAGCTGTCCCAGTGAACATGTTAGTGACGCTACTCACAACGCCCCCTCTCTTTCTTTCCTCCTGCATTCGAGATTGGTGAATCCCTATAGACCTACATGAAGCAACGGGAACTTCACTTCTTTGTCTATGATCCGTATTATTTTTTTTTTCAGTTCAGTTCAAATGTATCAATATTACATTCGAACAGTAACGGTGATAAGTATAACCAAGAGGACATAATAATACGAAATTAACAGTTAATTAATAGTGTATTCGACTCAGTGGAGTATGCTGAACCTGGAGTATGGGTGTTCTGTTAAAAATATAGTCGCACGAGTTTAGTAGAAATTTCAAATTCATTAACTACTCGTGCTACGTGAGTAAATAAACCATCTGCTGTTCTATCAGCACTAACATCTACAAAGACCAAGAATCTTTCATAGACATAACGGAGAACTGTAGATAGTTGAGATTTGTTCTCAATATCAGAAGTTTCATCAAGTATTATAGCTACAAATGAAACTGAGTTAATTTCATTTTTTATTTCTTGTTATCAGTAATAGCTTTTATGGTATCATTTTGAGTCAATGGAGAAGTTCCTGGAAACACTGCGGAAGAATTTAGATGGTTTACTAAAAGTAAACCACATTTTTTAACACATTCAAAAATTCTAAAAAATGTCTTTTGTTCAAAGAACTATCTGGTCCGTCATGTCCCCGTAGAAGGAGCTCCTAGTTGGCTAGAAGCCAATAGTGTCAATGATTCGTATTAATACAGCTCTATTTTTCTTCATCTCTTCGTTGTATTTATTGATTATCAGTTCCTCGTTGATCATCAAGTAAAGTATCAATTCACTTGAATAATTTCAAGGAAAAAACTGTTCCGGAGCCGGGTATCGATCTAGGGAACCTCGCTTAGCGCACGAATGCTCTACCGACTGAGCTACCCCAGGAACCATACACGACACCGTCACAATTCTTCCCTTTATATCCACACAACTCATCCCCATTTAAGTTGCATCGGTTCAGAAAAACCAAGGCTTGACTTGGCGCATATGGGGCCGGAGTCTGTGTCGGAGTGTATTGTGGGCAGCATCAACTCCAGACCGCTAAGGGGTAAGATGCTCGTAATATAGAGTTCAGATAGAAATGATCCCCTCCCTTCCACATATCACTTGCGCAAAGGTCTTATTTCGTCTTTCAACTCTACAGATTCCTGGGACGGACCATAGTGTCATGGGGATTGGCAGGCGCGTATCGGTTGGAGGTTGCAGCTGGTTGGGGGACAACGTACAAGTTGGATAGGCCTAGTGAATCGCATCTTTGCTTGTTCTTGTTTAGTTAATTGTCCGAAGATAGATCTGAACCTCACAAGTGATACCAAGAAGACACCACTTATGAGGCAACTAGGCCAGAAGATAATGCGGTAGGGTGGCCAGTTCCTTTCCCCCCTCTTCTTTGCTTAACATTTAAAATTTCAGAGGCTAAACATTTTCCGTGTCAAAGGGTGTACCAGCGTATAGATAATTATACAGTATGGACACTTCGCGTCGGTACCTTTGATGATCTTTAAATCTTCTTCCTGGAGTTGGCGCTGACATCACACCAGCTAGCAGTCGACACAGCGGAAATATAACACATACAATTACTCGTAATATATCTAGGTACATTATGTACTCAAATGAAATAAATTGGACCGATGAAATAATAAATCCGTCATTAACTGTAATGTCTAGCCTCTAGACTTCCTTTATAATGAGAGTTGAGACGTTAACCTCATCAACAATTAAAATATGTAATGATTTGATAGCGCTGAAAATGAAAAAACAAAACTCCTATGAAAGTAAAACCATATACCTATATTATATTGTATATAAATATTAAACAAATTTGATATATAATTTTATAATGTACTAACTTATATTATTTTATAATATAATTTATTATAAATAAAATATAAACAATTATTATTACAATAGTTTGCCCCTGAGAAATAAGGAAAAACTGTTAACTTGAATTTATTTGAAGCAAAGCGTTACTGGATTATGTAATAAGGTAGGCGATGTTTGGATCCTGTGTCTCAACTCTATACTCAATTATCATCTTAGCGTGTGCTCGATTACACTAACCTCTAGCGCTTGAAAGTGGAACTAAACGCCGGCGCACAGAGAAACAAAACATAGGAAAATTCGCTCAGTGTCCATTCTTTCTAATCCCTATTCGCTGGTGTACCTATTTAAATTGATAAATTTTTAATGAAGAGAACTGTACAAAATAAAACTGCAATGAACGGGAACAGAATGATAAATTGGGTTGTAGTAATGGCAGTTAAACTAATAGCTCATGTTCATAATCGCTGCAAGGATCAACGAAGGGTGAGCAAAGCAGTGAAAGGGAAAAGGTAGTGCAAAAGGGCCGTAGTTTTCAACCATCTTGTGTTAAACAATTTCCATTTTCCATTGGTATTATATGCAAAATCAGACGATGCTATGCTCTGTAAAATATGTAAGGACATTTTTTAGAAGCAGCAATTCAAGTTTTCTCGAACTTTTGTGCAGGATTCTGCCCCCACCTCCCAATATTTGAATGAAGTCGGCGCTTATGTTGACAATATTGGATAATGTTTTGTGACTGCCAAGTAGGCTTCCACTGTTCCCGCCTTTTACAAGTAAACTAAGTAATTCCGGCAGAACATGTATTTATATATATGTAATAATAATTTGTTATTCATGAAAAATCGGGACCTCCGACGTAACTCAGGCTCTAGAGAGGGATTCGTGTGTGATCGCTCATGTTAGTTTTGGTCTCTGATGCCCTACAGATTCATTCTCGCATGCCTCGTTCCTAGAAACGTGTTTACAGACGATAATGTCGTAACCGAGGCAAAATTACTCAGAGCTTTGACACTGAATCAGTGGCGTGCTTACTTATTCATGGACTACTTCCGCATGCAACCGCACCTATACGCGCTGTATCAGTGGCGTGCCAACTTGACGCGCAGTGGTAACGTCACTGATGCACCATTTCGCTCGTCGAGCCGGAGCTTTGACACTGAATCGGTGTAGCGGTTACTAATTCATGGCCTGCTTCGACGCGCTGCATCCATGAGATCCTCACACACTCACAGCCACAAGAAGCTATTGGACCTGGTTTAGCAGTTGCAGCTCCAAGCCTGAGGCCTATCGAGTTGTTACGTACACGAGTAATTATGAAAATTGATCGTTACATCTTGCTTATTCTTTTGCTTTTAATATTACATTAATTGTAACTACGAAGTATACTGTGATGCTATTTATATATCAAGTGGATAAAGAGGTATTTTTTACGCGTAAGTTACATCAAAGCACGAGTAAAGAAAAGCACCGTTTATTCACGAGTTATACAGAATATTCCAGAAATACTTTGACAAACCTTGGGGGCATGTTCTTCACACAAAAACAAGAAAAAAGTTCTTATAAATCTGAAGTGCTGGGGAAAAGTGACACAAGTCAGTTTCCACAAACCTTTTTTGATCATTTATTGACAACTTACGGAACATCTGTTCGCTTGGAAACAAATACGAGGAGCATCCAGAAAGTAAGTCTCCCTATAAAAAAAAAAAAGAAAACACACTTTCAGGAAAACATTTATTGGCAACAGGTACAGCAATGTTTCAGCTATTTTTCAACATAGCCACCATCAGAATTGAGACACTTGTCGTATCGTGGGATCAACTTTTGTATCCCTCTGTCGTAGAACTCTGCCGCCTGTGAATGGAACCAGCGTGAGACAGACGTCTTCAGCTCTTCGTCGTTGCCAAAACGCTCACCGGAGGACAGGAATTTCTTGAGGTGCAAGAAAACGTGAAAATCGCTGGGAGCAAGATCAGGACTGTAGGGTGGCTGATCAAACAACTCCCAGTCAAATTCCGTCAAAACAGCTGCTGTGCGCCAAGCCGTATGTGGACGAGCATTGTCATGGAGGAGCACAACACCTGCAGTAAGCATTCCACGCCTCTTGTTTTGAATGGCACGTCGCAATTTTCTCAGTGTTTCACAGTAACGGTCAGAGTTCACTGTTTCACCTCTTGGAAGGAAGTCAATGAGCAGAATGCCCTTCCTGTCACAGAACACCATGCACATCACTTTCCGTACCGACAGCGTCTGTTTGAATTTCTTCCTGACCGGAGATCCACTATGCCGCCAATGCATTGACTGCTGCTTGGTTTCCGGGGTGAAGTGCGAAATCCAAGTCTCATCGCCCGTGACGATCCTGTCGAGGAACTCATCGCCGTCATCGTGATACCGTTGCAGAAATGTTAGTGCTGCTCCCAAACGTTGCATTTTGTGTTCGGGTGTCAGGTTTTTCGGCACCTACCCGGCACACACTTTTTTGAACAGCAGGTGCTTAGTGACAATCTCATGCAACAAGGATCGCGATATCTGCGGGAAATGGCTGCTCAGCTCCGTAATCGTGAAGCGACGGTTCTCCATGATGAACCGCCGCACCAGCTCAACACGATCATCATTGATGAGGGACGGTCGCCCACTGCGCTCTTCATCATGGACACTTTGACGACCTTCGGAAAACTGCCTACACCAGCGACGCACCATCTGCTTACTCATGATGTTCGGCCCATAGACCTGACAGAGCTGCCGATGAATTTCAATTGGCGCAATGATTTGTGCATTAAAGAACTTTATCACCGACCGAACCTCGCAGGCGGCGGGAGAAGGAATAAGAGCTTCCATTTCGGACCACTGCTGCCACGCTACTGGCACCAGGCGGGACCTGTCCGGCTGGCATATGATTGATACGTCATAGATCTGTTACGCATGCGCAATTGACACGGCTAATTAAGTTTACTTTCAAGGGGAAAAAATCGGGAAACTTACTTTCTGGATGCGCCTCGTACATAGGTATTCCTCCCATTACAATAATTCATACAGAAAAAAATCAAATCGACATAAACCAGTGTAAGTTGTCAATAAATTATCAAAAAAAGTTTGTGAAAACTCACATGTCACTTTTCCCAAGCACTGCAGAAATATATGTCCGAAAATCCTTAGTTTTTTAGGGTGCTATGTATAGACATTTTTGCTAGCCCGCGCTACGAGCGTGCTAAACTAGCTCCGGCTATCGAGTGATTACTTGTACAGGATTCATATCATATCATATCGCTAACACTAGTTTATGAATACGAAAAACGTTAGTTCGCTGATCATCTACCAGAAGCCCGCGCTAAGAATGTCTATGAATATGGCCCTTAGCTATTAATGAAAGAACATAATGAAACATCTGTTAGATATTGTCAGCTTGGTAGCAAGTTTTGCAACTTTAATCAATTCAGAAACTCATAACAAATGTTCAGAATGTTCTCCTCTTGCTTCCACACACGCATGGACTCCTTAGCAACACATAGTCATCTAGGATACAATGGGTGGATCAGCAGACTTGTATCGATAACATCATGCGATTATCTAACAAAATTAATATTATTATCGGTTACAAACTTAAATGGTTGGATTGTACCTCGAAAAGCGTTGAACATAAACTTTCATTGTTATGAGTTTCTGAATTGATTAAAGTTGCAACACTTGTTGCCAAGCTGACAATATCTAACAGATGTTTCATTATGTTCTTTCATTAATAACTAAAAAACTAAAGATTTCCGGACATATATTTATATGAACTTTTTTTCTTGTTTTGGTGTAAGGAACACGCCCCCAAGGTTTGTCAAAGTATTTATGAAACACTCTGTATAGACTACAACTTTCGAACATTTGCACAATACAAACCTAATAACAGTTTTAAAATGTACAAATCTTAGAAAGTTATGAAAAATTAAACTGAAGGCAGAAGGCGGTGGTTGTAAGTTTTAGTGGTTTCCATTGTTAACAATTTACGAACAAGATAAAATTTGTAATTTTGTTGTTAACGTACCAGCGTATTAAGGAGTTCCATAACTTTCCACCATTAAAAATCTTTATGTTTCATAAACGTTATTCCTCCATATCCGTAAGGCACATTTTTCGTTAAATATTAGGCCTACAACATTGAGTGCTGGATCTTTTTCAGAAGTAAAAAGGCGGTCGAAGAGTGGTGCCGACCACACCACCCCTTTCTAGTGCCGAGATCAAAGAATGCGTGGAGCTCTACCTCCATGCCTCACGTGCAATTCATGGCATGTACAGTACAACCTTCACATACTGTCTGAAAATTGCTCCTCAATCTAAAAGAAAAAAAAATTGCCTACATGAAAAGTTTTTGGAATTGTGAATTTCCAAAATTTTCATTATGCGATGTGTACAAAACTGTTCTTTAAAAATTACACTGAAAATCGTTAATAATTCTAGTAATTCTTTTTAGTCTTAAAGTTAGCATTCATATGTATTGGCAAAAACGGTTAGAATATCTGCACTGTAAGTGTACGAAAAAAAAAAATTCTAGGCATATTTACATTTTTAAGTCATTTTTCATTTAATTATTAGGCCTATTTATTTCTAAATTTATGTTAAAGGTAGGATACAGATTGAGCTATAGTTTGTTGATCTTAAAAGGTCATGCAAAATTTCATGCAAGTAGGCCTATTTAAAAGATTGTAGAAGACATGACTGAAACAGTTTTGAAAAATACAGTTATGAGAAAATGAGCGTTATAAAGTTACAGATTGCTGCTTGATATTGTGTTTACATGGTCGGACATTTTAATGGACAGCTTTATCATTTTAGAGATATCTTAAAATTTATTTCACAAATATGAAGCTAAAAGTTCGTATTAAATTACTATAAGAAAAATGAAAATCTTTTTTTCACTCTCAAAGGTGTATGTAACCCCTTAACTCAGACGGATCAAATACTGGCAGTACAAGTCAGACTCTTATTCAAGAAAATAATATTAATAACAGTACAATTAATGTTAATTTTCGTTAAGAGTTAATATAAGTTCATTATAAGAAATTTGTTGTCCAAGTTTTTTTTACATACAGTGAAAAAAAATAAAGTTGTCAATAATGACATACTTTTGATGTTTAGAGACTGTGAGAAAATTATATTTTAGGTAATGGTAATAAAAAGAAATCTACTTTGAAATTTTCACGAAAATACACTTTTTTAGCTACAAGGTGAGTAAAAACTATGAAACACTGCTTGTAGCTTTCTTATTTATAATTTTATGAAGAAACTCTATATAGAAAAGTTACAGGGATGAAAAAAGGAATTATTTTGAACAAGTTTTCAAAAAACTTCGTTTCTCATTTATGTGACAAGGAATCTTTTTTTATATAGCCTAAATGGTACCATGTATTTATGTAACTACAACATTAATACAAAGCATAGAATTTAAAGAAAGAAAAACCATTAAATAATTTAACAAAATTCTAATTGTGTCACGTGTACCACAGAATGAGTAGGCTCAAGTTTCTGTCTAGACGTAGAGCATTTCATTAAATAAACCACTAACCTCATTCCTATCACCATAGCAGATCACCATCAGTATTTCCATTCGTACTTTCTCTGTCAGACTCTCAATGATTAATCACATGAAAGAACTATTGTTATTCAATTGTTTTTTATTATTTAATTAATGGCTCTCTTATTTTGAAGAGTGATAAACTGATATAATGAAGCATTTCTCTTTGTTATGTAACTTAGCTTCCTGCAATATAGGGCCTACAGTTATTTTTTCCCCTTGCGCGGAGGAGGAACCCGAAGGCTTGCACTGCAGCCTGAGGCTTGTTGTGCTTACAACACCTATTCTGTAAATTATTAGATAGCCGAATGGCGGCGCTCTTGTACAAGTACAACACGCTGCACCGTGAACTGAACCCGGGCTATGGTATGGCTGATGATGATGATGATGATGATGATGATGATGATGATGATGATGATGATGATACTGCCCGTGTCTCACTTCCTGAGCCGAGGACTCTCTAGTGCTTACAGCCACTCCTCTTAGGTTTGCTCGGACCGTCACGGTAGCTGCAGCTTCCGGCACGGTAGCACATTACATGTTCTGAAAAACTGTCCTATGTCATTGCAGGGGTCTTTACTGCTTATAAAACTGGAGAGTCTAATCGTGGTTACCACTATCGCTATTATCTCTGACGGCGATTTCCGAAAATGTATGTGCACACTAGGCCACTCTTTGTTCAGTCTGGACAGCTGCTGAATTACCATAGGGCAGCGTTTCTCAAAGTATGTTGCTGGGGTTCCGTGAGCCCTATATGATTTTAAATTTCATTTTATAGGCTACTTGTTTTTACTTGATTATTTAACGACACTATATCAACTAGATACCAGGTTATTTAGCATAGATGGGATTGGTGATAGCGAAATGATATTTGGCGAGTGAGGCCGGGAATTCGCCATAAATTATCTGGCATTCGCCTTACGGTTGGCGAAAGTCTCGAAAAAACCTAACCAGGTAATCAGCCCAAGCGGGAATCGAACCCGCGCCCTAGTGCAACTCTGGATCGGTAGGCAAGTGCCTTAGCCGTCTATTAACTGCGGCTATTTTATATTTAGTGGATACTACAGTGCGATCAAGAAGTCTCTCCGCAGTGCTTGTGTAGCCGAGAATGCACTAGGCAGAGAATTCAAGTGGCAGCACTGGCCGCTAAGCATATGATGGACTACGGGTGTGAGGTTGCGAAATCAGAATGAATGGAGAGTGCCAACGTTCTACAGAATAAATTGTATTCTAAGGTTACTAGAACTAATAGAGCTGCGGAGGGACTTTTTGATCGCACTGTATAAAAATACATAAATGTTACGAAATTATGAATCAATAATAACATGAAACCACCGATGATGATGATGATGATAATAATAATAATAATAATAATAATAATAATAATAATAATAATGCGTACGTCAAGGCAGCACGCTAGGAAGAATGGAAAAATGCATACGACACAAAACTTCAATATCAATGAAACGAGAGATGGACAATGACGATACCTGACGTCTACTTCGAGTACGAAACAGCTGACCAGAATAAACCAAGGAGGAAAACATAACGTGAGGCAGATATAAAACACTGCGGACGAAGGATTAGGGAAACAACTGGTAGTGTCTGAGGTCAGGAGCATAGACAAGACTAATGGAGGAAATGCAAGAGAAGACATGAGAAGAACGAGTGTAGGAATGAAGCGACTACCAGATATTAGTGATTGTGAGGACTGAATAGATAGGGCGTTGGAGAGGTTATAGCGAAGAAGAAGAGTGCTAAAAAGTGAGTGCAGAAAAGTTAGGGGTGGCAAAAGTGTAAGAAAAGGAGCAGAGAAGAAAGTGTTAGTGTAAGAAGATAGGGTAAGAGTGTAATAAGATAAACTATCAAACAATGAATACAATGATATCTGAACAAATGTGAAGTGGAATGAGAGAGAAATTGGAAGTGTAATTTAAGTGAATTAGATATTTGATGTTTTTCAATGTTTTGGATTGGGAGTAGTAGCAGGGGTACTATAACTGTAGGAGTATTATCGAAATAAATATATGGATAGGGGTAATAAAATAGGAAATTTAGGAATGGAAGGGAAACAGTCTAGGTAGGAGGGAGAGAATAGAAGAGGATAGAGGGGGAAGGACATATAGCAATTCAGTCATAATAGAACATTAGAAAGCAATCAAGAAATTCTCGGCAAAGAATACCTTAATAGAAAAGAGTTATATGTATTAAAGGGATGGTGGATCGAAAAACAGAAATGTGAAGGTCCACCATAACTGTGAATTGTAAAGTTGAATGACAAGTAAATATCAATATCAATATCAATATCAATATCAATAATAATAATAATAATAATAATAACATCCCAATAATATGTGTAATAATATGTTTAATGAACATCTTAAACGGAAAATAATGCTTATCACTTTCATCACTAGATTCCCTGCGTAGGCCTATATGTTCACTAAAACAAAATACCAAAACAGACAAAATGCAGAAATAGAAATGAGACTACAACTTTCCGTCATGAAAACAGATTGTAGGCTTAAAAAAGCAAATATATTCCTACCACTGAACAGAATTATTGAGATACTAGCTTTCACTTGTATGTTAATTATTAAATACTAATAAAATATTACAAGGATTCCGTAGTTACACTTTAGATTAAAAGGGATTTCGCGGTGGAAAAAGTTTGAGAAACACTGCCGTTGTATGTGAATTAATTAATACGAAACGAGACCGAGGTCAAACGCCGAAAGTTACCAGCAATTCTGCTTCAATTGGTTGAGAGAAAACACCGGAAAAACCCCAACCATTAACTTGTCCCAGCCAGGATTTGAACCCGGGCCCCCTCGTTTCACGTTAGACGCGCTAACCGTTACTCCACAGCGGTGGGCTGTAATATATAGTTACACTGAGATCATAAATTTCAGGCGTTGGCTCAGACGATAGCTTTTGAGACTCGCATTCAGGAGGTACCGGGTTCAAACCCCGTGGCCGACCAATGTGACTGGGATTTTTCATGGTTTCCCACAGTCACAAAGGCAAATTCCGGATTGGAAATTATCATTGCCATGATTCATCGCCACCTCAATCGCCAATATCATAAACATTAATAAAAAAAATCCATAATCAGTTACATGAACATAAGCCATCTACACCATATAGAATAGAAACAGGAACTCAATAATATTAAAAAAAAACTGTCTAATGGTATACCCACAGATCCTAATACGCGATATGACCACAGATGTTAAAGCGTGTATAGATAAACTTAAAAAAATTCGGGCAATTTTTACAAAACAATAGTTTATAAACAGTAAAAAAAAATGATTTTGTACGATTTGCGATCTGAGTATATCACAAAAACAGAAGAAAAAAAGAACATAGTGCTATTAAAAAAACACTCATTGGCACATCCTTTATAAATGAGAAACATATTCTTTAGAAAACATTTTCAGAATATTATTTTTTTAAAACGTATAACTTTTATAAAAATATTTTCTTCGTAAAATTAATAATAGAAAAGCTACAAGCATGTTCTATACTTTTTATTCAGCTGGCATAAAAGTACTCCGCCTAAATTATTTTGTAAATTTATCCAGGAACAATGAACATGAAATATAATCAACAACACAAAAAATGCAACGAGATTCTTCCTTACTTTTTATAATAGGGCACTTAGAACAGACTGGCAAACAGTTTCTTCAGAGAAATGTATTATTTAAAGAATTATTTCCACCTTCTATTGTGGTTTCCAAATTCTCCGGCCTGCAGCACAGACCGAATCCATAAAAAAGTCGACTAGACATACGTAAGATCCCACTTTTTAAAAGGATTAGCGGTCACTAATTCAAAGTCCCCTTGCTGTACGTGGCTGAATGGCCGCAAGATAAATTAGTTTCAGAAACTTTCCTTTCAATGGCCTCATTTCACAGTGTTGCTGGTTACTTCAAAATAAATAAATATACTTGGAATTTGATCAACAACCACCAACATATTTTTTGGGAGGCGCGTTTGCCTTCTGATCCCAAGCTGCGCGGGTTCGATTCCCGCTTGGGCTGATTACCTGGTTATGTTTTCTCCATAGCTTTTCTCCAACCGTAAAGCGAATACAGGTACTCTACGGCGAATCCTCAGCCTCATCTCGCTATCACAAATTCTATTAATCTAGTACAGCGTAGTGAAATAACCAACTAAAAATATTTAAACATTTATATCACTTTAAATATTGATTGCTTGTAAATAGAGAAGTGGAATTATAAATTATTACAGTATAGAATATTAATGAATATGGGGAAAATCTTGGGGGAATTGATGCAGCAAAAAACAAGCAAATAATTCATGCAAATAATATGTAGTCGATTTCGGTTTTGTTTTTAATTACTGGTGCCTTTTGGCTCATACGTGTTTGCTTGTTACAAATTTATTTTTATATCTCTGTTTACAAAGTCCATGTATAATTCTACAGACAGTGCTCAAAATGGTCACATGAATTCTAACACAGAATTCAAAGCACCGCTGTTAACAAGGCAATAAGTTACATACGGTGCAATGTGTCATTTACTGATTAAAATACATTTTGACCATAAATGCAGTAGCAAATAACAAATGCTAACAAATCTCAATAGCAAATAACAAATCTCGAATCCCTTCAGATACACACCTGAAATATACAGTACTAACTCGGTCCGGGGTTCAAAAAGGTCAGTACTAATTCGGTCCGAACTGCGCAGGTATATACAAGTTATTTATATATCAAAGAGAGACAGTATACATTATGAACTAGCTATCGTATCGAATCCGGCATGTTTTCATTTGACACTTGACATACAAATTAGAGGTCCAGCAACAAAAAGAACACCAGACCAAATAAAGAAAGAACAATATATTACAGACAAAATGGCAGAATTTGTATCTAAATCAATAAATGGACTCAAACATACAGGGTGTTTCAAAAATAGAGGGCATAATTTTAGATATGTATTCCCTAAATGCAGACAATACAAAAAGTTCATTACAACATGTGTCCGGAAATGTTTGGTTTCCGAGTTATGACCTTCAAAACAGTGATATTCACCGAAATGTTTTTCTTCCCGCAGGTAAGTGTCGTGACAGAAGATATAAACAGAGGACACTCTGACAGTTAATTCCGAGACGAAGGATACATTGAGTGTTGTGTTTGGCGTCGTACTGTGCGACATGTACTCAAATCAGGTGGCAGAAGTGCACTTCAAGTACGGTAAGGCGGACGGCAATGCTGCGCTGGCTCATCGTTCGTACCAGGAGAAGTACCCTGATCGACGGATAGGTAGAGGTGGCCCAATTGCTTGGCCTCCACGCTCACCTGATTTCAACCCTATCGATTTATATTTGTGGGGCTATTTAAAATCATTGGTGTATTCGTCTCCGGTGCCTGACATGGAATCCCTTCGGAATCGAATTGTGGCAGATTGTGAGGAAATACGCAGTACTCCTGGAATTTGGGATCGTGTTCGCAGGGCCATGAGACATCGATATGAGGTCTGTATTCAAGCAGGAGGTGGACATTTTGAACATCTGCTGTAAAGGCAACTAACTGCGGAAAGAAAACCTTTCCGGTGAATTTCAATGTTGTGAAGGCCATAACTCGGAAATGAAGCATTTCCGGACACATGTTGTAATGAACTATTTTGATTGTCTACATGTGGGAAATACATACCTGAACTTATGCCCCGTATTTTTTAAACACCCTGTATAAAAACACTGTCCTACAAATTTCTCTCAATAACATAGCTTCTAGTATCACCGACTACTAAGAAGTTTGTTTATACTGTGCTATGTACGTGATAATCAACATTTTTAACTATGTCTTAAGGAAGAGGCAGGCAATTTTGTAGTTTGCTGTGTCAAGTCACAAATTTATCCCTACCTGCCTTATGACAGTCCTAAGCCTGCGCGGAATGGGAAGAAAAATTTTGATTTCCAACCAGTGCTGCTCTATTTTCGATCAGGGACCGAACTAATATTGTTTACTTCTTGGCTCAGGACCGAACTAGTAAACAGTATATTTTTGACCATGGAACAGAACTAGTAAACTACGGTTTTGAGTTACCAGGCGGCAATAACGTGTAGATCCTTTGTAGTGTCTTTACAAGGCCTATTAATTTAATAAACATAAGAACTGAACCACAGTCTAGTATATAGAGTCACAAAGCTCAATCCGTAGGGAATATGCATCCACAGATAGTTGCTAACCACTAGGATCGCTACTATCGCCTCATCTCAGACAATGCGAAGTAGTACCGGCACAGTCTATTGTTCCTAGTACCCTCAACAACTCAAGCTTCGTGACTGTATATACTGCGTGTTCAGTTCAAAGTGTGTCATGGCTCGCTGTATGCAGTCATGTGGCTAGCCGATGAGCCTATAGAATTCAATCTTCCTACACTTCCGCAGAGGCGTATTACATATGTGCCAGAGAAGTTACCTAGCTAGTACGGCGTTCATTCTGAAGAGTACGTACCGATACGTATGGTAACGCCGGTAGTGGCAGGAATGTGAACTGTTTGGAAACACGTACTGAGATGAGTTTTTTTCTTACTGTCGGGATATGGGGAGAGGGTTAAGACGATTACTTGCGTATTTGTTGACATTAACTTGGACGGTCAACATGGACACGGAACATTTTATTTCTGTTGTGGAAAGTTGCCATGCGCAACCGATGATAACAAATACCCTGCGTACGACTTGCCCGTGCAAAACACAGTTCGAAAGAGGTTATGGTAACACACAGACCGTACAGACAGCCATCTGTTGCTACGACGTTCAAGTTATACCGTACACGTTCTCAAGTTCAGATTGAACGCCTTGATTAATAGGCAACTTCTCTGACATAAAAACTGAAACTCGCTTCAAATCGCTGACTCACAACAGTGACGTCATGACACACTTTGAAATGAACACCCAGTACTAGACTATGACTGAACTATATAAAATAAAAAGTAGGTAGCCTACCTGCAATTAAAAAGCAAAGCGAAATCGACTGTAATTTACTTAAGGCGGGTGACGGGTGAAATTTTGGTCATTTTCATTCAAACATCGCATTTTTGCTTTCTTGTAAAAAATGAATCAGCAATCTCTTATTTATATGTTGAGCAAGTTTCAATGCTTGCGGGGCTCGAAAGCATAAAAATTACGCAACATATAAATGGCTGGACCCTTGAACTTCAATACCATGCAAGTTTTACAAGCTGTTTTCTCACAATTTTTTTTTCCAGCAGATTTCGTCTGGTTCGAAGTGTAAAGACTCTTACAATTTTGATGTTAAAAACATGAAATTTTTACTGCATGTTCTATACATTGTGGTTAACAAAATAGTGCATGGGTTTTATGATTAAATTAATACTTTTCTTAAATAAAATTAAATATTTAATAATAACAATAATAATAATAATAATAATAATTATTATTATTATTATTATTATTATTCTTTATTTATACTGGCAGGGTTAAGGCAATAGGGCCTTCTCTTACACTCTACAGGTCACAAAGTATATAAGTAGTTAAAATTTAACAAAAAGTTAAAGAACAGAATATTAACATATTACAAAAAATAATAATAATAATAATAATAGCATAATAAAATCGACACTAAACAACATGAAAATAATACCATAATAGAAAAAAGAAAGTAAAATGCGTTGGAATATAGTGAAAGCAACTCATTTAGTACAATGGTTAATATGGAAAAACGTAAGGAAGAATATATCAAAAGGGAATGTAATAAAATAATACTAAAAAAGAAAAGAAATACGAAAATTAAATAAAATTCACGATAAAAAGGCTATGACAATAAATTCATCGGCTGATAAAGAGAACAAAAAGGGGAAAGGAAGGAAAAAGAAATATATAGCCTATATTTTTACAAAACTATGGCAGAGAAAGGGGCTTATAACTGTTAGGAATCTAATTCAAAAAGTGCAATTTTAATTTATTTTTGAAACTAGACAATGTTCGACAGTCTCTGACATGTTGTGGTAGAGAGTTCCAGAGATGAGCTGCAGAGACGGTGAAAGATGAAGAGTAGAAGGATGTTCTATGTTTAGGAATGGAGAGTGTGTTATGGTGTTGTGAGCGAGTATCTATTTAGTGATATGAGGACAAATGTTGAAAACGAGAAGCTAGGTAGTTAGGGTTAGGGGTTTGAAGAATATTGAAGAGTAAAGTGAGAGAGTGAATAGTTTTTCGCTCCTTGAGACGGACCCAGGACAGCATATTTAGTGAAGGTGTGATACGGTCAGATCTACGGACGTTGCAAATAAATCGAACACATGCATTATGAACACGCTGTAGTCTGTCTGTCAGTCTCATGTTAAGGTCAGTGTAGAGAGTGTCACAGTAATCAAAATGAGGCATCAAGAGCGACTGCACTAAATTCTTCTTGAGAAGCAACGGAAGGAAATTTCGGATTTTTTCTAGTGTGTGAATTTTCATAAAAATTATTTTACATATGTGTGTGATTTGAGTATTCCAACTTGTAGTTTCAATGGAAAATTTGTATTTTTAGGTATGCAGTGGTTATAAAAATTGTTTCCCCCTTTTGTAGTAAAGATATAGGAAAAATGACGCATGATGTTTTTTCTAAATATGCCACTGGTCTTGCAAAAAAAAAAAAAATTAAAACATTTTACTCTGAAATTGAGAGACACATTTCATTTTGAAATACGAAAATTTTTATGAATACTTTTGTTAATAACTCAGAAGCTAATCGACTCACAGAAATGAAACTTCACCACATCATTATCTATCACACGGTGATTATGTGTACAAAAACTCAAGGACATGGCTTGAAAAATGTAGGAAATATAAATTTCACCCATCACCCCTTAAACTTTTGTTGCTTGTTTTTAGATCCTTTATCTATTTTCCCAAATATTTGCCACATATTAGTTAACACTCTGCATATGAATAACTATCTTAAGTGATTTCGTATAAAATGAATGACAAGGTTGTAAAACTAGACTCGTATTCCCCTTAGGGATTCGACCGCCGCACGTAGGGAGTCTTCAAATCATAACTAGTAACGACAAATCTTCGACTCCGAATGGCTCTTATGTTCTGTCTGACATTGAGACGTTCAGAGCTAAAGTGGATCAAGTCCATGAGACGTAGTTTTGAGATAATAGGACTTAAAGTTAACCTGCTCTAGTGGATTATCCAATTTCACTAGCAATAATTTTATTGATCCATTCTCAAATTCTAGATTTATAAAATATATACAATTTTATTGTGATGTTAATTGATGCAACGCTTTGGTGACTTGATCCACTATGGCTCAGAACATCGTGAACAAATAATCTGAGCCAAAAGTGACTGGTGTCACCTACTGGCGAATGCTTGGAATTGAGACTTGATCCATTACTGCTCGGAAAAGATCCAACTTGAGATAATCAGACAATGAATTAAACTCAATTTATGAAAATTTGTGACTTGATCTACTTTAGCTCTGAACGCCTCATATTATAGTGGCGAGGAACTACTTACGACTTACCATAATATTATTTATTTTTTTATTATTTAGACTATTATTTCATCATTCTGAAAGCAAGTTCATGTGCGGATTAGATGAAATTCAGTTTCTAACCCGCCATCACTCACTATACAATGACCATAAATTAACAACGAAAGTGACAATATATAACAAGTAACTGCCCAGAATAAATAAATAAATAAATAAATAAATAAATAAATAAATAAATAAATAAACAAATGTGTGAGTGAGTAAGTAAATAAACAAATAAAATTAAATAAATAAATTAATTAAATAAATTAAATAAAATAAATTAAAAAATTAAATAAGTAAGTAAATAAATACATACATAAATAAATAAATTAAATAAATAAATTAATTAAATAAATTAAATAAATAAAATAAAATAAATAAGATAAAATAAATAAATAAATAATGGTTTATTTAACGACGCTCGCAACTGCAGAGGTTATATCAGCGTCGCCGGTGTGGCGAAATTTTGTCCCGCAAGAGTTCTTTTACATGTCAGGAATTGGCTTGGTCACTAGCTAACGAAGAAACTGCCTATGCCTATTTAAGAATGCACTGGAAGGAATGGTGAACGGGAGAAAAGTTCGGCGCAGAAGAAGATTTCAGAAGATAAACAACATTAAGATAAATGGATTGTACGCGAAAACTATGAGGAAGGCGGGAAATAGGAAATATTAGAGAATGCCCTTCGGCAGAAAACTATTAATGATTGAATTATAACGACGTACACTGCGTGCTGATTGAATCATGCGGAGCTATAAGAGAGCAAAAAATGCAAACATTCATTCCACTATCCATTATGTGTAACTTGAGTCATCTATTCCAATTCATACATTTTATTTGTCGATGTTCGCTCCGGCGCCGAGGATCGAATTCGGGACACCCAGTTCTACGCACTGAGTGCTCAACCACTGAGCTACGCCGAGGCTCAACCCATAGCACAGGATCGAATCTTTCTCCTTCGGTTTTTTCCCCTTTGTGGCTGTGGATTGAGCCTCGGCATAGCTCAATGGTAGAGCACCCAGCGCGTAGAACTGGGGTCCCTGGTTTGTTCCTCGGCGCCGGAGTGAATTTTTCTCCGTCATCAACAAATAATAACCATAACAGATAATTCTGTATGACTAAAAAATTAATATTCATACATTTTAGTCATCTTTCGCAAACTGAACTGGAACAGAAATTGTGGAATAAACATCAACGGCAGCAGACTAAATAATCTAAGGTTTGCTGATGACGTCGTATTGTTCGCCAAATCACCCAGAGAACTGCAGTCAATGCTCCAAGATTTATGCGACACCAGCAGATCAGCAGGCCTCCTGATGAATATGACCAAGACACAAGTAATGTCGAACGGGCCGGAGTCACCCATAATAATTGATGGTGCAGAACTACTGTACAATACGTATCTGAATACGTATACCTAGGACAGCTAGTCTCCTTTCATCAGAAGACAGAGAAGGAAATAAAACGAAGGATTTCTCTCGCGTGGAAGGCATTCTGGAGTCTCAAGTTCATCGTACTGGAGGGAACACTCAGCAAGAAACTCAGAGTAGAAATATTGGAGACCTGCGTAACTCCTGTACTGTTATATGGGTGCCAGACGTGGTCTCTTACTGCCAAACTTCGTAACAGTCTCCAAATATGCCAAAGAAAGATGCTGAGAAAGATACTAGGCTTATCACTGAGGGACAGAGTTCCAAACGAAGTGCTACAAAAGATGTCAGCAATTAAAGATCCAGCACTGCAAGCCACCAACACCAAATGGAAGTGGGGAGGCCATGTTGCACGACTTAGAGACGAAAGATGGACGCAGAAAGTCACACTATGGGATCCCCGCATTGGCAAGAGATCACCCGGAAGACCAAGACGAAGCTGGGCCGACCTCTTCATTGAACGAGTAGGAAGCCATTGGTCAAGCAGAGCAAGACATAGGGAAGACTGGAAAAACATAAGAAGACAAGTGAACAGCGACTAAAACCAGTGCGACAGAAACAAGCGAACAATATCAAAGTGTGTAGAATGTGAACCATGTGAACAATTCCACTCTTACGCGGAGTAGCTCACCGCGTGAGACAAATAGAGCTCTCCCTCTATAGGAGGAGGCATTTGCCCTTAACGGGACATTTTTAGGCTAATCATTTCATTTCACATTTTAGTTTGCCGAATATCATTGTCCAGCCTGTCGAGTTTTTCGAAAAGAATACTGTGAAATAAGTGAAACTGGAATTAAATACTGTACATCATCAAAGAATACTTTCAACGTATTTTCTAGAGTAATCGAATGGTAAAGGATTTGTTCTACGCCGATTAGTCTGAAAATGTTGCCTACTCGATTGAAGAACAGGAAGAGCACTGTTTCCTATCGATATAACCCGTGAAAGTTCTTTAAAACTACAATTTAGCAAGAAATCGTGTAAAGAATTCTGGGCGGGCGTTGGAAAAGAGTTATCACACTCAGCAAGGAAGACTCTGAATGTCCTTACTTTCGGAACTTCCTACCCTTGTGAGCCCGGGTTTCTGGCAGTGACAGCCACCAAACAAAGTATTGTCCTGTGATCAACCTGGAACACGGCCTCAGAAAGGCCATTCCGAAAATATTGGTCTCGTTATGATGTTCAAAGGGACAGCCGCATCCATTTCACTATACTAGCTATGAAGTGTACTTTATTTCTATCTTGTAATTAAATTAATTCAAATACAGAGTGGCACAAAAACAACGAAGGGGTTTAATTTTTTTTTTTCAAGTTTTAAATTTGTTTCTCTTTAAAACAATAACATACAACATATGGAGAATTTATGAGCTAGTATGGAAGACTGTGTCATGTAGCTTGGCGTGTCAGTATACGAGAGGCAATCAACCAGATCACAATGTATATCTACACTCCAAACTCATGTAGGCTATTTTGGAACGTCAGTGCTATGAATTATTCAACACCGCCATAATGTAAATCTTTATAATCTGTAACATTTGTTTGTAATTGGTTAATTATCATCTTTCATCAAAAACTCGTTAAATGTTCAAATGTTTCGTAAGCAGTTATTGATGGCAAATCCAAACAACGTTAAACCATACGGTCACTAACCTTCATGTAATTTGAACTTTTAATTTTAACATATGACTTCTAATTGCACAACGTTGTGCTAATATGAAAATCTTACATAATACATTCCTGTGTTCACTATGCAAATAAATGTAAATTGGGATCTGAAGATGGCTACCAGTTAGTCGAAAACGTTAATCCTCACACCAACTAAAGATAAATAATTAAATTTATTAGGCTATAAGAAATATAGGCCTAAGTGTTTAAGACTTGTTATTTATTTATTGGGGCTAATATTGTTGGTGATTAGCAACAAGCTCTTTTTTACGGTGATGAGTTGTTAGCTTTTCGCCTACCCCCAAGCTGAAGGACCACCCTTATCGGCTTCCGCGATTGCTTATTCAATATATTCGCAGCTGAGGGCATCCTGCGCGTGTAAGACCCTAAAACGGCCTCTGGCTCGAAGCCAGAAATATCAATAAACAACAACACACCCTGCTAACTTTGATCTAGAATATGCCATTAGGAAAGTCCAGGAAAACGAGGAAGGATTGTAATTGAATGGGTTACATCAGCTGCTTGTTTATGCGGATGACGTTAGGAGAATATGTTTGGAGAAAATCCACAAACGATTAAGGAAAACAGGGGAATTTTACTTGAAGCAACTGAGGAGATAGGTTTGTTTGAAAAAAACAAAGTATACGATTATGTCTTGTGACCAGAACATAGTACAAAATGGAAATATAAAAATTAGACATTTATCCATTAGAAAGGTGGAAAAATTCAAGTACCTTGGAAAAACCGTAACAAATATAAATGACACTCGACAGGAAATTAAACGGAGAATAAATATGGGAAATGCCTGTTATTATTCGGTTGAGAAGTCTGTTCTCGATAAAGCTGAAAGTTAGAATTTGTAAAACAGTTATAACTTATTACCGGTTGTTCTTTATGGTTGTGAAACTTGGACTCTTACTTTGAGAGAGGAACAGAGGTTAAGAATGTTTTTTTTTAAGTTGGTTATTTAACGACGCTGTATCAACTATTAGGTTATTTAGCGTCGATGAGATTGGTGATAGCGAGATGGTACTTCGCGAGATGAGGCCGAGGATTCGCCATAGATTACCTGGCATTCACCTTACGATTGGGGAAAATCTCGGACAAAACCCAACCAGGCAATCGGTCCAAGCGGGGATCGAAGCCGCGCCCGAGAGCAACTTCGGATCGACAGGCGAGCGCCTTAACCGATTCAGCTATGCCAGTGGCTCTATGGATGTTCGAGAGTAAGGTGCTTAGGAAAATATTTGGAGCTAAGAGGGACAAAGTTACAGGAGAATGGAGTAAGTTACACAACACAGAACTGCACACATTGTATTCTTCACTTAATATAATTACGAACATTACATTCAGACGTTTGAGATGGGCAGAGCATGTAGCACGCATGGATGAATCTAGGAACGCATATAAGCTTAGAGCAGGCATGTCAGAAATCAGACTCTGAATGTGCAGTTACTGTATGTGCGCGGATCGCCGGTCTGTGCGGACTGCATCACTCAAGGGTTGCTCTTACCAGTTCTTAGCTGGAGGGGTGTAGAATAATCTATTCTGCACTTCTAGGGTTGGATTAAATAGGCATTTGGACATTATAAATACACTTAGCAGAAGGAAAAAAACACGGTTATTATCAGTGTCTATACATGACAATTGTAATACAAGAAACTTTAGGCTTACTCAGTTATACTTGACAAAGTAGTGGTTTGTAAAGTATAATTTATTAAAATGATTTTTATATAGTATTTGAAGAAAAAGAATATTGCAGTAATTTCGAAACAACAAAAAAAAAAACGAACACAGTATTTAATTTTACGTAGTAGGTACAAATTATTTTAAATAATAGACCCTATTCTTTCATTATTCGTCAAGCATTATTATTTATTGGGGCCATTGGTACACAAATGTTAAAGAAAATATACTCTCAATTGATTACATGCAGTAGGACATTGTGAAGTTTTTACACTGAAATAATTTTCTTGCTTTTTTTTTTCAATATAAATTAACATTAATATTAATAAATGATATAAATTAAGCTTAGAATTTAAATTCATATATAGTTTATCTAGAAAACGTTGAGAGCAAGTATCGACAAATTGGAAGCGTTACTGAAAGAAATTAAAAGTGTAGTTCACAAGCTGTGAAGCGACGATATTCTATTTATGTCAGGTTTAAAGATTTATTAATGTAAGTATAATAGCATAATATAGTGACGTGAGACGGAAAATTTGCCATTATATATTTTTCCAGAAAAATTTTCCGCCTTGCAAATAGTTGCTTACAACCTCAAGAGCCTTAATGTATTCCTCACAATATTCTCATCACTTACCAGCTTATGAAATGAAAGTCGTAAGTCGTCTAATATTTGATGGCTGTGTTAGTACAGACTCTAAAACAACGCCAATGTAAAGTTCGTTTTGCCGTGAGAGTACGGATTAACTTTACTAATCTGATCTAAACTGTCACAACACTATTACCTCGACATGGGCTGATCAAAACCTTTCCTTTTAAAATAATTATTATTGGCTGAGGAAAATATTATAACAATTATGTCATATGATTCATAATTTCCCTTCTTCACTTTATTTATCATAACTCATTCACAGACAGCCAAATCAGTACCCGTACTGAAACTGAGTTACTGAAAGAAAAACTGATATGCTGTTGCAGGTCTGTCTAGCCCTGTCGCGTTCCCCTCCAAGGCGATTCACTCCCTCCAGATAGGGGAATAGAAAATGCACATCGCACAGAGACTACTGCACAATGTGCGAGACTGCACAAAGTGCAGGGTTTTGGCATGCCTGGCTTAGAGTGTTAGTTGGAAGAATAGAGGGGAAGAGACATTTGGAGAGGCCAAGGCGTACATGGGAGGACAATGTTAAAATAAATTTGAGGGAGGTGTTAGGCCTACTGGATTAACCTTGCTCAGGATAGGGACCGATGGTGGGCTTATGTGAGGGCGGTAACGAACCTCCGAGTTTCTTAAAAGTCATTAGTAAGTAAGCAAAGCCTAATATTGTTAGATGCATCAACAACTAATCGGAAAAGTTTTGAAAATATTGAATGAATGAATGAATGAATGAATGAATGAATGAATGAATGAATGAATGAATGAATGAATGGTCACCTATGCTAGGGGTGGGTTTAGCCGGCTAAATACTGACACCCCTATCGTACCTCCAACAGTGCCCATCCTAGTGGAATCACATCTCTAAATTATCAGCAAGATCTGGTCTTAAAAAAATTGTTCATATCGGGTTATCGCTCACTATAATAGATGCGGCATTGCCATAATTGTCTTCAAAGAAAAATGGTCCAATAACACGTTATGATGTAAGCCTAATTGCGCACCAGACCGTACATTTAAGTGGGTGTAATTCTAGCTGCTGAACTATCTTTGGATTCTCATTCTGCTTGTTTACGAAACCATTCAAGTGAAAATGACTTTCATCGCTCGTTATCTGATGATTCATAAAGCAATTTTGTTCTCGGACCAATTCTTGTAAGCGAACAGTGCACGTCAGACGTTGTTAGTTGTCTCTTGGTTTCAGTTCTTGCACTAATTGGTTCTTGTACGGTAATAGGTGTAATTATTTTCATAAGATTCTTTGCACTGACCTCCGAAGTATTCCCTGCTCAGCAGATCGCCTTCGGGTTAATATTCTGGAGTTCTCATCAATACTCCCCTGAAAACGTTCAATATTCACGTCAAAACAAGAGTCGGATCATTGATTTAAAGCAGCGTTGTCAGACAGAGACTAAATGGAGTGGAGCGTTCCACTAGACTGGTTGCGTGCTCCGGTGTTTCCACAGACATAAACAAGTTCACGCTCCGATCTAGCTCCACAACCGGTTTTGGAGCTTACAACTCTGACACTACTGATTTAAAGGGTGCATTTCGCACATTAAAATGACGGCGATAAATTCGTTGGGTCTGGATTATTGAAATACTAGCAGCTTGTGCAGCAAATGCTGCAAACTAAGCTCATTAGACGTTCAAATAAAAAATTTTCAGATTTATTTTGAATGAAGAATACCAGACATTTTGAAAGTTATTCGCTTCCGTAATAATGCAACATACTCCCTCTGAATGGTTTTTTTTATGCCAAATACTTTTTCTTAAACCTATCCACCTTCAGTTTTTGAGTTTCAATGCGAAAACGCAAGTAACAATGTCAGGACAATCAGTGGGTTTTTCATGTGGGAGACAAGCAATAGCTATTTCAGGTCATTGTGGATTGTAGGTGAAAGTTAAAAAAAAAAGTCAGGTTTGCTATGCTTTCGAACAATAGACATAGCATCTTGGTATAGTTGCTGCATGTAGAGCTTGAAATGTAGAGGGTAAAATCATTTTATCCTGCTAAGAGATCTTGCTGAAATGGTCGGAAGACTACAAAATTTTGTAGGCCTCTTATTTTATCAGTAAGTAATACCGCCTTTCCTTAGTAATTGTAATATTTGCACTCTCTCGAGCCAATACTGAAGAGAATGACGCATTTAAGTATCTACATCACACCGACATTAAGTATATGAAAAAGACCCAACACCACTTGATTAATAACTATAAATATAGGCCTATTTGATTTTAATAATATTATTATCTTACGCAAGTTTTGTAGTTTTATATATATATATATATATATATATATATATACACATCATGGCATTAACTATAATAACATTTCATTTCTAATGATAATAATGTCATAAAGCCACCTCAAGTTTTGTAGATTTTAATATCCAATACACAGCTGTACTCGGAAAATTACACAACACAGAATCAGACCTGTAAATTATTTTTAACAAGTCTTGAAGTTTTCAATAACCAATTGAACTCTAAATATGTCAGCAATCCTGCAGGTCATGGCCTTCGTGTAATAGCCTATTATTTATTGTAGTGTGTGTTTTGTTTTATTCTGTAATGCAATTAGTTTTTTTTAGTTGGTTATTTAACGACGCTGTATCAACTACGAGGTTATTTAGCGTCGATGAGATTGGTGATAGCGAGATGGTATTTGGCGAGATGGGGCCGAGGATTCGCCATAGATTACCTGGCATTCACCTTACGGTTGGGGAAAACCTCGGAAAAACCCAACTAGGCAATCAGCCCAAGCGGGGATCGAACCCGCGCCCGAGCGCAACTTCAGACCGGCAGGCAAGCGCCTTAACCGACTGAGCCACGCCGGTGGCACGAAATGCAATTAGTTCTCAAAACTGACGAAAGATGGATTTTGGAAAATAGGAAAATTATGTAGGAAAAGTACTGCTTCACTGAAAGTTACTATTTTTCTAAAAATCCTTGGATGCCAAGCTTCAAAACGACGGGTCACTCATTAAAATCCGTTCAGCTGTTTTCCCGTAATTTTCATTACCAGTCCAAATGCGCAGCAAATGCTGCAAACTAAGTTCATTAGAAGTTCAAATTAAAATTTTTCAAATTTATTTCCAATGTAGAATAGCAGACATTTTGAAAGTTATTTGCTTTCATAACAGTGAAACATACTCCCTCTGAATGCTTTTTATGCCAAATACATTTCCTTGAACCTGTCCATCTTCAGTTCTTGAGTTTCAATGAGAAAACGCAAGTAACAATGTTAGGACGATCAGAGAATTTTTCATGTGGGAGTAATGCAGTAGCTATTTCAGATCATTGCGGATTACAGGTGAGAGTTAAGAAAATTTCAGTTTCGATTAAACCAAAGAAATATGAAATTAATTTTGATTTAGTTTTAAGATGCAGCTAAAATAGGAAGCATGACTCATTACTACCTAGGAAAATTAGAGAATCACACATATAAATATCTACATCACACTGCCATTAAATATATGAAAAAACTCACATCATTTGACTAATAAATATAAAAATATTTCATTTTTAATAACAATATTGCTACCTTACGTAAGTTTTATAGTTTTCAGTAACAATATATATAGCTGTTACTCAGTAAATTATAGAAATAAAGATCTAATTTAAATTATTCTTTCTCTGCGTCTACTTATATAAAACCTCAAAAGGTTTCACTTTCATATCATCAATAAAGCATTAATGTGTGTAATTAGTGACATTAACTATAATAATATTTCATTTTTAATGGTAATAATCTTATCAAACATTCTTAAGTTTTGTAGTTCTTAATATCCAATACACAGCTGTACTCGGAAAACTACTGACCAGAGAATCAGACCTGTAAATTATTTTTATACTCCATCTGAACTCTAAATATGTCAGCAATCCTGCAGATCATGGCCCTCGTGTAATATTGTTTATTGTAGTGTGTGTTTTGTTTTATTCTGAAATGACATATTTCTCAAAACTGACGACAGATGGATTTTGGAAAATAGGAAAATGATGTAGGAAAATTGACATTTCACTGAAAACTACTATTTTTCTGAAAAATTTTGGGTTCCAAGCTTCAAAATGAGGAGTCATTTATTAAAATCCGTTCAGCCGTTTTCCCGTAATTTCCATTACCAGTTCAAATTATATACATATATATATATATATATATATATATATATATATATATATATATATATATATATATATATATAGGCCAAATGTTCAAAATAAAATTCTACTATTTTGGTTCGTTGAATAATGGAGTACCCTTCGATACTGAATCTCCCAGGTGTAGGCCTACTTCACAAATTCTGAAAAAATAAAAAAATAAAAACAGTGAATTAAAAAGAATATTCATGATTTTTTTCAATCCCTTGGCTACTTTTGCGACACACTGTACAGGTATTATAGATTAAATTAGTCGAAGCTGTTCATTTTCTACTTCTGCTTGTGGGGGGGGGGGGCGAAATTAATTAAATGTTGTAAGGGAAGAGCAAGGCACAGAAACTTGAGAACTGCTTTAAGCCCCAAAACATTTGTGTGAAGAAGTTTCCGCATAATGCCGCACATAATAATTATTTAAACAGAAAGCTTAAGTTTCTTGCATGCATAGTTTACTCTTTCGTTACTTAATTAGGCTCTTTGTCAGCATGACGTCATGCTACTGCAGCCTACAACATAAGGAACGCAAACCTACTTTCTAAGGCAGATAAATTATCACCAGGCTTCGAGACTTTGGACCCGATACAATAAGTTTACTGTGCATACACTATAGGTTGTTGTCTCGCTGCAGGTAGATAGAAATGTGTTGAGGTAACAACGTTGCTATTTAGAGTACGGTAATATGGGAAAACATACATATGTACATTCTGAAAGTAAATATACATTACACAATGACAATGTCAAAAGAATGTGAAAATCATTTATTCTCCTGTCTTTTATAAGCATTTGTGTTTAATTATACACAGTGTTAATGGTGGAAATAAGCTTGTAGCAATGTTAATTTTTTCATTTATCCTATTGGTCGTCTTTAGGAAGTGCAGTTACAGTACCGAAATGCAATGTACTACAAGAGACATTCTCAGTGTCTCAAACGTAAATTTTTTCGGTTATTTGCCAAAGTTTGTACCGTAGAAAGCTGCGCTCTACGTCGCATGACGTGATAGGAGCAAAACGAAAAAACCTAACATCATTGCAGTCCTAAGAGACAGTCCTTTATTCTCGGGTGACTCTATGTCCACTAATTTGCTGTTTATGTTAAACAATGTTCCATATCCGTTATTTTTACATAAAATTTATTTCCACATCTGTTTTACACGATCAGTAACCGGTGTACTTGGTGTCTCATTAATTCTCTGCATCATTTTCTAAATTAATTTAGGGCTTCCGGCATCTCTTGCTTTGACTTTTCTAACCGTGTATATTTATTGTATGGTAGTGTGTAAGTTTCAATTTGTTATGATTAGTTTAAAATATAACCCTAATATACTATATGTAAAATAGGGTTTATAAATATGGAATAAATACTACTACTACTAACCGTGTAATAGTTTCAGACACAGTTTGTATGAAAACCAAATTATCCGTCAGAACCTTCAAATCCAGAGCGTTTTCCTTTGCGTATTTGTTGGCATCCATTCTACAGTACCCTAACCCACTGTACGCTTGCTTTACCAGTATACTCAGTACGCAGTTATGCGGATTTCCCACTGAACTGCTCTATTGGGTCCGAAGTCTCGAAGCTTGATTATCACATTCTTCTCGGGTATCGAACCCGGGACCGCAAGATTTATGTGCTAAAATATTGAACTTTAAAATGTGGCTTCTATATGTCCGTGCGGTTACAGTCAGTTCCTCGTAAAGCACGTGACACGCACTGTCCCTCCAGACACCACTTAACCAACTTCTCGCTCTCTCTCTGCGCTCCCCACGCTGCTCCGCAGTGGCGCCAGGATTTCAATTTGAGCCACATGTCGGCGTTTATGGCTCGATTTCTTCAAAAGAAGACATCACGGGTTGCGAGGGGCGCGCTAAGAATCTGAAGTCGCTACTGTGATGTTTTATTGAAGCCTGGAATATCCATTTAACACAAGGATGAAGGAACTGTGGCCCGCGGAACTATTTCTTGCGGCCCGACGGCAAGACAAAACCGCACACATTGAGGACGTGACCAGAGAGTCTAAATTAGTGGAAAATTGCCTTCGACAAGGACTTCTGATCTGCCATAGTGGGGAATCGTGGAGTGGTACGTGATTTTTTCCTTTGCTTACCTGCTAACTATCAATTTCTAAATTAAAAATCTACGTGTCCTTGCCAGCAATATAGGTGCTTAAGCTTTTTCATTGGAACATTTAATTCAGTTCCAAGTTTTTAACTTTTACTTCTTCATTTCACACTGTAATCAACTCAGTTTGTTCCTGCTTTATTTGCGTTTAATTGCAATGGGCATAGGATTATTACAACTGTTTTCTTCCATTACATGTACCGTAATATTACATTTATGCACAATTTGTACAGTAGTGGCAAAAAACCGGACCGACGGAATAATCAAAGTCTCCGAAATGAGCCACTGCGCATGCCACGCCCGCATTCACAAGATAGCTAATAATCTATTGAAACTGTTGTAGTTTCAACTGCTGACGTAGCCCATTTCGAAAGCCATTATCTGGTAAAATTCATGTTCTGGGAATAATAAGTTAATTAAGTAGCAAAATATCGCTACACTCGAAAAGGATTGGGAATAAATTTGAATAAGGAACAAAAAAAAAGTTTCCTTCCCAGGCAGGATTCAACTACGAAAGTCTTAGTTACCAGTCTATCGTGCTCTGGAGTGAACAAGGCTCTGAAATCAGCTACAAGGTTTTTTTTGTCACAACGGTACTTATATACAGTTAAACATATTTTAAAGAGGACTGACTCTATTTTGGATAGGCAAAATTTCAGATATTAAATGTACACCCTTGTTTAGAGTTAAAAAGTTAGAAACAGACTCATAAATTGTATAATGAAAGCATCACGTGTATTAAAAAAAAGTTGATACAATGCGTATAGTAGGTGCAGTAGACTATTACCAAATCTAAATATTTATTCTTCGCTATTTCTTTAAGAAAGATCCGAAATTTTCTTTTGCGTTTTTGTTCGCACATTTGAAATGTGATTATGGAGAAGAATGGAGTGTGTGAAATGGACATTCCAAATAACAAATGAAGCTGTGCTAGAAAGAGAAGGTAAAGAAATAATAAGTTTAATGCTGAAACCTATCAGGAAGACAAAGGGAAATTAACTGAGTCACTATCTAAGAAAGAACTGCCTACTGAAGGATGCACTGGAAGGAATGGTGAATGGGAAAAATTGGAGCAGAAGAAGATATAAGATGACAGACAAGATTAAGATATATGGATATGCAGAGACGAAGAGGAAGGAGGAAGAAGAAAGATTGGAGAACGCTGAGTTTGCAGTGAGGGATGTCCTTGGACAGAATGAATGAATGTATGAATGTCACGTCTGCTTAGTGCTAGGAGTGGGTTTAGCGTAAACAATAAGACGTGTTGTTGCCCACACACGTATTCCTGTGACCTGCTTAGTGACAATTTTTTTGTACTTGTTTTCGGAACTGCTTCTACAGTCCGATCAAGAAGTCTCTCCGCAGTGCTTGTGTAGCCGAGAATCCACTAGGCAGAGAATTCAAGTGGCAGCACTGACCGATAAGCTTATGATGGACTTGGGATGTGAGCTTGTCAAACCGGAATTAATGGGGAAGTGCCAACTTTCTACAGGATTACTAGAACTAATGGATTATATTAACTTATGGCCAGAAAGTGTTGAGATTAAAAATAAGTATAAATGAGTGCACTGTATATCGTACGCAAATTTTGTATTTCATAAATACAGTTTAAATTTCTTTACAAAAACTCAGTTACATGACTTACACCTTTCGATTAAAATGGTTTTCGGTTGATAGACGTTCGGTTAAAAGAGGTTTTACTGTATATCGTCGTTGTTTTTATGAAATCTATGTGACAATACAGAGCATATTTTTTCAGAACGAAAAAAAAATTAAATAACAATAGGCCTACACTGATCCTCGATGATGTCACTGACATCCAGCACATTCACCAATGTTTTCTACAGAATTAGGCTATCTATTATTCTTATGCAGGCCTATTGATATTTAATTATTTTTTTCTCCCTCCTGAAAAAAATATGTTCTGGACTGTGACATAGGAGATTTCATAAAATAAACGACGATATGTAATGTGCCTTCGTGTTCATAATTCGAAGAGTTAACAGTTATTTATGCGATAGACTATACACAGACGCTTTCACGACTAAGATATCGCCTAATTTATGCAAAATTCTTTTCATTATTCGGATAGCCTACAACTCTTACCTAGTAGGGTGATTCCAACAGTTCTCTACCACTGATATTACGAAGCCTTTTCTTCTCATTTTGCAAGTCTATTTTTCAGTTCCTCCTGGTCGTGGTAGGAATTATATACAGACGCATGTTACGACGAAAAGAATATGAAGACGTTATCAAGTAATATAATTCGTATTTCACAAGCAAGTGTGTGAATGGCAACGAAATGAATGCCTTTATTTTATTTTTACTTTTTAGAACAAAAGAGCGAAATCGCTTGGCTATGACACACGATGAGCTATCGCTAGAGTGAAATATCGTTTCAGCGAATTTAAGTTCATGGATTTATATGAGCTTATATTGTAAAATCGCAAGATTTTAAGCTAGATTCATGTATCTGAAAAATATAATTCACAGTTTTACAGTCAGAACAGTAAGCGTCCGTATTGTGTACCACCTACACCTTACAGGATGAGTAAATATAAAAATATTGCATTTATAATGTTGAATAGCCACAGGCGATAGCGCGTCTGCTTGCTGGTGCGGACGTAGGTTCGATTCCCATTTGGCATGATTATCTGATTGGTTTCTTTTCCGATTATTACGATATACCGAAGTACATAATATGTTATTTTCGTGCAGGAATTCTGCGTTATCATATGATGAAGAATGGACAGAACAGAGAAAAATTCTCTCAGGCACCGGGACTTGAACCTGGGTCTTCAGCTCTACGTGCTGACGCTTTACCTACTAAGTCACACCGGATTCCAGTTCCGATGCCGGATCGAATCCCCTCAGTTTAAGTTCAGTTTTCCCTTTGGTGGCCTACCCTCATGTACTGTGTCACAATGTCCAACGCACTATGTACAGAAGTGCACTCATTATGAGCGACTAAGTGGCCGGGATCCGACGGGTTGAGCGCCGTCTTGAATCACAAAGTGATTACTTACGCATATATTATTATGATGTACCGAACTACATATGGTATTTCCGTGCAGGAATTCTGCGTTATCATATGATGAAGGATCCATATAACAGAGAAAAATTATTTTCCGAGGTTTTCCCCAACAGTCACATTGTTATCGTTCATCATGTTCAATCAATAACTTATGCGGATGACATAGTATTGATTAGTGACCCTAAGGATGATCTGCAATGCCTGTTATATAAATTTATTACTGAGTGCCTAAAATATACACTAATATGAAAATTTCAATTGTTGTTGTTTAGTCAACTGTCCGAAGATAGGTTTGAACCTCACAAGTGATACCAACATGGCACCATTTATGAGGCAACTAGGCCAGGAGATAATGGTGTAGGGTGGCCAGTTTCTTTCCCCCTCCATTGCATATATCGCCGATTAGTTACATATTATTGCTTCAGATGAATACAAACAATTGTTCTTTCTCTGACACATAAAATTTCAATTAAAAAATCAAAATCCCTGGTAACATTGAAACAATCTCGATAATGTAAATTGGAAATACGACAAATGATACATTAGAATAATGAGTTTTACACATTTGGACACAGGACTTACAAGCAATGGAATCCTACAATCAGAGGTTATGAAACAAACAAAGCAGCAAGGGTTGCTGGATAAATGAACGACTGTAATCTAGGGAAATAAATATCCAAGAACAGATGCCAAAGTAAAGATTTATAAATTTGTAGTACGAACTATCCTCACGCATGCATCTGAAATGAAGGCTGATTAATAAAAAAATTGGAAACACAAGAAATAGCTATAACTTATTTAGAAAAAATAATAAGAAAAAGAAGATGTGACAGCATAATAAGCGAACGTGTTCAGGAAATGTGCGAAATTCAGCCAATAAATGACTGGATAACAAGGAGACAAGATCGGAACAGTCATGTACCGAGAATAAGTGAGGACAGAATAGCTCATGTTGTATGTAATAAAATACTGTAATATCATAATGGTCGAAAGTTCATAGTTTTTACTTACTTACTTACAACTTACAAATGGTTTTTAAGGAACCCGGAGGTTCATTGCCACCCTCACATAAGCCCGCCATCGGTCCCTATCCTGTGCAAGATTAATCCAGACTCTATCATCATATCCCACCTCCCTCAAATACATTTTAATATTATCCTCCCATCTACGTCTCGGCCTCCCCAAAGGTATTTTTCCCTCCGGCCTCCCAACTAACACTCTATAGGCATTTCTGGATTCGCCCATACGTGCTACATGCCCTGCCCATCTCAAACGTCTGGATTTAATGTTCCTAATTATGTCAGGTGAAGAATACAATGCGTACAGTTCTGCGTTGTGTAACTTTCTCCATTCTCCTGTAATTTCCTAGGTAGTTATTTTACTACTAATGTTACCCTTCCTGTTCTATAAAGACTAGTTACAGTTCATAGTTTTTAGTTTTTACAGAAAAAAAATGTTTTTTTTTTTTTCTCAAATGTGTAACACTCTCTTATTCGGTAACTATTGCGAGTAAGATCGTAATTTTTGTCAATATCGATAGGAAATCTAAAAACTGTGTGATGAATCTTGTCTCATTGTGAAAAGAGAGAGAAAGGAGATATGTCTTACCTCGTCTGTGTTGTTATTGCGATGGGGGGAGTGAAGCGATGCCAGTGGCGGAAGGGACTAGTTGATACATTCTGTAGCGCAAAATGAAGTAACAAAATATCTCTCTTCGTACTGTATAGTTCCGTCACTGAGCTTGTCTTTCGAAAAACTGAGTACCGGTAGCCTGTACAATAACAAGGTTTTGAAAGGAATCCTAAAAATTTACAACTCTCCTATAATCTCCACCCTCATTTGAAGGGACTTGGTTTTACTGCTACTGAGACAAGATAAACCTTACCAGGTATAATAAAAAATAATTTATTCCTCTGGCGTATTTCGGTAGTGTGGACAGTTTTAGTGTAAATTTAATTTTAAGAACCTCTAATTTCAAGCCATTGCACAATGCGAGCAGGATGCAACAACGTCGAAGAAGAGAGCAGCTCACTTACCGAGTTAGTTGACCTCTTACATCTGTATACGAGTAGTGTGTGTTAGCGACGATGTTGTCGGACTGCTGAAACTTAAACCTTAATTTTATAATGAACCGTGCATTTAATCACAAAACGTAATATAGGTTTTCTATTCACTTAAATGTACCCTATCGTTTCTTTCAATCTGCAAGATTATTTTACTACTCTACTCTGTATATCAAAAGTTATACGAGATAATATTCCAGCTGGAAAGATATCCCCGGGAAGACCACGGAAAATATGGAACTATTCACTTCTCAACAAGCTGGAAGACTAGGGTTAAGAAAGGAAGAAGAAGAAGAAGAATAAGAACAAGAAGATGTTTAAGCAAGCTACTGATAGACATTATGGCCAACAGGTGTGCGATCAAAAACCTCGAAAGCAATATTTCAAATCCAATACGCAGTCACAATGTTACCGTAAATTATTCCTCAGTCTTGCTCTCTGCATTTGTGCACTCAAGACCAACTTCCCCTTGGGGAACCGCATTATTAATTTCAATCAACTGTGTGTGCGTGGGTTCTTCGCTCTTCGCTTCCACGTGGAAACTTTCCCCGATTATTCCCATCTCACATTTAATGTGGATTAAACAGACTTCCTTTCTGACTTGTACTTGTCCCAAAGGGGTTATAATGCTTCATTACAAAAGAAAAACCAGAAGATGACACATTCTCTCTCATTACATTCCCGTTTACTATACACTTTCTTGAACAACCACTCAAATGAAATAATTTTATATGTAACCAAATACTTATCTCGAAGGGGTTATGATGCTTCATTACAACAGAAAAACCAGAATATGACACAATCTCTCTCATTACATTTCTGTATCATATTATAAATTATATTCTCGTTCACTGTTCACTTTCTTGAACTATCACTAAAATAAAATAATTGTATATGCAACCAAGTAAGAAGATAAACTTTCATAGTTTACACAACGCAGAACTGCACGCATTGTATTCTTCACCTAACATAATTAAAAAAATTACATCCAAACGTTTGAGAACGACAGGGCATGTAGCACGTATGGGCGAATCCAAAAATGCATATAGTGTTAGTTGGAAGATATGAGGGAAAAATACTTTTGGGGAGGCCGAGACGTATATGAAAGAATAATATCAAAATGGATTTGAGAGAGGTGGTATATTTATTTATTTGCTAATAATTGTAACATAAAATATAATATAAACAGAAAAAACTTTAGCTCGCCCCTGAAAGAGAAGAACTCGTGCTCAGGGGCGGATTCCTGAATTGAAATTAAAAAGTATATAATACAATTTGTCTTATGTCTACTACCCAATAAGAACATATAAATTTAAATTTACAATTTTTCATTTTTATAAAATCCATACATAACATTTTAAATTTAATATTAGAACTATTAGAATTGACAAGATTAGGATATTAAATATAAATCTGTTATATGTTCTTGGGCATAAATTACTACTATGATTAAATACTGTAGCAGTGTTGCATTTTGGTTCAAACAATCTTAAAGAATTCAAACCTTTTGTTTCATAACTATGAGAATACAATTCAAAATTATTTAGATTTTTTGTATGAATTTTATTAATACAATATAATAAATTTGTCTTATTTTAAGCTCATTAAAGTTAAAAACAATTTTTGAGATGGAAAATCAATAGGTTTACGAAGACATATTTTAAACATTTTCTTTTGTAATAAATAAAGTGGATTAAAATTGGATTTAAATAAGCTACCCCATCCTATATGATGCTAAGGATTAGATTAATCCTGCTCAGGATAAGGACCGATGGCGGGCTTATGTGAGGGCGGAAATGAACCTCCGGGTTCTCTAAAAAGTCATTTGTGAGTAAGTAAGTAAACTTTCGTAGTGTAAATGTACACAAAACAAATTTCCTTGCAGTCCTAATTGCAAACAGTAACATTTATGACGTAGTTTATAAATTACATAATTAAGTAAATGTAATTAATTATAGAGATAATGATATGAAATAGCTATTCACATATTGTTATCACTTATAACATTATTTTTCATTCAAGAACACTTGTATTTACAATTAACAGGAATATTGGAAGATATCAGTCACTCAAATGAAGTTGTTATATCTATCTACGTGAAGCAGGTTCCTGCCCGAGTCATTTCTCGTTACTACTGTATAATAAGGATAGAATCTGAACAAGTATTTTCAGTAATCCTCTTAAAATACCGACTTAGCGAAGTACTGTCTGCATTTCAACTTATTAATTATAGAGGGAAATGAATACAGATTCACAGACTAAAGTTGCAACTTGGAATACACATAAACTAATTTCTCACAAGAAAATGTTTTCTTATTTTTCTGCATATCCATAACGGCCAAGATTGGATTACTTTATTAAATAGGTCAATTCGTGAAGATAACTTCTACTAAACATTTTTGCCTTGAGAAGTCTTCGATTAGAGTAGGCCCTAATAATTATACAACTGATAATACATCTGTGACAACATTCACCAAATATGCTGCCTGTACCATTTCATTCATAACTTAATCAAATATAAATATAATATTGTGAAAACAAACAGTACTGAAATTATCGCTCGACTACTGTGTATGTTTGTCTAGCAACCAAGTATTTATTTATTTGCAAGAATATTTAGATATGAGCCGTTCAGAGCAAAACTGGTGCAAGTCAAAATTGGGTAATGAGGTTTAAAGTGAAAATTCTGTAAAATACAGCACAAAGTAGCAATTAATATGCCCTCCTTGCTATCCACTAACTAATAATAGTTCAAATAAATTAAATATTAATTGCTACTTTGCGCTGTATTTTACAGAATGTTTACTTTAACCCTCATTACCAATTTTTGACTTACACCACTTCTGCTCTGAACGGCTCATATATTACTGTACATTCAATGCTTGGCATACTGCTGCAATTGGACGGAGTTACGCAATAATATACCAAGCGACAATTAAAATAAATAAATATATATATATATATATATATATATATATATATATATTTGCACAGATCTGTTGATGGCAGACTAATTTAACTCGGGAAAATCAAGAATGCGATATCTGAATTTTGCGGCTATTTATAAGAAAAAATGCGTTTATTGCATAAAATTAATTAATTTATTTTGCTTTGAAATATTAATTCAACTGCTGGTCTCTTATTAAAAATCCTTTAGCCTTTTCTGCTATTATTTGTGATATTTTTTTGTAATAGTATGAATGTTACAATACTTCTTGCATAAAATGTTTTATAAAAAACAGATTTATTTCAATGGCCAATATCTCGAAAAAGGTTTTTGGCGCTTGGTCGCTTAATGCGTAACTCCGTCCAATTATAGTTCTCAAAACACAGAGAAAACAAGAAAACTCTTTATTATTTAGTATTATTTCTGTTCATACGGGCTTTAACGTATAAATGACCAAGTTTGAAACACGTTTCAGATGTCTTTGGTGAAATGTTTCACAAACCATCACCTGGTAACACAGGTATGTTACAAGTTGTTGACACGGCCATAAACACACCCGCTTTGCGGCAAGAACTCTTTGGGAAATGCATACTTTCCCTGGGACACATTTTCATTATCCATTGCATTCACCTGACCTCATACTACCCGATACTCATGCATGGGGTGTGTTAAAGGGGTCCATCTTTATGAAGAATCTACTGACAAATATTGTGAAATTAAGGTAAATTTGTGTAGGCCTGTAGGCTTTCTTTCACGATCTGCAGCAATCTCTATTTCCAAATATGTCTGAGAATCTACGTAAATGATATGAATGATGTATATAAAAAATAATGGAAAGCATTTTGGACACGTGTTTTCTGAAAAAAAAGTCATTGAACATGGAATTTTGTTTGAAAATATACGTTTATGTTTCAGTTTATTAAAGTGTTTTACTTAACTGAAGTTTATAGATTACTACAGGGACATCATTTTATTTTTATTAACATTTTTAATATTAACCTGGCTATACCTTTAGAGAACCGGAAACATCGTTCGCTACCTCTTTCCACGACTGGAGTTCCATGATACCGGCGTAAAACACAAACACATCACTTTACTAGGTATAGGAGGAAGAAAAGTACTTCATCCATTTACATAAACTAGGAAATATCGCGATTTTGAGTTCCATAATTTTCATTAGGTTTTTGTTTAATCAGAATGCAGTACTGTATTAAGAATAAGTGTTTTTACTCACGAACTGAGCTATCCATGCGAACGTATTCATTATGCAGTGTATATTATACTGTCTACACCACATTAGCGTACAATATAGAGAATGAAGTTCAATTGAAAAATAATCATAATATGGATATTTAAACACATTTTTGAAAATGGTGGCCGTTCATTTCGATACAGGCTTCAGTTCTTTTCTGCATATTATCGCACTATAGACTATTGCATCTAATTTCAATTGCCAGTTTCGTCCTTCGTACTAGTAACTCATGTTGAAATAATTCTGTACCTACTCTATAAAAGAGTACCTTACGTACTGTAAATTCAATCTTCACTTCTGCCCGATCCGCACAGATAAAATTACTCAGACATGCTATCTACTGTCCGTCCAAGTGGTCATGCCGCAGAATCGTAGAAAGGAGGGAAATCACGTGACAGTTAATTACTTAACGAGGCCCTTTTATTTAAGTTATTTTAAACAGTTGTATAATATTACGTAAACGTCCAATTCCTAACAGAAATTAATGTTTTCAGAAAATAACTAAGACAGGGGTGTCAGGGGTTACAGAGGGGCGTGCAGAAGCAGGTGGGGGAAATCGGAATGCGACATAGGCAAACGGACAATACCTGTGCGAAAGTATGATTCAATATTGAAAGTTCTTTCGTCACTGGAAAACGCGAACATATTTCTGGAACGTACTATACTCAATAACTCAGTGCTGTGTACTATATGCGGTCTTGATTCTGTCTGGAGAACAGTTGAAACTTCATTAGTAGAAGGGGTGGGAGTGAAGTACATTCAAAAACTCAGGTACAATAAAAATTGAAGTAAAAATAAAATGATGTCCCTGTAGTTAATAAAAGCGCAGTATGAATTTTCGGTATTGTTTGTTTTGGATCATACTGTATTTTGAAAAGGAGCCTGCATTTTAAATGAAGATCCATTAGTTGGCTTCCGATGCGACGCACTGAACTATTGTTTTTTGTAATCTACTGTATGCTATTTTCTTTTTATTACTAAAATTTATTGTGCATTTTTTGCTCTTCTTTCTGCCTAACCATAACGCAATTTTGAAGCCCTGAACATGAGCGTTTAATTTTATTTGTTTAATATATTCAGTAGTGTTTAACGTATATCGTTGGGGTTCGTGCAAAACGTCGTATGTTAAAATTATCAATTTTTCAGGAAAGGAAAAAAAAACTGAATATTTTTGCTGGTTTCAGATCAATTACTTTGAAACTTAAAACATTATCAGAAAAAACACATTTTGTGATATTTTGCAATTATATGTGAGCACCAAAATAATGCATGTATAGAGGGGAAAAAATTGTTTCAATTTTTTTGACATAATATGACATTTTCCACGAACACCAACGATATAATGTCTTTTAACAGGCTATATTTAATATGTGTTTTATAATAAATGTAAGTTACAAGTAATGTAAACAAACACTGGAGTAGGCCTATGTCGGTATTTTCAATTTGTGCATTTCGTGCTGGTTATTAAACGGGACTATTAGGACTACGAGTACACATTGCAGGGAAATTTTGAATCGACATGTTTTCACTCTCATCTAAGAGGTCTCTCCAGTCGTTATCGGGGTTACATCTGTTATCAAGAGATGAGGACGGAGCAATGGTTGGCCTGGATAAGAATAGTATATTAATCCATATTCATTCATGAATACAGAGATATTGTACCGAGTTGGCCACTGTGTACGGCTGGATTATAGTAGGCTGTGGAATACGAATGCCACAATTGACGAATATCATATTATTTTTCTGTGATATGCAATTTGATTAACCATGGCATATTTTTAAATAAATCAACGGATATTTTCTGTGGAGACGTTTTAAAAACCGGGAATGTTGTGCAGTTAAACAGAAATTTCGCCAACCCCATGGCAACTGTCTGCTATGCTCCGTAACAGTCTTTCGTTTATTTTGTTTGTCTTTTGTTTCGTTACCAACCTGTAAAACTTCGATTAGGCAATGTCACCAACCCTAAACGCCACTAGTAAATTACTGGCGCCAAATTACAAGCGCTATTTTCATGATATTAATATCGTTACATCTATTTCTAAGAGTGTAAAATAACTTTTGTGCCAGTCTGTATATTATAATATAGACTTTACTTTGGTTCACTTGTGCGTAATAAATGTGTTTATGGTCCTATTAAGAACAGTGCTTCTCTAAGAACAGTGGCTACATGGACTGACCTGGAAGTTATTCAGACAAAATACTCGAAAAGTGTAGCCGTTTTTGGTTATGGCTATAATTATTCTTCCGAAACTTACAGCATGTTCTTGGAATTCCTAGCCACGGGAAATCAGGAGTAGTCGGAGTCTAACAGCCTTTAAGTCCACTTTACTTAGGGATTTCTTCATTGAACACAACTAGTCTCTTGCGGAAATTTGTAAATAATTTATTTTACATGATCAAGTTTTTAGTTATTTTGATATTTCACTTAACCATTTATATCAGATTGATAAATAGTACTTTACTTTGTGTAATCTCTGTTTTCTGTAACCTGATAACATTCTCCATGTGTATTGTATTTTATGTGTCCATTATTAGTGTAATGTATCGTATTTGTCTTAGCTTATTTCAAGTAAACTAATTTGCATATCCAGTAACTTGTTTATATTCTGCCTATGTACTTTATAATATATATATATATATATATATATATATAACTATCTTAATCTATTTCTCTATTTCAAGTAATTTCTATATCATCCAATTTGTTTATATTCTCATTACGTATTCTATGCGTGTATTATTGGTATACAGTAACCTATGTAGGCTACTAAGAATTCGTCGAATTTATCTCAAGCAATTTTCATGACTGTAAGTTGTTTAAATTGTCTTATGTGAATAATTTTGTTATAATGTCTACTTCATTTTATGTAATCTCTTAGGCGTCTACTTCTGTTTTGTCTTGTATAGGCCTACTGTTTTTCATGTGTTCTATGTATTTCATGTGTAATTTCAAACCTGGTTGAGTGGAAGAGAAGATCTTATGGCTTAACTCTGCCAGGTAAAATAAACCTACCACCACCACTACTAGACCTACTATTGCTACTATTATTACTACTAAATGCGAGTGGATGCATACTGGGGTGCTTGTTTCATAACCATTCATCTTATGCAAGAAACAAATTAAAAAAAAAAATATCGTTTGACCTGATTTCGACTTCATGAGAATAGCTGCTTGTCCATGCGGATGACGTGAATATGTCAGGAGGAAATACACAAACGATTAGGGAAAATACGGGTATTTTACTTGAAGCAAGTAAAGAGATAGGTTTTGAAGTAAATCCCAAAAAGACAAAATATATGATTATGTCACGTGACGAGAATATTGCACGAAATGAAAATATAAAAATTGGAAATTTATCCTTTGAAGAGGTGGAAAAATTCAAATACCTGGGGACAACAGTAACAAATATAAACGACACTAGGGAGGAAATTAAACACAGAATAAATATGGCTGTTATTATTCGGTTCAGAAGCTTTTATCAACCAGTCAGCTGTCAAAAAATCTGAAAGTTAGAATTTATAAAACAGTTACATTACCGGTTGTTCTTTATAGTTGTGAAACTTGGACTCTCACTTTGTGAGAGGAACATAGGTTAAGGGTGTTTAAGAATAAGATGCTTAGGAAAATATTTGGAGCTGAGAGGGATGATGTTACAGCAGAATGGAGAAAGTTACACAACACAGAACTGCACGCATTGTATTCTTCACCTGACATAATTAAGAACATTAAATCCAGACGTTTGAGATAGGCAAGGCATTTAACACGAATGGACGAATCCAGAAATGCGCATAGAGTGTTAGTTGGGAGGCCGGAGGGAAGAAGACCTTTGGGGAGGCCGAGACGTAGATGGGAAGATAATATTAAAATGGATTTGAGGAAAGTGGGATATGATGATAGAGACTGGATTAATCTTGCTCAGGATAGGGACCAATGGCGGACTTATGTGAGAGCGGCAATGAACCTCCGGGTTCCTTAAAAGCTAGTAAGTAAGTAAGTAGGGCCTATCATAATTCTTGTGCATCATTCCCGGATAAACCGACTCGTAGATATTAAAATAAATATGGACAGAATCCGGCCAGAGTTCAATAATTTAAAAGAACTTGTCGTACACAGACGGATGGATGGACGGATTACGGCATGCATACTGTCTGAGCGCCAGCTTTGAAACCGCGCCATATGAGGAAGTGGGGAGCAGGGGGACGTGACTCAGCAAGTATGGTACAGTCTACCAGGTTCCACGCCACATTTCTGCCCCGGTTTCAGAGCTGGAGCTCACACAGTAAAACAATGTTTCCGGTATTAGTAACACTGAAAAAAATGGACATTCATGAGAATCCTGAAGTACAGTAAAACCCCCTTAATTCTGACTTCATTAATTTTACCTGCAATTTGACAGAGAACTATGTATGTATTTAATCCGAACTATCAGAAATGTTATCTTGCCTTAAAAGACATGCGTCATGATAAAGAACAGCAGACACAGACAACCCTTACCTCTTTCTTTAAATCACAGTCTGAAAATTCCAAAGCTCGTTCTTCCTGCGCAGTAATTGACTTGAACTAACCTCAAACTCATTATTTTTTAGTTTAATTGTTTGTAGTACAATAGTACAAAATATATATATAAGTTCAATCATAAGATATATCTCTTTGCAAATGTTTATTTGCTATGAAGGTATTAAATATATATTAACGTTTGCGCCTTATTTGGCATCATTAGATATAATAAAATACGTGATCTGAAACTTGAATGAATTGACAAACGAACAGTATAATATACATGATAAATGAATATTCATTAGTTTTATGTATGAAGCTATGTATAAGGTTGTTATAATTGATTTCAATACAATACAAGTTTGAAAGAATTGAAAGTAATGTATATACGTATAACTCATGTTACAGGTATACATACAGATTAAACCATGCTTCAAACCACCGAGCAACACATATCTACAAACAAATAGACACACACACACACACACACACACACACACACAAAGCATCTATATATACAGTTCCTGTTAACTATGATTACGCACAACAAACCACCAATGACAACTATGCTAGCACGCATTAATATCAGATAGAATATTCATGTACAAAATTTAAGCGAACACATACTACATCACAGCAGATGCCACAAGCACATGTTCTTGATAATGATTATTTGTCAACATAAAACACAAGATTTGTAACATAATATCACACTAATTATATAGTATTTTAACACATTTTATCATTCATAAATTTAAAATCTATGATATTTTCTTCATTTTCATTCATAATCAAATTTTAATTGATGTCTTTAACACCACCGATATTTGCATAATTCAATTGTTCACTATTTAATCTGTATGTATACCTGTAACATGAGTTATATGTATATACATTACTTTCAATTCTTTCAAACTTGTATTGTATTGAAATCAATTATAACAACCTTATACATAGCTTCATACATAAAACTCATGAAGATTCATTTATCATGTATATTATACTGTTCGTTTGTCAATTCATTCAAGTTTCAGATCACGTATTTTATTATATCTGATGATGCCAAATAAGGCGAAAACGTTAATATATATTTAATACCTTCATAGCAAATAAACATTTGCAAAGAGATATGTCTTATGATTGAACTTATATATATTTTGTACTATTGTACTAGACTTATCTGAACATAAAAATGAACTGCAAATTAATTGTGTTCGGTATGTTTGTAAAATATAATCATTAAACACTAATTTGGTAATTAAATAACTACGCGACATCACTATATTTTTCCAATAAATTATTTATAATCCAGACTTTCACTAATTCAGACTGGATTTTCCCCAATTAGTCCGAATTAATGAGGTCAATATTTTGTTACGTACGTCACAATTCTTCGTGTAACGAGGAAGTAAAACAGTACAAGATAAAGAGACCATTAAATCAGCTTGCTGCGTCCAAAATCAACAGAGACGGGGGACGAGAGGCTACTTAAGTCCAATTTCGGAACATCCTGCAGTAAATTGTCCCGCATGGGGCGAAGGAGGAAGGGCGCGCGTGGCTCCCATTGCAGCGTCCGTCTTGCTACTCGTCCGTACTCCGAGTCTGATGGACGTGTTCTTGCCAAGACAAACAGTTCAGCATCAACAGTGTCACCTGCTCATACTCCGGCACCTCCCGATCGAATCTCATCCCTTCCCCTGCAAGAACTCGACATCTGGCATAGCACCTGGACTGCAACATGTTAGTTAAATGACAATATGGTGAAAACAAACTTCACGGCCAATGGAGAAACCCCTCTAGGACGCTGCAATTAACTGAGCACACTGAAAACAGTAAATAGCTAACTGGGAGCGAATGTCACAAAACAAGCGAGACACCCTATTTTTTTTTCTAAATACTAGCGGTCTTACTACTGGGTGTTCATTTCAAAGTGTGTCATGACGTCACTGTTGATGAGTAAGCGATTTGAAGCGAGTTTCAGCTATTATGTCAAAGAAATTGTCTATTAATCAAGGCGTTCAATCTGAACTTGAGAACGTGTACGGTATAACTTGAACGTCGTAGCAACAGATGGCGGTCTGTACGGTCTGTGTGCTACCATAACCTGTTTCGAACTGTGTTTTGTGCGGGCAAGTCGTACGCAGGGTATTTGTTATCATCGGTTGCGTACGGCAACATTCCACAACACAAATCAAATGCTCCGTGTCCATGTTGACCGTCGAAGTTAATGTCAACAAATACGTAAGTAATTGTCTTAACCCTCTCCCCATATCTCGACAGTAAGAAAAAAACTCACCTCAGTACATGTTTCGAAACAGTTCACATTCCTGCCACTACCGGCATCACCGTACGTATCGGTAAGTACTTCTCAGAATGAACGCCGTACTTGCTAGGCAACTTCTCTCGCACATAGGTAATACGCCTCTGCGGAAGTATAGGAAGATTGAATTCTCTAGGCTCATCGACTAGCCACATGACGGCATACAGCGAGCCATGACACACTTTGAACTGAACACCCAGTAGTCAACCATGCATAGTTGTTATACGAGACTTATGCAGAGCTGCGACAGAAAACGTTACTAATAAACCATTCATAAGCGATGGATGTATAAACAGCCTGTAACTAGTTATACAGGATGTAAGGGGTATAAGTGCCTTTATTTTAACTGACGATTACTCATGTCATAAGGAAGAAAAAATGTCCTCGCAATTTTTTTTATAATTGCAATATTTAACTAATTATTAAAGTTTACAATATTAGACGTTTTGCAACGTTGCTGGATGCAGAGGAGAGGGTTTAAAAGTACACAGTACAGCTCAAGCGGGTACAGACATACCGGTACAAAAACAGATGCTCTGTTCTAATGCAGGGGAGGACCAGGACAGTTGTTGTTTACATAAAACGAGCAGCAAATACAAACTTTCAATCCCATTAATAGAACATTGTTAAATTTACATTTTATTTAATTATATTGCTCCATTTTTTATTGTACGTCTAAAAAAATAAACAATAATGGTTTACTGCACAAAATCACACGAACTTTTTCTCTAAAGCAAAATTTTAATCTCTCCCGCTTCCGTAAAGCAGTATCATTTTTAAAGAAATTTCCGGTTGTGTGATTTTCGAAACGTGGTAAGAGACTCCTAGTTTCTAATAATCGTTGAGAAACTGCCACAAAAGTTCGCCGATTAGGTAACCTTCTTTGCGGAAAACGTTGATGGTACATCTTTCTTGCCACATCTTTCTTTGATAGCATTCAAACCTTTGGCAAAGATCTGCGAAAACACAAACTTGTATTTTAAGAGTGTAAACTCTATTTATTGCTTTGCGTTTCGGCTTCAATTCGCCTCTTCAGCTAGAGAAGTGTGATGACAAAAATTATGTCGATCACTACTCTAGGACAGAGTGGAGAAGGAAAGGCCTCAAACGAGAAATTCCAAATTGTAGAATTTGATACACCTCCACAAATGCTATTGCTTTGTCTTTTGACTTTGCTTTGGAAATAAATTGTTGTTTGTGAAAGAAATTAAGTAAATTTCTTTTATACTGTATAATTTCTTGAGCTCTAATGTACCCTAAAATCCGAGAAAAGAAGTTTAATTGGATAACCCATAGGTTTCTATACTGATGTTTTAAGACACAGACGGATATAACTAATGATTTAATGCATAAGCAGCAGAAAACTGACGTAAGAAAACATAAAATTAATAAAAACAGGAAATATATTTTTCGAGAAGAAGTTGTAGTGTGTGTTGGAAGTGCACATTAAACGCATTTCTCGCTCCTCCTTTAGACCAACAAGTACTAAAATATGTTTTTATATTGACTTAATCTGTTGTTTAGCATAACTGATGAATTGTATGTGCTGTAAATTGAATAGTATACTGTATAGGTCAACTGATGAATTTTTTAAGCTTATAAATTGATTTAATCTACTTCATATGAATTGTACTGTTTTGTATAGCTTAACGAAAATAAGTTTGTAAATTGAACTAATTTGATTGTATATGTTTGTATAGTTTGGCTGATGAATTGTATATGCTTTTAAAATGAATACTAGTCTGTATAGCTCTACTGATAAATTGTATATGCTGTAAATTGAATGATAGTCTGTATAGCTCAATTGATGAATTGTATATGCTGTAAATTGTATAGTAGTCTGTATAGCTGAACTGATGAATTGTTTATGATTATAAATTGAATTAATCTAATTGATATTAATTGTACAAATTTGTATAGCTTAATGAAAGTATGCTTGTAAATTGAATTAATCTGCTTACTTTGTATTGTATATGTTTGTATAGTTTTGGCCGATGAATTGTATATGATTTAAATTAAATAGTAATCTGTATAGCTCTATTGATAAATTGTTTGTGTTTGTAATTTGAAGTAGTTTGCATGATATGTATTATCAATTTTTGTATATCACAACTGATTGAATTGTTTATGCCTTAAATTTAATTAACTTACTTGTTTTGTATTATACATATAGCTCAACTGATGAATGATCGTTTGCGTTTGTAAATTTAATAATCTGATTGGCTATGTATTGTATATTTTTAGTAGGGCCATCGATGTAGCTCAGTCGGCAGACTCGCTGGGGTGCTGATCCGGAGCTGCATTCGGGCTTGGGTTGGATCCCCCTTTGGTCTCAATGAATGGTTTCTTCCGAGGTTTTCCCCAGCAGTGGGACCGAAGCCGGATGGTCTATGGCGAGTCCTCGGCATCACTTCATTTCTCCCTTTGATTTGATTACCTGGTTGGGTTTTTCCGAGGTTTTCCCCAACCAAGAGGCAAATGCCGGGTAATCTTTTGGCGAATCCTCGGACCTCACCTCATGATTGTAGAAAATTACTACATTGTAAAACTGTAAAAATTGTAAAATATTGTGAAAATTACTACATTGTAAAACTGTAAAAATTGTAAAATATTGTAAAAATTTGTAAAAATGTAATTGTAATATTGTAAAATTTTGACTTGTTCCACATCTTAAAGCTTCACTGCTCATGTAAGATTTATGGAAGATAATAAATGAATGAATGAATGTACCGGAGTGACGACAAGAGAAGATCACAACATGGTGAGTTGTTTGAGTTGTTTACGAGTATATTTCATTTATTTACAAACTCAGATAGTTTAAATGTGTTTCAAATTGAAAATGTTGGTTCTATAACTCAAAACAAATACTGTACGCGTACGCTACAATATTTTATGCATAAGAAATGTTCAGAGCGATCCTTACGTTCATTCTGAGGCTCACATTTCACGACCGTGCCATTCTCCTTTTTGTCATCATTCTACTGTGCTAATACCAAACTTCGCTGAGTTGTCTGTTTGTTGACAGTGTACAGTGAACTCAACCCAACATGGAACGATGCACGTGGAGGAAATATGCCGACATGCTTCGGCGGACATGCAGTCTCTATCTCAAACAGTTCCCAATATCATGCTTTACAAATTCAGGAAGGTTTCTTACAATATATTCCAAACACTTTTACAATTACGTAACTCTGGAAGGAGACTTTGGTGGACATGCATTCTGTATCTCAGTTTCAAATGTCCTCCTTCACAACACCACAAAAGTTTTTACAATCCTTTTGAAACACTCTATATAATGAGGATTCACCGCAATCATCGATTAAAAAAAAAAAAAAAACTGCAGTTTCTTTACAATTTTCTGTGAAAAGTCCCTAGCCTCGTACCTCTACAGCAAGACTGGTACTACTGAACAAGCGAGGTTTAGTTTTTCTTGAGAAGTTCTTGTTTATTTTTTTAACGGTGCGTAACTGTGCAAAGGCTCCATTTTCTATTCAATGTTTTTTCTGCTCGTCCTAACTTTGTTACGACACTACGAAGACACTGGAATGATTTAACCTGTTTTAAAGTTCTCTATTTACAGAAGTTCTGCTTCAGTTTCAGAGTTTGTTCTCCATTCTTTTGTTTTACTGATGTTGAAGCTCTGCTTCTGCAATCTTGCCAGTTTTCCCTCCATGATGGCATTAAATTTTACAATACAAATAGCCCTATAGGACCATGTGGACCTACGTACAGTGGCGGTGCGTCAATAAGAGCACAAGAGCACGTGAACATCTTGTTTCCATTAATGCACGACTAGTTTTATTATTTAATACCGTATTGACGTAGTGGGAATGTATAATATCAGAATCGAGTTTTTTAAACTTCCCGCATCTTGCATAAACTTCTTATGTAAAACTTGGCAACATGCGTTCACGTACAAGCCGTGTTCTTTTCAAGAATGTTACAGGAATTTCGCGCATGCGCGGGAGAAAATTGTCTTTCGCTGGCCGCTTATGACTCGTCAAGAGCACAAAGCGTTAAGTGAACAGTGAATCTATCCTACAGATGTCAGGTGCATCGATGCCTATCATTCACGTGTCATATCTCGAGGAGGAAATTTAATAGTCTGTATTTTAGCCTCTAGGTGTCAGCATTTCTCACTGTCGGAACGTTCACTTTATGTGGATGTGTGTACAGTGCAGCTATGAGAGTGTAGTTTGTGAATTACTATACTTTAATGTTAGCATGACTTTCAAACACGTGCTGGCTGAATGTGATGGTGGTATGAATTTAAGTATCTGTATGGTGGTGTATATTATTTAAGAATAATATTTACTGGCATGTATTTATAGTAATCAATCTATGGGAATAGGATTACAATACTGGTATAGGCTATAGTGTATCTGTGTGTTGTGAACCAACACATATTACTGAACACACGCTTTTGTAAATAACGTCACTATGGTAGCCTATGTATTAATATTTAACAAACGCAAACAATGAACTCTGTTCAAGCAATTCTGAACAGTAAAGAACTGGGTAAACTGGCTTACCAGGAAAAATTGGAAATAAAAAGACTGGGTTTCATTATTATTATTATTATTATTATTATTATTATTATTATTATTATTATTATTATTATTATTATTATTATATGTTTTGAATTAATATACGGTTTTTTCGATAGTGAAACATTGGAATCATGACATTTCATATTCTCCTCAATTTTGGAACACAAAATATGTGAACACACATAATATTTTATCACGAGCCGCCACTGCCTACATATATTTTTATTGTTTCACACAGGCCTAAATAGTCATAATCACAGCATAAGTGAATCAATAACGCCAAAAAAAAAACAACATTAATGAAATGTAGAGGGGGAAAAATAAACTGAAACAAGAGAAATTACAACCTAGTACGTAATACGCACTATAGTCTTTCACGAACACCACTCGGGTGCAACTTACACGAGGTACACAAACTTAACGACGGAATTGATTTTGTAAAAATAGCTGATGTCTAGTGCATAACTTGAAAATGTGCTCTTCAAGCCCTACAACTCGGCATCCATTAAAATATCGAGTTCGCTATACGCGGAACATTCTCGTACTGTATGCTTCGTAGAATTGGTGTGTCAGCAATTACGAGCATAGAACCTACAAGTGTCGACAGTTAGCTGTATAACATTCTCTCTACACACGCACTTTGGCTGCAATTAAAATGCAAGAGACTTCGAAATTCTACCAAGCCAAACGGATCGCCTACAATAACTGCCAGTACATTTACTTTATTTTTGAATTAGAATAAGTAGAGCTACTCCATTACACACAACTGTAAGAGAAAGTCACTGGGATGCAGTAAAAATCGAATTCATTATTTTCACGGAATCGCCACGGTGACTCAGTGCCAGGAGGTCCGGGTTCAAATCTCGGTCAATTCACTAAGAATTTAAAACATGTTGGGCAAGTTCATTCATTCAATACGAATGTATTGGTGCTCCGAATATGGTCCGGATAAGCCTACTTAATACTCTAAGGATGAAACCTAACCATATGTCTAGACATCAAAATAATAAAAGTCGACAACAAAAACACATTCAAAGTCTACAGAAAACCCACAACACATCCAATCACCCAACACTTATGAATAATAATAACACAAAGTTACAAAAGCAATTAGGTTTGTATCTTTTTTTGGCTAAAAAAAATAGAATGGAAAGAATAAATGAAATAGCTAGAATTGCATGAAAAAAAATAAATAAACACACAAATAAATAAATTTTATTTTATTGAGTTATTTTACGACGCTGTATCAACATCTAGGTTATTTAGCGTCTGAATGAAATGAAGGTGATAATGCCGGTGAAATGAGTCCGGGGTCCAGCACCGAAAGTTACCCAGCATTTGCTCGTATTGGGTTGAGGGAAAACCCCGGAAAAAACCTCAACCAGGTAACTTTCCCCGACCGGGATTCGAACCCGGGCCACCTGGTTTCGCGGCCAGACGCGCTGACCGTTACTCCACAGGTGTGGAAAATAAATAAATAACTAAATAAATAAATAAATAAATAAATAAATAAATAAATAAATAAATAAATAAATAAATAAATAAGTAAAAAATAATAAGAATAAAGATTATTAAACAAATATGTTTAACGCTTGTTTTTTTGTGTTATAGATGTAAAATTATGCATAGAAGAAACTAGCAAGTAACAACATACTAAAATGAGTTGCACAAAACTAAACGCAAGTGCAAGATAAAACAAAACATTTTTTTTGTATAATAAACATTTAAATTGTAGAAATTGTATTTAAATAATAGTGTGTGTAAAATTATAAAGTGTGTAATGGAAGGGTTTAAATGATTACTTGTATGTACTTTGTCTGTGATATCAATACAATATCAATATCAATACATTCCGAGCAATGGTACACATACCAATGAACCAACATGACTATAAAGAAGAGCTAAACACAATCAAATACATAGCACAAAAAAACGGATACAACCCCAACATGGTAGACAACATAATAAGAAAGACAAAACATATTCACAAAAAACACAAGAATACAACACAAGCACAAGAACACAAAAAAAAAAAAATACATCACACTAACATACGAAAACAAAACACACACAAGATTGCAACCTCATTCAAGAAATTAAATTATAACATCGCATATAGAACAAATAATACTCTACAAAAGCATCTCAACACAAAAACAAACAAATACAACCACACAGGCGTATACAAACTCAAATGCATCATCTGCAACAACTTCTACATAGGACAGACAGGCAGATCATTTCAAACACGTTACAAAGAACACATCGCAGCCATAACAAAACTACAAAACACTTCCACATATGCAGAACACATCACAAATGCTAACCACTCCTACAGAGACATCAATACAGGCATGGAAATTCTACACATCCAACCAAAAAGCCAGAAACTAAACACACTAGAAAAATACGAGATATATAGACACACAAAAACACATCCAAACGAAATTCTTAACACACGACTCAATTTCAGAACACACACACACTCTTTGACTCCATATTACACTACACGAACACATCCCCACAGGAAACAAAACAAGAGGCGCTAAGACCAGCAACGACCAGTTCTGAAGACCAATAATAGGTCGGAACATGTAAACCAGGTACGATAGAATTTAACACGAGAAAGTCATATAATACATATTCCGAAGTGATACAGTGTTAAAAGTTGTGTAATCAAGATGTATAAAAATAATGTATTCTAGTGTATATAGTTTAAATACTACTTCGCTTGCTAGACTACTTCGTACACTTAAAAAATCCAGTAATACTTAATCCTGTAGCCTCCTGGGAAAAAGTAAGGTCCATACTGATTAGTATAATATGTTACTAGGCAGCGAAGTATGCAATGAAGAGGGAAATGAACTGACAACCCAAACTCATTATCTCCTGGCTTAGATGCCTCATGAGTGATGCCTTATTGATGCACTTATGAAATTCAAATCTGTCTTCGGACAATTGACGAAACAATAACAAATATTACAGAGAACATGGATGTATATGAAAGAGTACAATAGTCTTAGAAACAACATGGATATATGCCGAACAATATAGTAACCTTAAAATCAACAGTGATATCTGATAAACAACGATGTAATTTTACATACAACATGGATACCTACCGAACAACATAGTAATCTTACAAGAATAAAGAATATCTGTCGAACAATATCAGTAATCTCAAAAACAGTAAGGGAATTTACCAAAGTCTATTTTTGAAGCAGGAACATAATACAATACATCATTTTAGTGTACAGAGATAATGTTTTCCCACACTCGAGATCCGATTTGAAACACCGGCAAGTTAAAATGGAATATTTCACATGCAAAGATGTTGCTGGGACTTCTGTCGGGTACTACTGTTTCCCTGCCTTCCAGTCATAAATTTCCTTGTCACAGGGAAATTACTGCACCACAGACCTTTCCATTAAGACCGACACAAAGCTATTTGTGCGGCAAACGAGCAACTAACGTGCGGAACCTCTGAAGTGCATGCCCACGCCTCTGTATAACACAATATAAGAAAACTCTCATTTGTTGTTGGTACTATTGTTTTTCGCAGCAGTCTGTTCTGAAGAACAGTTCTGTGAAGCGAAAGTGTCGTCAAGCTGCTGTGCCCTGTCGAATGCAGAAGATGCTGATTTAGAGCGCCGCTGATAATCAATAGTTTCAACTACGTGTGGAGTTAATGTATCGGAAGAAAAATGAGCGCATTTGTGGGAGTGCAAATGACAACTGACACACCACAGTTACAGTAGACGTTTGCTTTCCACTCTCTGATAATTTCCAGCAGTGAAATCGACTGTATTGTAGGTGTCGAGGTTTCAATCAGCTACTTAAAATAGAGTCATACTAAATACATGTTCTCATTATACAATGTGCGGCAGAAACAATTAAACAATTTATAAATTTGATAACGCTCAATATTTTACAGATGCCATACCAAGAAGCGATGATGTACAGAGAGGTTCATAACCTCAGTAAAGAACTTACCATGGATGAAATATTCAGAAGTAGTTTGTTATTGAAATAATCTTTAAAAGTAGTTTGCCACTGAAGTACATATTCCTTAAAAGCAGTTTGTCACTGAAGCATTAATCAGTAATGTTTTCCATGGAAGCATTCTTCAAAAGCAGTTTGCTATGGAATGATTCTTCGAAAACAGTTTGCCATGGAAGCATTTTTCGAAAGCAGTTTGCTATGGAAGCAGTCTTCAAAAGCAATTTGCTATGGAAGCAGTCTTCAAAAGCAGTTTGCTAAGGAAGCATTCTTCGAAAACTTTTTGCCACGAAGCATTCTTCAAAAGCAGTTTCCTATGGAAGGATTCTTCGAAAACAGTTTGCCACGAAACGTTCTTCAAAAGTAGTTTTTCATGGAAGCACTCTTCAAAAGCAGTTTCCTATGGAAGAATTCTTCGAAAACAGTTTACCACGAAGCATTCTTCAAAAACAGTTTGCCATGGAAGCATTCTTCAAAAGCAGTTTCCTATGGAAGGATTCTTCGAAAACAGTTTGTCACGAAACATTCTTCAAAAGCATTCTTGCCATGAAAGCGTTCTTTAAAAGTAGTCTGTCATGGAAGAATTCCTCAAAATCAGTTTGCTACGGAAGCATTCTTCGAAAACAGTTTGCCATGGAAGCATTCTTCAAAAACTGTTTACTATGGACGCATCCGTCAAAAGTAATTTGCCATGACAGCATTCTTAAAAAGTATTTTTCCATGAAACTATTCTTCAAAAAACAAATTTCTATGGAAGAATTCTTCTTAAATAGTTTGTCATGAAAGCATTATTCATAAAACAGTCTGCATTGGAAGCATTCCCAAAAAAAATTGGATTAGTTATAATCTATATAATCTATCGTAAAGTGATTGAACACGATCGACTATGAAACAATCGATACATTGTAGAAAATATGTTTGTAGCTATGAAAAAATTTTGGATCCAATATGAGCATTAAAATTCATTTCCTTCATAGCCATCTTCACTTCTTCCCTGATTGTCTTGGAGATTACAGCGAAGAACACGGAGAAAGGGTTCATCAAGACGTAAAATAAATAGAAAAACATTACCATGGCTGGTGGGATGAAGTGATGATGGCTGACTACTGTTGGTCTATGAGAAGATACAATATGGAGCTGCAACATAGAAGACAATCTCGAAGACAGAACGTCCAGATGAAGAGGAAGCGCCTACTGAAAAAAATGAAGTATCTGCATGAGACTTGGAATGAGTTGAATATGAACAAGATAGTGCTGTTTGATTTTGTTCACTATATAGACATTTTCAAAGATTATTTGATTTATGTTTTTAATGTGTTAATATTGCATGAATGGAGCTATAAATATGGCAATTCTTCAAATCATTGTGACAATTTTTTCATACGTGATAGGCAAAATCTGACTTCAGAACCTTCAACAGAAGCCAAAAATTAATCAAAATCAACTTTCGATTTTAAAAGCCTTGAATCAAAATTTAGTTTTACAACCCTGTGTTATCTTTGTAGCTACACCTCCCATGGCGCAACACAGATTACGTTATGAACGGATGAGGACGCTAGGGTTAAGGCTGGTTCACAATAAACCGGGAATGGAAACGAGAACGGAAATAATGTTAAAATAAATGTATTTAAATGTGAGCATTCACAATAATTAATTGTGAATGCTCACATTTAAAAACATATATTTTAATAATATTTCCGTTCTCGTTGTCGTTTCCGTTCTCAGTTTATTGCGAACCAGCCTTCAATGATGAGCAGTCAAGTAACAGCGATGTCTTGTCTCGTATCAAGGCCTCCACGCTCGTCAGTTTTATCAACAGTAATCTCACTAGAGGTTTTGATTTATGTAGAGAAAATCAAAACTCGAGTGGGATTTAATTGAGTATTACACGATAAGAAAGTATATAAAGATTACAAGAAATAAAGTACTCTAATACAATAAAAAAATATATTAATTGACTTATTGAAATTCTACTTCACTAATGTTAGCTTCACCATAATGTTTGAACTGAGCCGTCATTTTCAGTCGACTATCTGTGCGAGAAACAAATTACCGTACCGTAAAGAATTTGCAGTTTGAAATGTTGGCAAACAAAGAAACAAATGGTAGAGTAGTGATAAAAACAAACAAATGCTAGGGAAGCGATAGAATTAAACAAATGCTAGGGAACTGATAAAATTGTGCGATAAGCAGCCATGATTAGTTGAAAGACGTCCTTTCGTACCGTTTTATTGGTCAAAAGTATAATGACGTAGTAAAAGTGTAAGAGCATATTACTTCTTTCTGTGGAGTTATTTGAAACTGGAATTCTATGCGAATCCACCACACCCCACCCCACATTGAAGTATAACATGCGGCTTACATTCCACTTCGTCCTGAAAGTGATCGGCAGTATTAAGTGGTATGCTGAGGTTTGTCTGGAATCTGAAGGAGCTCATCTATGCGACGTTAGCTTCAAAGAGTGACCACAGACGCTAAGCTTTCCTTCGTAGATTGCTTTCTTGTGACAGTAAACACTAATTAATTAAAATATTGTTTCTTAAATTGTAAATCATTTAATTATACAATAACATAAGTAAGAAAATCTCTCCGTTAAATTAAAATTTTAGCGTATAACTTCTTATTCTTACCTCATACAAGATCAAGTTCATTTCATGTATAATAATAATAATAATAATAATAATAATAATAATAATAATAATAATAATAATAATAATAATAATAACAATACAAACAAATTGTAAGTACAAGGTTAGTTATTGGTTTGGCTTGTTTTTCCACTTACGCATGCGTTGATCAATTGTGCGTCCCATATATGCAATGATTTTCTATGTTCGACAAGTGGCCAAGGCGTCATTCATGAGTCCGACGCTGACAGGTAGGCCATCCTCCCTCAGCCCTAATAGAACCAGGTCCCACCCGCAGATGAATAGCCTTATAAGCTCCAGGGTCCGCAGTTCCAATCTTTTCTATATCAGCATCCGAAACCCTTACTAAGCTTTCACCCCAGCCCATTTTTAACTATTGAAAATGATAGATGAAATTAGGGGAAGGTGAAAAGTAATAATGAAGAAATATTATAATTTTAGTTTTGTTTCCGTCTTGACTTATTTTAATGTTACCCCAGAAGTATGTTTGTTAACACATGTAATATTTTACTTGTGAACGTTTTCGCCCATTTTGGGCATCTTCAGACCATAAAGATATCTGTACATAATTGCACTCATCATTAATACTCGACTTTTCACTGATTTTAACATGTGATTTTAATATACTTCTCAACTTTTATGAAGTTATTTACGACCGCAACATAATGATATTTTGTCATATACTATTAGTCTATTAATCTTAGATATACAACGAACTTCTACGGCAATATGAGATTGACAATAACAACTTGATATTATCCATCATAACGATACATACTTGTAACAATTTGACTTTATTTAATATTGCAACCTTCACAATAGTGCATATTTACAACATATTTGTTTAATAGATTATCACAGCGTAACTTAAGTTTATAAAAACTACATTTAACATTCATTTTGTAATTCCAAACCTTTCGCCTTCAATCCACATCCTTTCTATTTACACAAACTTCAATATAACAGTCAACTAGGACCCCTTACCCTTTCTGACCTTTTTTATTTTTTGATGATTTTGAATTTTTATATATAATATTTTCATGTAACTTTCTGTTAAAATATGCACATTTAACCTAAAAGTCTTATTGTCAAACAAGTATTCACTTTGAGTCATTACACAGTTTATTGATCCAATATAATAACTCGTTCGCGATCTCTAGCTGTCATCAATGATTATAATATGACATTAAATATGCATTTTTATCATACAACTACCTTTTTGTTGCTGTATTTTTCTTCTTCTTCTTCTTCTTCTTCTTCTTCTTCTTCTTCCTCGTGTTTTAGGATAAATCCTGTATTTTCCAACTTTGCTTCTTAATCCGATGTTGGTGTCCAACTTTCCTTCCACCGTTTAGGGGGTCGTCCCAAAGGTCTTGGGGTGTCCAACTTTCCTTTCATTGCGATTTTCGGTAGTCGGTCTTCCGTCATCCTTAATACATGGTCCCGCCATCCTTTTCTTCTAGTCTTGATCCATTTTGTCACGTCCTGCACTCCACATTTTGCCCTAATCTCATCATTCGTCTGCCTGTCGTATAACGTAACGCCAGCAATACTTCGTAATGTCCTCATTTCTGTTGTTGTCATCATTTTGCAGTTTTTTTTTTGTTTCTGCTCGAGTTTCAGTTGCATATGTTAATATTGGCCTTATACACGTTTTATATATTCTGATCTTGCTTTCTATGTTCATGTATTTATTTTTCCAAATTACATCTCTTAGATATCCTGATATTATGTTTGCTTTAGTATTCTGTTCTTTTACTTCTTCCTCCAAATTTTTATTGCTTGTTATTTTTAGTGCACCTTTTTAGAAAAAATTTCTAGTGTATTTATAAATTTCTATTAATTGTTTGTAGAATTTCAATATGTATTATGCAATTATGTACAGATATCTTTATGGTCTGAAGATGCCCAAAATGGGCGAAAACGTTCACAAGTAAAATATTAAAATGTATTAACAAACATACTTCTGGGTTAACATTAAAATAAGTCAAGACGGAAACAAAACTAAAATCATATTATTTCTTCATTATAACTCGACTTATTTGACAGCTTTATTAAAATTAATTCAAAATCCAAAGGTGAAAAGTGCTGGTGGAATTACAGAGGGAAACGGAAGTGCCCCTCTGTAACGTCGGTTTTGTCCTAGATCATATATGTAACAGATAACTTCTCGCTACGTTAAAATCGGCAGCACTTTGAAGAGAACAACCGCCAGGATCGCCACCCGTCCGCCGTAAATGAACACGAGATGGCAGCACAGTTGCTAATGCAATTCAAATGGGAATTATGACGTGACTCCTTATGTAATAACTAGATGGCAGCGTAGTATACCTGACAAAAGTTGTTAACCTCAAAGCCTATAAGCCCGACATATCTGTTACATATATGATCTAGGGTTTTGTCCACCCCAAATTCCATCACGACCTGGTCGAGGGTCGAATTTGGGCCGCCTGGATGGAAGACCAACGCACTAGCACTGAGCCACAGACGTGGCATCTAGTTTTCGCCACGTTAAAAAAGAGTCAAGTTGAGGGTGCAGACTGTATAAATAAATAAACAAATAGCACGCAGTTTTATTAACAAACTGCGCTCAGGAAAGCTATTTCATTAACTCTTCGTTGCATGTGTACTTAATTAAATAAATGCAAGATAAAAGTAAGCTAGACGTGGCAACACAGCCATGTGAGGTAGAAACACACGCGACCTGCGACCCATGTTTCCGTTAAGCTAATGGATACAGTAACAAACACTGGATCAGTAAGCTGCCTTTTTATGAGCTGGCAGGAGCATGCTTACCTAACCTGAAGAATAACAAAGCGCTGTGTGACAGAATTCAGACAACTTTATGCTTTCTGACTTGATGATGTGGTTATGAAAGTAGCTTCACAGGTTAGGTGGGATTTTCATCCGGGGTGCCCAAACGCAGTTAATGGGGATGGCGAACAAAATAATAATAATAATAATAATAATAATAATAATAATAATAATAATAATAATAATAATGTTTAAAAATTCTATACAAATTTAAGCCTGCGACTATTTTGTCTTTTTTTTTTTTTAGTAGGTTATTTTGTGCGAGATCGTGCGTATTTGTTTGTTTTCCGCACAGAACCAATACGCGGTAAGTGTGAAATACCACATTCAGTATTCCCAACGTAACACACATAACAATTTCCCTCTTCTTACCGCTTAAGCGCGACATTCATTTTACTGCTTTAGGCTTTTAACATATTATTTTTAGAGACGTTTAACATAGTAATAATTATAAATTGGAAACTTACCACTGCAATTTCACCTAAATTGCAATGTTAATTATTGTTTTTAAATATTTGCAAAAATTAAGTAAAGTCTACTACTCCACGAAACTTATTGCATTCCTGATACAAGTAACATTAAGGAAGCCGTGAAAAAATCAACAAGATTCCAGATGCCGATGTTATTACTGCAATATGTTATATAAATAATATTGTTAAAATATTAAAATGAAAAATAAATCATTACATAACCTTACAGTTTCTTTTAAGTTCGCATTTATAGACTGGAGGAAAAAAAAAAGACAGACGTATATCACGGCCTGCTGGAGTATAGTAAACACAGAAAATATTTTATAGCAACAATGTTGAAGAAAGATATTTTGGTTTTCCGAAGTTGCCGTCATTAAACAGAAACCAACATGGAGATTTCATTGCAACTAATTAGAAATTCGTCTTTCAGGTATGTAATAAAAGATCTTCGCACAAAATAATGTACGATACACGAGCGGTATGTTTGTTTTCATGTTCTCGGAAATTAAAAAAGCTCAAATACGTTACGCTTTAACAATCTTTTCCTCGACCATGAAAACGTCAACATACCGCTCTTGTAACGTATATTACTATTACGACGCTTTATCAACATCTTCGGTTATTTAGCGTCTGAATGAGATGAAGGTGATAATGCCAGTGAAATGAATCCGGGGTCCAGCACCGAAAGTTACCCAGCATTTGCTCATATTAGGTTGAGGGAAAACCCCGGAAAAAACCTAAACCAGGTAACTTGCCCCGACCAGGAATCGAACCCGGGCCACCTGGTTTCGCGGCCAAACGCGCTGACCGTTACTCCACAGATGTGGACTATTTTATCTTAAATAAAGTCATAATTAAATAATTTTCTTTTTAAATTGAGATTGCTCTTGCATAACAAAGGAAACATGTTTTCCGTACAATACAATGAAAGCAAAAAGAAGAATTAATTTGTCTATTTTTCGTTCAGTAGACACACATCCAGTCTCTCTCTGAATGCTTTGTTGTCGTTTAAGTCCTAACTAGATGGTTTTAAAACAAACCAAATGTTGTGTTTCACATGTTCTACTTACTGTTCTGCAGTGTTCCAACATGAGAGAGTCAACCAAGACATTACAAACTTAGTCTTATTTCACATGAAAAACTAATTGCAAGACGTGCTGAAATCCGTAAGCGGTCAAAACATGAAGGGGTGGGAGTGGAGGACAGTGAATATTTTTATACAAAGTGCAACAAACACGACAGATCTTCCCCTGCGAGCGGACATCGGCGAATATCGCACTTCGCCATATTCGCCAAACTTGAACCGAACATGGCGCTTGTAACGAACGATGATCTACAGCTTGTAGTACAGCCAGTGGGCAGCTGGAGATAAGAGGGACCTCATCATGAAAATATTTCAGAAACACATTATTATTATTATTATTATTATTATTATTATTATTATTATTATTATTGTTTTTTTCCACGTCTTATTCTCTTTTAATGCTGTACTATACATTCGTGCGATCGAAACTAGAAATAGGCTATGCATCTGTAGCTTGGAACTCGATTACAACTACAGATTCGTATAAATTAGAAAATATACAAAGTATATCTTTATGTTCATTCAGATTTCTGGCCATTAACTCCGGGTATAATTATGAGAGCCCACAAACTCTTCTATAATAGAAATTCAAAATTTCTTTCACCAGTCTCCAGATGCATTAAAAATGCCAACATGCATGGCTGCGAATTCGATCCTTTCAATGTATAGACTTAGTTTGCTCTTTGCAATGACTTATCATTTATCTATTCTTTCAAAAATTATGCTTAACTTCCATTGTATCATCTCTCTTATTCTCATAGTATAATATATCATAGATTAGAGAAAAACATTCTTCGTTCAAGATTCTTTATTGTTATTTTATCCTTATTGTTATTTTCTTTTTTATTTATATGCATCCAGTGATTAACATTACAATTTAATTTACTTACTTTAATTGTATTATTATTATTATTATTATTATTATTATTATTATTATTGCTACTATTATTATTGTAAATTAATTGTATTCAAAATTTAATTGTTTATTCTGTATTATTATTGTATCATTTGTATTGGGCTATCATTAGCCCATGGCTGTTGACCAGCACATTAATATTATAATAATATAAAAATAATAAAATAAAAAATTAATAAAAATATTATTATTATTATTATCATTATCTATGTATTGTGGATCCTTATCACCACAGCATGGCGCATCCTAAGGTTCGGATAGAGGAACCGGCCTCCAGATATGGAGGGCAGCTGCGAATATATTGAATAAACAGTCGCGGACAACCGATAGGGGATGGTCCTCCAGCTTGGGGGTTGGACGAAGGGCTAACAACCCATCACCATGAAAACAGCTTGTTACGAAACCCCAACAAATCCTGCTCAGGATAGGGACCGATGTCGGGCTTATGTGAGGGCGGTAATGAACCTCCGGATTCTCTGAAAGCCATTAATTGTAAGTGTTATTATTATTATTATTATTATTATTATTATTATTATTATTATTATTGTTGTTGTTGTTGTTATCTGTACGTGTTGCCAGAGTGCACCTTAATATAGTGCCTGATGCACATAGCAGTACTTATATTTCGTAACTGTAAAACTTTATCTTGGAACCGCTTTTATCCCATCGCACCTCCTCATACTCATCCTCTTTCACAATAGCCCTGCCAAGACTCTGGAATTCGTTACCTGCTAGCATCAGGGACTGTCGAAATAAAATTCAATTCAAACGCAAACTTACTAGGCACTTGGTCAGTAATTGAGACTCGTTCAGACATGGTTTCTTGTAAATAGTTCTTTTAATCTACCACAAAATATCTCAATATCCGGTAATTTCATCACTATAGAATTTTGTTATTGTAGGTTTAATTTGTAATTTAGTAAATACAAAAATATTCTTTGTTCTTAACTTCTATGATAAAATGTCTAGCTTTCATTAATCAGGTATTCTTGTCGTACTTTAATTTTTATTGTAATTGTAATTGTAAATTTAATATTAATTGTAATCTTATTGTTCATGTTATAGTTGTAATCCCCTGGTAGAGGGGCAGAGAAGGCCTGACGTCCTTATCTCTACCAGGTTAAATAAATAAATCTAATCTAATCTAATCTTTTAGTTAAACTTTCCCTTTCTCTTCTGAGAGAGGTAGAGGAAGACTGTATTTCTCATTACGACAATCAGACTTAAATTTAGTCATTAGGACAATTTAAAGCACTATTGCCGCTTTCCGTGGCCGAATGGTTAGTCTCCGCCTTCGATCGTGGCGACCCGGTTTCGATCCCAGTCTGGGTCATGATGGCATTTGTGATGCACAAAGCTGGCGCGAGAGCTCTTCGCTCTTCTCTTCCCTCACCATTACCGTCATCATTGATACTCCAAATAGCCCTCACTCTGCGAGATCCCGAACAAACAGAAATGAATGACTAGAAAAATGGAAAAACAGTTCACCTATGAGAAGTAAAGCGTAGATATTAAATGCGATACATAAGTAAATAATATATTATATTATACAATATAATTTATTATGTTCTATACATAATTTTAATTTTTACAAGCTACTTTATCACTGAGGAAAGCCTGTTACCTTGTATTTACTAGAAGCAAATTCATTGTAAGTGCTTACTGGATTATGCATTAAGATAGACCATGTCAGGTTCCACTGTCTCAATTCTTCTCTTAGATATTATTATACAGGGACTCTTTAAGTAGATAAAATTGTGAGTCAACTTTATAAACCCAAGAGCATACTTTGCTTCACGACATTTGCAATAAGAGAGAAAGATGACAGTAGGGAGTTCGGTGAAGAAGCACCGACGAAAGTATCCTTGTACAAAAGACATTAAGTTTTTCAATGGCTCAGGTTCCATTTGTAAAGTAAATACTCCTCTCAACCTCTCATCTGTGAGGTTAAGGCGAATGAAGTTCGACAAGCAATTGTTCCAAGTCTACGTTAATCAACTAGACAGGCTGCCCGGCAGTAAACATGCTATGCTGTACACTGTACAATATCCTGTGCTTAAAATTCAAAAGCCACGAATACCGACAGTAATTTAATTTTAAATTCATTTATTGTATTTCATGTTGTAGCTCTGAGATATGGACAGAGTCAAAAGTTATAGCTACAAAAATATACAAAGAACAGCAAGCAGATTAATTCAATTTACAAGCATAAACAATTTATCAGATTTGTAGAAGATACGAGTATGGAGATTTCTTTTTAAATTCCGTTCTGAACATTTCTCTTAGCTCTTAAAACTCTAAGGGCCGATTTCACTAATCTTATTTAACTTTAATTGTTATTTAAAGTCTTCTTAATTGACAGTTAAAAGGGCAATGCATACCTGCCAACTTATATAAATGGAAAATCGGGAGATTTTTATTTCAAGAATAAAACCACAGTCTAGTATATACACTCACGAAGCATGAGTTGTGAGGGTGCTAGGAACAATAGACTGTGCCGGTACTATTTCACATTGTCTGTAATGAGGAGATATTAGCGATCCTAGTGGTTAGCAACTATCTATTGTTGCATATATACTACGTATTGAGTTTCGTGACTTTATATACTAGACTGTGATAAAACTGGGAAAATACATAAGTAAGCCAACCTGTCTTACAGCGCCTCGTTGCTTGTTGTCTTCAGCGATGCTGTGGTAGCAGACTTTGCCTTTCTTAAAAAATTATCATCAAAATTTTGTTCAAAGCACTGACTTCATAATTAAAAGTTTTTCCAGGTTATTGTTGGACATTGATGCTCAAAATTAAGTTCTTGTCTTCTTCACCTGACTGAAAATTCTTTCACATTCTGCATTACCAATGATAGCAGTTGTCTTTGTTCCGGCACACTCATGTTGTTTTCGGAAATATTTCCCTAAATAAAGGGCCAGCATTATCTGCACAGGCAAATGGCAGATTGTGTTCCACTATGAAAGAAGTGAACAAACACTCCACACGTATTTTCGTTTGAGAAGAAATTGTTGTCAATTTTACGATTCCGTTCTTCACAGCGAACATTGTCTTTATGTTTTACAGTTTTGAAGAGCCTAAAAACATCGCCTTTACCCCCATGAGAGACACATAAATAACACCGGCAGATTCTACAAAAAGGGAAGAAGTGGCACCTTTCTTTCATTTGGTTATACCAGAGAGCGTCAAGTGACTACACTCTCGTGCGTACGTACAAACCCTCAAGCCCTGGCGTACGGCTGCGGGCAAGGGTAGCTGCTAAGAAGCTAAGAACTTGTATGTGAACCAAATTTGTGATAGGAATGTAAATTAATTTTAGCTTTTAATTGAAGCACACTTTCACTGTTAATATTACACTATACTGAAAACAGTACTCTATACAATTTGGTACAGTTAACTATATACGAAATAAATTTTTGCATGTTTGCACAATAATGAAACAAAACAAAATATACACTTTTATATAGATTAACATACTACGAAATAAAACTGTTCACTGTTTGTCTCCTTCTATTTGCTACACAATTCAATTAACAAACTAAAACAACAGTACAAACGTTGTTATCAAATCTCTAATAATAGTACTTTTTCTTATGCATCAGAGATCCGCGGCGATTTTTGCATTTTTCTGTTAGTAAGTAGCTTTTTAATTCGCGGAGCTATTGTTTTAGTACCACCCAATCGTAAACATGCTTCCAAGTGTTCATCGAAGTCTTCGCACAATTGTTGCATTATTCTTATATATTCTTCCATGTCCAAGGCTTCTAACAGATTTCCCATGTACAGCCATAAATAAGGAAATTTCATTCTCTAAGTGCGAGAAAACGTTCCAGAACTTTTCCTCGACTTAACCACCTTACCTCGGTGTGGTAGAGTAAATCCCCATACTCACTATTAATATCATCAAGTAGTGCCTTGAACTCCCTGTGATTAAGTCCTTTAGACCTTATGAAATTAATTGTTCGCACAACAACATCCATTGCATTGCTAAGGTTCATGTTTTTAGCACATAAATATTCCTGGTACAAAATGCAGTGCACCGGTGCCCCCAAGAGACCTCGATAGGTTCCACCACTGATAGACTGCAATGTACTGCCCGCAGTGGAAGCCGTAAGCAGGCCTGTACGCCCTCTCGCGATCTTGACTCGACCTGGCGGAGCCTGGCTTATACATTGAAATTCCACGGCATACGCTTCTCTAGAAAAATGTTCATACTTTTTACTTGTTTTAGTTTTTTTTCCCCCATGACATCGTGTTCATCCTGTCTTCTACACCGCAATTACACAAACTAGAAAACTTATTCCCTTGCTGCAATGTAACCGTAACACTTCCAAGTTCCACGTTGTCAACTGGGATGCTCATTTCGGGACCGTGCGCAACTATTTTACTTGGGTGAGGGCACTAATACGTTGTCAGAACAAGCGTTCAATTTTCCTGCCATGGCCAGCAGCCATGGGGAAAATTCGAAAGAATGACATACGATTTCGGAAAATCGGGATACGGGTCAAAAATCGGGAATCTCCCGATTGATTCAGGAAGGCTGGCAGGTATGGACAATGCATTTCACCAACACAAATTGGGCTTTTAATTTCTCTTTAAACTGTATTTAAGTTAATTGATCAATATTTGGTAATTTAAATAATATTAATCCTCCATTAACGACAATAATATTCATCATGCCAAGGACAAAGATGGAATTGATATTTGAAAATGATGATTTCTTACCAAGATGGACGAGGATAATTTACGAAAGAGAAGATTATTTTAATACAATGGACTAAAATGGTTTGATGCGGTTTAGGCAAGACATAAGCATTGCATATTCTGAATAGTACACAAGGTGATTTAGCATTTCCAAATGATAAGTAGTTAAGTAGGCCTTCATAATATTATTTAAATGATACATTTATTGAAAAAAAAACATTTAGTCAATTTTCGGTTGCCTAAAATACGGTGAAATCTGCCCTGAGACAAATAGACAGTGCACTACAGACTGTAACACATGAATAGTGAACTCCTTTTTATATAACATTCGAGACTAACAGAGGGTAGATGAAGTTCTGAAGAATATTTTGTATTAAAATTACAAATAGTTTGATTAGTACTAAATGTATCTTGCTTCTTAATATAAAACATTATCAGGGAAAGAAAGTACTTGCAACGAAAGGTCGATATTTAAAAAATTAGGAAAATATGTTTATATGGTGTCCTTTTATGAACACATGTTATCCTTAGGGGCTTTCTTTTGTAAAACAAAAACAAACAATGTTTAGCTTCAGACGAGTTGCCCCAGAATATTAATCCATATTTCATTATAGAATGAGAGCACGCAAAGTATGCCATTTTAAGCGTGTTTATATCGTCAAAAGAAGATAAGAATCTTAATGCATAACAGGTAGAACTCAATTTAGGAGTAATATATTCTGTATGTGTTTTCCAGTTCAAGTTATTATCCAATTCCAAACAAGAAACTTTGTTCGTATAAATTCTTTGACATCAGTGCTAGACATAACCAACCAACACAAAGAAGCTCGTTACATGTTTTTGTATGAGAATTTTCACTTCTAAAGAACGACAAGCTTTCCACAGACAAAATCAGCGACAAAACAACTTTCCATGCTCCAGGTAATGTAAACCGAGATAATCGCAGAATTTGGGGGAAGCAAAATCCATATGCAATAATTGAACATATTAGGGTAAGATTGCATATATCGTACCACTTTAGCATTTATAATTTTCATTGAACAAATACAATTTTTATTTTCTGCATTCCTTTACAGGAATACATTCCCAGAACATTTACCTTTTATGTAAAAAAGAATCCTTGAATTTGATTTAATATTTTCGAAGCAGAATAGCATTTTCGAAACACTTGTCAATGGTGCCATTTAGGCAACTAGTTTCCTAAATAGCACCTGCGGTTTCTTAAATCGCACCTCTTTATCTGCAGGGAACAGGATGAAGGAAAGCTTTTAATATTGAACATATTGAACAGTATTTAATATGAATAATGTAATAAATGCAAATTACAAGTTTATTAAAATTAATGAAAGGGAGTAACGCATCTTCAAATTAAATTGAAAAAATAGAGCATAAATTACCTAACATTTAAACTTCCTGAATGAGTTTTTTATTGTCACACATTTGCCATGTGCTTCACCAGGCAGTTCAGACTGTCAACTGCGTCACCTTTTCTCCACGATTATCTCGAAGCCACCTAAGAACTGCTTCATGATATAGCTGTCTGAAATGGTTTGAAGATAGAAACATCTAAAGGCTGGGCCTCTGAGTATTATGACTAGGAAGCTGAAATAGGAGCACATCATTTTCCCGAGATAATCTAGCTTCTAAATTTTTTGGAATGGGTCGTATAGGTGGACATACAGAAGCAGCACTTTTTTTTTCTATGGCAGGTTTGAGTGGCAAATAAAATGTTTGAGCCATTCGACAAATAGTTCACTGTTGATGTAACCTGAATCAGAGCAAACAAATAACGATCCTGGAAGAACACCAGCTGATAATGTAGGATGCACTGTTTGAAGTTTAAAAATTTTCATAGGTGGCACAAAATATCTGGTGCGCTTGTACAACACACACTTTTTGTATTAACGCCCTTTTCACCACTTGATATTGCACCCACTTGATGCATTCCTCGTTCAGTTAAAAATTTTGGGCCTTCTTTTGTACGGCTAGAATTGCTACAGTTGCTCATATCGCACCGGTGCGAATTACGCACCTACAAAGTGGTGCGAATTAAGAAACTACGTCATAAGCTATTATTTCCTTCATTCTATCCTATAATCACCACATGTTCGAAAATCGTACTAAGTTAAATGTTCTTTAATATTTCTTTTAACCAATAACATCTTCAGATTATGGATTCCTTTGCATACAAATCCGTTATTTAGTTATAAAATGTTAGCTAAATATACATCCACCTGAGCGATTATATTAAATACTCTATCACCACGTTGCTACCACAAAGAAGTGGCAGAAATCAAGTGACATGGTGGAAGTTCATATGGTAGATTGTAACAATACCACTAGATACTACACTACTACAGTAACTTGTTTTAAACTAGCAGTGGTGCCATTTAGGAAGCGGTGCGATTTATGCTACTCTACCCTATGCGATAGCCTACATACCAGGTCGAATGTCATATATGCTTTATTCCAGCCGCGGCGAAAATGCGACTCACGAGCACATTGTGGCTCGCAGTGCTTTTCTCTCGCTTCCTACCTGCAACCCTCACCCTCTCACTCACTGGAGTCAAACTCCGTTCTATTTGTAGTTGCCTCGGACCTGCGAGTGGCGTATCGTCGCAATATCTCTCTCGAAACCATGTACCTCTATAAAAAACGAAAGTTTCAAGTAGGATGGGAGGATGCATTCTTTTGCTTACAATATGATGAAAATATTAAATGTATGATTTGTTCACAAATATTACTAGGAATACGGTTGTATAACATAAAACGGCATTATACGTTACTACATGTTACTGATGAAACATTTAAAGGTTAAGTATTATTATTATTATTATTATTATTATTATTATTATTATTATCATTATTATCATCATCTCTGTACGTCGATTATTTTACAGCAGATGTACGAATAATGCGGTTAGATTTTCAATTTAAACTCACAGATTTACAATGTGACATTAAATGGAAGGTAGATGTAAGGACTTGACAGATATTGAACTTTTCAAATCTTTGGAAAAAAAATAAATATTTGAAGCTTCGTTCTTTCGCTTGCTCTGTTGAAGCCATGTTCGCTGTAACTTACGTTTGTGAAAAATTATTTTTAACAATGAAAATAGTAAAAATCAAATTTAGATCGCGACTGACAGACAAATATCTTCGTGATCAACTACGATTGGCAGTAAATGACATAATTCCTGATTTTGAAACTTTGTCGCAGAGACATTCTGAAGACAGTTAATTTTAGGTTGTGATAATGTGTCCTATGTTTTCTTGTTCATTTCTTTCTTCGTTACACGTCCTAAACATTAACTTCCCCTTCGGTTGTCTGCCTCCCTCCATAGGTGCTATGCACGTTGCAGCTTACACAGAGGCTCGGCGCACCATGGCCTTTTCGCCACGGCTGCTTTATTCTATAGAAAGTCACTGTGTTCTGGTTTTCTCTTCCGTTAAATAACCTGTAATGTACCTACACATTGGAGCAATTCCTCCTGTCGATTCTGAATCAAGAGGATTTTTATGATATCACGTTCCAGCAAAACAAGAGAGTCTCTACATTTTCACTGTGAAATTGGGGACGTTTTAGATCAAGTGTTTCCACCTAATTGGATTTGCAGGTCGGTCCTACCGCACGGCACCTCGTTTCTCTGACCTGACAAAGCTCGACTTCTTCTGGGTATACATAAAATATGTTGTTTACGCTGCTGCCTGCTTGCCAAGGCATACGAGCTGCTGAATCCACACTTACGCCCGCAACGCTCGACAATGTGTGGACTGAACTGGAATATAGACATGACATCTGCCAGGCTCCGAACGATGCACACAGCGGATATTTGTAAAGTGAGTGAACTTGTATTAAAACTAGAGCGAACATAACCCATAAAAATATGTTACTTTCCAATCATGCTTCTTTTATATTCCGAGGAATATTATACAGTGAAACCTCTCATTTACGGACATCGAAGGGACGTAACAATCTGTCCTCATCTGGAAGGTGTCCTTTATTGGGAGGGAGGCTCCCCAATCTAACAGTAAATTTATAATATACATTTTGTATCCCTTCACGCTTTAAATGAAATGTACTTGGGTTGGATAAAAAGTAATGGCAACAGTTCGATATTTCTGACATGGCTTTATTCACAGGGGTACAACATTTACGTACCTTCTATACTGGGTGTTCATTTCAAAGTGTGTCATGACGTCACTGTTGTTGGGTCAACGATTTGAAGCGAGTTTCAGCTTATATGTTAGAGAAGTTGCCTATTATTTAAGGCGTTCTTCAATCTGAACTTGAGAACGTGTACGGTATAACTTGAACGTCGTAGCAACAGATGGCGGTCTGTACGGTCTGTGTGCTACCATAACCTCTTTCGAACTGTGTTTTGCGCCGGCAAGTCGTACGCAGGGTATTTGTTATCATCGGTTGCGTACAGTAACATTCCACAACACAAATCAAATGCTCCGTGTCCATGTTGACCGTCGAAGTTAATGTCAACAAATACGTAAGTAATCGTCTTAACCCTCTCCCCCTTTTCCCGACAGTACGTATTTCCAAACAGTTCACATTCCTGCCACTACTGGCGTTACCGTACGTATCGGTACTACTCTTCAGAATGAACGCCGTACTTGCTAGGCAACTTTTCTGCCTCTTAGGTTATACACCTCTGCGGAAGTGTAGGAAGATTGAATTATCTAGGCTCATCGGCTAGCCACATGACGGCATACAGCGAGCCATGACACATTTTGAACTGAACACCCAGTATAGTCGCCCCCATTATTTATTACATTTCGCCAAATGTTTGGAAGGCGTCGTACACCATCAGCGCGTCCATCTTTGTTGATGTTCCGTACTGACCGCCCTAAAGCACGGATAAGTTCATCTCTGGTATTGTACCGGGTCCCTCGCAGTGGTTCTTTCACTTTGGTGAAGAGATCGTAATCGCATGGATCATATCGGGTGAGTACGGTGGATGTTCCAGTAGTCCGCGTTTTCCGTCTGCCTTGGAGGTACAGCGTGGTGCAGTATTACCCCATCAATGTCATACGCCACAATGAACATCTCCTTCACAGCACTTTGTGTAGGGCGCACTTTCTTTGGACGAGGAGAACCGGGATGCTTCCATTCATTTGATTGGCGTTTCAAGTTTGGTTGATACGAGCGAGTCCAGGTTTCGTCCATAGCGACGATTCGTCCAAGAAAGTCGTCACCTTCCCTTTGGTACCGGTGCAACAAGGCCTTCCCGGAACGCTTTAACCCATCGTGCAATTGTGCGATATGGCAACGCTGCATCGCCACATGCTTCACGCAGTCCCTGAAAACATTCTTGTGCACTATGACTTCGTGCCATTTCAATTTTGATCCAGGAACGTTGCTCTTGTTTTGTAAAGATGGTCTTAGGGCACTCGCACTATCCCTATGAAAGTGAACGTTCTACACACTGCAGCAGATTGATGGAGCACTGTCGCCGCTGGCTGCACTAACTCATCTAACAGTCCTTGTTCATGTCCACACAGCTGGCAGCTCTCGAACGCACCATCGTCACGTGACAGCAGTGTTGCCATTACTTTTTATCCAACCTATGTATTATTGTAGTTTAATCCTAAATACAGTATAGAGTACTACAGTAAATTCTTTGCAACTCTGAATTACAGTAGATAAAACTGAAAAAGGAAAATACAGTACTGTGCCATGCAGTTTTATTCTAGGTCTACAGTTATGCAGCACTGTAATTTACAGTTTTCAACTTAACCTTTACGTTCAGGTGCCATGTCTCTCGAAACAGAACAACTGATTGAAGTGAAGAGAATAATCCTACTAACTCTACTGTATCATGTGTCGAATACAATTTCACGATCGCGGAAGCCTTGGACCCATCAGACAGGTTATATTTTATGACTTTGTTTATCCACCCGCTTCCAGCTAACAAGGGGTAGCCGGCTGGGCTAATGGTAGCCTACGAGATCCTTATGTTATGTTTCATGTTAAGGAATTTCTGTACAGTTCTCAAAACTAAATGTTCCATTATTGTAACACAGGTATGCTCAAAATTGTAAAAGCCCGAGTACACGGATGCTGCTGCACTGCATAACACACACTGTGTACGGACTGGGCTCCGCAACTACATTGCACTGTAGGCCTACATTGCAGCACCATCTGTGGCATAGTTCTTGCACTCTTACAATTAATACGGATAATAAACTGAATTTGAAAAAGGAAAGAGTATACACTGCAATATTAAGTTATTACATTATTTATTATATTTAATATAGTTATGATATAATGACATCGTGGATAATATCATTTCCATATTCCACCATATAGTCTACTTTGAGGTCTATCCAACATCTGCATTCATTTCTGCAAGTAATCGGGAATCTATTTCCAACGAATTTACTGCAATGCGCTAAAGATGCTCATCTGTTAATCGGGACGTATGTTAGGATTTGGTAACCTTCATTCTCGAAAATAATTGTTCGCACACATATGTCGAGGCGAAGGTAGCTAACATAGTGGCAACGAATAAGCTCATCTTGTAATGTTCATTTTTTAAATAATTCTATGCTTGTCAAGTCATATTCTCTGCATTTAGTTCTGAATTCTACGTTACTTAGTAAATCAATTAACTCATCCTGGAACTGCACTCTCACGGATTGTACTAAATTCATGAAAAGATTAACAAAAATACTAATATCACTCTCCATACTTCTAAAATCACTAAATCTATGTTCTGTGAATTCATATTTGAACTGTTGCAGTACAGAGACATAATTAACTAGCCTATATTTTGTTCAGGCACCATACATCTCTTTACAAATTCACCATCTGTGAAGGGTTTTAGTGCCATAGCTAATTCCCAACATACTACATAGGCTAACTTGCTCCAAAACATAGACTCTGAATTGTTCGACTCTCTTCAATGTTTGGCCTTTCATGAAGTGCTTTCAATTCTTGAAGCTGTAGTGTACGTTGCACTCCTGACAAATTATTTCATCAAAATATTTATTTCAGCTATAATAAAATCACCACAATAACAATAATAATAGCAATAATAATAATAGGTCTAATAATAATAATAATAATAACGTTGGTACATGAAATTAGGCTATACTCGTATTACAGAAAACAGCTTCTCTGTCACTTCGGCATATTCTGGGTAGCAAAGTCTATAATGTAGTTTTATGTCGCTAAGTAGTATTCCTGACAGCACCTTACAATATAGTAATCACTTTCCGTTTTCACCGAACGTACAACAAAAATAGTCTTCCTCCCACTGTACGGAATGATCGTTTGCTTACAGAAGGTTTTGACTGTGTCATTGTCCCGCACTGTTCGTGCGTTTACTAAGTACTTGAACTGCCTTCTGCAGCCATCCGTCGAGCTTCGAACGGGGAACAGCACGCTCTACATTGGAAGGTTGTGATTACAGAACGTAATCGGGAGTCAGAGAATGAGCATACCTGTTGTAACACATTAGATCTTGAAATCCAAGTTCTGTCCGCAGTCAGGAGGTAAAGCAAGCCTTAGGACTGTGAAACATCTGTCTGTGTCCGTATCTGAGAGTGTCCGTAAACGAGAGTTAAATTTATCATTATTTCTATATTATTTCAGTTGGGACATAAAAATCTGTCCGTATATAAGGAGTGTCCGTATCTTGGAGTTATCCGTAAGGAGAGGTTTCATTGTATTAGAATCGTATACACCTTTTGCACGGATAGAAACTTTTTGTCGTTGAAATTCTCTAAAGGCTGGTCCATAATGAACCGGGAATGGAAACAACAACGAGAACGGAAATATTATTAAATGTTTTTAAATGTAAGAATGGAAATATTATTTAAATACATTTATTTTAACATTATTTACGTTCTCGTTGTCGTTTCCATTCCCGTTTTATTGTGAACAAGCCTTTACACGCATCTTACCGTTGCGAAAGTGCATTTTGTTTACTAATATACATAAAATAACACACACAGGAATAGATGGGATATTGATGAATAAGATTTACGGATAAAATTAAAAAGAAACGAGGCATTGAAATTACATCTATGACATGATACAAAACTTCAAAATATTCGTATAAAATTGAGCACAACAGAAGTATTTAACAAAGTTTGATATCTTCATCTCAATCAAAAGAAACAGAAAGTCAAAGTCTGGACTGTATGTTGATTGTTCCAACGCAACGCAGTGGAAATCTCGCAGCAAGTTCTCAAGCTTCTATGTCATGTAGTGGAGGATCATAGTGACGCTCGGAAGATCAGGTCTCTTCTTTTAATGGTTTCTTGCAAATTCTCAGTTATCTAAGGACGTTATAAGTTAGTCCCAACTTTAGCGAGCCAAGCAATAACACACTCGATGAGAAGGTCACTTCAAACTTTTTCTATATTGATGAACTCGCTTGTTTCTATTCCGTAGGTGCTCTGCACTGTGAAGGAGCCATGCATCATCGTCCTAACTACTCCGTCGAGATCGATAACAGCTGATGACACTTTCTCGGTTCAAAGCAACCCACTCCTTGAACTTTCACGAGAGACCAGTTTTCTAACCAAAAAGTCATGTAGAAGTGCAAAGCACATCTGCGAAGCATAGGGTTCATATGAAGTAACATTCAGAATTACCATCCACTATCGAAGAAGTCAGCAATGTCTGAGCTTGAAGGATTCTTTATTTCGGTTTATATAGTGAGTAATGTTTTATATTTTTATTATGTAACGTATATATATAAAATACTGCGATATTACACTAAATCTATTTCCGGATTAGCATGTGTTCAGCACTCCTAATACCGAAAATATTATTTCGATATGTAGTCTCTAACCCTACATAGCGATTCCTTAAACCATTGAACGGGTTGTGTTCCAATATTGAGAGTCTATCGGTGAATTTATACGGAAATTTATGACATGAATATAATCATTCTTACTCAAATATTTCATTTCCTTCACAGTTTTCTACCCAAGAGCTGGGATATAAAAAACTGAATTTCACTAAATTTTTGCAGGTCGATGGTGTATTTATTTTATTACTTATTTTACGACGCTTTATCAACATCTTAAACTATTTAGCGTCTAAATGAGATGAAAGTGATAATTTCGGAGAAATGAGTTCGGGGTCCAGCACCGAAAGTTACCCAGCATTTGCTCATATCGGGTTGTGGGAAAACCCCGGAAAAAACCTCAACCAGGTAACTTTCCCCGACCGGGAATTGAACCCGGGCCACCTGGTTTCGCGGCTAGACGCGCTGTTACTCCACAGGTGATGGACTCGATGGTGTTCGGTTATAGTAAACTAAATTAATATGGAATGAAACATTATTTCTTCATCTACCGTACTAATTATTTTTTTAAATACACAAGAATTCGAACAGAATTAGGCCTACCTACCAAAAGTGTCAGTGGTGTGACTTTGCTCTTATTTATTTCACATCATGATTTCAAACGTTACAAATAAATTGAAAATTATTTTGCAGTTAATGGATACATCCCATCACAAATATTAGTCTATATCCTTCAAGTTAAATTAAGTTTGATTAGAGAAACATTTTTAGTTATGTGCAAATATTTTGGACACTATCTCACAGACAATAGCAGTTTCATTACATAATGTGTAAAATGTAGCCTTAGGCCCGGTTTCTTCAACCTTTGTTAAATTATAACAGTGTGTTATTCCATTTTAACTGTAAACTTAACAGCTGAAGCATTTCTTCAACTACTGTTAGTACTAACAGGCTGTTAAAACCTATGTTAATTTAACTGCCCAATTTCATGCAGTTAAATCATTTAACTCTCTGTTAGCATAGAAGTATCCAATATGGCTGGTGCGTTAGATGCTGAACTTATATATCTGGATTATTTAGAAAATGATATCCATGAATACATAAACAGAGCGGATGATTTCTGTGATTTGACAGACCAGAAGTTTATACAAAGCTATAGGCTATTTTCTGCCAATCCTCACTTTTCACTTTCAACTTAGATCCGTTTGTTTGTTTATTCTCATTAATTGGTTTATACTGCGAAATAATTTCCAGCAGAAGGTTTTTTTCGAACGAAGAAAAATTAGTTCCACGATTTCTTTTTGTTCCAGTGTTTTCCATTTCACAACAGCAATACCAATACGCCGCTCCACGCTATTGTGATACAGACGAGGAAAGAAGCAGAAATCAAACCTGAGAGAATAGAAAGACTTCTATCCTCTCTGAATCAAACAACGGGAAGAAGCGAGAATCGCAATTGCCAGAGTTCAGAAAACAGAAGTGAGCCTATACTTGGTTATAGGTTATGGTTAAACTCTAGAATCTCTGGTCCTAACAGAGAGTTAACAAACAGAATGTTAAAATGTGAAATGTAAAGTTGAAGAAACACAATATTTTTAACAGCAATTCATACTTTTAACTTACAGTTAATTAACGCTATGTTAGATGCAATTTAACAAAGGTTGAAGAAACCGGGCCCAACAATGAGAAAGTATGTGCTACTCTGACACCGTTCATTTTTCTGGTCACTCGAGTTGCCTACACGTTCAAACCTCGCACTTCCCTCCCTGTTGAGGTTTACAGCGAAGTTGTTGCAGCACTATCCATTATACGAGCTTTGTAATTGGATAAGTGCTTAGTATGGCCTTCGGGATTCAATTACATCCGACCAGTAAAGCGATTACTGCGGCTTGCTTAAAACTTTACAACTGCGGCTGATTGCGCGCTGCAGAAGCAGTCTTGCGGCAACGGACCTGCGACCATGCTTTGGTCAACCCTGTACAAAATTTGGTAAAAATGATGAGCCTTCGAGATAAATATTTAAACAAACAACCAACAGAAATTCCTCCTCGGCACTTCGCGCCGACGCCGCCCGTTCCCACTAGCTAGAAGATAAAAACTAATCCGCGAGTTCATAATGAAAAAGTTGTCGAAACTTTTCCTCTCAGGGTTGTTATGAAGCTGTATTAATATTTCATAGGTTGGCAGGAACGTCGCAGGTGCATAACAGGTCGTGAAAAAAGGGAAATTTAGTTACTAACAAGAGGTAAGTTCCCGGAACAGAGATAAATAATTCAGAAGTCTGTAGTATGTACTACGACATGATGGTGACTGCACTCGCTGAAGAAGTCTGCGCGTGTGCTATAAAATAGATAGACGTCGCCCTGGACTTGTGAAACAGGAATGCAGTTACTTCCACCTGGTGTTATGGAAAGACTTTGGCAAAAGCAGCTGCTGAAGGTGGAGAACTACAGAGCATTTATAATAAAATCCCCAAATCAAATATTTAAAACTGAGATACAGGAGACAGGATATCATCAATTGCAGAACAGGTGGAGCAGTACAAACAAAGGGACTCTTACCAAATCCTTCTTTCCTTCAATCAAAGGAAGACTCAAGATAAAACTACCCTTTACACCGGACTTCAGAGCAATCATCTCGGGCCATGGAAAAACCAAAGCTTACCTACATAGATTCCATATCATAGAAGATTCTAAGTGTAGGCTACATGCAATAACACCCGACAACTGCAAACCATCTAATCTATGAATGTCGGGACACGATAGCAGAGATCAGTTTTAATAGCAGATATAGGCCTACACAAAAATGGAGGAAGTAAGCCAATTACCAACCAACAGCTAATAAGATTTTATTTGAAAGCATTCTGTAAATATACAGTATATACCCAATTAACTTTTATAGGCCTATACACAATCATTTAATCAATTATAAAATAACAATATGATAAACAAACTGTACATATAGAATATAAAAAAACGGAAGGTAAAATACATATAAAATTCGGATTGTCAGTCTTACTAACAATATAATGTAGTCTATGAGTAAAAGAATAATAGAATTTTTAACTTCATAGGTATGAGTATATGATAAAAATTGGCTAAGATAAGGTGTAGGCCTACTTCATTTTCATATTATGAAAACACGTTAAGATAATCATCAGGAATAGTTATTATAAACAAAGTATGACAATATTGTAATTTTAATGTAAATTATCCAATATATTGCATGTATAGAGAAATTTCAAGCTTATAAGAATAGGATTAGAATTAAGGTGATGCGTAAATTTAACTTTCATATTATGAAAGGACATAAGACAGCCATCATGAGTAACTGTTAGACGTAAATTGTGGCATAATATTATAATTACATATGTAAATTATTCAGAATAATACATGTAATATTACTATTGATGTTCTCAATTAAAAAAAAATACATACATACATACATACATATACATACATACATACATACATATCGTCGTTGTTCCTGCAAGAACTCCTATGTGCAAAATATACAATTTTTTAGTAGGAGGAAAAAACACATTTATTATCCTATGGCAGCCGTACATAGGAGATTGTGAATTCTTGCATTTTCGAAAGAAAGAAATATAACTACAAATAGGAGATTTTATTATTTGCTGTATCACTATTTAAGTTATTTAATAGAGCAAACATTTGAAAATCGATAAATATGTCACATAGATGTTATTGCAGGAACAACGACGATATACTCCACATTGCATGTGATGTCCAGTCCTGGAGAACAGCCCTTGGTAATGATTCAACATAAAGGTTGTCCTTTACCAGTTCTCTGTGATGATGGGGGAGGTAAGTAGAGTTAATTAAGGATGCCTCCAACTATAGAGGTTATTCATTCTTGAAATTCAACGTGAGCGTGAAATGGTTGAGAAATTTGCTTCGAGCTCCCTATCAGTGACAGGGTTGTTTTAAGTTGCTAAAATGTACGACAAGGATCTGACAGTTTTATTTCCATTTCGGAGCAAGCCAAGCTAAGCATTCTATCATCCTTTAAAATGCATTACCTTCGGCTGGGTGTGAATCCGAGAATGATAACAAGAAAGTATGTGTCATCTTCGTTAACACCCTATGAATAAATATAAAAGTTATGAATGAACATGCCCAGTATGTTCTCTCTTTCTCCTGCAATAATAAAGACCTAATTGGATTCGTACTTAGCTACTTGATAGTTTTCAGTGAAAATAATTTGTGTTGCTTCAAAAAAGGGATTATTTCTTGCTAGGCCTAACTCGCATTTCACGAGAGGATCCCTGCGAGGGGAGTATGGTCCTTGCGGGGTAAGAGGAGAGAGTAAGCCAGTAACTCAGCGTTCTTGAAGGAACAGGTGGATGGTGTTGATGTCATTGGTCGGCTGGGACAAGTAAGGCTCAGTCAATGGCCGGCCGGTTCCGTGTCGGGGATAGGTTATAAGAGTGGGGGAAAACTTGCATTCCTTGCTCGGGTCTTCTCGTGAAATGCGGGCAGTACAATAGTTTCACTGCTGATTTTTCTTTGGAGTGTCAAAGAGAAAGAGACGGGTTCGTTGGGATAATTAGAGTTGCCCCACACCTTCCTAATAGCTCGCTCCAGCAGATGGATGATTCACACATACGCTATAATTGACCGCTGAAGCTTTCCCTCTCGTTTGGTTGTGACGTGCTTAATTGGCAAGACAAATCAACGGCGAGGGTATTCGAGTAGCGACTTCGCAATAATGCATCCCTACACCTTCATACACTGTTCGCATTAATGTCTAAGGGCTATACGTGTAAATATTTAGATATATATTTAAGAAAAGTTGGTATAAAACAACTCTATTTACTTTTTCCCCTGCTCTAGTAGTTTTCCAATAAATGTCACGTATTTTTACTGTCTGATGTTTAATGAAACGTCTGTCAGTTTAGACTATTCGCACGTCTTTCGATTATGAACTCGGACAAACATTCTGTCTCAGCAAATTAAGGGTTGGTAACCTTCCAGCGAGCTCTCTCAGCAATATTTGACGTAATGGAAGGATTCACTGATGCTGAATTAGCCGGAAGTCATTTAACTCTAGAATACTTTACTTCTGGTATACGGGCGTTGTTACTAAACAATTTTCTGAAGGCTTCTCGCTTCGTGTGGACAGAGAACTTCGTTAGTTAAAGTGATGTTTACTTAATCAAGAGCATGCTATTTTATAAGGTGATGCGCTACTGAAATTTCTAAAATCCAACATTTTTGAGCTAGAGAGTGAAATTTTTTATGAATATGCAAATCAATATCATAACCACACATTGTAGGCCTAGAGCCTACATTTTAATTTTTTCTCATAAACACTTTTAAAAAAATTAAACTTATTTTACTTTCTTTCTTTTTTTTTAATTGTCTTATTATTTTTACTCTATTTTTTAAATGTAACACTGCATATTGTGCAATGGAGCGTTAGTAATAACCAGAGACCGGAACTTTGGCAGAATGCCTTTTTAAATGTGTTAAATCCATCTTCATTTTTAAAGTAAATATGTAGGATTCATACCTTTGTGATTGAAGCGTCACAGTTTTATATTGCCATTTTCTGCCTTTTTAAATATAATTTACAAAATAAATGCTTTTTTTTACTTTATTTGATTATTTACCTATCATTTATTAATTTATTCTTAAAAATTGCTTACAGGTATATTTTAATTTATTTCTATAACCGCTACAATGAAAGTGACTTCACCGAATGTATATTATTGTCTTTCAGTCAGTTCATATTCTCTTTGCAACAATGAGTGCTGCCGTGCAAAAATGTATAACAGTAAGGATTTTAATTATCGCTTGTGTTCATTTGACAAGGCAACAATGAGTGCGGGTCTAACGTTATTTTTAACGGTTATTTTTCTTTCAGTTTTCATTACGACGTTGTTGTAGCTAGCTAAATATTTCATATCGCAACATATCAGTACAACCAAACACAAAAATGCACTTTCCAAGGCTACTGGGAAGAAGATTTCTTTGCTTCCAACAGTAATTGCAACATCGAGTCGAAGATCTCAATTTGCATTCGACTTATGTAAAGCTTTTCTTGCTGCAGAAATCCCTTTGTGGAAAGTGCAAGGTTGTGGGTCTAGTGCAAGGTTTTTGTAATTGCCTTTTATTGCATATTTTAGCTATTTATAGGCTAATGTCTTTTTGCCTGCCTATTTTAATGACTGATAATGCCTAAACGTCCGGTCTCTAGTAATAACCTACTCTAATTTGTTCGTTTGTAAAAAAAAATATAATTTCTTCAATGTTCAAACATGAATAACAAAATAATACTGCTTTACGTATAATTCTCTAGCAATAAAACTAGCCTATCTTGAATTAGCTAATCAAATGCTCCATTTACAACACAGATATTGATGAATAATTATGCCAAGTTTCATCACTCTAGCTTTTTTTTTTTTTGTTAGGAGGGAGGAAGGGATCTTCCCACGTGCTACGACCTGAGGTCTATTGTACATCCCCCTATATGGGACGAGTTGCGTGCCCACCGATTCTGTACGCGCACCGGCCTAACTACTTGACCCCCTTACTCTAGCTTTAACCATTGAGAACTAAAATAAATACTTGTTGAAAACTAAGAAAATTTCTTTTTTGAGGTAATTAAATTTAAAGTTTTGGTTACATTAATACAACTTCTACCAATTATAATATATAAGCATACTTCTAATTAAGATACTGAGATAATATTTTCACGAAAATAATCCTCATGAAACAGTACATTTTTAGCGCGAAAAAAAATGATATTTGTCAAAATTCGACTATTTCCAATAGCGCATCGTCTTCAGATTAATCATTTTAACATATTTGCGTCTCTTACAATCCCTCCGCCCATTCACTGCAGCCCTTTCTTTGAACAGTAACTCTTGAGCAATGACGACAAAAGAATTGGGTATGTCTACGCAAAACTGTGGCACAAATTCGCAAATTATTTTTAATCCTGTTCAGTAGGCCGTGGAGATGCAGATTTCTGGTTCATATTCAGAATTTTGATTTTTTTTTTTTTGCTGATATTTTATGATAATATGACAAGTTTGCACTACGCTATTACGAAACAGTCCTGTGTCAGACGACGCCAGATTTATATCTTATTAAAAATTCAGCCATTTTCAACAATCATCACAGTGACATCCTTTTCATGTAGACTGATAAAGGTACTAAAACTGGCAGAGGTCTCGCGCAACCAGAAGTACTTTAAATTAGCAATGCTGCCAACCTGAGTAATCTGTCAGACGAATGAACAGTAATGTAATAATAATAATAATAATAATAATAATAATAATAATAATAATCGTTTATTTTAACTGGCAGAGTTAAGGCCATTCGGCCTTCTCTTCCACTCAACCAGTATGATAGAAAATTACTACAATGCTGTGAATATAACATAATTAATACAATACAATACAATTCAAAGCAATACAATACTAAAATACAAGACAATATAATACATAATTAATATAATACAATGACAATTCTTTTCATCTTCATAACACCAATGAAATAATTATGTAATAATAATAATAATAATAATAATAATAGTAATGACAGTCATACCTAAATTAAATTAAATTATTAAACTCGATCACAATTAATTATAACTTCAATTTGACTGCGCCCGTAAGAAATCGTTTAGCCTTTTCTTGAAAGTGGTTATTGTCTGGCAGCCCCTAATCTTCTGAGGTAGAGAATTTCACTCACGAGGGACTGAGACAGTAAAAGAGGATGAATAGTGGGATGTTCTATGGGCAGGAATTGCTAGGATTTGGTTCTCCTGTGACCTGGTGTTTAGATTGTGATTGGAGGATAAGTAGTTAAACCGGGAACGAAGATAATTTGGAGTAGAAGTGTGGAAAACTCGAAACAGAAGAGAGAGCGAATGAAGTGTTCTACGGTTACTAAGTTGCAGCCAGGATAAAGATTTGAACTAGGGTGTAATGTGGTCAAATCTGTAAGCATTACTGATGAATCTGACACACATATTGTGCACACGCTGCAGCTTGTTCGAAAGGTCAGTTGTCAAGTCTGTAAGTATTACGTCGCAATAGTCAAACAGTGGTAGTACGAGAGTTTGCACTAAAGTCTGTTTTAATTCTGGCGGAAGGAAGTTTCTGAATGGGATAAGAGAATGCACAGAGAATGCATGGTAATGTATGGGGCAGCAAGATAATCTGCAAATGTAACATGGAATCTCTATCGTCAAAATTTTCATACAGGTTAATGTTCGTTGTTGTGGATCAAAGATTCCGGGATAGAGATCTTTTCGTCTTGAAAATTGAAAATACTACCGAACCTAAACACACTGTATTTTTCATGTTTGAAAATAACTTCGAAATACATAAATTTGTGACATAAAGCGATTCAATATTATCCCAGATTACCTTTAAAAATGTTTGCACGTACACTCCTTATACCTTGCATACTTTATTTAATCATTCTTCATCCTAGCAAATCGAGTCAGGCTGATGAGCCATTTTCTCATATTAACTAACTCGTTAATGTGTGATGGAGTTACTATTACATACAGAGTGTTTCAAAATTGATAGTAAAAATTTAGGAATGAGAAGTAAATATGAAGAGAAGCAAAAAAGTTACAGTAAATATGGGTCCGCAAATTAATTGTTTACGAGATAATGCCATTTTGCGCTGGTTGGAGCCGCTAAATAATAAATACTAATTTCAACAAAAGCAGTGATAATTTTATTAATTTATCAATCATGAGACAATAAAATTCATAATTTTGGCTTCACCATCGCAGAAATGTGATTGAACACACATAATAGTAATATGCGTTACAATAGCGGTATGTTGAAGTTTTCATGTTCGTGGAAAAGTTTGAAAAAGCGAAACGTAGTTGAGCTTTTTTAATTTCCGAGAATTGAAAGAAAACATACCGCTCGTGTATCGTACATTATTTTGTGCGAAGATCGTTTATTACATACCTGAAAGAGGAATTTCTAATTAGTTGCAATGAAATCTCCATCTTGGTTTCTGTTCAATGACGGCAAATTTGTAAAACAAAAATATCTATCTTCAACATTGTTGCTTTAAAATGTTTTCTGTGTTTACTATACTCCAGCAAGCCGTGATATACGTCTGTCTCTTTTTTCCCCCAGTCCATAAATGCGAACTTAAAACAAACGGTAAGGTTATGTAATGATTTATTTTTCATTTTAATATTTTAACAATATTATTTATATAACATATTGCAGTAATAACATCGGCATCTGGAATCTTGTTGATTTTTTCACGGCTTCCTTAATGTTACTTGCACAAAAAAACTTTTTTGTTTGAACAACAATGAAGTTTGTGGATAAACAATTTATTAAGGTTACTTTTTGACTCTCTTTCGTACATACAGTCCTAATAGTAAATATGTTTGTGCGAGATCGTGCGTATTTGCTTGGTTTCCGCACAAAACCAATCCGAGGAAAGTCTAAAATTCCACACTCAGTATTCCTAACCTATCACACATAACAATTTCCTTCTTCTTACCGCTTAAGTGACATATTGATTTTACGGCTTTAGGCTTTTAACATATTATTTTTAGAGACGTTCAATATAGTAATAATTATAAATTGGAAACTTACTACTGCAATTTCACTTAAATTGCACTGTTAATTATTGTTTTTAAATATTTGCAAAAAATTAAGTAAATTAAGTACTTTACTAAGTAAAGTTACTGCTCCAGTGACTCTGAATAACTGCACAAATGTAACAATTAATTTCAATGTGCAGAATTAGATGTCAAAGATATTTCCCATTTCTAAACATCTCCTTGACCGGCAAAATTAAACTTGCTGATGTTATTGCTGCAATATGTTATATAAATAATATTGTTAAAATATTAAAATGAAAAATAAATCATTACATAACCTTACCGTTTCTTTTAAGTTCGCATTTATAGACTAGGGGGAAAAAAGGCAGACGTATATCACGGCCTGCTGGAGTCTAGTAAACACAGAAAACATTTTAAAGCAACAATGTTGAAAACAGAAATTTTTGTTTTGCAAATTTGCCGTCATTGAACAGAAACCAAGATGGAGATTTCATTGCAACTAATTAGAAATTCCTCTTTCAGGTATGTAATAAACGATCTTCGCACAAAATAATGTACGATACACGAGCGGTATGTTTTCTTTCAATTCTCGGAAATTAAAAAAGCTCAACTACGTTTCGCTTTTTCAAACTTTTCCTCGAACATGAAAACTTCAACATACCGCTCTTGTAACGCATATTACTATTGCAGTGTGAAAGTCTCATGCTATGGAAGTTACAATGTAACTCTGAGGGCTTAGTTTTTGTGCCGAAATGACAGGGACGAAGGGAAAATGTGAAACAGAAATGGGAACCAAGCTATTAGCCACGTGCTCTTGATAAAGTGGGATTGGAGGTTGTCGCAGACTAGTAAAAATTAAGCCTGAAAGCCTGTCTGCTTGACAATGAAAATGTACAGTACAACCATGTGTGCAGATTGCTACGCAGTTCAAATAAAGGAAAGTTATGGCGTCATGCAGCTGCTCCTGCAAAAAGTGCAGTGTAGCAATGCAAGTGGTGATTACACAGTTATCGGGATTTCATTAGTTCTACAATGTCAATCGTGCTATGACATTATTAACATTGCATATTGCACCTAGCGAAAACCATAAGCCTATCATAACTAAGCCATTTACTAGTATTCATGAGCTTAAATGTTTTAACAACCACGTCGATCGTATCAATTAGAGCTCGTAGAAAAGGAAGAAATTTCAAATAGTTTTAATCGGTTATTTAGCGCTGTATGAATTGTGACGTTATATATTGTGAGTGGAATTCGTGTTAGTATAATTAATCCTTGTCAAATTCCAAATAAAATGAAATAGAAATAGAAAAAAAAGCTTTCGATAGTGTGATGTCACGATATGCAGTGTAGTATTTCAATAGCACTAAATTTATCGAATTCATATCGGCTAAACATTTTCTGCTTTTCATATTTACATTGCTGCCAGTTGCTTGTTCATAAGCTATCGTAGAAATTTACTGCGGCGTCTATTTCTGTTGGAGAGATGCGCACTAAGAAATCTTATACAGGGTGTTTCAAAAGTGATGGTAAAAATTTAGGGATCAGAAGTAAAAACGAAGAGAAGCAAAAACGTTCCAGTAAACATGGGTCCGCAAATTAACCATTTACGAGATAATGCCATTTTTTGCTGGTTCGGGCTGCTAGTGAACCGAGCGCCTGGATAAGGTAAAGCAGTAACTCCAAATTGAACAGCTACATTGCCAGATGGGTCTGATTAATGAAGTATATGTGATCCGTTTATATTGTATTGCTAGTCCTCCAGTCTATATATCTTTTTCGCTGTAAGAAAAATCCTAATGTAAACACAAGCACGTGGCTGTCATACCCGTGATTGGCTCACAGTCGAAATACTCACACGACGCAGGAAAATATAGTTCGTATTTGGAAACTATCATCTTGTATTATTTGAAAATAAAAAATTGAATTCTAGTTGTTAAATACAATGAAACATATAACTTCACTCATATGTAAAACGATATGTAAAAGAAAAACTACTTTTATATTTTGTTATGTACTATGAACGTGGATGAATACAAACAGTAATACCGAGGTAGTCTGTTCTTGTAACAAGCTGGCGTCACTTGAACTCATAGTTGTTCACGTAAGCACGTGGTACTGAAGTATGGCTTCTGCATCCTCGGTGTGTTTGGTTATTAAACATAAGATAGAAACCCTCTCAAAAGCGGAGAAAATCAAATAATTTTAAATGTATATAATAAGTTAAGTGAGGTTTAATTACAGTAATTATAAAGTAAATGTTTCCTAAGCAAATGAATGTATAGTAGTGAGGTTAGGCCTACTTGACGAGTAACGGGAAATGTTTAACATGAAACAGAATGTACAGCAGTGGGCGGTAACACGTACTGAGAATCTATGGCGCCAAACAGCGGCCAATGAAGCCTCACTTCAGTCACGTGCTATTGTTTATATTAGGATTTTTCTTTTAGATTATAGATGCGATATCTGCATTTTTTAACTATTTCAGAAATGTGACACTACCATGTTAGTCGCTCCAATCGCCTTTTTACCCCCTGAAATGACTCGCTATTCAAGCCAAATACATTAATTTATCATACCAAAAATGTGGAATCGTACCACGAACCCAAATACAATGGAAGCTCTTAAGTTCGACAGAAATCAAGTTTGACATCCTATAGTTCGACTGCTACGTAAGAGAATTAGACACGCCACTATACGGGCACTAAGAAATGGATTTGCCATTTGATTGGGAATTGGTTCTGTGTCTCGTAGTGATACTTTTGTTAAAGGAAAACAGAATATTTTTATTGATTAGGACATCCATATTGATCACTGATTTTAAATTAATGAACTCTTATTTTTATATTTGAGACTGTGCCGTTTGTGAGACGGAACTGTCGAAACCCACTGTGGTACTAGAAGCGCATACACAAGTCTCGGGGAGGGCAGGAAATGCAAGTACAGTACTGTATTTGTTGATGGATAACCAATAACAATTTGTATTCATTTCACCTACCACACCCACTATCCTTATTGGACAGAACTTTCAATTCCGTTTTGTCGAACTTAGGAGAGTCCACTGTAAATAAAGGTAGCCGAGGAACACAGAGAAATTTTCCTATCTTCATGAAAACAATTCTTTGAAGGCTCTCACACATAGGAAGCACGACAGGCCCATCTGTTATTCTGGTCACCCCGTCTTCAACTGAATGTAGTTCACATGCTTTCTTTAGGTCTATTACTCGAGTTAAGCTCTTCTATTTGATTTAATCGCAAACATATTCATCGCACACATCAAGAAGTGATCAAGGAAAACGTTATTAGTAGAAGGATCGTACTAGCTTGGAAGACAATGGGAGTGTAAAATCGAGTGATCTTAAGGAGGATTTAAAGGAAGTGAGGCATAAAAAGTCGAAATTAAGGTCACCACAGCCCTTATATACCACACGATATAAAAACAACGTGTCCCAAAATAACTGCTCCGATTTTAATATGATTTGTTTCGGAAAATATGTAAGATGCTGAAACGCAGTTAGACACAACAAACAGCTAATTTCCTATACCCACTTCTTTAAAAGTCGCTAACTAAATATTATTTTTAACTGAACATTCGTAAACAATTCGATGTTGGTTTCCGTTAGGCACGTTGCATGAAATTAATTTAACATGTAAACTAGGTTTAGTACTAGGTAAGTGATATTTGCAGTAAAATATGGGGCAACGTAGTGAAATATGAATGAAATTCGTGTGTAAATCCAGTTGATTTTCAACTGTTTCGGCAATGACAGAGTAAACATAATCACCACCGCCTCAATACGTGTGAGTAGGGCCATGAACATTGGATTCAGAGTATGTTCACGTCTGTGGCATGATTTCGTTTTGTTTGTGGCTCTGACTGAGGACATACGCTTTATTCAAATTTTGGTAAACGAAATCCAATTTTAAAATGTTTGTCATCAAGTTCAATGAATGGATTACCTCGCTCTTGAGAAACAAAAGCAGCGCGGCAAAATTCATTATCATCATCAGATGAGATATCAGAATAATCAGAAACATGAATAAAATAGGCTACATTAAACTGTAATTTAACTTAACCTAGAAAAAATATTTAGTGCGTTTATAACAATATTTCATCACAATCGGAGCTTAAAAATGAAACAAAGTCTGTCTAAATACAAAGAAAATCAGTTTCACTCACCGTTATACTTGTAAGGAGAAACAGTTTTTTTTTGGAAAGATTTTCTGTAAACTTCAGTTAATATGATTAACTTTAGAAGATTCGTCAGTTAGACTTATATTTAACTTAAAGTTGAGAAGAAATAACGTAACGTTTGTAGGTCTATTTACAACCAAAAATTCGCAGTTAAGTATAAAAGAAAATTAATTTGATTATCTTTGGGCCGATTTCACCAACATGTTACTAAACCACAATTAACTACTTGTAATTCAACTTAAATACGGAATTACTATGATGTACCGAAGTACATATGGAGTTTTGAGTGCAGTAATTGTGCGTTTCCATATGCTTCACAGGCAGCTACTACCTGAAAGCCAGATTTGCATAATATATTCCTTACTGTACAGTCCGCATTTCACGAGAAGATCCGAGCAAGGAATGCAAGTTTTTCCCCCACTCTTACAACCTATGCCCGTCACGGAACCGGCCGGCCATTGACTGAGCATTGTTTATCCCAGCCGGCCAATGACATCACTCCTATCCACCTGTTCCTTCAACAACGCTGAGTTACTGGCTTACTCTCTCCTCTTACCCCGCAAGGACCATACTCCCCTCGCAGGGATCCTCTCGTGAAATTTGGACGCTAGGTATGTTTACAGAAAGCCACAATTATTTAAGTCACACAGAATTGTGTGCACTCAAAGTTCGGTTTCTGGCGTCTTGTCAGCCCATTTCAGTTGTGTGGATATAAAGGGAAGAATTGTGACGGTGTCGTGTATAGTTCCTGGGGTAGCTCAGTCGATAGAGCATTCGTGCGCTAAGCGAAGGGTCCCGGGATCAATACCTGGCCCCGGAACAATTTTATCTTGAAATTATTCAAGCCTGCTTCACAGGGAGCTTCTATCTGAAAATCAGATTTGCATAAAGGTTATTTCTCTTTCCCACAACAACTGCCTTCGCATTGTGTTATTTTACGACGCTGTATCAGCATCTAGGTTATTTAGCGTCTGAATGAAGTGAAGGTGATAATGCCGGTGAAATGAGTCCGGGGTCCAGCAGCGAAAGTTACCCAGCATTTGCTCGTATTGGGTTGAGGGAAAACCCCAGAAAAAACCTCAACCAGGTAACTTGCCCCGACCGGGATTCGAACCCGGGCCACCTGGTTTCGCGGCCAGACGCGCTGACCGTTACTCCACAGGTGTGGACACTGCCTTCGTGAGATCAAAAGGCAGAGTCGTCACTCCCTCACAGTCGAATGAAATTTGATTAATGATGCAAACAATATGTTCTGTTAGTTTCAAAGGAATTGTTTCAATGATAATTAAAAAGAATTTATATTTTTTAAAATTAATTTTTAAGTTTCTTTAGGCTGCGAAATATGCGCGAAATTGAACCATTTTAATCGCCGAAATAACAGTAAAATAATTACCATAAAATCACACCCTATGCATCATCATTATTCTTACCATTTGCTAGTTATGGCACGTTGAAATCAGAGTAAGATTTTATTACATCTTAAGCGGTAGATTTCGTTGCAGTTTTGTCGAACCGCTCTTCTTCATGGAAATAAATGGACGTATTTACGTCAAAAAGGGGAGGCTAAAGGCTTCAGTGCTATGGAGTTAGTTCCGAAGTTGTGCAGAAAATAACGTAAAACTCGATAAAAAAAAATAAGGCCGCTAGAAGAAATGGATTTCAGTAACAAATTCACCACTAAAATGTGAATTACACAGCCTTATTTGTTGCTCAGTGTAATGGACATCAGGAATAGACTTAAGTTAACAGTGGCAGGTGCGCACACCCCAGTCGAGGGGCAGAGAGACGCTTCTTCTCCACTTAGCGTCCGTTTCCAAGCAGAAAAGCTTCTCAGGCTCGATGGGATTATAAGGCGATAAGCAAACAATGGCGGGACGAAATATAAGACACTCCGCAGCTGGGTGAAGGTGACTTGCGTGCACAAGACCCTATCCGAGTTGGTGTGGGCGCCTAACAAAAGAGAAAGACCTCTTGGTATCACGAAGACACATCATCAGCTTATAATACGTTTTACTCGGTTCGAACCAATTCAGTTTTTTTTTATCATGATGTGCAATATATTCCCGTTTATAGTTCATTTTCTTGAACTATTTTTCAAAAGACATGCTCGAATTAAGTAAAAATTTAAAGAAAGAATTAATAGAAAAATTTGTTGGCTTATTCATAAATCCAGGAAAGCCAAATACTTGAAAGTATCGAAAGATACAACAGTAAAGATGCACTTGGGATGGGTAATAAAGAATTTAAGAAAGTCGAAGAATTCCAATGTTTGGGACATAAAATCACAGTTAAAAATTTAATAGAAATTGACATTCCTCATCGAATCTCAAAAGCAAATAGATCACTTTTTACTCTCATAGCATTAATTATTTCCGAAATTCTTACCACAGACACAAAAATAAGATGTTATGAAAAATAATATGCCATTTTAATATACGGGGCATATATAGCTTTTCCCTTTTCTCCTTGTTTTCCCCTTGTTATTCTTGTATTCCCCTTGCTTTCCTTGCCACAACTATACGCAAACAAAACAAATTATTAAGACAAAAATCACTTATCAGTAATGGAATATAGCTTATGATATACAAGACCTAATAGGAATAGGATTAGATTATACTAATTCCAACAGTTATTATATGTATATGTGTCACATAGTTTCTAATTTTCCCCATTTCTCGCAGCACAGTAACGGTATGCATCTGTCGACAGGTGTACGCACTGCTACGTAGTTAGTTCTAGGTCTACGTGCGGATAGAGGAGACGGCCCTCAGACATGGAAGGTATTTGCGAATATATTGAATAAGCAGTCGTGGATAGCCGATAAGGGGAGATCCTCCAGCTTGGGAGTTGGGCGAAGGGTTAACAACCCATCACCGTAAAAAAACAGCTTGTTACGAATCCATACAATAATTTTACAGGTTGTTCTGTATGGTTGTGAAACTTGGACTCTCACTTTAGAGAGGAACAGATATTAAGGGTGTTTGAGAATAAGGTTCTAAGGAAAATATTTGGGGCTAAGAGGAATGAAGTTACAGGAGAATGGAGAAAGTTACACAACACAGAACTGCACGCCTTGTATTCTTCACCTGACATAATTAGGAACATTGAATCTAGATGTGTGAGATGGGCAGGGCATGTAGCACGTATGGGCGAATCCAGAAATGCATATAGAGTGTTAGTTGGAAGGCCAGAGGGAAAACGACCTTTGGGGAGGCCGAGACGTAGATGATAATATTAAAATGGATTTGAGGGAAGTGGAATATGAAGATAGAGACTGGATTAGTCTTGCTCAGGATAGGGACCGATGGCGGGCTTATGTGAGGGCGGGAATGAACCTCCGGGTTCCTTAAAAGCCATTTGTAAGTAAGTACGTGTAGACAGGCGATCGAACCCACACGTAGTTCTACGTACAGATAGCATAGTAAAGCTATGCACCTGTCGACAGGTGATCTTACTCACACGTAGTTCTACGTAAGGTTATGCAGCAAGGTAGAGCTATGCACCTGTAGATTTTTTTTTTTACATTTGCATTCATGCAGTAAGTTAAATATGCTATATGGCGCTAACGGCTTTACTTCCTCATCCAATGGAAAAAGCACTTAAAATTCCTACGCCATCTATTGCTCCTTGTAAGATCTTAATCCTCGATATTGGAGTCAAGGGAAACACTGGAGCATAGAGAACAACACCCTTCAAACATTTTCATACAAATGGCCGCTTATAGCAATCTATGATCGGGATAAGTTTACGAATGTTAAACCTTTAATAATTTTATCATTATTTCATTTCATCAATGTTTGCGCAATCAGGAGCTGGGATTTCGGTTCGACAACAGAGTCAATTATCGTCAAAACGTCGAAGATCATTACGTAGTTGGGCAATAAAATTATCTTGCTGGCATTATTTCGAAGTTTTCCTCTACTGTAAGTAGAGTCAAGTACTGCCACAGTGAATATTTGGACCTATCTCGTCAAAATACCATCTCGTACTACAGATTCCATTGGCGATAAACGATTGGTTGATATAGCGTCGTTAAGTAACACTGAACAACAAATTTTTACTTTTTGTCTTGCTCAGAAATAAAAATAGGTCAATATTACTAATATGTCTGCCCTAAATCTGAATTTAAAATCCAAACTGCCCCATCACTTACCATTTTCCGGGGAAAACAAATTGAATTTTTTATGAAAAAACTTCCTTTGTTTTAATTTTTCACTGCTACTGTTAAATTAAAAAATTCCTCATAATACTTGAAAATGTGTACTGGATACAAAAATGATGTTACACAGTTTAAAACACGACAACAATAAAAATAATTCATGAGTATAGTGAGAAAAATCTCAGAATTTGAACTTACAATTAAAATAATTTTCTGGGTGACTTCTGTGTATAACTAGATCCGGGACTGCCTTTTACAAGAAACCAACAATAGTCTGCAAGCATGATGGATGATAATCTTCCTTTATATCGCCTTTCCATTTCAGATATTTCTTGATGAACTCTTTCCCCATGCTCGTCGCTTACCGTTCCAAGGTTAGGAAGAAAGAAATTCAAATGAGAATGTAAAAAGTGTATATTTAGAGACATACTACACCCCATTTTCTCATATGCACTTGGCATTATTTCCACAACAAGTTCTATGTAGTTGTCTGCTCTAGAATTTCCAAGGAAATTTGAGCAAACATCTTTGAAAGCGAGCCGTGACATTTTTTTTCTGTAACGGAAACTTTTTCTTCAAAAAAAGAGTCAGCCATAACTTTGTGAATTTGTGGACCGATGGAAATGCCCTCTTTTAATTTGCCTTCACTCAAAATAGGAAACTTTTCTTTTAGATATTGAAACCCACCCTTGTTTGTTCATTGAGTAGACTTCACTTTGAACTGTTATGAAATTCATTGAATAGAAGGGACCAATATCTGTTTATTTATTAGAAGTACAAAAGAACATAGGCCTACCAACAACCATAATAAACCGGAAATAAGTCATAAACTGATAAAATGCATTAGCTTTTGTTTTGGTTTACAACCCCCAACCCGCGCCAGGTGTTTCCTGGGGGAGCTCTTATCGAAAAGTGAAATCATAGTATATCTTAAAAACCTTACGTGATGCCCTAGATCAGACGTCTCCAAAAGCGTACTCGCGAGTAAGCCCCTGGACGGAACCGAAACCAGTACGTAATGAGCGCGCTCCGCCTCAACCATCCCCATCTGTACTGTTCTCAATGTTTATGCGCAAACGAAGAGGAGTGGCGGACTGCCATTATCATTGTGTTGGTCGGAGTGTTCGACCGTTTCACAATGTCTTCTAATCATGGCCGTAGTACATTCAAGGATGAATAGGAAGAAAAATGTTTTGTGTTAGTGGGGAGAATGTGAAATGTTTAATTTGTTCGAAAATTCTTAAGCGTGTGTTAAAATTCAATATGCGACGACAATACTCGACTCTTCACTAAGAATATCCTACAATTATAGACATGTTGGACATGTGAAAATAATTTATTTTGGGGCTATCTGTATAACTGTTGGTTATACATAATGATCAGTATATTACAATACGTTTGTGTGAAATGCGTAGTCCCACAAATATTTTGATAAATATATAAAACAAGAAAATACAAACACAAATCACACACGTGTCCTCAGTCTTAAACAGAAAAAGCTTCCTGATAGCTATGTTCTAGCTTGGAATATTGGAAAATCAATGAAGCCCTTTACAGAAGCATCATTTATAAAATCGTGCATACAGGACGTTACTAAAATACTGTGTCCTGAACAAAGTCAAAGTTTAAGAAAATTAAATTGTTTCCAATTATAGTTCAGAGAAGGAATTTCAAGATTGTAAATGTAATTGAATCTGAAGTCGAAACCACAATTAACCAGTTTGTAGCTTACTCACATGCATTGGACGAAAGCACAGAGAGAAATGACGAAGCTCACCTAGCCATTTTCATCCGAGGAGTTAATGAACATTTTACTGTGTCTGAATGTCTTCTAGATGTAATTACAAAATATAACTGGAGAAGATCTTTTCCAGGCACTCAAAGGCACCATAGAACAGAAGAGGTTGAATTTGCAATGGCTTGTGTCTATAGCAACAGACGGGGCTCCAGCTTCATAGTATGTCAAAATAATATACAAACGTATGATATTTCTTATTCCTTTGATGTTATTATTTGTAAGCATAAGCAGACCGTTGCCGCGATCCTCCACTGATTGCTAACATCTGTTGACGTACGAGTCTCTCCCCCTTCTCTATAGCACATTGTGTTCGGCGGGCAGCATCGAGAGCACGAAAGACGATACGCTTTTTGGAGACCTCTGCCCTAGATCATATATGTAACATGCATTTTTTCGGATTCAGCGCACATCAAACCATAAGGGATACATTGTTTTAAGTTCAGTGTAATCGATTTAAGATATAGGCTAAGTAACAGGTTACAGAATATCTCTGAGCCTGAAGACCGTTACTATAACGATTTCGATTCCTGAAAGCGGACTTGAGGAGAAAAGAGATGGATGTGGCGACATTTTCTCTATGAAAACTAATCCGTCACATTGCTGAAATTATACACGTCTCACTGTCGCTGCCAGACTCATTTACTTCAGTATAATAGAGGAGCAACATATAGAGCGGTGAATAGTCGATGTTTTCAATTTTAACTTGCACGCATAACAATTTGCATCGTTTCTTATCTCGCCCTCCTTTCTCTATGCGTCCACTGTAATTTCCCATTTGTAATCTTTCATCATTTCCTGCCTTTGTACGAGTATTTGATGGCTTTTTCATCAGTCCTTTAATTTTAAATTATGCGATTATACTTCCAAATTTCATTTATCAGACTTAAAAATATATGTCTTAGCCCTCTTACTTTACGTATTCTTTTCAGTATTTTCTGGCATAATCATTTTCACGAATGCATTTCTACCAAACATCACGCACTTATTTCCGACAAATGTGTTTGATATGCAGATGATTATTAGAATGACTGAACAGTCAAGATCCTATTCTACCATTGCAAGTAAATTCACCTGCAATTTTCCACTGAAGTACGTATGATGTGCAATTAATTCTACTTTGTTACTGCAAACTTACAAATTACACGTGAAATTACCACTGTTCTGTTCGATAAAAGAATTAGTATTAGCTTATATTATATGCACAACTGTATGGCTTTCTTAACCAATTAAAGAAAACTAATATTGCTAATATAAGAGTATTCTTAAACAATTTTATTAGTGTTATATCAACATATATATTTTAATACGTGGTCTAGTAGCAGTGAAAGTAATGAGAATGATAACGAAAATCAGAGAGTTTACAAAGGAAAAATACATTCCAATTTAAAACAGTGATTATACTTACACCCGGGAGGAAATTAAATGCAGAATAAATATGGAAAATTCGTGTTATTATCCGGGTGAGAAGCTTTTGTCATCCAGTCTGTTGTCAAAAAAAGCTGAAAGTTACAATTTATAAAACAGTTCTATTACCGGTTGTTCTGTATGGTTGTGACTCTCACTTTGAGAGAGGAACAGAGGTTAAGGGGACACTCAACTTAAAAATTGGAGAAAAAGTGTCATAGAAATGAAAAATTAAATTTCTACACTAATTTACGTGACAGAACTAAATCAATACGCAGAATTCTTCCCCTATTCATTGAGAAGTCACAGTCAAATGCACAAAGCCAAAAAATAAAAAAATGATATTTAAAAGTGATATTTCAATTAATGATTGATTAAAATTGAAATATTTTTTATTTTGAAAAGTATGGATCTAATGAGCTGAGATTTTGCATGTTACTTTCCATGTGTATATTAAACATTTTCTCCAAAATTGAAAAAGATTGGTCAAATAGGAAAAAAGTTCCAAAATATAGTTGAGTATATAAATGAATGAATAGATATATAAAGGAATGAATAGATATATAAAGGAATGAATGGATATATAAAAGAATGAATAGATATATAAAGGAATGAATATATATATATATATATATATATATATATATATACTTATATAGGAATGGATATGTATATGAGTGAATAAATTATTGAATTAATATGGAAATAAATGAACGAATAAATTAATTACAAATAAATCGATATCAACTGAATTTAACAAGTCAGTTTCGCGAAGTAACAAACTGCTCATTAATATGTAGGCCTACTTTTGGAATCTAAGCCGTTACACGTTACAATATAATAATGGATTCATAACATTCAAGTTCTATTATGCCTACAACACAGGCAAAACATAGGCCTATATCAACACTTTTAATTATTATGAATATTATAAAAAAAGAGGTAGGGTCTGCATCTACATAAACGTTACTTGGCGAAACAACAATCGAGAACTCTAAATCCATCCTCTATGGAGAGAGAGACGACGATGCATGGCAACAATAGCAATGCCGTTGCTGTGTTACATGCCTTCCGAATTATAAATTCTTGAAAATGCTAGGAAGATTGAGAGGCGCATTGCAACAAATCAAAAATAACCCCAGACTGAGGGAGTCGTTAAGACCAGAAAGACTCCTCGTCAACGGGATAAGAACTGTAGGCGTAGCAGGCTTGGCGGGAGTCGCCTACGCTGCCTACCGCTACTACAACCAAAGCGGCAATTCTGACAACTCCGAGGATGACATACAGAAAGCCACAATGAAGAGGATGTTCATGAAAAGGAGCAAGAAGTTCTGCAAACTAAAAGAGTTTCATCCGTACAATCCGTCAGAGGAGGTCATCGAAATCACGGATTACACGACATGTGAGGAGGCGGAGGTTCCGCCGAACACAACGGAACAAGAGGGCCAACAGACCTCTGAAGAGGCCGACCAACCGCCCTCGCCTCCTCCCCCACCCCCTCAACAATAGAGGTATGAACTTACGCATTCAACTTATATAATAATGTTTTCCATAATTTAGGCCCAAAAACTTGTTCTACTCATATTTTTGCATAATCTAGTGAAATAAGCATCCTTAATAAATCTGTAGCGAAATTAAATTTTAGTTTTAGCTTTTGAATATGATGTGAAATTTTATAGGTAAATATAGGTCCTGTGTTCGAACACAAACTAGTGCTTTTTATGTTTCTTTCTTTTTTTAAGAGAGAGAGAGAGAGAGAGAGAGGGAGGGACAGTGAAATTACACATAATTGCTCCTGTCTCTTTTATAACTATTTCAGTAATTAATATGAGGTGAATGTATTATGCCATGACTTTATCATTATTTATTATGACATTATGGCTGCAAATGCAAACAAAAAAAGATTTTATTCTCAAAAAAATATATTTCGTGCCATAAATAATACAAACTTACTGGCGTTTGCCTTAGAACATTCAAACTATTAAGCGTTCAAAAAACAAAACAAAAAGCCACAATTCAATATTTAGTCTATCTTCCCCATATCTCGACCACATCTTGCTGTCGAGTGGGCGTGGAATCGACTAATCTGTGCAAATAGCGACTGTTCTCAGATACGACATTCCAGGCATCCTGGACATAGTACATACATAAGTGTTCTGCCCATGGGCAGGTCTTTCACTGCAAACACAGCATTCTCCAATCTTTCCTATTTTCTGCCATCCTCTTAGTCTCCGCATATGATCAACATATCTTAATGTCGTCCATTATTCTTCTCAACCAGTGACCCAACCAATTCCTATTTATCCTTCTAATCAGATTCAGCATCATTCTTTCCTCACCCACTTTTTCCAACACAACTTCATTTCTTAATCTGTCTGTTCACTTCACACGCTCCGTTTTTCTCCACATCCACATTGCAAATGCTTCTATTCGTTTCTCTTCATTTCGCCGTAATGTGCATGTTTCTTCCCCATAAAATACCACACTCCACACAAAGCACGTCACTAGTCTCTTCCTTAGTTATTTTTCCAGAGGTCCGCAGGAGATGATCCTTTTTCTATTAAAAGTTTCCTTTGCTCATGTTTGCAGTTTTTCTTGGGAAGGATAAATGCGGTAACTTCCCGTTGCTTTCCGCACACCACTGTCTCTTTCGCATCTTATTAGATCCCAGGGAGCCCAAACGTGGAGATGAGGAGAGTGGATTTGACTATTTGAGCCCTCCGGACTTCACCGAAATTCATCGCAAGGGTTAAATATTAGTTCTATCAGGTTTTTTGACCCGATCAGAGACCGGGAAATCCCAATTAGCCTTTGCCTCCCGCATCCTGGACTAACTTCTACAAATCATTAAAAATCTTGGAGGGGGATTGGGTCAATTTTTCCGCAAGTGTTTCTATACTTGTGCTCTCGAACTCAGTCAGAAGAACGTCGGAATTTAGGTGTTAACGTCTCAGATTCAATTCTTCGTCACTCCTTTTCATTTTATTGTTTCAAGATAGTATAATCTATACTAATAATAGGCTAAATCTGTAGCCGAAATTTTTCTGGTAATTTTCGATTTTCCAAAAATAATTGGTGCTAACATATATAATTAACCACCCTGAATCCGAAAATAGCTTTTTTTTTCCATTTTTGTTTGTATGTCTGTCTGTCTGTCTGTATGTTTGTTACCTTTTCACGCGATAATGGCTGAACGGATTTCGATGAAAATTGGAATATAAATTAAGTTCGTTGTAACTTAGATTTTAGGCTATATGGCATTCAAAATACATTATTTAAAAGGGGGGTTATAAGGGGGCCTGAATTAAATAAATCGAAATATCTCGCTTATTATTGATTTTTGTGAAAAATGTTACATAACAAAAGTTTCTTAAAAAATAATTTGCGATAAGTTTTATTCCATGAAAATGTTTGATAGGACTGATATTTAATGAGATAAATGAGTTTTAAAATTAAAATAACTGCCATCTAAGGCCGTGTAATGAATTAAAAAACAAATGACTTCGTCTATAAGGGGCCTTGGACAGCAACAATCGAAAGCTATGAAATATAGGCTACAGACAATGTTTCTGTGTTTGTGTGAAGTAATATCGGAAGCTAAATTAACCGATTTGTATAATTAATTATTTCACCATTGGAAAGTGTAGTTTCTCTAGATGGACACAATGCTATAATGTTATTACAGTAACTTTTGAGTGAATCGAGGACAGGTAAGATTATAATAGATTCTTATGCACAGAAAACTTGACAGGCTATTCTGTAGGCCTATATTCGTTTCCTGTATTTCCTAAACTAATTTTTATGACCAAATGAGTGGTCTCTGGATCAAAATGATCGCATTTTAATTTTTTAATTCAATTTAAATTAAGTAACATAATAAACGATTTATCCTTCTATCAAACAAGAATGTTCCCTGTATCAAATGTCCTATTTTAATTATATAATCACTTTATATTTATTTCTAACTGGTGCAGCGGAGGGCACGGGTACGGCTAGTGTAACAATATAAAAAAGAAAAAACTAACACCAGTATTACGCAACTGTATTGTTCCAAACCTAATATCAAATTTATGTTATTTATATCGATAAAAGACGATAAGTGAATATAAAATAAAATATAACTTCAGTATTATTTATATCGCTAAAGAACGATAACAATATAAATGTCCTGAATATTATTTATATAGTATCACTACAGAACGATAACAGAATATAAATGTTAATATCGGTTTGTTTAATTAACGTAAGGTATTATATAATATATAATTAATTATTAAAATAAAATAAACTACTTTACAAAGAAAAATGGTTATTTATATTATAATAATTACTTACAAAAAGGCAGATTATTTATATCACGAAAGAACAATAACAGAATGTGAATAACTTGAATATTATTTATTACGGTAAAGAACGAAAACAGAATATAAATGACAACTTGAACGATAAAAGAATACAAATAACGTGAATATTATTTATGTCGTTAAAGAACGATAACAGAATACAAATGATAACTTGAATATTATTTATATCGCTAAAGAACGATAACAGGATACAAAAAATTATAACTTGAATATTACATATATCGCTAAAAGAACGATAACGAAATGTAAATATATTCAATATTATTTATATCGATAAAGAGTGATAACAGAATATAAATGATAATGTAAATATTATTTATATCGCTAAAGAAAGATTAAAAAATAAAATGAAAGCTTGAACAAGGTCGGAATTCACAACTTTCAAATCATTAAGCGAGCACTATGCGGCTGGTCTACGACACATACACAGAGAACATTTCCATACTTCCGTAACTGCTTCTACAAGCACATGCATCCTGTAACATTGCCGTGACCCTAAGTGGACTTAGAAAATAAATATTTGCTATTCACGAGTGCGGCCACATATTTTTGTTGACAACTGTACCTCAATAGCCAGAAAATCGAGTTTTCGGAAGGAACTCCATCGACTGTCGCGTGACGTATTATTATTATTTCCTTCATTTACATGTAGTTAAAAAACGGTAGGATGAAGTATTATAATCGGCTTTCACTGCTACATAGTAGGTGTGTAGGGTGGCAGGCGATGATTTTGAACAACGATAGACAGTGTGATGCTAACAGCAGGGCAGTTGATTCAAGAGAAACAACTAAGATTGTTAAGTAGTTTTGGTTTTGCGCTGATTAACTATAGAATTGGAAGTGAATTTTAAAATTAGTTATGAAATAATGATCATTATAAATTTACCAATTATTTATTTACAAGATGAGATTTTTTCGTAATTGCACATATGCTTTCTCTACTATATCTTCAGCATGATTCAGATTGTGAACCATATTTCTAATTAGTGCTATTTTAGCAGCGGGCTCTGCACTAGATACTTGTAACGCTTCAACAACAGATGACGGAAACTTAAATTGCAGCCTCCACCGGCCGCCATTGTCCGACTCCACCGGCCCTCAATGATTGCCTTCGCCGGCCGTCACTGTCCGACTCCAGCGGCCGCCAATGATTGCCTTCGCCGGCCGTCATTGTCCGACTCCAGCGGCCGCCAATGATTGCCTTCGCCGGCCGTCATTGTCCGACTCGACAGGCCATTAATGACTGCCTTCACCGGCCGTCATTGTCCGACTCCAGCGGCCGCCAATGATTGCCTTCGCCGGCCGTCATTGTCCGATTCCACCGGCCGCCAATGATTGCCTTCGCCGGCCGTCATTGTCCGACTCAGCGGCCGCCAATGATTGCCTTCGCTGGCCGTCATTGTCCGATTCCACCGGCCGCCAATGATTGCCTTCGCCGGCCGTCATTGTCCGACTCCAACGGCCCCCAATGATTGCCTTCGCCGGCCGTCGTCCGACACCAGCAGCCGCCAATGATTGCCTTCGCCGGCCGTCATTGCCCGACTCCACCGGCCGCCAATGATTGCCTTCGCCGGCTGTCATTGTCCGACTCCAGCGGCCGCCAATGATTGCCTTCGCCGGCCGTCATTGTCCGACTCCAGCGGCCGCCAATGATTGCCTTCGCCGGCCGTCATTGTCCGACTACAGCGGCCACCAATGATTGCCTTCGCAGGCCGTCATTGTCCGACTCCAGCGGCCGCCAAAGATTGCCTTCGCCGGCCGTCATTGTCCGACTCCAACGGCCGCAAATGATTGCCTTCGCCGGCCGTCATTGACCGACTCCAGTGGCCGCCAATGATTGCCTTCGCCGGCCGTCATTGTCCGACTCCAGCGGCCGCCAATGATTGTCTTCGCCGGCCATCACTGTCCCACTCCAACGGCCCCCAATGATTGCCTTCGCCGGCCGTCGTCCGACACCAGCAGCCGCCAATGATTGCCTTCGCCGGCCGTCATTGTCCGACTCCAGCGGCCGCCAATAATTGCCTTCGCCGGCCGTCATTGTCCGACTCCAGCGGCCGCCAATGATTGCCTTCGCCGGTCTTCATTGTCCGACACCATCAGCCGCCAATGATTGCCTTCGCCGGCCGTCACTGTCCGACTCCAGCGGCCGCCAATGACTGCCTTCGCCGGCCGTCATTGTCTGACTCCAGCGGCCACCAATGATTGCTTTCGGCGGCCGTCATTGTCCGTCTCCAGCGGCCACCAAAGATTGCCTTCGCCGGCCGTCATTGTCCGACACTAACGGCCGCAAATGATTGCGTTCGCCGGCCGTCACTGACCGACTCCAGTGGCCGCCAATGATTGCCTTCGCCGGCCGTCATTGTCCGACTCCAACGGCCGCCAATGATTGCCTTCGCCGGCTGTCATTGTCCGACTCCAGCGGCCGCCAATGATTGCCTTCGCCGGCTGTCATTGTCCGACTTCAGCGGCCCCCAATGATTGCCTTCGCCGGCCGTCATTGTCCGACTCCAGCGGCCGCCAATGATTGCCTTCGTCGGCCGTCATTGTCCGACTCCAGCGGCCGCCAATGATTGCCTTCACCGGCCGTCATTGTCCGACTCCAACGGCCGCCAATGATTGCCTTCGCCGGCCGTCATTGTCCGACTCCAGCGGCCGCCAATGATTGCCTTCGCCGGATGTCATTGTCCGACTCCAAAGGCCGCCAATGATTGCCTTCGCCGGCCGTCATTGTCCGACTCCAGCGGCCGCCAATGATTGCCTTCGCCGGCCGTCATTGTCCGACTCCACCGGCCGCCAATGATTGCCTTCGCCGGCCGTCATTATCCGACTCCAGCGGCCGCCAATGATTGCCTTCGCCGGCCGTCATTATCCGACTCCAGCGGCCGACAATGATTGCCTTCGCCGGCCGTCATTGTCCGACTCCAGCGGCCGCCAATTATTGCCTTCGCCGGCCGTCATTGTCCGACACCATCAGCCGCCAATGATTGCCTTCGCCGGCCGTCAATGTCCGACTCCACCGGCCGCCAATGATTGCCTTCGCCGGCCGTCATTATGCGACTCCAGCGGCCGCCAATGATTGCCTTCGCCGGCCGTCATTGTCCGACTCCAGCGGCCGATAATGATTGCCTTCGCCGGCCGTCATTGTCCGACTTCAGCGGTCCCCAATGATTGCCTTCACCGGCCGTTATTGTCCGACTCCAGCGGCCGCCAATGATTGCCTTCGCCGGCCGTCATTGTCCGACTCCAGCAGCCGCCAATGATTGCCTTCGCCGGCCGTCATTGTCCGACTCCAACGGCCCCCATTGATTGCCTTCGCCGGCCGTCATTGTCCGATTACACCGGCCGCCAATGATTGCCTTAGCCGGCCGTCATTGTCCGACTCCAGCGGCCGCCAATGATTGCCTTCGCCGGCCGTCATTGTCCGACTCCAGCGGCCGCCAATGACTGCCTTCGCCGGCCGTCATTGTCCGACTCCAGCGCCCGCCAATGATTGCCTTCGCCGGCCGTCATTGTCCGACTCCAACGGCGGCCAATGATTGCCTTCGCCGGCCGTCATTATCTGACTCCAGCGGCCGCAAATGATTGCCTTCGCCGGCCGTCATTGTCCGACTCCAGCGGCCGCCAATGAATGCCTTCACCGGCCGTCATTGTCAGACTCCAGCGGCTCCCAATGATTGCCTTTGCCGGCCGTCATTGTCCGACTCCACCGGCCGCCAATGATTGCATTCGCCGGCCATCATTGTCCGACTCCAGCGGCCGCCAATGATTGCCTTCGCCATCCTTCATTTTGCGACTCCACCGGCCCTCAATGATTGCCTTCGCCGGACTTCGTTTCGCCTTCTCAAAATGTACAAAAGACAAAAGCATTTATTCATAAATAAAAAAGAAACACACACACATTGATAGTTTATAAAATTGGATTTGCAGTATTAAAATATAAGTACAATATTAGCACAATGCATAGAATTTAAAGAGTGACAAACTATTCAAAACTATAAAATTTAACAACTGTCTAATTGTGTCACATGCTAATGCCAGTTCACAGAAGGTGTTTAAATGACCCCATTCACTGCCAAACAATGCATAAATTTGTCTTGGAAATTTTTATATATATTTTAATCATCACTGTTGGGTTTATCTGTTGTCTCTCCTCCATAATTATTTGTTGCAACTCTTTTAGGTCTCGTGGTTTGTCCTCTCAGATTGTCAATTTCAAATAACCTCACAAGTAATAAATGTAGGCCTTGTATGCGGACATCATGGAATCTTTAGGTCCATTCAAACACTATTGTTATTCAATTATTTTTGATTAGATTTTGCCTATGATTATTTTAATTCTTGGCATCCTTATTCACCATAGCGATAAATACACTGAAACATTTCTTTGTATTCCAGAAGGATGGGAGATTTTCCCACATTAGTCCTGAACGTGCCACCAACGCGTACACAACTCAATTCATATCGTAAGGCTTATTTCTGTCGTGTGTGATGTGACATCTCAGGGGTGGTTTTCTCAAAAGCTGAGAAAATGTTTGCTTTGAGATCATCTGTATCCCTGGGTCGCTGTGCAGTGTGCATAGACATCATTTTCTACAGCAGACATGCGCACAATTTTCGGTTACGTGAGGCACTCGATTTGAAATAGTTTGTTTACTAGGAGAGGAGACTGCAGAGTAGGATGGGAAATATAAACTGCTGTGACCTGCGTCACCTTATCGTAATTTCTAAGGCGGTCAGTGGCGAATTATTAAGAAAGCGCTTGGTTAACGTGAGAGATTCGAAAACTTTCAATTTGGCAAATTAATTCGGCAGCTTTAATCATAAACCTCTTTACTGTTTTTCCGTCGCTGAATTGATTTAAATCACAGGCGAGAAATTGCGTAACTAGCCAATAATATTCGATCACGTTGTTTACGTTTATAGCTGTATTAGGACCAATTCAGTGACCAAGTTACGGGAGTGGCAACATTTGAAACAAAACTATATTGATGAAAATGTATTGAAACAGAAGTTATCCAGCAAAATTTATCTTCATATGTAACACACAAGTATATAAATGCTATAAAGTTAATTATTGCCATATGGTATCTATAGATAAGAAAGGGTTAATAGATTTGCACGTTCTCGACCTAAAATAATTTCAGAAAATCATATTTCGTTTTCTACGCACATTTGATATTTTTTTTTATAAATTTCTTTTGGAAATAATACGTACAAACAACATTTAATTCCTCGTAGGCTACCTTTTAATGCAGCGTGTTTAAGGTATAATGTCGTATTTAGTATACTATGCAAATGTTAAGATCATAAATTTTCTTCGGAATAGTACGAAAAATAACATTTAATTTGTCTTACCTTCTAATTCAGCATGTTCTTCATGACGTAAGGAGTAATGTCGTTGTATATTAAATTTATTAATGTCTAATAGGATTTTCGATCATAACATACATCGTATGTTCTCCTCTTCTAAATAGCAAAAAAACTCTTCCTCCCAATTCTCATGAAATAATCGTTTTCTAACGCGAACACACTGCTTTGATAATGACATTATGCCACCACTGATATTGCTTATGAAAATGATATAGAACCTGCCCACGCCTAGGAGCTACGTGGGGGAGGAACGGGCACTGTGAAGATGATGTCACTCAGAGCGATAAGCTCTGTGAAGGTCAGTGAGACACAAATTCTCAAGTGAGGCACGATGCCCATGTATGATGTAGCACATATGGGCGAATCCAGAAATGCACATAGAGTGTTAGTTGGGAGGCCGGAGGGAAAAAGATCTTTGGGGAGGCCGAGACATAGATGGAAGAATAATATTAAAATCGATTTGAGGGAGATAGGATAATGGTAGGGACTGAATTAACCTTGCTCAAAATAGGGACCAATGGCAAGCTTATGTGATGGCGGCAATGAACGTTCAGGTTCTCTAAAAGTCATTTGTAAGTAACAGTGATTATAATGAACGTTTTAGAGGTGGAGGAACAGAAAATTGTAGATATCGCAGTCTGTTGTTTAAAACTGACACTAAGGTCCCTGAGCCAAATAACGCCATGTATACATTTAACGCCACCCTATTAAAATTTGTTAACGACACAAGTTTTCGGTAGTGCACTACTGTAGCCTGCATTCGCTTGCTATCTAGTGATGAAATGAGTTACTAGTTGTCCGCTGACATTTACGAGTGACATTATATTCCAATTGAAAATGTTAGAGAAACAGGCATGTCATGTTATCAAGTACTCAGTAGCGCTTTAACGCCATGTGGCGTTAAAGGTCTACAGACAAAATTTTAGGTTATGTTAGTACTAAGGCTGACAGTACAGCATCAGTGTGAAAACATCAGGAAAATCACTAAGCTTTCAACTTAGAAATGTTCATAATGTGCAGTGATGATATTGGTTCATTTGCTTATCGAACTCTTTAATTCTTTTTTATTTTACATAACTTAATTTTTTTGTTTTACTTATTGGAAAACATTCATATTAAACTAAGGTACATGCTTTTGTGTTTAATAACTTTCTACTGTGTCACATTGTCTCTTTTTTTTTAAGTAAGGAGTCACTGGAAAACATATTTTCCTAATCCATCTGGTGTTTCAGTTTCAGATGAAGAATCTTTCATTAGTATTGAGTGATTTTGTATCTTTTATTAACAGAAACTCAGATTTAGTCGCTTAGTTCTATTTGTGTTGCTTAGGAAAAATAATACATTAACAATTATAAGTGTATAGGTTACTAGAAAATAGGTGGCGTTAATTGAACAACCTGTTCCTAATATCGCCAGTTTACAAAGTTTTCCTATTCGAGTTCTAATTCTTGTTCAGTATATAATATATTCATTTTCATTGTGCTGTTTTGTAAAGATAAGATTACAGTTTCTATTTCATAATTTTCGTGTTTGTACATAACTTATTTCCAGAGAAAAAGTGACTGAAGTGTTAAGGTGGCGTTATTTGGTACGTGTACCTTACTGAAATTGATTCAGAGTCAAAACCCAGGACTGCCTTGAGAAAAAAAAACTCTTCTCACATTATATTAAAAAAGTACACTATAAATTATCAGAATTGCAAGGTAATATGATAAGAGAGTTCAGAAAAATATTTTACTAAGATTAATTTTTGCCAGAGTTCCTTAAGGTACTCACGCATACAGTGTGTATAGGCTATACGTCACCATAATTATGGCATCACTTGTATACATTTACTAATAATGTACGGTGTTACAAAAAAAATTTGTGGAACAGAAAGATACAACTCCATACTTTGCAACAACATTCAGTTGTAATTTGTAACGTTTTACACTGCTCCGTCCATATAGGAGAAGTCCACACCTGTGGAGTAATGGTCAGCGCGTTTGGCTGTGAAACCAGGTGGCCCGGGTTCGAATCCCAGTCGGGGAAAGTTATCTAGTTGAGGTTTTTCCCGGGGTTTTCCCTCAACCCAATACGAGCAAATGGTGGGTAACTTTCGGTGCTGGACCTCGGACTCATTTCACCGGCATTATCACCTTCATATCATTCAGACGCTAAATAACCTAGATGTTGATACAGCGTCGTAAAATAACCCTCTATTTATCTATTTAGATATAACACGCGGAGCAAGTTCACTGCAGTCGGCAAGCGTAGAGCATGAAAATCGAGGAATATTATGGACAGGAAAACATCGATCATATGGAATGGGTATTTAAGAGTTATTAATTCATTATAAAAAGTGAATCTGATACAACGTTAATATAAATTAATTTTATGCTCGACCATGCCGAAATGTACTAATTATACACCCGGTAGCAGTCCTTTAATGCATGTCATTAAAGTACACCTACTCATTAAAGTACAGGTCTTCAGCCAATGATAACTCAGCTTACATGTGTTCAGCCAATGACAAGTCAGCTTTGTACCGTTATAAAACCGCAAGTATCGATTATTCTCGGATATGCAATCGAAAGAGAATTAGCGAAAAGTCACGGAGGCTGGAAATCCAATACTGTCGCAGAAGGTTATGTTCTGTTACTATAATAATTAGCGTTAATTGTAAATAATTTTCAAATAAATTCAATTTGTCATCTCGTTTTTCAATGTCGAATTCAATAATCAAGGTTATAATGTTATAATATTATCAAGTTTAACGGGACTACGTCAAGGTCAATGACATTATTATTCCTCGGAAAAAAATCAATACTTTCGCGTCTGCGCACATCTCACGACCTAGAACAAGGTCACTTCCGATCTTGTCAGATACCTACAAATAAAATGTATACATCTGAATACCGGTAATTTCAAGTTAGAAATATGGTCGAGCATAAAAACTCGTATGAAACTCGCCTATAATGGCAATTAAGAAGCTCGTATGAAAATTATGAAACTCGCTTCCTCTCGTTTCATAAATATCCATACTCGATTGTTAATTACTATCATTATAAGCTCCTTGCATAATGTACTATTATTTCCTAGAATATATCTATCTATAAAATATAAAATAATAAATAAATACACAAATACATAAACATTATAGGCCTACCTTAAATTCTCCACCAATATCCTCAATATTTGTGCCGTTTTCTAGCCGTTGAATAATATATTTTATCCATGACCATAACGAAAAACATGCCTTTACTAAATACTTTTGCGTTTTTAAAGTAGGCTTTTATTCAACATTACTTTATTCCACCAGTGAGATAAAGACTTTACCTCACAGTTTGAACTTTATCTCACAGTTCATTAGTATTTTCCTAGTACCCGGGCACATACGTATACTTTTCCATTGAGCTATTCTATTACTCAAGAAGTTAATATATTAGTTACTAGATGTCACTACCTCTACTTCTTTATTACCTTCTCTTTTCTCTATCTACTACATCGTAATTTGTGAATTGCATACATATCTAATATGTATCTTTTTTTAAATTTGTAATAATTTACCTTTTGGGAGGCGAGGAGACTTGAACAGACTTGAACCTGCGAAGTTGGGTTTATAGGATGTAGGATTTCATAACAACACGCGTTAGTCAACTGAGCTAAACAGACACGATAATAAATTACGTTTTAATATGCCTCTTAAGTTTACAGAAGTAAAATGTGAAATTATTTTAATCACATTAGTCCCGTGACTTCTAAATAATCCCTGAAACTTCAAAAAGACGAAAATACACGTTTAAAATGAAAAAAAAAAATTATATATATATATATATATATATATATATATTAAAATTACATAATTACTTATAATTTGTTATTTATCCAACGCCTTAGATAATACCATTCTTCACTAATCATGGCCTCCTACTTAGTACACGTATCGATTCTAAAATCCATGCCATGATATGTGATTATATGAGGACTTATTTTGAACATATTTTCTTTTATAAAACAGAATTTTTCGTTATGGTCATGGATAAAATTACGTATGGTACTTGTGAGAGTGATCTTTATTGCGCTCGTGTAATTTAAGCACTCGGCTGACGCCTCGTGCTTAAATCTTTTCACTGGCGCAATAAAGATGCACTTACCTCACAAGTACCATAAATAACTATTATTTTGTCAGAAAAACTCAGACGTGAACATGATTGTGACAATGCATTACCAGTATGCGAGGGCTTGGATTCCCTTCACAATAACAGACCACGCTGTACTCTTTTTTTGCTTTCTTCAGACTCAAGAGCATTCTAGTAAATCGGTGTGGAATAGGGCCCAGGTCACTTCTACGTCATCTCATAAACTTCGATTCCATGAAAGATACATCGCCTCCTCAAGTACTCCATACAATAGGCTACTAAGCCACCGTCAAACTGACAGGTCGTCGATTATGTGTTATTTTAACGCTACGTTACGCGGTTTATAATTTTCAAGTCGACGTCGAAAGTTTCAGACTCTGCAAGAGTCGCAGGTGAGAGGATGCGGGCAGGTCCGAATCTTACAGCAATCAATAATGTGACACATCGCAAGTGCAAAGGCTACCATTAACCCTTTGAGCCACAGTGATACCTCACGCCTAAAAACAACTCCAATCTCGTTTCGCTTGGCCAAGTCTCTGGACGCTTTGAAAACTGCGGATCAAAGGACTGAACGCTTACAAAGTAATCCACTTCAAACACTCACCTTCTACGCGCTGAGCCAATCCCCCATCGAGCCGCGAGCCGATCAGCAGGGATGGCCAACCTGCACACACAAGACAACAGGCGTGAGTCTGGAATGCAATTAGCATGGGCCATTAGAGCGTCGCCGTGACAACTGAGGTGCGTCGTCAGCGCTTCGATATTGTTCTCTGTGATGAACATCAATAAAGCAACAATGGCTGGTAATTCACTTCAAATGTAGTTCTCATCTTTCTTTGTTACTCTGCGTATTCTCTCCCTCCATTCGACACAACACTGCGGGTAGGAGAGGGGAAATTGATTTCATCTACAGTCAGTGTTGCCAGAACAGCGAAATTTCTGCCAGATCTAGCTGATTACGACCTTAAGGGGGGAGGATGGTATTTTTTTTAACTTTTTTCCTATTTGGTGTAAAATGTTAATTTTTGTACGTAGAGAGCTCATAGCTGTGGTAACTCAACCAAATAAAAATATTTTGAAAAAAATTATTTGGGGGCCTAAATTTGAAAAAAAAAAAATATATATATATATATATATATATATATATATATATATATATATATACCCAATGCAGGATTGTACTAAAACCGATATATCTAAACCGTTTTTAAAGATAGATCCAAACAGTTTTTTGCAATGTATTTGCAAACGCATGTTCTACAAACTGTCTTAACAGAATTTTGATATTAGTCCCTACGTTTGTAAAATAAACAATTAAAATTTAATAACAATTTTCTGATTTTCTTTCTTGCAAACAAACGGACGTATTTTTAAAATGAAATCAATTAAAATTCTGTCACAGAGAAAAGTTTCCTAATAGTCTAAAGAATATGTGTTCTAAATTTCATGCATGTATCTTTAACAGTTCAGAAATTATATCCATTTTTGTCTGACAATGTAGCAAAAAAAAAAAATGAAGTTACTGGAAACCGATAAAAGCGGGCGTGTGATTTAAAAATCCATAGCACAGGAATTTTAAAAATGACGTCTCAACATCAGATAAGGGCACAAATACCCACAAAATGTTATGCAATGCATTCCACACATATCAAAGGGTATTTTAAATAAAACAAATTTGAAAATTTAATTTATAGGAAACAACAATAAAAGTGGGCGAGTGATTTAAAAATCCATAACGCAGGAAGTTTAAAAATGGCAACTCAACATGAGATAAGGGCACAAATACCCACAAAATTCTATGCTATGCATTCCACACATATCACAGAGTATTTTAAAGATTTTTTTTAATTTACTCATTTTTCACCAAAAAAATACCACCCTCTCCCCTCAATCTAGCTGCAATTTTTCTAAACTAGCGAATAGCGAATTTTCTAGTAGTTTTCCATTTCATTTTAGCTTTTTGTTGGCGGTTTTACATTTCACTGTCGAACAAAAATTTTTTAACGTTGTCACATGTGCGTGTAGACTGTACAGAAATATATTTTCACTAGCGAATTAGAAGCGTTAATGAACAAACCAACAATGAATGGTGTAGCTTTTGCTAGCCTATTAGAATTATTAAATTGAATAAATCGAATATCCATCATTCAAATGTTTCAAGCGTTCTTTAACGGTGTTAAGTAAGGCAGTACCCTAGATCATATATACCCAGATATCTCGGCCTAGGCTTTGACGGTAACAACTTTTGTCATGTAGGGCTCTGAGTTCTGCATTCACAATTGGCCTACGTCTATGTTCATTACACAACGGAGTGGTCTATGGAAATTTTAGCTCTCTTTGTTAATTGATTTGTATCTTTCTGACGAGAAATAAAACTGTTCTTGAGTTTCATTTACTTATTATATTGTATTCTCACTACAATATTGGAATCACGTCGGGGTCACCAATATTGTAGTGAGAATACAATATAATAAGTAAATGCAACTCAAGAACAGTTTTATTTCTCGTCAGAAAGATACAAATCAATTAACAACAAAACCGTTGTCAAGGAAAGCTAAAATTTCCATAGCCCACTTCGTTATATAATGAACATAGACGTAGGCCAGTTGTGAATGCAGAACTCAGGGCCCTACAGTCAGGTTTAATATGCTGCCATCTAGTTGTTACATAAGGAGTCACGTCATAATTCCCATTTGAATTGCATTAGCGACTGTACTGCTATCTCGTGTTCGTTTACGGCGGACGAGTGGCGATCCTGGCGGTTGTTCTCTTCAAAGTGCTGCCGGTTTTAACATAGGGATGAGCTATCTGTTACATATATGATCTAGGGCTGTACTAAGTTTCATTCGGTTGAGGTGAATGTATTTTTACAGTGCACGTATAAAGAATTGCGTCTTTGAAATGTAGGCCTACAGCAAGTAAATTGCAATAGTCTACATTTAAAAAGTCCCCTTTTAAACTAACAGGCCTATATATATATTTTTTTTCATTTATAGATGCCTAAAACCACAAGATTCACAGAAATTTTGTTCTGCATGGCTGCACGATCCGTCGCTTAAAAATTGGTTAGATGTATGTTAGAGTACGGCTAGTGAAATAGCCAGGTGCAAATTCTGTAATAAACCGCTAGCCAATAAAGTAAGCGACTTGAAGTCACATGCGACTCAAAGAAACACGCTGTATGAGAAAATATTATAGTTGGAGCACAAACAAGCTCAAGCTGCTGTAAATTTCGCGAAGACTATGGCCAATGAGAAGTCGAAAATTGCGGAATATCAGTTGTCGCTGTATATTGCTGAACACTGTAGTATTCAGAATATAGGGTAAAGGTTGGTAATGATGTGATAGTTCTTTTTGAGAATTTATTACAATTTTACTGTGCGAGAGAAGGACCGGTTTTGTGCAGAAACTTGTCCACGAACATTCCCTTAATACGTTGACGCAAAAAACCGATCTTCCTCTCTCTCAGTAAAATTGTAATAGATTCTCAAAAAGAATTATCACAATATTACTCATATCACAATATTACCAACTTTTACAATAAATCATTTAACTACGTACAATGCACAAAAAATATTTCATGGTGAAGTAAATGAAAACATTCAGCTTAAAAGACAAAATGCTCGGTAATTACTGACAATACACTATCTACCAAAAAAATTGGGCACTGTTTTTGCTCCTTGGGAACCTCGTGGTACCACCTCTTGTTGCTATTAACAACAACCACCCTGTCAGGCATGCTCTCCACTAGTTTGTATAGGATATCCACTGGAATGTGTCGCTATTCCTCTTGCAACATGACACTCAGTTGGACAATGGAAGTTGGTCCCATGTTTCGGCGGCTACTATGCAGGGGTATGCAGACAATAATGTTGGACTGATTTGCACAGAGTCCTAATCTCAATCTCATTGAGCACCTATGGGCCAATTGGACCGGCGATTGAGGTCTCGGCAGATGCGGCCAACTTCCATTGTCCAACTGAGTGCCATGTTGCAAGAGGAATGGCGACGCATTCCAGTGAATATCCTACACAAACTGGTGGAGAGCATGCCTGACAGGGTGGCTGCTGTTATAGTAACAAGAGGTGGTACCATGAGGTTCTAAAGGGACAAAAACAGTGCCCAAATACTTTTTGGTAGATATTGTATGTTGGGTCCATTCTTTGTACATGAATTTACAGGTAAGTTTATTGTTGGACAAGTCAAACGACATCTCAGTACATGAATATTTATGTTCTACTATTATTTATTATAGTAAGAGGAGTTATGTACATAGCATGATAGAATTTTTACAATCTGGCGGGTAGGACACTGTGAGAGCTGGCAACACTGCGCACAGTAGCCATCTCACAAATGCTGGTTTCTCTGGTTATATGGGATCGCCATGAAGCAGGGCCACCGTAGAGACATCACAGGACAATCACAAAGTAACAGACGAACATCTACTATAGTCCCGTGAACGGAATATAAATTTATTCCATTGGCCACTTCGGGAATCGAGCCTCACACCACTCTGTTGGGAAGCGTACATGCTATTCACATAGCCACAGCGGCAGACTTCATATAAGGCATATATAAGAAACGAAATTTTATATATATATATATATATATATATATATATATATATAATATGGTCTGAGTCCATTTGAAGTTTATTGCCATTTATGCTTTTTTTATCTCACATAAAGATATGGCCTTAACTCTGCAAAATAAAACTACTACTACTTTTTTTTTTATTTTAGTTGGTTATTTAACGACGCTGTATCACTACTAGGTTATTTAGCGTCGATGAGATTGGTGATAGTGAGATGATATTTGGCGAGATGAGTTCGAGGATTCGCCATAGATTATCTTGCATTCACATTACGGTTGGGAAAAACCTCGGAAAAACCAACCAGATAATCAGCCCAAGCGGGGATCGAACCCGGGCCCGAACGCAACTTCAGACCGGCAGGCAAGTGCCTTAACCGACTGAGCCACGCCGGTAGCTTACTACTATTATTTATGATCACACTTCAGATATATAAATATTGTTTGTTAATATTTATTAATACGCGCTTTAACATCTGTGGTCATATTGCGTGTTTAGAATCTGTGGGTATATAGGCCAGCCAAGTTCCGATTACCGACGGCAAGAGTCCGAACTACTGAGCTCGTTGCATGTTTCCTGTTTGTAGCGATAGCAGCGACCTCATCTCCAATCGGCAATAAGAAGTTGGTGGGCCTATACCAATAGGCCGTTACCAATTGAGTTCCTGTTTGTATTGTGTGTTGTAAGTATATGGCTTGTGTTCATGTGACTGATTATAGATTTTGATTAATGTTCATGATATTGTTGATTGAGGCGGTGATGAATCATGACATACAAATTTCCAATCCGACATTTGTCTTTGTGACTAAGGGAAAACCATGAAAATCCCCAGTCAGATTTGTCGGCCACGGAATTTGAACCCGGGATCTCCCGAATACGAGTCTCAAACGCTACCACCTAAGCCAACTCGCTCGATACTTCAGATATTGTATACTTGAATAGATTTTTGTTAATTTTATTTCCCACGTTGTGTGCGGGAAGCATTCATAACAGCACTGTTTTTCTTTTGTTTGTATAGCAACCAGGCAACGTGTGGTATTGTCAGCTTACGAGAATTGTAAACAGCTTCGGTAAGTGCAACAAAAGAGTACGATGTATATTTCCAGGAAAACTTAGAAATCGATATTTTTTGCCGCATCATACGCGTAATACTTTCTCTAATGAGAACGTAACAATGAATAGGAAGAAATTCGAAACCAAAGCTACTTTGTAACGTTAACTCACTTGATGTGCACGTGGATGGAGTATAACGTTCAAACGATGCGCAGTGAAGGAACCTGAGATCTTATTAAATACGACTATTTATGCCCACAAGCGAAACAGCCTAATTTCTTAAGATATCGGGAACTCGTTTGTTAGTGAAATACATTTTTTTAACATTATAAATTATAACCAGACAGTGTACATGCGGGATGACTTAAGTAAAAGTGAAGTTGTTTCGTATCTGAGTATATGGCACGTGCCGCGTCGTTCGTCTTTTGTGTACCTGGCGAGTACAGCAGCGTACATAACGAAGGAACCCCGGTCCGTTCATAGTAACATTACAACCCAATGTGTGCAGTTGTGTTATCCTGCTCAAGTATTTAGTACGAGTTGAATAGTGTAGTGCTGATCCATTCATAATATCGAAGTCAAAACGTTAAATTCGCTTAGAAATACGAAATGCAATTAAGAAGTATGAGAGTGACATTTTATGTATTAACGAAGACAATATCGTGTGTAATGTATGTAAAATTGAAATAAAAACCACAACAACTCAGGCTGTAGAGAAACATTGCAACAGTACATCGCATAGTAAATGCGTTGAAATGAAATATGAGGAATCATCATCATCATAATCATCATCATCATTTAGTTGTGCGGGTCTAAACGACACGTGCAACATGATGCTCAGTGCAAATATTCTTCTAAAGAAATTGAGTGAGCCCCATTTTAGAGGTCTCTTCAGAAATTCTCTCGATACAAACATTTTTTAAGCGATAGTCAAAGACGATTCAGCTTCGACAACTTACGAGAATATATCGTCGTTTACTGCAACGCTGGTAATTGCATCAATGATGACGAGGACTGAATTTGCAAGATATGTACTACAGTACTACAGTACGTTATTTTTCTTTTCCTTCTGACTGTACGGAGATACAGTAGCATGTTGACATCGTCTATTTGGGCCATATTCATAGACTTTTTAGCGCGGGCTTTCGGTGGATTATCAGCGTTTTTCTTATTCATAAACCAGTGTTAGCGATAGGATATGTTTTGAATTCTGTACTAGTAACCAGTAGATAGCCGGGGCTAGCTTAGTACACTCGTAGCGCGTGGTGTGAAATGTCTATGAATAGCACCCTTTACGTTTAAAACCTGTTGAGCCAATGGTCTGAATGAAAAAAATGTAACATATAGTAAATGTGCACCTACATTCAACGATAAGTCATCCCGAATCCACTGTCTAATTATAACACATTAGGCCACATTACGAATGGGCGAATCCAGAAATGCATATAGAGTGTTAGTTGGGAGGCCAGAGGGGAAAAGACCTTTGGGAAGGCCGAGACGTAGATGGGAAGATAATATTAAAATGGATTTGAGGGAGGTGGGATATGATGGTAGGGACTGGATTAATCTTGCTCAGGATAGGGACCAATGGTGGGCTTATGTGAGGGCGGCAATGAACCTCCGGGTTCCTTAAAAGCCAGTAAGTAAGTAAGTAAGGCCACATTACCGATTGTCACAAAAACACGCAGCATAGACTCCGATTGTTTGAAAACATATTATCGTAACAGTTTATATTTTATTGTACAGAGTATTAAGGATATCTTCTTCTTCTTTGACTCTACAACCCTGGGTGGGTTTTGGCCGTTTGGAAGATAGCTTTTCATCTTTATCTATCCGCCACTAATTCTTTCCATCCTCTTGATCTCATAGATTCCAAGTCCTTTGTAAATCCGTCTAACCATCTTAATTTCGGTCTTCCCACCCTCCTATTATGTATTCTTTTTGTAGCATTCTTTTAGGGACATATATAGGCTATAGACGTCCTAGCCAATTCAGTCTTTGGGATTTTACAAATCTGGTTTGCCCTCCAATAAGATTATGGAGCTCTTGATTGTTTCCTATTCTCCATTAGTTTTATTCCATAACGGGTCCATACTATATTCTCGTAAAATTTCGAAATATCTCAGAACATTCTCTTCTGTGCATGTTAGAGTCCATATCTCTGATCCGTATGTTACTACAGTGCGAACAATTGTATTATATATCTTTATTTTTGTTGCTTTGGTGATTTATTAGTTTCTGAACATTTTATTGTTTGCAAAGTATGCTCAGTTTCCTGCTTGTATCCCGTCTTTTATAGTGTCATGCATGTTGATCTATTATCAAATATGGCTCCCAGGTATCTAATTTTTTTTTTTTTTACTCCCTCGAACATCATATCATTTCAGCCATATTATGGGGAGTATCTTTGAAGGTAGGCATTAACGTATATTTAGTTTTCCCTTGATTTTGTTAAGCGTATACGAGCAAATATTTTGCGAGGTAATCGGGTATAATAGGGTAAAGGTTGGTAATATTGTGATAGTTCTTTTTGAGAATTTATTACAATTTTAGTGAGCGAGAAGAAGATCGGTTTTTTGCGTCAACGTATTAAGGGAATGTTCGTGGACAAGTTTCAGCACAAAACCGGTTCTTCTCTCGCTCAGCAAAATTGTAAAAAAAAAAAAATCTCAAAAAGAACTATCACAATATCGGTATGGCATAGTTGCGCCCCGTGGTCAATTGGGAGGCCTAGGCATGGCATAGTTGCGCCCCGAAGAAATCAGGTAGCAGATGGGACATGGCATAGTTGCGCCCCGAAGAAATCAGGTAGCAGGATGGACATGGCATAGTTGCGCCCCGATGAGCATAGTACACACGAAAGTGATTGTCATAAAATAAATAAATTACTTAAAAATATTACAGTGATAGCTGCATTGAAATCAGGTAGCCTAACGTATGATCAATTTTGCTATTTAAAATAACACTTTTTATTGATCACACACATTAAATGAACTGCATTTTTTGTTTCTACATCGATATCTTAACCCTACGGTACAGGGTTTCGAAAATTGAAACTTAGAACCATTATCAATTATTAACTCTTCACCCTTTTCACTAAACTTAACATTCATTTTAAATTGACCTCACCAGGGGCGGCCCGTCCTGATGTGCTACAGTGCTACATCACAATGATATTTTTTGCTCAAATAAAGTGTTTGCAATACCATAGTAGGCCTATTTGATCTGCCATTTGACAATTTCCCGTTGTTATGTTCATGACGCGTTATAGAGTGTTTAGTCTTCGCTCTTCGCTCTTTGGTGCCTCAGGGGGTTCGTTGTGCTACTCAAACTTACATGAGAATGAAGATAGTTAATGCGCATGTGCGAAGCTGAAATAACTGCTCTGATTGGCTATTTTTACGCGGGGAAGTGCTGTAGTCAGCTTCAGCACAACACAGCTTGGAGATTGCAAAAGTAAAGCGTAAGGAAAGAATGCTTGTTTGTGGAGGAACTCGGAACTATGTGCAATGTATTTGGTAATTCAAATGTTCGATTGCTGCTGTCATCTAACAGCTTTTTGAGGTACCTCCTGAATCAATCAGCAAGCGACGGAAAATTGAATCCCAGAAAATTGATGCCAAGGAGGTATGTAACCGTATAATTCAGGAAACTAATCATCGTTTCCAATCTTTAGGCTACCTAGACGCAACAAAATTGTTAAACAGCGAATTTTTTGACAATTTTTTGCATAATTTTCCTGAACGCGAACTTGAAGTTGCTGTCAACAGCTATACTGTACTGAACAAAAGAATATTAAAGACACAACTTGGAGTTCTATACGGAAGATCCGACTTCCGAAATATAGATGGCTGTTCAATTGTTACAAAACATAGTCTCCAACAATTCACGTGATCCATTCTGTGAAGTAACGAAGTTGTTAAATATTTTGGTTACAACAACAATGACCACTGCTGAGCCAGAAAGATGTTTTTCTTGCTTGAAACGCATAAAAACGTTTTTAAGGAACACTATGTCCCAGGATCACCTCACTGCTCTTGCAATACTGTCAATAGAAAAGAGTATAATGTCCAGGATGGAGGGATTTAACGTTTAACACCAGGGTAATTGACAACTTATGCAGTAGGAAAGAACACCATATTTCATTACTAGGCGAGTCTCAAATTAAGATAAATGCATATAAGTGTATACAGTACGCCGATATAGAGATTGTAGCACACTCATTATTTTGACCACCAGCCGTTACTGAACCTCACTATACGCCACAGACGGTGTGAAAATCAGTAATAAAATGTCAAGACTGCTAAGGCCCCATATTGCAACGGCTCACTCATTTGAATATGTCAGTTAATAAAGTACTGCCAACTTCATTGTGTTCATTTTAACGGTAGGCTATTGATAATCACTGCATAAACATTATAAAAACAGTTAATAAAGTACTGCCAACTTCATTGTGTTCATTTTAACGGTAGGCTATTGATAATCACTGCATAAACAGTAGAAAAACAGTTAATAAAGTACTGCCAACTTCATGGTGTTCATTTTAACGGTAGGCTATCGATAATCACTGCATAAACAGTAGAAAAACAGTTAATAAAATACTGCCAACTTCATGGTGTTCATTTTAACGGTATCGATAATGAATATAAATCGAATAAGAAATCAATAAGGTTGGTTGATTACGAGGCTCGAGTTTCCGTAGTGTCTTTTTCTCTACCTATTTCATCGGGGCGCAACTATGCCATGACCTTTTCTCTACCTGAAGGGAACGGGGCGCAACTATGCCATGCCTTTTTCTCTACCTGAAGGGAACGGGGCGCAACTATGCCATGCCTTTTTCTCTACCTGATGGGAACGGGGCGCAACTATGCCCACAAAACAGGGACCCTTTTTTATATGCTGCATTTTATCTGACCGTGTGGCGCAACTATGCCCCACAATATTACCAACCTTTACCCTATATTGAAACACATTATGTAAAGAATTTCTCAATCTTCCAAGCCACTTTTTAAACGTGAAAAAACACCACGTTTTTCACTTCGTTAGTACTTCCAAGCGATTTGTTTTCCCTATGAACGCATGGCTAGTTACGCGGAGGTTCAGGCTTGTGGGAGTTCTCTATCATCCAGGCTTAAAATTACAATTAAGGTCTTTGTACATAGTGTAACACGTAACCAAATAATTTAACGCGTTTCCAAATACAAATAAGTATTGTTATAACTTTTTACATTAACACATGGGATTAAATTCATAATTTATTTTGTACTGTAGTACGTTCGAATGTCGAACACAGCCTACATATTTATTCCCCTAACAATGGTACACTACAATGAAACAAAAGCATTGAAAGTAACGTTATATAAATTATCAAAATAAAGTGGCTATATAAATGACATGGCATTCACTTCTATACTACAACGAAATAATTGAAAGAAATCCACATTTAAAAGTTCTTATTGAAATGAAAGTAACATACGAAATAAAATAATCTTTGAATAGTTAACAAACGTTAATATTTTCTTAGTTAGTGTAGAATTTTTTTAAGAAAAGTTGTGTCACATTACGAAAGGGAACGTCACGTTGCGCTCCATGATACCAGATCCAAAACGAAAACATCCTGTGTCTAGGAATCTTTGATACACAGGAACGAACATTAATCTGGAATCCCAGGTTTTGGAAATCGTAGCCAATAGAACCCCTTTTTCACGTTTACAGATTGTCTTGCTGTTCCGAGCATTAAATGAATATCGGCTAATTCAGCATCAGGGAATCCTTCCATTGTCAAATGTGTATATATTTATTCACACTACAAATGGGTATATACCCGGTGGCAGTGGTAACTAATTACACTCCATAATGACAATTAATAATAAACACAATTAATGAAAAATACAATTAATAATAAATTAATAATAATAATAATAATAATAATAATAATAATAATAATAATAACAACAACAACAACAACAGGGAGCACATTAAATTAAATGAAGCACGATCACTTAAAATAACATTTAAAGTAAATCTAATTTGTATCTTAACCCTAAGTTCAAAACAAAACCCACGAGTATGACATATTCATATCTGCACAAGTGCCTTTCAGCACTTCACTCACTCACTGCACTAGAACTACGACACATTTCACTGATTCTACCCTGATTTCACTAACACTTCAAAAACATTTCACTGTTCAAATACTTTGCACTGCCACTACAAACTACAAAACTTCACTGAGTTGAGTGTTGAGGAGTGAGCTTTCTGCAAGGTTAATGGCCCTTAAATGACACAAAAAGTGTGTTTATACTGGGTACATGTGATAGGAAAACTGAAAGGCGTTTCGTAGTATGATCATTCTGTCATTAATGAAACATTAGATAGTAAAATACGTGACACATTTAGGGGAAAACTATTAGAGCAAGAGAAAAAGTAAGAGCATTGTTTTGTATGCATTTTTCTTAAATAAATATCAAAATGATTGCACTATAGTCCTAACATCTTGTATGAACAATTAGGAAATTTACAAGAATTAAAAATAAGTCCTCGGCAAAAGACATGACCCTGGACAGCACATTCGTTAAGCTTCTGTTCAGCAGAATACGAGAATAGATGCAGACTTTACAGGTCATGTAGTTTATAACCTTTCAGCATTGGAAAGAAGCCCAGCCCAATCTCTCCCGAACACATAACGTAATTTAAAGCCCAGATACTGAATACGGGTTACGTCGGTTCGTTAGATAACACAATTATCTCACTTTTTCTTATTCTCTGTGACAAGTTCTACACTACAGTGGTCTATTACGGTCTTATTCCACTTTTTATTAGATCTTCCTAACAACCGCCCTCCATTATATTTGTATTTTAGAATCATACCTATCTGTGCCAGTCCACAGCACGTGATTCTTCCATTCAGATCTAATATTTGTTTATATGGTGGAGAAGTGCAGCAATAACATTATCATGCTGTAAAAGTGACGTAATATTACACTCCTACGCAATGAATTTAAAGCAGTTTCCTGCGATTACAAACCTCTTCCGTAGCATAGTTCAAAAAACTGCAGATACAGTATATCTACAATAGCATTCAAAATCATGCTTGGTCTTTTATCCACTTTGATTACGTAATCTGGACTTCACATCACTAATAAAAATGTTGTAAACACATTAATTACGCAACTAGTTAGATAATGATACTTCTATTACGCAACTAGTTAGGTAAAGACACTTCCATTACGGAACTTGTTAAGTAATGATACTGCTATTACTTAAATGACTGCGTAATTTGAATCACACATTAAATTAAATTAAATGGAATTGATTTTATTTATTATAAACATTTACAACATGTTCGACATACTTTCTGTATTTTTCTTGAAACATCAATCTTCGAATTTTGTTATATTCCACTTCATATCTTACGCGGGTTTTCGATGGTACTGAACATTCAATTGCAGAATTTGCAGCATTTTCAATATCTGAATCCTCGTTAGAACTCATTTTAATAATAATGATGATAATAATAATAATAATAATAATAATAATAGTAATAATAATTTTTTGCTAGAACACAGATGTTACATATTTCTTCTGCATATAAAAATCACTCTATCACCCCCACAAACAGTACGTACTCATGCTGAGGGGGCATTCCACAAAATTTTAAGAGATTTTATTAATTAACATAATAAAAATTAAAAGAAGAAAAAGAAAATCATAGATATTACAGTAATTGAAACTATTTTATATTTGAAGATATTATTACAAAAACAATCCTTGTCAAAATTGTTATTTTTCAAGAGAACAATAAAAATAAATAGAACAACATATGTCAGCTGTTTCCGTACAACTGGTGTTTATCCTTGTGGCTGTTGCACCTGACATGCGTCATTTTTGGAGTCTATAAACATTTGAAATAGTAGCAAATGTGTCCTTAACTCAATTTCATTAAAAGTGACTAGGGATGTTTTTGTAATAATGTCTTCATTTGCTACCTAATGTTTGTTTATTTCTCCTAGTACTGCTGTTTTTCTGTTATAAACAAAACCCTATCGTATTCAAAACCAATAAAATAGACATAAACGAATCCCTTCTCGCAGGAAGAAACTAATAATAATACAATCGCCTCTCCACAAAAGATTTATTCAAAACTAATGAAAATAAAACATTTTTATTAAAAAAATAACTTTTTTATCAAAGTGGATAAAATGTTGTACGATATACTTATCGTAACTTCATACTACAATACCTACTCTACTGGTTATCAACAACTTTCCAATCTCGTATTGTAATATGAAACGTTACGATACACATCGTAAATAGCTATCAGGAAGCAGTTCTTATAAGAAGTTCATCATCATCACCATCATCATCATCATCATCATCATCATCATCATCATCATCATCATCTTTCATTCCTGTGGTAGACCATACAAATGATTTCATTTCACCTCTTAAACCTAGGCAGACGTCCTTTCTCTGAACAGCTACTAAAGGATTTCCTTATGAATTATTCTTCAATTCTGCTAATTTATCGGTGTACTTCTAGTAACGGCTCTATCTTCAGTTTTCCCATGATGCCCGTGTTTCGTTTCTGACCCCATTTAGTGTAACAAGCGGTACAACTCATAAATCTCATTTACGCTGTCGTAATTAGACAGGCATTGTACTTCCTAATGACCCATACATTACTTTCATAAAGTAATAAAGACCTGCTTAAAGGTTCATGAATTTTTATTCTAGTGTGTTTCAGTGATGGATAACTAAGCTACTGTAGTACTGATTCTAGTCCCTCAGATACAATAGGCATATTCATTAATTCAATCACCGTGAAAGGATAGAAAAATCGTTTTGGTTCCTCGTAAAGTACATTTTAGTTGAAATCTGAGGATATAATACGGTATGCGTCAAAACAAAGAGTAGACCTACTGCAATTTTATCGCTCATCTGGTGTCCACGTTTCCCTAGCAACGAAGTATTTATTTACTGTGTAATAGTTTGACAAATTGTGAATTCAGTGTTGTGTTGATTGTGCAATATTATGGTTCTCACAACAAAGGAGAATGTGTTTACTGTGGAGCATTATTTTCGGTCACACTGAATAATGAAATTACAAACATACTCTGAAAATCAAGATAAGTCATTAGGGTAGATGAGGGTAATTATAAACAGGGGGTAATTGTAAACAAATGCTGTGAGAAATACAAAACCGTCAATATAAAAATTTTAATTCAGGAGAATTTTTAAATTAACATGTTGGCTAACCTACAAAGCAGTTGGCGCCAAATAGGAGTAACTGCTTAGTTGTGAACGAATGTTTTGTAAGAGTCTACAAAAAAAGCTGAGAAAGAATTTTGCTTCGCCTTCATTTTTAGCATTGTAAGTAAACGTACAGTGCTATTTTTTTTTTTAATATGTTGTTTTTATGAGTAATGTATAGTAGTTAACATTTATTGCAATGGTTTTGAGACCTCCCGTAACCTCAGTTCATTAAATTATGACGTGTTTACATTTGCCCCATAGTTTTAATTGCTTGGAGGTCATTGTAAACATGTTTTACTGTGGTTACATTTCGTACTTTTCAGTAATCAAAATGCCAAGAAATTATATTAGAAAGATACCCCCACCCTGAAAAATAGTAACTACAGTTATCCGGAAGCTCAGGGGAGGTACTGAGTTCCTATATCCGTCATATATCATAGGTTAAAGGGACGAAATGTACCAGTGACCAAAATTGGAGTTAGGAGTACAGCTCTTTCTTCTGAAACAGAACAAAAAATGTTCAGTGTCTGATAGCCCGTGCGAAAATTGGTGTTTACAATTACCCCCTCTCAAAGGGGTAAATGTAAACAGGTGGGGTAAATGTATACTAGCAATTAAAAGATGAAAAATAGTCAACCGTTTTATTTTAAACCTATTTTCAGGAAAAAGAAAGATCTAAAAATAACACAATGTTTCTTTGTCATGCTTACCGTTACTGAGGGTTGTGTAATGTTGATATATATTTGAAATCAGTGAAAAATGTTTACAATTACCTTGGTCTACCCTATAACATGCAAGGCGACATAAGACTGATCGTGTACGACGAAACTTCTCCACGACAGCTAACAATGTTGTGTTGTTTGGTGCCGCATTGTTAAATCGCTCCTGGTACTGCTCTTTAACGTGGCGCAAGCTCGGCCCATTCTAACGTCCCATTCCACAGACCGGAAATAATGCTCGACGATAAACACCTTCCCCTCTGTTGTGAGAATCATAATTGCAGCACTAGCCCCAAACATTGAATATACAATATATTAAAACTATCATATACAGTAAAATAAATAAATATTTGGTTGCTAGGGAAACATGGACAGCAGATGAGCGATCATTTCAGTATAATTTGTTTTGGCGCATAACTGTATATTACCCATTTACGAATATAAAGCAACTTAGTTTGTCCACAGAAACCCTCCGTGATTACAAACGGCTATAATTTCGTAAAAATGAACATTAAGAACTTTATACTAGTGTCACAAGAAAGGACGACTGAAAGAATTCCTGTTTTGAATATTGCGGTATGTCTAATTGCCGGCAAAAAAAAAAAATAGATAGCAGCAGAAGCGAATAAAAGCTGTTACTATGGGTTCCGTTTGTTCGAGTTTGCCAGTCTTTTGCTATTTTTGCATTATTGCATTGTAGCAAATATTCATGACCATCTTAACAAACAACTGACAGGGCGGTGAATTGGGCGCGTCGGAGACCAAGACGTGTATTGTAAGTGGCCACCGAGGTCCCCAGACTTCAAAGTCTGTGACTTCTTACGAGGTCACAACTTAAAAGATTATCATCTAATGTACCTCCACCACTTCAGAATCATCAAGAACTGCGACATCGTATCTCCGGTGCCATTGACTCCATTCCAAAAGGGTAGATACGTTGGAGCGCGTGTAGCGTGAGTGGGAATATCGCCTTGATGGCTGCTGCGTGACGCGGGGTACACATTGAGTGTCTGTGAGGTATGCATTATAAAATTCTCGAGTTCCCTTTTTTGGTGTTACCATTTTCATGTGAATGCGACTATCGACGGAGACGATATACCCGTTTATAATAACGGAAGTTTTCTGTGGACACACTATAACACACATTCTATATCGTAACATTTAGTAGACTCCATTTCTTTCATGGTTACTTAATAGGCCTACAAGGTGGAAATGAAATAACCCTGCAGATTTTCAGAACAAATAGTTCATGTTGTATGTAACAAAAAAGTGAAATACCATATTAGTGAGACGTACATAGTTTTCTCAAGAAAAAAAAGCTTTCTTTTTTCAAATGTTTAATACCTTCTTATTCGGTAACTATTGCGAGTAGGATCGTCATTTTTGTTCACATCGATAGAAAATCTAATAAAGAATCATTTATTCCTCTGATGTATTTCAATAGTGTGGAAGGTTTTCGTGTAAATTTGATTTACATAACACTAAATTTGAAGCCACTGAACAATTCGACAAGATTGCAGCGTTGTAACCAGAAAGGCAGATGGAGGTACTGTCCAAATTTCACGAGAAGATCCCTGCGAGGGGAGTACGGTCCTTGCGGGGTAAGAGGAGAGTAAGCCAGTGACACAGCGTACTTGAAGGAGCAGGTGGATGGCAGTGGTGTCATTGGCCGGCTGGGACAAACAAGGCTCAGTCAATGGCCGGCCGGTTCAGGTTATAAGAATGGGGGAAAAACTCGCATTCCTTGCACGGATCTTCTCGTGAAATACGGACTGTAGTTCACCTAGGCAGACATCCTGAGTTTGCTGACCTCTTACTTCAGTATTACGAGAAGGGAGAAGATGTGTGTTAGCGGTGATGTTCTCGGACTGCTGAAACTTCCAACTTAATTTTTTAATTAACCGTGCATTTAATCACAAAACGTAATATAGGTTTTCTATTCATTTAAGTATACCCTATCGTTCCTTTTAATCTGCAGGGTTATTTCACTTCCACCCTGTATACTAGTTCATAAAAATTCTCCACCAGGAGAGACACAGGATCAAAGTCAGAACAGGACATCCTCGAGACGTGACACACGAAATGCAACGTATTCCACAACGAAGCGGAGTGCAGGATCAGCGAGACCCGGGCCCAAGAAAAAAGATGATAGAACAGTGTATGTGAGTGGTATACAGACAGGCTCTTTCAGCCAATTTTTACTTTCTCGTTACACAAGGTATAGAGAAAGTACCGCAATACTTAAAAAATATTTCGGCATTTTCACGGAAATACAAGTGTAACATCATCGCTGGCGCAGCATACTTGCATAGCTTAGATCCAGTACTGTCATGGTAATTTGTTTCTTGACCATACGCCTCACCCTTTATTTTTCTCCCTCGAAATATACTTTACACCCCACTTTCTATCTCTCCGACCGTCATTTAATGGATGTTTTCATGTTGAAGAAGAAGTAAAGAAATTAAATATTTTGCTTTACCCTTTAATTGTAAAATAAGCTTGATAAGATCCTATGAAGCTCTCACAACACTTGCGATCATACATAGCTCCGTCGATATAGGAAAAAGTCAATGTTTATCTACTTAGATATAACACGAGGAGCAAGTACCCTGCAATCGGTAAGCATCATGTTTAGGTAGAGCATGAAAGTCAAGGAATATTATGGACAGTAAAAATCGATCATACGGCAATGGGTGTTAAGAGTTGTTACTTCACAAATTATTTTTTATTTCCTATTATATCTATAAAATACAATAATAAATAAATATGTAAGTAAATAAATAAGTAAACAAACAACCAAATAAACAAACATATCACCTTAAACTCTCCACCAATATCCTCACTATTTGTGCCGTTTTCTAGGCGTTGAATAATATATTTTACTTTGCCAGAAAAACTCGACATTAACATGTTTGTGACATGATGCTTTACCGGTATGCGGGGGCTTGGATTCTCGTCACAACAGACCACGTTAACTGTTTTTCTGCTTTCTTTAGACTCAAACGTATTCTACTGAATAGGCGTAGCAGTGTATAATGTGTCCGTTTGCTGATTAAAACATGAGAATGAAAGAGATGAGAATCAGGATGCAGTCTGTGCGAAAGGCTTCTTTATAATACAATTTGATTATCAGAATTTCTTCGAAAATCGCTGTTTGGACATGGGAAAAGACTTGATGATAAGGACCTCTTAGAAAGAGCAAAACAATTAATGTTTCAGCATGTGACTAGGTGGCCGAGTGGTTGCACTAAGAGACAGCTCTTGTTTATGACATTAGTGCGGTAAAGTCATTTTTTTCATCGTACTTACTTACTGGCTTTTAAGGAACCCGTAGATTCATTGCCGCCCTCACATAAGCCCGCCATTGGTCCCTATCCTGAGCAAGATTAATCCATTCTCTATCATCATATCCCACCTCCCTCAAATCCATTTTAATATTATCTTCCCATCTACGTCTCGGCCTCCCCAAAGGTCTTTTTCCCTCTGGCCTCCCAACTAACACTCTATATCCATTTTTGGATTCGCCCATACGTGCTACATGCCCTGCCCATCTCAAACGTCTGGATTTAATGTTCCTAATTATGTCAGGTGAAGAATACAATACGTGCAGTTCTGTGTTGTCTAACTTTCTCCATTCTCCTGTAACTTCATCCCTCTTAGCCCCAAATATTTTCCTAAGCACCTTATTCTCAAACACCCTTAACCTATGTTCCTCTCTCAAAGTGAGAGTCCAAGTTTCATAACCATAAAGAACAACCGGTAATATAACTGTTTTATAAATTCTAACTTTCAGATTTTTTAACAGCAGACTGGATGATAAAAGCTTCTCAACCGAATAATAACAGGCATGTCCCATATTTATCCTGTGTTTTTTTTTTCATCGTATCATTTATTTTTACAATGATGCAAATATTATGACAAAATGAAACATATTGTCTCCTACTAATTTATTTAGTGAGTTTGTTACCATAACTACTCCAATATAAATTCAATTAGGCTCTATTTAAGTAATCGCATTATAAATAAAATCCATCGCCTCTCTCTCCAGAGACATTGTCAAATCTGCTAAAATATCAACAGTTTATATTAAATAGTGGGAAGTGAAAAAATAGTGAAAGCAATAAAACGTTGTACAACATGCGTACAGTAACATCACATTACTACAGGCCTAAGCTTACTCGACTGATTGGCCTTTTTTGACAAGTTTTCTATCTTGTACTGTAATATGATACGCTATGATACTTAGTCATGTATTAAATATTATTGTACGGAAAATCGTTTCATAATTTTTTTGTACTCCAGCATTATAAATCGTTAGTGAAAATCGTGCATAATATGCCACATTATAGTATCAGTGCCGTAAAATATTATCATGCCAACTAAAACGTCATGACTTTTATTGCGACGGCATAACGTTTTGTTAAGTGACCTAAGTTCTGAACTGTCAGTCAAGTTACAGCGAGCTCAGAATATGTGCGTCAGATACGTGTGCAACATCCGACGATATGATCACATATCACCGTCCTTCGCAAGTCTCTCGTGGCTCCGACTTAAAGAACGTAGAACTTTACACACTTTGTCTTTACTCTTTCGAATTCTGCACACTTCAACACCAAATTACCTTTCTTCTCGTTTCTCTTATCTATACTCTAACCACGACGTAAATACCAGATCACTTATCTGTGGCACGCTAAGTATACCTCTTCATAGAACATCTTGTTATTCACCATATTTTACAATATCCACCTCGCGTCAATGGAACTCCTTGTCACAAAGTATTAGGGCTGCAAGACAACAAACACCTTTAAGAACAGCTTAAAAGATAACCTTATTAGCATTTCACTCCAATCATACTGATTTAAAATATCACTGACTACATTGTTACTTTTTTCTTTAGACATCATCCTGATTGTGCTGTATTTTAATTGTCTCATAATAATCTCTTTCTATTATCTAATATTATTTGAAATATATTAACATCCTATGTATTTTAGTTTAATTCTGCTACACAGTTTATTTCAGTGTTTAATTAATAGTTCATAGTATTTTGTTGTTTAATTTGTAAATAACTCTTGTATACATGTAACTCTCATCTAAATCAAATTGTTGAATTCTTTGTAAGTTCATGCATATGTATATACACTTTATGCTGGTTGAGTGGAAGAGAAGGCCTTAAGGCCTTAACTCTGCCAGCTAAAATAAATCATCATTATTATTATTATTATTATTACTATTATTATTATTATTATTATTATTATTATTATTATAACTTGTGCCATAAAATTAACATTATGAAACGATTTGCCGTGCTATAATATTTAATAGCCTACATCATTGTTGTCATAGCAACCTCTTTCTTCATAGACCTTAATATCAAACTACCCATCATTACAAATGTGATGTTATTTCTATATTAATTGTTTTATAATGCTGTTGTACAAAAAATAACGTATGAAACAGGTTTATAATGTTACACTGTTATTGCACGTTTCAAAAATATTGACTCGTGCAATAAAGTACAGATGAGGAGGAGAGACTTGGCATGTGAGCTGCGCGAGAAGGGGAAGAACGAGCTATCAGAAAGAGAATTTGTTTCATGGTGGAAGTTCATCTCAAATTAAACCTATCTTTTCCCTCCACACTCATTGGTGACACAGCCATGATACATGATGATGTCACAGGACAAGTCTTGCCTCCTCTACTGAATACAGTAACATTATAAATTGTTTCATAATATTAACATTATGGCACAAGTCATACAGTCATAATAGAAGTCATGGCGTTTTAGTTGACATGGTAATATTTTACGAGTCTGGTGCAATAATGTGGCATATTATGAACGATTTTTACTGAATATAAAGACTACTTATAATCCTGGAGTACAAAAAATAACTATCATGGCAGCTTACTTCCTAAAACAGAGCGACTGTTTCGTATTGGTACACAATGGCGCCAACTTCTCAAAAATATTGGGTGGGCTCAAACACTTAAGTTATTCACGAAATAGTACATTATGCAACGAGCCTATAATGGAAGTAATTAAGTCGCGAGTATGTTTATGAAACGAGCGCAAGCGAATTTCATAATTTTCATACGACTTTTTATGCTCGACCATATTTCTAACTTGAAATTATTCAGAAGTATTCATTTTATTCTTATGTAACTGAAGAGCGGAAGTGACCTTGTGCATAGCTCGTAAATTGTGAGATGTGTGCAGACGCGAAAGTATTGATTTTTTCCGAGGAACAGATGTCCACATTGACCTTGATATAATCTAGAGAGTAAACTAAATATTAATATTGATATAACATTGAAATTAATTCAGACACTGAAAAACGAGATGACAAATTGAATTTATTTGGATATTATTTACAAGTAACGCTAATTATTATTATTAGTAACAGAAAATAACCTTCTGCGATAGTATTGGATTTCCAGCCTCCGTGACTTCTCGCTAATTGTCTTTCGATTGCATATCCGAGAATAATCGATACTTGCGGTTTTATAATGGTACAATCAGTACAATGGAGATTTCTCATTGGCTGAACAACTGAATTATAATGAATAGGTGTACTTTAATGAGGTGCATTAAAGGGCTACTACAAGGTGTATAATTACTACATTTCGGCATGGTCGAGCATAAAAAATCATGAAACCTCCCTTCCATGTAGGCCTACCATGATGTTAATTTTCTTAATATTGATATGACTACGGATGATAGGCCTATATAATATAGAATGCTGAAGTAACAAAATGGTGACCTAAGAATGAATTTTTTTTCGGGTGTCAGTTCGATTTCCGCTTGGACTCATTATTTATTTTAGTTTTCTTTTTTAGATTTTCCCCAACAGTGAGGCGAATGTCAGGTAATCTATAGCGAATCCTCGGTCTCATTTAGCCAAATATGTCACTACCACATATTCCATTGACTCTAAATAACTTAGTAGTTGATAGAGCGTTGTTAAATAACCAAGTAAAAAAAAAGAACAATTAGTGTAGAGGTTCAGGGGGTATGTTCCATTTATTTATAGGTAAATTTTTTTGTAGTTTTTGTAAATACCTATTTTGAACACCAAAGAAAACCACCTTCACACTAGTAACCATATATGATAAACAAAAATTCTCTGCATTATCTTGTGCGAAGATGTTTTGCATAATTACTCAGTTTTAGTACCGATAATTGAATAGAACGTTTTAAATATGTAGACATTTTTCAACTTCAGGACTTGACTTCTTTCTTAAATGAAAATAGATACTTGAATTATGGACTCGCCATTATGTAGCACGGCGTACTATGTGTTTCTCCCGAATGCACTTCTCCCTATAAATTTGTCACAAACATCTGATCCATCTTTCCAGCACTACGAAAGATACTAGAGAAGAATAAAGAAGTGTATATAGTATTTGTGGAGCTAGAAAGGGGATTCTAAAGAAAATTGGCATGGATTGGAAAGAGAGAAGGCTGTTCAATTACCTTTATATAACACAACGAGTCAAAGTCAGGACAGGAGATGAAAAGTCAGAAAGAGCGAAATAGGGACAGGAGTACATCCAGGATGCCCATTATCACCTACGCTGTTCAACATCTATTTGGAGAATTGAGTGAAAAACTGTTTTTAAAACATGAGAGGAGATATAGTAGGAGGAAGAAGAATAAAGTGCATAAAATTTGCTAATGATATGGAGTTGTTAGCAGAAGAGGAATATATTACTGGAGCCAAATAACAGCTGTAAGCAGTATGGGATGAATATAAATGCAAACAAGACGAAGACGGTGCTGGACCCCGGACTCATTTCACCGGCATTATCGCCTTCATTTCATTCAGACGCTAAATAACCTAGATGTTGATACAGCGTCGTAAAATAACCCAATAAAAAAAGACGAAGACTATGGCCATAGGAAGAAAAATAAAGAAGGTAAACGTGCGAATTCTAAAAGAGGTTGCAGAGCAAGTGGACAGCTTCAAATACTTGGGATGTACTATAAGCAGCAACATAAGCAATCTCGAGCACAGAAGGCCAGCGTTATACCGACTACACTACGCAGGCCGATTCAACCGAATAATAACAGGCAATTTCCCATATTTATTTTGCGTTTAATTTCCTCCCAATGTCATTTATATCTGATACTGTTGCTCCAAGATGTGTGAATTTTTCCACCTCTTTAAAGGATAAATTTTCAATTTTTATATTTTCTTTTCGTAGAATAGCCTACTCTGTCTTTTCGGGATTTACTTCCAAACCTATCTCTTTACTTGCTTCAAGTAAAATTCCCGTGTTTATCCTAATAGTTTTTGGATTTTTTCTTAACGCATAGCTGATGTAACCCGTTCAATTCCAAACCCTCTCTGTTATCCTGGACTTTCCTAATGGTATATTCTAGAGCAAAGTTAAAAAGTAAAGGTGATAGTGCATCTCCTTGCTTTAGCCCGTAGTGAATTGGAAAATATCCGACAAATCTGTCCTATACGGACTCTATCGTACTTTTCACTGAGACACATTTTAATTAATCGAACTAGTTTCTTGGTAATACCAAATTCAATAAGAATATTACATAAAAATTATCTCTTAATCGAGTTATATGCTTTTTTAAATCTATGAATAATTGATGTACTGTACCCTTACACTCCCATTTTTCTCCAATATCTGTCAAATATAATAATAATAATAATAATAATAATAATAATAATAATAATAATAATAATAATAATAATAATACAAACTATTGTGAGGGCTCGGGCCCCTGGCGTCACTGGGTAGAAAGATGACGGAGTAAGCATCGAGGTAGGCTCTTCTTGACCCACTGACTTTGTTTATAGTTATAAAATGATATGCCTATACTTGTTTTCTCTAATTGTGTAAACAATCCTGATGAAAGTAAATTATGTGGACAGAATTGTCAGATAGATCTAGGCAATCGCGGAAAGGAGAAGTGAGTTATAAAGTGCAAAATGTATCCTAATTACAGGTGACGAGAGGAACGTGTTTTGCGTACTAGTGCAATACATAAAAGTCCAGCGTATCCATGTTTTAGTAGGAATTGATGTCACTATAAATTTTTGTAATGGGTGACGACCATGCAATTGTCAGGAATGCAAATATGAGGCGTAAAAAAGTTTCACAGCGTAATGATTCGGATACAAGCTGTTACGCGGGACGTGAGTTGTAACATCACATCAATGGAATCACGTTCTAAAGTCGCGTGTATGTCTTTTTCATGTTTCTCCCTCGCATTCACGGAAGATTGACCTTTAAATTGTAGAATACTTATGATATAGGTAATATGTATCTTCAGACGGGGAATAGAAACCCGTATTTGTTTTTAAAATGTAAATAAATATAAATAAGCATAAATAAATGAAAATAATATTTGTAAATGATAAGTGTAAATAAAAGTAAAAAATAAATGTAATACTAGGGAAAACAGTAAGCGATAGGGATAGATATATTTAAACTTATATCTCTTTATGTTTCGCAGACTCCAAGTTTCCTATCTCTAAATGTTCTGTTTCCTATTTAATTTTTGCACGCTTTTACTGGATCACCCTGTACATAGCTGTTTTATGTAAACGTCTGGTAAATGAACTACTCTATTTAATCGCACAATTTACACATGAATAGTAATTCAAGAAAATAAGCCATGAACGGTAATATCATTCCCAACATGATAAATGAACTAAATTGTTACGAAACGCATAAAATTTATCAGAGACAATTTTACCTTCGTGACAGTAATTTTTATAAAAGTCATGAGGCCTTCATTTCACATGAACCGCTTTTAATTTAATTCTCCCGCAAGAAAATATCAATTATATTACCTTGGTGTAGGCACAACAATAATAATAATAATAATAATAATAATAATAATAATAATAATAATAATAATAATAATAATAATAATAATAATAATAATTTTGTACTTAATGTATAAGGTATTTCAAAAGTCAGTTCAAATATTAAACAGCTATAAATAAGTTATTATAATATTTAAGATACGAAGAAAACAAAAACATCACAGTGTTGAGCAAACAACTGAGTTTACAAAACATTGGGAAGATGTCCGCCTTTCTCTTTTTCAACGTACAGCATTCTGTCTGTGACACCATGCACAGCATTTTGCAGATAATGTCTTGGAATATTGGCAATTTCTTGCGACATGACATCTTTCAGTTGCAGTAGGATTGTTGCATGTGTCAGAAAAACTCGTTCTTTAAGGGGAGGGGATGGTATTTTTTTAACTTTTTTCCTATTTGATGTGAATTATTAATTTTTTGTATGTAGAGAGCTCATAGTTGTGGCAACTCAACCAAATAAAAATATTTTGAAAAAAAAAATATTTGCGGGCCAAAATTTGAAAAAAATATACCCAATGCAGGATTGTACTAAAACCAATATATCTAAACCGTTTTTAAAGATAGATTCAAACAGTTTTTGGAATGTATTTGCAAAAGTATGTTCTACAAATTGTCTGTAACAGAATTTTGATATTAGTCCCTACGTTTGTAAAATAAATAATTAAAATTTAGTAACAATTTTCTGATTTCCTTTCTTGCAAACAAACGGACGTATTTTTAAAATGAAATCAATTAACAAAATTCTGTTACAGAGAAAAGTTTCCTAATAGCCTAAAGGATGTATGTTCTAAATTTCATGCATGTATCTTTAATAGTTCAGAAATTATATCCATTTTGTCTGGCAATGTAGCAAAAAAAGAAATAAAGTTACTGGAAGCCGATAAAAGCGGGCGTGTGATTTAAAAATCCATAGCGCAAGAAGTTTAAAAATGACGTCTCAACATCCGATAAGGGCACAAATAGACACAAAATGTTATGCAATGCATTCCACACATATCAAAGGGTATTTTAAAGAAAAAAAATTTTTTGAAAATTCAATTTACCGGAAACAACAATAAAAGTGGGCGAGTGATTTAAAAATCCATAACGCAGGAAGTTTAAAAATGGCGATCCACACATATCACAGGATATTTTAAAGAATTTTTTTTTTTTTTTAATTTAGTCATTTTTCATCAAAAATACCATCCTCTCCCCTTAAGGTAACCTCACAACCAAAAGACGGCCGGATAGAAATTTATTGTGTGGTACTTTCATGTAGAATTGAAAGGAATTAACTACAATGAATTAATTTTTTCTCTAACTACAGTGATAAGCTTATATAAAATTAATATTTAAATTAAATGTTTAAAATCAGTGACCAATTCTCTACCTCTGTGAAAAATAAAATACGGTAAACGCAAACATTAAAAACCTAATTTTCCTACATTTTTTTTTTCAATTTACAGAAAACCACACAAAGTGTATTTAGTTTCTTTCACGACTCACCAATTCAAGTATGCATAATTAATTTCTACAATCTGGCATTAGGGACGGTAATACATGGAGAAAAAAATAATAACATGTTTCTAAATGAACGAAAGTAGAAAAGTAAGATCGAAGTATATTTTATATATTTCAATATTAACCCATTTTAAATAATTGTGAATATTCAAATTTCAATCTTTTCAATAACATGTCATATTATTTACTTCTAAACTCATTTTCACTTTGATGATATATATATATATACCTATTAGAGATGGACAGATCTAACTGCCGCTCTCGCTCGCTGTGTTCGTTGCATTTGTCTTTCGAGTCTCGTCTCGTCATTCTCGTCAGCTTCTAGTCTCGCCCATCATTCTCGAAATAGCATTTGGTCGGCGTGGAAAGATTTCGTAACTTTGAATAACATTATAAAAATTAGACAAAAAGATAAAGCAGTTAAAATAATTATCAAAATGTTCTGGTTCACTTATATGATATTACCTATGGTTATATAAATAGAAAAAACATTTTCAAATAAACTTGCATATTTAAGAAACCTAAAACATAACGTTAATATATTTTTACTTGAGATCGCACACTTGATCTCAAACATATGAAAAGAAAATTCCTAGCCTTTTAATAAGGACCTAGTAATTAAATAAAGACTGGGGAACGGATTATTATACACTGAAAGGTAGAGATGATGTTTCAAATAGGCTACTTGATTGTTTATACATATATAATAGTTGTCAAAGTAGATAAAAGTTCAGTCAGGTATAAACAACTGTGGTGATTCAAGGCTGCTTGAAGTTCGGAACTTCGAAAGTGATCAATCTCGGAGTCTCGAAACACTGACAAGCAGTCTTTACGTCAACGGCGCGACGTATACAACATTGTCGTGCGGGTTTTCGGCTTTGCGGGCGCTATTAGTCTTGCTTTCTCGATCGTTGTTCATCTCCAGGCTTCGAGACTTCGGACCCAATAGAGCAGTTCAGTGGGAAATCCGCATAACGGCGTACTGAGTATAGTGGTAAAGCGTACAGTGGGTTAGGGTACTGTAGAATGGATGCCAACAAATACGCAAAGGAAAACGCTCTGGATTTGAAGGTTCTGACGAATAATTTGATTTTCATACAAACTGTGTCTGAAACTATTACACAGTTAGAAAAGTCAGAGCAAGAGATACCGGAAGCCCTCAAAATAATTTAGAAAATGATGCAGAGAATTAATGAGACCTCAAGTACACCGGTTACTGAACGTGTGAAACAGAAGTGGAAATCAATTTTATGTAAAAATAACGGATATGGAACATTGTGTAATATAAACAACAAATTAGTGGATATAGAGTCATCCGAGAATAAAGGACTGTCTCTTAGAGACTGCAATGATGTTAGGTTTTTTCGTTTAGCTCCTATCACGTCATGCGACGTAGAGCGCAGCTTTCTACAGTACAAACTTTGGCAGATAACGGAAAAAGATTTATGTTTGAGACATTGAGAATGTATCTTGCAGTACATTGCATTTCGGTACTGTAACTGCACTTCGTAAAGACGACCAATAGGATAAATGAAAAAATTAAAATTGCTACATGCTTATTTCCACCATTAACACTGTGTATAATTAAACACAAATGCTTATAAAAGACAGGAGAATAAATGCTTTTCACATTCTTTTGACATTATCATTGTGTAATGTATATTTACTTTCAGAATGTACATATATGTGTTTCCCCATACTACCGTACTCTATTCTAAATAGCAACGTTGTTACTCCACACATCTCTATCTACCTGCAGCGAGTCAACAACCTATAGTGCATGCACAGTAAACTTATTGTATCGGGTCCAAAGTCTCGAAGCCTGTTCTATTTATTTTAAAAAAGTACAATTAAATATTCAAAGCTCTATAAATAGCAGAAAAATAATGAGCATTGGTTTCCACTTTTTGGATGAAAAATATATCATGAAACAGGAAGTATTTATAATGAAAATGCGTTTTACTTATTGTGAGAACAATCTTCTATTACCCATAAGGTGACTTTAAATAAATATTTAGTTTGTTATTAAATCTATGTGACAGTGTATTTTATAAGTGAGTACTATTCTCATTGTTCAGAGTCTATGCAGGCAGACACACGAATAAGTTGGTATGATTCATGTACACCTAACTTGTACTAAAAGTAACCAAATGCAAGAATCTAGTTAGTCTATAAGAAATAAATATTGAATATGAACAAAAAATCGTGTAGTAGTCCGAAAGAAACCGCTGTGCATAGGCAGGCAATATACAGCCAGTCAGACAGACAGACAGACAGACAGACAGAGAGACGGTATTTTGAAAACCACTTTTTCTATACCAGAGATCCTGTTAAGTGCATTTCGGTAGAAATCTCGAAATTTTTTTATGCAACATCACAAAATTTGTTGTTTATACGTCACTTAATTATTGTCGTTAAAGGGCGTTGTTTGTTAAACCGCAGGGGTCGTTCAGATGGATGACAATGTATCGATCGTGGCGTCAGCTGATCCGTGCGTGCCTTCTTTCCGGCCCCTGTGCCCTCGAGTGACTCAATTGCTGCGCGGCGGCATTTCACGTCGAATCAGTATTTTTATTGCGCCAGTTCCTTTGGACGCTCTCCAGACACAAACCTACGCTTCGTGCTCAATTGCGCCAGACACTGTGCTCCGAAAAATTACATTTTGGGGCACATCTCTGGCATTACTATTCTGAGAAGCAGTCTGCAATTCAAACCGTTAATGTGCTTACGATGTTTTAATTGGTCATTCAACCGCATGGAAGAGAATAATAAAACACTCACTTCGCATAACTTTCTCAGTGTGTAATCTAACTTACAAGTTTAACTTTGCTCATAAAATTAAGAAAAAACAAAACATTCGAACTTTCATGGAAAAGAAAAGTAAGCATTATTTTTGACGTGGAAAGTTTAAGTGAACACCTATTCGGGAAAAATGTCAGATTGTAATAATTATACCATGGAACTTTATGCTCTAAAAAAACTGAAAATATGCATGCAACTATTTAAAAGTGTTGAAAAAATGCTCTGAATATTGAAATATATGCAGTAAAAAATACACGTTAGAAGTTTATTGTGACGTATAAACCTTGTTTCGTTAGGGTTGTTTCTATTGGTAAATAAAATAATACTCGGGAGGAAATTAAACGCAGAATAAATATGAGAAATGCCTGTTATTATTATTGAGTTGAGAACCTATTGCCATTCAGTCTGCTCTCAAAAAAGCTGAAAGTAATAATTTATAAAACAGCTATATTACCGGTTGTTCTGTATGGTTGTGAAACTTGGGTTCTCACTTTGAGAGAGGAACAGAGGTTAAGGGTGTTTGAGAAGGCGCATAGACAAATATTTAGGGCTAAGAGGGATGAAGGTACAGGAGAACGGAGAAAGTTACACAACACAGAACTGCACGCATTGTGTTCTTCACCTGACATAATTAGGAACATTAAATCCAGACGTTTGAGATGGGCAGGGCATATAGCACGTATGTGCAAATTCAGGAATGCATATAGAGTGTTAGTTGGGAGGCCGGAGGGAAAAATATCTTTGGGAGGCGTAAACGTAGATGGGAGGATAATATTAAAATGGATTTGAGGGAAGTGAGATATGATTGTAGAGACTGGATTAATCTTGCTCAGGATAGGGACCGATGGCGGGCTTATGTGAGAACGGCAATGAACCTCTGGGTTTCTTAAAAGCCGTAAGTAAGGTTTAATAGATACATCAGTGTAATATCTTCCTAAATGAATGATAAAATGAATCTATTATTTAATGGTTTGGCAATAGATGGTAGCATTTTACCAGAACACTGAGATTGCCATTTTCTCAGAAGACAAAATAATGAAACGAGTCCATTTCACTTAGTAAAATGCGCTGTTTACTTCTTGCGGTTTGTTCTTTTGTTCAATAATTAATGTTATTTTAATTTGTGCGAGTAAGTGAAAAATTATTTGAATCAAACTACAGTAAATGAATAGTGAAGAGTTGTCGGTACCTGATGGAACTGGAAGCGAGTGAGATAATGAAAATGAAAGTAAAGAAAAAACAATTCTAATAATTAGTTGTATATTAGTTGTGTTGTTGTTGTTTAGTCAACTGCCCGAAGACAGGTCTGAACTTCACAAGTGATACCAACAAGGCACCACTTATCAGGCAACTAGGCCAGGAAATAATGCAGTAGGGTAGCCAGTTCCTTTCCCCCTCCATTGCATACATCGTCAACTAGCTACATATTACACTAGTCAGACTTCAGATGCATACAAACAACTGTTCTTCCTCTGACACATATTGTCAAGTGAGATGACATGTTATTGTTATGTTATAACTGAGCTCCATTGTTTTAAGTAGCTTCTCAAGTGATGAACTGTTGTTCTTATGTGTGCAGATTATAATATGATCATTAATGAAACATCATAAAAAGTAACTTAATATGAAAATAGAATATAAACTTATTTTGTCTTTTTTTCAAGACATTATTGTGATTATTTATAATAAATTAATAGATTACTGATAAAGAATTGTTAAATTTATATAACAAGTGAAAGTCATAAGCAGGGAAAGGATTTGTATGTAAATACATATTTACTAATAAAGCTAACATGACTCATATTTTGCATTGTCTTTATTATTTTTAGTAGGTTATTTTACGACGCTTTATCAACACCTTAGGTTATTTAGCGTCTGAATGAGATGAAGATGATAATGCCGGTGAAATGAGTCCGGTGTCCAACACCGAAAATTACCCAGAATTTGCTCATATTGAGTTGAGGAAAAACCCCGGAAAAAACCTCAATCAGGTAACTTGCCCCGACCGGAAATCGAACCTGTGCCACCCGGTTTCACGGCGAGACGTGCTAACCGTTACTCCACAGGTGTGGACCATTGTCTTTATGTTTCACAATGTATAGAGTTGAAAAATGCTACTTTTATTTTCCATATTTCAGAGTTTAGTACGTATTTTAATTAATTTCTATATATTTTCCATATTTCATAAAACAGTCCACAATTATATTAAGTTTAACAATAAAATAAAATAAAATAAAATTGCATTTACTTTTAAAAATACATCTCAACAACAGAGTTTTAAACATTTTCAGTAATTCCTTTAAAATCTGAGTTATTTGAAAATTAACAGTCCTTCCAACAATGGGAAAACAAGTTAAGAAACTGTATTATTTTAGTTTTTAAATAGATGTGGAGCTCCACTGTTACATGCCAGTCAGAATACACTTTGGTTCAGTTTTGTCAGTCATTCTATAAAGACGGTAAATAAGTCAAAAGTACCACATTCAACCACTTTAAAATTAAGAAGTTACATTTCAGAATTTAAAGATGATGGTTTATCAACTGACAATAAAATATTATTTTGTAATTTGTGTCAGTGTGCAGTATCGTCTACAAAAAAAAGTTCCTGGTGCAACAACATACAGTATTATTCAACCAGTAAACACCAGGCTAGCAAACAACAAAATTTCAAGCAGAGACAATTGTTTTTAACAGAACCAACAACATCGAATATAAGGTCCGAGTTTAACATTGTCCTGTGCCGTTCTCTCATTTCTGCTGACAATCCTTTCTACAAACCATTGTTATGGTAACAGGCAATAAAAATTGTGTTTTGTTTGAAGTTCACATGTATACAAGAGTTACTTACGAATTAAACAACAAAATACTATGAATTATTAATTAAACACTGAAATAAACTTTGTAGCAGAATTAAGCTAAAATACATAGAATGTTAATATATTTCAGCTTTTTTTTTTTTTCAAAACTTAACATGTCCAATATACAAAAATATACTTCAGATACCAAAAACTTACTTTTCTGCAATGAACAAAATATGTTCTATGGCGAAATATTAAAGATATATTTTTTTTTTTTTTGCATTCGATTCATATACATTTTTACCGAAGAAAAATTTTCGTTTATGAGAGAGACGCATATTTGTAGCATTTTCTAAAAATGGACATACAAAAGCTCCTCATATATATTTACATATGCCATACATTTTTATGCATTTAAATGCGTTCTCTGGTCATAAGCAAGGGATTATTCTAATGTACACTGACAATGTTGCCATGGGAAAATATACTGGAACATTTTCAGAGGACACGTGAAGCAAATCCATGGTTTATTTGTCATTATTTAATTTCAGTCATTAATTTTGTTTCAGGTAATTATAGCCCTATGGCATACGTAAAAGGGTATTTTGTGTTTATAAATAAAAGTACATTGGATGAAACAATTGTGCTATTGATTTTTTCTAAAACGAATAACTCACGAATGGTTTCTATGTACTTGCACCACTTGCATTCAACATACTTCTACAAAAATAGTTTATATACATACAGTGCATACATACATACATACATACATACATACATACATACATAGATACATACATACACTTACATAGGGTAAAGGTTGGTAATATTGAGATAGTTCTTTTTGAGAATTTATTTGAATTTTACTGAGAGACAGGAAGATCGGTTTTTTGCGTCAACGTACTGTTCTCCAACCAGGAGATTAACCGTAAAAGGAATGTGCTTACTATTGCATCATCTATTGGAGCGACGTAGATACATAATAACTTATTACCGTTATAACGTCAGTTTAAAAAACTTGCGCTCTCCTTCATATGTTATTTCCTGTATGGAAGGATTAAAAGACCAGTAGATTAACCGTGATCTAATTTTGTAACTAGGGTAGTATAAATATGTGTGTATCAGTGTTATCGTTTGTGCTTTGAGAGTTAGCCAATGGAGATGCGTGTACCCACGTGTGTGACCTCATGACATCTTATGACATCAACATTCGTTCACAGCAATTCCCCGCTGCGTCTCATTCCCCTGAGACTTTCTCCTGGTTGGAGTACAATATTAGGGGAATGTTCTTGGATAAGTTGCTGCACAAAACCGTTCCTTCTCTCATTCAGTAAAATTGTAATAGGCCTAAATTCTCAAAAAGAACTATTACAATATTACCAGTCTTTACCCTACATATTCATACCGTACATAGATACATACATATATACATACATACGCAACAGGCTCATGTCAGTAGATTTACTGGCATGTAAAAGAAATCCTGCGGGACAAAATTCCGGCACACGGCGACGCTGATATAACCTCCGCAGTTGCGAGCGTCGTTAAATAAACCATAATTTTTTACATACATACATTCAAATATATCGTCGTTGTTTTATGAAACTATGTGACAGTACAGAAAATAATTTTTCAAGAGAAAGAAAAAATTAATTAAAAATCAATGGGCGTACAGAGGAATATGAAATAATTCGGTAGAAAACGTTGGTGAATACGATGAACATATCACCACAGTCTAGTATATACAGTCGCGAAGCACAATACGTAGTAAATATGCAAACATTAGATAGTTGCTCACCACTAGGATCGCTAATATCGCCTCATTACAGGCAATGCAAAATAGTGCCGTCACAGTCTATTGTTTCTAGCACCCTCAAAACTCAAACTTCGTGACTGTATATAGTAGACTGTGTTATCACCGAGGATCAGTGTAGGCCTATTGATATTTAATTATTTTTTTATTCCTCCTGAAAAAATATTTTCTGTACTGTCACGTAGGAGGTTTTTTCAGCAATTATTCTTGAGTTGCCGGCAATCTGAAATATTGCGTTCTGGAGAAAGACAGGCGGACGCGATGTTATGTATGGTACAAGGAAAAATCGATGCATGTAAATTGTACACATTGTGTGTCGCATGCCACTCAGCGTGGTGTGCTGCTTAGCAGAGTGATGACTCAGCCGGCAGTGAATGGATGTTCCATAGTCCAGATGGAGGGCAGAAACTTACGAGCACCATGACTCTTCACCTCTGACTAAGTGACTAGATGATTGACTGTATTAAAGCAAACAAACTGGTCCTTGTCACCGAGCTGCACCACGATTCGACCTGCACTCTATGTGGCCAGTCCATAAATAAATAATCATTCGTTAGCAATGGCAAAGGAAGCTTTTAATAGAAAAAGCAGTATCTTATGCAGACCTCTGAAAAACAAAAAACTAAGAAAGATACTACTGGAGTGAAACGTCTAGAAGTATTTGAAATGTCGGCACGGAGAAGAACGGAGCATGTGAAATGAACAGACAGAATAAGAAATGAAGTTGTACTAGAACGAGTGGATGAAGAAAGAATAATGCTGAAACTGAACAGGAAGAGAAAAAGAAATTAGCTGGGTAACTGGCTAAGAACAAACTATCTACTGAAGAATGAACTGAAAGGAATGGTGAACGGGTGAAAAGTTCGGGGCAGAAGAAGATATCAAATGATAGAAATTTTAACATTGGCAAACGGAGACGATATCTTTACAGTTTTTGAACAGTGAAGTTTCAGCAATGCGCAGACGCAAAATATGCGTGTCTTTCATTTTGAATCTCCTGCTCACTCCAACCGTCTCTATTGACACAGTTTTACCACAGTCTAGTATATACAGTCACGAAGCTCAATACGTAGTAAATATGCATCCATAGATAGTTGCTAACCACTAGGATCGCCTCATTACAGACAATGCGAAATAGTACCGGCACAGTCTATTGTTTCTAGCACCCTCACAACTCAAGCTTCGTGACTGTATATACTAGATTGTGGTTTTACTGCGCGCAATGTACAAATGTGGAAGCGAGGAAAAGTTATCACCGACGGCTGCAACTGGAGTGACACCAAACATACTAATTTAAAGGAAATCTGGAGAAGTCAGAATCACAAGAAACTCTACAACCAAAATTTCACAAGTTATCGTCAGCATCTGCAACAACATTACCCGAAATTTCCTCTATTTACCTACTCGAAACTGAGTCTGAAATATTATCTTCCATCACACTGCCAATAAATATGATAATACAGACGAGAGCTTCAAAATGATGAAGATAATAATTAACAGCATAATAGAATTTCACAGATATGGCTGGTACCTAAACTTCGATCGTGACAGTTACATGGCTTGAAATAAGTATGTAATTATCAGGGAACGGATTTATATGGACTAAAAATATATGAAATATGTAAATATATATGTAGTTATTTTTACCAAAATATGGAATTAAATATGGATTTTTACCAAAATATGGAATTAAATATGGACTTAAAATTATAAAAAAATGACTATGTACGTTAAATATTGGTACATTTTAATCAAACTAAACAAAAAATATAATGGACGTACCTTATCTTCCAATGTAGTTTCAACAAAACACAATTTTTATTGTCTGTTACCATAACAATAGGTTACAAACATTTCTTTCAAGTGCTGAAAAGTGAATCTTCTTCTATTGTCTCTGAGGATAGATTTATACTGACTAAAAGAGCGTTCGACGTCACAAGAAGTAACTGGTACATAATTCAATTTCACAATGTCTGCTGGGGATAAGTCCAAGTTAATCTTCACTGTTGATTCACCACTCATCACAGCAACAACCTTTTGTAGTTCTTCATATCCAGGGTTTTTTGAAAGTACAGTGTCCACCTTAGCTCTTACTGCATCTGCAACTTTACCTCTACCACGATTCAGTTGTTCCACAGTACTATTTATAATTTCAAAACTTTCAGATAGTGAAAGGTGCCTATTTTGGAGACTTTTGAGCGTTTTTATGATGCATGAAAATGTATGCTGAATGTGAGCTAAGTCATTCTTCACACTTATGTCACAGGTAACTGTTTTCGCAGTATCAATTGAGACTGCATCTTCAGAGTCCAATGCAAGGAGAACATTGTTAATAGAGTCTATATGTTCGGCATAATATTCAACTGCTTCTAGCCATGTACCCCATCTAGTTAAAATTGGCTTTGGTGGCAATGGAATTTCAGGGTACATTTCTTTCAACACGTTAACTCTACTGGGAGCTTTGAGAAATACTTTTTTCACTGATGAAATCAACAAATCTACTTTAGGGAAATTGTCTCTGACCACTTCTGCCACACGATGAAATGCATGCGCCACACAAGTAAAATGAGTCAATTTAGGATATACAACAGATAATGCTTGTCCAGCTTTGACCATATAAGGGGCAGCATCGCTAATAAAGAATAACACATTATCGTACATAATACCCTTTGGCCACAGGATACCCATAGCTTCGTTGAACAGTTTAACTATAGTTTTGTTATTGCACTTTTCTAGAACATCACAATGTAAAAGAATTCGTTCAGAATATTGTTCACTTAACAAACCGATAACTACATTACCAACAAGTCTACCTTCTTTGTCGGGAGTCTCATCAATGGAAACCCAAATTGAACTATCTTTAATTTCATCTCTTATCTTCTGTATTGTCTCATCGTAGATGGATGGAGCATACGTCTTCCTAAGTGTTGACTCATCCGAGATTGTATGTTGAGTATATTTTTCAAGGAATTCCCTGAAGACCTTATTCTTTAGTTTGTAGAGAGGAATATCAGCAGAGATGAGAGAACGGCACAGGTCGATGTTAAACTCAGATCTTACATTCGATGTTGTTGGTTGTGTTAAAAACAATTGTCTCTGCTTGGAATTTAGTTGTTTGTTGGCCTGATGTTTACTAGTTGTAATGTGTTGTTGCACCAGGAACTTTTGTGTAGATGATACTGCACACTGACACAAATTACAAAATAATATTTTATTGTCAGTTGATAAACCATCTTCTTTAAATTCTGAAATGTAACTTGTTAGTTTTGATTTTAAATTGACTGAATGACGTACTTTTGGCATATTTACCGTCTTTATAGTATGATTTACAAAACTGAACCTATGTGTACTCTGACTGGCATTTAACTGTTGAGCTGCACAACTGAAGTCTGTTAAAAATTTTAAATTAAATTAATACAGTTTTGTAACTTACTTTCCCATTGTTGATAGGACTGCTAATTTTCAAATAACTCTGATGTTAAAGGGATTACTGAACATGTGTTTAAATCTCTATTGTTGAAATGTATTTTTAAAAGTTAATGGAATTTTGTTTTGTTTTATTGTTAAATCTAATATAATATGGACTGTTTTATATGAAATATGGAAAATATATGGAAATTAACGAAAATATGTACTAAACTCTAAAATATGGAAAAATATGGAAAATAAAAGTAGGATTTTTCAACCCTACACATTGTGAAACATAAAGATAATGCAAAATATAAATTATATTAGCTTTATAAGTAAATATGTATTTACATATAAATCCTTTCCCTGGTAATTATACATACAAGTTGCTGCAGAGGAAACGCATGTTTTTTAAATAATCATAACTCAGTAGATTTGCAAGTTAACCAAAATTTAATTAGCCTACACAGAAATAAAGCTTGTACAATGCAGTTTCGTTGACATGAATTACCTCCCAAAAATGACATCGGTCAAGCACGCCTTTCCTTCTGTATACACTCTCGCAAAATCACTTAGAAATTCTGCATTGCTCTTTCCACCATTTCTTACTCCACATTAGCGATTTCCAGGCGATTGGAATCTTTCTGTTCCTGGATGTTGCGAAATTTGTTTGTGTAGACCTCTGATTTGAGGTAACACCACGAAGAATAATCATATACGGACAAGTCAGGTGAGCGACGCGGCCAATGGATATCACCAAAACCGAACGGCAATTACGGACTTTGTTTCCATATAAGTTTCAAAGACAAACAATCGATATTCCAAGGTCCACGGCGCCATGGCTACTGAAACTGCATAATCGAAGCTGTCTACCAGCAAGCGGCGGATACCCCATCCCTCCTCTTTGCCGAGTACTATCCGATCAAAAAACATGCGTTTCCTCTGCCGCACCTTGTATGTATGTAAGCATGTATGTATGTATGTATGTATGTATGTATGTATGTATGTATGTATGTATGTATGTATGTATGTAAACAATTGCTGTAATTTATCAAAATAAAGCACAATGTTTAAAGTTTCATTAGTCTTAGACTATATTTTAATAACGTCTTTTTAATGGTGGGTTCTTAACTGTTCGCTATTGGCTCTATGAAGCGATTTGTGTAGACCAATTTACCGACAGAGTCATTGTCCAGGGTGCTCCATAGGAGGCTGGTCAACGCTACACCCGCAATGAGATGAGATAATGATGGAGATTTGATAAGATACCACAAGGGAACAGGCGGCGTTCCCGGAGAAAACCTGGACCACGATTTGCCCAACAAAAGTCATAATTTGTGGGTACGCAGGGGATCGAACACTGGTCCACAAGATTATGAGTCCAGCGCTCTAGCCACTGGATCGCCATGGCGGTGCATACCTATTATTTCAATAACTAATTACAAATAATTAAACATTATTTCTACAAAAGAAAACCTCTAACAATGACAATAATGAAATTCAATCAATATTACAACAGCTCAAATCAAATACTTATCAGCTATATTTAACTCTTAGGATCCGTGCGACCATTATAGTGGCCAGCTAGTATAATGATTATGACGTGATATAATTTGTTATAAATGTATGTTATATATAAAATACGTTGATATTCTTTAATTTTATATAGCTAACATTACGGGTATTGCACTTGATTAAAACAATATAAATTTTTTGTAATGTTTTTTTTTTTTTTTTTAAAGGAGCAAAATCATTTCAACTGCAGTCAACTGAAACCCTGACAGCTTCCATGCGTACCATTATACCAATTATTTTACATGGGCCCTCCCCATCCTTTACCACAGGCTCAATTGACTGCAGTGACCAGGACGCGAACCTGCGATCTTAGGCACGATAAGTATTTGATTTGAGCTGTTGTAATATTGATTGAAGTGCATTATTCAGCCACATTCAAATGTAGTTTCTTTGATCATTTTCCAAAGTAATATGTCTTATCTTACTTTCATTCTTAAAAAATAGAAATACTGTACCTACGTTCTGTTCAATACATACGCCTAAATTCTTTGATGTTCCATTTGCATAAGTCCTCAAAATTAAATACTGATTCATGTATTCATTTAGTGTTCTGCCCAAGGGCAGGTCTTTTACTGCAAACAAATACTGATATAGTGTATTAAATGTATAATAATAAGATAAAAACTTTATTTAAAATCAAATTTATACCTAAGGACGTTCGTTTCATACAATTAGCCTACTGAAACAACTCACAATTTCAAAATATGTAACTACTGTAGCCTATATATCATCATAGCAATACGTTAGTGCAGTCTTGTCAAGGTCATTGGCCACTACGAGAGGGTCGTGGCTCGCATGACATCGTGGCTGTCTCCTATAAAGAATAATCTACTACGAACCACAACCTTGGGATACTTACATATGTTACAACATTCTTACGTTAAATGTTACATTTATGATGCTATACGTAAAAACCAAAAACTCTGTGTACAATATGTTCGCACTGAAACAGATACATACAAGCGGTTTACTCCGAAACTGTAATATTAAACATCCTTATTGTAAAATATCTAACTAGTTCTACATAATACATTATTTTTCTCCCCTCACGTAATGAATTATGCATTCTAAACTATTGATATGTTTAATATTTTGAAATATGAAAAAACAGGTTTATTAACATTCGATTTTTGAAACCACTGAAATTACATTATTTCACATTTCAAATATTGCAAAAGAAAATATCTACAGACCGATTATTTAGTCCTGACAGCTCAGCGACGCGAAAGATGGGAAGTAGTAGGAGTAGTGGGGAGAGTTCCGGAGTAGAGATAGGGGCGAGCGGTCGGTAAAGGAATGCAGTACAGCTTAAATGTACAGGAATTACAACGCTTTACCGCATGCATAACATCCGATTGCTGTGAGTGCAGGCGACAGACTAACCTGAACATCCGTTGGCGTAACTTAATGGACTAGTATTTTACAATTAATTTTGTCTTCAGATAAATCTAATTTAATATAATAAAATATTTCAAGTTCAATCTATAAGATTTATCTATTTTGCAAATGTTTATTTGCTATAACATTGTATATAGAATATTAACGTTTACCGCCTTTTCGGCATCATCAGATAGTGTTAAGAATCACGTAATCTAAACCTTCAACAAATTAAAATGTACATTGTAATATGCGTGACAAAATAGCTTTTCATGAGTTTTAAGGTAGTATGTCTTATAAGTAAAAAGGTTTATTTAGAAAAAGATTTCCAGGAAAATATAAATTTGGATTTCAGATACATATAACTCATGTTACAAAAACCCATATGAGATGATTAAAAATGACAAGCGTGTTTATATCTTGCATTAAATTATTAACAAAATACAAATATCAGCAATAATTAAATATTGGTGGAAAAGACTTAATTATTGAATTTGTAATTAATTACCAGGGAACATGAGTGGAATGGCGAGCGGTCGGTAAAGGAATACAGTACAGCTTAACTGTACTACTGTTCTCCAAACAGGAGATCAACCGTGAAAGGAATGTGCTTACTATTGCGACATGTACTGGAGCGAAGTAGATATATAATATTATCGTTATAACGTCTGTTTAAAAACCATGCGCTCTCCTGCATTTGTTATTTATGTATGGAGAGATTAAAAGACCAGAAGATTAACAGTGATCTAATTTTGTAACTAGGGCAGTATAAACAGTGTGTATTAATGTTATTGTTTGTGCTGTGACAGCGAGCCAATAGAGATATGAGTACCCACGTGTGTGACCTTATGACATCAACATTCATTCACAGCATTACTCCCTTTCGTCTCATCCGGCAGAAACTTTCTCGCGGTTGGAGCACAACGCTTTATCGCATGCATGACATCCGATCGCTCTGACTGCAGGCGACAGACTAACCTGAACATCCCTTGGCGTAACTTAATGGACTCGCCTGATCCAGGCTCACACTGTCAGCGACTTTCAGAACTAAATAATAGTACTGTACTTCGTTCGTAAGTATTGTACAGCATGCAATTGTACTTTAAACCTGAAAATAAAAGAAAATAAACTTTCGGTATTCAAAAATTATCAAGATTGTACTTTTTGCTTCCACTAGAGCAGCGGTCATCAGCACAGAGCACCCTGGGGCTAGCGTCTTTTACCCGCGGAGAAGACACTCCACTATGGTGCTTTCGTAGCTACTGGCGGGTATGCTCTCTACCTTTTCCTGCTGCACGACGGGGCACAACACGTTGTTCCGCTTACTCTTTACCCATTTTAGCGAGTGCTGACGACCACTGCACTAGAGAACTGTAGGGAATAATGATGCGGCCACCGGCGTAGCTCAGTCGGCTAAGGCGCTTGCCTGCCGATCCGAAATGCGTTCGGGCGCAGGTTCGATTCTCACTTGGGCTGATTATCTGGTTGGGTTTTTTCCGAGGTTTTCCCGAACCATAAGGCAAATTTCAGGTAATCTATGGTGAATCCTCGGCCTCATCTCGCTATCACCACTCCCATAAACGCTAAATAATTTCGTAGTTGATACAGCGTCGTTAAATAATCAAGTAAAATAAAATAATGATGCACTTTAAAAAATCAATTCAACCAATAATAAAACAAAAACAAAAAACTCTATATCTTCAGAAACAGAATACAACAAATGCTATTAGCATGTTTATTATGACAAGAGACTAGCAACCTAACTTCGAGCAATCGAACCCCAGCTGACAAGCAAACGTTCAGAAGGGGGCAGATAAAAAAGTTAAATTTTTTTCTTACACCATGTTAATAATGTCAAAAGAAGTGCTTTTACAAATTTTGGCCACTATAACGCAATTACGAGGGCCGTAAAAAATAAGTTCGCCAGAGGCCGTTAACAGAAAAAAACACAATTTCATTGGACAAATTTATTGGAGCAGACACAGCAATTGTTGAGCTATTTTTCAACATATTTTCCATCGGAACTGAGACATTTCTCATATTATGGGATCGACAGAGAGAGGAGTAGACGTTGGTTCCGATCTGTGGCGGCTGACTTCTACGACACAAAAATTGAGCCCATAGTCCGACAAATATCTTAATTCCAGTGGGGGATATGTTCAAAAATAGCGCAACAATTGCTGTATCTGTTTCAATAAATATTTCAATGCAATTGTGTTTTTTTCTATAAACGGCCCCAGAGAAAATCACTTTCTGGACGGCTTCGTAATTGCGATCGCGTGGCCAAAATTTGTATAAGCACTTCTTTTGACATTATTAACATGGTGAAAGAAAAAAAATAACTTTTTTATCTTCCCCCATCAGAACGTTTGCTTGTGAGTTGTCAATCATCTGGCACTGTAGAAGAGTCGAACCACGGCTATGGCAAATGCCATCTATGGCTCACTTTGACATGCATGAGTTAGTGTAAACTATTTTTTTTGAGACGACAGCAATAACTGACAAGTGAATAAAGTATAAATCAGGTTTGTCTACTAACAACGGATGGGCAATCACAAGCCTACGCAATGTTTGAATCGGGAAATATTTATGCCAACCTATCAGTTAAACTATCAACTTCAAAAGAGTGCCGACATTTTAATATATCAATAGCAACCATTATTTTTATTTACTCTTTTTTTTTTTTTTTTTTTTTTTTTCGCTTTTGAAATATATCGTGTAGCGGAAGGATGTCGCACGACTGCTGATTGTGAAGTTTTCAGGTTCTCAATTTCATCAATCATGTCTGCATTACAATGCTTACACAATGTTCCACGCGAATTCCGTGACGTGCGAAGGGTCGTTACTGTTACGAACTGCTGCGCTTCCCTTTATTTCTGGAGTACGCACGATCATATTCCTGTTCACCAACACTCATTTTCATCAGACCTCGGATATATCCTTCTGTAGGACATGTGCCTTTTTTCTTGAAGGAATAAAAAAAATGATATAGTTTCGCATTTCTAGAAAAATTAAAACTGTTGTAGGAGTTATACTGTGCCTAAAAATGTAGGGTAAAGTTGCCTAATTCCGTGATGCTCCTAATTCCGTGATACGTTTCTTTTCACTGAATATCACAGAATTGGGTATCTTGCTAGGGAGTTCACCGATGTCTCAAAAGTAGCTGAAAGATGCTCTCTTTCGAGAAAGATATCTGGCGCTATGGTCGAACGGCAAAGCTTTGACTGACATTCAATTTTAAAAAAAGTATCACTTGATTAGGGGTATCACGGAAATAGGCAACTTTACCCTATATCTTGCCCAACAGGAGTTAGGTTAGGACCAAAACTGCCTCAGAACTAAGAACAAATATTTCGTGTATTGTATTATTTTCAGATATTCTATAGTTTAACTGAAGAACTAAAAAACACTACTGAGAAAGTTTTGAATATTGCATTTCCTGAACGATGAATGGTGCGGGCAACACATTAGTGATCTTGGAAGTCAGAAAGTATATGTTATTCCTTTGGAGCAAGAAGGGATGGATAATTACGCTGAAAGGCGTGTTGTCTGGGGAAAAATTTGGTGAGATTGAGAGTTAAGCTGTGAAAAATGAGACTGTGAGTAAACAGTGAGTTGTGTAGGGTACAATTTGATGAGATTGTGAATAAGCAGTACTTTGTGTGGGGAATAATATGATGAGATTGTGAGTAAGCAGTGAGTTGTGTGGGGAACAATTTCATGAGATTGTGAGTAAGCTGTGAGTTGTGTGGGATACAATTTGATGAGATTGTGAGTAAGCAGTGAGTTGTGTGAGGAACAATTTGGTGAGACTGTGAGTAAGCTGTGAGGTGTGTGGGATACAATTTGATGAGATTGTGAGTAAGCAGTGAGTTGTGTGAGGAACAATTTGAAGAGATTGTGAGTAAGCTGTGAGTTGTGTGGGATACAATTAGATGAGATTGTGAGTAAGCAGTGAGTTGTGTGGAGAACAATTCGATGAAGTTTGAGTAAGCAGTGAGTTGTGTGGGAACAATTTCATGAGATTGTGAGTAAGCTGTGAGTTGTGTGAGGAACAATTTGATGAGATTGTGAGTAAGCTGTGAGTTGTGTGGGATACAATTAGATGAGATTGTGAGTAAGCAGTGAGTTGTGTGGAGAACAATTCGATGAGGTTGTGAGTAAGCAGTAAGTTATGGGGGAACAATTTCATGAGATTGTGAGTAAGCTGTGAGTTGTGTGAGGAACAATTTGATGAGATTGTGAGTAAGCTGTGATTTGTGTGGGATACAATTAGATGAGATTGTGAATAAGCAGTGAGTTGTGTGGGAACAATTTTATGAGATTGTGAGTAAGCTGTGAGTTGTGTGAGGAACAATTTGATGAGGTTGTGAGTAAGCTGTGAGTTGTGTGGGATACAATTATATGAGATTGTGAATAAGCAGTGAGTTGTGTGGGAACAATTTTATGAGATTGTGAGTAAGCTGTGAGTTGTGTGAGGAACAATTTGATGAGATTGTGAGTAAGCTGTGAGTTGTGTGGGATACAATTAGATGAGATTGTGAGTAAGCAGTGAGTTGTGTGGAGAACAATTCGATGAGGTTGTGAGTAAGCAGTGAGTTATGGGGGAACAATTTCATGAGATTGTGAGTAAGCTGTGAGTTGTGTGGGATACAATTAGATGAGATTGTGAGTAAGCAGTGAGTTGTGTGGAGAACAATTCGATGAGGTTGTGAGTAAGCAGTGAGTTGTGTGGGAACAATTTCATGAGATTGTGAGTAAGCTGTGGGTTGTGTGGGATACAATTTGATGAGTTTGTGAGTAAGCAGTGAGTTGTGTGGAGAACAATTCGATGAGGTTGTGAGTAAGCAGTGAGTTGTGTGGGAACAATTTCATGAGATTGTGAGTAAGCTGTGAGTTGTGTGGGATACAATTTGATGAGATTGTGAGTAAGCAGTGAGTTGTGTGGAGAACAATTCGATGAGATTGTGAGTAAGCTGTGAGTTGTGTGGGATACAATTTGATGAGATTGTGAGTAAGCAGTGAGTTGTGTGGAGAACAATTCGATGAGATTGTGAGTAAGCTGTGAGTTGTGTGGGATACAATTTGATGAGATTGTGAGTAGGCAGTGAGTTGTGTGGAGAACAATTCGATGAGGTTGTGAGTAAGCAGTGAGTTATGGGGGAACAATTTCATGAGATTGTGAGTAAGCTGTGAGTTGTGTGGGATACAATTAGATGAGATTGTGAGTAAGCAGTGAGTTGTGTGGAGAACAATTCGATGAGATTGTGAGTAAGCAGTGAGTTGTGTGGGAACAATTTCATGAGATTGTGAGTAAGCTGTGGGTTGTGTGGGATACAATTTGATGAGATTGTGAGTAAGCAGTGAGTTGTGTGGAGAACAATTCGATGAGGTTGTGAGTAAGCAGTGTGTTGTGTGGGAACAATTTCATGAGATTGTGAGTAAGCTGTGAGTTGTGTGGGATACAATTTGATGAGATTGTGAGTAAGCAGTGAGTTGTGTGGAGAACAATTCGATGAGATTGTGAGTAAGCTGTGAGTTGTGTGGGATACAATTTGATGAGATTGTGAGTAAGCAGTGAGTTGTGTGGAGAACAATTCGATGAGATTGTGAGTAAGCTGTGAGTTGTGTGGGATACAATTTGATGAGATTGTGAGTAAGCAGTGAGTTGTGTGGAGAACAATTCGATGAGGTTGTGAGTAAGCAGTGAGTTGTGTGGGGAACAATTTCATGAGATTGTGAGTAAGCTGTGAGTTGTGTGGGATACAATTTGATGAGATTGTGAGTAAGCCGTGAGTTGTGTGGGGAACAATTTGATGAGATTGTGAATAAGCAGTGAGTTGTGTGGGGAAACATTTGATGAGATTGTGAGTAAGCAATGAGTTTGTGTAATACAATTTGATGAGATTGTAAGTAAGGAGTGATAAATAATTGTCACTGAATACGTAGAGATGATTGCAAACCACACTGAAGAGTGAGTTTTGCGAGGAACAATTTGGTGAGATTGTGAGTGAGCAGTGAATTGTGTGGGGAACAATTTGATGAGATTGTGAATAAGGAATGACTTGTGTGGAATACAAATTGTGAATAAGCAGTAAGTTGTGTGGAGAACAATTCGATGAGACTGTGGGTAAGAAGTGAAAAATAATCATCACTGAATACGTATAGATGAATGCAAACCATGTTGGAGGGTGGAAGATGAGTTCTGTCGGGAACAATTTGGTAAAAATGTGAGTCAACAGTGAAAAACAATCGTTACTGAATCAAACTGTGAGTAAAGCAGTGAAACATAATCATCATTGAACACAAAGGAATAAATGCAAACCACGGTGGAGGGTGAGTTGTGGGGCAACAAATTTGGTCAGATTGTAAGTTAGCACTGAAAAACAATCATTACTGAAGAATATCACTCTGAAGAGATTGTTTACATCCAATAATTTTTTTTTTTGCCATGTGACGCCAAACTAAGCAAACAGAAAATCACTTTACGAACAAAACTTAACCATGAAGGGTTGGTGACGAGATTACTTATGAATGAACTAATCTGTTGAAACAAAGTGCTAGTTTTTAAATAATAGTTAGTGTATGTGAATGGGGATAATGCAGGTTTATCGGAACAAATAGGCATGACAAATGTAGCTGAATTTAGATATGCATCCATCAAGTCATTATCACTTAGACCTAACAAATTTCCCAGCTTAGAACATGATTCTTTCAGAAAGGAGACGCAGTTTTCTACCTGAAAATCGAAAAAAAAAAAAAAAAAATTGTGATGTACTGCAAAGCTAATTAAATATTAAAAAGAAAGCACTGAATATTACAAATAGAAACTCTGAATTACACAACATTTTCAAGGAGAAGAAACAATAGAAATACGTGACATCAATATAATTATGTATGAGAGTTATTCTTGAGGGAATGGATAGAGGTGCTAACTCAAGTTACTAATTAACTAACTTTACTTTAAAATGAAGATTACATAACTTTATGATGTTAATTATTGTAATACAGCATAATTAACGTATTTAGATGCTTTTAGTGATATTTCTGAGTCTGTCTTAATGCTTTTATATTTCATTTTAGCTACCTAAATGTGTGTTTCTACAGCCTAAAAATCCGAGGTGTAATTACAATACACTCCACATAAACATTCCGCTATGCAAATTAGTATATTAGTAATATTACTAATCCCCGTGAACTGAACTCGGTTGCGGTTCATTGTTACGTCGAACGCTGCGCCCCCAACTGTACATAACCGCATGCATATTTTACTTCCCACCGTTGTCACTGAAACTGTTTCCATTTTTCTTCCTCCTGCGCTACACGTAATTGAAAACAACGAATGCATAATGTAACTTCAAGGCAAAACACATTTGCATTCGAGAATCCCTTCTGTTTTTGACGAAATTTCGGTCAGTATAACAAATAAAGTTTTTTAAAGTCAGAATTAGAATTCGTCCGATTGGGCCCAACATAAATATGGTTAGCCTACTCTGGTAGGAGAGAAATCGCCATATGTGGTGAAATTTCACACTGTAAGTGTTCTTCATTCCTGGTGAAGAGTATTTTCATCATCATGGTTTAGAGTAAATCATTTGGCCCGTCGCGACTTCAAGACGTTTTGATTTGATCTGTACATGATATGGATCTATTGGTTTAGGCCTGTAATCTAAAATTATTTTTGGAAACCTATCTTCTGAGCCACTCAGACGCCAACGCGTTGATCTTCTATCCAGGCGGGAAGTTCGATCCCATGTCAGCTTGTGATGGACAAAGCAGACATTGCAGAGGGTTTTTTCTCCCGGTACTTCAGTTTCCACCATTCCATCAACATTCTCCATCTTCTCTTTATTTCATCTAACCTCAATAGTAATAATTAAAAATAGGCTGGGTTAAAGTATAGGGGGTTGTACGAGTTTCAGTGCTGATAAAGGAAGGACTAGGGACCCCAAGTCTCTGGCTTATCAGATACTGGTCCGATGATAGGACCTGATCCTGCCAGGGCTGAGGTAGGATGACCCAGCTGTAGTTCTCGAATGGCAACCGTAGCACCTGTCGCACTTGGACAATCATCGCATATATACGGAGCACAATGGGCCAATTTAATACCAAGTGCCTCGAAAATCCAAGCCAACCTATTTTCTGGTATGCGTCGTAAATGTTAAAAAAAAGTCTCCTAGGCTTTATCTGTTTTAATTTACAATTCATGTTGAGAAATAGTCAGCTAAGCCTCTTGTTAATAACATATATCAAAATATAATTAATATTATTTATTCCGTCTTATGGCTTAAGCATTGATTACATATGAAAGAAAAACCTTGATGTGTTACATCTTATTTAGTCTTAATATTAACGTTTTCGCCCTTTGTAGGGGATCTTCAGGTACGAGATGTAACAGATATCATCTAAAATCAATTACAAAAACTTTGCTTTACATTTAGAAATGACATAACTAGAGTAGAAAATATGACATAGTAACAATATTCATCATCCAAAACAGTATTAAAAGATCATGTCAAATATTAAAAACAAATTAAAACGACGTAAGTTTGCATAACTATGAAGTAATATTAAATACGTGATGTTGGCATAAAAAGTAGATCTCAATACATTGGTGTCCTAAATATATTGTACTGTGGCCAATAACTTGTTGAAAGTGAATAGAGAAGCATGCAGAGAGTAGAAATCAATGTGCTGATCATAGTAAAATCAATAAATTACTAAATATATTTTAAAAACCTGATATTATTAAATGTAGAGTCGTAAAAGCAAATATGACTAATTTCATGGAGCGAGTAAAATTCTTGTTACGTGTTCTGTGTTCTCCTATCTGAAAAAAACGTTAGTATTAAGACTAAATAAGATGTAACACATCAAGGTTTTTCTTTCATATGTAATCAATGCTTAAGTCATAAGACGGAATAAATAATTAATTATATATGATATATGTTATTTCATCTGTTTCATCAAATATGTGAAGCATTGCCTTATTCCTAATGCCTAAATTTGTTTTATTTTTAAAGGTGTGTCCCTTACCTGAACACAGAAATTTCACCTCTGCCGCTTCCATTTTACTTATAACTTATTTGAAAGGCTTAATGTCAGTTTTCAGAGTGTCTTGATTTTGCAAAAGAAAGCCATTAGAATTCTATGTCAATCAAACTATCTTGAACGTTGTAGAAAAAAAACACACACACCCACACACCACACACACACCACACACACACACACCCCACACCCCACACACACACACACCACACACACACACACACACACCACACACACACAACATACACCACACACACACACACACACACCACACACACACCACACACACACACACACACACCACATACACACACCACACACACACACCACATACACACACCACACACACACCACACACACACACACATATATATGTGTATATATATATATATATATATATATATATATATATATATATACATATACTGTATACGAACTAGTCCTTTACACTCGACACAACATAGACAATTACTCATTAGTAGCCAATATACATGATCATGGAATTAGAAATAGTGAAAAAAATTAATATTCCATACTGTAGATTACATAAAACTAGTACAAATTTTTCTGTCATGGGGATGAAATTACATCAGCGGTCGTCAGCGCAGAGCACCCTGGGGCTAGCGTCACAGTGCACCATGATGCATTCGTAGCTGCTATCGGGTATGCTCTTTACCTCTTCCTGCTGCACGACGGGGCACACAGGACGGCTCCGCTTACCCTTTGCACATTTCTGCGAGTGCTGACGACCACCGAATTATATAATAAGCTTCCCGGTCAATGTTACAAGTTACCAACCAATAGTTTCGAAACTAGACTTTATAATTGGCTTTTAATTAATCCTTTCTATTCTGTAGAGTAGTTTCTTTATGTAAATTCGTACGAAATTGTATTTAGTTACAAAGAATACATTAAGAGTGAAGTGTTTTCATTAATTTTTAGAGTTTCAAAATGTTTTGTGTTTTCATTGTTCTAATTAAACTTCACTATTTTCAATCATAAATTATGTATTTAGAAAATGTATGTTTTTTTCCCCCCTTCTATATTTGTGACGAAGCCTATCACTGTATGTTTAATGGCTTAATAAACTGAATTGAATTGAACTGAATCATATATCATTGTAACAACCAATACGACTCTATAAAATTTCAGTTGTGTTTTATTTATTTTCTTTTTTTTTTTCTTTTTACTGATCCATATTTTTTTCCGGAATTAATTTTAATTAGCTAACTGAATCTTGCTTTTGGCCATTTAAAACGTTAACTCGCTTCCTGTACGTCACTCGGCCTCTCACACAAGCGGCCCGGGTTCCAGTCCTGGTCAGGTCTGCGATTTTTCATTGAAAAATCCATAGTGACATTTGTGTCGGACAAGCTCACAGTTGGGGTTTTCTCGGGGTTCTCCCGTTTCACCATATTACACATCTACATCATTCCTTCACCATTTGTCCATTTCGTCATCATTCCAAATCAGTAAAGAATCTAGGTATTTATATGGATAAAAGTTTAAATTGGAACATTCAAGTTGCAGAAACCTGCAAAAAAGTATTCTCATTAATCCACTCGTTTAGACGATTGAAGAATTTTCTACCCTTTTCCATGAAAAAAAAAAATGTTAGTGCAAAAGCTCGTGATGCCCCACTTCGATTACTGTGATATTCTGCTTACTGACCTAAGCGTTACTTCGGCGCGGAGACTACAACGTGTTCATAATATGTGCGTCCGTTTCGTCTGCAATATTCGCCAGGCCGATCACGTAACACCATCCCTCGAAATGTTGTCCTGGCTCCGTCTAGAAGATCGTAGGAAAATCCACTGTCTTTCCCTTCTCTTTCACATATTGCATTTCTCCACTCATGTCTATCCCGCGTCTCGTTTTCAAAATTTATCCACCCATCATAACCTAGACACACGATCACAACACTCCTCAATATTATCCGTTCCCTCCCACCGAACATCCTCATATTCATCTTCTTTCACTGTGGCTGTTCCTCGACTTTGGAATTCCCTACCGAGTAATGTCAGGGACTGTCAGACATCAAACCAATTTAAGAATAGCCTAACGAGATATTTTTCTATCAATTCTTGTTAACAATAATAGCTGTTTCAGGTTTCTCAATGTTTAATGGTTATATATATGAAGACTGCTAGATGGGGCCGAAACAGGTCTACAGAGGCCTAATTCGTGAAGGATGATGATGATGATGATGATATATATCACAGATAAATATCTAATTTATCTCATTATTATGCAAATCTAGTCTTTCAGGTGAAGCTCTCTGTAAAGCAGATTTGAATAATTTCAAGGGAAAAATTGTTCCGAGGCTGGGTATCTCATTATTATTATTATTATTATTATTATTATTATTATTATTATTACTATTATTATTATTATAACTATTTCTTACCAATGTTTATTATTGTCACACTAACATTAGTTATCCAGTTTTCATTATTTACTTTCATGATGTTTTATGATCTAGATATTAATGTAATAACTATGTAAGCAAATGTATTTAATTAGAATTAGAGTCTGGCTGGGCGGAGGAGAAGACCTACTTAGCCTTAGCTCTGCCAGATTAAATAAATAAATTATTAGCATTTCCCGATAGCCGTCTGGCGACGCACGGAAAGGGCTGGCTTAGGGTCCAGGGGGCGGGGGGGGCGGGGGGTTAACTGTTCAAAACCTGGGTACGCAACGAACCTCAGTGTAGTCAGCCGATGTAGGTTTGGGAGTGCGCCTAACTTGAGGGTTAGCGCAATAGATCGTAACAGGTCGCAGTGCTGGGCCATAGTGTCCCCTCCCGTAAATTCCATTCCATTCCATACCTGTACAACTGGCTCATTACTAAGGACCGTACTTTGTTCCAGGAGATTACAACATTAAGTATTCATGGAGTTTTTAAGTAGATGACGCTCATGCAGCAAGCAAAGTACTTGATTGACAGCTCACGCGACTTTTGTTTCGTAAAGTGAGGCCACTACAACAATTACAATAATATTTATTAGTTACACAATGTACCCAATAATTCGCTATTTTTACTATTTACAATATAATAAATAATGTATTATTTATACTATTAAGCTTATGTACAATGTTATGTGTTGTAATGCAAGGTATTTCATTTCACAATACTATGGGTTACATTTTTTTGTAATTGATGTACAATAGTGTAAAATAATGTTTGATGAATGTAAGTCTTTATTCTTGATGATAGTGTAAATAGTGAAATTAGCGTAGTTTAATGTAGACCTACATAGTGTAAAGGGCTGTCAGACATTGCCTACTTTCAAAAGTCTATTGTCAGAAAGACTGTTATTCGTCTCTAGAATAGGATATTTCTTCAGTTATTACTTTTATAGAATATTTATTTTTAAAATATACATTTTCCTTCATTATGTTAATCATTCCTTCGATCCAAATTGTCTTATTTAACACTAAATTGTACTTATATAACTCTTAGAATTACATGTAACTTAACACATCTACATTTTGCTCTTAATAATAATAATAATAATAATAATAATAATAATAATAATAATAATACTATCATTATTTATATTTGTTATGTATTTTATACTGGTTGAATGGAAGAGAAGATCGTATGGCTTTAACTCTCCCAGTACCAGTAAATTGAGTTAAATAAATAAATGAGCAAACTGTAGGAAAGGTCACCATAGTATCAACCTTTATCAGTAGATTCAACAGTCTTCGAGGTCTAGTTTTGAATCATGAATAGAACGTCAACTGCAGCACAAACAAGATGCAAGTGTTCTCTGACAGTTCCTGTGCCATGCGCCAAATAATGATGTCATGCCAATATAGTCTATGAACAATAAATCTTATCTCCGTACGCCCTGGGCCAGAATACGGTCCCTAGTTATTACAATGAAGCATCTGAACATTCTCTGATATATTCAATTGGTTTGTTGTTATAGTCCTGTGTCTGACATTCTCCTCTCTACAAATGACTTGGTGCTTTCCTTCAAGATCATATTCTTTCCCAGTATTTTAAACAGGTTATCTTAACAACAATTTAAAGATTTCACTTACATAAAAAGTTTTATAAGATATTGTTTCTAAATGAAACGTATTTTTATACAAATTTGACTCTATTTCTTGAAGGACTGCAAGACAATCTGCACCATGAATACTTTAAACACAATATGCACCGGCGGATCCTGAGAATATGCAGATTTAAAGTTCATGAACTTGGTAAATAAATTCACAGACCGACCGCAGGAACAATCAACATTCGAAACAAGTGTAA